>NC_091995.1:81383525-82631287 GCF_044704955.1 Pristiophorus japonicus
CATGGGATCTTTTACCTCCACCTGAGAGAGCAGACGGGGCCTCGGGTTTTTAAAAAAAATATCTCATTCTAAAAAATAGCACCTCCGACTTGGAGTGGGACTTGAACCCACAACCTTCTGAGTGAGGAGAGAGTGCTACCCACCGAGCCACATTTCTAGAAAAACACCATAAATAGCAACAGTCAAATACTAGACAGATTAGATTACAACACCATACAATACTTCATGCATTTTCTTACAATCTGTCTCCAATCCCTTCTTCTACTATTTTCAACTTTGGAATACCTGCACCGTGCCTTCAGTTGCCGAGGTTCCAAGCTCTGGAATTCCCTCCCGAAACCTCTCCATCCTCCTTTAAGACGCTCCTTAAAACCTCTCTCTTTGACCAAGCTTTAGGCCACTTGTTCTAATATCTCCTTACCCAGTGCCAAATTTCATATAATAATGCTCCTGTTAAGCGTTTTGGAACATTTTACTATGTTAAAGGTGCTATATAAATACGTTGTTTTTCTTGTTGGCTTGTCACCAAGGTTTAATAATAAATTTGCCTCTTTTGATTGCTTTCTAGCAATCTTATTGATCAATAGTAAGGATAAAACTAATCTTGGACCCTTGCTCTTGATCAGTAACATTCGACCAAACAAAGTGACAACAATATTTTCTGCCGGTGGTAACACTAAGGTGGACATCAAGCAATTAAGATTTTTATTGGGTTACAGAAATTCACAAATGTGTTACTGGGGCATAAATAAAACAGAATTTATATTGGGACCGTTGAACATTTTATAGAATTATAGATCGAAGTATTGCGGTGACCAATAAAATAGCACGTGATCCAGATCCTGCCTTCATGTCCACAGTTGTGGAATATTAGACAGGGATCACTGAACAGTAATCGGGGAGTTGGAAAACCTGGTACAATTTTCCATGGAATTTCCCCACGCCATTTCTCTTGCAAATCTGGGCCTTAAGTCCCTGAATTGATGCAAATGGGGAGTGTATCGACAGTGAGGAGAAAAAAAGACTTGCATTTCTATAGCACCTTTCATGACCACCAGATGTCTCAAAGCTTACAGCCAATGAAGTACTTTTGGAGTGTAGTCACCGTTGTAGTGTGAGAAATGCAGCAACCAATTTGAGCACAGCAAGCTCCCACAAATAGCAATGTGATAATGACCAAATAATAGGGCTAAAATTCCGGCCTTGCCGGGCCCAGCAAAAGCCGTTTTTTGGCGCACGCGCCGAAAACCAGCTTTACCAATCTGTCAAGTTTTGGCTCGACAGATCTTCCACATCCCCGCAGCCAGGACATTCGGGCTGGTGAGATTGGATTATTTAAATACAGATTATGTTAAAAACCCTATCCACTAAGGTAAGTTTATTTCAAGCCCTATTAAAACACAAAAAAAATCCCCAAAATATTTTTTTCTTCTAAGACATTTAATTAACTTTAATTTCAAATATGTGAGGTGTTTTTTTATTTTTTAATGTCGTGTTTAATGTGTTTTTTCTCATTGATAGCAATAAGAACTTTGAGATACGGCGTTCTCATTGCTGTCAATGAGATTACTGTACCTTGATTGGTTGTCCAGTCACACTTGACTACAGTTTCTACGGGCGAACCTCGAGAACGGGGGCCCGCTCCGAAGCGCAGGAAGAGAAGGTCTCCCACCAGAATCTCAGGCGTCTCCGGGACCACCAAGTACTTTCATAAAAAATTCTCGGGTCGGAGGAGTTCGTCCGAAGGAAGCCTCTGACCAGAATTTTAAGCCCCATTCTATTTTTGTTATGTTGATTGAGGAATAAATATTATTTGAAATAGTGCTGTGGGATCTTTTACGTCCACCAGAGAAGGCAGACGGGGCCTCGGTTTAACAGCTCATCCGAAAGACGATATGCATATAGGAAACAGTACCTCAGAACCCATAAATTGGTCATAGTGCAAACACTTGGTATGGGAAGACTCCAGTGAAATATTTCACTGTGACTGATTATAACCTGAAATCTGGTTGATGATCAGTAATGATGTGTACAGATGCCCATGAAAAACAAATTATAAAAGAAAATTCCAGGTCATTGACAAAGTTGCCCTTTGGATGCCTGATCAATCATTTGCAAATGTCTATTTGTTGCTCTGTTCAACATGGATGGTAATCATTAGAGAACTTTGGCAGAAATCAAATGCCTGTCCTGCTCGAACTCTCATTGAACCAGTAATCTGGAGAGGTTGAGGGTGGGGGTAGGGTAGCTTCACACCCACTGCAGAACAACCCTCCACATGTGGAAATGTGGCCAGTATTCAGCTTAAGGGGCAAATTTACCACCCACCAGTTTTGGACCAGAGAATTCTAAAATATAAACCCAAGAAAGAACCATCTTGTATTTTTATAACACTGTTCACGACCTCAGGACATCTCAAAGTGCTTGACAGCCAATTAAGTGTTTTAAGTGCAATCACTATTGTAATGTAGGAAACATGGCAGCTAATTTGCCCACTGCAAGATCCTATAAATAGCAACGAGATGATGAATGACCAGATAATCTGTTTTAGCGATGTTGGTTACATTGACCAGGACACCAAGAGAACGCCCCCGCTCTTTTCTGAATAGTGTCACGAGATCGTTTGCGACCACCTGAGAGAGCAGACAAGGCCTCGAATTAACATCTTATCCAAAAAGGTAGATTCATGTTCATCACAGACACTAACTATTTATTCCAGATTTATTTAATTAACTGAATTCAAATTCCCCAGCTGCCGTGGTGGGGTTTGAACTCGGGTCTCCAGATCTTTCGTCTAGGTCTCTGGATTGTTGTAACATATGTCACCATGTCCCTGCAGCAAACCATCACTGATGTCCCAGGATGGTGGTCAAGAGAGAATAGGTTAGGGTAATGCATCTTCACAAGTAAATAAAACATACAATGTAGATTTTAAAATATATGAGAAGCATAAGGGCAGAAATTTAAAATGTTATGGAAAATTCAGAACTATATTTCCAAAAAAACAATTATGGTTTAGGAAAAAGCACTGGGACGAGTTATGAAGGATGCAACTCAGTTTTAAAAAGGATCATTTTCTGGAAGCTGTTCATTTAAAATTATGGTTGCTTGGACAACAGCCCAGGACATCAGCTGACCGGTGAGGCAACCATTATGTGTGCTGTTTTTAAGTAAATCTAAGTTTCATTGCTTTTATCCCCCAACTGTGAAGTACTGTGGGACAGTCTGCTATTAAATGTAAATAAAACGGGCTATATAAAATCAAAATTATTCAACCTGTAAATAAATATTAGTTTTAATCTAATTGTATTTTCTGCTTTTCAAAAAAAGTTAGGGAAACGTGCTAGGCATCCAGATTGATCCAGAATCACACGGCCTGTTTATTTGCTACCCCTACAATATAGCATAAAGACGCAGTGATGCAACAAAGCAGCTAAAACACATCAATACATCACGCGCGCGCACACACACACACGGGCCCATTTTCTGACTACCAGTCTCAGCCGCCAACTGCACAATTCAGGAAGTGACAGGACACAGTGAAAATCGCGAGCAAGGGGTTGTCTTTTAAAGAAAGGTTGAGCAGGTTGGGCCTGTACTCATTGTAGGGTTTAGAAGAATGAGAGGTGATCTTATTGAGACATACAAGATTGAGGGGGAATGAAAAGGTAGATTGCAGAGAGGATGTTTCCCCTCGTGGGGGAATCTAGAAGTAGGGGGCACAGTTTCAGAATAAGGGGTTGCCCATTTAGAACTGAGATGAAGAGGAATTTCTTCTCTCAAAGGGTCATGAATCTTTGGAATTCTCTACTCCAGAGAGCTGTGGAGACTGGCTGGGTCATCAGAATATTTAAGATGGAGATGAACAGATTTTTGAATGATAAGGGAGTCAAGGGTTATGGGGAGCAGACAGGGAAGTGGAGTGGAGGCCAAGATCAGATCAGCCATGAACTTATTAAATGGCCTAACCCTACTCCTATTTCTTATGTACAGGTCCTTAATTTCCCCCACCTACAAGCAAGGATTTCCCCTGGTGCTGCAAACATACAACACTGACAGCTTGCACAGGAGGTGCTTCTATCATTCTTCGAGAATTTTAGCTATGAGGAAAGATTGGATAGGCTGGGTTTGTTTTCTTTGGAACAGAGTAGGCTGAGGGGAGACCTTATTCTGGTGTATAAAATTATGAGGGGCCTAGATATTAGAGTGGATCGGAAGGACCTATTTCCCCTTAGTAAATCAGTCAATAACCAGGGGGCACAGATTTAAAGTAATTGGTAGAAGGATGAGGGGGGAGTTGAGAACTTTTTTTCTCCCCCCACCCAGAGGGTGGTGGGAGTCTGGAATTCACTATCTGAAAAGGTGGTAGAGGCAGAAACCCTCAACGCATTTAAAAAGTACTTGGATGTGCACCTGAATGCCATAACCTACGGACCAAGAGCTGGAAAATGGGATTAGGCACGATAGCTTTGTTGGCTGACATGAACACTATGGGCGAACAGCCTCCTTCCATGCTGTAAATTTCTATGATATAGAAAAATAAATCCTCCATCTGTCAACAGATGAGCAAATGTGAAACAGCAGCCAGAATACAGCAATTTCATAATTTAGATTTTTTTTAAAATTTATTCACAGGATGTGGGCATCGCTGGCTCGGCCAGCATTTATTGCCCCCATCTCTAACTGCCCTCGAGAAGGTGGTGGTGAGCCCCCTGATACAAATGTGTGGCTTACTAGGCCATTTCAGAGGACAGTAAAGTGTCAACCACATCGCTGTGGACACAGTAGTTTGAGAATTTGAGTTTGGTTATAAACATTTGGAAATAAAAAGCTGGCAACAGTAAAAGTGGCCATGCACCTGTCGGATTGTCATAAAAACCCAACCGATTCACTAATGCCCTTTAGGGAAAAGCAACCCGCTGTTCTTACCCGGTCTGGCCTATATAGGACACCAGACCTATTCCAACTCTTAACTGCCCTCTTAAGCGGCCTAGCAAACCACTTAGTTGTTTCAAACTGCTACAAAAGAATGACACTGCACAGACTGCTACACAGACAGAATGTTTCCACTTGTGGCAAAGAGCAAAACAAGATAGTCACCAAGAAATCAAATAGGGAATTCGGAAGAAACTTCTTTGCCCAGAGTGGCGAGAATGTGGGACTCACTGCCACGGAGTGGTTGAGGCGAATAGTATGGATGCATTTAAGGGGAGGCTAGATAAACACATGACGGAGCAGCGAATAGGCTCGAGTGGAGCATAAACACCTGCATTTTGGGCTGAATGGCCTGTTTCAGTGCTATATATTCTATGACCGTGGCAGTTGAAGGCAGCGATTCACCACCACTGTGTCAGAGCTGGGGGGGGGGGGGGGGCAGGGTAGGAGTGTGGGCAATAAATGCTAACCTTGCCAGCAATGCCCACAAACAAATAAAAGATTCTTGTGTTTCTAATATGTTTTTGCTGTAAACATAGAAAATAAGTGCAGGAGCAAGCCATTAGGCCCTTCATTCAATATGATCATGGCTAATCATGCAATTTCAGTACCCCATTCCTGCTTTCTCCCCATATCCCTTTAGCCGCAAGGGCCATATCTAACTCCCTCTCGAATATATCCAATGACCTAGCATCAACAACTCTCTGCGGAACAGAATTCCACAGGTTAACAACACTGAGTGAAGAAGTTTCTCCTCATCTCAATCCTAAATGGCTTACCCCTTATCCTGAGACGGTGTCCTCTGGTTCTGGACTGCCCCAACATCAGGAACATTCTTCCTGCATCTAACCTGTCCAGTCCCATCAGAATTTTATATGTTTATATGAGATCCTTCTAAACTCCAGCGAATACAGGCCCAGTCGATGCAGTCTCTCCTCATATGTCAGTCCTGCCATCCCAGGAATCAGTCTGGTGAACCTTCATTGCACTCCCTCAATAGTAAGAACATCCTTCCTCAGTTTAGGAGACCAAAACTGTACACAATACTCCAGGTGAGGCCTCACCAAGGCCCTGTACAGCTGCAGTAAGACCTCCCTGCTCCTATACTCAAATCCTCTCGCTATGAAGGCCAACATACCATTTGCTTTCTTCACCACCTGCTGTACCTGCATGCCTCAAGGGCCACAATTGTCAAATATAAATAATTATGCTGCAGGGCACTTGAGCTGAATGCAATAGGGAACAATACATAAATGTGGAGAGGGGGGGCGGGGGGGGGAAGAAATTGAAGTTTTGGGAGACCTTCTCTGGGCTCGGGTTGAGTGCCTCGGAATCTCCCCTCGGATCTGGCGTCCACCAGCTGGAACTCCTGCTTGTCGATGTTGTCCAGGACCTGCTGGTAGGTCTTGACCCAGTCCTTGGCGCTGGCCTGGAAGTGGGCGAGGGCGGGGGGCTCGCCCAGCTCGGCGGTGACCGGCAGGCCCTCGCGGCACCAGGCGGCCAGGCCGCCGTCCAGCACCGACACCCTGCCGTGGCCGAAGAGCCGGAACAGCCACCAGACGCGCGGCGCGCTGAACAGGCCCAGCTCGCTGGCGTCGTACACCACGACGTGGGTGCCGCCGCCGATGCCCAGCCGCGACGCGTACTGCGAGAACTGCCGCTCGCCCGGCGCCATGTGGTCGTACGGCGACGTCCGGTCGCTGCACTCGTCCAGGTCGAAGAAGGCCGCGCCCGGGATGTGCTTCTCCTCGAACTCCCGCCGGCCGTCCCGCCGCGCGGTGGGCAGGTGCCAGGAGGTGTCCAGGACCCGCAGCGCTCCGGCCTTGGCCGTCCTCACCGCCTCGGCCAGCCAGGCAGGCGACACCACCGGCCTCACCAACGCCATGCTGCTCCTTTAGTTCCTCACCGCGGAGACCTTTAAACCCACGTGAGACTTCCCACCTCTCTCGTGTCGTCCACTAGAATTCGGGCACCATTCACCATTCACCAGCTCATGAGCGACACCAGGAGAGCTGCAGGCTGGCTCTCTTCAGTGTTGGCAATTGCCTCTTGTAATCTCGCAAACGCCCATATTGTTAAAGGTACATGTGTTTAATGTGTCGGTTTTAGTGCCCCGTTAACAAGGGGGCACTTGCTTTAAACTTAAAGTTGACTGTATAACGCAAATAGTTGTAGGAAACGCTGGCACTTGTATAATGTGTTTTAGTGCCCTAAAAAAAAATGGAGCACTTGTTTGAAAACTGTTTGGAGTGCCTCCCCCCCCCCCTCTTTTAATCAGGGGGCACTTGATTTAAATGTTTATTTTTGTTCACAACGAAAAGAGTTTTAGGAAACGCTGCGAGAGGTGGGCGCCAGAGGGACTGGAGTGCATTGTCACCCCCAGCAACCAAATTTTAATTGGATTTTATATGTTTTAAAGTTTAATTTGTTTATTGCCGAGTTTTAGTGCCCCCCCTCCCTTTTAGCCAGGGGACACTTGTATAAGTTGTGTTTTTTAGTGCCCTAAAAAAAGACACCAAAAGAACCACAAAAAAAGGGCACTTGAAAAGTGTTTGGAGTGTTTCCCCTCCCCCTCCCCACTACTTTTAATCAGGGGGCACTTGATTTAATGTTTATTTTTGTTTTCTACAAAAAGAGTTGTAGGAAACGCTGGGGGGGGGCACCTGAAAAGTTTTTGGGGTGTGCCCCCCCTTTAATCAGGGGGCACTTGACTAAAGTATTACAACTATTTTTGTTGTAATATTTTAATCAAGTGTCCCCTGATTAAAGGGGAGGCACACTCCAAAAACTTTTTAGGTGCCCCCTTGTTTTTTTTTTGAGGGCACCAAAACACAAATTATACAAATGCCCCCTGGCTAAAAGGGGGGGGGGGGAACACTAAAAACCAGCAAATTAAACAAATTAACCTTTAGACATTAAAATCAAATTAAAATTTAGTTGCCGGGGGTGATGATGCACTCCAGTCCCTCTGGCGCCCACCTCTCGCAAGCGTACCGGTGGACACCGCGTGCTCCATCTCCAGGGACACCCTGGCTAGGATGTAACCGCGGAAGAAAGGCAGGCAGTCGGGCTGAAGGAGCAAGCTCCCACAAACAACAATGTGATAATGACCAGATAATCTGTTTTTGTTATGTTGATTGAGAGATAAATATTGGTCTTATGTTCTTATATTTATGTTATTTATGTCCCTTGCTCTTCTTCGAAATAGTGCCCTTTTTAAAGGAGCACAAGCAACAAAGACTGTAAATTAGAAACACATTAAAAGGAAACATCATAAATTCAATTAAAATTGTATTTATAATATTACATAGTGTCAGCTGTGGCTCAGAGGGTAGCACTCCCGCCTCTGTGTCAAGAAGGTTGTGAGTTCATGTCCCACTCCAAGGAACTTGAGCACATAAATCCAGGCTGACACTCAAGTGCAGTGCTGAGGGAGTGCTGCACTGTCGGAGGTGCCATCTTTCGGATGAGATGTAAAACATCTGCCCTCTCAGGTGAACAGAAAAGATCCCATGGTACTATTTTGAAGAAGAGCAGGGGAGTTTTTTAACAAAAAAACAGATTATCTGGTCATTATCACATTGCTGTTTGTGGGAGCTTGCTGTGCGCAAATTGGCTGCCGCGTTTCCCACATTACAACAGTGACTCCACTCCAAAAGTACTTAATTGGATGTAAAGTGCTTTGAGATGTGAAAGGCGCTATATAAATCCAAGTCTTTCTTTCTAGCTTTGTATCATCAGCAAACTTGGATATATTACATTTGGTCCTCTCATCCAAATCATTGATAAAGATTGTGATTAGCTGAGGCCCAAGCACTGATCCTTGCAGTCCCCCACTCGTTACAGTCTGCCAACCCGTTGCATTAAAAAGTTTTTCCTCATCTCAGTCCTAAATGGCTGATCCCTTATCTTGAGGCTATGGCCCCTAGTTCTAGACTCTCCAACCAGGGGAAATAACCTCTCAGCATCTACCCTGTCAAGCCCTCTCAGAATCTTGTATGTTTCAATGAGATCACCTCTCATTCTTCTCAACTCCAGAGAATATAGGCCCATTCTACTCACCTTCTCATCCCAGGGATCAATCTAGTGAACCTTTGTTGCACCACCTCTAAGGTATGTATGTCATTTCTCAGATAAGGAGACCAAAACTGTGCACGGTACTCCAGGTGTGGTCTCACCAAAGCCACGTACAATTGCAACAAGACTTATTCTTCTACTCAAACCCTCTTGCAATAAAGGCCAACATACAATTTGCCCTCCTAATTGCTTGCAGTACCTGCCTGTTAACTTTCTGTGTTTTGTGTTCAAGGACACCCAAATCTCTCAGAACACCAACATGTAATAGTTTCTCACCATTTAAAAATATTCTGTTTTTCTTTTCTTCCTACCAAAGTGAATAACCTGACATTTCCCCACATTATATTCCATCTATCAATTTGTTACCCACTCACTTAACCTGTCTATATCCCTTTGCAAGCTATTTCTGTCCTCCTCACAGCTTACTTGCTAACCTAGCTTTGTATCATCAGCAAACTTGAATACATTGCATTCAGTCCCTTCATTGTAAATAGCTGGGGCCCCAGCACTTACTCTTACGCACCCCCCTAGTAACAGCCTGTCAACTTGAAAATTACCTGTTTATTCCTATTCTCTATTTTCTGTCCTTTAACAACCAATTCACTATCCATGCTAATACATTACCCCCAGTCCCGTGAGCCCTTAATCTTGTGTAACAAGCTTTCATCTGGCACCTTATGAAATGCTTTCTAAAAATCCAAATATACTACATCCACTGGTTTCCCCTTATCTACCCTGCTAGTTACATCCTCAAAAAACTCTAATAGATTTGTCAAATACAACTTCCCTTTCATAAAACCATGTTGACTCTCCTTAATCATATTATGATTTTCTAAGTGCCCATTTATCACTTTTTTAATAATGGATGCAGCATTTTCCCAACGACAGATGTTAGACAAACTGGCCTGTAGTTCTCTGTTTTCTCTCTCCCTCCTTTCTTGAATAACGGGGTTACATTGCTACCTTCCAATCTGCTGGGACAGTTCCAGAATCTAGGGAATTCTGGAAGACCAAAACCAATGCTTCCACTATCTCTGCAGCAATTTCTTTTAGAACCCTAGGATGTAGGCCGTCGGGTCAAAGGAATTTGTTGGCTTTTAGTCCCATTGATTTCTCCAGTACTTATTCTTTACTAATATTATTTACTTCATTAGACCCTTGGTCCCCCACTATTTCTTGTATGTTTTTGTGTCTTCTACTGTGAGGACAGATACAAAATATTGGTTTAACATTTCTGTCATTTCCTTATTCCCCATTATAATTTCTCCTCTCTCAGCTTCTAAGGGACCCACATTTACTTTCACTACTCTCTTCCTTATAGAAACTCTTACAATCTGTTTTTATATTTCTTGCTAGCTTACTCTCATATTCCATTTACTCCCCCTTCATCAATGTTACGGTCATCCTTTGCTGATTTCTAAAACTCTCACAATCCTCAGGCTTACTACTCTTCTTGGCAATATTAGAAGCCTCTTCTTTTAATCTAATACTATCCTTAACTTCTTTAGTTAGCCACAGATGGATCACATTTTATGGAGTTTTTATTTCTCAATGGAATGTATATTTGTTGAGAATTATGAAATATTTCTTTAAATATTCGCCATTGCTTAGTTACCGTCATACCTTTTAATCTAATTTCCTAATCTACATTAGCCAACTCTCTCCCCTCATACTTATGGAATTGATTTTATATAAGTTTAATATTCTAGTTTCGTATTTAAGTACGTCATTCTTGAACTCAGTGTGAAATTCTATCATATTATGACCCCAGAGGATCCCTTACTATGAGATTACTAATTAACCCAGATTCATTACACAAGACAAGATCTAAAATAGCCCGTTCCGTCGTTGGTTCCATGACGTTTTGTTCTCGGAAACTGTCTTGAATGCATCCCATGAACTTTTCCTCCAAACTACTTTTGCCAATTTGATTTGCCCAGTCTATATGAATATTAAAATCCCCATGATTATTGCATTACTTTTGTTAAAAGCTCCTCTTATTTATTGATTAATACTAGTCCAATAGTATAGATACTGTTAGGGGCCGATAAACTACTCCTACCAGTGTTTTCTGCCCATTGTTATTTCTTATCTCCACCCATATTGATTCTACTTCTGCTCTTCCGAGGCAAGATCCTTCCTCACTACTGTCTTTATGTCATCCTTTATTATCAGGACTCACCCCTCCTTTTCCATTTTGTCTGTCAAAATGTTGTCTCCTAAAGAACTATTCACAGATGTTGTCGCTGTTTCGCCTTTTCTTGTCATAACTCTATCAAAAGTTAACTGCGATTAACTGACAGCCCTCGTTTACTTACATCATAAAATTATTAAAACAAATGTAAATAATAGAGCATTATTATTGAAAAGGTATGTCGGTAGATAAGCAATAGCAAACGTTTCAAGAAATATTTCACAATTCTCAACGAATATATATTCTATTGAGAAATAAAAACTTCATGGGAATAGCAAAAATAAGTTATTTAAACCTAACCACAACTTATATTTCTAGAGCATTCCTCAGGTGCAAGATATTTTTTATTGTACTTTAAATTAATTGGAAAAAGTAACAAATAGTCAATAAATGATCTAACCAGCTAATCTTTTAAAAAGGCGCTATATAAATGCAATTCTTTCTTTTTCCACACTTTTACTACTAGATGGAGTTTCAGAAACTCCAGAAAAACACAATTATAATCTACCTTCCTTTAATGGTTCACTTAAAGGTATATTTTTACCTTAAAAGCTCTAGAAACAGCAAATCTCCATAAGGCACTAAAGCATTCTAAAGGAAAAAAAACTTGGATTTATATAGCACCTTTCACAACTTCAGGACCAAAGCACTTTACAGCCAATAAAGTACTTTTTGAAGTGTAGCCACTGTTGTAATGTAGGCGATGCAGCAGCCAATTTGCGCACAGAAAGCTCCCATAAACAGCAATGTGATAATGACCCAATAACCTGTTTTTAGTGATGTTGATTGAGGGATAAATATTGACCAGGTTGCTGGGGAGTGCCGGGGGAATCTGTTACATCCACCTGAGAGAGCAGACGGTTTAACGTCTCATCCGAAAGACGGCACCTCCGACAGTGCAGCACTCACTCAGCACTGCACCGGAGTGTCAGCCTGGATTTTTGTGCTCAAATCTCTGGAATGGTATTCATTTTGTCTTGACCTTCTGTGAGCAAAGCATAGGAGATTCATCTTTATTTTTAGTAATTCAATCCTATTTAAGGGGCAGGAGAGTGACTAGTCTAGACAATTAAATCTGTCACATGGATCCTTTCCAAAGTGTCATTCAACTGGACAGATAAGTGTCAGAAACAACGATTGCCAGATGTCAATTAGTTTGACAAAGGACAGCACTCTAATTAGATGCTACTCTCTTTTCTATTTTGCTAATCGCCATAATCAGGACAACAGGGCCCTGCTATGAACTGTCTTCCTGGATTCTTCCTTTCAAGACTCATGGCACTTTAACCCATTCAATCTACAATTTTGAGTGATCTCATTCAGACGGCGGCCAAGCAGGGACTGGTTAGAACTAGGAAACCAGATAATTCAGGATGTGTAAGCTTCTGTCTGAGTTTCAGCTTTGATGAACTCAATGATTATCTTTCTTTGTTTTACAGAACCTGGCTCTTCGACTTTCCATCCTTCCCGTTAGGCATGTGCCCACCTTCGCTTGACCTCTCTGAACCAACTTAGCTGAGATTGAAAACTTAACATAAGGAAATCATTTTCTGCATGTGCCTTCCCTGGAGCCCGGTGCCCAGTGCACTCTGTACTTTCCAGTCTCCGCATAGGTGGATCGCATCAGTTCCTGAAATTACATTCCATCACATTATCTAGCCATACTTATCTCTGCCTGCCCCATTGATCTGTAAAGAAAGAAGGCTTGCATTTATATAGCGCCTTTCATGACCACCGGACGTCCCAAAGCACTTTATAGCAAATGAAGTACTTTTTGAAGTGTAGTTACTGTTGTAATGTAGGAAACGTGGAAGCCAATTTCCCACAAACAGCAATGTGATAATGACCAGATATTCTGTTTTAGTGATGTTGATGAAAAGATAAATATTGTCCAGGACACTGAGGATAACTCCTCTGCTCTTCTTTGATATAGTGGCATGGGATCTTTTACATTCACTTTGAGAGAGCAGACGGGGCCTCGGTTTAACGTCTAATCCGAAAGACAGCACCTCCGACAGTGCAATACTTCTGGAGCGCCAGCCGAGATTTTAGTGTTCAAGTCTCTGGAGTGGGACTATGAACCCACAACCTTCTGGACTCAGAGGCGAGGATGCTACCAACTGAGCCACTGCTGACACTCAAACCATCACCGTTTTCAGACATTAACAACCCAAACAACTTTCCTTGTGACTCCTGAATGTGTCCCCTGTGTGTTATCTTTCTGATCAGAATCAGCCTCATCGTTTCTCTCATTACTTGTGCTAGTTCAAGGGTTGTCTCTTTATTAGTTCCTTGGCTAAGTTTCAACATGCACAGATTTAAGGAAATAGCAAGCGAAAATCCATGCTGTATCGCCGTGAGAATCAGTGGATTACAACATTACAATACCGTTTCCAGTGAGATGTGAAAAGAGCAGAGTAGAATATAAATTTCACAGTTTGGATTGAGAGACACAGAAGAGTTTACGTTCTGTCACTTTTGATTGAGCTCTGCTTGTTGGGATAATTAAAGAGGCAAAGACTGTGCATGATGAATGCAGAATGGCTATAAATCTAGAACACAGTAGTGGGATTTTATTCTCATCCCTTTGACCATATTCTTCTAAAGGAATTGCCTTGAACCATCAAAATGTATTAAATATAATATAAATGAAATTCTGATGAAACAAATGGTCCCAGGGCTCCCAGTTCCTTAATTGTCTTTTTTGTTTTATAGAAATAAATATTAGATACATATATTCTACAGAAGTCAATGATAGCTTTGTTGTATGTTACATACAAAATAATAATTTGACACATTAGCATTATCAGACTGACGTGCACATGCTAGCGGCAAGCAGCTGGAGGAGGGGTTCAGTTCATTTGAAATGATCCCTGAGGTTCAGCTGCATCACGGAAATATCAAGGGTCCTGCCTTACATGGAGATAGTGCCTGCAGGGTCAATTTTATAGCAAATTGTAAATGTCAGCTGTGGCTCAGCTGATAGCACTCTTGCCTCTGAGTCAGATGGTTGTTGGTTTATAGTACCACTTCAGAGACTTGAGCACAAAAATCTGGGCTGATGTTCCAGTGCAGTGCTGAGGGAGCGCTGCACTGTTGGAGGTGCCGTCTTTCGGATGAGGCATTAAACCGAGGGCCCGTCTGCTCTCTCAGGTAAACATAAAAGATCCCATGGCACCATTTTGAAGAAGAGTGGGGGGAGATATCCCCTGTGCCCTAGCCAATATTTATCCCTCAATCACCTTCACTAAAAACTGATTATCTGGTCATTATCACATTGCTGTTTGTGGGAGCTTGCTGTGCGCAAATTGGCTGCCATGTTTCCTACATTACAACAGTGACTACACTTCAAAAGTATTTCATTGCACTTTGGGACGTCCTGAGGTCGTGAAAGGCGCTATATAAATGCAACTCTTTCTCTTCTCTTATAATAATTCTGTTGCTATTCTAGTACTGAAGAGGTGGCAGTAGCTACCCCTGACTTGAAGGCAGCATATGATTGAGTATGACACCAAGGAGCAGTAGCAAATGGGAAACCCCTCCAACACCAGTATCATATCTGATGCAAAGGAAGATGGTTATGGTTGTCAGATGCCAATCATCATAGCCCCAGGACATTACTGCAGGTATTCAGGGAAGCTGCCTCAGCCCAAACATCTTCACCTACTTCATCAATGACTGTCCCTCGATCATATTTTATTAGTTCCTGGGATGTAGGCATCGCTGGCAAGGCCAGAATTTATTGCCCATCCCTAACTGCCCTTGAGAAGGTGGTGGTGGTGGTGAGCCACCTTCGTGAACCACTGCAGTCCGTGCAGTGAAGGTGCTCCCAAAGTGCTGTTAGGGAGGGATTTTGACCCAATGACGATGAAGAAACGGCGATATATTTCAAGTGAGGAGAGCGTGCAATTTGGAGGAGAACTTGGGACATGATGGTGTTCCATGCGCTTGCTGCCCTTGTTCTTCTAAGTGGTAGAGGTCGTTTGGGAGGTATTATCGAGGAAGCCTTGGCGAGTTGCTGCAGTGCATCTTGTAGATAGGAGTGGGGCAGTTCCCTGACAATTCCACATGTTCAGTTCCATTCTTGACTCCTCTGATAACAAAGGAGCCTCACACATGCCTGTCCTGCCAAGTTGCAGGTAACATTTACAACAGACAAGTGCCTGACAATGACTATCTCAAAGAAGAGAAACTAAGCCCCTTCCCCCTGACTTTCAAAAGCACCACCATCACCATGACCAGGTCCCACAGTATCAACTTCATTGAGGCGGAGGAGAAGTGGGTGAATCGTCATTGACCATAAGATTAACTGGGCCAGTCGCATCAATACCGTGGCTATAAAAGCAGGGCAGTGGCTGAATACTCTGTGACAAGTGGCTCACCTCCTGACTCCTCAAAACCTCTCCACCATCTACAGGGCTCAAGTCAGAGGGATCTTGGAATACTCACTACTTGCATGGCTAGGTGAAGCTGCAACAGCATTCAAGCAGCTCAACACAATCCAGGACGAAGCACTTTGCTTGATCGGCATCCTTGCTACTGGATTGAATATCCACCCCCTTCACCACTGGCGCAACAATATTTACAGTCTACAGGATGCACTGCAGCAACTCACTAAGGTTCCTTCAACAGCAATGACAACCTTTGCTACCTGTACCACCAAGAAAGGCAAAAGCAGCAATGTCATGAGAACACGATTGGGTCCAGTTTCCTCTCTGAGCGGCACACCATTTGGACTTGGACATATGTAGCTGCCGGTCCTTCATTATTATTGCGTCAAAATGCTAGTACCTGCAGTGATTCCCGACCTAAAATAATTGTGGGAGCATTATCACCAGAAGGCCTGCAGTGGTTCAAGAAAGTCTATCAGCACCTTCTCAGGGCATCTGGGGATGGATAATAAATGTGGCCAGTATCACACAACATAAGAACATAAGAACATAAGAAATAGGAGCAGGAGTAGGTCACTTGCCCCTTGAGCCTGCTCTACCATTCAATAAGATCATGACTGATCTGATTTTGGCCTCAACTCCACTTCCCCGTCTGTTCCCCATAACCCTTGACTCCTTCCAATGTCCCCCCAGGAACAAAAAAAAGCACTGTTATATTTTACTTCTGCAAGCTATGTTTTTACCCATGGTCTCTCTTTGCTCCAGATTTTGCATGTTCCTAACTTCTTCCTGGATTTGTAATTATTTTTCCTCTTCATTTCACTTTGTTTATTATAACGCTTTGTTCCATTTGCCTTCTATGGAATTGTTGACATTCTCCTCCAAACCATTTGTTTTAATTTTTCTCTCATCTCTTTGAATTAGTACTTGGTGTAATCACGTTAAACTTTATCATCTGTGGTCATTGTGCCCCAGGAATGCTCAGCTTCCATTTGCTGTATGTTGTCATTTACAAATACCAGGCCAAGATAAGCACTGCGTTCTGTGGCTTCCCTTATGCACTGAATCATGAAACAGTAATGCATTACATTTACCAATTCTGACTCTAACCCACTTGGGTTTTCCCAACTGGTTGAGTGAAATCTCCCATTAAAATATTTTCCTGCTCACACATCCTACTTATCTCTTTATAAGGATAGGGAAATTAAGGATAGTGTTAAATCCAAAGAAGAGGCATATAAATTGACCAGAAAAAGCAGCAAACCTGAGGACTGGAAGAAATTTAGAATTCAGCAGAGGAGGACAAAGGGTTTAATTAAGAGGGGGAAAATAGAGTACAAGAAGAAACTTGTCGGGAACATAAAAACTGACTGCAAAAGCTTCTATAGATATGTGAAGAGAAAAAGATTAATGAAGACAAACGTAGGTCCCTTGCAGTCGGATTCAGGTGAATTTATAATGGGGAACAAAGAAATGGCAGACCAATTGAACAAATACGTTGGTTCTGTCTTCACGAAGGAAGGACACAAATAACCTTCCGGAAATACTAGAGGAATGAGGGTCGAGTGAGAAGGAGGAACTGAATGAAATCCTTATTAGGCGGGAAATTGTGTTAGGGAAATTGATGGGATTGAAGGCCGATAAATCCCCGGGGCCTGATAGTCTGCATCCAAGAGTACTTAAGGAAGTGGCCCTAGAAATAGTGGATGCATTGGTGATCATTTTCCAACAGTCTATTGACTCGGGATCAGTTCCTACAGACTGGACGGTAGCTAATGTAACACCACTTTTTAAAAAGGGAGGGAGAGAGAAAGCGGGTAATTATAGACCGGTTAACCTAACATCAGTGGTGGGGAAAATGTTGGAATCAATTATTAAGGATGAAATAGCAGCGCATTTGGAAAGCATTGACAGGATTGGTCCAAGTCAGCATGGATTTATGAAAGGGAAATCATGCTTGACAAACCTTCTGGAATTTTTTGAGGATGTAACTAGTAGAGTGGACAAGGGAAAACCAGTGGATGTGGTGTATTTGGACTTGCAAAGGGCTTTTGATAAGGTCCTACACAAGAGATTGGTGTGCAAAATCAAAGCACATGGTATTGGGGGTAATATACTGACATGGATAGAGAACTGGTTGGCAGACAGGAAGCAGAGAGTGGGATTAAACGGGTCCTTTTCAGAATGGCAGGCAGTTACTAGTGGGGTGCTGCAGGGCTCAGTGCTGGGACCCCAGCTCTTTACAATATACATCAATGATTTGGATGAAGGAATTGCGTGTAATATCTCCAAGTTTGCAGATGACACTAAATTGGGTGCTGGTGTGAGCAGTGAGGGGGTTGCTAAGAGGCTGCATGGTGACTTGGACAGGTTAGGTGAGTGGGCAAATGCATAGCAGATGCAGTATAATGTAGAATATTATCGGAATGGTGGCAGATTAGGAAAAGGGGAGGTGCAACGAGACCTGGATGTCATGGTTCATCAGTCATTGAAAGTTGGCATACAGGTACAGCAGGCGGTAAAGAAGGCAAATGGTATGTTGGCCTTCATAGCTAGGGGATTTGAGTATAGGAGCAGGGTGGTCTTACTCCAGTTGTACAGGGCCTTGGTGAGGCATCACCTGGAATATTGTGTTCAGTTTTGGTCTCCTAACCTGAGGAAGGACGTTCTTGCTATTGAAGGAGTGCAGCGAAGGTTCACCAGACTGATTCCCGGGATGGCTGGACTGACATATGAGGAGAGACTGGATCAACTGGGCCTTTATACATTGGAGTTTAGAAGGATGAGAGGGAATCTCATAGAAACAAACAAGATTCTGACGGGACAGGACAGGTTAGATGTGGGTAGAGTGTTCCCGATGTTGGGGAAGTCCAGAATCAGGGGACACAGTCTTAGGATAAGGGGTAGGCCATTTAGGACTAAGATGAGGAGAAACTTCTTCACTCAGTGAGTTGTTAACCTGTGGAATTCCCTGCCGCAGAGAGTTGTTGATGCCAGTTCATTGGATATATTCAAGAGGGAATTAGATATGGCCCTTACGGCTAAGGAGATCAAGGGGTATGGAGAGAAAGAAGGAAAGGGATACTGAGCGAATGATCAGCCATGATCTTATCGAATGGTGGTGCAGGCTCGAAGGGCCGAATGGCCTTCTCCTGCACCTATTTTCTATGTTTATAGAGCAAAATCTCTTGTATCTCTTGTATTCTTCTTGTATTGATCCCCTAGGGTTAGCTTGGATTTTTTTCACATTAGAGATTTCCATCTAGAGTAATTCTTTTTGTGGTTTACTTTACCTCTCATATAATCAGGTTCACTTACCTCCTTGTTGTCCCTGATTTATGTGGCTGCCCCATCCTCTTTTCAGTTCTTTCTGAACACGCTGTGGCCCTTGAATATTAAATTAATTCCTATTCACTGGATTTAGCCATGTTCTTTCACCTCTGTAATTAAGATTCAATTAAAAAAAAAACTTTTATTTATATTGGGCCTTTCACAAACATCGGATGTCTTAAAGTGCTTTTACCATGAAGTACTTTTTGAAGTGTAGTTACTATTGCAATGTAGGAAATGCAGCAAATTGTTCACAGCAAGCCTGCACAAACAGCAACATGATAATGACCAGATAATCTGTTTTAATGATGTTGATTGAGATATAAATAGGATAACTCCCTTGCTCTTCTTTGAAGTAGTGCCATAGGCTCTTTTATGGCCACCTGAGAGGGCAAACGGGGCCTCGGTCCAACGTCCCATGAGAAAGATGGCACATCTGACAGTATGGCACTCCCTCAGTACTGCAATGGAGTGTCAGCTGATATTTTGTTTGTGCTCAAGTCTCTGGAGTGTGACTATGAACCACGACCATCTGACCCACTGAGCCACAGCTGACACGTTCACTCTGAAGGAATGATCATTTTGTCTCTGTGATATAATCTGGAAGAATTTCAATGTACTTCTCAATGATACATAGCTAGGTGGGAATGTAAGCTGTGGGGAGGATGCAAAGAAACTTCAAAGAGATCTAGACAGGCTAATTGAATGGGCAAGAACATGGAAAATTAAATATAATGTGGAGAAATGTGAAGTTATCCACTTTGGTAGGAAAAATAGAAAAGCAGAGTATTTTTTGAATGGTGAGATTGAGAAATGTTGGTGTTCAGAGGGACCTGGGTGGCCTTGTACATGAATCACTGGAGATTAACATGCAGGTACAGCAAGCAATTAGGAAAGCATATTTGAGTATAAGAGTAAAGACATCTTACTGGAATTATATAGGGCCTTGGTAAGACCACACCTGGAGATTTTGTGTACAGTTTTAGTCTCCTTAACTAAGGAAGGATATACTTGCCGTAGAGGGAGTGCAATGAAGGTTCACCAAACTGATTCCTGGGATGGGGTATTGTCTTATGAGAAGAGATTGAGTAGACTAGGCCTATATTCTCTAGAATGTGTCATGTATCCTACATGGCTATTGTTTTTACTATCACAAGGTGTGCCACCAGAGGCACAGCAGTGGAAGACTTGTAGGTTACCTGTACAGGTGTTCCTGGCCTAGGATAAAAGGCAGGCAACCAGGTGTGATCCTCTGGAGTTATCAATAAAGGACTAAGATCACTACAGTTCAAAGTACAAGACATTGCCTCGTGGAGTCATTATCAGAGCATCCAAAGACATAAAAATTGGCGACGGGATTACGGACTTACACGCGAAAATGGCTACCCTTGGCACGTTGCAGCAATTCGCCGATGGTGATGATTGGGATGCCTTTGTGGAGAGTCTCAACCATTTCTTCACAGCAAATGACCTGGCAGGAGACAATCCGGTCACACTGGCTGGCAAGCGCAGAGCTATCCTGCTAACCAGTTGTGGGCCCACCATCTATGGCCTCGTCAGGGATTTGCTGGCACCAGCGAAGACAATGACCAAGACGTACGAGGAGCTCGTAACACTGATCCATGAGCAACTCAAGCCCAAGGAGAGCATCCTCACAGCCAGGCACCGGTTCTACACCCACCGACGGCCCGAAGGCCAGGAAATCGCGAAATACGCAGCAGACCTCAGGAGGCTGGCGGCACCGTGTGATTTCGGCGACCACCTCACCCAAGCGCTGCGGGACATTTTTGTCATTGGAATCGGCCATGAGGGCTTTCTTCATAAGCTACTGTCGGCGGATACTACAGTCACACTGCAGAAGGCCATTTCTGTGAGCCAGGCATTCATGACCTCGACCGGCGGTTCTAGGCAGATGACTCACCCTCAGGACTCAAACCCGGCAAATACTGTGCACAGAGTGGCGCCTTTTAGAGGCTGGACTGTAGAACTTGAACCTTCTCAGGGGAGAGAGAACAGGCCCCCGAGTCCCTTAACTCAGAGTCCACCGAGGGGGGCTAACCGAGTAGCCCCATGCTGGCGTTGTGGAGGGAATCACAGGGCTCACCAGTGCCGTTTTAAAGATTATGTATGCAAAGGCTGCAGCACAAAGGGCCACCTCCAGCGAATGTGTAAGAGAAATATGACTCACTGTGTCGATGAAGAGTCTGCAGCTGGCCATGATTCCAGCGTGGATTATGAAACGATAGGCAGCTCAGTCCCATGATGAGGTATGTTTACCTGCACCACCGAGTGTTCCCCTTTGCGGATGGAAGTCGAGATAGATGGCGTTCCAGTCTTCATGGAAGTGGACACGGGGGCGAGCCAGTGAGTAATGAATCAAGGAGCCTTTGAGAGGCTATGGGACAATCAAGCTGAATGACCCAAGTTGGTCCCGGTTCAGGCAAAGCTGCGCACCTACACCAATGAACTTATCCCAGTCGTTGGTAGGGGTGATGTCAAAGTACTCCATAATGGCGCAGTGCACAAGTTACCTTTGTGGATTGTTGCAGGTGGTGGACCAACGCTACTCGGAAGGAGGTGGATGGAGACGATCCATTGGAAGTGGGAAGACTTCACCCCTCCAGCGATCGATGTCCTCTGCACCCAGAGGCAAAGCAAGCCCTCACCTGAGATTGGATCCGGCACCAGAGAGCAGATCAGCATAACACCCGAGGCACAGACCGCCCAGCACGACTGTGTGGAAATGATCCAGCTGGGATGACCCGAGCGCACCTTCTGGGCTTCAGTGGCAGGACTACGGAGAAAGAAAATCGGATCCAGAGGCGACTTCCCAGCTTCGGGGTAAAGAACCCGGGGAGAAGAGGAGAAGAGCAGTCGACATCGTGGATGGAGGAAAGATGGCACCCGCACCACGAGGTGATGCGCTGAAGAAAAAGATGGCGGCGGACAGACCACGAGGTGCAGCGTTGCTGGAGCAACACGTGGCACCAAATGGAGAAGAGGATTGGGGTAAAGAAAGCAAGGCTCTCTTCAAGGAGACCTGAAACCCACCACAATTAAAGGGACAGTTCCACACACTCAAGCAATGTAATAGCAAATGTGAGTTGAAGATAAAATGTGGAACTGACGATCAGAGTTGTGGACATGCAATAAGCAAGGAAAAGTTGCGCGATTGCGATCATGTAAAATGTGTAATTGATGATCAAAATTGTGTACATGCAACTAACAAGGAAAAGTCGCGCGATCGCAATCAGAGCTACAGCGTATTCACAGTAAGTAATGAAAAGTTGTGCGATGGAGGATTTCAACTGCACACAGCCAATACACAGCATAGCAAGCGATCTCAGGAGGGCAACGGCACCGGTATCGATATCCTGCCCCAGATCGGCTCCACCTCTCAGGCACCTGATGGCACCAACCGCCACGAGCCTGAAAGAGCAAACTGTGCTAAGACACAGCCCCCAGACCCCATCGCCACCAAGGCCATACCCGGAAACAAAGGACTACCTGCTACAGTCCTCCCAAAGGGGACCGGGACCAGCCAGGATCCCAAACCAAACAATGCCCAGGCTAGCGAGTCAGCAGTTCCTTGTGCACTGCTAGACGACAGCTCCTCAGGGAGCAGCAGCGACCAGGGCGCAAAGAAAGGACAGGGAGGTCACAGGCATCTATGAACCTGCCCGACACTAGGAACCATGGCAACAGTTCCAAGAGCAGGCAACTTGAGCCAACTGGGTTCCCACTGCCAGCACTGTACACCGTGCCGCCACCAGACTGCCTGGACTCCATCCAGCAGTTCTGGAACTAGTTTGTCCTTACGCACCAGTCACCGATCCTCAGTATGCATCGATAATGTATCTCACCAGTCTAACGTACTTGTCTCACAACTGAATCACAAATGTAATGCAAACTTGTTTTTCTGAACTTGAATGTATATAAATGCAACGAGCCTCTGGCATAATCTATATGTGGGGGCGGGGGGTGGGGGAAGAGATTGGAGTGGTCAGGGACACACACAAACAGCAACCACCAGCACTCTACTGCACCAACCACTCACCCAAGATTGAAACGACCCACCAAGGGCCAACCAGATAGAGCTAAACCCAGAGCACAGTCAATGCAGAGGCGATTTGCACTAAAGGCTTGGGGGAGAGTGATGTCATGTATCCTGCACGGCTACTGTTTGCACTATCACAAGGTGTGCCATCAGAGGGCACAGCAATGGGAGACTTGTATGTTACCTGTACAGGTGTGCCTGGCCTAGTATAAAAGGCAGGCCACCAGGTGTGATCCTCACTCTGGAGTTATCAATAAAGGACTAAGGTCACTACAGTTCAAGTATAAGACATTGCTTCGTGGAGTCATTATCAGAGCATCCAAAGACATAACAGAATGAGAGTTGATCTCATTGAAACATCACAATTCTTACAGGGCTTGAGAGGGTAGATGCAGGGAGGATGTATCCCCTGACTGGGGAGTCTAGAACCAGGGGGGGGGGGGTGCGCAGGTCACAGTCTCAGAATAAGGGGTTGGCCATTTAGGACTGAGATGAGGAGAAATTTCTTCACTCAGAGGATAGTGAATCTTTGGAATTCTCTACCCCAGTGGGCTGTGGAATGGCCTACTCCAGCTCCCATTTCTTATGTTCTATGGTAAAGGCTCCACAACAGACACAGCAGGATTGGTGTTATGGAGACCAGTAGATGGGCAGAGTGGGTGTTGAATATTCACTCATGCTGTATGAGTGCTCTTCTGAGGTTGAGACATTGTAAAAGGTGTGTTCAAGCTGACCTGGATGCGCTTGATGTTCACACTGTCCTAAAACCTCCTGAACTCTCCATTCCTCCGACTCTGGCCTCTTATGTTTAACCGCCCTCCCTTCACCCCACCAGCGGCAGCCTTGCCTTTAGCCGCCTGGGCCCTATGTTCTTCTTTTGCTTGGCGACCATTTGGTTTCTGATGGCGCCTCTGTGAAGTGCCTTGAGACTTTGTCTACGTTAAAAGCATTATATAAGTGCAAGTTGTTGCTGCTGTTATAGTACCAGCAGGAATATTTTGTTCTTCGCAATATTCTATCATCTCTATCTGTGGAGGCTCAGTCATTTAATATATTTAAGGTGGAGATAGACAGATTTTTGAATGATAAGGGACTCAAGGGTTATGGGGAATGGGCAGGGAAGTGGATTTGGGGCTCGAGGGACCAAATGGCCTACTCCTGCTCCTATTTCTTATGTTCTATGAATACTTATTACAACTTCTAATCTCATCTTTAACCATGTACAAAAGAGGACCTCCGATTTTATGCCACTTAATAAGGCAGATATTTGGGCATCACAGCATCGATACAGGAGTAGGACATTTGGACCATTGGGACAGATGTGCCATTTTGCCTTTTAAAGCAGACTCCCACCCTTTCTCCAAGTCCTTTAACTCCCAAGTAAATATCTCTGGCACTTTAAAACACCTTATTTGTTTCTGCATCTATGGCAGTGTTTTCCATATTCTCCCAACCCTATGTATGAAGATGTTTTTCCTCAATTCACTTTTAACCAGCTCAGTTGTGGATGTCCTTACTGCCTCAAACAGATCACCCCTTAATCTCCTCTCATCAAGGTAATATATTCTAAATTTAACCAGCCTCTCATCATAGTAGTCCCTTCATACCAGTTATCATTTGGTGAATCATCTCTGGACTCTTTCCGAGGCCATTGTTTCCTTCCGAAGGTGGAGTGCCCAACACTGAACATGATATTGCAAATAAGGTCTGACTGGCACCCTTTATAACTTCAGTAGTACATCTTTGTTTTTATATCCTATACCTTTTGTGATGAAGCCCAGCATACCATTAGCCTTTTCGGATTGCTTTTGACAGCAGTTAGCTAGTTTTTAATGACCGTATCCCTAAATCCCATTGTTCATTTATTCCCTTTAAGCTTTCTATTTAGTCTATATCCGTCAGCTGTGGCTTAGTGGGTAGCACTCTCTTGCCTCTGGCTGTGGGTTAAAGTCCCACTCGAGACTTCAGCACAAAAATCTAGGCTGACACTCCAGTGCAGTACTGAAGGAGTGCTGCACTGTCTTTCGGATGAGGCGATAAACCAAGACCCCATCTGTCTGCTCAGGTGGATGTAAAAGGTCCCATGGCACTATTTTGAAGTAGAGCAGGTGAGTTCTCCTGCTTTCCTGGTTAATATTCATCCCTCAACTAACATCACTAAAATAAATGATCTGGTCATTATCGTGTTATTGTTTGTGGGAACTTGCTGTGTGCAAATTTGTTGCCGTGTTTCCTACATTACAACAGTGACTACACTTCATAAAGGACTTAATTGGCTGTAAAGCGCTTTGGAATGTCCTGAGGTTGTGAAAGCTGCTATATAAATACAAGTCTTTCTTTCTTATTAAACCTATATAAAGCACCAGTTCGGCCCCAGCTGGAGTATTGTGTTCAATACTGGGCACCACACTTTAGCAAGGATGTGAAGGCTTTGGAGAGGATACAGAAGAGATTTATGAGAATGGTTCCAGGGATGAAAGACAACAATTACATGGATAGATTGGAGAAGCTGGGGTTGTTCTCCTTACAGCAGAGAAGTTTGAAAGGAGATCTGATAGAGGTGTTCAAATTCATGAGGGGTCTGGACAGAGTAGAGAGAAACTGTTCCCATTGGCAGAAGGGTCAAGAACCAGGACACAGATTTAAGGTTGATCTTGGAGCGGAGAAGGTCAAGAAGAGAATTGATAGAGGCGCTTAAAACCATGAAAGATTTAAATAGAGCAAATAAAGAGGAAATGGCTGAAGGGTCGATGATGAGAGAACTCTGATTCAAGGTGATTGGCCAAAGAACCGGAGGTGACATGAGGAAAATTTTTTTTAGGCAGCAAGTGGTTAGGATTTGGAATGCGCTGCCTGGTCAGGTGGTGGAGGCAAATTCAATAGTAGCCTTCAAAAAGGGAATTGAATAAATACCTTAAGGAGAAAAAAATTGCAGGAATATGGTGAAAGATCGGGGGAGTGGGACTAACTGGATTGCTCTTCGAAAGAGCCAGCACGGGCTCGATAAGCCAAATGGCCTCCTTCTGTGCTATAACCATTCTATGATTCTAAGCTGAGGTTGTTCTCCTTGGAGTGGAGGAGGCTAAGAGGAGATTTGGTAGGAGCGTTTAAAGCCATGAAGGATTTAGATAGAGCAAATAAAGAGAAACTGTTTCCACTGAACATAAGAATATAAGAATTAGGAACAGGAGTAGGCCATCTAGCCCCTCGAGCCTGCTCCGCCATTCAACAAGATCATGGCTGATCTGGCCGTGGACTCAGCTCCACTTACCCGCCCGCTCCCCGTAACCCTTAATTCCCTTATTGGTTAAAAATCTATCTATCTGTGATTTGAATACATTCAATGAGCTAGCCTCAACTGCTTCCTTGGGCAGAGAATTGCACAGATTCACACCCCTCTGGGAGAAGAAATTCCTTCTCAACTCGGTTTTTAAATTGGCTCCCCCGTATTTTGAGGCTGTGCCCCCTAGTTCTAGTCTCCCCGACCAGTGGAAACAACCTCTCTGCCTCTATCTTGTCTATCCCTTTCATTATTTTAAATGTTTCTATAAGATCACCCCTCATCCTTCTGAACTAGTAAAGACCCAGTCTATTCAATCTATCATCATAAGGTAACCCCCTCATCTCCGGAATCAGCCTAGTGAATCGTCTCTGTATCCCCTCCAAAGCTAGTATATCCTTCCTTAAGTAAGGTGACCAAAATTGCACGCAGTACTCCAGGTGCGGCCTCACCAATACCCTATACAGTTGCAGAAGGACCTCCCCTGTTTTTGTACTCCATCCCTCTCGCAATGAAGGCCAACATTCCATTCGCCTTCCTGATTACCTGCTGCACCTGCAAACGAACTTTTTGGGATTCATGCACAAGGAGTGGCTGGTGAGGTGACCAGGGTCAGGGACCTGTTCGATGGCGGAGGAGCGGGCTGGATGGCGCCAGACATGCTGGCGCGGCGCCTAAATTCTGCCAACGTCCGCCACGCGGCCGATGCCATCGAGTCGCTAAAAACAGCTCTGGGCCCTGACTCCGTTAGGTGCATCGAGGAGGCTCAAGCACGTGGGGAGATCCCGTCCGAACTGACCCCCGTCCGGACGGAATTCCTCATCGGCGCCAAACCCCGGAACCTCCCTCGGGGGCCGGCGCCTCACAACTTGAGCCGCCTCGGGGAAATCCCCTCCGCGCCTTTCAGTTCCGCGCGGAGGGGTTTCCTGTACGGGCTGCTCCTGCACACCCTCAACTTTGCCATCCTCGCCGGCCGTCCGGACACGCCATGGCGTACCATCTTGCCGTCCGGAGGAGGCGGGGGTCCCCGATGGAGGGCACTCTACGCAGGGGTCCTCCCACTATTCATCGGGGACTTGGCCTGGAGGGTGGTGCACGGAGCAGTGCCGTGCAACAAATTTTTAAGCCGGTTCACGGACTCCCAGGCCGCCTGCAATTTCTGCGGTCTGGAGGAGTCCGTGTTCCATGTTTTTATTGAATGCACAAGGTTACAGCCCCTGTTCCACTATTTGAAGGGGCTGCTCCTGAAATTCTGGCTGCACTTCAGTCCCACTCTCCTGATCTTTGGGCACCCTGTGCGGAGGGGAGCGGGTAGGTCCGAAGGCCTCCTCGTAGGACTGCTCCTGGGCACGGCCAAGGGTGCCATCAGCCGGTCCAGGCAGCGGGCGGTCGAGGGGGTCGTTCAACCTGACTGCCTGCCTCTCTTCCGCTCTTACATCCGGTCCAGGGTGTCCTTGGAGATGGAGCACGCGGTGTCCACCGGTACGCTCGCGGCCTTCCGCGAGAGGTGGGCACCGGAGGGACTGGAGTGCATCATCACGCCCGGCAACCAAATTTTAATTTGATTTTACGTTTTTAAGTTTAATTTGTTTTCATTGCCGGTGCTTTTAGTGTCCCCCTTCCCTTTTATAGGGGGCACTGGAAAAATTTGATTTTAGCGCCCCAAAAAAAAAACCAAAAAGAAAAAGGGGCCTTGAAAATGTCTGCTGTGTCACCCAGGTCGGGTGGCATGGTTTTAATGTTTTATGTTTCTGCAGGTTAACTCAAAAGAGTTTCATGCACAAGGAGTGGCTGGTGAGGTGACCAGGGTCAGGGACCTGTTCGATGGCGGAGGAGCGGGCTGGATGGCGCCAGACACGCTGGCGCGGCGCCTAAATTCTGCCAACGTCCGCCACGCGGCCGATGCCATCGAGTCGCTAAAAACAGCTCTGGGCCCTGACTCCGTTAGGTGCATCGAGGAGGCTCAAGCACGTGGGGAGATCCCGTCCGAACTGACCCCCGTCCGGACGGAATTCCTCATCGGCGCCAAACCCCGGAACCTCCCTCGGGGGCCGGCGCCTCACAACTTGAGCCGCCTCGGGGAAATCCCCTCCGTGCCTTTCAGTTCCGCGCGGAGGGGTTTCCTGTACGGGCTGCTCCTGCACACCCTCAACTTTGCCATCCTCGCCGGCCGCCCGGACACGCCATGGCGTACCATCTTGCCGTCCGGAGGAGGCGGGGGTCCCCGATGGAGGGCACTCTACGCAGGGGTCCTCCCACTATTCATCGGGGACTTGGCCTGGAGGGTGGTGCACGGAGCAGTGCCGTGCAATAAATTTTTAAGCCGGTTCACGGACTCCCAGGCCGCCTGCAATTTCTGCGGTCTGGAAGAGTCCGTGTTCCATGTTTTTATGGAATGCACAAGGTTGCAGCCCCTGTTCCATTATTTGAAGGGGCTGCTCCTGAAATTCTGGCTGCACTTCAGTCCCACTCTCCTGATCTTTGGGCACCCTGTGCGGAGGGGAGCGGGTAGGTCCGAAGGCCTCCTCGTAGGACTGCTCCTGGGCACGGCCAAGGGTGCCATCAGCCGGTCCAGGCAGCGGGCGGTCGAGGGGGTCGTTCAACCTGACTGCCTGCCTCTCTTCCGCTCTTACATCCGGTCCAGGGTGTCCTTGGAGATGGAGCACGCGGTGTCCACCGGTACGCTCGCGGCCTTCCGCGAGAGGTGGGCACCGGAGGGACTGGAGTGCATCATCACGCCCGGCAACCAAATTTTAATTTGATTTTACGTTTTTAAGTTTAATTTGTTTTAATTGCCGGTGCTTTTAGTGTCCCCCTTCCCTTTTATGGGGGGCACTGGGGAAAATTGTGATTTTAGTGCCCAAAAAAAAAAACCAAAAAAAGAAAAACACAAAAAAAAACCAAAAAAAGGGGAAAAAAAAAAAGGGCCTTGAAAATGTCTGGAGTGTCACCCAGGTCGGGTGGCACCGTGTAATGTTTTATGTTTTCGCAGGTAAACTCAAAAGAGTTTCATGCACAAGGACCCCCAGTTCCCTCTGCACCTCAGCATGTTGTAATTTCTCCCCATTCAAATAATATTCCCTTTTACTGTTTTTTTTCACAAGGTGGATGACCTCACATTTTCCGACATTGTATTCCATCTGCCAAACCTTAGCCCATTCGCTTAACCTATCTAAATCTCTTTGCAGCCTCTGTGTCCTCTACACAACCCACTTTCCCACTAATCTTTGTGTCATCTGCAAATTTTGTCACACTGCACTCTGTCCTCTCTTCCAGGTCATCTATGTATATTGTAAACAGTTGTGGTCCCAGCACCGATCCCTGTGGCACACCACTAACCACCGATTTCCAACCCGAAAAGGACCCATTTATCCCAACTCTCTGCTTTCTGTTAGCCAGCCAATTCTCTATCCATGCCAATACATTTCCTCTGACTCCACGTACCTCTATCTTCTGCAGTAACCTTTTGTGTGGCACCTTATCGAATGCCTTTGGAAATCTAAATACACCACATCCATCGGTACACCTCTATCCACCATGCTCGTTATATTCTCAAAGAATTCCAGTAAAATTAGTTAAACATGATTTCCCCTTCATGAATCCATGTTGCTTCTGGCAGAAATGTTGATGATGAAAGGACACAGATTTACATAAGAACATAAGAAATAGGAGCAGTAGGCCATTTGGCCCCTCGAGCCTGCTCCGCCATTCAATACGATCATGGCTGATCTGATCTTGGCCTCAACTCCACTTCCCTGCCCGCTCCCCATAACCTTTGACTCCCTTTATTTAAGGTGATTGGCCAAAGAACGACATTTGGAAAAACTTTTTTTTTACGCAACGGGTGGTTTGGATCGGGAATGCATTGCCTGATCGGGAGGCAGAATCACTAGCCGCCTTCAAAAAGGGAACTGGATAAATACTTGAAGGAGAAACAAATTCGCAGGGGCGCCGGGAAAGAACGGGATCGCTCTCCGGAAAGAGGCCGGCACGGGCTCGGACGGGCCGAACGGCCTCCTTTTGCGTTGTAACCTCACCACGATGACGATGAACTGGATGAATTTCCACCTTTGAGGAAGTTTAAAAAAAAGGAGTTGGAAACCCCGATGACGTCATCGCAGCATCCGCGTGACGCCATGTGGAGGCTTCTGGAATATTCTTCGGCCTTTCCCCCCCCAAAACTCACCTTTTAACAAATACAATTAAAAAAAATGAACACCACTTTAAAAAAAGCATGTACCTAAAATAAAAAAATGAAATAAAGCAAAAAGGATGAAGTAAAACGGCGAGAGAGAGGGAGACGGTTTTTTTTTCAAACCGGGACCGGATCGGACCGGTTCCAACCGGCCTTTCGAGGTGGCCAGAGACGCGCCTGAGTGTTTAAAAACAAAATCCTTAATAATAAGAGGAATAACGCTGGTTTAATAATGTTGATTTAAAAAAAAAAATGCATGTTTCCAATGGAGGTGGTAGTGCGGGGGTTGGCGGGAAAAGGAAGGGGTTTGATGTTGTTGTTGTGGTTGGCAGGCGGGGAGCTGCCCCGGGGAGCCGGGGGTCCTGGCGGGGTGGACGGGGTCTTGGCGCCGCCATATTGCAGCAGTCCCTTGTTGTCCAGTGGATGTGAATGAGGAGCGAGAGAGAGAGAGAGAGAGAGAGAGAATATATATCAGTGGAAGGTTCAACTCCAGCCTCAAGCAACACCCACCCACTCCCCCCTCCCCCCTTTTCTACCCAACAACACCCCCCCTGCTGAAGGTAAGAAGCTCTCCCTCCCTCCCTGTCTGTCCTCACTTCCCCCCCCCCCCACACCCACACCCACACACACACACATACATACATACATAATAATAATAGTATCTCTACTGGGGTGTGGTTCATAATAAGGGGGGTAAGGCGGGGGGAAATCCAACCAAACACACACACGCACACTTCTGGCTGGGGCTCCATGCACGCTCCTGTGCAAACTGCAGTTCGAGCAGAGGGAGTGAATGGATAAGCTGGGCAAGTGTTTATACACACACACACATCTTCCTTATTCCAGATGTTGTACAGTGCAAGAATCTCGTCTGTTCTGAAGTTGTGTAGGGGTTGTGTATATGTTGCACTGGGATTAAGCTTATTAAACTTCAAATATATATATATATATATAGTATGTATATGCATATGTGTGTGAGTGATATATCACGCGCGTGTGTATGTTGCATTCGAATTAAGCTTATTGAAATTTAATCTAAATAGATGTGTGTGTGATTTGTACATATATATCTGTTGCACTAGAATTAAGTTAAACTTGAATCTAAATAGCTGTATGTGTAAAGTATATGTATATATCTGTTGCACTAGAATTAAGTTTATTAAACTTGAATTTAAATATGTATTTGATATATATGTTTGTGTGTGTATATGTGTGTGTGGCTGTTGCACTGGAATTAAGCTTATTAAACTTGAATCTAAATATGTGTTTATATACACATTATACACACATACAGCTGAGGTATGTGGTCAAATAGTATCTTGACTTGGGAGGCTTTTGCAATTTTTCTGACATTTGGTAATTTCAAATGTGAATTTAAGTGGAAATTCCTTTGCTGGAAGGAATTCAAATTCAATATAATACATTTTAGAAAGATCCTTTTTTATTAAAAACTTAAGTTTGGCAAGCCATGATTTGTAGAGGGGGAGGGGAGGGTACAGTTGTGCTGGACTATCTCATCAATGCCAGTATTCATTTTTCAAAACTTACCATTCACATTGTGTTAAACCACTTAAATCTTTGAAAGCAATTGGGTTGGGTAGTAGTGTTTTTTTTATCCCATAATGTCCTGCTGTCTTTGGATCGAATATAATACTGGATTTACCAGCTCATTGTTGTGTCTGCCCCTGTATTGTGTAAAGACTATAAAATGTACATATGGGAGATGCTTCTGTCAGTGCAGTGGGAGTGTTCTGAAAATGTAATGTTTATTGGCATCCTGGTATAGGAAGGATCTATGACTCTTAATTCTTGAAGTGAGCAGTATAAAGTACTTTATTAAAGTTAACTTTGAAAAAGTATTTATATGTAGTGTATATAGGAGGTGAATGCTGCTAACATTTAATTGAAGAATGGCTTTAGTGACCCCCTTATTAGTATATGTGAGCCTTGTTTTACATATTTGATGTAATCTATGTAGTCTAGTACAGCACAGAGACAGGCCATTCGGCCCAACAGCTCTGTGCTGGTGTTTATGTTCCACATGAGCCTCCCTATCCATTGTACTTCATCTCACCCTAACAGCATATCCTTTTAATTCTTTCTGCCTCATGCATTTATCCATCTTTCCTTTAAATGCATCTATGCAAATTACATATTGTAATATAAGTCAGTATGGGCATGCAAATGGTATATCTGAGCTAAGGCTGATCCTATTCTAAATCTAGGCTGACACTAGTGCAGTGCTGAGGGAGCACTGCACAGTCGGAGGTGCTGTCTTTCGGATGAGACATTAAACTGAGGCCCTGTCTGCCCCCTCATGGCACTATTTCGAAGAAGAGCAGGGAAGTTATCCCCCGATGTCCTGGGGCCAATATTTATCCCTCAATCAACATAACAAGAATACAGATTATCTGGTCACTATCACATTGCTGTTTGTGGGAGCTTGCTGTGTGCAAATTGACTGTCGCGTTTCCCACATTACAATAGTGACTACACTCCAAAAGTACTGTAAAGCGCTTTGAGACGTCCGGTGGTCGTGAAAGATGCTATATAAATCCAAGTTTTTCTTCTCCCCTGATGTCATGTGTTTCAAATAGCAATTAAAACTCTGGCCACTTCTTTTTCTCCTCCATCGAAGCTTCGCTGCTGCCAGCTGTAGCATCCCGACTGTGGTCCTGGAGAAAATCAGTTAATGTATCACAGACCAAGTGTTGAACGTAGGACTCTTTTGAGCGTCAGCTATTCTTGATAAAGTTGTTGAGCTTTTGGGAGTGTACAACATTTTTCACATCTTTCTTCAGCTTTCTCGAGCAGTTATTCTGGACAGTGATGTTAACAGGCTTTTTGGGAGTGTGGAGGAAATGCCAGCTGGGCCCGACTCCATCCTTGTCCCTCCTTAGCTCAGGAGTGCTTACTCCGATTGTTGTGTTCAAACTGCTTTTCCAGTTAACTTCAGCTAATTCAAGGCAGACGAGGAATTGAACCCGAGACTTTCTGGTCTGCATGACTCTGATCATTGGCTGCTTTTACCATCGGGAGAGCCTTGAAGTTCTCTTTTTTTTTTTAAAAGTAAAGTTAACCATTTAGCAACAACTTGCATTTACACAGTGCCTTTAATGTAGTAAATTGTCCCAAGGCGCTTCACAGGGACGTTAGAAAACAAAACTTGACACCGAGCCACATAAGGAGAAATTAAGGCAGATGACCAAAAGCTTGGTCAAAGAGGTAAGTTTTAAGCAGCATTTTTTTTTCTTTTTATTCATTCATGGGATGTGGGTGTTGCTGGCAAGGCCAACATTTATTGCCCATCCCTAATTGTCCTTAACTGAGTGGCTTGCTAGGCCATTTCAGAGGGAAGTTACGAGTCAACCACTTTGCTGTGGGTCAGGAGTCACACATAGGCCAGACCGGGTAAGGATGGCAGATTTCCTTCCCTAAAGGACATTAGTGAACCAGATGGGTTTTTACTTCAATCCGGTAGTTACATGTTCACCATTACTGATGCTAGCTTTTTATTCCAGATTTATTTAATTAACTGAATTTAAATTGCCCAGCTGCTGTGATGGGATTTGAACTCACGTCACTGGATCATTAGTCCAGGCCTCTGGATTACTGGTCCAGTGATCCACTATGTTACCATTCCCCTTGAAGGAGGAAAGAGGCCGGGGGGGTTTCGGGAGGGAATTCCAGAGCTTAGGGCCCAGGCAGCTGAAGGCATGGTGGAGCGATTAATGAGGGGATGCTCGAGGCCAGAATTGGAGGAGCACAGCTATCTTCGGGTGGGGGGGAGAGGAGAGGAGAGATAGGGAGGGGCGAGGCCATGGAGGGATTTGAAAACCAGGATGAGTATTTTAAAATCGAGGTGTCGCTTAACTGAGAGCCAATGTAGGTCAGCGAGCACAGAGGTGCAAGTTACGTGGTGTGAGTTAGGACACGGGCAGCTGAGTTTTGGATGATGTCACGTTTGCGTAGGAGAAACAAGGTGCCTTTAGCATTATCAATTAAACTTGCTGCCTTTTTAGGAATGAGTGTTGTAACTTCAACCTATTAGCCAGATAGAGCAGCTTCTGGTTACTGAGCATTCCCATCTCTGGATGTGTAATGATCAGGCAGTACCATTCTGTTCATAGCCTTTCTTGTGTTGACCTATATGCAGCAACCTCAAAGGAATCTACTTAGTTTGTAAGTAGGTGAGAGGTGTTCTCTTGTTGCACCAATCCAGACTATACCCATATGCGTATGTATCTTGATTTTGATCATTTTATTTTTTCATCTTTTTGAAATGCGTCTTACAATCACAAGCCCAGCCATTTAAAAAAAAGTGACATGTCTCGATGGATCCTATGTTTCGTCCCCCGCCCACTGAAGATGTTGACTTGTGCCTAGGCTGCCTACCGTCCAGTATTTTGCTGCTCTTCACGTGAGACACTAGACAGTGAGTGTTGGCAGGATATTCAACTGTAGAAAGTGCCACAGCTGCCATCTGCCTTCAGTCATGTGCACGTGGAATGAACTGGCACAGATCATTCGATCATGGTTCATTTCCCTCACTTCCCTGCCGAGCTGTGTAACTACCTGCCTCAGATCAGCTGACGCAGAAAGTTCTGATTTACGTTTTATCCACCATTAAGGCAAATAAAGTTTTTCTAAATCTAAAACCAGACGAGCCATCACTTGAGCAATGGAAGTGCAAATAGTCACATGGGCCTTGAGGCTGCATTGTCAGGGCTCGGCTGCACGTGGCTGAAGAGTCTCGGGTTGCACCTTCCAGCCTTGTGTTAACTCGATGAACACGAACATTGTCTTGAAGTTTGTTTAATTACCGTCACAAAATGGTTCTGAAACTTTCCATCTCTGGGACCCCTGCACACAGTGATTTGAGCCTGGGTTCCTCAGTCGCGAGAGTCAGCGCCAACTACTCAGAGGAAAGTGGTGCTATTGTTGCGGAAAACATTTTTCTAGACTAAGGTTCTGTGGTTGCTGTGAGGTTGTTTGATCCCATCAGGACAGACCCTTCTCTCTCTCTCCGACTCAGTCGACTTGAGTCTAGAAACCTGTGCTTTATGACATTCCTAAGCTAGAAGTGATCCAAAACTCTGCTGCCCGTGTCTTAACTCTCATCAAATCCTGCTCACCCATCACCCCTGTGCTCGCTGACCTACATTGGCTCCCGGTTAAGCAATGCCTTGATTCAGAATTCTCATCCTTGTTTTCAAATCCCTCCATGGCCTCGCCCCTCCCTACCTCTGTAATCTCCTCGAGCATCCCCGATTTATAATTACTCCACCTTTGGTGGCCGTGCCTTCTGTTGCCTCGGCCCCAAGCTCTGGAACTCCCTGCCGAAACCTCTCCACCTCTCTCTCCTTCTTTAAGACGCTCCTTAAAACCTACCTCTTTGACCAAGATTTTGGTCACCTGCCCTAATTTCTCCTTGTGTGGCTCGGTGTCAAATTCTTTGTCTCGCAATGCTCCTGTGAAGCACCTTGGGATGTTTCACTGCGTTAAAGACGCTATACAAATACACGTTGTTTTTGACTAGTCATTTACTAAAACGAAATATAGTTTTGCAAATTCATTCATTTCCAAAATTGCCGGTTGCAAAAGTTTGGCTGTGGGAGCATAAATCTGATTGCAAAGGAGTAGAAAGTTAGAGCAAAAGAATTGCGGGAGGGAGGAGAAATTACTTTGTTTTTTGAATGCTCCCACAATAATGTTACTGAAGTCTGGACCAGGAGGTTCCCAGGTTCAATCCATGATCAGCTAGCTGATTTCAGCTGAGGATGTTGCAGTTAGCCTTTGTATTCCGGGTTAGGGATGGAGTAGTGAATTCTTGATTCCTCTCCAAAGATCCCTGCTGAAAGTAGAGGTAGATAATGAATGGGGAAAGATTAGGCACAACTTCCCTCCCTGAAGTCAAGTAAGGTAATGATGCTCATTTAGGCTTGCAGGCGGAAAGGCTGCTGATAGCTATGGATTCACCTTCAATGTGGAAGGGGTAGAGGGGAGAAGAATGTTTTTTTCTTTGAAGTGTTCACACATCAACTTTACTTATTTCACTGAAGGGGTTGTGTACCATAAGTTAAAATGGAGGATACCAGAATTGTGACTTTCAACTAGAGCTAAGAGTTTGAAATATCCCCCATCTCCTCCCCACCTGCACTATTAACCAGTCTGGACAAGGGCACTTGCTGCGTAACTGAATGCAAATTGTCCCTGGTTGCTTCTAAAGAGTCATGCTTTATTTCCCCCTGAGCCCCGGCCCAAGTTAGTTTGAGAGGGGTCAGGGTCTCTCTGAGGGACACAAACCCACTAATGCTGTATACTGGAGCTTTAACCAAAGGGTGCTTTTTCAGGAAGTGATGCTGTTTTGGGCCATGGGAGATGGAACAGAGCTGTGAGATGTCGTCGTGCATCAGAGCAGCTTGTGATTTGCGGGACATCATTCGCAAGCTAGCAGGGCAATTTTCAGCTTGGCCAAGCAGGAAAGAAACCTGGTTCTGGCTGGCCAGAATGGTATTTTCTAGCTATGTTTGAAGCTTCCAGTTAACTGTGCTTTGGAATTGAAAAGTTATCCAGGGCTAGATATGTTTTTTTTAAATGCAGTAGAATTTATTAGAGCTGCTAATCGAAGAGTTTCCTGATTTTCTGGCTTAAATTAATCCACTGTCTTGAATGAGGAATGATGGAGACAAACCCACATGGCACGACTGATTTTTTTACCTGCTGTTCATTGGTCAGTCCATTAGAGAGCAGCAGTGAGCAGAGGCCACGGTGATGGAAAGAAAATTGCCACTGCTCACTCTCAACCTCTAGGGAGCTGGTTTGTGTGTTATTGGCAGGGAACTGGGAGCAGGATGGGTGGAGGGATAAAGCAGATGCTCTTTAGGGCGGGAGTAATTAATCTAAGTTTTTAATTTGATGTGACCAATGGCAATGGACGTTCGTTTTAACATTGCCCCAGGGACTGGTTCAGCAGATTATTAAATGCATACGAGTGAGGACTTGGCTGCATATTTTATTTGCACAAGGTGCCACTGAGTTGAGCAGGCTGAGTGGGTTAAAAGCCGAATGTCATTGAGTCACAGGCCTGGTTTGGTGCCTAGTCTGTGCTGTGTTAGCTGACTGTTGTTGGAATGGTATTGGGGCACTAAAGACCTCAGTGCCCCAGGCTAGCAATTGGAAAATCAGCCAGGGTTCCTGTTCTAGGTAACTATCCGGTAGACTCTGCTGCATTGTGGGGTGGGGTGTGTGTGGGACTGACTTCTGAGAGAATGATACTCTTACAAGGGGCCAGTGAAAATGTTATTGCAGCTAAAACTAAGAAATTTGCTTTACATCGCGTTATATGCAAGTGTATTGCGAGGTTAGTTAATCTCTGAAATCATGAGCAAAGTTTAAACTTGTAGGAATTATGTAAGCATTTTTTTTGACCTACTCCTGTGGATTGTCCTCGCTTAGTTCCACTCTTGGCTTATCTGATCGTAGCCAGAGCATATCGAGCAATGGCTTCTCTTCGCACCCCTGTACTGTTGTGTCTCGCGTCCCTCAAGAATCTGTCCTTGGTACATTCATCTTCCTGTGGCTCGGTGGGTAGCACTCTCAACTGGGAGTCAGAAGGTCCCATTTCAGGAACTTGAGCACATAAGTCTAGGCTGACATTCCAGTGCAGTATTGAGGGAGTGCTCCACTGTCGGAAGCGCCATCTTTCGAATGAGATGTTAAGCTGAGGCTGCGTCTGCTCTCTAAGGTGGACATAAAAAATCTCATGGCACTATTTCAAAGAAAAGCAGGGGAGTTATCCCTGGTGTCCTGACCAATATTTATTCCTCAATCAACATTTTAAAAAAAACACAGGTTATCTGGTCATTATCACATTGCTGTTTATGGGAGCTAGCTGTGCCCAAATTGGCTGCCGAGTTTCCCACATTACAACAGTGACTGCACTCCAAAGGTACTTCATTGACTGTAAAGTGCTTTGAGATGTCTGGTGGTCATGAAAGGCACTATATAAATGCAAGTCTATATGCTGCAACTTGGTGGCACTATCTGCAGACATGAGGCCAGCTTCCGCTTGTATGTTGATGACATCCAGCTCGACCCCCTCCACCGCCTTTGTGTTGTCGGACTGCTTGACCGACAGCCAGTCTTAATGAGCTGTATCCTTACGACTGATTCCATCTGTTATAATTCCATCGTTATAATCTGCCAAAATTCTCTGGACTCTGGGGGGGTACCAGCGGATTGGATAGTAGCTAATGTAACGCCTCTGTTTAAAAAAAGAGGGGCAGGCAAAAGGCAGGTAACTATAGGCCGGTTAGTTTAACATCTGTAGTGGGGAAAATGCTTGAAACTATCATTAAGGAAGAAATAGTGGGGCATCTAGATAGGAATTGTGCAATCAAGCAGATACAGCATGGATTCATGAAAGGGAAATCATGTTTAACTAACTTACTGGAATTCTTTGATAATATAACGAGCATGGTGGATAGAGGTGTACCGATGGATGTGGTGTATTTAGATTTCCAAAAGGCATTCGATAAGGTGCCACACAAAAGGTTACTGCAGAAGATAAAGGTACGCGGAGTCAGAGGAAATGTATTAGCATGGATAGAGAATTGGCTGGCTAACAGAAAGCAGAAAGTCGGGATAAATGGGTCCTTTTCCGGTTGGAAATCAGTGGTTAGTGGTGTGCCACAGGGATCAGTGCTGGGACCACAACTGTTTACAATATACATAGATGACCGAGATGAGGGGACAGAGTGTAGTGCAACAAAATTTGCAGATGACACTAAAATTAGTGGGAAAGCGGGTTGTGTAGCGGACTCGGAGGCTGCAAGGAGATTTGGATAGGTTAAGCGAATGGGCTAAGGTTTGGCAGATGGAATACAATGTCGGAAAGTGTGAGGTCATCCACCTTGGGGGGGAAAAAAACAGTAAAAGGGAATATTATTTGAATGGGGAGAAATTACAACATGCAGTGGTGCAGAGGGACCTGGGGGTCCTTGTGCATGAAACTCTTTTTGGAGTTTATCTGAAAAACATAAAACATTAATCCGTCCTTGTGCATGAAACTCTTTTGGAAAAAGTTATGAATAACATTTGAATAGCCCTTATGGCGGTCGAACCCGGGACCTGAGAGATATCGGCATCAGGCTGTTGTGCATGAAACTCTTTTTGAGTTTACCTGAAAAAAAAAACATAAACATTAAACCGTGCCACCTGCCCTGGATGACACAGCAGACATTTACAAGGTCCTTGTGCATGAATCCCAAAAAGTTAGTTTGCAGGTGCAGCAGGTAATCAGGAAGGCAAATGGAATGTTGGCCTTCATTGCGAGAGGGATGGAGTACAAAAGCAGGGAGGTATTGGTAAGGCCGCACCTGGAGTACTGCGTGCAGTTTTGGTCACCTTGCTTAAGGAAGGATATACTAGCTTTGGAAGGGGTACAGAGACGATTCACTAGGCTGATTCGAGAAATGAGGGGGTTACCTTATGATGATAGATTGAGTAGACTGGGTCTTTACTCCTTGGAGTTCAGAAGGATGAGGGGTGATCTTATAGAAACATTTAAAATCATGAAAGGGATATACAGGATAGAGGCAGAGAGGTTGTTTCCATTGGTAGGGGAGACTGGAACTAGGGGGCACAGCCTCAAAATACGGAGGAGCCAATTTAAAACCGAGTTGAGAAAGAATTTCTTCTTCCAGAGGGTTGTGAATCTGTGGCATTCTCTGCCCAAGGAAGCAGTTGAGGCTAGCTCATTGAATGTTTTCAAGTCAAAGATAGATAGATTTTTAACCAATAAGGGAATTAAGGGTTACGGGGAGAGGGCGGGTAAGTGGAGTTGAGTCCACGACCAGATCAGCCATGATATTGAATGGCGGAGCGGGCTTGAGGGGCTAGATGGCCTACTCCTGTTCCTAATTCATATGTTCTTATGTTACCCCAGCCATTGTCTTGGGCGGAACCAGAATGTTCGGCAGTCTCGGCGTCTTATTCGACTGTGAGCTGAGCTACTGGCCCAAAATTCTCTCCATCACAAGGGCACTGCCACAACCTCACGTGCCTCAGCCCATCTACCATCCACTGAGACCTTCGTTCATATCTGTCACCCCCAGATTAGACTAGTCCAGTGCTCTCCTGGCTGGTCCCATTCTAGGAACATTGGGAACAGGAGTAGGCTATTTAGCCCCACGGGCCTGCAGTGCTATTCAATTAGATTGTGGCTGATCCTCTCCTCAACTCAATTTTCTCGGCTTTGCTACATATCCTTTTTACCGTTACCGAATAATCTAGCGATCTCAATCTCGAAAGTTCCAATTATCCTAGCATCCACAGCCTTTTGGGACAAGAGTTCCAGATTTCTATTATCTTTTGTATGAAAAAGTGCTTCCAGATTTCAATTCTGAATGGCTAGGTCTAATTTTAAGGTTATGTCCCTTTGTTTTTCATTCCCTCACCAGAGGAAATAGTTTCACCCTATCAAGTACTTTGAATGTTTAAAAAAAACACTTTGATCAGATCACTCCAAGTTTATGCAAGCTGTCCTCTGAATTTAACCCTCTGAAACATAGAAAGCTACAGCGCAGAAGGAGGCCATTCCTGCCCATCGTGTCTGCGCCGGCCGACAAAGAGCCACATGGCCCTTGGTCAGCAGCCCTAAAGGTTACATGTAAACCCATGAACAATGAACAGTGGCGGAAAGGCAAAGAGTAACCAGTCCGCCCCACATAACTGCGACACCCCTTTAACTAAACATTCTACACTCCACCCCAACCGGAGCCATGTGATCTCCTGGGAGAGGCAAAAACCAGATTAAAAACCCAAGCCAATTTAGGGAGAAAAAATCTGGGAAAATTCCTCTCCGACCCATCCCAGGCGATCGAAACTAGTCCAGGAGATCACCCTGGCCATATTCAATTTCCTGCAGTACTTACCATTATATGTGCTCCGTCCAACAAAAGGTCATCCAGTCTAATCCCAATTACCAGCTCTAGGTCCGTAACCCTGCAGGTTACTGCACTTTAAGTGCCCAGCCAACCATCTCTTAAAAGTGGTGAGAGTTTCTGCATCCACCACTCTTCCAGGCAGCGAGTTCCAAATCCCCACAACCCTCTGCGAGAAGAAGCCCCTCCCCCCCCCCCCTCAAATCTCCTGTAAACCTTTCACCAACCACCTTGAAGTCCTAGTATTCTGATGAATTTGCACTGTACCCTTTCCAAGGCCAATTGATCCTTCCTGAGGTGCAGTATTCTAGATGGGGACTGACCAAGGGTCTATACAAGCAGAACTTCCTTCCCTTTTTGTATTTCAACCCTCTTGTGATAAAAGCCAACATTCAGTTAGTCGTTTTGATTCCTTTTTACTTGTCTACTGGCATTTAATGATTTGGCACTGCAGTGCAGCACTGAGTGCTGCACTGTCGGAGGTATCGTCTTTCGGATGAAACATACTGCTCTCTTAGGTGGATGTAAAAGATCCCGTGGCACTATTTCGAAGAGGAGCAGGGGAGTTATCCCCAGTTTCCTGGCCAACATTTATTCCTCAATCAACATCACCAAAACCGATTATCTGGTCACCATCACATTGCTGTTTGTGGGAGCTTGCTGTGCTTCCAATAAGGCAGTAACTACACTTTTTGGCTATAAAACACTTTGGGACGTCCCGAGGTTGTGAAAGATCTTTTTCTTTGGACCCCAAATTATCTCTGTTCCTTTACAGTCCCTAGTTTCTTGCCATTTAGAAAATACACCAATTTATCTATCTTGGGTTCAGAGTGGATAACCTCACTGGATATGTGGATTACAACTGGTGCCACGAGCTAGTGAGTATCGAAATAGGAGGATAGAGCAGATAAATGTGTAGCTGGAGAGATGGTGCAGGAGGGAGGGCTTTACATTCCTGGAATATTGGGACTGGTTCTGGGGGAGGTGGGACCTGTTCAGGCCAGCCGGGTTGTACCTCAGCAGAGCCAGGATCAATATCCTTGTGTGGGGGCACGGTTGTTAGTGCAGTTGGGGAGGATTTAAACAAATTTGGCTGGGGGGATGGGTACCAGGATGTTGTATTTAGAAGGGAGAGACCTACAGTCTTTGTCACAGGTGGGGCAAACGGTGGTTGAAGGAACAGGTGGGTGGGGTTCCTGGGTTGCCCCGCGTTTCTTCTGCTGCCGACGCTTGGCTTCAGCTTGCTCTCGGCGAAGAGACTCGGTGTCAGTGTCTTCCCGGATGCTTTTCCTCCACATTGGGCAGTCTTGGGCCAGGAGGATGTTACATTTTTTCAAGGCGGCTTTGAGGGTGTCCTTGAAGCATTTCCTCTGTCTGCCTAGGGCTTGCTTGCCATGTCGGAATTCAGAGTAGAGTGCTTGTTTTGGGAGTCTCCTGTCAGGCATGCGGGCGATGTGGCCCATCCAGCGGAGCTGATCGAGCGTGGTTAGTGCTTCGATGCTGGGGATGTTGGCCTGAGCTAGGACACTGACGATGGATTTGCAGGATTTTGCGGAGTCTGCGTCGGTGGTACTTCTCCATTGTTTCGAGGTGCCTGCTGTACATAGTCCATGTCTCCTGAGTCATATAGGAGGGTGGGTATTACCACTGCTCTGTAGACCATGAGCTTGGTGTCGGATTTGAGGTCCTGGTCTTCAAACACTTTCTTCCTCAGGTGGCCGAAGGCTGCACTGGCACACTGAAGGTGGTGTTGGACCTCGTCGTCGAGGTCTGCCCTTGTTGACAAGCTCCTGAGGTATGGAAAATTGTCCACATTGTCTAATCATTGGAGATTTTGATAACTGGGGGTCAGTGCTGTGTGGCGGGGGCAGGTTGGTAGAGGACCTTTGTCTTACGGATGTTTAGTGTAAGGCCCATGCTCTCGTACGCCTTGGTGAATACAAGGAGGTCTAAGATAGGTTTACAGTGCACGTGTGTAAATGCATGAAGCGTGGTAAATAAGGTTGGTGAGCTTCAGGTGCAAATAGCCACATCGCAATATGATGTGGCGATAATGGAGACCTGGCTCAGAAAAGGGCAGGATTAAGTACTAAATGTTCCTGCATACAAGGTGTTCAGGAAAGCTCGGGAAGAGAAGAAAGATGGTGGCAGTATTGATTAAGGATAATATTACCATGCTGGAGAGGAAGGATGTTCTGGAGGGGTCAAAGACAGAATCTATTTAGTTAGAGTTAAGAAACAATAGAGGTGCCATTACACCCCTGGGTGTATTCTATAGGCCATCAAGTAGAGGGAAGGATATAGAGGAGCAAATTTGCAAGGAAATTAGACAGGTGCAAAAACTATAGAGTAGTGATAATGGGGGACTTCAACTATCCTAATATAAACTGGGATAGTAATAGTGTAAAGGGCAGAAAGGGGGAAGAATTTCTGGTGTTCAGGAAAACTTTCTTGATCAGTACGTCTCTGCCCAGCGAGCAAGGAGGCATTGCTGAATCTGGTTCTGGGGAATGAGGTGTCAGTAGGGGAACAATGATCACAGTATCATAAGTTTTAGATTAGCTATGGAAAAGGGACAAGGAACAATCTAGAGTAAAAATACTTAATCGGAGGAAGGCCAATTTCAGTGAATGGAGAATGGATCTGGCCCGTGTAAATTGGAATCCAAGATTGGCAGGAAAAACTGTAAGACAATGGACTGCCTTTAAAGAGGAAATGATTCGGGTACAGTCGAGGTGCATTCCCTCAAGGGGGAAAGGTGGGGCAACCAAAGTCAGAGCTCCCTGGATGACAAAAAGGATAATAACTTTTATTTATATAGCGCCTTTAACATAGTTAAAAAGTCCCAAGGTGCTTCACAGCAGTGTGACTAGACGAAACAGATAAATTTGACACCGAGTCACAAAAGAAGAAATTAACAGATAACCAAAAGCTTGGTTAAAGAGGTAGGTTTTAAGGAGCGGTGTAGAGGAGGTAGGGCCCAAACAGCTGAAGGCACTGTTACTGATGGTTGAGCAGTTATAATGAGATGTTCAAGAGGGCAGAATTTGAGGAGTGCAGATATCTTGTGGGGTTCTGAGGCTGAAAAAAATTAGAGATAGGAAGAGGGAAGGCCATGGAGTGATTTGTAAACAAGGATGAGAATTTTGAAATCGAATTGTGTAGGATTGCGTTGTTTAACTGGGAGCCAATGTAGGTCAAAAAGCACAGGGGTGATTGGTGATTGTGACTTGGTGTGAGTTAGGACATGGGCTGCTGAGTTTTGGATGACTTCAAGTTTATGTAGTGTAGAATGTGGGAGGCCAGCCAGGAGTGTGTTGGAATAGTCAAGTCTAGAGGTAACAAAGGCATGAATGAGGGGTTCAGCAGCAGAAGGGTGGAGGCGGGCAATGTTACGGAGGTGGAAAAAGGCGGTTTTAGTTATGCTGCTGATATGTGGCTGGAAACGCATTTCAGGGTCAAATATGACTCTTGGGTTGCGAACAGTCTTGTTCACCCTCCGATTGATGCTAGAGAGAGGGATGGAGTCAGTGGTTAGGAATGCAGTTTGTGGTGGGGACCAAAGATAATGGCTTCGGTCTTCCCAATATTTAATTGGAGAAAATTTCTGCTCATCCAGTGTTAGATATCGAACAAGCAATCTGACAATTTAGATGCCAAGCAGGGGTCGAGAGAAATGGTGGAGAGGTAGAGCTGGGTGTCATCTGCGTATGTGGAAACTGCCTCTGTTTTCAGATAATATCGCCAAATGGCGGCTTATAGATGAAAAATAGGAGGGGGGGGGGGGGCGGGGCGGGGCGGGGCAAGGACAGATCCTCGGGGACACCAGAGGTAACGATGCGGGAGTGGGAAGAGAAGCCATTGCAGGAGATTTTCTGCTATAATTAGATAGATAAGATTGGAACCAGGCGAGTGCATTCCCACTCAGCTGGACGGTGGTTATGGGATGTTGGAGGAGGATGGCGTGGTCACCTGTGTCGAAGGCTGCAGACAGGACCAGAAGGACGAGGAGGTATAGTTTACCTTTGTCACACTCTCAAAGGATGTCATTTGTGACTTTGATAAGAGCCGTTTCGGTACTGTAGCAGGGCGAAAACCAGATTGAAAGGATTCAAACATTGAATTCATGGCAAGTTGGTCACGGATTTGGAAGGCGACAACATGTTCAGGAAAGGGAGGTTGGAGATGGGGCGATAGCTAGCAAGCAGTGGCGTTAAGGGTTGGTTTTTTGAGGAGAGGGGTAATGACCCCAGATTTGAAGGAGAGGGGAACAGTATCTGAGGACAGAGAACCGTTAACAATGTTGGCTAACATGGGAGCCAGAAAAGGAAGTTGGATGGTCAGCGTCGAGGGAGCAGGAAGTGGGTCTCATGGACAAGATGAGTTTGGCGAGATCAAGAGTGGGGATCACGAGAAACTAGAGAAAGATGTGAGTTTAGGGCTAGGGCAGGTGGGAGCCTCAGATGAAGCTTGGCCCTGTGGGCTAGGGGAAGGAATGGAACTTGCAGAGGCAGCTGATGGAATGGTCTCAATCTTTGAGACAAAATCCATGAGCTCCTCACACTTGTTGGAGGTGACTGGTGGAGACAGGGGAGAGGGGTTTAAGGAGACGGTTAACAGTAGAGAATAGTAGCCTGGGGTTATTTTTGCAATCCAGAATGATCCTGGAATAGTGAGCAGTTTTTGTAGACCAGAGTAGGAACTGATGATGTTTTGTGTTTGAGCCAGATCTAGCGATGAATGGCTAAACCATTTCTCCGCCGCATCCATTCAAGTCTGCGCCCTTTTGACTTGAGGCACCGAAGGTGAGGGCTGCACCAGGGAGAACGGCCAGCGTGGGAGAGAATTTTTTTAATAAGGACTAGGGTATCAAAGGTGGTGGTGAGGGTGTGGTTGAGTAGATCGGTGCTGCAGAAATGTCATTAAGTGTGCCAAAGGTTTGACAGTTTTGAGTTGATAAGTGCAGTTTTAGGAGAGTTTGGAGAGTTTTTTTCTTGGGGCAGATATAGAAGGAAGTAGTTTTGGATTGGGGAAGGGGGATGTGGTTCGAGAGCGATACAAGAAGATGGTCAGATGGCTTTATCTTTAATTGACATGGTTGGAATAGCAAGGCCATGAGAGATTGCAAGGTCAAGGGGATGGCTGTGAATATGGCTTGAGGAATTTACATGAAGGGAGGACAGGAGGGTAATGAACTCAGGAGAGAGAGCATGATGAATGAAGATGGAGGTTGAAGTCACTGAGAATGAGATAGAGTAGAATGAAGCTGAAAAAGGGAGTGTATGACAGATATCAGGTTGAGAATGCAAGTGAGAACCAGGCTGAATATAAAAAGTTCAGAGGAAATGAAAAAGGAAATATGGGACAAAGAGAGAATGAGAATAGATTGGAAGCTAATCTAAAAGGGAATCCAAAAGTCTGCTATAAGCATATAAATAATAAACAGGTAGCAAGAGGATGAGTGGGACCAAAAAGGAGATCTAAGCATGGAGGCAGAGGGCATGGCTGAGGTTCTAAATGAGTACTTTGTATCTGTCTTTACCAAATAAGATGATGCTGCCAAGGGCATAGTGAAAGAGGAGGTCGTTGAGATACTGGATGGGATAAAAATCAATGAAGAGGAAGTACTAGAAAGGCTGGCTGTACTTAAAATGGATAAGTCACCAGGACAGGATAGGATGCTAAGGGAAGTAAAGGTGGAAATAGCAGGGGTACTAGTCATAATCTTTCAATCCTCCTTAGATACGGGGCTGGTGCCAGCATGGATCTGTTAAAGGCAAATCGTGTTTAACTAACTTGATTCAGTTTTTTGATGAGGTAACAGAGAGGGTTGATGGCAATGTGGTTGGACTTCCAAAAAGGCATTTGATAAAGTGCCACATAATAGGTTTATCAGCAAAGTTAAAGCCCATGGAACAAAAGGGACAGTGGCAGCATGGATACGAAATTGGCTCAGTGATAGAAAACAGAGTAGTGGTGAACGGTTGTTTTTTGGACTGGAGGAAGGTACACTGTGGTGTTCCCCAGGGGTCAGTTCTGGGACCACTGCTTTGCTTGATGTCTATCAGTGGCTTGGACTTGGGTGTACAAGGCGCAATTTCAAAATTTGCAGATGAGACAAAACTTGGAAGTACAGTGAGGAGGATAGTGATAGACTTCAAGAGGTCATAGACAGGCTGGTGGAATGAGCGGGGACATGGCAGATGAAATTTAACACCGAAAAGTGCGAAGGTGATACATTTTGGTAGGAAGAATGAAGGGAGACAAATAAACTAAAGGGTACAATTCTAAAGGAGGTGCATGAACAGGGGGTATATGTGCAGAAATTGTTGAAGGTGGCAGGTTCAGAAAGTGGTCAAAAAAGCAGTGATCCTAGGCTTCATAGAGTATAAGAGTACAGAAGCAAGGAAGTTATGATGGACCTTACACTGGTTGTCCTCAACTGGAGTATTGTGTCCAATTCTGGGCATTGCACTTTAGAAGGATGGGAAGGTTTTAGAGAGGGTGCAGAAAAGATTTACAAGAATGCTTCCATGGATGAGGGACTTCAGTTATGTAGATAGCTGGGGTTGTTCTCAGCAGAGAAGGTTGAGGAGATTTAATAGAGCTGTTCAAAATTGAGGGGTCTGGAGAGAGTAGATAGAGAAACTGTTCCCAGGGGCGAGAACCAGAGGCACATAGATTTAAGGTGATTGGCAGAATAACCAAAGGCGACATGATAAACTTTTTTACGCAGCGAGTGGTTAGGATCTGGCATGCACTGCCTGAGAGGGTGGTGGAGGCAGATTCACTCGTGGCTTTCAAAGGGGAATTGGATAAGTACCTGAAGGGGGAAAAAAAATTGCAGGGCTACAGGGAAAGGGCAGAAGAGTGGGACTAGCTGAAGTGCTCTTGCAGAGATCTGGCATGGGCTCGATGGGCAGAATGGCCTCCTTCTGTGCTGTAACCGTTCTCTGAATCTATGACCCCTCAGTTCATCACATTGAACATAATTTTCCAACTCACTCAATCTGTCCGTGTGCAACTACTTGCCCTCCGCTGCAATATTTACTGTCCCTCCTAACTTCAGCTCATCCAGAACCCTACCCGTATCCTGTCCCGCACCAATTCTAGCTCACTCATCAACGCTGTCCTTGGTTTCCAGTCCCCTGGTGCCTCACATTTAAAATTCTCATCCTAGTGTTTACATCTCTTGCCCTCCCTATCTCTAACATCCTACCCCTGATCCCTACATTCCATTGACTCTGGCTTTCTGTGAGCCTCCCTGCTCCCCACGGCCCCCCGTCCCCCCAACACAACACAACACAACACAACCATTGGCAGCTATACCTCCTGCTATCTAGGCCCCAAACTCTGGAATTTGCTCCCTAAACTATTTTGCCTCTCCTCCACCTTCTCCTTTTTAAGCCTCTCCTTAAAGTTCACCACTTTTATCGAGCTTTTTTGTCATCTCATCTCGTGTCTCCTTTGTCTTGGTGTCTGATTTTGTTTGATTACATCTATAAAGTACCGTGGGAGATTCTTTTTGTTAAAAGCATTATATTAATGTAAGTTATTGTTGCATGCCAGTAATTGCTGCTCCGTGTGAACTTGTGCCTTCAGTATGGGTGCTGGAAAGAATTGTTCAGTAATAATGGGGTTGGGAGCATGTTTCCACTAAACTGTGCGGCCGCATAGTGGTCTGGAAGTCCTGCGCAGCCCGTTAAACGGTCCGCACACACAAAAAAGGGGGAACCTTGGTTGGGAGATCATGAGCATTTTAGACTTTAAAGCTGTGAAGGTTACACCAGGGCAAAGTTCGAATTTTATATCCATTCCTGGCTGTAATTACAAATGATTTCAAATACCCCCCCCCCATTTTGATAAAACAAATGTCTGTTTTAACCAGGTTTATTTAGCGTACTGGTAATTGGAGAATCATTTGGGCCAATGCACATTATTGTTATGCCATTATACTTGTGTGATAATTCATCTCGAGCTGTTTCCACCAGTGACCGTTCTATAACCAGCGTTACTTCACTCGTGTTATGCAACACACAATGCTCTCTCCAGACACACAAACAGTACTGCAGGTATTTTCCGTTTTAGCGGACAGAATGTAAACATTTCACACACCCGCAGTTATCCTTCACTAATATTCTAGTGACATTGATGTTTGCTTTGAGAGAGGTAGATATAATCCGGGTGCCTGTTGGGTGGCTCTGTGACCGCTATGTTTACCCCCGCTTTGTGTAAACCCTTTGCTTTTTGTGATTGCTACAAATCTCTTAAGCTGACTTCTGCTCAGTTTATAGTAACTGTCCTGATGGCTCATAATCATAGTGACAGTCATCAACCATTTTAACTTGTTAATTATCAGACAAGTGCTGCAATCCCTCATTTAGTGTTAAATATTGAAATGGGTTACGAACTAAAATTAGCATTTAAAAGCAGATGGAAATGATGGGCTGGAAAAGACTGGCCCGCACATGACTTAGATGCTTCCTACCCTGCCACAGCCATGTAACCTCCAAGTTCCCCTCCAAGTCACACACTATCTGACTTGGAAATATATCACCGTTCCTTCATTGGCACTGGGTCAAAATCCTGGTACTCCCTCCCGAACAGCACTGTAGGAGCACCTTCACCACACTGACTGCGGTGACTCACTTCTCGAGGGTAATTGAGGACGGGCAATAAATGCTGGCCTTGCGACACCCACATCTCATTAACGAATTAAAAAATAAAATCTCTTGGGAGAGGCAGAACCCTACCCACCCCCAGGCCAGTCAGGGTAAAAAAAAAATCTGGAAAATTCCTCTCCGACCCCCCCCCACCCCCTCCCCCATAGTCATCAAAACTAATCCAGGAGATCACTGAACATGCATACATTAACTGTTAACCCACTTACTACTTTATATATGAAGCTAATCTTTGCCTCAGCCAAGAACCGGCCCAGTGGCCTACTGAAGGGATCAAATATTTAATCGATCTTTTTAAGTCATTGAAGGTTTGAAAAAATTGACCAGAACTAATGTCCCCGTTAAGCTGTGAGGCCGTCACTGATCTGGAGATCCAGCGCAGGCCGCTCAACAAGTTTTATAATAGAAAAAGTCATGTATGCACGATAATTTGAATGGACCGTGCAGCTCCTTAAAGGGGCCATGCACCCAAAAAAAATTAACAGGAACATTGCCACGAACTAAAATTTCCTCCTAGTCCAGAACCAGGGGACGTAGTCTTGGGATAAGGGGTAGGCCATTTAGGACTGAGATGAGGAGAAACTTCCTCACTCGAGAGAATTGTTAACCTGTGGAATTCCCTGCCGCAGAGAGTTGTTGATGCCAGTTCATTGGATATATTCAAGAGGGAGTTAGATATGGCTCTTACGGTTAAGGGGATCAAGGGGTATGGAGAGAAAGCAGGAAAGGGGTCCTGAAGGAATGATCAGCCATGATCTTATTGAATGCTGGTGCAGGCTCGAAGGGCCGAATGGCCTACTCCTGCACCTATTTTCTATGTTTCCTCCCAATGACAGAAGTCTAGATTGTGACCTGTTTATTTTTTTAAAGAACTCTTGCTTTGACACACTGTCCATAAATCAGTGCATGAAAATAAAAAACAATCGCTTTCAATTTCCAAAATCTCGCATCAGCGATTTTAAACCTTTTTTTTTCACACTCCAATCTCAATATCCTAGAAAGCAGAGGTTTAGCTGTTTGTTTTACCCAAGTTTCATGGTTTGTGAAAAGAATGTGTTACTTAAACTTGATGAGATTGATAGATTTTTGTTCCGTAAGGGTATCGAAGGATTATGGATCAAAAGTGGGTAAATGGAGGTGAGATACAGATCAACCACTATCTAATTTAATGGCGGAACAGGCTTGATGGGCTGCCTCCTGTTCCTATGAAATGTGGCATTCAATTTTCACGCTGCGAAACTACATTGAGAAAAACTACATTGAGAAAAATGGCCAATTAAATTGTTTGTGGTGTCGTTGAAGGATCAATATTGACCAAGACACAGAATTGGTTTTCAACGCTTGAAAGTGCTGGTGGGTCATCGAGGTCATTGATGGGACATAGGCTAACATTTCTGTCTGCTGTTTGTTCCCCCACATCCTTCCCCCTCATGTCGACTACCTTCTGCTAAGTGTGTTTCTTCAAAGTAATGGGAAAAAACCTTCCATTTTAGAACAGCAGGTCTGTACAAAATTAAATCTGTGACCTTCCAATTCTTCAGGCTGGACGCAGACCCTTGATATTCCCTTGCTATTATGATACAATGATATGCAATAGATGTCGTTTTGGGAGTGCTCTGAATGCATTTTTTGTGATTGAATCTGACTGCATATTTTTTTGGCTCATGGGGTAGCAGCCCTTTGGTAACATTCCTCATGCAAGTAATGGGCTGTTTGCAAAGCTGGGCCTAATCCTCCACCATCCACTGAACGCTTTCCAGAAGCAGTCGCTAAACAGCCAGGAAGCAAAATCTTGGCTGCTCGCCCCTCCCTCCCTTCCACTTTTAGCTTGGGAGCTTTGAAGCCGGTTGTAGTGTCCATCTGGTTGAGGTCACTAACTCTGAGGCAGACTAGGAATTGAGCCTTGACTGGGACTCTGGACTCCACCGTAGGGGGAGAGGGGGGGGGGGCGGGAAATAGTGCTAGAGTTCATATTTTTAAGGTTGCTTGGAAATAATTAAAAGGTAAAATAAACTAGGAACCATTATGGTTTGGAGTTCTGAGTTTGAGCCAAAAACTGTTGGAGCAAGATAAGAACATAACATAAGAAATAGGAGCAGGACTCTAGGCCATTTGCCCCCCCGAGCTTGCTCTGCCATTCAGTAAAATCATGGCTAATCTTCTACCTCAATTCCACTTTCCTGCACTATCCCTTGACTCCCATAATATCGAAAAATCTCCAAAGATATTGTCTGTTTATTCTCTATCTGTGTTCGTACTATCCATCTGTGTCCAGCTGCTTCTAGTTGCATTTTACTGAGGAACTTGGGAAAGTAGTTCATCAATATCTGGATTGAGCCATGGTTAAAGAATGTTAGCATGGTTACATAGGATTACATAAGATAAACGGCATAGAACAGGCCATTCGGCCCAAACAGTCCATGCCAGTGTTTATGCTCCACTAGAGCCTTCTCCTGTCTTTCCTCATCTAAATCTCTCAGCATATTCCCATATCCCACATAAGCTTGTCTAGCCTCCCCTTAAATGCATCTATCCCATTTGCCTCAACCACACCCTGTGGTAGTGAGTTCCACATTCTCACCGCCCTCTGGGTAAAGAAGTTTCTTCTGAATTTCCTATTGGTGATTGAAGTTCTGAGTTTAAGTCAAAAACTGTTGAAGCAAGATAAGAATATAACATGTAGGAGCAGGACTAGGCCATTCGATCGCATTTGAATTCTTGGTGATTATCTTACTAATGGCCTCTAGTTATGTTCTTCCCCACAAGTGGAAGCACTCTCACTCTATCTGCTTTATCAAATCCTTTCATAATTTTAAAGACCTCTATTAGATCACCCTTTTTTTTTAAAGCGAAACCAGACCCAGCCTGTTAATCCTTTCCTGATGGATATACCCTCATATTTCTGGTATCGTCCATGTAAATCATGTACCCTCTCCAGTGCCTCTATCTTTTTTAGAATATAGTGGCCAGAACTGTATGCAGTACTTCAAGTGTGGTCTAACCAAGATTCGATACAAGTTTAGCATAACTTCACTTTTCAATTCTATCCCTTTAGAAATAAACCCAAGTGCTTGGTTTGCTTTTTTTAATGGCCTTGTTAACCTGTGTCACAGCTTTTAGCAATATGTGTATTCGTACTCCAAGATTCCTTTGCTCCTTTACCCCACCCTCCAAGTAATAAGTAATTCTTCCTACCAAAATGTAATACCTTTATCTGCGTTGAAATGAATTTGCCAATGATATACCCATTTGCAAGTTTATTTATGTCCTCCTGTAATTTGTTGCAGTTCTCCTCAATATTAACTACAGGCAACTCTTGATTATTCGGGGATTGGGCTATTCCGGGTAAACAATTTTTCCGTTTATATTTCACATTTATAAGTTAAAACTTTAATGAATCAATACAAACAGTAACAAAAGATGGACATTACCAGCATGCATGTACAGGTTCTGTGCCTGGAACCCAGTGCCGGCACTGCCCCCGTTCCCAACGTCAGCGGCGGCCGTGAGAGACAGCGGCTGCAGCAGCACGCGCACGCACACCAGCAAAGCAAGGGCAGAGGAGGGTGATTTTTACAGTGAGAGAGAGAGAGAGAGCAAACACAAATGAGCACAGTGTTTGGAAGGCGGTTTTTCCAAATTATTCGGGGCTCTCTTTTCACTTGTTAGCAACAGAATTTTAAATCCCATTATAGCGGTTTCCCGTTGGATCTGTGTACAGATAATCGAGAGTTGCTTGTATCTCTTTCCCCCTCTTTTTCCCCCCCCACACCAAATTTGGGTGTCATCTGCAAATTTAGAAAATGTGTTTTTGATTGCAAAGTCTCAATTGTGCACAACAGTGGTCTCAGTACTGATCCTTGTGGAACACCATTATCCATCCACCTTCTGCCACTGTGAATAGCTACCTTTCTCTGATTTCTGTCTTGAAGCCAGCTAGCTATCCAATCCCCTGACACTGCATTCTCTGGCCTTATTCATTAGTCTATTATGTGGTACCTTATCGAAGGCCTTTTGAAAATCTAGATACATTACATCTACTGCATTACCCATGTCTACTCTCTCTGTTACCTCTTTAAAAAAAATTTGAGGTTCGTCAAGCAAGACTTTCCTTTTTGAAATCCATGCTGACTATTCATTATATTTTTGGCTTCTAGATGTTCTATTTGTCCTTTTAGTAGGGATTCCATTATTTTTCCTACCATCGATGTTAAGTCGACTGGTCTATAGTTCCCTGGACATGTTCTATCTCCCTTCTTAAATATAGGTATTGCGTTAGCTATCCGCCAGTCCTCTGGCACTAAACCTTATGTACCGAATTATTAAATATGTGTAGTAATGCCTCTGCTATCACTTCCCTAGATTTTAAAAAAAAATGTGTGGATGGTGTTTAAGGGAAAGTTGTATAAGTGATCTTAGCTTGAATGGTGGGTGTGATAAGAAAGGAAGGAGTATTGACGATGACTATCCTGTGAGCTTAGAGCTGTGTAGGTAACCATTTTATTGATTTAGCAATTGGCTGCAAAGTTATCGATAGTTTGGGAGAAAGGACTCCTAGTAGTTTGTTGCCTGGATATGAACTGACTGTGCTACGTGTCTGCTCTTCCCTCGAGATTCAATGATCTCTGCCTGAACCACTCCCTATGGCAAAGCATTCTATGCTTACTCTGTAAAGACGTTTCTTCTAACCACCCTCCTCACTTTCTTAGTGCAAATAAATAATACTGAATTGCCTGGGCTTCGAGGGTGAGATTGTCTAGGCTCAGGGCCACAGTTTGGACACCTGTATTTTACACATTTGTCAGTCAGAGAAGTTACATTTACGATGACAAAAGCAATGTCCCATTTTCACATTCCTCTTTTCGCCTTTCTTTTGATTTGCATGCACAGGACTGAGCGTGTGGTGACCAGACGACTCAAAGTGCCCACGTCCAACTTGAAGGTACGTAACTTATTGACATTTCTCTATCAAATGATTCATTACTTGTAAAATATGAGTTAGCATTTTGGGTGTAGACCCTTTAAGACTGATCATGTGGCTCTATCCAGAATATTAGCCTGTCCTTTCTTTCAGATGCTGATTGACTTGCTGCATATTTCCATCATTTTCAGTTTTGCTTCCATCTCTACTTTACTAAACAAATGAGTTATTTTTTGAAAATAAGCTACCAAATGCTGACTTGTACATTTATACTGTAAAACAAAGGCATTGGTGGAAAATCTTGGGTTGTAGATGACATAAAGCTGTTGCATTCGGTTCCTGTACTTTTTTCACTCAGTTTTGAGGTCTACTGGCTATACCACTCCGGAACAGTAGGCCGTTCAGCCCCTCGAGCCTGTTGCACATCATGACCGATCTGAACGTTATTTCTCTTTACCCACCTTAATACACTTGCCTAACAAAAATGTATCAAATTCTGTCTGAAATGTCAATTGACCCAGCATCCATAGACTTTTGGGAGAGAGTTCCAGGTTTCTACTGACTTTTATGTGGAAAAATTGCTTCCGAATTCCACTCTGAAATATTCTAGCACTAATTTGAAGATTGTGCCCTCCTGTTCTGTATTTCCCCACCAGAGGAAATAGTTTGTCTGTATCTACTCTATCGAATCTCTTAATCATTTTTTAAAGACCTCACTTGGATCACCTCTCAACCTTCCAAACCAAGGGTGTCGAACTCCACATTTCATTTGTCATCCTGGCACTTGGTGTGGGCCGCATTCAGCGAAAGATATTTGAGAACACAGGGTTGGAATTGGTATGCGTTTCACCTTTTTTAGGCACAATGTGTACAAATTTTTGGGCGCGAGTTCCTGCACCTAACCTGCCGTCGTCCTGTTGGTCTTCATGTTTTGAGGAGTACTGTCAGCAATGTTCCCTTAAACTGCAGGGACACCGCACAACTGGCTTGCTGGCTTTTCAATGGGACAAACCAAGCATGAATTTTGGATTGGCCGCGCACCCAAAATACAATTAACGGGAGCATTGCCTAGCGGCGGTCCTAAGCCTGTTTCAGCACCCTTCTGAAATACTAGGAGCATGTGATGTGCTGGTTTTGCCAGTTCCACAGTCATTTTCTGTTGGTGAGAATTGTAGCTTCGAAATGGTTAGATGAGCAACCAAAACGTATGAAACTCCTGAGTTTTGTTGCAGCACCAGTACATAGCAACTTGGTTCATTTCCTCCTGCTTTGCCATTGCCTCAGAATAAAGGGTAACCTGGGTTCCAATGTTCCTGTTAAATTTTTGGGGGTCTGCGGCCCCTTTTTAAGGGGCCAGGCGGCCTTTTCAAAATGCTGCTTTTAAAAGCCGGCTGCGTGGAAGCTTTCAGAGCACTGCGTGGCCATGCAGCTTAAAGGGAACATTGCTAGGGTCCCAGAACGGAAGAAGTGGTTTTCTCCCACAGTTCACTGCACCGCTGGTTACCAATTTCTGTTGCACAGTATGTGGGAGTGGGGCCTGGTGACTCTCCATTGAGCGAAGAATTGTAGAATTCCTGGTGGTTACCCATGTGTGGTACCGACAAATACTTGCGTGTAGGCTCATCTACCTGTCCTTTCAGCTTCAAACAATTGCATATTAATTGGTACTTGTAGTTCCTATAGCCCCTTTCTGGGGATTAAGTTTCTTTCATTTGTCAATCCTTAAAATATAACTGGCTACAGTTCATTTTAGTGTATTTTTTCATCTTGCAATGCTTGTTGATGCAGGAGCATTAAGGTGTCCCCTCAAATTATAAATAGACATGGAAGCTACATTGGGTTTAGGCTTGATGTATCTAAACTTGGTAGAGCTCCAATACCAAGTGGTGTTTAGCTATTTGTACATTGACGCTATCTATTCAGTTTTGTCTAAGAATGTATTGTTATATAATTGTAGTGTGTCTCTGGAGTTGCTAACCGTGGATAGGCCATTGAGACATCAAAAACATAAATCTGCTGTGACCGCTGCTTACCAATTGAGCCTTCAGTCGCTTACAACCATCACAAACATTTTCTTTAAAAGTGGGTGGTATACTTCGCCTACTAGGGAAAAGGTGGCAAAGTAGGAGAATTGTGTACGGATTTAGAATGGACAGACATGGTGGCAGAAAGAATGACTTGCAATGGAATGGGGAACGACGCTCTTTCTGGTAGAGGGGATGTGTGGCTGAAGGAAATTGCAGAGATAGGATGGGACAAAATGAGGGATTTGCGAGCTTGGAAATTCTAGAATTGATTTTCTAGGGCCCCGGGAGCAAGTGGAATTTGGCACGCTAGGGGGATGAGAGTGCAGGAGCAACATGTGCTGTGCCATTCTGCACAGGATGTAGAGGGTGAAGGTGGGGAGGCCATCGGGACGGTCATTGGAGAAGTTGAGCCTCCAGGCAATAAGTAAGGATTCGGGTTTTGACATCAGTGGGGAGCGAGATTGGGTTAGAGGTTGGGGGGGGAGGGGGGGCGGTGGGGGGGGGAGGGTGGTGGTGGAAGGTGGTGGTGGAAGGTGGTGGTGGAAGGAAGCATTTTTGATGTCGGATCGGATGTGAAGAAGGAGCCTCAGTTTGGGGTGGAGAAGAATACCAAAGTGTTGCACCTCTAGTTTTGATGCCTGTATAGACTCACGGGATGGAGATCAGAGGATCTGCTGTTTTCCTGATACTGATACTTGTGAAGGTTTTATTTTAAAGTGGCAGGATCGGTGATCCTGAGCTGATCTGGTCATTGCGTTATGTAACGGTAGTCTGATCAGCTGTTTGAACTGGTCATTCCTGCACCAGTGAGTGATCGGCTTGTGCACCATTATAGAAGGATTTTGTACTATATGTGGAAAGTCATAAGAAAGAAGTGACAAAGCTACTGGTGTTTTCGCCAGTTAATCATGTACTTGTATTTGATCTGATGAACATACATAATTGAAAGAAAGACTTGCATTTATATAGCGCCTTTCATGACCACAAGATGTCTCTACAGTGCTTTACAGCCAATGAAGTACTTTTGGAGTGCAGTCACTCATACTGTAGGAAACGCGGCAGCCAATTTGTGCACAAGCAAGTTCCCACAAATAGCAATGTGATAGTGACCAGACAATTATGTCGATTGAGGGATAAATATTGGCCAGGGCATCTGTTCTTCTTTGAAATAATACCATGGGATCTTTTACGGCCACTTGAGAGAGCAGACATTTAACATCTCATGCGAAAGACGGCACCTCCGACAGTGCAGCTCTCCCTCCACTGCACTGGAGTGTCAGCCTAGAAATTTTTTGTGTTCGTCCCATCCTTCTGACTCCAAGGCGAGAGTGCTACCCACTGAGCCACGGCTGACACATTTATTATCATATATGAAAGGACCATCAGACCCAATCCTGCTTGGCCTACCCATTAATTGGTGCAATCTTCAGCACTAGTCAGATCAGTTACTGGTCATGCTAACTCCAGGAGTTGGAGGAAACCTTTGGCCAATTTCAAGAAAAGCACTGGGAATTTATTTTCTCATAAATCCCTAAGAGAACACCAAGACACCATGGTTATCTATAAATGTAAGTTAATCCTTCCCCCCCCCCCCCCCCACTTTTGAGAGTTGACACTAACACTATTGTGTATTATGATTTTTGAGAGTTTTCATGACTATGCGGTTTATATTGTAAATTCTGTTATCCAAGTGAGGGATGTTCGTATCAGGAATGTTCTGTTGAGCCTCACTAATGTTGAGAACTTCAGTTGGTTGAAAGTGTTTCCCATAAGTGGGATTATATTAAAGGAGTGTCATCAGTGGCAAGTGTATGAATTGCTTGTTGTGGACAGCATGGTTAGATACAAAGTTGACTTGAAGGCATCTGGATGCCATGAGGTGCTATCGGGTCACTTGCCTCTTAATAAATTTATTTTTCAGGGTTCGTAGTGCCAAGTATAACTGCTAGAGCAGCACATAAAGGGAGGTAGATGGAGTTAAGTTGCAGATCAGTCATGATCTAATTGAATGGCGGAACCAGCTTGAGGGGCTGAATGGCCGCCTCCTGTTCAGAAGTTGTGAAGCTCCATTTGGGGGCTGCTGTTCTGAGACCACACAGAAATCTAACTGTAAAGGGCAGATTGTTGGTGCACATTTGGGCATAGCTCTGCTCCTGTTGTATTTCAGCAGCAAGACGACTCCTTGTTGCGTGATGGTTAATGGGGCTTTCGGAACTGGTGCCATGGGTACAACTGCTCGTTTGCTAATGTTTGATTTGTAGGGCAGGGTCCATTTGTAATGCAGCAACTTTGTAAAGATCTATGGCTACTTCAGTGAAAGGGGCTAAAACATTTCATAGAACTGCTGTTAAGGCATAGTGAATTTATTGAGGTTCGCTACCTATATGCATTACTCTACCAATAAATTGTAATTTAAGTAGAAAAATATTCTCAGTTTTCATAACTTATTTTTTGTGTCCGTGTTAATGGCTCAGTTAGAATAAGACCATCGTTAAATCGATACCGAATTCCATAACTAAAGCTCCAGTTTTGCTGATCGTTGTCTATTGAAATACTTTCCTCTCGAGCTGTTGTAGCTGGATTCTAATGTTCCTAAATTGTGAATGGGTGCAATGCAGGTTTGACTTTTCAATCTCTCCTCATACCATTTACAATCTTTCTGTGCCCTTTTTTCCCCCTCTCCCCAGAGCTCTGGTTCTGATTTTAGAACTCTCATAAGCTAGGACAGAGATGCTGTAGACGACTTTGGGCACACCTTAGACTTGCCAGCTTTAGTGGAGGCCTTGGAGCAGATCAGCCATTGCTCTCGGTCCGCCAATACCTCGTTTTTTGTAAAAGTTCTCGTCCTTGTTTTCAGATCCCTCCATGGTCTCGCCCTTCCCTATCTCTTTAACCTCCTCCAGCCTTACAACCCTCCAAGCTCTCTCTGCTCCTCTGATTTTGGCCTCTTGCGCATCCTCGCATTGGCAGCCGTGCCTTCAGCTACCCTCGGCCCTAAGCTCTGCAATTCCCTGCTTAAACCCAATGTTCCCCCTAAGGTATGTGTGGTCCACGTAACAACCTGGGGTTCCCACGCAGGCTGCTCACAAGCCGCTGCTGCTGGAAAATGCTGCGCCACAAATTTAAAGGGACCACACGGGAAAAAAAAAATTGGGACATTGCACTCTAGCTCTCTTGCCTCCTTTTAAGATGCTCCTTAAAACCTACTTCTCTTACCAAGCTTTTGGTCATCCACCCTAATATCTCCTTATGTGGCTCGGTGTCAAATTTTGTTTGCTCTTGTGAAGTGGCTTGGGATGTTTTATGTAAAAGGTGCTATATAAATGCAAGTTGTTGAGCGGTATGGCCCAGAGAGACCACTGAAACTTGGAACAAAAAGACATTGCATACTATCACAAAGAGCAAGTGCTAGATTTTAAATCTCAAGTTTTGCTGATCAGTTTGTTTCTCCTTTTTTAGAAATCTCTGGTGGCTTTTTGCTTTTTCAGCTGTGGAAAATGTCAAGCCTCTCTTGAGACTGACTTGAGGTGACACTGACTGTGTGCTCTTGTGACATGAGAGTGCTCAGCCAAAGGATATTTCTCCACGATGCTTTGGAGGGAGTTTTCACAGCTGCTTCTCCCTCCCAGTACCCTATCTGACATTTGGAGTTCTATGTATCCTCCTTTCTCATTCTTTCACTTCTACTTGTGCTGCTTCAGCTTGTTGTTCACTGTCTCCTTTTTCTCGCATGTTTTCATTGGGGTTTTTTTCTATTGGGGGAACGGAAGCAGGTTTATTTGCGTATAAAGTTACATTCAATCAAAGGCATTTTAAGGTTGTGCCATTGTGTTTCTTTGAACGTGTTGCCTCAGGTGTTCCAACCACTCCTTCCCAGTATCAATGCTGGACCCATAACTACTGTCCTACTGCTTAAAGACACAGACAAGTTTGGAAGAACAAAATATGTAATTGTTCCCCCCCCCCCTCCCCGAAATACTCCTTCAGTACGGGTACTTAAAAAAATTTCACCCACCCATCATATGTGCTTTACTGAAATCCCAGTGACCGCACCGGACAGGGCTAAAAATCTGGTCAATATTCATGAAAACCTTGGCTGATTGCTTATTTATTCTGCAGGGACTGTTGAAGTAAAACAATGTCCGGAATTGCTTTGAGTCGACTTGCACAAGAAAGAAAAGCCTGGAGAAAGGATCATCCTTTTGTAAGTATACTTTTTGCCAACTACACTGGTCACTCCTTTGAGAATGTTTGGGAACTAGGGCTAGGAAGCCTGTTGAATCGAGAGGCGGAATACTGGAATCCTTTACCGCAGAGAGTTGTTGAGGCTAGTTCGTTAGATATATTTAAAAGGGAGTTAGATGTGACCCTTACGGCTGAAAGGATCAAGGGGTATGGAGAGAAAACAGGAAAGGGGTACTGAGGTGAATGATCAGCCAAGATCATATTGAATGGTGGTGCAGGCTCGAAGGGCCGAATGGCCTACTCCACCTATTTTCTATGTTTAGAGGATTGAGTCTTGATCCCAGACTTGACTTTTGTTCTTTACCAATGTTTTGCTTGGACTGTTTGAGTGTTGACACCATGGCACAGATTGTATAGAAACCGCAAATCTAGCTGACAATTAGAATCATAGAACAATACAGCACATAAGGAGGCCATTCCGCCAATCGAGTCTGCGCCGGCTCTTTCGAAGAGCAATCCCGTTCGTCCCACTCCCCCGCTCTTTCCCCATATCACTACAATTTTTTCTTCTCCAAGTATTTATCCAATTCGCTTTTTGAATGCGACTATAAAATCATAGACTAGTAGAGCTAAAAGGAGGCTGTTACTTCATAAAAGCTTCTCTGCTTGATAATTGCAGCAGCATTGATATAATAAATGAAGAAGATTTCTATTTCAGCTAAGTGAGGAAATTTGTTATAGGATACGCATATAAGAATTAGGAGGAGGAGTGGGTTATATGGCCCCTCGAGCCTGCTCCGCCATTCAATAAGATCGTGGGTGATCTTTGACTTCGACTCCACTTTCCCACCTGATCCCCATATCCCTTGATTCCCCTAGAGTCGAAAAATCTATCTCTGCCTTGAATATAATCAACGACTGGTCACAGCCCTCTGGGGGAGAGAATTCCAAAGATTCACAACCTTCTGAGTGAAGAAATTCCTCCTCAACTCGGTCCTAAATGGCCGATCTCTTACCCGGAGTCTGTGCCCCTTCGTTCTTGACTCTCCAGCCAGGGGCTGGGGGCAGTGTGACTAGTTCTTGCCTCTTTTCTCACACTCCAACAATTCCCTTGATTTTTATTCAGTTATTACTGTTTGTGTTTGATTAGTTTCTGCATTGGGAAAACGGCTGTACGACCAGTACAGGGATCAAAGTAATCACCTCCCTGCTGGTCCTTTGCAGCTAAAAATACTGATTTAATCTGGGGATAAGCTATTTTGCGTTTTATCTTGTATATTGTACCAGAAAGAAAAAAAAAAACTGAGCATTTTCAGAGCTTCAGAAGGCACCTGCGTTGAGTTAAATGGAAATTATTTTGCATTCCATTGGTTGACCTTGTTGTAGAATTGAATATTTAATGTAATGAAGGACAAGTGGTGGGGCATGTCTTGTGCTGTGGGCTCATGTACACTCAGGGGGTTAGGCTCAGATTGTTGAGAGGCATTCCACACAAGAACCTTGCAGCCAGCAGAGACAGGATTGGAATCCAAGTCCTTGAAATGAAAAAGGTCAAAAAAGATGCTGCATTTATATCATAGCAACTTTCATGCAGTCAGGACATGCAAAAGAGCTTTACAACCAATGGAATATATCTTGAAGTGCATTCACTATTATATAGGCAACTTGCGAGCACTTTATTAACCACTAGCTATGCCACTCAAGTATTGATGAGTTGCCTTGACATATAAGCATTGGCATTGTTGCTCTGCAGGGGCAGGAATTTGGAGTATTTTGTTGGAAGTGCATTTCTTCAAATTGTATTGAATGTATTTCTGTGCAGATCAGAAAATAAAAATTGGTGTGTCAGCCTTGGCTCAATGGGGAGCACTCTTGCCTCTGAGTCCGAAGGTTGAGGGTTCAATTCCCACTCCAGACACTTGGGCACAAAAATCTAGACTGATATTCCAGCGACACTGCAGCGCTCCCTCAGTACTGTCTGATGTGCTGTCTTTCGGATGAGACTGCTCTCGGGTGGACGTAACGGATCCCACGCCACTATTTCGAAGAAGCTCACTGGAGTCCTGACCAATATTTATCTGTCAATCAACATCACCAAAACAGATTATTTGGCCATTATCGCATTGCTGTTTATGGGATCTTGCTGTGTGCAAATTGGCTGCCGCGTTTCCTACATTACAGCAGTGACTACACTTCAAAAAGAACTTCATTGGCTGTAAAGCGCTTTGGACGGTGGTTGTGTAAATGCAAGTTTTTCTTTCTTTAAACTCCATTTAAATATATCTCCTAGTCAGTAGAATACTGCACAAATCCTGGCCTTGGGCAGAGCAGTGAAAGGAAGAAAGAAATCTGGCCCTGCAGACCAGTATGTTGTGTGCTGTCAACAAGTTTACTTCTATTAGTGCGCAGTAGAAAATGGATCTGCATGAAATGAAAAATGACTGGATCGGGAACTAGAACAGGAAACTCTTGTTTCCAGATTGTTCACTTTTTTTACTTTTAGCTTGTATGCCCTTTTATCAATGGGAACAGCCAACAAATGGAATCTTCATGGCAGGTTTCTTGTAATTTAATGAGAGTCCCTCACCAAGTGGTTAAATATAAAACTAAATCAATTCCCTTTAATGTAAAATCCAATGCACTTCGCACCCGATAATCTTGCTTTTCGGTGACGACATATAAAGTTATACTTCTACAGCAACACAAAAGTTAAATACGGATGTGGGAAATCAGAAATATAAACAGAAAAATGCTGGAAATACTCAGCATGTCAGGCAGCATCTGTAGAGAAAGAAAAACAGTTAACATTTCAGGTCGATGACCTTTCGCCAGAAGTTCTAATGGTATATTCCTGTCTGGGTACCCACATGTCTGAAGGCCTGACTTTTATACGAAATACAATCTTTCCGCTCCAACTCTGTGTGCTCTGTTTTATTGGCAGGGCTTTGTTGCAGTACCCACTAAGAATCCAGATGGTACTCTAAACTTAATGAACTGGGAATGTGCTATTCCGGGCAAAAAGGCGGTAAGTATAATGTGTACATGATTTATGAGACCCTTCCTGCAATCCTCTTTATGGGAAGGTTTGAAACAGAAGACACGTGTGACACTAGGGGGAGGAAAGAGCTTTTTAAAAAAAAATATTTATTTAAAACCTCTGCCACTGCCTTAAATCTCATTTACAAGCCCAAGCAAAATTATTGATTATCCTACTATATACATTTATTTAAAATGTTAGTGCTTCTTCAGTCTTGCAGTGTTGCTTTGGCGAAATCACTGTGCTCAATAGGGTGGGGGGAAAAATGGAACTATCTCTGGTGCATTGTGGAGGAGGTGCCCTCCTTCAGACAAGATATTCTGGTAGTTCCGATCGATGCTGGTGATGATATCTCGGAGTTTTCTTGATGTCCTGACCAACATTGCTCACTTGAGCAACACCAACAAATAAAGTTAACTTGACCATTCATCTCGGTGGTGTTTGTGGGATCTTGCTATGCGGAAAGTAGATGCTGCAGTTGTCCACATAGGATATTGCACATCAAAGTAATTTGTCCATTTATGAGGTGCAACATTAAATAGAAGTCCTTTGAGGTAGTCATTGGCTGTGTTCCTGTTGAGGTGTGTGCACCGCGCAGTATTCTGGAAGTCCTGCACAGGAACACAGCCAAAGTAAACACTGCACTTTAATGGGACTGTGTATTAAAAGAAACAGACCACGCAGCTTACAGGGAAAATTTGTCATTAGCCTGGTGTAGTTCAGAGTCTGTTGTGTCTACCGTTTGTTAAGTTGAGCTTGGCTAGATCTAAAGTAGCTTCCTTTGTCGTTGCATTCAGTAGAAAGGGAAATCTTCATGCTTTAAAGCTTAACGTCAAGAATGCACCGATCATTTTTTTTTTGTTATTAGGATTGCTTTCTTCGAATCATAGAATAATGCAGCACAGAAGGAGGCCATTCGGCCCATCGTGTGTTGGCTCTTTGAAAGAGCGATCCAATTAGTCCTAGTCTCCAGCCCTTTCCCCATAGCCCTGCAAATTTTCCCTCCAAGTATTTATTCAATTCCCCATTGAAAGTTAATATTGAATCTACTTCCACCGTTTCAGGCATTGCATTCCAGATCATCATAACTCGCTGTGTTTTTAAAAAAAGAGAATTCTCCTCATCCCGCCTCTGGTTCTTTTGCTGGTTACCTTGAATGTGTCATTCGATCCAAATCCTTTGTATTGTTTGAGTTACCATATTTAGGGCAGCTGGTATTTGTTGCAGTTTAATAGGTTACCCCAGTAGTTTATTTTGAACCCTTTTTGGTCTTTTTATTCTCCCTTCTCGAACATCTCTCTTGAATGCTGATTCCAGTCACTAGTGCTTTTCCCCCACTAAGGCATACTTTAGTTTTGATAGCAAGGAGTGGGTGGACACCTTGTGACTTCCTCCCACACTGCCGAAGTGCAGGGCTTCAGCCAAGCAGCGGCAACCAAGGACTACACTCGCCCTGAGCTACGCCCCTCTGCTAGTGATTATTTCAATATTTTTCAGAGTCTGAAAATGCTGTCCAGCTGGAGCCCCAACATGAGTGTTTCTGTGATAAAGGTGGTTAAGTTGTGTGTTCCAGACATGTTGTGGTTTCAAGTGATTCTGACTTGTGTGAAATGACACTGCACATTTCTTGCTGGTACTTAATTTATTTGTATGTTACCTTAACAACAACAATTTGCATTTATATGGGGCCTTCAATGTAGGAAGATGAACTAAGGCGCTTCACAGAAGCGTTACTGGATAAAAATTGACATCGATGCAAAGAAAGAAATATTAGGAGGGGTGACCTGACGACTTGGTCAGAGTGGGATCTAAGGAGGATCTTATAGGAGGAGAGAGAGAGGTGGGAGGCAATTTCAGAGCTTGGAGGTCGAGGCAGCCGAAGGCAAGGCCGTAAATGTTGGGACACATGGCACGAGAGATGAGTAACAGGCCAGAGTTGGATGAATGCAGAGTTTTTGTAGGGCTGGAGGGAGTTAGAGATGGGGAGAGCAATGGTGGGATTAATACACCATGATGGGAATTTTTAATTTTTGAGGGTTTAGTGGATTGGAAGGTAATGTAGATCAGCAAGCACAGGGTTAATGGGTGAGCAGGTCTTTGAACAAGTTAGGATACCGGCAGCATAGTTTTTGGATGAACTCATGGTTTGAAGGGTGGCAGATGAGGCTGGCCATGAAAGCGTTGGAATTTTCATCTCGAGGCCACAAAGGCATGGATGAGGGTTTCAGCAGCAGGTGTGCTGAGGCAGGGGCGGAGATGGCAAGGATATGGTGTTGGAAGGTCAGCTCGGGGTCACATAGGACGCAGAGATTGCGAAGAGTCTCGTTCAGCCTGGGACAATGGCATATGGGGGGTTGGAATTGGTGGCGAGGGAGCTGAGTTTGTGGCAGGGGCCGAAATCAATGGCTTAGGTCTGTCCAGTGTTTAAATTAAATGTGAAATTAAATTAATCCAATTTTTTATTTTAAATTTTGTCACCATTATTAGTAGCCTAAATGATGTTGTAACATTGTGCTGTTGTATAGTCCCAGTAACGTAAAGGAACCGAGATGAGCTTTGCTTTATTGAAAATCGATTCATTTGATGGCAGGGTTCCACAGTTAGTTGTGACATCTAGTCAATAAAACTGTCCTCATTTAATTTTAGCTGTATAATTTACAACAGTGCAGGCATACTGGTAGGGCAGGGTAGTGTACTGGTATGTAACTGGATTAGTAATCCAGAAGTCAGGACTAATAATCCAGAGCACGAGTTCAAATCCCATGATGGCAGTTTTAATAAATAACTCCTAAAAATAAAAAGCCAGCAGCAGTAAAGTGTCCATGAAGCTGTCGGATTGTCGCTAAAAAACCCAACTGGCTCACCACATTATAGGAAAGGTGTGACTGCACTGGAGAGGGTACAGAGGAGAGTTATGAGGATGTTTCCAGGACTGGAGAAATTTAGCTGTGAGGAAAGGTTGGATAGACTGGGGTTGTTTTCATTGGAACAGAGGAGGCTGAGGGGAGACCTTAGAGACGTATAAAATTGAGGGACCTGGATAGAGTGTATAGGAAGGACCTATTTCCCCTTGAAGAGGGAGCACTGTCTATTCCCTAATTACCGTCTGTGGTGGTGAGCCACCATCTTGAATACAACTGAGTGTCTCGCTGGGCCATTTCAGAGGGCAGTTAAGAGTCAACCACATTGCTGTGGGTCGGGAGTCGCATTTAGGCCATACCGGGTAAGGACGGCAGATTTCCTTCCCTCAGTCGGACATCAGTGAATATCACGAGTTTTATGGTCACCATTGCTGATGGTAGCTATTTATTCCAGATCCCATGGTGGGTGAAGAAATGTCCCCTCAAATCCTCTCTCAACTTCCTACCAATTACTTTAAATCTATGCCCCCTAGTTCTTGACTGCTCTGCTGTGGGAAATAGGTCTGTCCTATCCACTAGCTAGACCCCTCATAATTTATACACCTCAATAAGCTTCTCCCATAAAGCAAGTATAAATGGTCAGAGGGCAGCTGCCAGTGGAAACACATGAGCATGATTTTATTTAAGAAGCTTTCTCTAGAGTGTTTACTGAAATATTCCTGGGAGAGTGGGAAAGTTGGATTTCAAAATGTGATCGCAAATGAGATTGAGGCAGTATTTGGGGCACGGCCATTGGTCTTGTAACCGTGGGTGCAGTGGAAGAGATGACTTGCTTCTGATTGCTGTGCAAGTAACCCTGGCTAGAAATGGGATATCAGGTGCTAACGGCATCTGGCTCAGCTGTGATGCCCTTCACAGTTGCACAACTTTTTGCCATTTTGTTTAGATCCACACTTGATGAATGGCCACTTGAATGGTTGCAAGCAATGTTCCCTCTAATTTTTTTTCCCCGTACATGGTCCCTTTAAATTTGAGCGGCCACGCATACACAGTATCTTCCAGCGGCAACAGCTTGTTAGCGGCCTGTGCGGGATCTCCCGATTGATGCGTGCCCGCACATCTTGTGGGGAATATTAGTTGTAAGTTGGCATTTCTGTGAAACTGTTCCGTGTTCCAACAGTCAGTGCCTGCAGAAGAGAGGAAATTGAAGGGGGAAGGGCAGAGAAGAAGCAGATGATTATTTTGACATGCCTTTTCCTGCTAAGTGCAAGAAATATATCTGCTTTTTGTAGGTTCAGCTCTCTCATCCTATTGATAAAATGCGGTGTGGGCGGTTTGATAAGTCGGAGATAGCAAATTGTGATCAGAGTGTGTGCACCCGAGGAGAGAGATTTTATGTGACGTAAAACCTTCAGTTCCAAATTATTTTTGTTCAATTCCATCTTTGTCAATGTACCTTATTATAATGTGTTTTCTGTTTTCGATTGGTTGCAATGATCAGTCTGTCCATTAACCCAATGAGATCATGTTTTACATTTACATTCTTAGAGGGGTGAAAATGAAAAAGGCTCCTGTAGCTTTAAGTAGTACTTTTAGAATGCAAACTCCTACGTGACTGAATTGTTTACAGAAAATAGTAATTTGTACATTGTTCTCAGTTATTGTTAATGCTTTGAGAATTGGTTCAGGTTGGGATTTGTACTCATTTTATTTTTTGCTGACTCTGCCAAATAAAGAACAACTGTGAACTAGCTTACTCTGTCCACTAAAGCAGTATTGATTAGTAACCTTGACGGGTGTATTTGGTCGCCTAGTAACAAGACCTTCTCTTCCAGACGCCGTGGGAAGGCGGGCAGTATAAGCTTCGAATGCTGTTTAAGGACGACTATCCCTCATCACCACCAAAGTGTAAGTGTGTGAAGGCATTTCTGTTTTGTCTTGGGCTGAGAGGAAAGCCAGATGATTGACCTGCTCCAGGCCTCGGTCAATGCTCCAGAGCTGGGGTAAACGAGAGGGGTTTGGTGACTAGTACAGTCTGTTCATCATCATTTATTTTTCTTTCTTCGCTTGCCCCACTTCATCGTGGATCTTCTATGATTAGAACTTTTCGAAATTTTAGTCTTTTTTATTTGAAATTTTTCAGCATTCATTTTGAGCCTTCCTGAGCAGGTTAAAATTTGTTCAAGGCAGTACATTAATAGAAACATAGAAAATAGGGGTAGGCCATTCGGCCCTTCTAGCCTGCACCGCCATTCAATGAGTTCATGGCTGAACATGCAACTTCAGTACCCCATTCCTGCTTTCTCGCCATACCCCTTGATCCCTCCCTAGTAGTAAGGACTATATCTAACACTTTTTTGAATATATTTAGTGAATTGGCCTCAACAACTTTCTGTGGTAGAGAATTCCACTGGTTCACCACTCTCTGGGTGAAGAAGTTTCTCCTCATCTCTGTCCTAAATGGCTTACCCCTTATCCTTAGACTGTGACCACTGGTTCTGGACATTCCCAACATTGGGAACATTCTTCCTGCATCTAACCTGTCTAAACCTATCAGAATTTTAAATGTTTCTATGAGATCCCCTCTCATTCTTCTGAACTCCAGTGAATACAAGCCCAGTTGATCCAGTCTTTCTTGATATGTCAGTCCCGCCATCCCAGGAATCAGTCTGGTGAACCTTCGCTGCACTCCCTCATTGTCCTTCCTCAAGTTAGGAGACCAAAACTGTACACAATACTCCAGATGTGGCCTCACCAAGGCCCTGTACAACTGTAGTAACACCTCCCTGCCCCAGTACTCACATCCCCTCACTATGAAGACCAACATGCCATTTGCTTTCTTAACTGCCTGCTGTACCTGCATGCCAACCTTCAATGACTGATGTACCATGACACCCAGGTCTCATTGCACCTCCCCTTTTCCTAATCTGTCACCATTCAGATAATAGTCTGTGTCTCTGTTTTTACCACCAAAGTGGATAACCTCACATTTATCCACATTTTACTTCATCTGCCATGCATTTGACCACTCACCTAACCTATCTAAGTCACTCTGCAGCCTCATAGCATCCTCCTCGCAGCTCACACTGCCACCTAACTTAGTGTCATCTGCAAATTTGGAGATACTACATTTAATCCCCTCGTCTAAATCATTAATGTACAATGTAAACAGCTGGGGCCCCAGCACAGAACCTTGCGGTACCCCGCTAGTCACTGCCTGCTATTCTGAAAAGTACCCATTTTACTCCTACTCTTTGCTTCCTGTCTGCCTACCAGTTCTCAATCCACGTCCGCACACTACCCCCAATCCCATGTGCTTTAACTTTGCACATTAATCTCTTGTGTGGGACCTTGTCGAAAGCTTTCTGAAAGTCTAAATACACCACATCAACTGGTTCTCCCTTGTCCACACTACTGGAAACATCCTCAAAAAATTCCAGAAGATTTGTCAAGCATGATTTCCCTTTCACAAATCCATGCTGACTTGGACCTATCATGTCACCTATTTCCAAATGTGCTGCTATGACATCCTTAATAATTGATTCCATCATTTTACCCACTACTGATGTCAGGCTGACCGCTCTATAATTCCCTGTTTTCTCTCTCCCTCCTTTTTTAAAAAGTGGGGTTACATTGGCTACCCTCCACTCGATAGGAACTGATCCAGAGCCTATGGAATGTTGGAAAATGACTGTCAATGTATCTGCTATTTCCAAGGCCACCTTCTTAAGTACTCTGAGATGCAGACCATCAGGCCCTGGGGATTTATCGGCCTTCAATCCCATCAATTTCCCCAACACAATTTTCCAACTAATAAGGATTTCCCTCAGTTCCTCCTTCTTACCAGACCCTCTGACCCCTTTTATATCTGGAAGGTTGTTTGTGTCCTCCTTGGTGAATACCGAACCAAAGTACTCGTTCAATTGGTCTGCCATTTCTTTGTTCCCTGTTATGACTTCCCCTGATTCTGACTGCAGGGGACCTACGTTTGTCTTTACTAACCTTTTTCTCTTTACATATCTATAGAAACTTTTGCAGTCCGTTTTAATGTTCCCTGCTAGCTTCCTCTCGTACTCTATTTTCCCTGCCCTAATCAAAACCTTTGTCCTCCTCTGCTGAGTTCTCCCAGTCCCTGGGTTCGTTGCTATTTCTGGCCAATTTGTATGCCACTTCCTTGGCTTTAATGCTATCCCTGATTTCCCTTGATAGCCACGGTTGAGCCACCTTCCCTTTTTTTATTTTTATGCCAGACAGGGATGTACAATTGTTGTAGTTCATCCATGCGGTCTCTAAATGTCTGCCATTGCCCATCCACTGTCAACCCCTTAAGTATCATTCGCCAATCTCTCCTAGCCAATTCACGCCTCATACCTTCAAAGTTACCCTTCTTTAAGTTCTGGACCATGATCTCTGAATTAACTTTCATTCTCCATCCCAATGTAGAATTCCACCATATTATGGTCACTCTTCCCCAAGGGGCCTCGCACAACATGATTGCTAATTAATCCTCTCTCATTACACAACACCCAGTCTAAGATGGCCTCCCCCTTAGTTGGTTCCTCGACATATTGGTCTAGAAAACCATCCTTTATGCACTCCAGGAAATCCTCCTCCACCATATTGCTTCCAGTTTGGTTAGCCAAATCTATATGCATATTCGTGACTGTTCAGTTTTAATGTGTTCCGTGTGTGTAAATGTATAAGTATTCCTTAACGCTTCACATGCAAGGTAAATAAAAACACACGTGCAGGTTTTTGGGAAATCAGAAATTGGCATTTGCAATTCAGATCCGTTTAAATCGCAAATCCACATTTCTCCCCCTCCTTCCTCTCCAAGGTCCCTAAATGCATCATTGCTACCCAACACTACTCGCCTGCCTGTTCTCCGATTTCAAATGACTAAAGTGATGCAGCTAGAATCTTCTGCTTTTGTAACTGGTTAGGGAACAGTAGCTCGGAAAACAGGCTTGAAAAAGGGAACGCTAAAGGAGGAAAGGAAAATGAGTGTATTAAAAGATTAAATCAAGGTAAGAGGCAGTGAATGAAAAAGAAAGGTCAAGCCACAGCCAGTTTGGATTTAAATCCTGGTCTCTGGAGCTGAAATACTGGACGTCCTCCACAGTCCAGCATACCAGATGCAATATAAAGCAGTTTCTCCGAGCCACACAACAGCAGCCTCTACTGCCGAAAGTATTTTGAATTAGTAAGTCTATGACGCCTAGAAATTGCTATTAGTTGAAAGCATTTTGCTGATGGCAATTATGCAATATTATTTGTGGAATAGCCTCTTAATTTGAAGGCGGTTTGTCTTGCTCGTGGCTAAACACGGCTGTTCCTGGCCGAAATACACAGCAAATAAGAGGCTTTCAGCTGCAATGCTGAAATTGGTGTTAATGCAGATGGATAATGGTCATCCCTTTGTGGTCGCTATAAGCGACTGCCCGTTTTAAACGTGGAAGTTTTAAGTGGTGGGGAATGTACCTACATTCTGCTGACCTGGCTTTCTGCTGATGAAATAATTAGTATGTCACCTTATTGAATGGACCTCTGCGACCCATACCATTAATGCTATAAAAAATTTTCATGTCCTGAAAAGTTTTGGTTTGAGACTGCAGGTGGTACCTGTCTAGGCCTGTTTATTATGGCTGTTGTAACTTTTTTATTATTTAAAAAAAAACATTACTTAAGATACAATGACTTTTGTCCGTAACTTCAAACTGGCTGATAATAGAGGAAGCGGAATGGGAGCGGTGGTTGAAGAAAGAGATATGTGCGAGAAGGAATTTGGAGTAGCATAAATGCAAACTTTGCAGACCTTGTGGCTCGGATATTCCGTGCCCTATGACCGCATACTTACTGGTTGTGTCTGTGCGAAAACCCAGAACGTGCGATCTGTCGAGAAATATTGTCAGATCCTCCGCATCCCCGGGAAATTGGCATCTGCTTTTTGTTTATCGAATGCCTGTGAAACTCTAGCGCCTGGTAAAAGCAGATCTTCATTTACCAGTGTACGGGTGAAAATACATATTAAAATAAAATTTTTTAAAATTATTTTAACATTCAAAAACCTGAAGTTATTTTTGGTCCCTTTAAAAAAAAAAAAAAAAAAATTTAAATGTTCAAAATTAAATTTTTGTTTTAAATATTTAATGAAATTGTATTTTAATTAATTTTAAACATGTAATTGTTTTTAATTTCAAGGTTGTGCACGTGTTTTTTAGGTGATTCCTATTGTGTTTATGGGGATTCTATGCGTAAATGGAATCCCCATAAGCATAATGTGAATCCTCTTTCTGATTGGTTGGGCCAGCCCACATGATCCCAGGGGCGTTTGCGAACCGCCCACACACCTGGGATACGTGGGCCTTTACGCAGGCCTACTTGTAGAGGCCCAGGAGCCTACCATCAAGTAGGTACGTAGATTTATTGCGGTTCGGAGGCACCTGCCCGCGGGAAGCCTCCGACCGCAAATTCAGGCCCAGTGTTTATCTTCTATTTCAGTTGTGACTGGAACAGAAGGAATATAATGCAAAAGGGAAATTTATTCTTTCCACCTTTTCCAGGGCAATCTTGTATAGCCTTTAATTCTATTGGCGTGATTCATTTACTTTTTTCGACTATTCAACAGGTAAATTTGAGCCTCCAATATTCCACCCGAATGTATATCCCTCTGGTACGGTGTGTCTATCCATTCTAGAGGAGGATAAGGATTGGAGGCCAGCCATCACTATCAAGCAGGTCAGAAATAATTTTCACTTTTTAAAAAGTTTATGTGGAGTTGCTCTAATTGTTAACTGACCCCTGATCTATTTTTCAAAATAGATATTACTAGGAATTCAAGAACTTCTTAACGAGCCAAACATTCAAGATCCAGCACAAGCAGAAGCATACACAATCTACTGGTATGTAGGAACAGAACACAAAGAAATGCAAGGTTTTAGTAAGCTCAGTGCTCAACTTATGCATCCCATCCAGTGACCAGTTAACCCAAAAATAATACCACTAGAAAAAGTTAATGGAACCACTTCGACGCATCATTTATTTTTTCTTTTCCATCTCGTGTTTATCCTGTTAGCTATGAAATGCGCTGAAGTGGATTGCTTAACAACTACTAATGGTCTGATATTACTGAAGCCATATAATTACTATCCTGTCCTACTGGCATTGGATATTCTAGTTGAATGTTTCAGATGTTGGGTGATCATTATAATAAATGTAATTTCCTGGGACTGGGAGCAACATTCCCTTTAAGCTACGTGGCTGCGAGGCCCTCTAAAGAACAAAAGAATTAGGAGCAGTAGTCGACCATGCGACCCCTCGAACCTGCTCCACCATTCTATAAGATCATGGCTGATCTTCGACCTTGGCTGAGAGTATCGACAGATCGAACATGGAACCAAGCTGCCAGCACCACCTTAGTGCTTCACCTTAAATCCCCTTACTTGGTTGTGTTCTAGCCAACTTCTGTTTTGAAATGATATATAGTTAGGTGATCTTTAGCATTTCTGTTACCTTATCAAAACATTTGGTGCTTTGCTTGTGTTTGTCTTGGCTAGAAACATACTAAATACCAATTGAACTGGGGGGAATTTCATCATGTGGGCTGACTGTTCAAGTTCTGACCAAAAAGATAAATCATACAATCTGACACCCACCTGGAAGCACAGGTTGCAGAATATATTGTGTTTATGCAACTCTTGTGTTTTTGAAAGGGAGCGAGTTTGGATTAATATATAATGTATTTAAAAACTGACAAATGGGCAGCGGGTCACTCGGTACATGAACAAAAGATAAATTGTTTCAAACTCATGCTCTCGCTCCCCTTTTTTTTAATTAAGTGAATTGGTACAGTTGATAGGGGCACACATTATTTCCTAGGTTGCAATCCAGCTTAGACTGGGAAGCGAGCCTACCCTCTCCTGTATTAGGCTTGGATGAATTTCACTTGAGCCGTTTCAGTTCTGCGGCATAGGCTTCTAATGCATTCTTACCCACAGATTATTAGGGAAGCTGATATGGGGGAAGTGATTTGGGGGAGTGGGAAAATCCCTCCTGATGCAGCTCTTTGGAGTTTTCTAAGAAGCGTGCATTTCCTGGTCATTGGCCACCTGGAAAGAAGCTGCCTGCCTTCCTGGCGATGACTGTGGGGCTGGAAATAACGGAGGAAGATTCTGAAGGGGATTGGCAGGGTAGATGAGAGGTTGTTTCCCTTGGCTGAAGAGCCTAGACCTAGGGGACACAGTCTCTGGATAAAGGGTCGGCCATTTAAGACACCGATGAGGAGGAATGTATTCACTCAAGGTTGTGAATCTTTGGAATTCTCTGAGCCAGAGGGCTGTGGATGCTGAGTCTCTGAATATATTCAAGGCTGAGATAGATTTTTGAAGTCTAGAGGAATCGAGGGATGGCGATCGGGCGGGAAAGTGGAGTTGAGATCTATGATCAGCCATGATCTTATTGAATGGCGGTGCAGGCTCGAGGGGGCCGAGGGCCTACTGCTCCTATTTCTGATGTTCTTAAGCTTCTTTATTGGTGTGTCCTCTGCCAAACACACACATGGGGCCCAAGTTTCCACATGATTTGCGCCTGATTTTTAGGAGCAACTGGTGGAGAACGGACTATCTTAGAAATTGCAATTCTCCACTTTTTTTTTCTACAGTTCTACTTTGGAACAGAATTTTTTCTTCAAAAGGGGGCGTGTCCGGCCACTGACGCCTGATTTCAAAGTTTCCACAGTGAAAACGTACTCCAAACTGAAGTAGAATGGAGCAAGTGAAGATTTTTGTAGAAGTGAAAAAACCTGTTCTACACATTAAAAAAAATCAGGCGCAGGTTACAAATTAGGCGTCCAGAACGAGGTGGAGGGGGGGGAAGGGAACTCATTAAATTCTACAATAAATCCTTATTTATACTTCTACAAATATTATACAAATAAATCCAACCTGAATAAACATTTATAAGCAAAGAAAAGATTAAATAAACCATCTTCCTACCTGTGTGAAAGTGCTTCAGGCACGGAGAATTCTGCAGGCGTTCGTTCCCGCGGGGAGGGGAGGGGGGAATTAAACAGCCGCTTCGTTCCCGTGGAGGGGGGAGGGGGGAATTAAACAACCGCTTCGTTCCCGTGGAGGGGGGGGGGGAATTAAACAACCGCTTCGTTCCCGTGGAGGGGGGAGGGGGAATTAAACAACCGCTTCGTTCCCGTGGAGGGGGGGGGGGAATTAAACAACCGCTTCGTTCCCGTGGAGGGGGGGGGGGGGAATTAAACAACCGCTTCGTTCCCGTGGAGGGGGGAGGGGGAGGGGAAGGGAAGGGAAGGGAACAGCCGTTTCTTTCCCGCGGGGTGGGGAAGGAGACAGTGAGAAGGCTGCAAGTGCTAATGTGCTTTTATTAAAAAAAAATTCAAAAATTAAACAGCTACAAAGAACTACAAAAATGGCCGAGTGCCAATGTTTTTTTCACACGGAGCATGCGCGAACGCTCCAACGCTCACGTGCAATGTTGCCGGCAGGAAAAAAAACTAATTTAAATAGTACCCGCCCCCTCCCACTTACAAAATAGGTGTGAATGTAGGCTCCGCCCCCCTGGGCGCCACGCCAGGCAGACAAGGAGCTGCAGAACGCTCCAGAATTGCGAGGTTTTTTTTTAGGCGCCGTTTTAGGTGCGAAAAACGGGCGCCCAGCTCAGAGGGGCGCCCGTTTTCTATCGTGTGGAAACTTGGGCCCATGGAGTGGTTCGGAGCGGTTTATTGTCTAATTGATCCGTGGTAAACTACTGGTGCTTTTGGGATGAAAAACATTCAAAGATTTCTGCTCTTCGCCCCCCTCTCTGTCCTGTCCCCCCCCCCCCCCCCCCCCCACCCCAAATACATAACTCCTCATTTTGTGTTCTTTATTCACAGCCAGAACAGAGTAGAGTATGAAAAGCGAGTGCGAGCACAAGCCAAGAAATTCGCTCCAACATAAAAAAAAAACAAGCGACAAAAGGATGTGGATTTCTGACTGTCGACTGAGAAAAGAAGGCACGCTTTTCACATTTTAGCAAGTTCCTGTTACAAGCAATTGGCAGTCTTTGGGGAAAATAAATTGCAACGTTACTGGGACAGTTATAGTTCACGACAAAAAAAGAGGCAAATCATCTCGGCAAGAAACTTGCTGTGTTTCTGTGACGGCTGTAGTAAAATGTTTTTTTTTTATAAATTGCCCTAGTGTTTGGTCGATTGGCCTTCAGTGTAGCCAGAATTTTGGGGCTCCTATTTAACGCTGGCTGACTGGCAAAATGCGGTTGGATTTTTCTTTTTTTTCCAGCTTACGTCCACTATGAATGGTTTTCAGGTCTATCTCTCAAGCATCCTGGCGTAGTTGGCAAGTCTCCAGGACCATTCATCGGGAGCAAGATTTTACAAGGAAGAAAGTGAGAACAGTTACAAACACATTTTACATAACCATGATCTGCATTTTTGCTCTTTAATGCCAAGGCTTTCTCAAATCCGCAGTGGCCCTTTAAAAAGAGACTTGCAAGTCCTGTAATAAATGGTGTATTTTAACGAAACAGTTAATAAAATGTTCTTTATCCACCCATTCTGCCCACCACTCCCCCAGTACTTGTATACAACATGCGTGGGATGTTGCCCTGTATAAAACATCCGAGGTGTCACAGGTTGCTGTCTTAGTTGTAAGAACCTGCAGCTCTTACTGAGCAGTTCTTGGTTCTCATTCAGAGAAGCTGAGTGGATGCTCTCAGCCCGCAGCCTGCTGCATTTGCTTTTAACTTTTTTTTTTATTGGGTGACTCCTTTTTAAATGCAGTGGTGTTGGTACATGTGACTTGTCTGACTCTTCCCGGCATGGCTGTACGCTTGTAGCCTGCTCTCACTTGTTTCGCTCCAGATTTCCTCCCCCGTGTTACTGTAGGTTGGAGTAAGGTTACGCCATCCTTCTTTTCTCCCTGAACCTTTTACACGTGCCACAATTTTAAAAATCTGAAAATGATCTTGTAAGTGGAATGAAGATATCTTGTGACATCTTAACGCAGGGTTACAGGTTTTGCAACCCAAAAAAGTGTTTTAAATAAGGTGTAAAGCTGGTTTAAAAAAAAAACAGTAAGAAGAAAGGTTTAAGATTGGATTTTAGACTTGTATTTCACCAAGCAGGAATTCTACTTCTGAACCTGGATTTCGCAATGGTGTTTTTGGCGAGAGAGAATTTGGCAGTAATTGTTTTAAGCAGTTGCAACTTTGTGCCCCTGGGAATAGCACAGAAGGTGTTTTTATACCTGGTTGCAGTTTAATTGGGTGCGGCTATTCTCTTGATCCTTTTCACCTGTTTTAGGAGTGAACCAGGTTTGGGTTTGACCTGCTGAGGTCTTAGGTGGCGACAGGTCCTCTTCCTTCCTTTGGCTTTCTTTTCAGAACTGATGGTAGGTCTTATTTTGGTTAAGATGTGCAGCATTGTTAGGCTCCTTTTCTGCAGGCCAGTTGCTTTATCAGAACAAAAAAGTTGCTAATTGTTTTGGGAATTGGAAGAATTAATAAAATCTGAACCTGTTACTGGATCTCATTGACAGTAGGCTCTCTTGTTGGACGGTTCTGATTTTCTAAACAGAGAGCTTGTACCGTTTAGTGTCGTTAAGGCTGGAGTTTAAAACCTGTTGGGCAGTTTGATATAATAATGGAAATGCCTGTAATTCATGAGCTTAAATCAGGGCAGACATCAGTATAGTAAAATGTTGTGGCTGTTTTTATTACCGAGGCTTCAGAACCCCAACTTGATTTGTGTATTGGGATGTCCACGTCGTCACGTTTTGGCATTGCAACCTTTACATCGGTGGCATGGTATATAATGGATCTGGAGCACACCATGTGAGACTGTTTTTGTATGGGCGGATACAGCTCCTGTCAGTGATGATGTAGATGTTGGATGCTTACGCCTGAACCTCTGTACTATAAACCATGTGGCAAGTAGTATAATGCTGCTGTTTACTTCTGAAAAGATTGTTTCGCAAGTACCACTTGCTGACCTGCTCGCGGTTCTCATTCTCTGCGGAGTTGATGTTTACAAAGTGTACCTTTTGGTGATGTCACCATGCATTCAAAGTACAGAGAGCTTGACCTGTTACAATAGTAAGTGCCCAATGCACTTTAAATGGCTCCTGGTTTCCACCTAGCTTTGTGCTCTCTGACTTCTGCATTTGATGTGCAACAAGCTATAGAGCCCTCCAGTACCATTCAGATCACTATCTACGCTGAATCAGACTCTGTGATCAATTATTAATTGGATAGCTCTCCGTGGCTTGTTTCATTTAAATTTAAAAAAAAAAATCATTCTCCGGATGCGGGCGTCGTTGGCAAGGCCGGCATTTATTATCAGTCTCTAGTTGAGCTCTGCTGCACGGTCTGCCCCTCTGAAAAATACTGTCTCCAGTTTTGATAAGGATTTGTATACAATGTAAGGCAAAATCCACCAGTGTTTTTTAAAAATTAAAATCCTCGTGATAACACTACCGGTTCTACATCTGACACTTCCTGCTGATTAGCACTTGGATTACAGTAGTACATTAGCTGTAGGTAGTCCATAAAACTTCAACAATTTTACTAAATGCCAAAAAACAAAAATTTTCTCCTTTCAAATTCTTGGTTTGTATTTTACATCGGTTTATCATACATACTTGAAAATGTACAGAATTATATTTTACTTTTCTTCCACCCCACCTTTAGCGATACATGATCTGTTTCCTGATCTCCCCCTGCTCTCGCGCTCCCACTCCCTCCTCGCTGCAGATTTGCTCTAGACTGTTGCAATCCTGCTCAATGCCCGAGGATTTAGTTTTTGTTTTAGTGCCTCATGTTTCACAGTGTTAAAAAGGTAATAAGGCTGTCTATCATGCCTCGAGTGAATTGGTCTGGTCTTTGGGTGAAATAAGCCTGTTGCACTCCTCTCTTTGAGCAGATAGCATTATGCAGGAGATGGTTTTTGGAGACGTTGGAACCAGCCCCCCAATCTTAGTATTAAGTGGACCTCCTGAAATTTATATTTAACAGTTTTAATTCCCCAATGTGGCATAAATCGAATCAACTGAGCCATGGGATACGATCTAAATCCCGATCTTGGCTATGGCGGTTGCTTGCATGTTATCTGCTCCTAATCCTATTTCACAGCTCCTCGTCTAACCTTTATATACATTCCATGGAAGGCACTGGTTGCTGATTTTGTTGCCACTGCCATTTTGGTCTTGTGAAGTCAAGAAATGGGACTACATAAAGGAGTGGTGATGAAATGCAAATTCTTTTACATTTGAGTTGTTTATAAACATGAATTGGACCACAGCAGCAGCAGCGTGGCTGAATTCCTATGGTGTCCTTGAGACTTGGCGACAAGCTGGTGCCCATAGGAGAAATGTCACTTTACTGTTCACAGAGAAAGACTTTGACGTGGCTGTGCCTGATGGGCATTTCACACGAAGAAATTCTGTCAGTGGCCAGTGTTCTATCCTTTGTGTAAGCGTTTGTGTCTTCATTGTACGTGTACAGTGCCGAACGACGAGTAGTATGTACGTAAACTGTAACTTTCACCAAGAAGGTACTACCGCCTCTTTTTAGATTTCAACTCTCAACGGAATACTCTCCGGTCCACTTCCGAACAGTTGGTTGCCTCGGGAACCTGTGGAGTCATAAGTTAAGGATGTGTGTTCTCTCCCAGTTTGTTCCTGGCCAGATGTATAATTATTTGGCACAGTGTTCACATTTCACATGTACAGTGTTGAGAAGTGAGACTTTGTAGTAACATTTTGAAGAAAAGGGAATATATGCGCTTTTTAAAAAAAAAAATTATGGAATATCTTTTCCAATTGGGAATTCTGACGTAAGCAGCTTACCTGGCGTAATTATCGCAGTTGAAAATTATGGCAAAACTTTAAAAATAAAATGGTTTGGGGGGCAATGAGGGCTGATTAGCAAGGACTCACTTTCTCTCTCCCTGTATCGTTAAAATCTAATTCACAGTGAACCTCCTTAATTGTGCGTCCATTCCAATTGACCCAGAACAGGCACTTGCTAAAGTAGTTTTAAAAAAAAAACGAAAACGCCCTCGGAATACTGGTGCATCCATTTCCTTGTTTATATTTTTTGATGGATAAAGCGACAAAATTAAAAAAAACTTAATGCCGGTATTCCAGGGTGGTGCTGTAAACTTGTACAATACTTTTATATCTTTTTTTCATAGTCCATTGGATTTTGAGTATGAAATTGGCATGTCTTTAGAATACATGCTAATTTTAATGTCCCCACCCAACCCTGCCCCCTCCCCCCTCAAACCCTGGGAAAAGAAAGAAAAACAAACAAAAAAATAATAATATTGATGGTTGTAAATGGTTGACTATTGCATGGCCTCGTGCGGTTGGGACTATGTGGCGTTTCTGTGTCTAACTAAGTGTGTCACCTTGCTCACCATGTTGTAAAGCCAGAAGACCTTGAAACTGTGGTTATCGCATGACCGACTTGATCTCTGCAAAGCCGTGGTTGAAATCTTTACGATGCTCAAGTTGCTATGATTTTGGGTGAAGCCAACATAACATTTGAATTCTGACAGTAAAGTGCCCTTGCATTCCCTAACCCTTCAGAAACTTTCCTTTTTTGTTTTGTTTTTTCTTTGCAACCTTCCAATTGGAAATCGTGGTCTTTTACTGAATTGTGCTGATGTTTTTTGAGCTATCTCTATCATACTTTTCAAAGTGTTTGAGCATTGCCCAAGCACCAACCTTTTTTTAAAAAAAAAAAATTTAAAAAGAAAAAAAAATTCTATGGGTTAAATATGAAGGGAGTTCTCAACATGTATTAAATGTTTTGTAGATTTATGCAATTGTCTGAACTTTGTAATTGCTTTTAGATTTTGGTAGAAATGTTTAGGTTTGGGTGCTTTCTTTCCTTCCTTCGCCTCCCCACCCACCCACCCACCCAACTTGTATTCATCTGCATTCAAAACTGCATGACCGGTTTGTCTCTAACATCTATGTAGTCATCCAAACTTGGGGTGATTGTAAACGAAAAACTGCGAACCAGTTTGCTACCCAACCAGCTTTGATTTGCCACAGTTCTGCAATCGTTTGAGTACAAGAGCTGCAGTTACTTGTGTACCGTAGTTTATTTTCAACCGGACAAAGTACTGATGGAGCATGCTTGGCAGAACACCTGTTTGGACAATTGAAGTTCTTTTTTAAAAAGTTTGACTCGAGCTTTGTTTTTCTTGACCTGATGTCTTTTGTCCTTTTTTTATAACACCCTGAATGAAGTGCAGTTGGAGGACCCTTCGGTTTGTGCTGGGTGCTCGATATTAAATGCTAGTTGACCAGATGGTGGGCCCAATAGCATTCCCTCACTAGGACCTCCAGTCTTGTAAGAGCTAAAAGATTGTAACTTTGCTTTCTTATACAATGGTGTTTCGGAGTCTGGAAAAGCAGGCTGAAGTTTATCGCTTCAGCACATGAGCTTAATCTGATGTGTATGCTGTATCGCTGTTTAAACAACCTCAGTCAGCATTGGACACACAACCCACTGTTAACTGGTCCATTGCTAGGTTGCTCGTTTATCCAGGCCATTGTTCGTTTTGAAGCCTGATTGTGTGAAATATGTATCACTCTGTAATCTTAATACAATATGGTGGAATGTGAGACATTATTGACATGGAATCAGCTGCCTTCCCAAGCACACCTTTCCAAAGGCCATGTTTGCTCTCCTTATCTCTTGCTTGCCCGAAAAGTGAAATTGTAATATTGAAAAAGCAGCTCGGACAGCGAGACAATGCGCTTGTTTAAAATAAATTTCTAATGAATGGAAAGTTTAAACGTGAAGAAATCATTCCATTGTTGAGGCTCAAGCTGCCTCTGAGCACCATGTACCATTGCAGCACACGCACCATTTCAATCACTGATACCTCTGTTTGTATGCTGTTTGTTAATGTATTTGTGTTTAGAAAAAGAAATTAAAAAGCGAAAAGTAAGCAGTGGTTTCCTTGTCTTTTATAAATTGCTCAGATAAATAAACATGTTCATCTCTATTCTACAGCATCTTTTTTTGTAGAATTGTACAGTGCTGGTGACTGGTTTACTTAAAGATTTATGGCATGGCCTACATACATTCCAAGAGTGATGGTGTGTTGGGCACTTATTTGGGTCCACTGTGTTGCAAACGATAAGGCACCCTCATGGTTTTTTTTTTAAGACTGGGTTTCTTTTCCTTCTTAATGCCAAACCTTTTGCCTTCTACCTTCTAATCATAGGAAGTTGATTATTGCAGAGATGGAACTATGTTGTTTGTTCCAATTATGAATAAACGTTATAGAAGTTTGGTTCGGTTTCCTTTGTAAATATGGAGACTTTAATCTTGCATAATTGAAGTCTTCAGGATCGTGAGAAATGGGTAAAATTGATCCAGGCAAATTGTTCCCTGTTGAAAGGCACTGTTTTTTAACAATAACTGCTTAGATTTCTATAGTGTTGCTCATTTAAAGCCATGTCTGTGTGCCTTGCATTCAGGTTGAATTATGAGGGCAGGTTGCATAAACTTGAGTTGTATTCCCTTGGGTTTAGAAGGTGATCTAATTGAAGTAATTTGAAGCCATGTCAGCTGTGGCTCAGTGGGTAGCACTCTTGCCTCTGAGTCCGAAGTCCCACTCCAGGGACTTGGAACACACCAATCCAAGCAGACGTTCCAATGCAGTACTGAGGGAATGTTGCGCTGTCGGTGGTGCTGTCTTTTGGATGAGAAGTTAAACCTCTGCCCCATCAGCTGGGCATAAAAGATCCCATGAGACTATTTCGAAGAGCAGGGGAATTATCCCTGGTGTCTTGGCCAATATTTATCCCTCAATCAAAAAAAAAAATTATCTGGTCATTATCATGTTGCTATTTGTGGGAGGTTCCTGTGCGCAAGTTGACTGCTGAGTGTTTCTCCTTGTAACAGTGACTACAGCCAATGAAGCACTTGAAGTGTAAAGCGCTTTGAGATGTCTGGTGGTTGTGAAAAGTGCTATATAAATGCAAGTCTTAAAATAGGATAGATAGATAAGCTGTTTGCTCTGGTGGGGGAATCCAGACTAAATAATGTCTGGCATGCACTCGGCTGCTTCAGTCAATTTTCTTTGAAGTGTAGTCACTTGTGTAGATATATGGCTGAAATTTTGAGCACAGCATGGTCTCAAAACAGCAGATTAGATGCATAATTAATCATTTTGGTTGTGGTTGAGGGGATGAATGATCACCAGGGCAACTCACTTTTCTCTTTGAATACTGCTTGTGTTCACCTAAAATGTGGCACAGTTTAATGTCGCAACCAAAAACATAAGAATTAGGAGCAGCGGTTGGTCATTCGGCTCCTGGAAGCCTGCTCCACCATTCAATGAGATCATGGTTGATCAAGCAGCACTTCTGACAATATAGCATTTCCTTATTACTGCACTTGCTTGTCTGCCTAGATTATGCTCGATGGTTGATCAAGCAGCACTTCTGACAATATAGCGTTTCCTTATTACTGCACTTGCTTGTCTGCCTAGATTATGCTCGAGCTCTGTAGTGAGATTTGCACCCACAACCTTCCCATAGAATCATACAGCACGGCAGGAAGCCTGGACATAATTTCAAAATTATAGTGCCCATAATTAGACACAGTATTCCAGTTGAGGCCTAATCAGTGATTTATGAAGGTTTAGCATACACTTTAGTACCCCGTCTCTATTTATAAAGCCGATGATTCTGACAGTCACTTAGCCAAGTTGATTGAGATTAAGAGCAAGAAAGGATGTTGGGCAGAACTTTTTGACCCAAAGAGTATTTTGGATGAAAACACTGTCCAACATTAGTTATTTGGCTGACCTTCCAAACCTCACCTGAAGTAAACCTCAACAGCCCATATTTGATTTAGCATCAGCTCCTGCTCGCCCATAACCCTGTCATCGGTGCCCCAGTGCCTCAAATTTACATTCTCTTACTTCTGTTTAAATACCGTCATAGCCTTGCCCCTCTCCATCTCTCCCAGCTCTACAAGCGCCCCCACCGAACTCGCCATTCCCCTGATTATGGTCTGTTGAGCGTTCCTCACAGTTTGCCCTATCATTGTGGGTTGTGCCTTCAGCTGCCTAGGCTTTAAGCTATGGTGGAATGCCCTTGCATTGCCACCGCCCTCTCTTCCTTTAAGACCGTACTGAAAATTCACCTTGGTCACTCTTCCTAATATTTCCTTTGGCTGGGTTTCCCATTTTCTGATCACATCTGAGGTGCCTTGGGATACTATATATAAAGACACTATATAAATGCCAATTGTTGCAGAATAAATTACCAGGGAAAATCATTAAAACTAAACGGAATGTGTTTTTGGGAACAGAAAATTTGAAGAATGTGAGAATAAGCTTGGTAGCAGTGTTTTTGATCAAATGGGATTTCCAGACTTGTCAGCTGTTTGGTGCTGAAGGACACTGTAGTGGCCTGAGTAATGGAGTGCAAATTTGGTTTTGGCTTCGAACTGGCTCCACGTACATGCGGTATGTGGAGATTATTGGATGTCGGTTCAGAGTGAACGGGATTTGGCTACGCTGCCTCCCAAGGCTCATATGAATAATGGCTACTGCAGTGAGGTACCCCAGGGCTCTTGCTCTCTGCCCATTAAGGAGTCGATGCCTTCAGGAGAGAAGAAAATTGACAAAAGTGTGGGTGTAGAATTTTTTTTTTTCAGGTGCAAAAGACCTTGTGGATCTGTCTGTCATTCTATACCCAATAAAGTCTTGCTGAGAACATCGGAACAAGAGAAGGCCATTCAGTCCCTTGAGCCTGTTCCGCTTTCAATTAGATTGTGACTGATCTGCATCTTAACTCCATCTAGAATCCATGACCTTTGTCTAACAAATGTCTCAATCTCTGTTTTGACATTTTCAATTGACCCCCAGCTTTTTGGGGGAGAGTTTTCCAGATTTCCACTACTGTGTGAGCAAAGTACTTCCTGACATCACCCCTCGGCCTGGCTTTAATTTGAATGTCATGCACCGTTATTCTGAACTACCCCACTGGAGGAAATTTTCTTCTACCTTAACTCCTTTCATCATCTTAAACCACTCAATTAGATCACCCATTAATCTTCTGTACTCCAGGGAATACAAGCCCAGTGTATGCAACCTGTCTTAAGTGTTAACTCAGCCCTGGCATCATTCTGGTTAAGCTGCGCTGCAAGATGAATATATCCTTCCTGAGGTGCGATTGGTTGCTGTGTATTATGTGGTTGGTGTGACTTGCATTATTTTGTGGATTGTTACATAGAAACATAGAAAATAGGCACAGGAGTAGGCCATTCGGCCCTTCGAGCCTACACTACCATTCAATATGATCATAGCTGATCATGTAACTTCAGTACCCCATTCCTGCTTTCTCTCCATACAACTTTGTAAGAGGCTAAATTGAGCTCCACTATTAATTCAACGGGGCAGTTTTGTCACTTGAGCGGCAGCCTCCAGACTGGGTTAGTCTTGGTACGGTGCATTCAGCCATTCATGTTTCTGAGCAGGATAAGCTGAATGCCATATTGTACATTGTTGAATGAAAGCTGGGACTGAACAGGACCGGTCACACTGTCACTGTATCTGTCTTTTTCCCGCCTCTCCTCAATTGAAACTGAAATGCACCCAACTGTACCTCTGTTAGTAGTTTTTTTTTTCTTTTATATTTTGCATAAATATAAGATGGTCACCAATAGAGAATTCAGGATAAACTTCTTCACCAAAAGAATGGATAGAATGTGGAACTCTTGCCACCAAGAGTGTTGAGGTGAATGGCATCGATGCATTTAAGGGGACGCTAGAGAAATACCTGAGGGAGAAAGGAATAGAAGGTTATGCTGATGGGGTGAAATGAAGAGAATGGAAGGAGACTCGTGTGGAGCAAAAACACCAGCATAGACCAGTTGGGTGGAATGGCCTGTATCTGCTGTAAATTATGAAGCCTGCATTCATCTTCACACATTTACTTTAGCACTGAAACAAACATTAATACATTGTAAAATGTTAATGCTTTGATAAGATGCTATGCCAGTGTGACAAAGTTCTGCCTGCAATATAGACAGTCTCTGTATGGACCTGCTCAGTTTCATTTGTAGAGCTGTCCTCACCATTGATCTAGTAGGAATATTCCAATTTGCACACAGCAAGCTCCCACAAACAGCAATGACCAGTTAATCTGTTTTAGTGAAGGATAAATATTGATCAGTACACTATTTCTAAGAGCAAGGGAGTTATTCCTGGTGCATCACCTGAGGGGGCAGACGGGGTCTCGGTTTAACGTCTCATCCGAAAAACGGCACCTCCAACAGTGTAACATTCTGTCAGTACGGCACTGGAGTGCCAGCCTAGAATTTTATGCTCAAGACGGCAGTGGGACTCGAATCCACAACCTTCTGACTCAGAGGCTACCAACTGAGTTGTGGCTCTCACGCTCGCTTCATATTGCCTTTAGATTTGGTCTATTTAGGAGTTGTGCTCGATCACACCCAGTCATATAGACTGTATATCCAGAACCTTGGGAAGAAACTAAAGGGTAGGGTCAACTTGATCCAGAAACTTGCCGGATCCACATGGGGAGCAGGCGCTGAAACCCTCCGTACGGCAGCACTCGCCCTGGTGTACTCTATAGGGAAGTACTGCTCTCTGGCATAGCTATCAAGTCCACATGTTATATACGTTGATGTCCAGTTGAGAGAATTATCACCGGTACATTTTTATCGACACCAACACCTTGGCCGCCCGTGCTTGCAAACATTGCACCACCACTCCTACGCCGCGAATACGCAGTCTCCAGAGAATACAACCGTTACACCAGCAAAGACCTACCACCAACTCGTCTCAAATCTAGGAGGCCTTTTTGGACCGTTGCTGAAGCCCTTCCACTGTTCGCCCCTCAGCCTTGATGACCGATCGTGAAATGCTTGGAAGAACTGTGACATATGAAATAGATTCCTTATAGAGGACCCCACAGTACAACCTGTAGGATTAAACCTTCCTCGCAAACAGTGGATAACCATCATCCACCTCAGAACCGGTCATGGTAGATGCTGCCACCTTCTGCGATGGAAGATTAAAGCATCCCCATCATGTGATTGTGGAGCTTACTTAATCCGAAACTGGAGCACTGCCCTCAGGAAATTTGCAGGCGGCCTACAAGATATCTGCACTGTTACACTGGAAGCTTTGGCCTGGATATCTGACTTAGATATTGACATTTGATTCGCTTTGCTGCCACCATATGAAAGAAGTCTAAAAGTGCTGGAGAGAAATGTGACATTTCACAACCGTTACCCTTTTTGTGAATTGACAGCGTTAATGGTAACTACTGTTGCAATAGCCCCTAAGAAGGACGGCCCCTTTAACGCCTTGTGTGATTTACATCCTGGTAGTGGTGCACTTTCATAGAATGTGTATCTGAGTTACCCTGGTAACTGAGGATACTTTGTACGTCACCTGACTGGCTAACTCGCAGCCGGTTGGTGGAGCGCATGTAGCGAAAATGCTGATTGGCAACAGGACAAACACACTTTAACTACAGCCAGGTTAGACAGACCGGAGGCGCAGGTCTATTTCAACCGGAGTTACAATGGATCCTGAATGTCCTCAGTTTCAAGGTTGGTCATTTCACAGCCCTGAAATCCCGCAAATACAAAACGTTTAAAATCTTTAAAAATGCAAAAATTAAATACTTTTTAAAAATTTTCTTTTTGCAGCTTCTGAAATAATCAAATTGGCAGGTAACAACTTTTTAAAATTTTCCTTTCTTGCTTGGAGCTCGTTGATGGGCCTTTAACTTAGCTTTTACAATCGGGGTTTCAGCAACACCACAGGTGAAAAATCCGCCCTGTAAGATAGTAAAAGGAAGGGGAGATTGAAGGGGCGGCTCAATATTGCAGTTTGAAGTTCTGTAAGAGAGAGGGTGAGCAGTTGTGCAACAAATGTAAATTACATTTGAAATAGAAACGGAAATTACTGGAATTATACGGAGGCCACTCGCATTTGTGAAAGAAAAGAGGCATGTTTTATCAGTACCCAATTCTAAGGTCAGGAAAAGAGGTGGTGATAAAAGGAAACTGCAAAGGAAATCGAATATGGAGAAGCCTCCGCCACCTAACATTTCATCTACTGAGAAATATCTTCCTGTGGACCAAATCCAACAGTCATCGACTAATCACAACACCATCATCACATTGTGAAATCTCCATAACTTGGTAAACAGGAGAAATCAGAAAGGACGAGCCAATGAAGATAATCATCATCATAGGCAGTCCCTCGAAGTGAGAGTGACTTGCTTCCACGCCAAAAAGGGATGAGTTCACAGGTGTTTCAATAAAGGACCTAATATTCCAGAGCCCGAACTACATATTGAAGGGTGGAAGATGCCTGTGCGTGGATTATTTTAACGTGTGGTGGCTGTTGCACACCAGCCACTACACGGGCTTGACAGAGCTAGGTCTTGGGTGGATAAAGGGGAACCAGTGGGTGTGGTGTATTTGGACTTCCAGAAGGCATTTGACACAGTGTCACATAAAAGGTCACCGAGCGGCGGCCCCTGGACAGCATGGCGGCCCCAACCTGCGAGAGACCACCAGCGGCAGGTCGGGGCCATAAAAGGAGTGGCGAGTGACGGCCCCCGGACAGCGTGGCAGCCCCAACTTGCGAATGAAGATAAATAATCCTGCCCACCCCCACCCCAGGTAAAAAGAAGAAGGAACACACTAGTTCAGCCATGATCACATTGAATGGCGGAGCAGGCTGGAGGGGCCTCCTCCTGCTCCTATTTCTTATGCTCTTACAAATCCTATTTATGCTCCCTCTTAATTATATCTAGCTGTTGCAAAGGGTGGAAAACATTATTACGACCTGTCTGCAGTGTGCAGATGCAATGCAGCAACTCCCCAAAGCTTCTTCGACAGTATCTCCCAAAGCTGCAATCCCTGCCACCTGGAAGGACAAGATTTGCAAGGGGGATGGAGTATAAAACCAGAGAAGTCCTGCTACAACTGTACAGGGTATTGGTGAGGCCACATCTAGAGTACTGCGTACAGTTTTGGTCCCCGTATTTAAGGAAGAATATACTTGCATTGGAGGCTGTTCAGAAAAGGTTCACTCGGTTGATTCCGGAGATGAGGGGGTCGACTGATGAAGATAGGTTGGGCCTGTGCTCATTGGCGTTCAGAAGAATGAGAGGTGATCTTATCGAAACATACAAGATAATGAGGGGCTCGACAAGGTGTATGCAGAGAGGATTTTTCCACTCATAGGGGAAACTAAAACTAAGGGACATAGTCTCAGAATAAGGGGCCGCCATTTAAAACTGATGAGGAGGAACATCTTCCCTCGGAGGGTTGTAAATCTGTAGAATTATCTGCCCCAGAGAGCTGTGGAGGCTGGGTCATTAAATATATTTGAGGTGGAGATGAACAGATTTTTGAGCTAAGGGAATAAAGGGTTATGGGAAGCGGGTAGGGAAGGGGAATGGAGTCCATGATCAGATCAGCCATGATATTAAATGGCGGAGCAGGCTCAAGGGGCCAAATGGCCTACTCCTGCTCTTATTTCTTATGTTCTTATGGCAGCAGGTGCATGGGAACACCATCACCTACAAGTTCTCCTCCAAGCTACACACCATCCTGACTTGGAAATATATCACCGTTCCTTCATCGTTGCTGGGTCAAAATCCTGGAACTTCCTCCATAAGAGCACTGTGTGAGTACCTTTACCACAAGGACTGCAGCGGTTTAAGGTGGCGGCTCACCATCACCTTCTTCTCAAGGGCAATTGGGGATGGGCAATAAATACTGGCCTTGCCAGTGATGCCCACATCTTGTGAATGAATTTAAAAAAAAATCAATATATGGGTAAAATATGGCATCTGATAGATATCGGGTATGCCTTGTGATTGTGTTAATTGAAATGGCAGTAATTTATGCTGTGTGGAGAGCCCTTCATTTAAGAATTACTCTTCAATAGGACGCGGTCATTAAAGATAAGCGCACATGAAGGCTAGTAATTTAATTTCAAGGATTTTTCTCCCTACAGCTATTAACTTTTAGAAGAGTTTTTTTCTTTCAAAAATAGGGTGTATTTTTTTCTAGCTCATCTGCAGGACACCGAAGACTCACTGACAAAAAAGGGCCTGAGATTCCCTGGGCGATCCCTCTTTGGCACTACTTTGGATAGCAAAGGTTTCTACCAAGGTAAAGAACTGCATAAACCGCAATGATTTACAGCTGGATTTGTAAGGCTGCCATTGTATTTGTCTTGTGATGCTGCACGCCTTCATTTTACAACGGGTTGGAGCACCATTGTGCCACATCAGGGAGTGTTTTAATCTTTTTCATCCTGAATTTTTCCTTCCACTATTGCACACGACTGCTTGCGCACACTTGCGCGCGTGCTCTCACACCCTCACCCTCACTCACACTCAAACATGCAGTTGAATTTCCAATTTCAATTTTGTTGCAGTCCAGTTACCTTTCCATAGGATCTTGGATCAGTGGCTCCTCCTTGTGCTGGCCAGTCGTGGCTCATAAGAACATAACATAAGAACAAAAGAATTAGGAATAGGAGAAAGCCATCTAGCCCCTCGAGCCTGCTCCGCATTCAACAAGATCATGGCTGATCTGGCCGTGGACTCAGCTCCACTTACCCGCCCGCTCCCCATAACTCTTAATTCCCTTATTAGTTAAAAATCTATCTATTTGTGATTTGAATACATTCAATGAGCTAGCCTCAACTGCTTCCTTGGGCAGAGAATTCCACACATTCACAACCCTTTGGGAGAAGAAATTCCTTCTCAACTCGGTTTTAAATTGGCTCCCCCGTATTTTGAGGCTGTGCCCCCTAGTTCTAGTCTCCCCGACCAGTGGAAACAACCCCTCTGCCTCTATCTTGTCTATCCCTTTGATTATTTTAAATATTTCTATAAGATCACCCCTCATCCTTCTGAACTCCAACGAGTAAAGACCCAGTCTACTCAATCTATCATCATAAGGTAACCCCCTCATCTCCGGAATCAGCCTACTGAATCGTCTCTGTACCCCCTCCAAAGCCAGTATATCCTTCCTTAAGTAAGGCGACCAAAACTGCACGCAGTACTCCAGGTGCGGCCTCACCAATACCCTGTACAGTTGCAGAAGGACCTCCCTGTTTTTGTACTCCATCCCTCTCGCAATGAAGGCCAACATTCCATTCGCCTTCCTGATTACCTGCTGCATCTGCAAACTAACTTTTTGGGATTCATGCACAAGGACCCCCAGGTCCCTCTGCACTGCAGCATGTTGTAATTTCTCCCCATTCAAATAGTATTCCCTTTTTATTTTCCAAGGTGGATGACCTCACACTTTCCTACATTGTATTCCATCTGCCAAACCTTAGCCCATTCGCTTAACCTATCGAAATCTCTTTGCAGGCTCTCTGTGTCCTCTACACAACCCGCTTTCCCACTAATCTTTGTGTCATCTGCAAATTTTGTTACACTACACTCTGTCCCCTCTTCCAGATCATCTATGTATATTGTAAGCAGTTGTGGTCCCAGCATCGATCCCTGTGGCACACCACTAACCACTGATTTCCAACCCGAAAAGGACCCATTTATCCCGACTCTCTGCTTTCTGTTAGCCAGCCAATTCTCTATCCATGCTAATACATTTCCACTGACCCCGCGTACCTTTATCTTCTGCAGTAACCTTTTGTGTGGCACCTTATCGAATGCCTTTTGGAAATCTAAATACACCATATCCATTGGTACACCTCTATCCACCATGCTCATTATATCCTCAAGGAATTCCAGTAAATTAGTTAAACATGATTTCTCCTTCATGAATCCATGTTGCGTCTGCTTGATTGCACTATTCCTATCAAGATGTCCCGCTATTTCTTCCTTAATAGTTTCAAGCATTTTCCCCACTATAGATGTTAAACTAACCGGCCTTTTGTCTGCCCCCTTTTTTAAACAGAGGCGTTACATTAGCTGCTTTCCAATCCACTGGTACCTCCCCAGAGTCCAGAGAATTTTGGTAGATTATAACTTCCGCCATCTCTTTTAATACCCTGGGATGCATTTCATCAGGACCAGGGGACTTGTCTACCTTGAGTCCCATTAGCCTGTCCAGCACTACCCCCCTAGTGATAGTGATTGTCTCCAGGTCCTCCCTTCCCACATTCCTGTGACCAGCAATTTTTGGCATGGTTTTTGTGTCTTCCACTGTGAAGACCGAAGCAAAATAATTGTTTAAGGTCTCAGCCATTTCCACATTTCCCATTATTAAATCCCCCTTCTCATCTTCTAAGGGACCAACATTTACTTTAGTCACTCTTTTCTGTTTTATATATCTGTAAAAGCTTTTACTATCCGTTTTTATGTTTTGCGCAAGTTTACCTTCGTAATCTATCTTTCCTTTCTTTATTGCTTTCTTAGTCATTCTTTGCTGTCGTTTAAAATTTTCCCAATCTTCTATTTTCCCACTTACCTTGGCCACTTTATACACATTGGTTTTTAATTTGATACTCTCCTTAATTTCCCTGGTTATCCACGGCTGGTTATCCCTTCTCTTACCGCCCTTTTTTTTCATTGGAATATATTTTTGTTGAGCACTATGAAAGAGCTCCTTAAAAGTCCTCCACTGTTCCTCAATTGTGCCACCGTTTAGTCTGTGTTTCCAGTCTACTTTAGCCAACTCTGCCCTCATCCCACTGTAGTCCCCTTTGTTTAAGCATAGTATGCTCGTTTGAGACACTACTTCCTCACCTTCAATCTGTATTACAAATTCAACCGTACTGTGATCAGTCATTCTGAGAGGATCTTTTACTAGGAGATCGTTTATTATTCCTGTCTCATTACACAGGACCAGATCTAAGATAGCTTGCTCCCTTGTAAGTTCTGTAACATACTGTTCTAAGAAACAATCCCGTATGCATTCTATGAATTCCTCCTCCAGGCTACCCCGTGCGATTTGAGTTGACCAATCGATATGTAGGTTAAAATCCCCCATGATTATTGCCGTTCCTTTTTCACATGCCTCCATTATTTCCTTGATTATTGCCCACCCCACCGTGAAGTTATTATTTGGGGGCCTATAAACTACGCCCACCAGTGACTTTTTCCCCTTACTATCTCTAATCTCCACCCACAATGATTCAACATTTTGTTCATTAGAGCCAATATCGTCTCTCACAACTGCCCTGATATCATCCTTTATTAACAGAGCTACCCCATCTCCTTTCCCTTCTTGTCTATCTTTCCGAATTGTCAGATACCCCTGTATGTTTAATTCCCAGTCTTGGCTCAGTGGGTAGCACACTCGCCTCTGAGTCAGAAGATTGTGGGTACAAGTCCTGCTCCAGAGACTTGAGCACACAAATCTAGGCTGACACTCCCAGGGCAGTACTGAGGGAGTGCTGCTCTGTCGGAGGTGCTGTCTTTCAGATGAGACGTTAAACCGAGGCACCTGTTCGGATGGATGAAAAAGATCCCATGGCGCTATTTCGAACCTTATGTCCAAGTCCTCCAGTGCACGAAAATGCCATGAGGTACTTGCTCTGGTAGGTCAGTTTTAATGTGGGTCGTATGCAGCATAGAGCTTGGGAGTATTTGATGGGACAGTGTAGAGGGAGCTTTACTCTCTGATGTGGCACAAATCAAGTGCTCCCCACTGGCTTGCATTGGGCACTTTTCCCTGGGAGGGGGGGGTGACTGTTTTAGACTGGTCAAACTCCGATTAGGAGACAAGAAATTCACATTTGGCCAAGGACAGAAAAAGAGAATCAGTCAATCAATAATATAATTATAGGGAACGGTAGCATAATGGTTATGTTACTGGACTAGTAATCCGGAGACCTGGACTAATGATCTGCAGGCACGAGTTCACAGCAGCTGGGGAATTTTAAGTTCAATTAAAAAGCTAGTATCCGTAATGGTGACCGTGAAACTACCGGATTATTATTAAAAAAAACCCCATCTGGTTCACTGAAGTCCTTTTTTGGGGAAAGAAATCTTCCGGTCTGGCCTATAGAAACATAGAAAATAGGTGTAGGAGTAGGCCATTCGCTCCTTCCCCATGTGATTCCAGACCCACAGCAATGTGGTTGACTCTTAAGTGCCCTCTGAGCAAGCCATTCATTTGTCAAGCCGCCAACACCACCTCAAGGGCAATTAGGGATGGGCCATAAATGTCGGCCTTGCCAGCGACATCCACATCCTGTGAGTGAATTTAAAAAAAAAATTCAACTCTCGTTTCCTCTGTTGAAAAGAAATTGCGTAACTCAGTGCCACCCAGTTCCTAAATTATTCTTCTAAATTTCAGGGCTGTCAGAGGACCAACCACTGTTTAAGTCCAGTGATGCCCAAGCCCAGCCTTGTCAGCAACCAGCGCCTCAGTTGCCACCAAGCAGGTGTAACCTTAGCAGAGAACCAGTAGGCACTCCTAAAGTGGCACCGTGGAGCTGCCTTGAATCCGAGAGAGTGTTGAGGCTAAAACAAGAAAACGGCAAGAAGGCAAGTGCCACCAGACTGGATACCAAAAGTGTCTCGCCATGTGATGGCAAGCCAGACCCAAGGTACCATCATGAAGCACTGGCCCTCAGCCCCGATGGAAAAAGCAGGGAGGGGCAAATCGACAATGAAATATTCCCTGCGCAAGGAGAGATGTCTGGCATGCAATCATCAGTGTGTGAGACTCCAGAGAGAGTTCCCAGCCGAGAAGAGGAATTTGTAATTCCTCAAAATATCAGACATAAGTTTGGGAGCCAAGTTGTCGATGAGGTCCTAACCAACGACGAGGTTAGTAACAAAGAACACTTGTCTTCTACTTGTAACACAGTAAATCCCAATTGTCCAAACTCTCAAACCTTTTCTCTCCCCTCTCTTTCTTTATTTTCTCTTCCTTTCGTCTACTCTCCCTAATGTGACTTGTCTCGTAGAATAAAATCATAGAATAGTCATCATCATAGGCAACCCCTTGAAATCGAGGAAGACTTGCTTCCACTCAAAAAGTGAGTTCTCAGGTGACTGAACAGTCCAATACGGTAATTACAGTCTCTGTCACAGGTGGGACTGGTTTGCCGCACGCTCCTTCCGCTGCCTGTGCTTGTTTTCTGCATGCACTCGGCGACGAGACTCGAGGTGCTCAGCGCCCTCCCAGATGCTCTTCCTCCACTTTGGATGGTCTTTGGCCAGGGATTCCCAGGTGTCGGTGGTGATGCCCACCTGGGGCTTGCTTGCTTTGTAGGAGTTCCAAGTAGAGCGCTTGCTTTGGGAGTATCTTATCGGGCATGCGAACAATGTGGGCAATAGTACAGCGCACAAGGAGGTCCTAGGGATGGGCAATAAATGCCGGCCTTGCCAGCAGCACCCACATTTCAGGAACTAATAAATTAAAAAAAAATTTGGCCCATCGGGTCTGTGGCGGCTCTTTCAAAGAGCACTCCAGTCAGTCCCACTCCCCCGCTCTTTCCCTATACCCCTGCTATTTTTTCTCCAATATTTATCCAATTCCCTTTTGAAGGCTACTACTGAATCTATCCATCGCCCTATTAGGCAGTGCATTCCAAATCCCGTTGTGTGAAAAATTTTTGCCTCGCATCGCCTCTGGTTCTTTTGCCAATCACCTTAAATCTGAGCCCTCAGCCTTCAGCCATTGAAAACAGTTTCTTTTTATTCACTTTCTAAACCCTTCATGATTTTAAACTCCTCCAAACATAACTCCCCTCCTTCACCCCAAGAAGGTTATGTATGAGGGAAAGCTCTGCATAAGTATTCCCAGACCCTCAAAGGTAACTAAGCTAAATTGTAGAATACATACGAAACCTCCAGTATTGAACCATGACCTGCCATGTTCAGGAGAACATCTTCCTTTCCCATAGCGGACAGAAAATCATTACATTCTTTATAGCATTTGCTCAGATTAGACAGCAGCTGTCCCTGTAAATCTCCAATCCATTGCTAGTTAATTTATTTCGCACCTTTATTGGAAGGAATTAATTATCAACTACTTTTACTGGGAAGCTGTTCTGTACCAGGGAATATTTTTTGTCTCTTTTTTTTCTCATTTTCTCACTCTCTCTGTCTGTTTGTCTTTGTCTTTCCAACAAGTACCTATGAAATAAGACTTTCGTTAAGCTACATCACAATTGTGATACTTCTGTGTGATAGTGTCAGCTGTGGCTCAGTGGGCAGCACACTCGCCTCTGAGTCAGAAGGTTGTGGGTTCAAACCCCACTCCAGGGACTTGAGCACACAAATCTAGGCTGACTCTTCCAGTGCAGTGCTGAGGGAGTGCTACACTGTCCAAGGTGCCGTCTTTCGGATGAGACGTTAAACCGAGGCTCCATCTGCCCTCTCAGGTGGATGTAAAAGATCCCATGGCACTATTTCAAAGAAGAGCAAAGGGAGTTATCCCCGGTGTCCTGGGGCCAATATTTATCTCTCAATCAACATAACAAAAACAGATTAACTGGTCATTCTCACATTGCTGTTTGTGGGAGCTTGCTGTGCGCAAATTGGCTGCCGCGTTTCCCACATTACAACAGTAACTACACTCCAAAAGTACTTCATTAGCTGTAAAGCGCTTTGAGACATCCAGTGGTTGTGAAAGGTGCTATATAAATGCAAGTCTTTATATCTTCTGTACATTTTAAGACTGTTTCTGGTTTTTAATCAGCAGACAATTGCATGAGGAAATTACAAAAGCAGCATTTAAGTAAAAGAGCATTCGGGAACTTGGGAGCCTTGACTCAGCACAGGTAGGCCATCGTCCTGCTCTGCACTGAGTTAGCTGGTCTCGGTGAGCAACCCCCTCCCACAGGTGAATATAGACATTAAATGAGGTCTGGATTGGCTCAGTTGTGATGTCCCTTGGGGTAAAGGCTGCAGACATTCCCTGGCTTCACGCGTGAAGATTGGTCACTTGCGTAAGGTACTAGTACCAATGGAGCCGTACCCCACATACCTCCATGCCTCCCAAGAGAAAATTGGAGGGGAAAGTAATGTCTAACTAGATTTATCTGTTCACCGTGGCCTGCTTTTTATTGTTGTTTCTCTGAAGGTTAAGAAGTTTTTGAATCAAAAAGAACTGTCATCAAAGAGCTCAGATGCTGAGTGTTCCAAAGTGCAGCCACAGGAGAGCGTAACTGATAATCGAGACTGGTATGAAAAGATAGGATTTCCTCTCCGATGTAACGTCTTTCCAGGTACTGCCAATTTTTGCTAAAGGACTGACAAAATAATCACTTTGTAATGTATGCACCTGTGAGAATGCTCACAGGCTTGTAGAGCTGTTGAGTTGGAAGTGGCTTAACCAGTCACGTGATGCTCACAAAACTCAATAAAACCCCAACCAGTTGGGTTCGGGGGACCCACGACGAGGCAGGTGGTTGTGAGCCTGGTAGATGAACTGGTAATGTGTAGTGTGATTGATAAACCTTTGCAAATAAACCAACTGGTTCTTAATAGCAACGTGTCACCATGAATTCTTAAGCAAAGAACCCATGAAGCAAATGCATTATACACTTAAAGCATGCACTTCATTCTTGCCGAAACATGAATGTAAGTAATTCAGTTAAAGAGGAGGGGGAAATATCAAGTTCCTGCATAAGGTACTTTGTTGGCTGTAAAGCACTTTGGGACGTCCTGAGGTCATGAAAGGCCCAAATAAATGCAAGTTCTTTCTTTATAATTGTGCCCTGATGACTCGGCAAACTATTTGTATTTATATGGTAAACATCCCAAGGTGCTTTACTGGGAGAGTGGTAGTGAAAGAGAACGGAGGGATGACTGGGTGGGTTGTGTGGTCGCTTCGGAAAGTTGGGAGAGAACTGGCAAGACGGAACGGTTTAGGGAAGGAGTTGGGCAGGGCAGGCTGAGGCAGTTGAAGGCCCTGTCACTTGTGGACCAGAGGTGTCATGTATGTAACCTCTATGTAACACCATTGCAATACTGTATATACTTAAGCAATGCACACCTTGATCACAGGGGTGAACTTATGGGAGATACTCCTTACCTGGTCATCCAGGTATATAAAGGGAGGTCCCACGCAGGGTCATCACTCCTTGGTCCTGTGACTAAAGGTTCAGGTCATAGTGTGACCTTGTCCATAGAATGTGCCTTGTGTGGGTTTTGTGCCATTGAGTAAGGGCATTACATTGGTGACGAGAAACGGGAATCAACGACCCACGAGAATGGCCACCGGTAGCACAGAGGAATGGTACTGTGTTGGTGAGGACTGGGATGATTTCATTGAGAAGCTCCAGCAGAGTTTTGTCACGATAGAATGGCTGGGAGATGCAGCGGCCGACAAGCGAAGGGCCCATCTGCTGACCAGCTGTGGACCTAAGATTTACGCGCTCCTGAAGGACCTACTAGCACCCGAAAAGCCGGCGGACAAAACCTTTGAAGAGCTCAGCAAACTAAGCAGTGAGCACCTCAAACCGGCGAGCAGCATACACATGGTCCGACACAGATTCTATACCCACCGACGTCTGGAAGAACAGAGCATACTGGACTTCGTTGCAGACCTCCGGCGTCTGGCCAGCCTTTAAGTTCACAGATGCCTGCAGCGGGGAGATGTTAAGGGACTTCTTTATTGAGGGCATCGTCATGCGGGGATTTTCCGAAAGTTAATTGAGACCAAGGACTTGACTTTGAAAGCGACGGCGTGAATGGCTCAGACTTTCATGCCAGGGGAGGAGGAAACCAAAATAATATACGCGTGCAATTCTGCCTCCAACGCGGGGGATCAGGGAGTCAATATCATAAACGCGACTCGGCCCCGCAAGCAGGCAAGGGCAGTTTGACACACCCCAGGCAGCAATAGACTCCAGAGTAGGTTTTCAACAGAGACAATGGCAGGCTGAACAGACATTTACGCCATCACAGTGTACAATGCGGGATGGGGCCATTGACACCCACTAACAGGGTACTCGAGCAGTCAAAGGGACAATCAGCGAGGAATGCCGGGTCATAGCTCCTTTGTTCACAACAATGGGAATCTCAGCTCATGCTGGAGGTGTGGGGGCAAACACTCTGCCAGGACTTGCAGGTTTCAACAATTTGTCTGCAGAAATTGCAACCTCAGTGGCCACTTAGCTCGAATGTGCAGGAAGCCTGCATCCAGGCTAATTTACGAGGCGGATGGACCAGAAGAGGGGTCTGTGATGCAGGATGACTCTTGGGGCAAATCAATGGACGCTGAAGTTCAGCGGGTTCATGTGGCAAACATTCACAGCTCATATACCAAAACGCCACCAATGATGATGAAGATTTTATTAAACGGCATCCCTGTACGCATGGAGCTGGACACGGGGGTCAGCCAATCACTCATGAGCATTCAACAATTTGAAAAGCTATGGCCACTCAAAGCCAGTAGACCCAAACTAGAACGCATTGAGACACAACTACGGATGTACACCAAAAAAATAATTCCAGTGCTAGGCAGTGCAATGTTGGCGGTCACACACAATGGCTGCCACTCTGGATTGTCCCGGGCAATGGTCCCGCACTGTTGGGGAAGAGCTGGTTAGCTGAGATGAACTGGAAATGGGGGGGATGTGCACGCAATGTCATCTGTGGAGCGAAGTTCGTACTCACAAGTCCTACAACAATTTGAGTCACTATTCTAACCCGGTGTCGGGACGTTCAAAGGTACAAAAGTAGTGATACGCATCACCCCGGACGCCAGACCAGTGCACCATAAAGCCAGAATGGTGCCGTATGTGATGCGGGAGAAAATTGAGAGAGAATTGGACCGTTTGCTGAGAGAGGGCATCATCTCGCCCGTTGAATTCAGCGACTGGGTGAATGAGCTCTCCAACCAAGCCGACTGCCTACTATGGGGCAGCCGGGTAGTCATGCCCCAGAGGGGCAGGATGGCATTCATCAGGGAACACCACAGCGAGCATCCAGGCATCGTGCTGAAGAAGGTCATTGCCCGGTCACATGTTGGTGGCCGGGAATTGATTCAGACCTGGAACACTCTGTTCGCAGGTGCACGATGTGTGCCCAGCATGGTAATGCCTCTAGGGAGGCCCCGCTCAGCCCGTGGCCCTAGCCCAGCAGGCCATGGTCACGTATTCACGTAGACTACGTGGGCCCGTTCATGGGAAAAATGTTTCTCATTGTGGTAGATGCGTACTCGAAATGGATCGAGTGCATCATTTTGAATTCGTGCACGACATCCACCACTGTGGAGAGTCTACATGCGGTCTTTGCAACCCACGGCTTGCCGGACATCCTTGTTCGCGATAATAGCCCATGTTTCACGAGCTACGAATTACGGGAGTTCATGTCGGGCAATGACATCAATCATGTCAGGACAGCACCGTTCAAGCCGGCCTCCAATGGCCAGGCGGAACGTGCGGTCCAAATCATTAGACAAGGCATGCTCAGGATTCAAGGACCCTCCCTTCAATGCCGCCTATCGCGCCGCCTGCTGGCCTATAGGTCCCGACTGCACTCGCTCACGGGGGTCCCGTGATCTTATGAAACGAACACTCAAAACTCTGTTCTCCCTCATTCATTCACCGAATCCTGATCGACATAGTTGAGGGCAAGTCCCAAAACGAGTACCATGACCGAAATTCAAAGGGGAGATGTATAGAAATAAATGACCCTATATTTGTCCTCAATCACGCCGTGGGGCCCAAATGGCTTGAGGGCACTGTAATAGCCAAAGAAGGGAACAGGGTCATCATGGTTAAACTTAATGGGCAGATATGCCGTAAGCATCTGGACAAAATTAAAAAAAAAAAGGTTCAGCATGGACACCGAGGAACCCGAGGAAGATCATGAGATGGTACTCACACCACCGCCAGTGAACGAGCAACAAGAACATTCAGCAGCATGCACAGTCCCGGCGGTCAGCCCGGACAGGCCGGAATCACCACAGGTGACAGACACTCACGCCAAGGCTCAGCAACCAGAGCCCCAAATGCGGCGCTCCACGAGGGAGCGTGGACCACCTGAAAGACTTAACCTATGATCCCAATAAGACTTTGGGGGGGGGGAGGTGATACCCTTATTCAATGGCACAAAACCCACACGAGGCACATTCCATGGACAAGGTCACCCTATGACTTGAACCTTTATTCACAGAACCAAGGAGTGATGACCCTACGTGGCTCCTCCCTTTATATACCTGGATGACCAGGTAAGGAGTGTCTCCCAGAAGTTCACCCCCTGTGGTCAAGGTGTGCATTGCTTAAGTATATACAGTATTGTAGTGGTGTTACATACATGACAAGAGGGAAGTGGTGAGAGGGAGACACAGCAAATCAGAGTGATGTAGGGCTGCAGAGATAGGATAGGGTGCAGCCATGGAGGGATTTATAAAGGAGAGAGAGCAAAGATTTTGAACTCAATGGCCCAGAAATTGCCGTCGGAGACTTCCTGCGGGCGGATACCTCCGACCAGAAAAATTTCTACAAAACTATCTGGTGGTTCGGGGACTTGTGGTTCTGGGCCTCTTTGCGAATGCCAGCATAGAGTCCCACATATCCCAGGGAATTGGGTGCTTTGCACCTGCCCCTGGAATCACGTGAGCCCGTCCAACCAATCAGAGTTAGGAGTATTCCCATTCATACTTGTGGTGAGTTCCGTATGTGTGGAATCATCGTGAGTATGAATGGGACAACTTAATGTAATGTTGATGGAGTTTACATCGTGGGCCGCCCCGACCTGTGTGAGAACACCACCGCAGGTCGGGACTATAAATAGAGCTGGAGCGCCGGGCCCTGGAACATCGCGGGCAGAGGTGCAGCGAATGAGGGTTCGGGGCCCAGAAGCGCCGAGGGCCCAGGGGCAGCACGGGCCCAGCCCACACTGCGATATGTGTGCTCACTAGGTCCGTGCAGCAGAGCAGGTCTCCAGTCGTCCTGATTCAACCTTTGCTACTGGATAAAGACCGAGCTCTGTCAAGCCCCGTGTGGTGGCTGGTGTGCAACGGTCACCCCACGTTAAAAAAATCCACGCACAGGCATCTTCCACCCTGGAGCTCAGGACTGGAACATCGGGTCCTTCATTGAACCATGTGTGAACTCTGGTGGAAGCAAGTCATCCTCGTTCGAGGGACCGCCTATGATGAATGGGAATACCCCCAAAACACACAGCTTAAAAAAAAATATATATATTTTTTTAAAAAACAACACATATTTAAAATTAATTAAAATGGAATTTAATTAATTAAAACAATTTTATTTTATGAAAAATAAATTTACATATTTTAATGGATTTAAAAATAAACTTACCTTATTTCTCAGGTTTTTAAATGTTTAAATTATTGAAATTTTTTTTTTCTGCTTTAAAGTCTTACACTGATAAAAGCAGGCTTTACGCCTGCTTTAATCAGTCGTAAAAATTTCAAGAGTATTCACTGGACAAATAGCCCAACTCTCCTCCCGCGGAGGCCCTTTTCTTCGGGATGCGTGCGATCTGTCACGAGTATTCTTGACCGATCGGAAGTTCCAGGTTTAGGCACATGTGCCGTGCATGCCTAAACCCGGAACTTGCGGGTCCCCTACGGGCGCATGTGCACCTCGTTCACCCGTAGAGGCCGCGAATTCAGGGCTAATGTTTTGGAGCAGAAAGGGTCGGTGAGAACAGAACTGTTAGTTTAAAAAAGGAGTTTAAAAAAACAATGTGCATCGCTGTGCATCTACCCTGATGTCAATTTTAGTGGGAAGGTGAATTTCTGATGAGTTACTCAATTGCCGTGTATTTTTGCAAGTTGAGCATAAGGCGCATGAACTGTACAGAGTAAAATTCTTCCTGTATGGGTGGTGAAATGAAGTGAATGCTGCATTTTGTGATGCCAGGTTTTTCAGGTGGATGGAAGAGTGAGTCACAAGATACTTACACAAAGGAGGTGGTCCACCGCTCTAAATTCGATCCGGAACATTGGCACGGCAGAACAACCGATGAATTGGGTATATTAAAACTTCTTACCAGTTGCTCCCAATGTGATTCCCTGTTTCCAGGTGTCTTGTCAATGATAAACTTGTATAGCGGTTATGTTGCTGGACTAGCGATAGAGTTCCTGGACTAATAATCCAGTGACGTGAGTTCAAAATCCCACCATGGCAGCTGAGGAATTTAAATTCAGTTAATTAAATGAATCTGGAATAAAATGCTAGTGTCAGTAGAGGAAGGACATTCTTGCTATTGAGGGAGTGCAGCGAAGGTTCACCAGACTGATTCCCGGGATGGCGGGACTGACCTATCAAGAAAGACTGGATCAACTGGGCTTGTATTCACTAGAGTTCAGAAGAATGAGAGGGGACTTCATAGAAACGTTTAAAATTCTGATGGGGTTAGACAGGTTAGATGCAGGAAGAATGTTCCCAATGTTGGGGAAGTCCAGAACCAGGGGACACAGTCTAAGGATAAGGGGGAAGCCATTTAGGACCGAGATGAGGAGGAATTTCTTCACCCAGAGAGTGGTGAACCTGTGGAATTCTCTACCACAGAAAGTTGTTGAGGCCAATTCACTAAATATATTCAAAAAGGAGTTAGATGAAGTCCTTACTACTAGGGGAATCAAGGGGTATGGTGAGAAAGCAGGAATGGGGTACTGAAGTTGCATGTTCAGCCATGAACTCATTGAATGGCGGTGCAGGCTCGAAGGGCCGAATGGCCTACTCCTGCACCTATTTTCTATGTTTCTATGACCATGAAACTACCGGATTGTCAGGAAAAACCCGACTGGTTCACCGATGTCCTTTTTAGGGAAGGAAATCCGGCCTATATGTGACTCCAGACCCACCGCAATGTGGCTGACTTATTACCTGCACTGAGATGGCCCAGCGAGCCACTCAGTTGTACCAAACCGCTACAACAAAGTCAGCACTCTGTGGGAGCACCTTCACCACCAGGACTGCAGCAGTTCAAGGCGGCGGCTCACCACCACCTTCTCAAGGGCAATTAGGGATGGGCAATAAATGCCGGCCTTGCCAGCGACGCCCACATCCCGTGAACGAATAAAATTAAAAATACAATCTGTTAGGAGCTGAATGATTAAACTTGATGGGGTGGTGGAAGGAGGCAGTCATTTCTCCTTACCAATTGTATCCCTTCCCTCCCCAGAAGGAAATTAACCCATTGTTGGGCTTTGTTACGACAGGCAACAGTCACCTCCACCCCCTGGACCTCCCTCAAGTGCCCATTCTTCACATGAGTCTTGACGGGAGTCTTCCGCAGGTGTTCTTGGTTCGTTAGGAGCAAGGGGCTCTGGCCTTGATACTATGTCCCAAGCCTAGGCGGCTGTACCAATGGTGACGCTCCTGCTGCTGCCTCAGATGAAACTGGCTGGGCCAGCAAAGATTAGGGGACAGTGGGAGTTGCACCTGGGAAGTCTCTGGCTTAGCGATGGTGTCTTTCCATCTAAACCATCAAGGAAGCAAAGAGCAAAATATCGCTGTTGCTGGATAATCTGGAAAAAAAAACATGCTGCAAACACTCAACAGGTTAGGCAGCATCTGTGGAGAGAGGAAGGCAGGGTGGCTGATGTTTCAGGTCAATAATCATTCGTCAGAACTCTTAAGGGAGTAGCTCCTCCCCCTACCCCCCGCCCACCCTCCCACCCCCACCCTCGTATCCCGCTTCTGCTTCATTGAGTGGCTCCCATTCCAGTCAACTGATGATCTCAGCTGGAATCATCGGGAAACTGGAAGGCGAAGGGTGAATGAATTAAGTATTTTTAAATTCTCATCCGTGTTTTCAAATCCCTCCGTGGCCTCACCCTCACTACCTCAGTCATTTCCTCCAGCCCTCCGAGATCTCTGCGCTTCTCCAATTCTGGCCCCTTGCACTTCCCCGATCCTAATCGCTCGACCATTGGCGGCCATGCCTTCAGCTGCCGAGACCCGAGGCTCTGGAATTCCCTCCCTAAACCTTTCTGCCAATCTACCCCTCCTCCTTTAGTACGCTCCTTAAAAACCTACCTCTTTGACCACTGTCCTGATATCCCCTCCTGTGGCTCGGTGTCAAATTTTGTTTGATCATGCTCCTACGAAGCGCCTTGGGACGTTTTATTATGTTAAAGGCGCTCTCTAAATGCCAGTTGTTGTTCCTACCCGTAACTGAGGAGGAAAACATAAGTCACTGAGCAAGGACTGTGGCAGAGATCCCTGAGCCAGAGTGGGATGTCTGACTGAGTTCTGAATAAAACTCGAGTAAAACCACACACTTATAAGATTACTATTCCTGTTGGAGCAGGGAAGGTTAAGGGGAGATTTAATGGAGGCGTTCAAAATCTTGAAGAGTTTTGATAGAGTAACTAAGAGTTTCCACTGGCAGAATGGTCGATAACCAGAGGACACAGATTTAAGGTAATTGACAAAAGAACCAGAGGGGCGATGAGAATTAAAAACATTTTTTTTTTTACACAGATTTGATTGGGAAGCAGATTAAATAATAACTTTCAAGGGGGAATTGGATAAATATTGAAGGGGAACATTTTGCAGGGATATGGGGAAAGAGCGGGGGAGTAGGACTAATTGGTCGCTCTTTCAAAGTTACGATGGGCCGAATGGCCTCCTTCTGTACTGTATCAGTCTACCATTCTTGCTTCCTATTCTTGCTGCTAAATCAAATTGCATATCCTCCCAAATTGTACCCCCAGCCAAAAACCTAAATCTAGAATTTGCTCCTACTGGTGGACACATGATTCCTGTTGTCCTTTTAATCTCACCTGCTGTCCGCCCTATCTCAGACCTTCCCTTTGTTCTTTTTCCCGGCCCGCTACTTGCTGAAAAGCTGCAATCTCGAACTTCCTCCAGTTCTGACGAAAGATCACAGACCTGAAACATTTACTCGGTTTCTCTTCCCACCTACCTACCTGACCTGCTGAGCTTTTCCAGCATTTGTTCTTTTTTAGTTCAGATTTCCAGCATCTGCAGTGTTTTTCTTTTGTCTCCACAATGCCTTAAACAATGCACCAAGTGGAGCGATCAGGCCCCGTTTCCGAGTCTTTCACCTGACACGGGCAGTTCAGCGGTCTCAGCTGTTTGACTGGGGATAAGTTGAGTGGAGTACTGGCAGTTTGCCTCCTAGGAATGGTGAGAGAGTGTCCCCAGGCTGCTGTTAACTCATCTCTTGGTCACTCGGAAGGGAACACTGAAATCATAGAATGATTACAGCATGGAAGAAGGCCATTCGGCCCATCGAGCCCGTGCCGAATTAGAAACATCTCATTTACATTAAACACCAAAAAACCCAACTGGAGATTTCTATCCAATCACCAAAAAAAGAAAATAAGCCCAAAACTCAATGATAGAAACATTACAGATTCCTATAAACACAGACAGCAGCCAGTGACAATCAATCAAACCAAATGAAGGTACAGAATCCCGGATTGCTTCTGAATGAAACCTCCCAGCGACACAGCAGGCCCAGATTCCAGGCCCAATGAACTTCACTTTGGGATCAGCCTCAGGCCGGGGCTGAGTGAATAATGGCCAACCCCCTTGGTCTTCAAAGTGCTGCCCCGGCAGGACTCTGGGACATAGACAAACCCACCAATTCTGGCAGTGAGCTTCCTATTCTCGGGACGGATAGCAGGGGCAAAGGCTGTCGGTAAGTTGAAGAGATATTTGAATAGGGAAACCCCCCCCCCCCTCCCCGGCTTCCCGCATTTAAAAAAAATATATAGATTGAGGATAATTATTCACGTTTGCCTCTTGATGCTAGCAAGAGTGTCTGGAAAACAAGTTGAGGGTTATGGGGGGGAAAGGGAGTTGAGGGTTATGGGGAGTTGGCAGGAAAGTGGAGTTGAGGTCGAAGATCAGCCATGATCTTATTGAATGGCGGAGCAGGCTCGAGGGGCCAAATGGCCTACCCCCTGCTCCTATTTCTTATGTTATATTCTTGTGTTGTTATTTAAGGTCGTTGGGTTGAGATGAACATCGTTCATCGGAAAATGAAGAAAGCACTAAAGCAGCTGGAGAAGAGGTTGGAGAATGCCTAGAAATACCGAGGACAAAAAACAATGAAATAAAATTGCTCATCTTTTGTCTATCTTCTGCAATATAAAAAGAATTCCCAGTGATGTCGTCTCCTATAATTTTGAATGAGTGCAATTTTAAGTTAGAAATGAGAGTGACAGTTAATCACCCACGGAAGTTGGTCTCTGTTGGCCAGAGGACATCTGGTGTGGCACAAATCCACATTCCTATATCCATTGAACATCCAGGAGATACATGACTGAGGCCTAGATCCTGAGGCCCCCTGTTGTCCTCCCACGTCCCCCTAAGGTCTGGTCCTCCATTCCCCTACTGCTCAACCATCGGTTGCCATGCCTTCAGCTGCCTGGGCCCTAATCTCTGGAACTTCCTGCCTAAACCTCTCTGCCTCTCTTTCTTCCTTTAAGACACTCCTTAAAACCTACCTCTTTGACCAAGCTTTCTGTCATCTGCTGTAATTTCTTCTTGTGTGGCTCAGTGTCAAATTTATTTGTTTTGTCTTCTAACGCTCCTGTGAAGTACCTTGGGACATTTTACTATGTTAAAGGCGCTATATAAATACACGTTGTAAGGATGAAAGTCTGTCTCGATCCCTCCTGGTATATCACAAAGCCAAGATCATCTGGCTCCAGAATTGAGTTACCCAACAATGTTAAAATTAGAAATAAAAACAGAAAATGCTGGCAACACTCAGCAGGTGTGGAGAGAGAAACAGAGTTAACTTTCAGCAGGCTCAAGGGGCCGAATGGCCTGCTCCTATTAAGTTCTTATTGCACTGTTAGACACCGACCCATTGGGTGCGGCCCATGTGAAGGAGTTCAAAGGATTGTGTGCACAATTTTGTTATAGTTACAAGCCTTTGTCACTGGAGATTGTGAAAGCGTCAGCTTTAAAGGTGATCTCCAATTCGGTTACTAACAGTAAACTTTACATTCAAGCAAGTACGTTCGTTGGCGGATCTTTACCCTTAAAGCGGGTTACAGCTAATGAAGTACTTTTGGAGTGTAGTCACTGTTGTAATGTGGAAGACGTGGCAGCCAATTTGCACACAGCAAGCTCCCACACACAGTAATGTGATAATGACCAGATAATCTTTAAAATCCTGATTATATTTTTCAGCTGCAGTGTTAAATTTGCCACTTGCCCTGCTGATTGTGAGCTGTTTTACTGATGCATTATTGAGGTCAATTATAGTGTGATTCATTCAACTCCTGCAGAAATTACAACATGGAACCAAGGTCCAATCAGTCCATGCTAGTCTTTCTCCTCCACATTAGCACCAAGCCTGGTCTGATGCGCTTGTCCTGGTTCCATATCCCATTATTCCACCTTTTCCTTTAACCCTCTAGCTAACCTATTCTTAACAGTTGTCATGGTCACTCTTCACTCACTAACTCTGGTAGTGCACTGCCCAATCTCGCAACCCTCTGTGCAAAAAGCTGCTCCCGCTTCCTGTCCTAAATCTCTTGCAGTTAATCTTATTTTCATGTTCTCTCATTCTGGTCCCCTCAACTACGGAGCATAGTCTGTTCTTTCTAACCTGTTCCATCCCTTAATAGCTTAAAAAAAAAAATTCTAGCAAGTGTGAAGTTATGCACTTTGGAAGAAACAATATGGAGAGACATTATAATCTAAATGCTACTATTTTGAGGGGGTGCAAGAATAGAAGAAAAGAAAGACTTGCATTTTTATAACCGCTTTCATGACCACTGGACGTCTTCAAGTGGGTTACAGCTAATGAAATATTTTTGGAGTGTAGTCACTGTTGTAATGTGAAAGACGCAGCAGCCAATTTCCGCACAGCAAGCTCTCACAAACAGCAATGTGATAATGACCAGATAATCTGTTTTTTTTGTTTTGTTGATTGAGGCGTAAATATTGGCCAGGACACCAGGGATAACTCCCCTGTTCTTCATCAAAATAGTGCCACGGAATCTTTTACGTCCACCTGAGAGAGCAGACGGGGCCTCGGGTTAACTTCTCATCCGAAAGACAGCAGCTCCGACAGTGCAGCACTCCCTCAGCACTGCACTGGGAGTGTCAACCTAGATTTACGTGCTCCAGTCCCAGGAGTGGGACTTGAACCCACAACCTTTGGACTCAGAGGCGAGAGTGCTACCCACTGACACGCCAAGAGAGTGGGGTGCATATTCACAAATTGTTGATAAGATGGTTAAGAAAGCGTATGGGATACTTCGCTTTGTAAATAGTGTCAAATTCTGGGCACCACACTTTAGGAAGGTGTCAAGACTCTGAAGAGGGTACAGAGGAGGTTTACCAGATGATTCCAGGGATGAGGGACTTCAGTTATGTGGAGCAATTGGAGAAGCTGGGATTGTTCTCCTTGGAGCAGAGAAGGTTGAGAGGAGACCGAATAGAAGTGTTCAACATTATGAAGGGTTTTGATAGAGCAAGTAGGGAGAAAATATTGCCTCTGGCAAGTGGGTCGGTAACCAGAGGTCCCAGATTTAATATAATTGGTAGAAAAACTAGAGGAGAAATGGCTTCACAAGGGATGTTGAGATCTGGAAAATACTACCTGAAGGTGAAGGGATTAGATTCCATAGGAACGTTTAAAAACCAATTGGATATGTACTTGAAGAAAACTAATTTGCAGGGTTATGGGCAAAAAAGTTGGGGTGTGGAATTAAATTGGACAGCTCTTTCAAAGAGCCAGCACAGGCCTGACTGGATGAATGGCTTCCTTCGGTGCTGTAATATTCTTTGAAATTATCCCTTAATCGCCACTGTTCTAATGACAACAGCACCAATTTTTTAATATCTTTGTTCATATTTCCTTATACCAGACAGCATACCAGCGAATGTGTGTTGCACCTCACCGTTACCTCAACATCCTTACTTACCTCGAGCGTGGAGCCCAAAATGGCACATGGCCTCCAAATGTGGTCTTGCTAAAGTTTAATGTAGATTCACTATTCCGTTTTAAGTTTTATATTCTGTACCTCTTGCTATAACGCAGTATGCCTGTAGATTTTTTTAAGGCCATATCCACTTGAGGCGCTGCTTTTAATGGGTTTTGTACCATAACCCTCAATCCCTCAATTTCTCACATTACAACAGTGACTACACTTGAAAAATACTTTTGGCTGTAAAGTGCTTTGAGATGTCCGGGGGTCGTGAAAGGTGCTATATAAACGCAAGTCTTTCTCGCATCATCCCCCCCCTCCCCCCATAAAAATATAATGATTACTTTAGTTTCTTCACCAAAATATACCACCACATTACTAACATTGAATTTTGTCTGCTACTTTTTTGCTTATTCCACCATCTTCTTGGCATGCTCTTGTAACTTCCTTTGGTCCTCCTTGAGTGATTTAATATGTTGCCTATTTTAGCATCATCTAATTTGAACACCATTCCCTTTAGCCCTCCACCCAAATCATTGACGCATGCAATGGATGGAAGTGGTTCCAGAACAGAACCTTGTGCAACTGCTGCTACCTAGTTCCATCCACTCTTTAAAAACAGAACTAGTTCGTGACCTCTTCCCCTGTAGACGTACAAATGTACTGCTTGAGGATGGATCTCTGCACACATTATAGGAACTCTTTTCTGCATTTACTCACTCCCTATCCCAATTAATGAGTGGGTAATTAAAATCTTCTGGAGCAATAATTTTGTTCCTACACTGAAGTGGTCTTGAGCATATAAACTAGGTTGACACTGCACTGCAGTACTGAGGGAGTGCTGCACTGTCAAAGGTGCATCTTTTGGATGAGACGTTTAACTGAGGCCCCATCTGTGGTCTCGGGTGGATGTAAAAAATGCCATTGAACTATTTGATGAATAGTGTCCTGCACGGACCCAGTGCGCACACATATCACAGTGTGGGCTGGCCCATGCTGCCCCTGGGCTCTCGCCTCTTCTGAGCCCCAAACTCACGCCTCTTCTGGGCCAGCCCACACTGCGATTATGTGTGCGCACTGGGTCCGTGCAGCAGAGTTGGTCTCCAGTCGTCTTGGGTAATCCTTGCCACTGGACCAAGACTGGCTCTGTCAAGCCCATGTGGTGGCTGGTGTGCAATGGCATCTTCCACCCTTCAAAATGTAGTTTGGGACCTGGAATATTAGGTCCTTCATTGAAGCATCTATGTGCTCATTCCTTTTTGGCGTGGCAGCAAGTCATCCTCACTTCGAGGGACTGTCTATGATGATGAATAGTGTCCTGGCTAACATTTATCCAACAGAATGACTATGCTACAAAAAATAAGTAATTCATGGAACGTTCTGACGACGTGAAAGACATGAAACCCTTAAACAATTATTTTGCTTCCGTCTTCACAATGGAAGACACAAAAACCATGCCAAAAATTGCTGGTCACAGGAATGTGGGAAGGGAGGACCTTGAGACAATCACTATCACTAGGGGGGTAGTGCTGGACAGGCTAATGGGACTCGAGGTAGACAAGTCCCCTGGTCCTGATGAAATGCATCCCAGGATATTAAAGAGATGGCGGAAGTTATAGCAGAATAAATGCAAGTTTTTCCTTTTCCTTACTCACCTCCCTGATCTCTCAACAGATTGCTTTCTCCATTTCCCTCCTTCAGTTAGCGAGCTTAAAGTACAAAGAAAGAACTTGCATTTAGAAAGCGCCTTTCATGGCACTTTACAGCTAATTAAATACTTTTGAAGTATAGTCACTGTTAAATCACAGGAAATACCCAATTGGCAGACAGCAAGCGAACACAGCAACCAATCGATAATGACCAGATATTCTGTACTTTTTTAGTGATGTTGTTTGCGGGATAAATATTGGCCAGGGAGAACCCCCTGCTTCACTTCAAAATAGTGCCGTGGGATCTTTTACAAGTCCTCAGAAAGTAGACGGGCTGCGAATTAATGTCTCTCGCCTGAAAGGCGGCACCTCCAACAGCACTGCACTGGGAGTGTCAGCCTGGATTTTTGTGCTCAAGTCCCTGGAGTGGGACTTGAACCCACAACCTTCTGACTCAGGTGAGTGTGCTGCCCACTGAGCCATGGCTGACGATGAGCGTCACTGTGGGGAACTGAGAAGAAGGCAAGTTGACAATTAGCGGGCACAGGGAGAGAAACTGGAGGATTTTTTGGGTCACTTTCTCTTCCTCATTCTCCTGTTTAAAGGTGTCTGGACCACTGAGCTGCTGGCCTGCGAGAAGCTGTCAAGAAACCACCAGCAGTACATCGAAGAGCGAACAAAATTAACAAGGAAGTGGCCTGGGGTTAGCTCGGCACTTCAACCGCGTGAACGTGCTGTGTTACCGCGGCCAAGGCAACATAAAGCGACGAAGAAAGTCACGGCAAAGCAAAAGAAGGTCCCCCCAAAGCCGGAAAGGACCACCGCGAAGCCGGAGGTTTCTTCGCTGTCGGAAGCCCGAGGAGAAACGGAAACACCAGCTGGGAGAAATGTTGAACAGGATGAGACATTCTGGGAATTTTATAATCAACCTCTGCCTCCACTCTAAACCTGCCCCACGGCAACAATGAATGAAATCAACAACAACAACTTGTATTTAAATAGCGCCTTTAAAGTAGTAAAATGTCCCAAGGCGCTTCACAGGAGTGTTATAAGACAAAAAATTTGACACCGAGCCACATAAGGAGAAATTAGGGCAGGTGACCAAAAGCTTGGTCAAAGAGATAGGTTTTAAGGAGTGTCTTAAAGGAGGAAAGAGAGGTGGAGAGGTTTAGGCAGGGCGTTCCAGAGCTTAGGGCCTAGCAACAGAAGGCACGGCCGCCAATGGTTGAGCGATTATAATCAGGGATGCTCAAGAGGGCAGATTTAGAGGAGTGTTAATATCTTTCATACGGGAGGGGTAAATTTACACAGGAACTCAGTCCACATTTAGATCACTTGTCAATTTTCGCCCTCCTTTGAATCACATGGCAATAGTCTGTAGTAGGCATGCACACTTTCAATATGTGCAGCTTCAGCCCTACCTGTGCGGTTTTAATAGAGTAGAAAGACTTGCATTTATAAAGCGCCTTTCATGAGCACCGGACGTGTCATGAACTACTTTTGGCATGGGAATGTAATGTGGGAAGTAGATGGGGTGAAACTGTCCACTGACAGGAGGGTCGGTAACCAGAGGACACAGATTTAAGATAATTGGCAAAAAAATCCAGGAGACAAATTAGGATAAAAATGTTTACGCAGCGAGTTGTTACGATCTGGAACGTGCTGCCTGAAAGGCCAGTGGAAGCAGATTCAATAGTAACTTTCAAACGGAAATTGGATAAATACCTGAAAAGGAGACATTTGCAAGGCTATGGGGAAAGAGCGGGGGAGTGGGACTAATTGGAGAGCTCTTTTAAAAGAGCCGGCACAGGCACGATGGGCTAAATGGCCTCCTTCTGCGCTGTTGGATTCGAGGAGTCTATACCTTCAGCTCGTCGGCACTATAGTAATTATTAATTATCTGTTAACCCTTGGACTGCTGGCAGGCTCAGGGAAATAACAATCTCCTATTTTTTCTTCTGTATTTTACCAAAATATAAGAGTCACAAATAAATTCAACAGGGACTTCAGGAGACACTTCTTTACCCAGACAGTGATTAGAATGTGGAATTTGCTACCACGGAGTGGTTGAGGCGAAGAGCAGGGTGCATTTAAGAGGAAGCTGGACAAGTAGATGAGGGAGAAAGGAATAGAAGGATAAGTTGATAGGGTTACATAAACAGAATTAAAAACTTGCATTTATATTGTGCCTTTCACAACCTCAGGACATCCCAAAGCGCTTTTACAGCCTATGAAGTACTTTTGGAGTATAGTCACTTGTAATGTACGAAATACGGTAGCCAATTTGTGTACTAGAAGCTCCCACAAACAGCTAATGACCAGATAATCTTTTTTTTAATGTTGATTAAGGGATAAATATTGGCCAGGACACTGGGGAGAACTCTCCCACTCTTTTTTGAAATAGTATCAAGGGATCTTTTATGTCCACCTGAGAGTAGACGGGACCTCGGTTTAACGTCTCATCTGAAAGAGGGGTGCGAGGAGGCTCGTGTGGAGCATAAACAGCGGCCTGGACCAGTTGGGCAGAATGGCCCGTTGCTGTGCTGTACATTCTGTGTAAAAGCCAAGCACAAGAGACCAATATTGGAGGATCGCAGGGATCTCTGATATGGGGAAAGTACAGGAAAGCAGGGCTGTGATATACATGAATAATTATATAACTCGATGTTACTCAGTGCCTTGGCTTGCACATGATACATGGCCACATCGATGAGGTAGTGGCTGTGAATAACCCCCAATCCAGTGAGGAAGTTGACACTTGCAAAGAGACAAGGATGGAAGAGAAAAACAGTTTCATTTACACCTGCAACAATGTAAAAGTGTCAAAGGTTTTAAAATTTGCTTATCAGTTTGTATTAAATGTTAGTTCAGGACCAACTCGTTGTTCCTTGTTTAAAGCATTTTCATTTGGTAATACTTGTAAGAGGGTGATCAGTCTAGTATAAATTTGGACACATGTTCGATAAAGGAGTGGGTAAGTTCGCTACTCTAATTTAATTGCACCCTCACCTGTTTCTGCCAAAATGAGGCGGTCGGGGGTGAAGTTATAATCGGCTCCCTTTTCTCTGTGCCTAATATATTGTAATAATATAGCACTGCTCTATCACTTCTCCTGCTCCCTCCCAAGCCCAAGTTCCTAATCTCTCTCCGTAGCAGGCTTCTACCCACCCCTTGACATTTTGGACAATGCTCCTTGAGATTTAAAGACATTGAGGTACAGATTATATAACAGTGAAGCAATGTACATGAGTGGGATAAAGAAAGAGTCCTAAATACACACAACTTGCATTTATATAGCTCCTTTAATGTAAAATGTCCCAAGGTGCTTCACGGGAGTGTTAACAAGAACATAAGAAATAGGAGCAGGAGTAGGATATTTGGCCTCTTGAGTCTGCTCCACCATTCAATAAGATCATGGCTGATTTACCTCAACTTCACTTTCCTGCACAATCCCCATATCCCTTGATTCCCTCAATATCCAAAAATCTATATATCTCTGTCTTGAATATACTCAACGACTGAGCCTCCACAGCCATCAGGAGTAGAGAATTCCAAAGATTCACCACTCTGAGTGAAGAAATTTCTCCTCATCACAGTCCTAACTGGCCGACCCCTTAATCTGAGACTGTGACCCCTGCTTCTAGTCTCCCCAGTCAGAGGAAACATCCTCCCTGCATCTACCCTGTCAAGCCCTGAAACAGGTGACTTGGTCAAAGAGGTAAGCTAAAAGGAGCAGAGGTTGAGAGTTAGAGGGGGTTAGGGATGGAATTCCAGAGCTTGGGGCCTTGGCAGCTGAAGGTGGTGGAGCAATTAAAATCGGGCAGGCCGAAGAGGCCAGAATTGGAGGAACAGAGATCTCGGAGGGTTGTTGGCCTGGAGGACATGACAAGGATAGAGAGGTGGAGGCCATTGAGGAATTTGATGACGAAGATGAGAATTTTGAAATCTAAGCGTTGCGGGAGCAGGAGCCAATATAACACTGGGGTGATGTGTGAGCGGGACCTGGTGCGAGTTAGGATGCAGGCAACAGAGTTTTGGAGCTCAAGTTTACGTAGAGTAGAATGTGGGAGGCCAGCCAGGAGTGCGTTGGAGTAGTCAAGTCTAGAGGTAACAAAGGCATGGATGAGGGTTTCAGCAGCGGATGAGAGGTGCGATGTTACGGAGATGGGAACAGGCGGTCTGCGTGAGGGCATGGATTATATGGTCGCCAGTTTATCTCGGGGTCATAAAGGATGCCGAGGTTGTGGACAGCCTGGTTCAGCTTCAGACGTGGGCCAGGGGCAGGCGGGGGCTCGGGAACAGAGTTTGTGGCGGGGGGCCCCAAAGTCGGTAGCTTCGGTGTTGCCAACATATGGCTGGACCAAGGAGGGCACAGACCAATGGGGGACTTTACAGATAGAATGAGGTATAAAAGGAGTTGGAGACAAACAGAGTGACAGCAACTGTGTGGGAGCCACAGCCCAGAAATAATGTCAGGGCGGGAGGATGGGGGAGCGTTCCATGCAGCGTCAGTGTGAGAGGGAAGGAAGGGGAGGCAGGCCCAGAGCCCAGCCCGCCCCAGGCCCAGAGCCCAGCCCACCCCAGGCCCAGCCTCCCATGCACTACAACTCCCAGCCTGCCATTCGGCCGCTGACTACAACTCCCAGCTCGTCCCCGACCTCCCTGGTGTGGGAGGCGGGGTCTGTTGCGCAGGCGCACTGTGCTGCGGGGCGGCCGACCGGAGCCTAAGATGGCGGAGGGGAAGGAGCCGAATAACAAGTGGGTTCGGCTCAATGTGGGCGGCACGCACTTCCTGACCACCCGCCAGACCTTGTGCCGCGAGGAGAAGTCGTTCCTGTACCGGCTGTGCCAGGAGGAGGGCGAGCTGCTGTCGGACCGGGTGAGTGAAGGGCCCGGGGCGGCGGCCTGGGGATAGCGGGCCTCAACAAGCTCAAAGAGAGAGAGAGAGAGAGAGAGAAACCCAGGCTGCGGCTTCCCATCCGAACAGCTCAGAGTGCACATAGCACACGAGGCCCTTCAGCCCTTCAGCCCTTCAGCCCAGCTGCCTGTGCTGGCCCCAGCAGCAATCCCAGTCAGTCCCACACTCCCCCCTGCTCCTTTCCCCACAGCCCTGCACAATTTCCCCCTCCAGCAACAACTTGCATTTATGTAGCGCCTTTACCATACCAAAACCTCCCAAGGTGCTTCACAGGAGCGTTAATGAACAAAATTTGACACGTGTTAAGTGTTAGGACAGGTGGCCCAAAGCTTTGGTCCAAGAGGTAGGTTTTAAGGAGCGTCTTGAAGGAGGAGAGCGAGGTACCAGACCGGTTTAGGCAGGGAGTTCCAGAGCTTGGGGCCCAGGCAACAGAAGGCATGGCTGCAAATGGTGGAGCGAGTATAATCAGGGATGCTCAGGAGGGCATAGATCTTGGAGGACTATCGGGCTGGAGTAGATTACAGAGATACGGAGTGGCGAGGTCATGGACGGATTTGAAAACAAGGATGAGAATTTTAAAATCGAGGCGTTGCTTAACTGGCAGCCTGTGTAAGTCAGCCAGTACAGGGGAATGGGTGATGAGTTAAGACACCGACAGCAGAGTTTTGGATGACCTCAAGTTTACAGAGGGTAGAACATGCGAGGCCGGCCAGGAGTGAGTTGGAATAGGCAAGTCTAGAGGTAACAAAGAAATATTTATCCAGTTCCCATTCAAAAGTTATTAATGAATCACCTTCCATCATTCTATTCCGGCAGTGAATTCAGAAAATGGTGTCCATTTGCAGGAGGTTGCAGGCATGGTTACTGGCTGCATAGTTGGAGACCGAGTGTCGGCATAGGGTCATCAGTTCTGACGAAAGGTCGCTGACCTGAAATGTTAATGATATAAAAGCAGAAAATGCCGGTAACACTCAGCAGGTCAGGCTGCGTCTGTAGAAAGAGAAACAGAGTTAACATTTCAAGTCTATGATCATTTGTCAGAATGGGAAGATGTTACTTAACAGTTTATAAGCTAGTCATCATCATAGGCAGTCCCTCAGAATCGAGGAAGACTTGCTTCCACTCTAAAAATGAGTGAGTTGTTAGGTGGCTAAACAGTCCAATATGCGATCCATAGTCCCTGTCACAAGTGGGACAGATAGTCGTTGAGGGAAGGGGTGGGTGGGACAGGTTTGCCGCACGCTCTTTCCGCTGCCTGCACTGATTTCTGCATGCTCTTGGCGACGAGACTCTAGGTGCTCAGCGCCCTCTTGGATGCACTTCCTCCACTTAGGTCTTTGGCCAGGGACTCCCAGGTATCGGTGGGGATGTTTCACTTTATCAGGAAGGCTTTGAGGATGTCCTTGTAACGTTTCCTCTGCCCACATTTGGCTCGTTTGCCATGAAGGAGTTCCGAATAGAGCGCTTGCTTTGGGAATCTCGTGTCCGGCATGCGAACAATGTGGCCTGTCCAGCGGAGCTGATTAAGTGTGGTCAGTGGTTCAATGTTGAGGAAGTTGGCCTGGTCGAGGACGCTGACATTGGTGCGTCTGTCCTCCCAGGGGATTTGTAGGGATTATCCTACATAAGCTAGTACAGAGGCAGGAAAAAGGAGGGCAGGGAGGAACGAACAAAGGGGAAGGTCTGACAGGGTGAAGGGCAGGAGTGATTAACTGACAAAAGGGACGATGCTGCAAGGCAAAAGGGGATGGTAATGGGACAAGTAAAGAAATAAAAGATGGGTCTAGTCGAGGTGTAAATGGTTACAGCAGAGTAGTGGGGGGGGTGGGTGGGGTCAGGAAGCATGGAACATCTGGAAAGAAGAAGGCTTCCATGGCCCAGGAATGTGGTAGAGAAAGGTAGGGAGACCCCAGGGCTGTGTATCGATAATTGTTTCTCCACAGATGCTGCCTGACCAATTTTTATTTCAGAGATTAATGGAGCAGTTCTGACATAGGGTATAGAGCCAGGAGTGGCTGCAGCCTGAGTTACGAGTTCTTAACGTAGTCGGCATAAACATGGAGAATTGCTCACTCGGGAGGGATACCCCAGAATCGCAGTGACCGTAACTGATGCAGAACCAGTATAATCATAAAGGAACGCTGGTGAGATTGCAACCAGAGTCAGCGTTATTGAAGCATTCATTGATCAAAAGAATCTGCAGCAACACACACAATTCCTCAAAGACTGTCAGGAGAGGCTACGCACAGTAGCGACTATCAAAGCAATATCAGTAACCAGTGCAAGTTCAGTATAAACACAGGCAGCGATCCGGAAAAAGACCTTGGGAGGCTGCAGATAGCTAGAGTAAGGATAGTAATCAAACCGAGTCAGTATAAACAGGAAACAAAAACAAAATACTGAAACCACACAGCACCTCCGACAGTGCAGCACTCCCTCAGTACTGCACCGGAGTGTCGGCCTAGATCTTTGGAGTGGGACTTGAACCTACAACCTTGTAACTCAGGTGAAAGTGCTGCCCACTGAGCCATGGCTATGACATTTTGAGTGTGCACTCTTCATCAGAACTGATGAAGGACTACAGTTTCTAAGATCTGTTGCCTAGGCCCCAAGCTCTGTAATCTGTCTCTACCGCTCTTTCCACCGTCAAGACGCTCCTTAAAATCTACCTCTTTGATCAAGCTTTTGGTCACATGCCCTAATTTCTCCTTATGCGGCTTGGCGTTAAATGTTTTGTCTTCTAATACTCCTGTGAAGCACCTTGGAATGTTTCACTATGTTAAAGGTGTTATATAAATACAAGTTGTTGTCTCATTTGGACAAATGCACCTCTGACAATGCAATGCTCCTTAGGATGGCCACCAGGATTATCATCTCAAACTTTAGTATGGGTCTTGAATCTATAATCTTGGTCTTAATCTTTACCATAATCTCACCCGGATTAGACCAGGCAATTCATGGAGAAAAACACTGATGTCGACTTGATTACATTTTTCTGTCCTATAACACTCTGCGTTTTATAATTTGTCTTGATTGGAAGTAGTCAAAAACTTAGTGAATCCTTGTGTAATTTAAGAGGACCAGGAGTTGGATAGGGTGTTTATTGTGCATCATTGTAAAGTTATGCATCTCGGTTCGAAAGAGTTGAGAGAAACTGTTGACTGACAGCAGGAAAAGGCCTTTTGTAAAAGGGAGCAGCATTTATGAGAAGAAAAACTGAGGGCAGCAACGAGCATTTGAAAATTTTAGCAATTCATTGAAATTCTTTAGGCGTATTGCCAAGAACAGCTTAAGAATCGAAACATCTGTGGTGTTGACATTCCATGTGTGAAGTTTTTAATAAGGTGAATTTTGTGAGGCTGTGTCTCAAGCAGCTCAACTCCATGATTGGTTCTGGGATCCTGAGTCGATAAGGTTCACAGTACCATTCTGTTTATTTCTAAGTTTAAAAAAAAAAATTCCCTTCAATTTTCCTCATTTTTTGAATTCACTGATCTTTGCTGGGATTTAGTTCCACTGATGTCGGAGAGTTGTCGGAATCTAGAATGCATGAACTAAAAGGGCGGTGCAGGCTGATTCCATAAATAATTTTGAAAGGGAGTTGGACAGGTACTGCAGGATTACGGACAAAAAGAAAGGGGTGTGGGGCTAAGCACGACTGCTCTTGCAAAGAAATAGCACGGGCCGAATGGCCTCCTTCTGTGCTGTAAGTTTCTATGATTCTCTGGAGCTGGCAGCCATCTGGTCTTTCACTGAAGTTACTGCTCTTCATTCGTGAGCCCAGAGAGTGAGCGTTGGCAGAATAATCGGCCATAGAAGGCATCACAGCAGACACCCGTTCCTGTCCTGTCCCTCGCCTGACGTCTATAAACGTTTGTGCTTTCCAGCAAAGGTCATTGGATGGCAATCGTCTAAATGCAAGGGCATTATTCTCACAAGTGGCATCTTTGTCAGCCTATTCAACAACAACAACTTGCATTATATAGCGCCTTTTAATGGAGTGAAACGTCCCAAGGGGTTTTGCGGGTATTGGGCTAAGCTGCATAAGTAGCAGTTAGGGCAGGTTGGTCGAAGAGTTAGGTTTTAAAGAGCGTCTTAGAGGAAAGAGCTTGCGGCTTCGGCAACAGAAGGACACGGCCACCGATGGTTGAGCAATTTATAATCAGAGATGCTCAAGAGAGCAGAATTAGAGGAGCGCAGACATCTCGGAGTGTGGGGGAGATTTCAGAGATGGGGAGGGGTGAGTGATGCCATGGAGGGATTTGAAAATAAGGATGAGAATTTTGAAATCGAGGTGTTGCTTAACCGGGAGCCAATGTAGGTCAGGGGTGATGGGTGAGCGGGACTTGGTGCGAGTTAGGACGAGGGCAGCCAGTGGGAGACCAGTCAGGAGTGCATTGGAATCGTCACGTCTAACAAAGGCATGGATGAGGGTTTCAGCAGTGGATGAGCTGAGGCAAGGGCGGAGACGGGCGATGTTACTGAGGTGGGAATAGGCGGTCTTAGATATGCTGCAGGTATGTGGTCGAATGCTTAGTTCAGGGTCAAATATGACACCAAGGTGAACAGGCTGGTCCAGCCTCAGACAGAAGAGGGATGGAGTCAGTGGCTAGGGAGCGGAGTTTGTGGCGGGACTGAAAACGATGGCTTTGATCTTCCCAATATTCAATTGGAGAAAATTTCTGCTCATCCAGAATTGGAAAAATAAATTGTACCTTGTCAAATTGCGCCTTTTCAAGATGTTCCAAAGCACCTCCCATCTAGTGAGTTACCCATGATTCGCAGTCACTGCTCTTGTGCAGGCAACAGAAGCCCAAAACAGCAGCTGCAGAGGGGACCAATATTCCCTTTAAGCTGTGCTGCTGTGCAGCGTTCTGGAGGTCCCGCGCAGCCGGCTCACTGGCTTTGAAATGGGGAAAAACTGCGCGCGCACGGTATTTTAAAGGGACCACACACCCAACAGAAAATTGGAAGGGAATCTTACCCTGTCCCCACTAAAAAGGAAAGGCCTCCACGCTGGCCCTTTAATGAGGAGCTTTAATCTACAAAGACGATCTCTTCAAGCACTGGGAGATTTCCCAAAAGAAGTAACTTTAAAACTCCCATTTATTAAGCCACACATCAGTGCAGCGATGTGCATTTCTCCTTAGCTCGGAGACATTTGGGGCTAATTGTGGTTCCTCAGCTGAGCTCTGTCAACTTTGCATGGATGGGGAATGGAACGAAGAACTTTCTGGTCTGTATTGGCTGTGCCTTAACCCCCTGCACCACTGAAGGAGCTGACATTTTTGATCATTATTGCTCTTGATAAAGAAGTTTCCGTGAACAAACAATCTTGCATTTATATAAAGAAAAGAAAGACTTGCATTTATATCGCACCATTCACGACCACCGGATTTCCCAAAGCACTTTACAGCCAATGAAGTACTTTTTGAAGTGTAGTCACTGTTGTAATGTGGGAAACACGGCAACCAATTTGTGCACAGCAAGCTCCCACAAACAGCAATGTGATAATGACCAGATAATTTGTTTATTGATTATGTTGATTGAGGGATAAATGTTAGCCAGGACACCAGGGATAACCCCCCTGCGCCTCTTTGAAATAGTGTCACCTGAGAGCAGACGGGGCCTCCGTTTAACGTCTCATCCGAAAGACGGCACCTCTGATAGTGCAGCACTCCCTCAGCACTGCACTGGAGTGTCAGCCAAGATTTATGTGCTCAAGTCCCTGGAGTGGGACTTGAACCCACAACCATTTGACTCGGAGGTGAGTGTGCTACCCACTGAACCACAGCTGACACAATAGCGGCTTTTGCATCCTCTAGGTATCCCAGCCGATGAATTATAGTGTAGTGGTTAAATATAGAATGGGCAAATGCAGCAGCCAATTTATACGCAGCAAGCTTCCACAATGGCAAATGAGGTGAATGACCAGTTTGTGTGTTTCTGGTGGTATGAGTTGAGGGTTGGTCAGGGCACCAGGAAAGCTTCCTGCTCATCTTTTGAATAGTGCCGTGGGATCTTTTACCTACATCTGACGAGTCAGATGGGATCTTGGTTTAAAACAAAAGACTTAGATTTATCTAGCGCCTTTCACGACCACCGACATCTCAAAGCGCTTTACAGCCAATGAAGAACTTTTGGAGTGCAGTTGCTGTTGTAATGTGGGAAACGCGGCAGCCAATTTGCGCACAGCAAGCTCTCTCAGCCGTCTGAATCGAGAGGTGTGAGTGCTACCCACTGAGCCACAGCTGGCAATGTTTAACATATCATCTTTGAAATTCTCTACCCCAGAGCGCTGGTGGATGCTCAGTCATTGAGTATATTTACGCTCGTTGATATCTGCGCTCCTCAAGTCCTGCCCTCTAGAGCATCCCCGATTATCCCTGATCAACCATTGGTGGACGTGCCTTCAGCTGCCTGGGCCCGAAGATCTAGAACTCCCTCTCTAAACCTCTCCGCCTCTACTTCTCTTTCCTCCTTAAGACGCTCCTTAAAACCTCTTTGACCAATCTGCCGTAATTTCTTCTTGTGGCTGGGTGTTCGATTTATTTATTTTGTCTACTGTGAAGCGCCTTGGGACGTTTTACTACGTTTAAAGACGTTATCTAAATACAAGTTGTTATTCAAGACCGAGATCACTAGATTTTTGGATAGTGAGGGAATCAAGAGATGTGGGGTTAGTGCGGGAAGTGGAGTTGAGGTGGAAGATCAGCCATGATTTTATTGAATGGCGGAACAGGCACCGAGTGGCCTACTCCTGCTCCTATTTCTATTTCTTAATGTGGCAATACAGCACACTCTCACCAGAGTGACAGCCCAAGTTATGTGCTTGGAGTGAGGTTTGAGCCCACAGCATTTTGACTTGGAGGCAATAGCGCTGAGTCAAGCTGCACACTTTTAAAGCTAACACCCTTCCCAGCAGATGTTCTTAAGCCGGATGTTAGAAGCTGCTGGAGAGTGGCTGGGTGATATTATCAGGATTTTAGTAAAACTAAATAGCGGGGTGGGGGGTAACATTTTGGCACTGTGTTCATCTTAACTGCAAAAACAGCCAGCAATAGAATTATAGATTTAGTCCCGGGGATCCGAGTCAATTTTTCAGTTGAATAACACAAGATTGATCTGCAGGTGGTGTTTGTTCTGGGAGCAGTTTGAGGCGATGAATTAAAAGCATCACAGGAGGCACATTGCACAAAATTATAAGGAAAGAAAGACTTGCATATATATGGTGCCTTTCATGACCACCGGGTGTCTCAAGGCGCTTTACAGTCAATGAAGTACTTTTGGAGTGTAAAGAGCAGGGATTAATTGGAAAGAGCAGGGATCTATCAAAGAGCTGACACGGGCCGAATGGCATCCAGTACTGTGTGATTCTAACCTGAAGGCCCAACTATTAAAATGAACAACAGCAACCTATATTTATATAGTGCCTTTAGTGTAATAAAATGTCCCAAGCAAAGTTCCCTTTTAATTTTTTTTTGGGTGCGTGGCCCCTTTAAGGGACAATACGGTCCATTCAAAATATGCGCGGTTTTTCCCATTTAAAAGCTGCACACGAGCTCCAGAGCATGGTCCCAAGGCGCTTCAAGGGAGCGTTATCAAAAACAAACTAAAATTTGACAGCGAGCCATTTAAGGAGATATTGGGGCAGATGACCAAAAGCTTGGTCGATGAGATAAGTTTTAAGAAGCGTCTTAAAGGAGGAAAGAGAGGCGGAGCGGATTAGGGAACGAATTCCAGAGTTTAGGACTTAGTGACTTGATAATGGGAAGAATTGAATTCCTTAATTGGTGTGAAGGTTTGTGAATGGGGGCAGGGCAGGATATGTAGCATTATTGCTGCCAAATCCTGAGGAAATACAGAATGCGTTTGTCAAAATCCTGGATCGAGGTTGCACTTCAGAATAAAAAGAGCTAATTGTTGTTTTTTTATCCGTATGACGATTCATCAATAGAGTGTGAGAAGTTAATTCCTTAAAGAGTCTTCACAGATTGACTGCACTTGTCGCTGTGTCAAATAATCTGGTTAATTGTATAGTTGTATTCAGATAGAATCTGATGACACAGAAGGAGGCCCAATGTGCCTATGCTAGTTCATTGCCAGAGCTACCCAATTAGTCCCCCCCACCCCCCCCCCCCCCCACTCTATCCAGACTGTCTGTTTCTATTTCAGTTTGCATACGCAACCAATTTCAAAATTATCGTCCTTGTTTACAAATCCCTCCATGGCCCTCGCCGCTCCCTATCTTTGTAATCTCCTCCAGCCCCACAACCCCCCCCGAGATGTCTGCGCTCCTCTAATTCTGCCCTCTTGAGCATCCCTAATTATAATCGCTCAACCATCGGTGGCTGTGCCTTCTGTTGCCATGGGTCCAAGCTCTGGAACTTCCTGCCTAAACCTCTCTGCCTCTCTATCTCTCTCTCCTCCTACAAGGCGCTCCTTAAAACCTACCTCTTTGACCAAGCTTTTGATCACCTGCCCCAATTTCTCCCTGTGCAGCTCGGTGTCAAATTTTTAATCTCATAATACTCCTGTGATGTGCCTTGGGACGTTTCACTATGTTAAAGGCGCTATATAAATACAAGTTATTGTTTTAGTGCCTTGAAATTCAGTGTTTCGACCAGAAATGACCTTACTGAGGTGTATGGTATCGATGATGATGATGGGTACCGGTGAATCTCTGGTGTATTGCATGTTGAGCAAAATAAAATTGGCACGCCAGGCATATTGCACAATATTGCAGTATGCTGGCTCAACTGTGTTTTGCCTCTAGTTTTGGTGTCAGTACAATAAATACGGCTGGTGACAGCACTGCGTTCCCTGTTCGGGAAGCTTGGCTGCACACCTTCCATGCTGGTGAATCCAGTGGGCAGGGAATTGTGCAACCTCATGTACATTGCCGAGAGTGGCAGGGCAGATTTATGTGCCACCCGCCCACCTTTGGCTGGGCTATGTCTTCAAAAATAGTAAACCAGTGACTTTGTTCCTCAGGACGAGACGGGTGCATACCTGATTGACCGGGACCCCACGTACTTCGGGCCGATTTTGAACTATCTCCGACATGGCAAACTGGTCATCAACAAGGAGCTGGCAGAGGAAGGTAAGGCGTGTACACTTGGGAACGTAGGAAGAAGAGTAGGCTCCTTGAGCCTGTATTCAATGAGATCATGGCTGTATCCTAACTCCATTTACCCATCTTGCTGCCATATCCTTTTATACCCACAGTTAGCTAAATGGTCTGGTTTCTGATTTTAAGGTTATGTCCCCTTGTCCTAGACTCCCCGTCTGCGGAGAAATTTTCTATCTACTCTATCAAATTCCTTTCAAGCTCTTAAAAACCTCAATCAAATCACCCATAACCATCTATATTCCAGGGAATACAAGTTTATGTAATCATTGGTGTAAGTTGATGGTCAGTTGTGGCTCCATGGGCAGCGCACATGTCTCTGAGTCAGAAGGTTATGGGTTCAAGTTCCACTTCAGGGATTTGAGCACACAAAATCTAGGCTGACACTCCCGGTGCAGTGCAGAGGGAGCGCTGCACTGTTGGAGGTGTCGTCTTTCAGATGAGAAGTTAAACCGAGGCCCCGTCTGCCCCCTCGGGTCCCACGGGCATTATTTCGAAGAAGCGCAGGGGCATTATCCCCGGTGTCCTGACCAATATTTATCCCTCAATCAACATAACAAAAACAGATTATCTGTGCATTATCACATCGCTGTTTGTGGGAGCTTGCTGTGCACAAATTGGCTGCTGCATTTCCTACATTACAACAATGACACCACTCCAAAAGTACTTCATTGGCTGTAAAGTGCTTTGAGACATCTATATAAATCCAAGCCTTTCTTTGTCTTCAAACCTCTCTTCATCATGTAATCCTTGGAGACCTGGTAACATTCTGGTGAATCTATGCTGCGCTCCTGCCAAGGCCAATATATCCTTCCTAACGTGCGGTTTCCAGAATGGTACACAGTGCTCCAGATGTGGTCTAACCAGGGCTTTGTGCAGCTGTAGCAAAACTTCCTCCCTTTATATTCCAGTCCTCCAGATACAAAAGCTAACATTCCATTAGCCTTTCTGATTATTTTTTTGTACCTGATCACTACATATTAGTAGTCTGTGCACATGGACCCCTCAATCTCTTTGGACTGCCACTGTTCCTAACTTTTCACCATTTAAAAAATATTCGGCTCTATTCTTTTTTGGTCCAAAATCGATGACCTCATACTTACCAGTGTTGAAATCCATGTGCCATAGTTTTGTTTTTGTTTGCCCCATTGAGTAGTAGAGCAAAATAACCTTGACGAATCGCTTGGTTGCAGGTCCTGATTTTTCTTTACAAACTCAGATGCAAATTTAAAGTGGGTTGGTTACATCTGAAATAAAGCCGATTTATTTCTCCTTTTAACCATAGTGAAATAATGTTCTTTAATAAAGGACTAAGTCCCGTTCACCCATCATCCCTGTGCTCGCTGACCGGCATTGGCTTCCGGTTAAGCAACGCCTCAATTTTAAAATTCTCATCCTTGTTTTCAAATCGCTCCATGGCCTCGCCCCTCCCCTACACTGTAATCTCCTCCAGCTCCACAACCCTCCAAGCTATAACACTACAGTGAAGTACTGCTGGTTAAAGAACGGTCACCGGTGGTGTTGTGTCCTTAGATTCTCTAATAATGACTCCACAAGGCAATGTTGTACTTGAACTGTAGTGACCATAGTCCTTTATTTGTTCACTCCAGAGTGAGAATCACATCTGGTGGCCTGCCTTTTATACTAGGCCAGGCACACCTATACAAGTCTCCTACTGCTGTGCCCTCTGGTGGCACACCTTGTGATAGTACCAATAGTAGCCATGCAGGATATATGACCGGTGGAAACAGTTTGAGATGAATTAAGAAATAGGAGCAGGAGTAGGTTATACGGCCTCTCGAGCCTGCTCTGCCATTCAATAAGATCATGGCTGATCTGATCCAAAACTAATCCCACTGCTCCACTCTCTCCCCGTGGCCTTGTATTTTCCACTTTTTCCAACATCTATCCAATTCACCCTTTAAAAGATGCAACAGTCTCTGACTCAAACACTTCTTGTGGCAAACCATTCCATGCATGTGTAAAGAAATCTCTCCCAACTGCTTCCCTCAATGTTAAATCATTGACCCTTGGTCACACATTCTCCAGCCAGAGGAAATAGTTTTCACTATATCGCAGCTCATTTCAATTATGCTTTTTACAACCGTTTCTCCTTTCAACTTGCTCCGCTCTAGTGCCAAGAGACCTGTATCTCTCATCTATCCTCGTAACTATATTCTCCCGTTACTGGCCAATTCATGCGGGTGAATTTACGCTATGCCATTAATGTCCTTAGCAAAGAGGAGTAGTTTTCAAGATTATGAAGACAAGAACATACGAACATACGAAATAGGAGCAGGAACAGGCCATTCGGCCCCGCGAGCCTGCTCCGCCATTTAATAAGATCATGGTTGATCTTCGACCTCAACTCCACCTTCCACGTCTGCTCCCCATATCCCTTGGTTCCCTTGGTATCCAAAACTCCGTTGATCTCTGTTTTGAATGACTGAGCCTCCACAGCCCTCTGGAGTTGAGAATTCCAGAGATTCACCACTCTTGAGTGAAGAAGTTTCTCCTCATCTCAGTCCTAAATGGCCGACCCCTTATTTTGAGACTGTGACCCCTGGTTCTCGATCCCCAGCCTGGGGGAAACATCCTCTCTGCAGCTACCCTGTCAAGCCCTGTAAGAATTTTGTATGTTTCAATGAGATCACCTCTCATTCTTCTAAACTCTAGAAGGCAACTGATTGAAGCAAATTGCTCACTGTGGGGAAGATGCAAATACTGAAATATAAGCAGGCAAGTCCAGCAATACAGTTGTGGAATAAAAAGATAAAAATGTTGGAAATACTCAGCAGGTCAGGCAGCATCTTTGGAGCGAGAAACAGAGCTAACGTTTCAGATCGATAGCGGAAAGGTCATGTTAAGTAACTCGGTCGAGTTACAGTTGATCAATTGTAGGGCCTCATTGCCCGTTCCTGCTCCTAAAAGGTCATTTTCAGTTCTCATGAAAGGACCAGCTTTTTTGTGCAAAGATTCATTTTCTGATTTTCTTATAAGCCATCTGTGCTTTTATCATTTTTATCTCCATCCTCTCTGTTTGTGATTTTCTCTCCCCTCAAACAATCCTTTTGTCTTATCCACAGGACTCTCACCAGATGAACTGGTAGGAGGGCGAAGTGTAATCATTAGTCGTGTGTGCGACAGAATCTCATAAATACTCTCATTTGGTGTCAATGATGTGCCTGCTCAAGCTCTCTGATGAGTCCCCTGTTGTTCTATGTTTCTGTCTCACCTCATTTTGAAAAGTGCAGCTTGTTAGAGAGGAGGCATTTTGCATCTGCTGAGAGCGTCCTGCCTGCCTGTAAATGCGGACACAATCTGGCAGCTTGCTTCAACTCAAAATGGGTATCATTAGTTGGCATTGAGTACAGTAAGCTGTACGGTAGCATTGTGATTATGTTCCTGGACCAGTAATCCAGGGGCTTGGACTAATGATCCAGTGACGTGAGTTCAAATCCCATCACAGCAGCTGGGGAATTTAAATTCAGTTAATTAAATAAATCTGGAATAAAAAGCTAGTATCAGTAACGGTGATCATGAAACCCATTGTTGCAAAAACTCATCTATTTCACTAATATCCTTTAGCGAAGGAAATCTGCCGTTCTTGCCCAGTCTGGCCGATTTGTGACTCCAGACCCACAGCAAGGTTGACTCTTAACTGCCCTCTGAAACCGCCTAGCAAGCCACTCAGTTGTATCAAACTGCGAGGAAAAACACTGCAGCAGCTCAAGAAAGTGGCTCCCCACCACCTTCTCGAGGGGAAATTAGGAATGGGCAATAAATGTCGGCCTTGTCAGCGATGCCCACATCTCAGGAACACATTTTTTAAAAACGTTAGCTTGCACTCTGTAGAAGCAGGGCTGAAGTTTCCTCTTGGCTGGTAGCAGCAGACAGAATGAGGTGGTCAGGGTTGGGAAAAGTATAGGAAAACTAGTTTAATTGTCGGCACTAAAATTAAATATGTTGTGGTTTTGAAAAGGATAGCTTCAGATGGTCTTGTGTGTCCTTGTAAAAACTCTGCCAGGGTTGCACTGAATCACAGACACTTGTGGCCACAGCAATTATAATAATGTTTCTCTCTTGCAGGTGTCCTAGAAGAAGCAGAGTTTTACAACATCACACCTCTCATTAAATTAGTGAAAGAGAAGATCAAAGAGAGAGACTGTAAACCCACACAGGTAAGAGAATGGCGTCGGGGGAGGGGAGGGGAGTGGTGGCGGTTAAGGAATGGGTAGGAAGGAACAAGCAAAATATTGGATACTCTTTCCACCCCCTCCATTTTTTGACCTCTCCCAAAGCTGCTTATTCATGCCAGCGTAGAATTACGTGCTGCCTTCCCCCAAGGCTGTTCTTCAGATGTGCCCACACTGCGATATGTGTGCGCGCTAGGTCCGTGCAGCAGAGCAGGTCTCCAGTTTGTCTTGGTTAATCCTTGCCACTGGACCAAGACCTAGCTCTGTCAAGCCCGTTGTGGTGGCTGGTGTGCAACGGTCACCACACGTTAAAAAAAATCCACGCACCCTTCAGGATGTAGTTCAGGACCTGGAACTTTAGGTCCTTCATTGGAACACCTGTGAACTTATCCTTTTTTGGCGTGGAAGCAAGTCATCCTCGTTTCGAGGGACTGCCTATGATGATGATCTTCAGATGTGAGCTTACCGGTTCACTGTCAGCAGGCTATTCGACTGGGCGGGGAAGTATTACCGTGTCCCTAATCGATACCCTCACGGGTGCCTTTCCTCGTGGGAGTCACAAAATTGCACCAGGAGCCGTTCTATCATTGTTTTTCCGTCCTCCCTAGCGCTGCGGCTCGAGTCTTCCTGGTTCAGTTCCCCACCATGTGGTGTAGTTACCAACTGAGCCACCAGGGGGAGCTCAGATACTGGATAATGGAGTGGTGCCTGGGCAGGCATTCCACAGCAACATCTCCAAGGGTTAACGTAGAGGTGACAACATAAAGTTTCACTTTGAGTCAGCAGGGTTTGCATGCTTAATTTGCTCAAATTAAATTCCTCCCTCTGCTATTTTAAAGGAGTTGACAGTAGTTTGAAATAAAATTTAAACGAAGCCCATGCTGCTCAACTAGTGCATTTTCAAGTATGTCAGCTGTGGATCAGTGGGCAGCACCCTTGCCTCTGAGTCACAAGGTTATGGGTTCAAGTCTCACTCATAGGAACATAGAAAATAGGTGCAGGTGTAGGCCCTTCGAGCCTGCACCACCATTCAATAAGATCATGCTGAGCATTCACCTCAGTACCCCTTTCCTGCTTTCTCTCCATACCCCTTGATCCCTTTAGCCGTAAGGGCCACATCTAACTCCCTCTTGAATATATCCAATGAACTGGCATCAACAACTCTCTGCGCTGGGGAATTCCACAGGTTAACAACTCTCTGAGTGAAGAAGTTTCTCCTCATCTCAGTCCTAAATGGCTTACCCCTTATCCTTAGATTATGTCCCCTGGTTCTGGACTTCCCCAACATTGGGAACATTCTTCCTACAGCTAACCTGTCCAGTCCCGTCAGAATTTTATATGTTTCCATGAGATCCCCTCTCATCCTTCTAAACTCCAGTGAATACAGGCCCAGTCGATCCAGTCTCTCCTCATATGCCATCCTGCCTTCCCGGGAATCAGTCTGGTGAACCTTCGCTGCACTCCCTCAATAGCAAGAACGTGTTTCATCAGATTAGGAGACCAAAACTGAACACAGTATTCCAGGTGAGGCCTCACCAAGGCCCTGTACAACTGCAGTAAGATCTCCCTTCTCCTATACTCAAATCCCCAATCTATGAAAGCCAACATACCATTTGCCGCCTTCATCGCCTGCTGTACCTGCATGCCAACTTTCAATGACTGATGTACCATGACACCCAGATCTCGTTGCACTTCCCCTTTTCATAATCTGCCGCCATTCAGATAATATTCTGCCTTCGTGTTTTTCCCACCAAAGTGGATAACCTCACATTTATCCACATTATACTGAATCTGCCACGCATTTGCTCACTCACTTAACCTGTCCAAGTCACCCTGCAGCCTCTTAGCGTCCTCCTCACAGCTCACACTGCCACCCAGCGTAGTGTCATCTGCAAACTTGGAGATATTACACTCAATTCCCTCATCCAAATCATTAATGTGTATTGTAAATAGCTGGGGTCCCAGCACTGAGCCCTGCGGCAACCCACTAGTCACTGCCTGCCATCCTGAAAAGGACCCGTTTATCCCGACTCTCTGCTTCCTGTCTGCCAACCAGTTCTCTATCCACGTCAGTACATTACCCCCAATACCATGTGCTTTAATTTTGCACACCAATCTCTTGTGTGGGACTTTGTCAAAAGCCTTTTGAAAGTCCAAATACATCACATCCACTGGTTCTCCCTTGTCCACTCTACTGGAAACACCCTCAAAAAATTCTAGAAGATTTGTCAAGCATGATTTTCCTTTCATAAATCCATGCTGACTTGGACCGATCCTGTCACTGCTTTCCAAATGTGCTGCTATTTCATCTTTAATAATTGATTCCAACATTTTCCCCACTACCGATGTCAGGCTAACCGGTCTATAATTACCCGTTTTATCTCTCCCTCCTTTTTTAAAAAGTGGTGTTACATTAGCTACCCTCCAGCCTATAGGAACTGATCCAGAGTCAATAGACTGTTGGAAAATGATCACTATTTCTAGGGCTACCTCCTTAAGTACTCTGGGATGCAGACCATCAGGCCCCGGGGATTTATCGGCCTTCAATCCCATCAATTCCCCTAACACAATTTCCTGCCTAATAAGAATTTCCTTCAGTTCCTCCTTCTCACTAGACCCTCGGTCCCCTAGTATTTCCGGAAGGTTATTTGTGTCTTCCTTCGTGAAGACAGAACCAAAGTATTTGTTCAACTGGTCTGCCATTTCTTTGTTCCCCATTGTAAATCCACCTGAATCTGACTGCAAGGGACCTACGTTTGTTTTCACTAATCTTTTTCTCTTCACATATCTATAGAAGCTTTTGCAGTCAGTTTTTATGTTCCCAGCAAGCTTCCTCTCATACTCTAGTTTCCCCCTCCTAATTAAATCCTTTGTCCTCCTCTCTCAGTTCTCAGGATTGCTGCTTTTTCTGGCCAATTTATATGCCTCTTCCCTGGATTTAACACTATCCTTAATTCCCCTTGTTAGCCACAGTTGAGCCACTTTCTCTGTTTTATTTTTACTCCAGACAGGGATGTACAATTGTTGAAGTTCATCCATGTGATCTTTAAATGTTTGCCATTGCCTATCCACCATCAACCCTTTAAGTATCACTCGCCAGTCTATTCTAGCCAATTCACGTCTCAGATCATCGAAGTTACCTTTCCTTAAGTTCAGGACCCTAGTTTCTGAATTAACTGTGTCGCTCTTCATCTTAATAAAGAATTCTACCATATTATGGTCACTCTTCCTCAAGGGGCCTCGCACAACAAGATTGCTAATTAGCCCTTTCTCATTACACATCACCCAGTCTAGGATGGCCAGCCCTCGAGTTGGTTCCTCGACATATTGGTCTAGAAAACCATCCCTAATACACTCCAGGAAATCCTCCTCCCACCGCATTGCTACCAGTTTGGTTAGCCCAATCAATATGTCGATTAAAGTCGCCCATGATAACTGCTGTACCTTTATTGCACGCATCCTTAATTTCTTGTTCCCAACCTCACTACTACTGTTGGTGGTCACAATTCCCACAAGCGTTTTCTGCCCTTTGGTATTCCATAGCTCCACCCATACCGATTCCACATCATCCAAGCTAATGTCCTTCCTTACTATTGCATTAATTTCCTCTTTAACCAGCAATGCCACCCCACCTCCTTTTCCTTTCTGTCTATCCTTCCTAAATGTTGAATACCCCTGGATGTTGAGTTGCCAGCCTTGGTCACCCTGGAGCCATGTCTCCGTGATGCCAATTACATCATACCAGTTAACTGCTGCCTGCGCAGTTAATTTGTCCACCTTATTTCGAATACTCCTCGCATAGAGGCACAGAGCCTTCAGGCTTGTCTTTTTAACACACTTTACCCCTTTAGAATTTTGCTGTAATGTGGCTCTTTTTGCTTTTTGCCTTAGGTTTCTCTGTCCTCCACTTTTACTTTTCTTCTTTCTATCTTTTGCTTCTGCCCCCATTCTACTTCCCCCTGTCTCCCTGCATTGGTTCCCATCCCCCTGCCATATTAGTTTAACCCCTCCCCAACAGCACTAGCAAACACTCACGCTAGGACATTGGTTCCGGTCCTGCCCAGGTGCAGACCGTCCGTTTTGTACTGGTCCCACCTCCCTAGAACCAGTTCCAATGCCCCAGAAATGTGAATCCCTCTCTTCTGCACCACTCCTCAAGCAATGTATTCATCCGAGCTATCCTGCGATTCCTACTCTGACTAGCACGTGGCACTGGTAGCAATCCTGAGATTACTACTTTTGAGGTCCTACTTTTTAGTTTAGCTCCTAGCTCCCTAAATTCGTCTTGTAGGACCTCATCCCATTTTTTTACCTATATCATTGGTACCTATATGCACCACGACAACTGGCTGTTCACCCTCCCCCTTCAAAATGCTCTGCACCCGCTCCGAGACATCTTTGACCCTTGCACCAGGGAGGCAACATACCATCCTGGAGTCTCGGTTGCGGCCGCAGAAACGTCTATCTATTCCCCTTACAATAGAATCCCCTACCACTATAGCTCTCCCACTCTTTTTCCTGCCCTCCTGTGCAGCAGAGCCACCCACGGTGCCATGAACTTGACTGCTGTTGCTCTCCCCTGATGAGTCATCCCCCTCAACAGTACCCAAAGCGGTGTATCTGTTTTGCAGGGGGATGACCGCAGGGGATCCCTGCACTACCTTCCTTCCACTGCTCTTCCTGTTGGTCACCCATCCCCTATCTGGCTGTGTAACCTTTACCTGCGGTGTGGCCAACTCACTAAACGTGCTACTCACGATATCCGCAGCATCTTGGGATGCTCCAAAGTAAATCCACCTGCAGCTCCAGTGCCGCAATGCGGTCTATCAGGTGCTGCAGGCGGATGCACTTCCCACACATGTAGTTGTCAGGGACACTGGAAGCATCCCTGACTTCCCACGTAGCACAGGAGGAGCATAATGCGTGTCCGAGCTCTCCTGTCATGACTTAACCCTTACATTAATTTGGCAACAACAATGCTAAAAGGTTACTTACTGGTAAAGAAAAAGAAAAACTACTCGCCAATCACTTACCCCCTTGGCTGTGACGTCACCCTTCTATTTCTTTCTTGCCTTCTCTCCCTGCAGCTGCATCAGCTGGCCTTTTGTAGACCTCTTTGACTGCCGCTCCCCAGACACTCTGCTGGGCCTTTTGTAGGCCTCTCCGACTACCGCTGCACCTCCTCCTCGAAGCTGCTCCCTGGACTCCCTGCTGGGCCTTTTGAAGGCCTCCAGGGACCTGAGCTCCCAGTGCAGTGCTGAGGGAGTGCTGCACTGTCTGAGGTGCCGTCTTTCAGATGAGACGTTAAACCGAGGCCCTGTTTGCTCTCTCAAGTGGACGTAAAAGCACTATTACGAAGAAGAGCAGGGGAGTTATCTCTGGTGTCCTGGACAATATCCCTCAATCAACATAACAAAAGCAGATTATCATTGCTGTTTGTGGGAGCTTGCTGTGCGCATATTGGCTGCCGCGTTTCCCACATTACAACAGTGACCACACTCCAAAAAGTACATAATTGGCTGTAAAGCACTTTGGGACATCCTGAGGTTGTGAAAGGTGCTATATAAATGCAAGTCTGTCTTTTCTTTTATGTTGTATTTGTTTGACTGCCAATGCGGCCTTTCCAAGATCACAGCTGAAGTGCTCCCTTAGTAATCACGTTTACAAATTTTATGCTCCTGACTCATTCTCTGCAATCATTGGCTGTTTGACCACACCTGAAATTTATAATGACTGACTCTTCAATTGTAAAATGTGATATTTGAACTGTGATATATTGAGACGTAACAACTGGAGCCAGACGGGGGGGCACACGAGATAGATGGAAGATGTTAATGAAAGATAAATCCTGCTGAATCTCTGTTCGAATACTGAGGGATTTCATGCCAGCTTGTTAAGTGTTGGCACGCTCCTATCCAACAGTCTAACTCGAAAAGCAAATTATTATTTATATGGAGAAAATTTACAAAATGCTGCAGTACAGAGGGACCCTGGGGGTCCTTGTGCAAAAAGTTAGTATGCAGGTACAGCAAGTAATCAGGAAGGCACATGGAATGTTGGCTTTTATTGCAAGGGGGATGGAGTTTAAAAGCAGAGAAGTCCCGCTACAATTGTACAGGGTATTGATGAGGCCACACCTGGAGTACTGAGTAAGGAGAGATATACTTGCACTGGAGACAGTTCAGAGAAGGTTCACTCGGTTGATTCCTGCGATGAAGGGGTTGACTGTGAAGAAAGGTTAAGTAGGTTGGGCCTGTACTCATTGGAGTTCAGAAGAATGAGAGGTGATCTTATTGAGACATATAAGATAATGAGGGGGCTTGACCAGGTAGATGCAGAGAGGATGTTTCCCCTTGTGGGGGATTCTAGAACTAGGGGGCATTGTTTTAGAACCGGGATCGCCCATTGAAAACTGAGGTGAGGAAGAATTTCTTCTCTGAGGGTTGTAAATCTGTGGAATCCTCTGCCCCAGAGAGCTGTGGAGGCTGGGTCATTGAATATATTTAAGGTGGAGATAGACAGATGTTTGAGCGATAAGGGAGTAAAGGGTTATGGGGAGTGGGCAGAGAAGTGAAGCTGATTTCATGATGAGATCAACCATGATCTTATTAAATGGCGGAGCAGGCTCGAGGGGCTAAATTGCCTACTCCTGCTCCTTATTTCTTATGTTATTCTAGGGACTATAGACTTCGTGTCCTCAATCTCTCCTCATAGGGCAATCCCCCTATCCCAGGAATCAGTCTGACAGGGTAGATGCTGGGAGGATGTTTCCCCTGGTTCGGGAGTCTGCAACAAGGGAGCACAATCTTTCACCAATAATCTGAGAAAATAATTCCTTTATATATATTAAAAAAAAAATCCGAGGTTGGCTATACTTCACTGCCTCTGTAAAATTGGACTGTGGGTTGACTATAAGTGAGTGTGCTATGCAATAAAGTTAGCTTACTTGTATTCTGATTGTATATTTCCGCGGTAATTTGCCCGGGGAAAGGGTTTCCTGCTTCAAAATTCAGTGCATGTGTTTGCCAGAAATCAGCTGTATGAAGTAGTTACTGAGATATTATAGTATTGGTGAGTCTCTGGTATGTTAACATATTCAGCGATTAAAAGTGCTGAATTCAATTAAAAATGCTGCAGTATCTCTGTTTCCAGCAAATCTCCCTGAAAGTGCCATCTTCCAGGAATGATTTCCCATTTCGTACAAGAATGTAGGTGCTCCTTTGGCATCCACACAGAGGAGCGTAGCTAATTGACCGAGGAATTCATTAGCTGTTGTAAAGCAGGTGTAGGCTGGTAACCAAATAATAGTGTTATAATGAGGGTTAACTGTAATTATTATTCCAAAAAAACTCAATCATAGAAATTTACAGCACAGAAGGAGGCCATTTGGCCCATCGTTCCCATGCTGGCTGATAGAGCTAGCCAGCCTAATCCCACTTTCCAGCTCTTGGTTTGTAGCCCTGTGCATATCCAAATGTTATGAGGGTTTCTGCCTCTACCCCCCTTTCAGGCAGTGAGTTCCAGACCCCCACCACGCTCTGAGGGAAAACATTTCTCCTTGAATCCCCTCTAAACCTCCTACTAATTACTTTATTAAATCTGGTTATTCACCCCTCTACTAAGGGAAATAGGTCCTTCCTAAACACTCTATCTAGGCCTCTCATAATTTTATACACCTCCTAAGGTCTCCCCTCAGCCTCCTGTGTTCCAAAGAAAATAGTCCCAGCCTATCCAATCTTTCCTAACCGGCTAAAATTCTCCCGTCCAGGCAACATCCTCTGCACCCTCTCTAGTGCAATCACATCCTTCCTGCAGTAGTCCAGCTGTGGCCTAACTAGTGTTTTGTACAGTTCAAGCATAATTTCCCTGCTCTTGTATTCTATGGCCTGGCTAATAAAGGCAAATATCCTGTGTGCCTGTATTAGTGTCAACCAGATAAAGTGAATTGCTGAATGTGTGGCGTGATGGAAGATGCTAATTACAGTCCGCGTTATCTCATTTCTGCAGGTTCCCACAAAACATGTTTACCGAGTCCTTCAGTGTCAGGAGGAGGAGCTGACACAGATGGTTTCCACCATGTCTGACGGCTGGAAGTTTGAACAGGTGAGGCCGGGCAAGGGTGCCTGTGGTTTAGTGTCGCGAATGCTCGATTAGAAGCCGCAGAATCACACTGGCATCTCTTATTGATTTACTGTGACCCGTTAAAAGGCACTGAACCTCAACATTTTCCCCGCCCTTCAAAACAAAGACCAGCCCTGTGAGATTTAGAATGGAGACCATGGAATTTACTTCTAGGGTTAGTGGTTGAGGCAGGAAGTGTCAACATTAAAGGTCAGATTGGAGCTTTGGATGAAAGGAGAATTTGCGAACAGGGTGGGTAAATAGGGTTATGTCTTATTTGCTCGATTACAGGGTATGCGTTGTTACAGACTGGTTGGGCTCCGTAGCCTGTTGCAACATCTATATATTTCTTCATCTCCATTCCTGTAACTATGGCCTCTTGTGCATCCTCTCTCCCTTTGCCCCATTGGCATCAGCCTAGGCCCCAATCTGTGGAGTTCTTTCCCTAAACCCACCTGTCTATCTACCTCCATTCCTTCTTTAAACCCGTCTGTGCACTGCCCTCTCCCAGCCCCCTCCTGGAACCCCCCCGGGCCCTCTCCCAGACACTCTTCTCTCCACACCCCCCCCGCCAAAGCTCTCTCCCGGACCCTCCACCAAACTCCGCTCTGTGACCGAGCCTGTAATTACCCCTCTCAATTACCCTGGCTTGGCGCCTGTTTTGCGGGAGCCTCTCCGGCGCACTGCGGGATTTAATCCGACGTCCGAGGTGCTGTATAAACGCACGCTGCTGCTGCTGTTGTTGTTGTTGCAGTTGGTCAGCATCGGATCTTCCTACAACTACGGGAATGAAGACCAGGCGGAGTTCCTGTGCGTCGTTTCCAAGGAGCTGCACAACACCACCAACGGGATAAGCTGTGAACCGAGCCGGAAAGTTAAGGTGAGGCGTACGTGTTGTGTCGAGCGAGATTCGGGCTGGGCGGGGAGGGAGGGAGGGAAAAGGGTTGGCGGGGAGGGATCTGAAGCCACTGGCTTGTGTGCAATGAACTTGTTGCCGATTAATATGCGGTTGTAGTTCAGTAGAACGATGGCCTGGGTGATGTAAACCCTTTTTGTTTGTTCAAGGTGATGAATCGTGATTTATTTTTCAAGTTGTACAGCAGCTTGCTGGGGGCCGCACGATGCTGCTGGCAGGATACCCACTGCGCTGAGTCTCAAAGTGGAAGATGTCCGCGAGGCATCTCTGTGTCTGTGTCCGTCAGTGACCCTCCGTGTGGTGCAGACCGACAATCCCCCGTCCTGGATGCCAGATCCTGCTGGTTCACTCTGACCCTCCTGCTCTGTCCCAGTGTGTCACTGTTGCGCTGTGTACTCTCATACTGCAGAGTGAGAGAAAAGTCTAATAAAGAGTTACCTTAGTGGTAGTAAGTAAGTATTCCAGTCCACGGAGTATTTGAAGGTAATGCAAGCTTTATCCTGAAATGTCCAAGGGCATTGTTCCCTGTAATATGCACTTTGTTCCGTGTAGCCTGTGACTTTCAATGCGCGCTCCCGTTAAATTTCTGAGCACGCGTAGGATTTACAATGTAAAAGCCGTTGAGTGGCCTGCACGCACCTTACCTTAGCAGGAACATTGATCCAGGTAAATGGGGATCTGGCAGGAAAGTGGAGTTGATGTAGACCTTCAGCCACGAATCTCATTGGCTCGAGGCACGTGTGGCCGACTCCTGCTCTCGTTTCTTCTCTTCCTTCCCAAACTCAGCGTTGGTGAGTGGATAAATACATTTTCGCTTTTTTTTTTCTTTTAAACCCGTCATTGGCTGGCCCCAGTTGTCGGGCATCTATTCCCATACCATTTCCAAGATTTCAGGGTCCTGACCAATGTTCCAGTTAATTTTTGGGGAGATGCGCCAGGCCATTCCTACTGGCGCGCACCCGCGGTTTCTCCGATTTAAGGCGGTGAGCCGGCTGCGCGGGAGCTGCAGAGCACTGCATTGAGCCTCGGCCTCCCTCTCTTCCAGTCACTGAATGCCGCAGAGTGTCTGTGAACCACCGAGCTACTCGGTGACGTGTGGCTGCTTTTTGATTTTTAAAAGCGCGAGACGGTCTGCAAGTGTAAAAATGATTGCTTGCTTAATCTTTAGCCATTCTTCTTTTCTGTTTAACCTTTGACCCCTTGTGCATGCTGCATGCTGGATAAAGGGCGAGGACGAGGAAGCTGATTGTGATATGAATGACGGGGAATAAAATGTAACTCACGTACCCGGTGGTGAGAACTGGTAGTGACTTAGAATGAGCCTGGTAGTGGGATCGTTTCAGCATTCCCATTGTGTTGTGAACTTCATGAAACCACGCCGCAGGGCATATTTAAAAGAAGACCTGGTCTAGTCTCTGGGTGAACGAGTAGCGCCTTTAGCTGTATGTGTCGCTTAGTGAGTTGTGGCGTGTGTGTGTCTTCATGTCGTGTGTGTGTGAATGCGTCTGACTTTGTGTGCACGAGTGTGTCCCTTGTGTATGTAATCTGTGTGCATGTGCACACCCCTCTCGCTTACGTCAGCGAGCCTCTCTGTGTGTTAACCTCTGCCACAGTCAACCTCCTTCCAAGCCTTTCCTTCATTGTTCAATTGAGTGGGATTGCCCTTGTTTGGTTTTACTCGTACCTATGTGATTGCAGCCACTTCTCTACCTTCCTCTGCACCACCACCTCCAGAGTCACCAAGGATGTGTCCTCTGTCACCTCTTCCACATCTGCGTGCTGCACCTGGATACCATCCGCTTCCACATGGGCGCCTGGGACACCTAGTTCTTCTGCGTTGCCCTTCAGTTAAACATTGGGAAGTTTGACGTCACTGCCACAAACTCTGCCCCCGCCACTGATCCATCCCTTCCTGCCCGTGATGTGAGCTTCCAACCCCATATGCTCAAGTGTCAGCTTGGCTCAGTGGGTAGCACTCTCGCCTCTGAGTTAGAAGGCTGCGTTTTCAAGTGTCCAGGGACTTGAGCACAAAAATCTCGGCTGACACTCAGGTGGTCATAAAAGATCCCATGGTACTATTTTGAAGAAGAGTAGGGGAGTTATCCCCGGTGTCCCGGCCAATATTTATCCCTCACTAAAACAGATTATTTGTCATTATCACATTGCTGTTTGTGGGAGCTTGCTGTGCGCAAGTTGGCTGCCGCGTTTCCTACATTACAACAGTGACTACACTCCAAAAGCTGTAAAGTGCTTTGAGACGTCTGGTGGTCGTGAAAGGCGCTACATAAATGTACGTCTGTTTTTTTTTACGCTCTCCATCACAGACCATTTACTTACAGCTCCATCGCTGCCTCAGCCCATCTGGTGCTGAAATCCTTATCTGCGCTGTTGTCGCCTGCTGACTCGACTATTCTACTGCTCCAGCCTCAACCCCTCGTAAACTTGAGCTCATCCAAAACTCTGCCTGCATCCTATCCCGTACTAAGCCCCATTCACCCCTCACTCTTCTCCTTGCTCCCTGACCCCAGTGCCTCCAATTTAAGATTCTCATCCTTGTGTTTAATCCATTCATGACCTCACCCCTCCCTAAATCGGTTACCTTTTCCAGCCCCTCGTGTGCACATTTGCTCCCTTGTGCGTTTGTGTCTGCCCCCTCCCATGTGCATACCCGTGCCTTGTACGCACCCCTGCCGCGTGTCGTCTTCCCCGCTCGTGGGCGCCTGTGCACATACAACTCTCTCGTGTGCATGCCTCTTGTTTGTGTATCTGCGTGCTGTCCGCACGTGGCTTGTGCGACCCTCCCTCCCCACTGCTTGTTTGTGCGACCCTCATATGTATGCTCCTCCTCTCGTGGTCGCTTGTGCATATGGCTCTCTCTGTTCACAGGACTGTTTGTGTGCACGCAGGCCTCTCTTTGAATCGGGAGTGCTTTCCTGTGTGCGCGTGTGCACTTATGCCTCTGTGTGTCCCCGTGTGTGCCTCGCCTCGCCCCGCTACCCCTCTCGCCGTGTCTGTCCCTCTCGCCGTCTGTCTCTCTTTCTTTCCCTCCTATCTATGTCTCTCCCTCTTGCTTTCTCTGTGTAGTTGGCTGTTAGTACACTTAAAATGAGGATTGAACGGCTGATAACGCTTGTGTGTTTGGCAGTGCAGCTGAGATTGGTCCGAGTGACTGGAGATTTAAGTGCACGCTTAAAATATTTACAGAAAATCATTTGTGTAACATTTCTGTTTCCCTACCTAAAGAACGGTTTAACTATTCCTCGAGTTTTGTTGCCTGCTGATAAATGGATGAGAAACATGATTTGGTTGCACTCTATAAGCTCGTCACGTGACTGCCTGTATGCGGCCACCAGATGGCGCTCTTCAGGCTGATAGCGGTGAAAAGGGAACATGCTAAATCATGGTTCTGGAATCCTTGGCCATTTTGTTTTTAACGGAGAGTGTTTGAGCGTCGACTGCGTGACTTCTCTGCACAGCCCCCGCTGGCTTGTGGATCCGCGGTGCCGGATGGGAAGTTATTTCTCAAACCGTGGACAATTCACGTCTGTTTTTTTTTTAAAGAGAGGCACTTCACACCTTGGTGTCGAACATCTTTTCTCTCTCAGTTTTTGATTTATTTGATCTCTGAAAAAGCTTTTAAAATTGAGAACCCGGACACCGTGTGTCAGTTGAGCAGCAGGACGACTGCGATTGGAGAAGACCTCTGCTCCGTGCAGCGGGCCAGGGGTTCAGGGAGGGATAGATGGTTCTTTAACATTGCATACGACAATCCGCCAATGTGGGTTAGCGTTGGGCATTCCTTGCTTTTGTAACCGTGCGTTATGCCACACAGACAGTACCGACTATTCCAAGCAACTCACGTCTCACTCATTGTCCTGTATCTTTTGGCTATCATGTAATAAAGCAGCTTGGGTTTGAACCAAATTTGCCTCGCCTGGTGTTAACTCAGTCTGCCTCTGGAAAGATTGAAGGAGCACGCGTGCGTCAGAGATGGAGAACCAGTCCATTTACGAGGATGCTTCCTAGCTACACCCCTGGTCCCACTGCTGCACAAGTAGTTATCGGGCAGCGGGAGTAACCTTCCAGATGGAGAATTAAAATTATCCACATTAGTTTCACACTGGCATCATATAATGTCTCCTTCTCCACCACATTAAGTTAGGGTTTAGAAACAGGATATGCTGGAAATACTCAGCAGGTCAGGCAGCATCCGTGGAGAGTGGAACAGAGCTAATGTTTCAGGTCGATGACCTTTCATGAAATATAAGAACATAACATAAGAATTAGGAACAGGAGTAGGCCATCTAGCTCCTCGAACCTGCTCCGCCATTCAACAAGATCATGGCTGATCTGGCCGTGGACTCAGCTCCACTTACCCGCCCGCTCCCCATAACCCTTAATTCCCTTATTGGTTAAAAATCTATCTATCTGTGATTTGAATACATTCAATGAGCTAGCCTCAACTGCTTCCTTGGGCAGAGAATTCCACAGATTCACAACCCTCTGGGAGAAGAAATTCCTCCTCAACTCGGTTTTAAATTAGCTCCCCCGTATTTTGAGGCTGTGCACCCTAGTTCTAGTCTCCCTGACCAGTGGAAACAACCTCTCTGCCTCTATCTTGTCTATCCCTTTCATTATTTTAAATGTTTCTATAAGATCACCCCTCATCGTTCTGAACTCCCAACGAGTGAAGACCCAGTCTACTCAATCTATCATCATAAGGTAACCCCCTCATCTCCGGAATCAGCCTCGTGAATCGTCTCTGCACCCCCTCCAAAGCTAGTATATCCTTCTGATGAAAAGGGCATCGACCTGAAACATTAACTCTGTTTCTCTCTCCACAGATGCTGCCTGACCCGCTGAGATTTTCCCAGCATTTTTGGCTTTTATTTCAGATTTCCATCACTCATTGCTCTTCTGTAAAGTTAGGGTCTGTCTCCTTTGGCCACAGTCGTGCGCAAGCTGGCTGGTTTTGCCTTTGGGACTACAGTAGCTGTCTTGTTGGTCTCAGTGGCGTTTGCCACTCTCGTAAGCAGACGAAACCGGAAATACCTCTGATGTGACATGCCGGATTTAAGGCCCTGTTTTCACACACATACCCAGATCTCTCTAAGTTCCCTCCATATATTGAAGTATTTGCAGCACAGTAGCAGGCCATTCGGCCCAACTGGTCCATGCTGGAATATATATAATTATCAATTTCAATTGATACTCAGCCGAATCAAGAGTTTTGTATTTTCCTTTAAAATGTACCATCAGACCTCCTCTTTACCACCCCTCATCGTCATAGGCAGTCCCTCGAAATCGAGGAAGACTTGCTTCCACTCTAAAAGTGAGTTCTCAGGTGACTGAACAGTCCAATACGGGAATTACAGTCTGTGTCACAGGTGGGACAGACAGTGGTTGAAGGAAAGGGTGGGTGGGACTGGTTTGCCGCACGCTCCTTCCGCTGCCTGCGCTTGGTTTCTGCATGCCACCCCCCCCTCCACACACACACACACACTGCCTTCCGGTCCCATTACCAAAGACACTGCTTACAGTATATAGGTATTTAGTTGGATTTATGGGGTTTAGGTTTTCCTGGAATGATCCTGAGGAGATTTTTTTACGTCGCTGAAAATTCCTCACTCCTGTGTGCGGAGAGAGTTCAAGGTGCTTCCCTCCCACCCCCCCCACCCCGTAACTGAGCAATCAGCGGATGTGTTACCCCTGTCTACTCTTTGTCCCACGGGTGAGCACCTCTGCTGGAGACCACGGAGCAGGTTAATGTAAAGCGGGTTATCAGCCTGTTAGCCCCTTGCCCTGGCGCTGGAAAGATGTCCGAATCTTAAAAAGGGGAGGGAAAAATATCGGAGGAAACAACAGGCACACAATTTTCTCTATTTTCTTAACTGATCATCTGATTAAGTTAATATGCAAAGGCTGTGAACCAAACTGTTTTTAAAAAAAAAAAAAACTTTTTACCGGTATCTGCATTTAAAAACTTTTTTTCTGACTTCCCTCCCACAGCTTTTACAAGCAAAAGGCTCCACGATGTGAGAGGATGCACTCAACAAATCCGCCTTTTCTTCCCTTTTTTTAATACACACAATGTGCATCCCACTCTGCGGAAGATGTGGAACTCTGCAGCATATCACAGCACCAAAAGCCATAGCGGGACACACACAACTGTTCCTCTGCGATAATCATTTCTTTAAAAAAAAAAAAAATCCCCTTTTGATCAGTGTGGATCCTCTTTCCTCCTCTTGTTTAAGGGGACGGCCGAGGGCTCTCAGACCCCCCCCCCCCCCCCCCCCCCCCCTGCGATCTCGGCTACTGCAGCCTTCCTTGGGAATATATTTGTTTCCGTATCGTTGATGGGAGAATCCTTACAAAAGGACATTTTTGTACCGAAGGTGTTTGCTGATGCTGGCAGGATAACGGCAGCTAATTTCTTTCTTTTTTAAATGAGGTAATGATTTGTGGCGGTAACGCTATTGGACATCTCCGCCTCATCGAGCAATTCTTTGTACACCTCGGCCGCCATTTTGAGGTCTGCAGTGCATGTTAATGTAAATGTCGTAGGGCGAGTGAATATTAACACGATGCCATTATGTCCTCCCCGGGTTTTGTTCTTTTTTATCTTCTGTTTACAGATGGTCGGGGCCAAAGCTTTGGGGTAGTTGGTGGTGCTGGGGCCGGGGAGCATACTTGAAAATGTTAACTTTTTAAAACGAGAATTTTTTGGTACATTTTAGCTTTAGCTGTAATAAAAGGTAAGATTAATCTATAGTGAACACTTTATATATAAAACAAAATGGTAGTTTTGAAGTGGCTGGGCTTGGAAGGGATAACCAATTGGGCTACCCGTTGCGGAGAGAGCGTTGATAATTGATGTGGACAAATTATTTGTGTGGAAATACATTTTTACTCATTTGCTTCTTCCATTTTTTTTTTACGGGAATTCAGATTTTGTTAATGAAATGAGCCAGTATGTCTCTCGCATATCAGAGAGTTTAAAAATGAAAAAAAAAAATGCGACATGCGCTCCTACACCCAGAGCCTTTGTTCTAACAGGGCATTGTTGCCCCCGTAAGCCGCGCTTTGTTCCGCGCGGCCTGTTTCTTTAAATGCGCGGCCCCTTTAAATGTCTGCACGTGCACGGTATTTACATTGTCGACTGGTGCGCCGACTGCGCGGGACCTTTTCCGTGCGGCCGCGCAGCTCACAGGGAACGTTGTGCCTCGGGGGCGTTTTAAAATGGGGACGGGTTTACTCCTTTTCAGTCTACGCATTTAGCAAAGCGGAGTGGTTTGGGATACTTCTCTGGGCGCAATGCCGCTTGTGTTACGGTGCACGCAAAAGAAGAAACACTGAACGTGCTGCAATGGAAAAAGGAAATGCCGGATATACGCAGACCAGTCGGCATCTGTGGGACAAAGACAGGCTAATGTTTTGGGTGGTGGACTTGCCAACTCCAGGGATGGACGAATTCCTGGAAATGCCATCACATGGCCTCCCGACTCGCCAGTTAAACAGCCGTTTCCTCCCACTTTCAATATTTTTCTAACCAATAAACAAAAGTGTTGAATGAAAATGGAACAAACACCAATTATTTTAACCTCCCCTGATGCTTTTTTTGCCCAGATGTTGCTCGCAGCAGTGGCCAGGAGATTGATCTTTAACTTCTGGAGTCTCCAGGGCAAATCCTGGAGGGTTGGCAGCCCTATTTGGGTGGGAACTTTCATCAGAACAGAGGGTGCATCCCACCAAAAAAACCAGACCTATTTTAAGACAAGGAGGAGGATAGTATTCTCTGTGAAGCATTGGTCGGGCCTCAACTTGCAGTATTGCTTCCAATTATAGGCACTGCACTTTAGGAAGGGTGTGAAGGCCTTGGAGAGGGTGCAGAAAAGATTTACGAGTAAAGTATCAAGGGATGAGGGACTTCCGTTACGTGGAGAGACTGGAGAAGCTGGGGTTATTGTCTTTAGAGCAGAGAAGGTTGAGAGATTTGACAGAGGTGTTCAAAATCATGAGGGGGTCGAGAACCAGAGAACACAGATTTAAGGCGATTGGCAAACTTTTTAATGCAGTGGTTGGTTAGGATCTGCAATGCACTGCCTGAGAGGGTGGTGGAGGCAGATTCAATTGTGGCTTTCAAAAGGGAGTTGGGATAAGTACCTGAAAGAAAAAAAAATTGTCAGGGCTACGGGGAAAGGGCGGGGGAGTGGGACTAGCTGAAGTGCTCTTGCCGAGTGGTCCCCTGTGCTGTAACCATTCTATGATTCTAAGAGGTAAGAAAGGCTTGAGAACAGGAATGTTATTTTTAATGGGAGACTCCAAATCAACCCAACAGCAACAACTTGTATTTATATAGCGCCTTTAATGTAGTAAAACGTACCGAGGCGCTTCACAGGAGCAAACAAAATATGCCACCGAGGCACGTGAAGATATTAGGGCAGAACTTGGTCAAAGCATTGGGCTTTAGGGAGCTTCTTAAAGGAGGATAGAGAAGCAGAGAGGCTTAGGGAGGGAATTGCAGAGCTGAAGGCATGGCTGCCAATGGTGGAGCGATTAATTTAGGGAAAATCCTTGCTTCTGGGTAAATGGAAGCCACAGGATGCAATGCTTGTTTTGACCTGGTATTTATAACTGAGTTGAAAAATGTAGAATGGCACCTGCAAAGAAGCATGGCTGCAAAGGCAAAGCATAACACTCAAAATATTTCAGTGCTGCAAGAGCTAGGGGGACTGTTGGAGAAGCGGTGAGAACATTAAGAGATGCAAATGAGCTTGAAACCGATGAGCATGAGGTGGGAAATGCTCTGATGACTTCACAAGGCAAAACATGAACACAATGCCCTCCCCCAAATAGAGAACAAGAGTCTAATTCAAGACTTCAGTATAGATCAGATGGAAGTCTTGGACAAACGGGAAGGACTTGAGACACATACATTCCAAAGGCCATGTGTTATTCTGGAGTGCTGAGAGAGACGAGGGAAGAGATTGGTGAGGCACTGACCAATTATTATGAAGGGAGCTGGTGGAGAACGACTGGGAAGTGCAGCTAGATTAGAAACAGGCTAACGGAGTGCCCACGTTAAATTAAATCTCGAATAAAAAGTTACTATGTGTAATGGTGACCATGTAACTAAAAACCTGTATGGTTCACTATTATCCTTTGGGGATGAAAATGTATCATCCTTACCCGGCTTGGTCTATATGTGACTCTGGACGCAGAGCAACGTGGTTGACTCAACCGCTCCTCTGAAATGGCCTAGCGAGCCGACACCTTCTCGAGGACAATTCGGGATGGGCAAAAAATGTTGGCTTTCCAAGCCACATCCACATCTTGTGAATGAATAAAAAAAGAAAAAATAGAAAGGAGGGTGTCAAAACACAAATAACTATAATAATAAAACCAGAACATGCACAGCAGTGGAGAGAGAAACAAGAGTTAACGTTTCAGGTCGCTGACCCTTCGTCAGAACTATAGTCCCATCAATTCAGTGTGCAGTAATACAATTAATTATTGGAAGTAAAGTTGAAGATGAGATGTGTAACAGCAGCCCAGTAAATATAAGTCACAGGGCTTTAGATGGGAGAATATCCTGCCTTGCCAACCATCTTCATTTCTTTAGGGAAATGAATGACAACGTGAGGTGACTGGTAAACGTTGTATACTTCAAATCAGAAAAGGCATGAAAGATGACTAAGCTCAAAGCTATAGGTATTCATGGAGTTAGCTTGGAAAAGGAGGTGTTTGAGAGGGGATTAATAGAGGTATATCAAGGTATGGACGGGTTCAAACTATTAAAAGGGGCTGGCGCGAGGAGTTATTCACACACACAATGATCAATACTTGGAATAGACTTCCCAGGAGAGTGGGGAGGAGAACACGCTGGCATCAGGGATGAATTAAAATGGGGGTGAATGTCTTTTCTCCCTCGTAAGTATCTTGTGATCTTTCTCTTTCAGCAGCTGCAATGTATTTCCAGAATTTAAAAAAAAATCCTGATGGTCTCTGACTGGCTAAGTCAAAATTTAAAAAGATTGACAGCACTAAAAGTAGATGGCTCTGATTTTTCCAAAGCTGGGCAGTTGTCTGTAAACCAAGATGCAAAACGGAGAGCTTTCCTGAAGACAAAGTGGTAATGCCACCCAAATCCTCCAGGGGTCGCTTGCATGCATTCTCTTTGTGATTGGGAATTATTTGTTGGTGAGTTGTGAGGCCAAACTGGTTGTCATCCACATAGCTGAGGAAACATGTGTTCCTTTATGCTGACATTTTGTTCATTCATAACTGAGTTGAATAAAGCTACTGGTATCTCAAACTGTTGTCCTGGTCAACATTTATTACTCAGGTTGTAGGTTAAAGTCCCACTCCAGAGACTTGAGCACAAAAATCTCGGCCAACACTCCAGTGCAGTGCTGAGGGAGTGCTGCACTGTCGGGAGGTGCCATCTTTCGGATGAGACCTTAACCCGAGGCTCCGTGGATGTAAAAGATCCCATGGCACTATTTTGAGGAAGAGCAGGGGAGTTATCCCTAGTGTCCTGGACAATATTTATCCCTCAATCAACATCACTAAAACGGATTATCTACTCATTAACACACTGCTGTTTGTGGGAGCTTGCTGTGCGCAAATTGGCTGCCGCGTTTCCTACATTACAACAGTGACAACGCTCCAAAAACAACTTCATTGGCTGTAAAGCTCTTTGAAGCGTCCTGAGGTCATGAAAGGCGCTATATAAATGCCAGTCTTTCAGCCAACACCAAAACAGATTAAGTGGGTATTTATCACCTCCCTGTTGGAGCTTGCAATTTGTCTGCTGTGTTTGCCTCCGTAGCAAAAGCAATTACTTTAAAAGTAATTCATTGGTTGTGAAGTGCATTGATAACACCTGAGGATGTGAAAAGTGCTTTATAAATGCAACTGCTTTCTTGTTGTTTGTTTTGGAGATCTTGAGCTAAAGGAGAATATTATATTAGCCTTATTGATTTTGTTTTGTGTCTGTGAGTCAACTTGTGATTGTGCACATGGACACCTAAATCTCTTTGTTCCTTCTAGTTTCTTGCCATTAAGAAAATAATTCCGATTTGGTTTTTTTATGGTCCAAAGTGTGTGACCTCGCCCTTCTCTGCACGAATTCCATCGGGTATAATTTTGTCCACTCATTTTAGTCCGTCTCTTTGGAACTTCCTACTCCCATCTGCTCAGCTTACTGTGCCTCCTAACATACTTTCATCGACAAATTTGGATAGTGGGCTCTCTATTTCTTCATCCAATTTATTAACATGTATGGTGAAAAGCTGAGGCCCCAGCACAGATCCCTGGGGAACACCACTTGTCACATCCCACCAATCTGAGAACATTCCCTTTCTTCCCGCCTCGGAACCAATTACCAACCCATGTTGCAAAGTTACCTCCAACTCCATGCCCTTTCATATTTGCAAATAATCTCGTGTGGAACTTTATCAAAGTCATGTACATAACTCGTATAACTATCCCATATGTCCTACAGGTCTTTTTCGCTCACTTTTTGACTTACTGTGTTGGTTTCTCCCTTCCATTCCCCTGACTAGATCAAATCTTTCCTATTTACTGTGTTCATCCTATTTACATAACCTTCTAGGAAGCGAATGTTGAACAAGTGCAGTAAATGTTTAACCAGAGAGGCCTCAGCTTGAATGTTGTGAACACGGTGTACTGTGATGGATTTAGGCCAGTGAGCCCGGCGTTATGTCCGCTGATGCTCGTGCGGGGCTAAACCCACCAGAATTTCGTGGGTCAGCTCATTCCCAATAAGCATTGGAGGAGCCGTTGGTGGGAAGCAGAAGTACTGTGCTTGGGGGTGACTTTGAAATTGGAGTGCAGCCTTTAAAAAAGCCACATCTGGCTAAAGATTGCAGCAGGGGGCTGCCGGAAGTCGGAAACATATGGAGCAAAACTACATTAAGTACACTAGGCCCATATCCTCTAGAGTTTAGAAGAATGAGAGGTGATCTCATTGAAACATACAAAATTCTTACAGGGCTTGACAGGGAAGATGTAGAGAGGATGTTTCCCCTGGCTGGAGAGATAGGTTGCAGAACTCATTGAATGGCGGAACAGGCTCAAGTGGCTGAATGGCCTCCTCCTGATTCTATGCTTGCCATACCGCTGACCCCTCCATTATAAATCAGGGACAGTGTGTTTCTAAGACTTTCCTGCAGCTTTACTCTGTGCGAGGGAAGCCCTGTGCATGTCACAATATAGTCTCCAGTCACACGTTGCAATAAAAAGAGCGACAGCCAGTTATTCTACAATTCCTTTAATACAAAATATACAGCCAGCAGCTGCTTCAAGTATTGCAGCATCACTAAACACAGCAGCTTCCGAGTAACACGAATATTGCAGTAAATCCCAGCACTGGAAAGAGCTTCAAAAAGCTTTAAACTGTCAGCAAAATAATCCAATTTGGTGGGGACTCCCGTCGGAGCGCAGATTCCTCAGGTTCGCGGGGACTGTAGAGCAATGTGCTAGGCTTTCCTCTGTCGGGCTCATCCTGGGGAAAGGACTGACATTCACCATCAGTGTCCGACCCTCCCAGCTCAGATGCAGCAGAGGTTGGCTCCAGAGCAGAGCTCCCCCGTACTCCCCTTCAACAACACGCTTCAGCCTCAATCTCAAAAAAACGCTCTCTGCTACAACATTTCCACTTCCCGCACCAGCTACTCTAACCCAGGATGCCGGTGTGGTGTCAAATGACACATTGGAACCCATGCCTGTTGGGAGCTGGACTGAGACTACCTCAAATCCAGTTTTACTGACAACCCTAAAAGAACACCTTGGGGTAGAATTTCTGGCGTCAGGGGTGGGGCACAGGTTCTCCTGTTATATCTTTGGTGGAAGACTGGTGAAAATTCCGGAGAATCGACTAAGAGTTAAGGTGGGAGATCGGGAGAACCCACCCAGAAATTCTACTTCCTATCATCAAAATGTCCTAAAATATATTTGGTGTTTTTGGAGTAAGGCTACTGTTGCTATGTAGGCAAGCGACTGTGGCGAGGGGCAAGACTTTCATCCCATCCATTTGGGTTGGATGTAAACTCTCACTCTACCAACCAGACCAGTAACATCATCTTTGGAGAAAGGAAAATAGGTGATTTCATTGTTCTAGCAGATGACACTAAGCTGGGTGGTGGTGTGAGCTGTGAGGAGGATGCTAAGAGGCTGCAGGGTGACTTGGACAGATTAGGTGAGTGGGCAAATGCATGGCAGATGCAGTATAATGTTGATAAATGTGAGGGTATCCACTCTGGTGGCAAAAAGAGGAAGACAGAATATCATCTGAATGGTGACAGATTAGTAAAAGGGGAGGTGCAACAAGACCTGGGTGTCATGGTACCTCAGTCATTGAAAGTAGGCATGCAGGTACAGCAGGCAGTTAAGAAAGCAAATGTCATGTTGGCCTTCATAGCGAGAGGATTTGAGTATAGGAGCAGAGAGGTCTTGCTACAGATGTACAGGGCCTTGGTGAGACCACACCTTGAATATTGTATGCAGTTTTGGTCTCCTAATCTGAGGAAGGACTTTCTTGCTATTGAGGGAGTGCAGCGAAGGTTCACCAGACTAATTCCCGGGATGGCAGGACTGACATATGAAGAAAGACTGGATCGACTAGGCTTATATTCACTGGAATTTAGAAGAATGAGAGGGAATCTGATAGAAGCATATAAAATTCTGATGGGATTGGACAGGTTAGATGCAGGACGAATGTTCCCGATGTTGGGGAAGTCCAGAACCAGGGGTCACAGTCTAAGGATAAGGGGTAAGCCAATAGGACCGAGATGAGGAGAAACTATTTCACCCAGAGAATTGTGAACCTAAGAAATTCTCTAGAAAGTTGTTGAATACAGTTTGTTGGATATATGTGGCCTTTACGGCTAAAGGGATCAGAGGATATGGAGAGAAGGCAGGAGTGGGGTACTGAAGTTGCATGATCAACCATGATCATATTGAATGGTGGTGCAGGCTCGAAGGGCCGAATGGCCTGCTCCTATGTTTTTCTATGTTTAGTCCCATAACAGATGGCAGTGGGAGTCTGCACAGTTTTGGCCACCTTACCTAAGGAAGGATGTACTTGCCTTAGAGGTTGTGCAACGAAGGTTGACGAGACTGATTCCTGGGATGAAGGGATTGTTCTATGAGGAGAGATTGAGTACAGAAGGCCTATATTCCCTAGAGTTTAGAAGAATGAGAGGTGATCTCATTGAAAATTATAAAGGGCTTGCCATGGGAGATGTTTTCCCTGGCTGTAGAGTCTAGAATTAGGGTGACACAGTCTCAGAATAAGGGGTCAGCCATTTAGGACTGAGATGAAGAGAGATTTCTTCACTCAGAGGGTTGTGAATCTTTGGAATTCTCTGCCCCAGAGGGCTGTGGAGGCTCAGTCGTTGAGTATATTCAAGGCTGAGATAGAGAGATTTTTGGATACCAAGGGATCTGGGGATCGGGCAGGAAAATGGAGGTGAGATAAAAGATCAGCCATGATCTCGTTGAATAGTGGAGCAGGCTGGGAGGGCTGAGTGGCCTACTCCCGCTCCTATCTCTAATGTTCTGAAAGGTTAGTAAAAAGAGTTCCTGGACTGAGCTAGATCAAAGTTTCCTTGTGAATTATTTTTGTACTGCAGCGAGTAAATGGACCATGTGCTGACCATCTACTCAATATTCAAAGTAGGTTTATTTGCTTAAAAAAAATGGAATGATCTAATAAATTGGAACGAAGCAACTCTGAATTAAAAGTAGATTGTAAGACCCAGACCTCAACTGAACCAACCCCAACAGTGAGCTGGGGAGGGAAAAAGGTTAACCAAGATTCCTGATCCTGCTCACCCTCCAGTGAGCTGTGCTGGTAATGGTTGGTGTTGCTGTGGTGACGGGTGTGATGTTCCTAATGGTCGAGTACACAGCCAACAGTCACCATGTTGGCTGGTGTTCCTCAGAAAACCATTCAGCTTAATTCAAACTTCAGGTACGTCATCGATGTCCAAAAGAGTGAGGAAATGTCAACAAACGAAAATCAGATTTATCGGCAGAACTATTTTTTTTTTGGAGCATACGAATACAATCAGGAAAGACCATTGTGATCCATCTGCCCGATCTCAATAAGCATCAGACTATACTTTATCTCAACAACAACAACAACTTGTATTTATATAGCGCCTTTAAGGCAGTAAAGCATCCCAAGGCACTTCGCAGGAGTATTATGAGATTAAAAAAATTGACAACGCATAAGGAGAAATTAGCACAGGTGACCAAAAGCTTGATCAAAGTGGTAGGTTTTAAGGAGGGTATTGAAGGAGGAAAGAGAGGTAGAGAGGCGGAGAGGTTTAGGCAGGGAGTTCCAGAGCTTGGGGGCCTAGGCAACAGAAGGCACGGCCACCAATGGTTGAGCGATTATAATCAGGGATGCTCAAGAGAGCAGAATTAGAGGAGCGTGGATATATTGGGGGGGAGGCAGGGGTTTTTGGGGCTAGAGGGGATCACAGAGATAGGGAGGGGCAAGGCCATGGAGGGATTTGTAAATAAGGATGAGAATTTTGTTGACGAGAATGTTGCTTAACCGGGAGCCAATGTAGGTCAGCGAGCACAGGGGGTGATGGATGAGCGGGACTTGGTGCGAGTTAGGATACGGCTGCTGAGTATTGCATCACCTTTAGTTTACGCAGGGTAGAATGCGGGAGGCCAGCCAGGAGTGCATTGGAATAGTCAAGTCTAGAAGTAACAAAGGCATGGATACCCACAGTAACTTTTATGCCAACGAACTATCCAGCACTCCCTTGAATTTATTGACGCCGTGTCTGCCTCCCCTGAAAGTCTGCTCCGCACATTCACCACCCTCTGTATGAAGTCATTAAATCTGAACTGCATGTTGCTCTTTCAAGCTCGACCTCCTGCCCCTGCTTTGAGGTTGTGGTAGTGCTGAATCAATTTTTTGGTAAGCGTTCCTTGCTAAGCATCCATTGGCAGGAACATTACATTATTTAAACAAAGTCACTCCAGTTCAAATAGACATGGAACTTACACTGGTCCAAATATCATTTTACAAAACATTAAATCATCTCAGTAGGGAATTGGATTATTAGTGAAGGGGAAAAATTTGCAGAACTATGGGGAAAGAGCAGGGGAGTGGGACTAATGGGACAGCTCTTTCAAAGAACCAGCACGGGTACAATGGGCCAAATGGCCTCTTTCTGTGCTGTATCATTCTATGACTCTAGAAGGTATCTAGAATTGAAATACAAAAGGTCTCAATGGCAGAACACATTGGAGTATGAATGGATGGCACCAAGAGGTTGAATATCCTTCCCCATGGAGACACAATAATCATGTACCTCTCTGGGGGGGGCAGTGGAAAAAGAAACGTATGTTTATATAGTGCCTAGAGCACTTTACAGCCAAGGTAGGAAACACAGCAGCCCATTTGTGCTCAGCAAACTCCCCACAAACAGCAATGTGATAATGACCAGATAATCTGGTTGAAGGATAAATATTGTCCAGGACACCGGGGAGAACTCCTCTGCTTTTCTTTGAAATAGTGCCGTGGGATCTTTTACGTCCACCCTGAGAGAGCAGACGGGGCCTCGGTTTAACGTCTCATCCGAAAGACGGCACCTCCGACAGTGCAGCACTCCCTCAGCACTGCACTGGGAGTGTCACCCTAGATTTTGTGCTCAAGTCTCCTGAGTGTGACTATGAACCCATGACCTTGTGACTCAGAGGCGGACGCGCTACCCACTGAGCCATGGCTGATTCGATCGGCCTTTGCATCTCTTGGGCACTTGCGAGCGACGAGCTCCCAACAACACAGGCTGGGCTTTCCACCCTCTCAGTCACAGAAGCAGTGTGGCCTGCAGAGATTGGGGCAATGGGCAGGGGATGAAACAATTCAACCTCAAGCTGGCTTGCATCGTTTGGTGAAAATAATTAGCCGTTGTAGCTGTGTTCCAGAAGTGTCCACATGGTCATTGATCCTCCGTCCAATCCCTCCCGTCAGCTAGCATCTTGCCTCATTCTTCCTAACTCAATCTGAAACAACTAGCGAGCGGGGTCCCGAACACAAACTACCCCACATTTCACAATAAATACATGCTTCACTCGAAAGACCACAGAATTGAGAAGATTAAAGGGGTGATTGAATTGAGGCATTTAAGATGATTAAAGGAGATGATAGGGTAGATAGAGAAACTATTTCCTCTGGTGGGGGGGGGGGGGGGTCTAGAACAAAGGGGCATATCCTTAAAATTAGAGCCAGGCAGTTCAGGTATGAAGTCAGCACTTCTTCACACAAAGGGCAGTGGGAATCTGGAGCTCTGTCCCCCAAAAAGCTGTTGAAAAACTCCTGAGATTGAGATTGATAGATTTTTGTTCGGTGAGGGTATTAAGGGTTACGGAACCAAGGCAGGCAGGTGGAGTTAAGATACAGATCAGCCGTGATCTAATACCCGAACCGGTGACGGCCTCGGAACTGCCATCTAATGCCCGCCCCGTCCATCCATGCACTAACCTCAGACCCGACGGGCAGCCTCAACACCACTTGATATTTCCGCCGGCTTCCCGGATGTTTAGAGGGCAGGTGTCGGCCGGTGGGATATTACCAAAGCCCGGTGAGATATTACCGAAGCCCGGTGGAATATGATCAAAGCCCGGTTATTAACGTTAGCTGGGGTTTGCACGTTCTCTAGCCCACTTTCCTGACCAGCCGTTAAAATGCCCACCTCGGTCGTCCGATACAGAATCTCCTTTGCCCTGAATAGCACAAACCTCCCCAAAAATACAGTAAGAATAAAATTGCTAGAACTGTCGCCCACCCCCATAACCCTCCTCAACACTTCTAAATGTCCACCTAGTCAGTGTAGGCAGCTCCGGCATGGTTGGCTCATAGGGGCTGCATCGCTTATTTACAGAGGAGATTACATCGACATCTCAGTGGTTGACCTGGAGGCCGACGCCATCAAAAGCTTGCCGAAAACCCCGGTTACCGATTGACATGAGGCAGTCCGGTGGGAGAGGGGCCACGACGCTCCTATCCTCCGTTCTGGCGCACGGACGATTCTCCTTGGTTACGAAGCGTTGGTGTGAATCCAATCGATTAATCTGGTCACCCGCGAGTAGGCGCCATAGGAGTCCTGTCGGCCGCAGCCATTACCAAAGCTCACGATTCCAGCCAGGAACCACCTCCCACTGGCCTCTTCACACACGAGTGGCCCTCCAGAGTCACCCTGTACAGAGAAGAAATTCACCAATTGAAAATATCGCTGCATTCATTTTTAAACAGTATTATTTGCTGATGGGGTTAAATGAAGTATTACATCGGATATACAGCACAGAAACAGGCCATTCGGCCCAACCAGTCCATGCCGGCGTTTATGCTCCATTCGAGCCTCCTTATAACTAAGGAATCTTGTATAAGAACATAAGAAATAAGAGCAGGAGTCGGCCATTTGGCCCCCCGAGCCTGCTCCACCATTTAATAAGATCTTGGCTGATCTGATCCTGGTCGCAGCTCCACTTCTCTGCTCGCTCCCCATAACCCTTTATTCCCCTATCGCTCAAAGATCTGCCTATCTCCGCCTTAAATATATTCAATGACCCAGCCGCCACAGCTCTCTGGGGCAGAGAATTCCATAGATTTACAACCCTCTTAGATTGGGTGGATCCTAAACAAAATGGGCAGTAATTACTCAAATTTAGACCGAGGCTGCGGGTTGGGCCTAGGAGGGGGGCAGGCAAACACACAAAATATTTTTTCCAAAAAACATAAAATAAAAAAAATCAGGAAACAGTCTCAGGACCCTTTTCAACTTAATCGCCGTAAAAGAATTTTAAAATAATAATTAAAAACCCTTTAATTTACTTTTTTTGCAGGGCTGCTTACCTACTGTCCAGCTCCCGCTGCTTCTCGTGGGTGTTTTTCTCTACTTACCTACGGGTCATCGCTGAGACAAAACTGGGGCGATAGCGTTTTTTTGGACGGTGCATGCCAGCGGTCTGCTCCCCAGCGGTATTTCCAAACCGCCGGTGGAACTCTTTCTGGAGATTTCTGCCGGGTGGTTTTTGGCCCAAGCACCGAATACTGCTGAGAAATTGGACGGAGATGCTGTGAAAAATCTAGCCCTACGTCCCCTAGTTTTAGTTTCCCCTTTGAGTGGAAATATCTTCTCTGCATCCACCGTGGCGAGCCCCCTCATTATCTTATATATTTTGATAAGATCACCTCTCATTCTTCTGAACTACAATGAGTATTGATGGCCTCTAGTTTTGCTCTTCCTCACAAGTGGAAACGTTCTCTCTGTAGCCACTCTATCAAAACCGTTCATGATTTTAAAGACCTTTACCCCCTCAGCCTTTTTTCAAGAGAAAAGAGACCCAGCCCGTTCATCCTTTCCTGATAGGAATACCCTCGCATTTCTGATAACATCCTTGTAAATCTTCTCTGCACCCTCTCCAGTGCCTCTATATCCTTTTTATAATATGGCGACCAAGTGTGAGGTGGCTCGTGTGGAGCATAAACACCGGCACAAACCTGTTGGGCCGGCCGAACGGCCTGTTTCTGTGCTTACATTCTGTGCACTTTATTGCTTTTTCACTTTTTTATCCTTCTACAGTCTCTTTTCATTCCTTCTTCCTCTCAATGCATATGGCTAATGCTGGGTTACAGTTCCACAGGTGCTAATGGTCTTCTGATCTCTCATCTGAGTCTCTCGTTCTTCACGGGTGAGACACAGGGCCTCCCCAAATTTCTACCTCATACAGGGTTCGTAACAGCCGAGTCTGATTCTGCCTTACCTGATATTCCCACGCACAAACCTTTTAGTGCAGGACTGAGGGAGGCCTGCACTGTCAGCGGTACATAACATAAGGACATAAGGATTACGAGCAAGAGTAGGCCATTCGGCCCCTCCACCATTCGATAAGATCATGACTGATCTTCTACCTCAACTCCACTTTCCTGCACTGTCCCCATATCCCATGATCCCCTTAATATTCAAAAACCTATCGATCTCTGAGACTGAGCCTCCACAGCCCTCTGGGGTAGAGAATTCCAAAGATTCACCACCCTATGAGTGAAGAAGTTTCTCCTTATCTCAGTCCTAAATGGCTGACCCCTTATTCTGAGACTGTGACCCTGGTTCCAGACTCCCCAGCCAGAGGAAACATCCTCCCTGCATCTACCCTGTCAAGCCCTGAAAGAATTTTGTATGTTTCAATGAGATCACCTCTCATTCTTCGAAACTGAGAATATAGGTCTAGTCTACTCAATCTCTCCTCATAGGACAATCCACCCATCCCAGGAATCAGTCTGATGAGCTTTTGTTGCACTCTCTCAATGGCAAGTATATCCTTCCTCAGGTAAGGAAACCAAAACTGTGCACAATACTCCAGGTGCAGTCTCACCAGGCCCTATATAATTGCAATAAGATGTCTTTACTCTTATATCCAAATCCTCTTGTAATAAAGGCCAACATACCATTTGCTTTCTTAATTGCTTGCTGTTCCTGCATGTTAACTTTCAGTGATTTGTGTACAAGGACTCCCAAGTCCCTCTGATCACCAACATTTCCCAATCTCATATTTGTGGGAGCTTGCAAATTGGCTGCCGTGTTTCTGACTTTACACCAGTGACTACACTCCAAAAGTACTTAATTGGCTGTAAAGTACTTTAAGATGATCGTGAAAGGCGCTTTATAAATGCAAGTCTTTCTTTCTTATTTAATTGTCTTAGATCCACTGTTCCCCCTAACTTTTTTATTCCCTGCACCAACCCTTTAACTGGCTGGGCGGCCCGTTCACATTTCCACGCGAGCGGGCCTGTGCGGGACCTCGTGAAGCAGTGCCAGAACGCTGCTTATATCCGACCTGGGAGTGCTTGACGCTCAGATTGCCCCCCCACCCCCCAAAATGGAAAAGGTCCCACTAATATCCCTCGGACTGGCGGGCGTAAAACTCACGAGAAGGTTAAAATGAACTAGACGAAGAAGAGAAAGCGAGCTGGGGAGGGAGATTGGAGAGAAGTGATAGACCAGGCACAGAAATAGTTGTTAGATCAAGAGAGATAGGCAAAAACCACAACTTAAAAACAGTCATGCAAAGATAAAGAGAATTTTGACAGAAAATCGAGTTCAGTTGTCTATGTTTGAGCCTGTTTGAATGAGTGCAAATGTTCTCAGAAAAGATCTATGTGGCAGCATACCAGTTGCACTTTTGATCACTTGGGTAATCATTTATCCTTGAAAGCTCTGTTTACTTTAACAACACTGACCGCTCACCCCCCCATCCCCCCCCTCCGCCCCACGACACACACACAGTTTGGAGAGAATTCTTCCATTACTGATATTTAACATGTGCAGATAAGTAACTCTGAGCGTTTTTCTCCTTCCAATCTCTCCCCTCCTCTCCTGACTCACTCTGGCAACTCGCGCACACACTTGCACCAAGTCCTGTTCCCCCATCACCCCTGTGCTTTCCCACTGACATTGGCTCCCCATCTGGCAACGCCGCGATTTTAAAGTTCTCATTCTTGCGGTCAAATCCCTCCATGGCCTCGCCCCTCCCCATCTCTGTAACCTCTTCCGGCCCTACAACCAATGTTCTCACGCCTGCACGGTTTTTGTATTTAAAAGCTGTCTCACTGTAGAGCGCTCGTGCGGCTTAAATATCAGAATCATAGACATTTACGGCACAGAAGGAGGCCATTTGGCCCATCATGTCTGTTGCCTACAATCGTCCGACATCTCTACGCTCCTCCAATTCTGATCGCTTGCCATTGGTGGCCGTGCCTTCAGCTGCCGAGGCTCTAAGCTCCGGAATTCTCTCCCTAAACCTCTCCACCTCTCTCTTTTCCTTTAAACTTACCTCGCTGACCAAACTTTTGGTCACCTGTCCTAATATCTCCTTATAAGCACATAAGAACATAAGAAATAGGAGTAGGCCATACGGCCCCTCGAGCCTGCTCCGCCATTCAATAAGATCTTGGCTAATCTGATCATGGACTCAGCTCCACTTCCCACCCGCTCCCCATAACCCCTTATCCCCTTATCGTTTAAGAAACTGTCTATTTCTGTTTTAAATTTATTCAATGTCCCAGCTTCCACAGCTCTCTGAGGCAGCGCATTCCACAGATTTACAACCCTCTGAGAGAAGAAATTTCTCCTCATCTCTGTTTTAAATGGGCGCCCCCTTATTCTAAAATCATGCCCTCTAGTTCTAGTTGCCCTCTAGTTCTAGTCTCCCCCATCAGTGGAAACATCCTCTCTGCAACCACCTTGTCGAGCCCCCTCATAATCTTACATGATTCGATAAGATCACCTCTCATTCTTCTGAATTCCAATGAGTAGAGGCCCAACCTACTCAACCTTTCCTCATAAGTCAACCCTCTCATCCCCGGAATCAACCTAGTGAACCTTCTCTGAACAGCCTCCAAAGCAAGTATATCCGTTTGTAAATATGGAAACCAAACCTGCACGCAGTATTCCAGGTATGGCCTCACCAATACCTTATATAGCTGTAGCAAGACTTCCCTGCTTTTATACTCCATCCCCTTTGATATAAAGCCCAAGATACCATTGGCCTTCCTGATCACTTGCTGTACCTGCATACTATCCTTTTGTGTTTCATGCACGTACTCCCAGGTCCCGCTGTACTGCGGCATTTTGGAGAATGACCATTAGGCCAAGGTATTGAGGGGGCTGCGTCACCAACACCAACTTGCATTTATATAGCGGCTCGGTGTCAAATATTGTTTGATAATCGCTCCTGTGAAGCATCTTGGAACGTTAAAGGCGCTATATAAATGGAAGTTGTTGTTGGTGACGCAGCCCCCCAATACCTTGGCCTAATGGTCATTCTCCATGTGTGTGCCTGGACATTGAGGGACAGAAGGCTATTTCCTACATTACAACAGCGATTACGTCTCAAAAGTACTTCATTGGCTGTAAAACGCTTTGCAACATCCTGAGGTCGCTATAGAAATGCAAGTTCTTTCTTTTTTTTGGCCAGAGAGCAATCACGGCTCAGCCTTTACATAAGAACATAAGAATTAGGAGCAGGAGTAGGCCATTTAGCCCCTCGAGCCTGATCTTGGCTGATCTTCACCTCAACTTCACTTTCCCGCCCGATCCCCATATCGCTTCATTCTTCTAGAGGCCAAAAACCTATCGCTCTCGGCCTTGAATATAACCAACGACTCAGCCTCCACAGCCCTCTTGGTAAAGAATTCAAAAGATTCACAACCCACTGAGTGAAGAAATTCCTCCTCATCTCAGTCCTAAATGGCCGACCCCTTATCCTGAGACTGTGCCTCCTAGTTCTAGACTCTCCAACCTAGGGGAAACAACCTCTCACCATCTACCCTGTCAATCCCCCTCAGAACTTTATATGTTTCAATGAGATCACCTCTCATTCTTATAAACTCCAGAGAATATGGGCCCAATCTACTCAATCTCACCACATAGGACAACCCTCTCATCCCAGGGATCAATCTGTTGTTGCTTGGCAACCATAGATGCATACTCTCGGCGAGAGTTGCTGATAGTGCTCGGGTGTGGCAACTCTGAGCTGATTATTTATCCCTCTCTAAGCCCGCTGTGGCTGCGATCAGCTCCCTCAGTACAGACGGAGATGATGCTTGAGGCCTTCTCTTGCTCTGTGGCCCAGTGCTAGATCTTGCCAGGCCCATACTGAAAACACTGAGGGGCTGAGAGAGGACGACCAGCAGAGGTACTTTGATGGAAGTCACCGCAGGAAAAAGTTTTGTATCCCAGATTTCCCCCCCTCCCCACCCCCGCGCTCCCCTCTGAAAGTTGTCAAGCCCTGTTGGGATCGGCTCCATGGGTGCCAGGTGGTCTCCAGCACCTTTCCAAAGTTGTCCTTCTCCATGTGTGAGCCTATGATGAAAGGTTGAGCAGGTTGGGCCTGTACTCATTGGAGTTTAGAAGAATGAGAGGTGATCTTATTGAAACATATAAGATACTGAGGGGACTTGACAGGGAGATGCAAAGAGGACATTTCCCCTTGTGTGGGAATCTAGAACTAGGGGGCATAGTTTACGAATAAGGGATTGCCCATTTAGAACTGAGATGAGGGTGGTAAATCTGTGGAATTCTCTGCCCCAGAGAGCCATGGAGGCTGGGTCATTGAATATATTTAAGGTGGAGATCAACAGATTTTTGAATGATAAGGGAGTCAAGGGTTATGGGGAGCGGGCAGGGAAGTAGAGTTGAGTCCAAGATCAGATCAGCCATGATCTTATTAAATGACGGAACAGGCTCGAGGGGCCGAATGGCCTACTCCTGCTCCTATTTCTTATGTTCTTAGACAGTGAACGTCAGTCGGGTTTTTAACCACAGGGCGTTACAGTTGAGCCCAATGATGTCTGACTCCTCATCCAATATCCACCCTTTCCAGCAGAGATCATTAGACAATAATCAGTAGCAAGCTACATGGCTGAGTTCCCCTTCGCTTACACAGAGGGACCGATACCTACAGTGCTACAACAACAACCCTGACTGAGTTTGGTGAGCTTAGAATCATATAGCAGACAAGGAGGCCATTCGGCCCATCGTGCCTGTGCCGATTCTTTGAAAGAGCGATCCAATTAGTCCCACTCTCGCGCTCTTTCCCCATAGCCCTGTGAATTGTTCATTTTTAAGTATATATCCAATTCCCTTTTGAAAGTTACCACTGAATTTGCTTCCACCGCCCATTCAGGCAACGCATTCCAGATCTCAACAACTCGCTGTGGTAAACAAAATTCTTCATATCTCCCAATAAATGCTGGTCTTGCCTGGGGCGCCCACATCCCATGAACGAATAAGTTCTGGTTCTTTTGCCAATTATTTTAAATCTGTGTCCTCTGGTTACTGACACTGCTGTCAGTGGAATCAGTTTCTCCTCATTTACAAATCCCCATATAATTTCGAACACCTCTGCCAGATTTCCCCGTAAGCTTCTCTGCTCTAAGGAGAACTGTCCCAGCTTCTCCCGCCTCTCCACAGACCAGAAACTGAATTGAGAATGTACAGACCTGTGACACGCTGCCTTGACCAACTCAGTCTCCATTGAACATAAGAACATAAGAAATAGGAGCAGGAGTAGGCCATTGGCCCCTTGAGCTAGCTCCGCCATTTAATATCATAGCTGATCTGATCATGGACTCAGCTCCACTTCCTTCCCCGCTCCCTTATTGTTCAAAAATCTGTCTATCTCCACCATAAATATGTTCAATAACCCAGCCTCCACAGCTCTCGGGGGCAGAGAATTCCACAGATTTACGACCTTCTGAGAATAGAAATTCTCCTAATCTCAGTTCTAAATGGGCGACCCCTTATTCTTAAACTATGCCCCCTAGTTCTAGATTCTCCCACGAGGGGAAACATCCTCTCTGCATCTCAGTATCTTACATGTTTCAATAAGATCATCTCTTATTCTTCTAAACTCCAATGAGTTCAGGCCCAACCTGTGCAACCTTTCTTCATAAGACAACCCCTTCATCTCAGGAATCAACCTTGTGAACCTGGGTTTATCAAGAAGACTGCAATGTTTTCTTGAAACACGGAACGACTGCACAGTACCTGACAGGAATCCTTCTTCCCCTCAGCGTAGCCAGCACAGATCATTCTGGGAGTGATGGTGTAGGAATACGCTTTATTGCAAGTAGCCTGATCAACCAGCTTGACATCCACTTTCTGGAGAACATTTGCAATGGAACCTGAATGGAATGAATAAATGAAAGAATGGTCATCTTTGATTCCTTCTGCCCTTATTGCTCAGCACAGACTCCCGTCTTCCCTGCGTTGACAGTGAACCGACATCATGGCCTCTGCCATAATGATTAAAAAAATAATAACAAACATTTGAATCAGCAACGAAAGAACAGGAGAAGGCCATTCAGCCCCTTGAGCTTGTTCCACCATTCATTTCGATCGGGGCTAATCTGTAAAACAAACTATCTGGTCATTATCCCATTGCTGTTTATGGGAGCTTGCTGAGTGTGAATTAGCTGCTGCGTTTCCTACATTACAACAGCGACTACACTCCAAAAGTACTTAATTGGCTGTAAAGCGCTTTGGGACGTCCTGAGGTCATGAAAGGCGCTATATAAATGCAAGTCTCTTCCTTGATTTGTTTAATTGTAGACCACGTGAATTCAACTGCTTTGAGTGCGAGACTGAGAGTGAAAGTGGGATATGCAGAGCCCAGGGCTCTTTATTGACTTGGGCCTGTCTGACTTGTCCTAATTGTTTTGCACCCATCCCTGGCCTTAACCCACTGCTAACCCCTTCTTAGCTCGGAGGCCATATCTTTGCAAGCTGGTCTTACTGAGCAGGTAGCTCTATAGATACTGGAGCAGTTACACTGACAGACGCACAGCCCGTGGGGCAGCAGTTTCAACAGAGCAGCTAACGGCACACAAAGCTAAGGCTACAGTGAAGGTCTGGCCAGTTAGGAAGGCAAATGGAATGTTGGCCTTTATTGCAAGGGGATGGAGTATAAAAGCAGAGAAGTCCTGCTACAACTATACAGGGTGTTGGTAAGATCAGACTTAGAGCACTCCGTACAGTTTTGGTCTTCTTATTTTGATATACTTGCATTGGAGACAGTTCAGAGAAGGTTCACAAGATTGATTCCAGAGATGAAGGGGTTGTCTTATGAAGAAAGGTTGAGCAGGTTGGGTCTGTACTCACTGGAGTTTAGAAGAATGAGAGGTGATCTTATTGAAACATATAAGATTGTGAGGGGGATTGACAGGGTAGATGCAGAGAGGATGTTTCCCCTGGTGAGGGAATCTAGAACTAGGGGGCAGAGATCCAGAATAAGGGGTCGCCCATTTAAAACGGACATGAGAAGGAATTTCTTCTCTCAGAGGGTCGTGAATCTTTGGAATTCTCTACCCCAGAGAGCTGTGGAGGCTGGGTCATTGAATATATTTAAGGTGGAGGTAGACAGATTTTTCAACGATAGGGGAGTCAAGGATTATGGGGAGCGGGCGGGGAAGTGGAGTTGAGGCCAAGATCAGATCAGCCATGATCTTATTGAATGGCGGATCAGGCTCGAGGGGCCGAATGGCCTACTCCTGCTCCTATTTCTTATGCACACATGTTCTTAGGCCTCCAGCGTCACTTACCACTTTCCTTGGTTTTCCCCCAGCCTGTGACCCAACATTCCTTGTCTGGTTCGAAGATGTGCGTCCTGGCGGGTAGGCAGATTGGATACGAGGTTGGCACTATGGGCACAGGCTGGTCTAACTGGAGCAGAGCCACGTCATAGTCGAAGGTGTCGTCGTCGTAGTACGGGTGGGAGATGATCTTTAACACCTTGAAGGTCAGCTCATTTTTGCTGCTGACATTCAGCTTGAACTTTCCGAGGTACACCGTCCAAACTTTTGGTGGGGCATAACTGTAAGGAAGGATGGAAAGGAATTTTAAATTATATGGCCCTGAAAATCCACTTGCGTTTAGTCCCGGGCTGAATGCCAGGACCCCACTAAATGGAACGGTGTAAGGTGCAAACCTTATGTCCATAAAATTAGGAAGGCAAAAGGCATGTTGGCCTTTATTGCAAGGGGGTTGGAGTACAAGAGACTGCGTAGACTAGGCCATTATTCCCTAGAGTTTGGAAGAATGAGAGGTGATATAATTGAAACATACAAAATTCTTAAGGGGTTTGACATGATTAATGCTGGGGCATCTAGAACACGGGGTCACAGTCTCAGAATAAGGGGTTGGCCATTTAGGACTGAGGTGAGGAGAAATGTCTTCACTCAGAGGGTTGTGAATCTTTCGAATTCTCTACCCCAGAGAGCTTTGGATACTCAGTCGTTAAGTATATTCAAGACAGAGATCAATAAATTTTTGGGAACGAAGGGAATTAAGGGATATTGAGGTAGAAGATCAGCCATGATCTTATTGAATGGCGGAGCAGGCTCGAGGGGCCAAATGGCCTACTCCAGCTCCTATTTCTTATGTTCTTATGTAAGAGTAAGGAAGTCTTGATACAATTGTACAGGGCTTTGGTGAGACAGCACCTGGAGTATTGTGCACAGTTTTGGTTTCCTTATCTGAGGAAGGATATACCTGCCTTAGGGACAGTGCAACAAGGGTTCACTAAATTGATCCCTAGAGAGGGCTGTTTTATGAGGAGATATTGAGTAGATTGGCCTATATTCCTTGGAGTGTAGAAGCATGAGAGATGATCTCATTGAAACATGTAAAATTCTGAGAGTGATTGACAGGGTAGATGCTGAGAAGATGTTTTCTCTGGCTGGAGAATCTAGAACTAGGGGACACAGTCTCAGGATAAGGGGTCGGCCATTTAAGACTGGGATGAGGAGGAATTTCTTCACTCAGGGGCTTGTGATTCTTTGGAATTCTCTGCCCCAGAGGGCTGTGGATGCTGAGTCGTTGAGTATATTCAAGGCTGAGATCGATAGATGTGACAAGAATTGAAGAATTACCACCAGTCAATTCAACAATCTTTTCAACAATTTGACATTGCTGTTTGTATTTACCTGCTAGTGAAGCAGTGAGCTGCAGAGAGCACCCAATGCTCGTTGATGAGAATACCTCCGCAAATATGCAGGCTCTGAACTTGTAGACTGGCCTGCCATGGCCACTCGCCCTCGGTGGAATTGGTTCCACCCACAATTCTGTTCATCGAAGTTTGCAAGCCACACTCTGAAGAAGAAAAGCCAACTCATTAATCTGAAGTCTCGCTTACAACGTGATTAAAAAAAAAGACTTACATTTATATAGCGCCTTTCATGACCACCAGACATCGCAAAGCACTTTACAACCAATGAAGTACTTTTGGAGTGTAGTCACTGCTGTAATGTGGTAAACGCGGCAGCCAATTTGCGCACAGCAAGCTCCCACAAACAGCAATGTGATAATGACCCGATAATCTGTGTTGGCAATGCCTTGACAGCACCTCCCAAACGCAGGACACCGGGGTAACTCCCCTGCTCTTCTTCAAAACAGTGCCCATAGGATCTTTTATGTCCCCCTTGTTAGAGCAGACGGGGCCTCGGTTTAACGTCTCATCCGAAAGACGGCACCTCTGACAGTGCAGCACTCCCGCAGCACTGCACTGGGAGTGTCAGTCTAGATTTTTGTGCTCAAGGCCCTGGGATGGGACTTGAACCCGCAACCTTCTGACACAGGCGAGAGTGCTGTCCACTGAGCCACGGACACCCATTGTTTTCTGGAGGGGAAGAGGACTGGCAATTTCCATCCCTGTCTCCTCTCTCACCCCCTCCTGCTCCACCGGATGTCAGGAAGGCACAGCAGCTTCTACCTGGGGACTAAGAGGCATCTGGAGGGTGTGAGTGCCCAACGCACAGCGGCCCATGGTAATAACCCGCCCTCCCACCGACTCTGGGTACTTTGGTGGGGTTGGCGATAAAGTCATCAGTCGGCACAATCCTGGTGCACATGCCAGGATCGGGTCCCCACGCAAATTTCCGACCAGAGTACTTAAGGAAGTGGCTCTAGAAATAGTGGATGCATTGGTGGTCATTTTCCAACATTCTATAGACTCTGGATCAATTCCTATGGACTGGAGGGTAGCTAATATAACACCACTTTTTAAAAAAGGAGGGAGAGAAAAAACAAGGAATTATAGACTGGTTAGCCTGACATCGGTAGTGGGGAAAATGTTGGAATCAATTATTAAAGAAGTAATAGCAGCGTATTTGGAAAGCAGTGACAAGATCGGTCCAAGTCAGCATGGATTTATGAAAGGGAAATCATGCTTGACAAATCTTCTAGAGTTTTTTGAGGATGTAACTAGTAGAGTGGACAAGGGAGAACCAGTGGATGTGGTGTATTTGGACTTTCAAAAGACTTTTGACAAGGTCCCACACAAGAGATTAGTGTGCAAAATTAAAGTACATGGTATTGGGGGTAATGTATTGACGTGAATAGAGAACTGGTTGGCAGACAGGAAGCAAAGATTAGCAATAAACGAGTCCTTTTCAGAATGGCAGGCAGTGACTAGTGGGGTACCGCAAGGTTCAGTGCTGGGACACCAGCTATTTACAATATGCATTAATGATTTGGATGAAGGAATTGAATGTAATATCTCCAAATTTGAAGATGACACTAAGCTGGAATATTGTGTTCAGTTTTGGACTCCTAATCTAAGGAAGGACGTTCTTGCTATTGAGGAAGTGCAGTGAAGATTCACCAGACTGATTCCCGGGATGGCTGGACTGACATATGAGGAGAGACTGGATCAACTGGATCAACACAGTGTGAGCTGTGAGGAGGATGCCAAGAGGCTGCAGGGTGACTTGGACAGGTTAGGTGAGTGGGCAAATGCATGACAGATGCAGTATAATGTAGCTAAATGTGAGGTTATCCACTTTGGTGGCAAAAACAGGGAGGCAGAATATTATCTGAATGGTGACAGATTAGGAAAAGGGGAGGTGCAACAAGACCTGGGTGTCATGGTACATCAGTCATTGAAAGTTGGCATGCAGGTACACCAGGTGGTGAAGAAGGCAAATGTCATGTTGGCCTTCATAGCGAGAGGATTTGAGTATAGTAACATAGAAACATAGAAAATAGGCGCAGGAGTTGGCCATTCGGCCCTTTGAGCCTGCACCACCATTCAATAAGATCATGGCTGAGCATTCTCTCAGTAACTCTTTCCTGCTTTCTCTCCATACCCCTTGATCCCTTTTAGCTGTAAGGGCCACATCTAACTCCAATGAACTGGCATCAACAACTCTCTGCGGCAGGGAATTCCACAGGTTAACAACTCTCTGAGTAAAGAAGTTTCTCCTCATCTCAGTCCTAAATGGCCTACCCCTTATCCTTAAAGTGTGTCCCCTGGTTCTGGACTTCCCCAATATTGGGAACATTCTTCCTGCACCTAACCTGTCCAGTCCCGTCAGAATCTTATCTATTTCTATGAGATTCCCTCTCATTCTTCTAAACTGTAATGTATAAAGACCCAGTTGATCCAATCTCTCCTCATATGTCAGTCCAGCCATCCCGGGAATCATTCTGGTGAATCTTCGCTGCACTCCCTCAATAGCAAGAACGTCCTTCCTTAGATTAGGAGACCAAAACTCAGCACAATATTTCAGGTGAGGCCTCACCAAGGCCCTGTACAACTGCAGTAACACCTCCCTGCTCCTATACTCAAATCTGCTAGCTATGAAGGCCAACATACCATTTGTCTTCTTCACCGTCTGCTGTACCTGTATGCCAACTTTCAATGACTGATGTACCATGACACCCAGGTCTCGTTGCACCTACCCTTTTCCAAATCTGCCGCCATTCAGATAATATTCTGTCTTCGCATTTTTGCCCCCAAAGTGGATAACCTCACGTTTATCCACATTATACTGCATCTGCCATGCATTTGCCCACTCACCTAACCTGTCCAATTCACCCTGCAGCCTCTTAGCGTTCCCCTCACAGCTCACACCGCCACCCAGTTTAGTGTCATCTGCAAACTTGGAGATATTACACTCAATTCCTTCATCTAAATCATTGATATATATTGTAAAGAGCTGGGGTCCCAGCACTGAGCCCTGCGGCACTCCACTAGTCACTGCCTGTCATTCTGAAAAGAACCTGTTTATCCCGACTCTCTGCTTCCTGTCTGCCAACCAGTTCTCTATCCACGTCAGTATATTACCCCCAATACCATGTGTTTTGATTTTGCACTCTCTTATGTGGGACTTTGTCAAAAGCCTTTTGAAAGTCCAAATACACCACATCCACTGGTTCTCCCTTGTCCACTCTGCTAGTTACATCCTCAAAAAATTCCAAAAGATTTGTCAAGCATGGTTCCCCTTTCATAAATCCATGCTGACTTGGACCGATCCTGTCACTGCTTTCCAAATGCGCTGCTATTTCATCCTTAATAATTGATTCCAACATTTTACCCACTACTGATGTCAGGCTAACCGGTCTAGAATTACCCGCTTTCTCTCTCCCTTTCTTTTTAAACAATGGTGTTATATTAGCTACCCTCCAGTCCATAGGAACTGATACAGAGTTGATAGACTGTTGGAAAATGATCACCAATGCATCCACTATTTCTCGGGCCACTCTCTTAAGTACTCTTGGATGCAGACTATCAGGCCCCGGGGATTTATTGGCCTTTAATTTCTCTAGCACAATTTCCCGCCTAATAAGGATATCCTTCAGTTCCTCCTTCTCACTAGACACTCGGTCTCCTAGTACTTCCGGAAGGTTATTTGTGTCTTCCTTTGTGAAGACAGAACCATAGTATTTGTTCAATTGGTCTGCCATTTCTTTGTTCCCCATTATAAATTCACCTGAATCCGACTGCACGGCACCTACATTTGTCTTCACTAATCTTTTTTTCTTCACATATCTATAGAAGCTTTTGCAGTCAGTTTTTATGTTCCCAGCAAGCTTCTTCTCGTACTCTATTTTCCCCCTCTTAATTAAACCCTTTGTCCTCCTCTGCTGAATCTAAATTTCTCCTAGTCCTCAGGTTTGCTGTTTTTTCTGGCCAATTTATATGCCTCTTCCATGGATTTAACACTATCCTTAATTAAGTAGAGGAGCAGGGAGGTCTTACTGCAGTTGTACAGGGTCTTGGTGAGGCCACATCTTGAATATTGTGCACAGTTTTGGTCTCCTAATCTGAGGAAGGACATTCTTGCCATTGAGGGAGTGCAGCGAAATTTCACCAGACTGATTCCCGGGATGGCAGGACTGACATATGAAGAAAGACTGGATCGACTAGGCTTATATTCACTGGAATTTAGAAGAATGAGAGGGGATCTCATAGAAACATAAAATTTTGACAGGATTGGACAGGTTAGATGCAGGACGAATGTTCCCGTTGTTGGGGAAGTCCAGAACCAGGAGTCACAGTCGAAGGATAAGGGGTAAACCATCTAGGACTGAGATGAGGAGAAACTTTTTGACTCAGAGAATTGTGAACTGTGTAACTCTCTGCCACAGAAAGTTGCTGAGGCCAGTTCGTTAGATATATTCTAAAGGGAGTTAGATGTGGCCCTTACGGCTAAAGGGATCAAAGGGTATGGAGAGAAAGCAGGAATGGGGTACTGAAGTTTCATGATCAGCCATGATCTTACTGAATGGTGGTGCAGGTTCGAAGGGCCGAATGGCCTACTCCTGCGCCTATTTTCTATGTTTCTAATCCTTTTACATCGGATTGAGATCAGATAATCCAACACTATTCCGTTTGTTATCCCGATTAGCCTCAACCAGATTGTGGACTCACTCAGACGCTCCCAGTAGCTCAATGGGTACATCCATGGCATGTTGGGGTATAGAGTTATATTACCAGCAACGCCCCAGGTGTCCAATACTAAATTAACTGATCTTAGCCGTGTTGGCAGTGCCTTTGGCAGCATCTCCCAAACCCGTGACCGCCATCACCTTGGAGGACAAGGGCAGCAGGCGCATGGGAGAACCACCACCTCTAAGCTCCTCTCCGAGTCACACACACATCTTCGCGACTTGGACACCTGCAAGAAGGAAGGACACCAGACAAAGGACTGTAAAGAGACCAAGTGCTGCAACCTTTGTGGTCAGGCTGGACATCAGTACAAGGCCTGCCCCAAGCGGAATTTCAGCTATGCGCAGGCGGCAAAGAACATGGTGACACGTGAGGAGAAAGCTGAGGAGTGCAACACCCCAGAGGAGACCTACACCTCCCTCCTCTCCAAGACACCGTGCGAACAAACCACTGCCCTACTCGACACTGACCGAGAGAAGGAAGGAAAGTCTGCCACGGCAAGCCGCCAGACACTAACACCCAGCAGTGAAAGTGCCCCCCGAGACACCGAGTCCATGGAAGAGGAGGGAGCAGAGGCAGAAGGAAAACAGGAATGGCAGCTCGACAAGAAGAAGAAGGCCAGCAAGTCAAAGGAAAAGGGGCCTCCTGCAGAAACGAGAGGCAAAAGACGGCTACCGTCCACGGCGGACAGCAGTGGCTGCAGCTCATCCTGATGAAGGGCGAGGCAAAAGCCCTCACTACCACCAGCAGAAGAAGAGGCAACACGCCAATGCCACCAGCGCAGTCCAGCTCCGGATCTCCGGGAGTGATGAAGTGACAGATGCACCCCAACTCCAGAACGCTGTGAGCAACGACACCACAGGGAATGCACACAAGGAACAACCAACACCAGGCGAGGGCAGCCCAGTTGACATGGAGGACCCCCTGTCCACATTGCTGGCGTCCCCTGGTCGAACCATCCCCAAGGCAGAGAACAACCCATATCTCAGTCAAGGTGCAGTAGAAAAGTTTAAAGTTAACCTATGTATACGGGAACAGGCCACAGGGCCAAAGGACTGCGTGATCTAAGTGTAATTTGTGGACTGTAACCACCAATTTAAAAATGGGTTTAAAGATTGCATCCATTAACATGCGTAGCATTAAGTCAACTACGCGATGTGTTTCCACCTTGGGGTACCTTGCCAAGGTCAAGGCAGACCTGCTATTCTTGCAGGAGTGCGGCCTGCCGTACTCCAGCAGTTACCGGCAGTGGTCGCAATGGTGGTCCCACGGACCATCCGTCTGGTCAGGAGGCAACGATTGCCGTTCCTCCGGCCTGGGCATTCTGCTGCGGGGAGGCCACTTCACCATCACCAAAGTTAAGGAGGTGGTGGGCGGCCTCGTTGCAGATGTAATGTATAAAAATGTTCCTCTAAGGCTAATTAACGTGTATGCCTTGCCTCTCAGGAGCGAGCGGCTGGCCCTCCTCCAGCAGCTCCCACTGCTGCTGGCGACATCCAGATCGGTCGTTCTGGACGGTGATTTCAACTGCATCATCGATGCGGCTGGACGATCTAGCAGAGCCGACAGCAAACTGGACGCCACGTCCAAACTCCTGATGGATGTGGTAAAAGATGCCAAGCTGTGCGACCCTGCAGACGGAGCACCGCGCAGATACACCTGGTCGAGACCAGACGGGTCCGTCCGTTCCAGAATAGACTTCCTGTTTGTGTCCCACACGCTCAAAGTCAGATCCACCGACGTCACGCCGGTGTTCTTCTCTGACTGGCCGACTGTCACCCACAGGAAAACCAGAAAGTTGGCAGAGGGATATGGAAGCTCAACGTGAAACTGTTGACCTCGGAAAACATTGAGGAACTCGAGAGGGATTACAAAGGTTGGAGAACCGTAAAACCCCTCTGCGATTCCCCGATGCACTGGTGGGAAACAATCAAGACAAACATCAAGAGGTTCTTCATCCTCAAAGGTGTTCAAGAGGTGAGAGGGAGACAGAGGGAATTGTCCCAACTCCAGAAGAGTATGCAAAACCTGCTCCTATTGCAGTCGATGGGGGTCGATGTCACGGAGGAACTCGAAGAGGTGAAGGGCCAGCAAGCCTCGCTCTTTGCCTCAGAGTCCTCCAAAATCATTTTCCACTCCAGAGTCCGCTCCGTCGAGCAGAATGAGACATGTTCGTTTTTCTTCGTCCAAAAGGTACACAGGGGAAGCTCTGTGATCAGCAGCCGAAAGGAAGAAGATGGTTCTGTGACGTCTTCACAGCCCGATATGCTGAGCATCAGCAAATCCTTCTATGCCGGGCTGTACGACGTCAAGCCCACAGACCGCGCGGCCTCCCAGTCAATCCTGTCGTCTATCTCAGAGGTCTTAGACAACAGCGAGCGGGAGAGTCTGGACCACCCGCTAACTCTGGACGAGATGACAAAGGCCATCCGGTCCCTTGCGACGAGTAAAACTCCCAGAAGCGACGGCTTACCGGTCGAGTTGTATTCGCTCTGTGGGACCGGATGGGCCCAGACCTGCTGGAAGGGTACGGGGGTATGCTTCTGGTCAGAATCGATGAGGAAAGGCATCATCACCCTTATCTACAAGCAGAAGGGGGATAGGGAGGAAATCAAAAACTGGCGGCCCATCTCGCTGTTCAATGTGGAATACAAGATCCTGTCAAAGGTCATCGCCAACAGGGTCAAGTCTGCTCTTGAGTTGGTGATCCAGGGATACGATCGCCTACGTGCGGGACAGGAGGGTGGACACCTGTTTAATCAGCTTGGACCAGGAGAAGGCCTTTGACAGGATATCGCACATGTACCTGATGGATATGCTCTCCAAGATGGGGTTTGGGGAGGGTATCCGCAATTGGATCCAACTGCTCTACACAGACACCAGTAGCACAGTTCTAATCAACGGGTGGGAAACTGAAAGCTTTCCGATCAGATCTGGAGTCAGGCAAGGCAGTCCCATCTCCTCTGTCTTGTTTGTGTGCTGTATCGAACCCTTTGCCGAGTCCATCAGGAAGGATGCGAGCATTAGAGGGGTGACGATCCCAGGCAGCGGAGGCGCTCAGGTCAAGACCTCCCTGTACATGGATGACGTGGCCATCTTTTGCTCGGATCCGCAGTCGGTCCGCAGATTACTCACAATCTGCGACCAGTTTGAACTGGCCTCGGGAGCGAAGGTCAATCGCAGCAAAAGCGAGGCCATGTTCTTTGGCAACTGGGCCGACCGATCCTTTATTCCCTTCACCGTTAAGCCAGATTACCTTAAGGTGTTGGGAATATGGTTCGGAGCAGACGGGGCGTGCGCCAAAAACTGGGAAGAGCGTACTGCCAAAGTGAAGCAAACACTGGGATGGTGGAAGCTGCGCTCCCTCTCCATGGCAGGAAAGGACCTGGTCATCAGGAGTGAGGTGCTCTCGGGGTTGCTGCATGTGGCACAGGTCTGGCCCATCCCTCGCTCCTGTGCTGCGGCAGTCACCCGGGCCGTCTTCCACTTTGTCTGGAGATCCAAAATGGAACGTGTCCACAGAGACACAATGTACAAATCTCTGGACAGTGGAGGAAAGGATGTTCCGAACGTGGCCCTCATCCTGATGGCCACCTTTGTGTGCGGCTGCATCAAGCTGTGCACAGACCCCCCGTACCCAAACACCAAGTGTCACTACCTGTCCCCATTGTTGCGAAGGATGGATCTGGTCACGCTGCCGCTAAACGCCCCCACCAGTTGAACCATGCCTGTCCACCTGTCCTTCGTGATAAAGTTTTTCACAAAAAACCCCTTTGACCACAGGCCATAGAGCAGTGGTCAGCACATAAGGTCCTGAATGCTCTACGAAAGAAGGAGAGGGGGGAACCCTGTCGGGTGGTTCCCTGAGCGGACTGTCAAACTCGTCTGGCAGAACGTCTCATCGCCAGAGCTTTCACACAAGCACCAAGACGTAGCTTGGTTGGCGGTGAGGAGGGCCCGACCCGTCATTCCTTCATGCACAGCCGACGTCTCAGCAACACGGCACGGTGCCCCCGAGTTGGCTGCGATGCGGATGAGACAGTCATCCATCTCCTTCAGGATTGCGCCTTCGCAAGGCAGGTTTGGTTGGAGATGGAGTGGTTGCTGTCGAGGTTCATCCCAAGCAGCTCCGTAATACAGGACTCTGTGCTCTACGGGCTGTTAGAAACATAGAAACATAGAAAATAGGTGCAGGAGTAGGCCATTCGGCCCTTCTAGCCTGCACCGCCATTCAATGAGTTCATGGCTGAACATGCAACTTCAGTACCCCATTCCTGCTTTCTCACCATACCCCTTGATTCCCCTAGTAGTAAGGACTTCATCTAACTCCTTTTTGAATATATTTAGTGAATTGGTCTCAACAACTTTCTGTGGTAGAGAATTCCACAGGTTCACCACTCTCTGGGTGAAGAAATTCCTCCTCATCTCGGTCCTAAATGGCTTCCCCCTTATCCTTAGACTGTGTCCCCTGGTTCTGGACTTCCCCAACATTGGGAACATTCTTCCTGCATCTAACCTGTCTAACCCCGTCAGAATTTTAAACGTTTCTATGAGGTCCCCTCTCATTCTTCTGAACTCCAGTGAATACAAGCCCAGTTGATCCAGTCTTTCTTGATAGGTCAGTCCCGCCATCCCGGGAATCAGTCTGGTGAACCTTCGCTGCACTCCCTCAATAGCAAGAATGTCCTTCCTCAGGTTAGGAGACCAAAACTGTACACAATACTCCAGGTGTGGCCTCACCAAGGCCCTGTACAATTGTAGCAACACCTCCCTGCCCTTGTACTCAAATCCCCTCGCTATTAAGGCCATGCTTTCTTAACCGCCTGCTGTACCTGCATGCCAACCTTCAATGACTGATGTACCATGACACCCAGGTCTCTTTGCACCTGCCCTTTTCCTAATCTGTCACCATTCAGATAATAGTCTGTCTCTCTGTTTTTACCACCAAAGTGGATAACCTCACATTTATCCACATTATACTTCATCTGCCATGCATTTGCCCACTCACCTAACCTATCCAAGTCGCTCTGCAGCCTCATAGAATCCTCCTTGCAGCTCACACTGCCACCCAACTTAGTGTCATCCGCAAATTTGGAGATACTACATTTAATCCCCTCGTCTAAATCATTAATGTACAGTGTAAACAGCTGGGGCCCCAGCACAGAACCTTGCGGTACCCCACTAGTCACTGCCTGCCATTCTGAAAAGTCCCCATTTACTCCTACTCTTTGCTTCCTGTCTGACAACCAGTTCTCAATCCATGTCAGCACACTACCCCCAATCCCATGTGCTTTAACTTTGCACATTAATCTCTTGTGTGGGACCTTGTCGAAAGCCTTCTGAAAGTCCAAATATACCACATCAACTGGTTCTCCCTTATCCACTCTACTGGAAACATCCTCAAAAAATTCCAGAAGATTTGTCAAGCATGATTTCCCTTTCACAAATCCATGCTGACTTGGACCTATCATATTACCTCTTTCCAAATGCACTGCGATGACATCCTTAATAGGGACACACACGGAGACAGACATCATCTGCTGCTGGAGGTGCCATCAACTCGGTGAAAGACGCTCTTTGATCTTGCTGAAACTTGCTGGTCTTCCAGAGCAAGGAGATGTCCACATCTGCGTGTTGCAGACTGGCGCAATACAAGATCCAGGAGTACGTGCTGAGGGACGCACTAAAAATTGGTGCAGTTGCCGTAAAGGCACGGTGGGGAAGGATCACAGTTTAAAGCCCTTCCGCCACGGTAAACCCAGGGGATGGAATCAGTACAAACCCCCCTCGGGCTGTACTTGTAAACTTTTTGTACACATAGAGCACCGTGATCTGAAAAAAACCTATGTAGTGCCATGTATAATGCAAGCTCTGTTTAGTAATGTATGTTGCAAAGAAATGTAACTGTACCCTCACCCATTCCGTGTACCGTATAGTGCCATTAGTAATTTAATATGATGACTGTATTACAATGTATCCTGGATTGTACTGAAATGTACCTCGAAATGTAAAGGATGCAAATGAATTGAACGGAACTGCCGTCAGCATCCAAATGTATTGTATGGAATTGCTGACCGCATCCAAATGCACTCAACTGTCTTCCAATGTATTGTGCAAATTTTTATATGAATAAAGTATATTTTGAAATTTAAAAAAATGAGCCGTTCCTTCATGGTCGCTGGGTCAAAATCCTGGAACTCCCTCCTTAACCGCACTGTGGGAGTACCTTCACCACACGGACTGCTACGGTTCAAGGCGGCGGCTCACCAAACCTTCTCAAAGGCAATTAGGGATGGGCGATAAATGCCGGCCTTGCTAGCGACGCCCACATCCCCAGAATGCATTACAAATAAGTGGGTTACAGAGGGGGAAAGTTAATCAGATGTGGCAATCCTCGCTGGTATCTTGTAACTTTGCTGGAATGTACATGCTGAGGGAATGTTGGGTGTGGGCAGGATCAGGTTCAGCTCTGGTGGTTCTCCATGTCGAATATCCCGCTGACACTGCTTGGACTCACACGGGTTGGGGATGGGCTGCTCACTGTGGAACCACCCAGGAGAGGAGGAGTAAGAGAAGGGAATGGGGTCAACAAAAGGTTCTCACTCTCGGACTGCACGAGCCACCACTTCTTCCATCTAGAAGGACAAGGGCATCAGGTGCATTGGAACACCACCACCTCCAAGTTCCCCTCCAAGTTGCAACCCATCCTGACTTTAGAAATATATCGCTGTTCCTTCATCGTCGCTGGGTCAAAATCCTGGAACTCCCTCCCTAACAGCACTGTGGGAGCACCTTCACCACACGGACTGCAGCGATTCAAGAAGGCGGCTCACCACCACCTTCTCAAGGGGCAATTAGGGATGGGCAATAAATGCCGGCCTTGCCAACGACGCCCATTTACCAGGAACAAATATGGGATTACATACATTCGGCCCAATCAGTCCATGCAGGCGTCTATGCTTCACTCGAGCTTCCTCACGCTTTTCCTCATCTAAATCTATCAGCATGACCCTCTATTCCCTTCTCTCTCATATGCTTATCTGGCCTCCCCTTAAATGCATCTATATACTATTCGCTTCAACCACTCCTATTTTGTTCCTAACACAGATGAGACTGGACACAGGGAGGTTAAAGTAACAGTGACCTCAGTCTTTATTAAGACACTCCAGAATGAGGAACAGGCCTTAGGGGCTGGCTTATATACAGTGCCCCCAAGGGATGCTGGGATCCCTTGGGACTTCAGGGGATGCGCTCCCTGGTGCCGGAACATGGGAGTGCATGCTTTACAGATACACAACATCACTCCCCCCCAAAGTCAAAGTGAAAACTATTTACAAGGTGAGGTGGTCGGGAGCCTTTCTTTCCCTGGTGGACCGCCTCGGTACAAATGTCTGTTCTGGTGTGTTGGCTGTGCCCTCGCTGGGCTGGCGTGTTGTTGACCCTGCAGGGCTGCTGGGTGAACCTGGCCTTGCTGGGCTGTTGGGCGTGATGGGTTCGATTTCCTGGTCCGGGGTGGTGTCGTTGATCCTTTGGGTGTGTGTTGTGGGCTCGAAAAAGGTGGTGTCTGCCTTGGGTTGTTCAGGGCAGCCTGTGAACCGCAGCCTCGTTTGGTCCAGGTGCTTTCTGCAAATTCGTCCATTGTCTAGTTTGACTACAAACACCCTACTCGCTTCTTTAGCTACCACTGTGCCCGCAATCCACTTGGGACCATGTCCATAGTTTAGCACATACACAGGGTCATTCAGATCAATTTCCCATGACACAGTGGCGCGACCATCGTTTACATTTTGTTGCTGCCGCCTGCTCTCTATCTGATCATGAAGGTTGGGGTGAACCAGCGAGAGTCTGGTTTTAAGTGTCCTTTTCATGAGTAGCTCAGCCGGGAGCACCCCTGTGAATGAGTGGGGTCTCGTGCGGTAGCTGAGCAGTACTCGGGACAGGCGAGTTTGGAGTGAGCCTTCTGTGACTCATTTAAGGCTCTGTTTGATTGTTAGTACTGCCCGCTCTGCCTGCCCATTGGAGGCTGGTTTAAACAGGTCGAGGTGACATGTTTGATCCCATTGCGGGTCATGAATTCTTTAAATTTGGCACTGGTGAAACATGGCCCGTTGTCACTGACCAATATGTCAGGCAGGCCGTGGTTGGCAAACATGGTCCTCAGGCTTTCAATGGTGGCGGTGGCGGTGCTTCCCGACATTATTTCACATTCAATCCATTTTGAAAAAGCATCCACCACCACCAGGAACATTTTACCGAGAAACGGGCCCGCATAGTCGATATGGATCCTTGACCATGGTCTGGAGGGCCAGGACCACAAACTTAGTGGTGCCTCTCTGGGCGCGTTGCTCAACTGAGTACACACACTAAGTCAGAGTTGATACCGGGCCACCACACGTGGGATCTGGCTATCGCTTTCATCATTACTATACCCGGGTGTGTGCTGTGGAGATCCGAGATGAACGTCTCCCTGCCCTTTTTGTGGTTACCCAACAACAGGCAGTCTGCCTGAATGTACAGTTCGTCCTTTCGCTGCTGGAACGGCTTGATTAGCTCTTGCATTTCAACGGGGATAATGGCCCAGCTCCCATGCAGCACACAGTTTTTTACTAGAGACAGCAGAGGGTCTTGGCTGGTCCAAGTCCTAATCTGCTGGGCCGTGAAAGTTGATTTATCATTTTCAAACGCTTCCATGACCATCAACAAGTTTGCGGGCTGTGCCACCATCAACAAGTTTGCAGGCTGCGCCATTTCCACCCCCGTGGTGGGCAATGGTAGCCGACTGAGAGCATCCGCACAGTTCTCGGTGCCTGGCCTGTGGTGGATGGTATAGTTATATGCTGATAGCGCGAGTGCCCACCTTTGTATGCGGGCTGAGGCATCAGTATTTATCCCCTTGTTTTCAGCGAACAGGGATATAAGGGGCTTGTGATCGGTTTCCAGCTCAAATTTGAGGACAAACAGGTACTGATGCATTTTCTTTACCCCGAACACACACGCTAATGCCTCTTTCTCAATCATGCTGTAGGCCCTCTCAGCCTTAGACAAGCTCCTGGAGGCATAGGCGACAGGTTGCAATTTCCCCGCAACGTTAGCTTGTTGTAATACACACCCGACTCCGTACGACGACGCATCACATGCTAGCACAAGTCTTTTACACGGGTTATACAATACAAGCAGCTTGTTGGAGCATAAAACGTTTCTGGCTTTCTCAAAAGCAATTACTTTTTTTTTTTTCCCCCATACCCAGTTCTCAACTTTACGCAATAACACATGTAGGGGCTCTTAAGAGGGTGCTTAACCCCCGTAGGAAGTTACCAAAATAGTTGAGGAGTCCCAGGAACGACCGCAGCTCCGTGACGTTCTGTGGCCTGGGTGTATTCCTGATAGCCTCTGTCTTCGCGTCTGTGGGCCGAATGCCATCTGTTGCGATCTTGCTCCCCAAAAACTCCACTTCTGTTGCCTTGAAGACGCATTTCGACCTCTTCAGCCGCAGCCCTACGCGATCCAGTCGCTGGAGGACCTCCTCCAGGTCTTGTAGGTGCTCGACGGTGTCCCGGCCGTGGCCAATATGTCGTCCTGAAAAACCACCCTGTGTGGTACCGACTTGAGTAGGCTCTCCTTGTTTCTCTGGAAGATCGCTGCAGGCGACCGAATTCCAAACGGGCATCTGTTGTAGATGAACAGTCCCTTGTGCGTGTTGATGCAGGTGAGGCCCTTCGAAGACTCCTCCAGCTCCTGCGTCATGTAGGCCGAAGTCAGGTCGAGTTTGGTGAACGTCTTGCCTCCTGCCAGCATCGCAAATAGGTCGTCTGCCTTAGGTAGCGGGAATTGGTCCTGTCGCGAGAAACGATTAATAGTTACTTTATAATCGCCGTAAATCCTGATAGTGCCATCACTTTTGAGTACTGGAACAATCGGGCTGGCTCACTCGCTGAATTTCACTGGGGAGATGATGCCCTCGTGTTGCAGCCTGTCCAGCTCGATTTCCACTCTCTCCCTCATCATGTGAGGTACCGCTCGCGCCTTGTGGTGAATGGGTCGTGCCTCTGGGACCAAGTGGATCCGCACCTTCGCCCTGGAAAAGTTTCCAATGCCTGGCTAAAAAAGGGAAGGAAATTTGTTAAGAACCTGGGTACATGAGGCCTCATCGACATGTGATAGCGCTCGGATGTCACCCCAGTTCCAGCGGAATTTGCCCAGCCAGCTCCTTCCAAGCAGTGTGGGGCCATCGCCCGGGACAATCCAGAGTGGCAGTTCATGCACCGTGCCCTCATAGGTGACCTTGACCATGGCGCTGCCCAGGACAGTGATGAGCTCTTTGGTGTATGTTCTCAGTTTCATGTGGATGGGGCTCAGGGCTGGTCTGAGTGCCTTGTTGCACCACAGTCTCTCAAACATCTTGTTACTCATGATGGATTGGCTCGCGCCAGTGTCCAGTTCCATGGCTACGGGTAAGCCATTCAATTTTATATTTAGCATTATAGTTGGACATTTCGTCGAAAATGTGTGCACCCCATGTACTTCAGCATCTGCCTCCTCTCTCTGAGGCTCGAAATTGCTTTGATCCACCATGGACCGATCTTCCTCTGCCACATGTTGGTTAGCAGATTTTGCAGAGCTTGCAGCTCGTCTGCAAGTTCGTTGGAGGTGCCCCATTGTTCCACAGCTCTTGCAAACATATCCTTTGAAGCCGCATGAATAGGCTGAATGGAAGCCTCCAAAACGCCAACAAGGTGTGAATTGCCTTGCATTCATCCTTTGTTGGGGACTCTGAGTCATCTGGGTCACCTGAGGCCTGCTGGTAGTTGCAGACTCGTGGTTTCTGCCCTGTACATTTCTGCTCGCAAACACAGTTCCAGTTAATTTATGAACATTGCTAGCACTTGTGTGCTGAGAGATTTGTTTGGTGTTACTGGTGGACATAAACGCCTGTGCTATCGCAATGGCCTTACTGAGGGTCGGTGTCTCTACAGTCAAAAGTTTTCATAGGATGGTCTCGTAGCCAATGCCCAGTACAAAAAAGTCTCTGAGCATCTGCTCCAGGTAGCCATCAAACTCACATTGTCCTGCAAGTTGCCTTAGCTTGGCGACGTAGCTTGCCACTTCCTGACCTTCAGATCGCTGGCGCGTGTAGAACCGATACCTCACCATCAGCACGCTCTCCCTCGAGTTAAGATGCTCCAGAACCAGTGTACACAGCTCCTCATACGACTTATCTGTGGGTTTCACCAGAGCCAGAAGATTCTTCATGAGACTGTAGGTCGGTGCCCTGCAGACTGTGAGGAGGACCGCTCTCCTTTTTGCAGCGCTTCCTTCTCCGTCCAGCTCGTTGGCCACAAAGTACTAGTCTAGCCATTCATTAGAACATAAGAACATAGAATTAGAAACAGGAGTAGACCATCTAGCCCCTCGAGCCTGCTCCGCCATTCAACAAGATCATGGCTGATCTGGCCGTGGACTCAGTTCCACTTACCCGCCCGCTCCCCGTAACCCTTAATTCCCTTATTAGTTAAAAATCTATCTATCTGTGATTTGAATACATTCAATGAGCTAGCCTCAACTGCTTCCTTGGGCAGAGAGTTCCACAGATTCACAACCCTCTGGGAGAAGAAATTCCTTCTCAACTCGGTTTTAAATTGGCTCCCCCGTAGTTGTGCCCCCTAGTTCTAGTCTCCCCGACCAGTGGATCAACCTCTCTGCCTCTATCCTGTCTATCCCATTCATTATTTTAAATGTTTCTATAAGATCACCCCTCATCCTTCTGAACTCCAACGAGTAAAGACCCAGTCTGCTCAATCTATCATCATAAGGTAACCCTCTCATCTCCGGAATCAGCCTCGTGAATCGTCTCTGTACCCCCTCCAAAGCTAGTATATCCTTCCTTAAGTAAGGTGACCAAAACTGCACGCAGTACTCCAGGTGCGGCCTCACTAATACCTTATACATTTGCAGCAGGACCTCCCTGCTTTTGTACTCCATCCCTCTCGCAATGAAGGCCAACATTCCATTTGCCTTCCTGATTACCTGCTGCACCTGCAAACTAACTTTTTGGGATTCATGCACAAGGACCCCCAGGTCCCTCTGCACTGCAGCATGTTGTAATTTCTCCCCATTCAAATAATATTTCCTTTTACTGTTTTTTTTTCCAAGGTGGATGACCTCACATTTTCCGACATTGTATTCCATCTGCCAAACCTTAGCCCATTCGCTTAGCCTATCTAAATCTCTTTGCAGCCTCTCTGTGTCCTCTACACAACCCGCTTTCCCACTAATCTTTGTGTCATCTGCAAATTTTGTTACACTACACTCTGTCCCCTCTTCTAGGTCATCTATGTATATTGTAAACAGTTGTGGTCCCAGCCCCGATCCCTGTGGCACACCACTAACCACCGATTTCCAACCCGAAAAGGACCCATTTATCCCGACTCTCTGCTTTCTCTTTGCCAGCCAATTCTCTATCCATGCTAATACATTTCTCCTGACTCCGCGTACCTTTATCTTCTGCAGTAACCTTTTGTGTGGCACCTTATCGAATGCCTTTTGGAAATCTAAATACACCACATCCATCGGTACACCACTATCCACCATGCTCGTTATATCCTCAAAGAATTCCAATAATAGGCTTCCCAGTCCTCACCCTCGGAGAACTTCTCCAGGATACCCACAGTTTGCTGCATCTTTGCGTTGGATTCGTATACTCGTCGCCAGTTAACACGGATGAGACTGCACACAGGGAGCTTAAAGTAATAGTGACCTCAGTCTTTATTAAGACACTCTAGAGTGAGGAACAGGCCTTAGGGCCGGCTTATATACAGTGCTCCCAAGGGATGTTGGGATCCCTTGGGACTTCAGGGGATGCGCTCCCTGGTGGTGGAAAATGGGAGTGCATGCTTTACAGATACACAACAACTCCCTTTCTTGAAGATGGTCACGATTGTGGCGTCTCTATCTCCTGGCTTGCTCTCCTCCTTCTAGATAAGAGAAATGAGGTCATGTATTCATGCTAATAGTGCTCCGCCAAGCTTTAGTGCTTCGGCGGGAATTCCATCTGCTCCTGTTGCCTTGTTATTCTTCAGCTGACGGATGGCCTTTTCTACCTCGTGCCGGGCTGAGGTTGTGCTGAGCTGGTGGCGGGTAGCATGCTGCGGGATGGAGTCGAGGACAGAGTCTCGGTTAAGGAGATCTTCAAAATGCTCAGATTACCTCTCTGTCCTTGATGAGTACCGCACCATTCTTGGCCAGCAGTGGGGTGGGGCCTTGGGTGTTTAGGCCGTTGGTGGACTTGACTGCGCTGAAGAATCCACGCACGTGGTGGCTGTTGGCTAGTTGCTGGATCTCCTGTGCTTTCTCCACCCACCATCTGTTCTTTAGGTCGCAAGTTTTTTATTGGACCTTCAGCCATCTGTAGAGCTGCTTTCTTGCTCTCGAGTTGTGTTGCTGTTTTAAATTCAGAAATGCCTTACGCTTGCGGGTTATTAGCTCCTGGATCTCCTTCTCGATCTTCCTTGCTGCAATGCTTCATCTCACCCTCAGCAAGCTCCCCGCTGGAGTGGAGCTAAATTATAGAACAAATGGGAATCTGTTCAACCTCCGTCGCCTCCAGGCCAGATCCTAGGTCGTCCCATCCTCTGTCATTGAACCAGAGTACGCAGATGACGCTTGCGTCTGCGCACACTCGGAGATCGAACTCCAAACCATCGTCAACACCTTCACCGAGGCGTACAAGAGCATGGGCCTTACACTAAACATCCATAAGCCAAAGGACCTTTACCAACCTGACACCGCCTCACCGCTGCCCTCCAGTTATCAAAATCCATGATGAGGCCTTGGACAACGTGGACCATTTTCTATGCCTCAGGAGCCTACGGTCAGCAAGGGCAGACATCGATGACAAGATCCAACACCACCTTCAATGTGCCAGTGCAGCCTTCGGCCGCCTGAGGAAGAAAGTGTTTAAAAACCAGGACCTCAAATCTGGCACCTATCTTGTGGTCTACAGGGCAGTAGTGATACCCGCTCTCCTACATGGCTCAGAGACATGGACTACGTACAGCAAACATCTCAAAACATTGGAGAAGTACCACCAACGCTGCCTCTGCAAGATCCTGCAAGTACATTGGCAGGATCAATGCACCAACGTCAGTGTTCTCGCTCAGACCAACATCCCCAGCATCGAAGCATTGACCATGCTCAATCAGCTCCGTTGGGTGGCCCACATTGTCCGCATGCCCGACACGAGACTCCCAAAGCAAGCGCTCTACTCGGAACTCCTACACGGCAGGTGAGCCCCAGGTGGGCAGAGGAAATGCTTCAAGGACACCCTCAAAGCCTCCTTGATAAAGTGCAACATTCCCGCTGACACCTCGGAATCCCTAGCCCAAGACCGCCCAAAGTGGAGGAAGAGCATCCGGGAGGGCGTTGAGCACCTCGAGTCTCGTCGGCGAGAGCATGCAGAAACCAAGCGCAGACAAAGGAAGGAACTTGTGTTAATCCAGACTTCCCACCCACTCTTTCCTTCAACAACTGTCTGCCCCACCTGTGACAGAGACTGTAATTCCCGTATTGGACTTTTCAGTCACCTGAGAACTCACTTTTAGAGTGGAAGCAAGTCTTCCTCGACTCCGAGGGACTGCCTATGATGATGATGTGGCAGCGAGTTCCACATTCTCGCCATTCTCTGGGTAAAGAAGTTTCTTCTGAATTCCCTATTGGATTTCTTGGTGACTATCTTATATTGATGGCCTCTAGTTATGCTCTTCCCCACAAGTGGAAACACTCTCTCTGTATTCACTCTATCAAAACCTTTCATAATTTTAAAGACCTCTATTAGTTCACTCCTCAGCCTTCTCTTTTCAGGAGAAAGGAGACCCAGCCTGTTCATCCTTTCCACAGAGGTATAACTTTGATATTCACGTATCATCCTTGTAAATCTTCTCTCCAAGTTCCTACCACAATTTTTCTCGTCAGTTCCATCGTGACAATCTGTCTCATAGTCACACTGAGGGTTCGCTTTCTTCACACAGGAGCCATCATTGCACTGATAAGTGAACAGGTCACACGGCACAGCTGCAGAGGGAATACGGAATAACACACCAATTATACACCAACTACATGAAATCACACAGCTGAACACACAGGGTATATACACACACACACACACACACAGTATATATACACACACAAGGTATATATACACACACACACACAGGGTATATAGACACACACATGGTATATACACACACACAGTATATATACACACACAGGGTATATATATATACATACATACATACACACAGGGTATATAGACACACACAGGGTATATGTACACACACATGGTATATATACACACACACACACACAGTATATATACACACACAGGGTATATATACACACACACACACACACAAAGGGTATATATACACACGGTATATATACACACGAAGGGTATACATACGCACACGGTTTACACACATACACGGTATATATATACACATACACACAGGGTAGATATATATACGCACAGGGTATACACACACACACATGGTATATATACACACGGTATACACTCACACACACAACATATATATACACGCACAGGGTATTATACACATAGGATATATATATATATACACACAGGGTACACACACAGTGAGCACAAAACACACTAACCACACACACACATCAAAACATAAATTGAGCAAAATGTGCGCTGAGCTACAGATTTGGCTCTAGAGTCACTAATACTCAAACTGAATTTTTGGAGCCACATGCTTGAAGAAAATGCGGGCTTTTAGATAAATACTGGTTGTAGCACGCGAACAATACGGCCCAGTGCTGTTGATGTGCATTCTTTCACATACCCTCATCGCAGTCCTCCTCATCGCTCCCTGTATCGCAGTCATCGTCCTGATTGCAGACTTTGTGAAGTGATAGACAGGTAGTTCCCTCAGTGCACTGGAACTGTGCAGGGCAAACTAGGGAGGGAACGAGAGAGGGAGGATGAAAGAGGGAGCAGGCACAAGTGATAGATGGATCATGAGAGAGAAACAACAACAACTTGTATTTATATAGCACCCTTAACGTAGTAAAACATCCCAGGGAGTGTTATAATACTAAATGTGACACTGAGGCACGCAAGGTGATATTAGGGCAGATGACGAGGTAGGTTTTAAGGAGCAGCTTAAAGGAGGAGAGAGAGGCGGAGAGGTTTACTGAGGGAATTCCAGAACTTGAGGCCTCGACAGTTGAAGGCACGGCCACCAATGGTGGAGCAATTAAATCAGGGATGCTCAAGAGGGCAGAATTAGAGGAGCGCAGACATCTTGGGGAGTTGTGGAGCCGGATTAGGTTACAGCGATAATGAGAGGCAAGGCCATGGAGGGATCTGAAAACAAGGGCGAGAATTTTAAATTTGATTTTAAAAGATGGAGCATGAGAGCGCGAAAGGAAGCTTGGGAGGGAGATCCCAAGTGTGCGTGTGACAGAGAGAAGGAGCAAAACGGTGGAAAGCAACCAATTAAGATGAAGTTGAAAAAGGGGAGTGAGAGAAAGAATGACGTATGGAAGGCAGGTTCGAGATTGGAAGATAATCACATACAGGCATAAACCAGCAGATCATCATTGTCCAAAACATTGTCCAACACATTGTCCAACACATTGTAGCAACACATTGTAACAACACATTGTCCAACACATTGTCCAACACATTGTCCAACACATTGTCCAACACATTGTAGCAACACATTGTAGCAACACATTGTCCAACACATTGTCCAACACATTGTAGCAACACATTGTCCAACACATTGTCCAACACATTGTCCAACACATTGTAGCAACACATTGTAGCAACACCCCTGTCCAACACATTGTAGCAACACATTGTCCAACACATTGTAGCAACACATTGACCAACACATTGTAGCAACACATTGTCCAACACATTGTAGCAACACACTGTCCAACACATTGTCCAACACATTGCCCAACACATTGTCCAACACTTTGTAGCAACACATTGTCCAACACATTGTAGCAACACATTGTCCAACACTTTGTAGCAACACATTGTCCAACACATTGTCGAACACATTGTCCAATACATTGTCCAATACATTGTAGCAACACATTGTCCAACACATTGTAGCAACACATTGTCCAACACATTGTAGCAACACATTGTCCAACACATTGTCCAACACATTGTAGCAACACATTGTCCAACACATTGTCCAACACTTTGTAGCAACACATTGTCCAACACATTGTCCAATAAATTGTAGCTACACATTGTCCAACACATTGTAGCAACACATTGTCCAACACATTGTAGCAACATATTGTCCAACACATTGTAGCAACACATTGTCCAACACTTTGTCCAACACAGTGTAGCAACACATTGACCAACACATTGTCCAACACATTGTAGCAACACATTGTAGCAACACCTTGTAGCAACACATTGTCCAACACATTGTAGCAACACATTGTAGCAACACATTGTCCAACACTTTGTCCAACACATTGTAGCAACACATTGTAGCAACACATTGTCCAACACATTGTAGCAACTCATTGTAGCAACACATTGTAGCAACACATTGTCCAACACTTTGTCCAACACATTGTAGCAACACATTGTAGCAACACATTGTCCAACACATTGTAGCAACACATTGTCCAACACATTGTAGCAACACATTGTCCAACACTTTGTCCAACACATTGTAGCAACACATTGTAGCAACACATTGTAGCAACACATTGTCCAACACATTATAGCAACACATTGTAGCAACACATTGTCCAACACATTGTAGCAACACATTGTAGAAACACATTGTCCAACACATTGTAGCAACACTTAGTCCAACACATTGTAGCAACACATTGTAGCAACACATTGTCCAACACATTGTAGCAACACATTGTAGCAACACATTGTCCAACACTTTGTCCAACACATTGTAGCAACACATTGTAGCAACACATTGTCCAACACATTGCAGCAACTCATTGTAGCAACACATTGTCCAACACTTTGTAGCAACACATTGTCCAACACATTGTAGCAACACATTGTAGCAACACATTGTCCAACACATTGTAGCAACACATTGTCCAACACATTGTAGCAACACATTGTCCAACACTTTGTCCAACACATTGTAGCAACACATTGTAGCAACACTTTGTCCAACACATTGTAGCAACACATTGTAGCAACACATTGTCTAACACATTGTAGCAACACATTGTCCAACACATTGTAGCAACACATTGTAGCAACACATTGTCTAACACATTGTAGCAACACATTGTCCAACACATTATAGCAACACATTGTAGCAACACATTGTCCAACACATTGTAGCAACACATTGTAGCAACACATTGTCCAACACATTGTAGCAACACATTGTAGCAACACATTGTAGCAACACATTGTTGCAACACATTGTCCAACACATTGTAGCAACACATTGTAGCAACACATTGTCCAACACATTGTAGCAACACATTGTAGGAACACTTTGTCCAACACATTGTAGCAACACATTGTCCAACACATTGTAGCAACACATTGTAGCAACACATTGTCCAACACATTGTAGCAACACATTGTCCAACACATTGTAGCAACACATTGTCCAACACTTTGTAGCAACACTTTGTCCAACACATTGTAGCAACACATTGTAGCAACACATTGTCCAACACATTGTAGCAACACATTGTCCAACACATTGTAGCAACACATTGTCCAACACTTTGTCCAACACATTGTAGCAACACATTGTAGCAACACTTTGTCCAACACATTGTAGCAACACATTGTAGCAACACATTGTCTAACACATTGTAGCAACACATTTTCCAACACATTATAGCAACACATTGTAGCAACACATTGTCCAACACATTGTAGCAACACATTGTAGCAACACATTGTCCAACACATTGTAGCAACACATTGTAGCAACACATTGTAGCAACACATTGTCCAACACATTGTAGCAACACATTGTAGCAACACATTGTCCAACACATTGTAGCAACACATTGTCCAACACTTTGTCCAACACATTGTAGCAACTCATTGTCCAACACATTGTCCAACACATTGTAGCAACACATTGTCCAACACATTGTAGCAACACATTGTCCAACACATTGTCCAACACATTGTAGCAACACATTGTCCAACACTTTGTAGCAACACATTGTCCAACACATTGTCCAACACATTGTCCAACACATTGTCCAACACATTGTCCAACACTTTGTAGCAACACATTGTCCAACACATTGTCCAACACATTGTCCAATACATTGTAGCAACACATTGTCCAACACATTGTAGCAACACATTGTCCAACACATTGTAGCAACATATTGTCCAACACATTGTAGCAACACATTGTCCAACACTTTGTCCAACACAGTGTAGCAACACATTGTCCAACACATTGTCCAACACATTGTAGCAACACATTGTAGCAACACATTGTCCAACACATTGTCCAACACATTGTCCAATACATTGTAGCAACACATTGTCCAACACATTGTAGCAACACATTGTCCAACACATTGTAGCAACATATTGTCCAACACATTGTAGCAACACATTGTAGCAACACATTGTCCAACACATTGCAGCAACTCATTGTAGCAACACATTGTAGCAACACATTGTCCAACACTTTGTAGCAACACATTGTCCAACACATTGTAGCAACACATTGTAGCAACACATTGTCCAACACATTGTAGCAACACATTGTCCAACACATTGTAGCAACACATTGTCCAACACTTTGTCCAACACATTGTAGCAACACATTGTAGCAACACTTTGTCCAACACATTGTAGCAACACATTGTAGCAACACATTGTCTAACACATTGTAGCAACACATTGTCCAACACATTGTAGCAACACATTGTAGCAACACATTGTCTAACACATTGTAGCAACACATTGTCCAACACATTATAGCAACACATTGTAGCAACACATTGTCCAACACATTGTAGCAACACATTGTAGCAACACATTGTCCAACACATTGTAGCAACACATTGTAGCAACACATTGTTGCAACACATTGTCCAACACATTGTAGCAACACATTGTAGCAACACATTGTCCAACACATTGTAGCAACACATTGTAGGAACACTTTGTCCAACACATTGTAGCAACACATTGTCCAACACATTGTAGCAACACATTGTAGCAACACATTGTCCAACACATTGTAGCAACACATTGTCCAACACATTGTAGCAACACATTGTCCAACACTTTGTAGCAACACTTTGTCCTACACATTGTAGCAACACATTGTAGCAACACATTGTCCAACACATTGTAGCAACACATTGTCCAACACATTGTAGCAACACATTGTCCAACACTTTGTCCAACACATTGTAGCAACACATTGTAGCAACACTTTGTCCAACACATTGTAGCAACACATTGTAGCAACACATTGTCTAACACATTGTAGCAACACATTTTCCAACACATTATAGCAACACATTGTAGCAACACATTGTCCAACACATTGTAGCAACACATTGTAGCAACACATTGTCCAACACATTGTAGCAACACATTGTAGCAACACATTGTAGCAACACATTGTCCAACACATTGTAGCAACACATTGTAGCAACACATTGTCCAACACATTGTAGCAACACATTGTCCAACACTTTGTCCAACACATTGTAGCAACTCATTGTCCAACACATTGTCCAACACATTGTAGCAACACATTGTCCAACACATTGTAGCAACACATTGTCCAACACATTGTCCAACACATTGTAGCAACACATTGTCCAACACTTTGTAGCAACACATTGTCCAACACATTGTCCAACACATTGTCCAACACATTGTCCAACACTTTGTAGCAACACATTGTCCAACACATTGTCCAACACATTGTCCAATACATTGTAGCAACACATTGTCCAACACATTGTAGCAACACATTGTCCAACACATTGTAGCAACATATTGTCCAACACATTGTAGCAACACATTGTCCAACACTTTGTCCAACACAGTGTAGCAACACATTGTCCAACACATTGTCCAACACATTGTAGCAACACATTGTAGCAACACATTGTCCAACACATTGTCCAACACATTGTCCAATACATTGTAGCAACACATTGTCCAACACATTGTAGCAACACATTGTCCAACACATTGTAGCAACATATTGTCCAACACATTGTAGCAACACATTGTCCAACACATTGTAGCAACACATTGTCCAACACATTGTAGCAACATATTGTCCAACACATTGTAGCAACACATTGTCCAACACTTTGTCCAACACAGTGTAGCAACACATTGTCCAACACTTTGTCCAACACATTGTAACAACATATTGTCCAACACATTGTCCAACACATTGTCCAACACATTGTCCAACACATTGTCCAACACATTGTCCAACACATTGTAGCAACACATTGTAGCAACACATTGTCCAACACATTGTCCAACACATTGTAGCAACACATTGTCCAACACATTGTCCAACACATTGTCCAACACATTGTAGCAACACATTGTAGCAACACCCCTGTCCAACACATTGTAGCAACACATTGTCCAACACATTGTAGCAACACATTGACCAACACATTGTAGCAACACATTGTCCAACACATTGTAGCAACACACTGTCCAACACATTGTCCAACACATTGCCCAACACATTGTAGCAACACATTGACCAACACATTGCCCAACACATTGTAGCAACACATTGTAGCAACACATTGTAGCAACACATTGTCCAACACATTGTAGCAACACATTGTCCAACACATTGTAGCAACACATTGTCCAACACTTTGTCCAACAGATTGTAGCAACACATTGTAGCAACACTTTGTCCAACACATTGTAGCAACACATTGTAGCAACACATTGTCCAACACATTGTAGCAACACATTGTCTAACACATTGTAGCAACACATTGTCCAACGCTTTGTCCAACACATTGTAGCAACACATTGTCCAACACATTATAGCAACACATTGTAGCAACACATTGTAGCAACACATTGTCCAACACATTGCAGCAACACATTGTAGCAACACATTGTAGCAACACATTGTCCAACACATTGTAGCAACACATTGTCGCAACACATTGTCCAACACATTGTAGCAACACATTGTCCAACACGTTGTCCAACACATTGTAGCAACACATTGTCCAACACATTGTCCAACACATTGTAGCAACACATTGTAGCAACACATTGTCCAACACGTTGTAGCAACACATTGTAGCAACACTTTGTCCAACACATTGTAGCAACACATTGTCCAACACATTGTAGCAACACATTGTAGCAACACATTGTCCAACACATTGTAGCAACACATTGTCCAACACATTGTCCAACACATTGTAGCAACACATTGTCCAACACTTTGTAGCAACACATTGTCCAACACATTGTAGCAACACATTGTCCAACACTTTGTAGCAACACATTGTCCAACACATTGTCGAACACATTGTCCAATACATTGTCCAATACATTGTAGCAACACATTGTCCAACACATTGTAGCAACACATTGTCCAACACATTGTCCAACACATTGTCCAACACATTGTAGCAACACATTGTCCAACACATTGTCCAACACTTTGTAGCAACACATTGTCCAACACATTGTCCAACACATTGTCCAATACATTGTAGCTACACATTGTCCAACACATTGTAGCAACACATTGTCCAACACATTGTAGCAACATATTGTCCAACACATTGTAGCAACACATTGTGCAACACTTTGTCCAACACAGTGTAGAAACACATTGACCAACACATTGTCCAACACATTGTAGCAACACATTGTAGCAACACATTGTAGCAACACATTGTAGCAACACATTGTCCAACACATTGTAGCAACACATTGTCCAACACATTGTCCAACACCTTGTCCAACACATTGTAGCAACACATTGACCAACACTTTGTCCAACACATTGTAGCAACACATTGTCCAACACACTGTAGCAACTCATTGTAGCAACACATTGTAGCAACACATTGTCCAACACTTTGTCTAACACATTGTAGCAACACATTGTAGCAACACATTGTCCAACACATTGTAGCAACACATTGTCCAACACATTGTAGCAACACATTGTCCAACACTTTGTCCAACACATTGTAGCAACACATTGTAGCAACACTTTGTCCAACACATTGTAGCAACACATTGTAGCAACACATTGTCCAACACATTGTAGCAACACATTGTCCAACACATTATAGCAACACATTGTAGCAACACATTGTCCAACACATTGTAGCAACACATTGTAGCAACACATTGTCCAACACATTGTAGCAACACTTAGTCCAACACATTGCAGCGACACATTGTAGCAACACATTGTCCAACACATTGTAGCAACACATTGTCCAACACTTTGTCCAACACATTGTAGCAACACATTGTAGCAACACATTGTCCAACACATTGCAGCAACTCATTGTAGCAACACATTGTAGCAACACATTGTCCAACACATTGTAGCAACACATTGTCCAACACTTTGTCCAACACATTGTAGCAACACATTGTCCAACACATTGTCCAACACATTGTAGCAACAAATTGTAGCAACACATTGTCCAACACATTGTAGCAACTCATTGTAGGAACACTTTGTCCAACACATTGTAGCAACACATTGTCCAACACATTGTAGCAACACATTGTAGCAACACATTGTCCAACACATTGTAGCAACACATTGTCCAACACATTGTCGCAACACATTGTCCAACACATTGTAGCAACACATTGTCCAACACATTGTAGCAACACATTGTCCAACACATTGTCCAACTCATTGTAGCAACACATTGTCCAACACATTGTAGCAACATATTGTCCAACAGATTGTAGCAACACATTGTCCAACACTTTGTCCAACACAGTGTAGCAACACATTGTCCAACACATTGCCCAACACATTGTAGCAACACATTGTAGCAACACATTGTCCAACACATTGTAGCAACACATTGTCCAACACTTTGTCCAACACATTGTAGCAACACATTGTAGCAACACATTGTCCAACACATTGTAGCAACACATTGTAGCAACACATTGTCCAACACATTGTAGCAACACATTGTCTAACACATTGTAGCAACACTTTGTCCAACGCTTTGTCCAACACATTGTAGCAACACATTGTCCAACACATTATAGCAACACATTGTAGCAACACATTGTAGCAACACATTGTCCAACACATTGGAGCAACACATTGTAGCAACACATTGTAGCAACACATTGTCCAACACATTGTAGCAACACATTGTAGCAACACATTGTCCAACACATTGTAGCAACACATTGTCCAACACGTTGTCCAACACATTGTAGCAACACATTGTCCAACACATTGTCCAACACATTGTAGCAACACATTGTAGCAACACATTGTCCAACACATTGTAGCAACACATTGTAGCAACACTTTGTCCAACACATTGTAGCAACACATTGTCCAACACATTGTAGCAACACATTGTAGCAACACATTGTCCAACACATTGTAGCAACACATTGTCCAACACATTGTCCAACACATTGTAGCAACACATTGTCCAACACTTTGTAGCAACACATTGTCCAACACATTGTAGCAACACATTGTCCAACACATTGTCGAACACATTGTCCAATACATTGTCCAATACATTGTAGCAACACATTGTCCAACACATTGTAGCAACACATTGTCCAACACATTGTAGCAACACATTGTCCAACACATTGTCCAACACATTGTCCAACACATTGTCCAACACATTGTAGCAACACATTGTCCAACACATTGTCCAACACTTTGTAGCAACACATTGTCCAACACATTGTCCAACACATTGTCCAATACATTGTAGCTACACATTGTCCAACACATTGTAGCAACACATTGTCCAACACATTGTAGCAACATATTGTCCAACACATTGTAGCAACACATTGTCCAACACTTTGTCCAACACAGTGTAGCAACACATTGACCAACACATTGTCCAACACATTGTAGCAACACATTGTAGCAACACATTGTAGCAACACATTGTAGCAACACATTATCCAACACTTTGTCCAACACATTGTAGCAACACATTGTAGCAACACATTGTCCAACACATTGTAGCAACTCATTGTAGCAACACATTGTAGCAACACATTGTCCAACACTTTGTCCAACACATTGTAGCAACACATTGTAGCAACACATTGTCCAACACATTGTAGCAACACATTGTCCAACACATTGTAGCAACACATTGTCCAACACTTTGTCCAACACATTGTAGCAACACATTGTAGCAACACTTTGTCCAACACATTGTAGCAACACATTGTAGCAACACATTGTCCAACACATTGTAGCAACACATTGTCCAACACATTACAGCAACACATTGTAGCAACACATTGTCCAACACATTGTAGCAACACATTGTAGCAACACATTGTCCAACACATTGTAGCAACACTTAGTCCAACACATTGTAGCAACACATTGTAGCAACACATTGTCCAACACATTGTAGCAACACATTGTAGCAACACATTGTCCAACACTTTGTCCAACACATTGTAGCAACACATTGTAGCAACACATTGTCCAACACATTGCAGCAACTCATTGTAGGAACACTTTGTCCAACACATTGTAGCAACACATTGTAGCAACACATTGTCCAACACATTGTAGCAACACATTGTCCAACACATTGTAGCAACACATTGTCCAACACTTTGTCCAACACATTGTAGCAACACATTGTAGCAACACTTTGTCCAACACATTGTAGCAACACATTGTAGCAACACATTGTCTAACACATTGTAGCAACACATTGTCCAACACATTATAGCAACACATTGTAGCAACACATTGTCCAACACATTGTAGCAACACATTGTAGCAACACATTGTCCAACACATTGTAGCAACACATTGTAGCAACACATTGTAGCAACACATTGTCCAACACATTGTAGCAACACATTGTAGCAACACATTGTCCAACACATTGTAGCAACACATTGTCCAACACTTTGTCCAACACATTGTAGCAACACATTGTCCAACACATTGTCCAACACATTGTAGCAACACATTGTAGCAACACATTGTCCAACACATTGTAGCAACACATTGTAGGAACACTTTGTCCAACACATTGTAGCAACACATTGTCCAACACATTGTAGCAACACATTGTAGCAACACATTGTCCAACACATTGTAGCAACACATTGTCCAACACATTGTCCAACACATTGTAGCAACACATTGTCCAACACTTTGTAGCAACACATTGTCCAACACATTGTCCAACACATTGTCCAATACATTGTAGCAACACATTGTCCAACACATTGTAGCAACACATTGTCCAACACATTGTAGCAACACATTGTCCAACACATTGTCCAACACATTGTAGCAACACATTGTCCAACACATTGTAGCAACACATTGTCCAACACATTGTAGCAACACATTGTAACAACACATTGTCCAACACATTGTAGCAACACATTGTAGCAACACATTATAGCAACACATTGTAGCAACACATTGTCCAACACATTGTAGCAACACATTGTAGCAACACTTTGTCCAACACATTGTAGCAACACATTGTAGCAACACATTATCCAACACATTGTAGCAACACATTGTCCAACACATTATAGCAACACATTGTAGCAACACATTGTCCAACACATTGTAGCAACACATTGTAGCAACACATTGTCCAACACATTGTAGCAACACTTAGTCCAAAACATTGTAGCAACACATTGTAGCAACACATTGTCCAACACATTGTAGCAACACATTGTAGCAATACATTGTCCAACACTTTGTCCAACACATTGTAGCAACACATTGTAGCAACACATTGTCCAACACATTGCAGCAACTCATTGTAGGAACACTTTGTCCAACACATTGTAGCAACACATTGTAGCAACACATTGTCCAACACATTGTAGCAACACATTGTCCAACACATTGTAGCAACACATTGTCCAACACTTTGTCCAACACATTGTAGCAACACATTGTAGCAACACTTTGTCCAACACATTGTAGCAACACATTGTAGCAACACATTGCCTAACACATTGTAGCAACACATTGTCCAACACATTATAGCAACACATTGTAGCAACACATTGTCCAACACATTGTAGCAACACATTGTAGCAACACATTGTCCAACACTTTGTCCAACACATTGTAGCAACACATTGTAGCAACACATTGTCCAACACATTGTAGCAACACATTGTAGCAACACTTTGTCCAACACATTGTAGCAACACATTGTAGCAACACATTGTCTAACACATTGTAGCAACACATTGTCCAACACATTATAGCAACACATTGTAGCAACACATTGTCCAACACATTGTAGCAACACATTGTAGCAACACATTGTCCAACACATTGTAGCAACACATTGTAGCAACACATTGTAGCAACACATTGTCCAACACATTGTAGCAACACATTGTAGCAACACATTGTCCAACACATTGTAGCAACACATTGTCCAACACTTTGTCCAACACATTGTAGCAACACATTGTCCAACACATTGTCCAACACATTGTAGCAACACATTGTAGCAACACATTGTCCAACACATTGTAGCAACACATTGTAGGAACACTTTGTCCAACACATTGTAGCAACACATTGTCCAACACATTGTAGCAACACATTGTAGCAACACATTGTCCAACACATTGTAGCAACACATTGTCCAACACATTGTCCAACACATTGTAGCAACACATTGTCCAACACTTTGTAGCAACACATTGTCCAACACATTGTCCAACACATTGTCCAATACATTGTAGCAACACATTGTCCAACACATTGTAGCAACACATTGTCCAACACATTGTAGCAACACATTGTCCAACACATTGTCCAACACATTGTAGCAACACATTGTCCAACACATTGTAGCAACACATTGTCCAACACATTGTAGCAACACATTGTAACAACACATTGTCCAACACATTGTAGCAACACATTGTAGCAACACATTATAGCAACACATTGTAGCAACACATTGTCCAACACATTGTAGCAACACATTGTAGCAACACTTTGTCCAACACATTGTAGCAACACATTGTAGCAACACATTGTCCAACACATTGTAGCAACACATTGTCCAACACATTATAGCAACACATTGTAGCAACACATTGTCCAACACATTGTAGCAACACATTGTAGCAACACATTGTCCAACACATTGTAGCAACACTTAGTCCAAAACATTGTAGCAACACATTGTAGCAACACATTGTCCAACACATTGTAGCAACACATTGTAGCAATACATTGTCCAACACTTTGTCCAACACATTGTAGCAACACATTGTAGCAACACATTGTCCAACACATTGCAGCAACTCATTGTAGGAACACTTTGTCCAACACATTGTAGCAACACATTGTAGCAACACATTGTCCAACACATTGTAGCAACACATTGTCCAACACATTGTAGCAACACATTGTCCAACACTTTGTCCAACACATTGTAGCAACACATTGTAGCAACACTTTGTCCAACACATTGTAGCAACACATTGTAGCAACACATTGCCTAACACATTGTAGCAACACATTGTCCAACACATTATAGCAACACATTGTAGCAACACATTGTCCAACACATTGTAGCAACACATTGTAGCAACACATTGTCCAACACATTGTAGCAACACATTGTAGCAACACATTGTAGCAACACATTGTCCAACACATTGTAGCAACACATTGTAGCAACACATTGTCCAACACATTGTAGCAACACATTGTCCAACACTTTGTCCAACACATTGTAGCAACACATTGTCCAACACATTGTCCAACACATTGTAGCAACACATTGTAGCAACACATTGTCCAACACATTGTAGCAACACATTGTAGGAACACTTTGTCCAACACATTGTAGCAACACATTGTCCAACACATTGTAGCAACACATTGTAGCAACACATTGTCCAACACATTGTAGCAACACATTGTCCAACACATTGTCCAACACATTGTAGCAACACATTGTCCAACACTTTGTAGCAACACATTGTCCAACACATTGTCCAACACATTGTCCAATACATTGTAGCAACACATTGTCCAACACATTGTAGCAACACATTGTCCAACACATTGTAGCAACACATTGTCCAACACATTGTCCAACACATTGTAGCAACACATTGTCCAACACATTGTCCAACACTTTGTAGCAGCACATTGTCCAACACATTGTCCAACACATTGTCCAATACATTGTAGCAACACATTGTCCAACACATTGTAGCAACACATTGTCCAACACATTGTAGCAACATATTGTCCAACACATTGTAGCAACACATTGTCCAACACTTTGTCCAACACAGTGTAGCAACACATTGTCCAACACATTGCCCAACACATTGTAGCAACACATTGTAGCAACACATTGTCCAAAACATTGTAGCAACACATTGTCCTACACTTTGTCCAACACATTGTAGCAACACATTGTAGCAACACATTGTCCAACACATTGTAGCAACACATTGTAGCAACACATTGTCCAACACATTGTAGCAACACATTGTCCAACACTTTATCCAACACATTGTAGCAACACATTGTCCAACACATTGTAGCAACACATTGACCAACACATTGTCCAACACATTGTAGCAACACATTGTAGCAACACATTGTCCAACACTTTGTCCAACACATTGTAGCAACACATTGTCCAACACATTGTAGCAACACATTGTCCAACACATTGTAGCAACACATTGTCCAACACATTGTAGCAACACATTGTCCAACACTTTGTCCAACACATTGTAACAACAGCTTGTAGCAACACATTGTCCAACACATTGTAGCAACACATTGTCCAACACATTGTCTAACACATTGTAACAACACATTGTAGCAACACATTGTCCAACACATTGTAGCAACACATTGTAGCAACACATTGTAGCAACACATTGTAGCAACACATTGTAGCAACACATTGTAGCAACACATTGTCCAACACATTGTAGCAACACATTGTCCAACACATTGTAGCAACAGATTGTCCAACACTTTGTCCAACACATTGTAGCAACACATTGTAGCAACACTTTGTCCAACACATTGTAGCAACACATTGTAGCAACACATTGTCCAACACATTGTAGCAACACATTGTAGCAACACATTGTCCAACACATTGTAGCAACACTTAGTCCAACACATTGTAGCAACACATTGAAGCAACACATTGTCCAACACATTGTAGCAACACATTGTAGCAAAACATTGTCCAACACTTTGTCCAACACATTGTAGCAACACATTGTAGCAACACATTGTTCAACACATTGCAGCAACTCATTGTAGCAAAACATTGTAGCAACACATTGTAGCAACACATTGTCCAACACTTTGTACAACACATTGTAGCAACACATTGTAGCAACTCCTTGTCCAACACATCGTAGCAACACATTGTCCAACACATTGTAGCAACACATTGTCCAACACTTTGTCCAACACATTGTAGCAACACATTGTAGCAACACTTTGTCCAACACATTGTAGCAACACATTGTCTAACACATTGTAGCAACACATTGTCCAACACATTATAGCAACACATTGTAGCAACACATTGTCCAACACATTGTAGCAACACATTGTAGCAACACATTGTCCAACACATTGTCCAACACATTGTAGCAACACATTGTAGCAACACATTGTCCAACACATTGTAGCAACACATTGTCCAACACTTTGTCCAACACATTGTAGCAACACATTGTCCAACACATTGTCCAACACATTGTAGCAACACATTGTAGCAACATATTGTCCAACACATTATAGCAACACATTGTAGGAACACTTTGTCCAACACATTGTAGCAACACATTGTCCAACACATTGTAGCAACACATTGTAGCAACACATTGTCCAACACATTGTAGCAACACATTGTCCAACACATTGTCCAACACATTGTAGCAACACATTGTCCAACACTTTGTAGCAACACATTGTCCAACATATTGTCCAACACATTGTCCAACACATTGTCCAATACATTGTAGCAACACATTGTCCAACACATTGTAGCAACACATTGTCCAACACATTGTAGCAACACATTGTCCAACACATTGTCCAACACATTGTAGCAACACATTTTCCAACACATTGTAGCAACATATTGTCCAACACATTGTAGCAACACATTGTCCAACACTTTGTCCAACACAGTGTAGCAACACATTGTCCAACACATTGCCCAACACATTGTAGCAACACATTGTAGCAACACATTGTCCAACACATTGTAGCAACACATTGTCCAACACTTTGTCCAACACATTGTAGCAACACATTGTAGCAACACATTGTCCAACACATTGTAGCAACACATTGTAGCAACACATTGTCCAACACATTGTAGCAACACATTGTCTAACACATTGTAGCAACACATTGTCCAACGCTTTGTCCAACACATTGTAGCAACACATTGTCCAACACATTATAGCAACACATTGTAGCAACACATTGTAGCAACACATTGTCCAACACATTGTAGCAACACATTGTAGCAACACATTGTCCAACACATTGTAGCAACACATTGTCCAACACGTTGTCCAACACATTGTAGCAACACATTGTCCAACACATTGTCCAACACATTGTTGCAACACATTGTAGCAACACATTGTCCAACACATTGTAGCAACACATTGTAGCAGCACTTTGTCCAACACATTGTAGCAACACATTGTCCAACACATTGTAGCAACACATTGTAGCAACACATTGTCCAACACATTGTAGCAACACATTGTCCAACACATTGTCCAACACATTGTAGCAACACATTGTCCAACACTTTGTAGCAACACATTGTCCAACATATTGTCCAACACATTGTCCAACACATTGTCCAATACATTGTAGCAACACATTGTCCAACACATTGTAGCAACACATTGTCCAACACATTGTAGCAACACATTGTCCAACACATTGTCCAACACATTGTAGCAATACATTGTCCAACACATTGTAGCAACATATTGTCCAAACACATTGTAGCAACACATTGTCCAACACTTTGTCCAACACAGTGTAGCAACACATTGTCCAACACATTGCCCAACACATTGTAGCAACACATTGTAGCAACACATTGTCCAACACATTGTAGCAACACATTGTCCAACACTTTGTCTAACACATTGTCCAACACTTTGTCCAACACATTGTAGCAACACATTGTAGCAACACATTGTCCAACACATTGTAGCAACACATTGTAGCAACACATTGTCCAACACATTGTAGCAACACATTGTCTAACACATTGTAGCAACACATTGTCCAACGCTTTGTCCAACACATTGTAGCAACACATTGTCCAACACATTATAGCAACACATTGTAGCAACACATTGTAGCAACACATTGTCCAACACATTGTAGCAACACATTGTAGCAACACATTGTAGCAACACATTGTCCAACACATTGTAGCAACACATTGTCCAACACATTGTCCAACACATTGTAGCAACACATTGTAGCAACACATTGTCCAACACATTGTAGCAACACATTGTAGCAGCACTTTGTCCAACACATTGTAGCAACACATTGTCCAACACATTGTAGCAACACATTGTAGCAACACATTGTCCAACACATTGTAGCAACACATTGTCCAACACTTTGTCCAACACATTGTAGCAACACATTGTCCAACACTTTGTCTAACACATTGTCCAACACTTTGTCCAACACATTGTAGCAACACATTGTAGCAACACATTGTCCAACACATTGTAGCAACACATTGTAGCAACACATTGTCCAACACATTGTAGCAACACATTGTCTAACACATTGTAGCAACACATTGTCCAACGCTTTGTCCAACACATTGTAGCAACACATTGTCCAACACATTATAGCAACACATTGTAGCAACACATTGTAGCAACACATTGTCCAACACATTGTAGCAACACATTGTAGCAACACATTGTAGCAACACATTGTCCAACACATTGTAGCCGCACATTGTAGCAACACATTGTCCAACACATTGTAGCAACACATTGTCCAACACGTTGTCCAACACATTGTAGCAACATATTGTCCAACACATTGTCCAACACATTGTAGCAACACATTGTAGCAACACATTGTCCAACACATTGTAGCAACACATTGTAGCAGCACATTGTCCAACACATTGTAGCAACACATTGTCCAACACATTGTAGCAACACATTGTAGCAACACATTGTCCAACACATTGTAGCAACACATTGTCCAACACTTTGTCCAACACATTGTAGCAACACATTGTCCAACACTTTGTAGCAACACATTGTCCAACACATTGTAGCAACACATTGTCCAACACTTTGTAGCAACACATTGTCCAACACATTGTCGAACACATTGTCCAATACATTGTCCAATACATTGTAGCAACACATTGTCCAACACATTGTAGCAACACATTGTCCAACACATTGTAGCAACACATTGTCCAACACATTGTCCAACACATTGTCCAACACATTGTCCAACACATTGTAGCAACACATTGTCCAACACATTGTCCAACACTTTGTAGCAACACATTGTCCAACACATTGTCCAACACATTGTCCAATACATTGTAGCTACACATTGTCCAACACATTGTAGCAACACATTGTCCAACACATTGTAGCAACATATTGTCCAACACATTGTAGCAACACATTGTCCAACACTTTGTCCAACACAGTGTAGCAACACATTGACCAACACATTGTCCAACACATTGTAGCAACACATTGTAGCAACACATTGTAGCAACACATTGTCCAACACATTGTAGCAACACATTGTAGCAACACATTGTCCAACACTTTGTCCAACACATTGTAGCAACACATTGTAGCAACACATTGTCCAACACATTGTAGCAACTCATTGTAGCAACACATTGTAGCAACACATTGTCCAACACTTTGTCCAACACATTGTAGCAACACATTGTAGCAACACATTGTCCAACACATTGTAGCAACACATTGTAGCAACACATTGTCCAACACATTGTAGCAACACATTGTCCAACACTTTATCCAACACATTGTAGCAACACATTGTCCAACACATTGTAGCAACACATTGTAGCAACACATTGTCCAACACATTGTAGCAACACATTGTCCAACACTTTGTCCAACACATTGTAGCAACACATTGTCCAACACTTTGTCTAACACATTGTCCAACACTTTGTCCAACACATTGTAGCAACACATTGTAGCAACACATTGTCCAACACATTGTAGCAACACATTGTAGCAACACATTGTCCAACACATTGTAGCAACACATTGTCTAACACATTGTAGCAACACATTGTCCAACGCTTTGTCCAACACATTGTAGCAACACATTGTCCAACACATTATAGCAACACATTGTAGCAACACATTGTAGCAACACATTGTCCAACACATTGTAGCAACACATTGTAGCAACACATTGTAGCAACACATTGTCCAACACATTGTAGCAACACATTGTAGCAACACATTGTCCAACACATTGTAGCAACACATTGTCCAACACGTTGTCCAACACATTGTAGCAACACATTGTCCAACACATTGTCCAACACATTGTAGCAACACATTGTAGCAACAAATTGTCCAACACATTGTAGCAACACATTGTAGCAGCACATTGTCCAACACATTGTAGCAACACATTGTCCAACACATTGTAGCAACACATTGTAGCAACACATTGTCCAACACATTGTAGCAACACATTGTCCAACACTTTGTCCAACACATTGTAGCAACACATTGTCCAACACTTTGTAGCAACACATTGTCCAACACATTGTAGCAACACATTGTCCAACACTTTGTAGCAACACATTGTCCAACACATTGTCGAACACATTGTCCAATACATTGTCCAATACATTGTAGCAACACATTGTCCAACACATTGTAGCAACACATTGTCCAACACATTGTAGCAACACATTGTCCAACACATTGTCCAACACATTGTCCAACACATTGTCCAACACATTGTAGCAACACATTGTCCAACACATTGTCCAACACTTTGTAGCAACACATTGTCCAACACATTGTCCAACACATTGTCCAATACATTGTAGCTACACATTGTCCAACACATTGTAGCAACACATTGTCCAACACATTGTAGCAACATATTGTCCAACACATTGTAGCAACACATTGTCCAACACTTTGTCCAACACAGTGTAGCAACACATTGACCAACACATTGTCCAACACATTGTAGCAACACATTGTAGCAACACATTGTAGCAACACATTGTCCAACACATTGTAGCAACACATTGTAGCAACACATTGTCCAACACTTTGTCCAACACATTGTAGCAACACATTGTAGCAACACATTGTCCAACACATTGTAGCAACTCATTGTAGCAACACATTGTAGCAACACATTGTCCAACACTTTGTCCAACACATTGTAGCAACACATTGTAGCAACACATTGTCCAACACATTGTAGCAACACATTGTAGCAACACATTGTCCAACACATTGTAGCAACACATTGTCCAACACTTTATCCAACACATTGTAGCAACACATTGTCCAACACATTGTAGCAACACATTGACCAACACATTGTCCAACACATTGTAGCAACACATTGTAGCAACACATTGTCCAACACTTTGTCCAACACATTGTAGCAACACATTGTCCAACACATTGTAGCAACACATTGTCCAACACATTGTAGCAACACATTGTCCAACACTTTATCCAACACATTGTAGCAACACATTGTCCAACACATTGTAGCAACACATTGACCAACACATTGTCCAACACATTGTAGCAACACATTGTAGCAACACATTGTCCAACACTTTGTCCAACACATTGTAGCAACACATTGTCCAACACATTGTAGCAACACATTGTCCAACACATTGTAGCAACACATTGTCCAACACATTGTAGCAACACATTGTCCAACACTTTGTCCAACACATTGTAACAACACCTTGCAGCAACACATTGTCCAACACATTGTAGCAACACATTGTCCAACACATTGTAGCAACACATTGTAACAACACATTGTAGCAACACATTGTCCAACACATTGTAGCAACACATTGTAGCAACACATTGTAGCAACACATTGTAGCAACACATTGTAGCAACATATTGTAGCAACACATTGTCCAACACATTGTAGCAACACATTGTCCAACACATTGTAGCAACACATTGTCCAACACTTTGTCCAACACATTGTAGCAACACATTGTAGCAACACTTTGTCCAACACATTGTAGCAACACATTGTAGCAACACATTGTCCAACACATTGTAGCAACACATTGTAGCAACACATTGTCCAACACATTGTAGCAACACTTAGTCCAACACATTGTAGCAACACATTGTAGCAACACATTGTCCAACACATTGTAGCAACACATTGTAGCAAAACATTGTCCAACACTTTGTCCAACACATTGTAGCAACACATTGTAGCAACACATTGTCCAACACATTGCAGCAACTCATTGTAGCAACACATTGTAGCAACACATTGTAGCAACACATTGTCCAACACTTTGTCCAACACATTGTAGCAACACATTGTAGCAACACATTGTCCAACACATCGTAGCAACACATTTTCCAACACATTGTAGCAACACATTGTCCAACACTTTGTCCAACACATTGTAGCAACACATTGTAGCAACACTTTGTCCAACACATTGTAGCAACACATTGTAGCAACACATTGTCTAACACATTGTAGCAACACATTGTCCAACACATTATAGCAACACATTGTAGCAACACATTGTCCAACACATTGTAGCAACACATTGTAGCAACACATTGTCCAACACATTGTCCAACACATTGTAGCAACACATTGTAGCAACACATTGTCCAACACATTGTAGCAACACATTGTCCAACACTTTGTCCAACACATTGTAGCAACACATTGTCCAACACATTGTCCAACACATTGTAGCAACACATTGTAGCAACATATTGTCCAACACATTGTAGCAACACATTGTAGGAACACTTTGTCCAACACATTGTAGCAACACATTGTCCAACACATTGTAGCAACACATTGTAGCAACACATTGTCCAACACATTGTAGCAACACATTGTCCAACACATTGTCCAACACATTGTAGCAACACATTGTCCAACACTTTGTAGCAACACATTGTCCAACATATTGTCCAACACATTGTCCAACACATTGTCCAATACATTGTAGCAACATATTGTCCAACACATTGTAGCAACACATTGTCCAACACATTGTAGCAACACATTGTCCAACACATTGTCCAACACATTGTAGCAACACATTGTCCAACACATTGTAGCAACATATTGTCCAACACATTGTAGCAACACATTGTCCAACACTTTGTCCAACACAGTGTAGCAACACATTGTCCAACACATTGCCCAACACTTTGTAGCAACACATTGTAGCAACACATTGTCCAACACATTGTAGCAACACATTGTCCAACACTTTGTCCAACACATTGTAGCAACACATTGTAGCAACACATTGTCCAACACATTGTAGCAACACATTGTAGCAACACATTGTCTAACACATTGTAGCAACACATTGTCCAACGCTTTGTCCAACACATTGTAGCAACACATTGTCCAACACATTAGAGCAACACATTGTAGCAACACATTGTAGCAACACATTGTCCAACACATTGTAGCAACACATTGTAGCAACACATTGTAGCAACACATTGTCCAACACATTGTAGCAACACATTGTAGCAACACATTGTCCAACACATTGTAGCAACACATTGTCCAACACGTTGTCCAACACATTGTAGCAACACATTGTCCAACACATTGTAGCAACACATTGTAGCAACACATTGTCCAACACATTGTAGCAACACATTGTAGCAGCACTTTGTCCAACACATTGTAGCAACACATTGTCCAACACATTGTAGCAACACATTGTAGCAACACATTGTCCAACACTTTGTAGCAACACATTGTCCAACATATTGTCCAACACATTGTCCAACACATTGTCCAATACATTGTAGCAACACATTGTCCAACACATTGTAGCAACACATTGTCCAACACATTGTAGCAACACATTGTCCAACACATTGTCCAACACATTGTAGCAATACATTGTCCAACACATTGTAGCAACATATTGTCCAAACACATTGTAGCAACACATTGTCCAACACTTTGTCCAACACAGTGTAGCAACACATTGTCCAACACATTGCCCAACACATTGTAGCAACACATAGTAGCAACACAATGTCCAACACATTGTAGCAACACATTGTCCAACACTTTGTCTAACACATTGTCCAACACTTTGTCCAACACATTGTAGCAACACATTGTAGCAACACATTGTCCAACACATTGTAGCAACACATTGTAGCAACACATTGTCCAACACATTGTAGCAACACATTGTCTAACACATTGTAGCAACACATTGTCCAACGCTTTGTCCAACACATTGTAGCAACACATTGTCCAACACATTATAGCAACACATTGTAGCAACACATTGTAGCAACACATTGTCCAACACATTGTAGCAACACATTGTAGCAACACATTGTAGCAACACATTGTCCAACACATTGTAGCAACACATTGTAGCAACACATTGTCCAACACATTGTAGCAACACATTGTCCAACACGTTGTCCAACACATTGTAGCAACACATTGTCCAACACATTGTCCAACACATTGTAGCAACACATTGTAGCAACACATTGTCCAACACATTGTAGCAACACATTGTAGCAGCAATTTGTCCAACACATTGTAGCAACACATTGTCCAACACATTGTAGCAACACATTGTAGCAACACATTGTCCAACACATTGTAGCAACACATTGTCCAACACTTTGTCCAACACATTGTAGCAACACATTGTCCAACACTTTGTAGCAACACATTGTCCAACACATTGTAGCAACACATTGTCCAACACTTTGTAGCAACACATTGTCCAACACATTGTCGAACACATTGTCCAATACATTGTCCAATACATTGTAGCAACACATTGTCCAACACATTGTAGCAACACATTGTCCAACACATTGTAGCAACACATTGTCCAACACATTGTCCAACACATTGTCCAACTCATTGTCCAACACATTGTAGCAACACATTGTCCAACACATTGTCCAACACTTTGTAGCAACACATTGTCCAACACATTGTCCAACACATTGTCCAATACATTGTAGCTACACATTGTCCAACACATTGTAGCAACACATTGTCCAACACATTGTAGCAACACATTGTCCAACACATTGTCCAACACATTGTAGCAACACATTTTCCAACACATTGTAGCAACATATTGTCCAACACATTGTAGCAACACATTGTCCAACACTTTGTCCAACACAGTGTAGCAACACATTGTCCAACACATTGCCCAACACATTGTAGCAACACATTGTAGCAACACATTGTCCAACACATTGTAGCAACACATTGTCCAACACATTATAGCAACACATTGTAGCAACACATTGTAGCAACACATTGTCCAACACATTGTAGCAACACATTGTAGCAACACATTGTAGCAACACATTGTCCAACACATTGTAGCCGCACATTGTAGCAACACATTGTCCAACACATTGTAGCAACACATTGTCCAACACGTTGTCCAACACATTGTAGCAACATATTGTCCAACACATTGTCCAACACATTGTAGCAACACATTGTAGCAACACATTGTCCAACACATTGTAGCAACACATTGTAGCAGCACATTGTCCAACACATTGTAGCAACACATTGTCCAACACATTGTAGCAACACATTGTAGCAACACATTGTCCAACACATTGTAGCAACACATTGTCCAACACTTTGTCCAACACATTGTAGCAACACATTGTCCAACACTTTGTAGCAACACATTGTCCAACACATTGTAGCAACACATTGTCCAACACTTTGTAGCAACACATTGTCCAACACATTGTCGAACACATTGTCCAATACATTGTCCAATACATTGTAGCAACACATTGTCCAACACATTGTAGCAACACATTGTCCAACACATTGTAGCAACACATTGTCCAACACATTGTCCAACACATTGTCCAACACATTGTCCAACACATTGTAGCAACACATTGTCCAACACATTGTCCAACACTTTGTAGCAACACATTGTCCAACACATTGTCCAACACATTGTCCAATACATTGTAGCTACACATTGTCCAACACATTGTAGCAACACATTGTCCAACACATTGTAGCAACATATTGTCCAACACATTGTAGCAACACATTGTCCAACACTTTGTCCAACACAGTGTAGCAACACATTGACCAACACATTGTCCAACACATTGTAGCAACACATTGTAGCAACACATTGTAGCAACACATTGTCCAACACATTGTAGCAACACATTGTAGCAACACATTGTCCAACACTTTGTCCAACACATTGTAGCAACACATTGTAGCAACACATTGTCCAACACATTGTAGCAACTCATTGTAGCAACACATTGTAGCAACACATTGTCCAACACTTTGTCCAACACATTGTAGCAACACATTGTAGCAACACATTGTCCAACACATTGTAGCAACACATTGTAGCAACACATTGTCCAACACATTGTAGCAACACATTGTCCAACACTTTATCCAACACATTGTAGCAACACATTGTCCAACACATTGTAGCAACACATTGTAGCAACACATTGTCCAACACATTGTAGCAACACATTGTCCAACACTTTGTCCAACACATTGTAGCAACACATTGTCCAACACTTTGTCTAACACATTGTCCAACACTTTGTCCAACACATTGTAGCAACACATTGTAGCAACACATTGTCCAACACATTGTAGCAACACATTGTAGCAACACATTGTCCAACACATTGTAGCAACACATTGTCTAACACATTGTAGCAACACATTGTCCAACGCTTTGTCCAACACATTGTAGCAACACATTGTCCAACACATTATAGCAACACATTGTAGCAACACATTGTAGCAACACATTGTCCAACACATTGTAGCAACACATTGTAGCAACACATTGTAGCAACACATTGTCCAACACATTGTAGCAACACATTGTAGCAACACATTGTCCAACACATTGTAGCAACACATTGTCCAACACGTTGTCCAACACATTGTAGCAACACATTGTCCAACACATTGTCCAACACATTGTAGCAACACATTGTAGCAACAAATTGTCCAACACATTGTAGCAACACATTGTAGCAGCACATTGTCCAACACATTGTAGCAACACATTGTCCAACACATTGTAGCAACACATTGTAGCAACACATTGTCCAACACATTGTAGCAACACATTGTCCAACACTTTGTCCAACACATTGTAGCAACACATTGTCCAACACTTTGTAGCAACACATTGTCCAACACATTGTAGCAACACATTGTCCAACACTTTGTAGCAACACATTGTCCAACACATTGTCGAACACATTGTCCAATACATTGTCCAATACATTGTAGCAACACATTGTCCAACACATTGTAGCAACACATTGTCCAACACATTGTAGCAACACATTGTCCAACACATTGTCCAACACATTGTCCAACACATTGTCCAACACATTGTAGCAACACATTGTCCAACACATTGTCCAACACTTTGTAGCAACACATTGTCCAACACATTGTCCAACACATTGTCCAATACATTGTAGCTACACATTGTCCAACACATTGTAGCAACACATTGTCCAACACATTGTAGCAACATATTGTCCAACACATTGTAGCAACACATTGTCCAACACTTTGTCCAACACAGTGTAGCAACACATTGACCAACACATTGTCCAACACATTGTAGCAACACATTGTAGCAACACATTGTAGCAACACATTGTCCAACACATTGTAGCAACACATTGTAGCAACACATTGTCCAACACTTTGTCCAACACATTGTAGCAACACATTGTAGCAACACATTGTCCAACACATTGTAGCAACTCATTGTAGCAACACATTGTAGCAACACATTGTCCAACACTTTGTCCAACACATTGTAGCAACACATTGTAGCAACACATTGTCCAACACATTGTAGCAACACATTGTAGCAACACATTGTCCAACACATTGTAGCAACACATTGTCCAACACTTTATCCAACACATTGTAGCAACACATTGTCCAACACATTGTAGCAACACATTGACCAACACATTGTCCAACACATTGTAGCAACACATTGTAGCAACACATTGTCCAACACTTTGTCCAACACATTGTAGCAACACATTGTCCAACACATTGTAGCAACACATTGTCCAACACATTGTAGCAACACATTGTCCAACACTTTATCCAACACATTGTAGCAACACATTGTCCAACACATTGTAGCAACACATTGACCAACACATTGTCCAACACATTGTAGCAACACATTGTAGCAACACATTGTCCAACACTTTGTCCAACACATTGTAGCAACACATTGTCCAACACATTGTAGCAACACATTGTCCAACACATTGTAGCAACACATTGTCCAACACATTGTAGCAACACATTGTCCAACACTTTGTCCAACACATTGTAACAACACCTTGCAGCAACACATTGTCCAACACATTGTAGCAACACATTGTCCAACACATTGTAGCAACACATTGTAACAACACATTGTAGCAACACATTGTCCAACACATTGTAGCAACACATTGTAGCAACACATTGTAGCAACACATTGTAGCAACACATTGTAGCAACATATTGTAGCAACACATTGTCCAACACATTGTAGCAACACATTGTCCAACACATTGTAGCAACACATTGTCCAACACTTTGTCCAACACATTGTAGCAACACATTGTAGCAACACTTTGTCCAACACATTGTAGCAACACATTGTAGCAACACATTGTCCAACACATTGTAGCAACACATTGTAGCAACACATTGTCCAACACATTGTAGCAACACTTAGTCCAACACATTGTAGCAACACATTGTAGCAACACATTGTCCAACACATTGTAGCAACACATTGTAGCAAAACATTGTCCAACACTTTGTCCAACACATTGTAGCAACACATTGTAGCAACACATTGTCCAACACATTGCAGCAACTCATTGTAGCAACACATTGTAGCAACACATTGTAGCAACACATTGTCCAACACTTTGTCCAACACATTGTAGCAACACATTGTAGCAACACATTGTCCAACACATCGTAGCAACACATTTTCCAACACATTGTAGCAACACATTGTCCAACACTTTGTCCAACACATTGTAGCAACACATTGTAGCAACACTTTGTCCAACACATTGTAGCAACACATTGTAGCAACACATTGTCTAACACATTGTAGCAACACATTGTCCAACACATTATAGCAACACATTGTAGCAACACATTGTCCAACACATTGTAGCAACACATTGTAGCAACACATTGTCCAACACATTGTCCAACACATTGTAGCAACACATTGTAGCAACACATTGTCCAACACATTGTAGCAACACATTGTCCAACACTTTGTCCAACACATTGTAGCAACACATTGTCCAACACATTGTCCAACACATTGTAGCAACACATTGTAGCAACATATTGTCCAACACATTGTAGCAACACATTGTAGGAACACTTTGTCCAACACATTGTAGCAACACATTGTCCAACACATTGTAGCAACACATTGTAGCAACACATTGTCCAACACATTGTAGCAACACATTGTCCAACACATTGTCCAACACATTGTAGCAACACATTGTCCAACACTTTGTAGCAACACATTGTCCAACATATTGTCCAACACATTGTCCAACACATTGTCCAATACATTGTAGCAACATATTGTCCAACACATTGTAGCAACACATTGTCCAACACATTGTAGCAACACATTGTCCAACACATTGTCCAACACATTGTAGCAACACATTGTCCAACACATTGTAGCAACATATTGTCCAACACATTGTAGCAACACATTGTCCAACACTTTGTCCAACACAGTGTAGCAACACATTGTCCAACACATTGCCCAACACTTTGTAGCAACACATTGTAGCAACACATTGTCCAACACATTGTAGCAACACATTGTCCAACACTTTGTCCAACACATTGTAGCAACACATTGTAGCAACACATTGTCCAACACATTGTAGCAACACATTGTAGCAACACATTGTCTAACACATTGTAGCAACACATTGTCCAACGCTTTGTCCAACACATTGTAGCAACACATTGTCCAACACATTAGAGCAACACATTGTAGCAACACATTGTAGCAACACATTGTCCAACACATTGTAGCAACACATTGTAGCAACACATTGTAGCAACACATTGTCCAACACATTGTAGCAACACATTGTAGCAACACATTGTCCAACACATTGTAGCAACACATTGTCCAACACGTTGTCCAACACATTGTAGCAACACATTGTCCAACACATTGTAGCAACACATTGTAGCAACACATTGTCCAACACATTGTAGCAACACATTGTAGCAGCACTTTGTCCAACACATTGTAGCAACACATTGTCCAACACATTGTAGCAACACATTGTAGCAACACATTGTCCAACACTTTGTAGCAACACATTGTCCAACATATTGTCCAACACATTGTCCAACACATTGTCCAATACATTGTAGCAACACATTGTCCAACACATTGTAGCAACACATTGTCCAACACATTGTAGCAACACATTGTCCAACACATTGTCCAACACATTGTAGCAATACATTGTCCAACACATTGTAGCAACATATTGTCCAAACACATTGTAGCAACACATTGTCCAACACTTTGTCCAACACAGTGTAGCAACACATTGTCCAACACATTGCCCAACACATTGTAGCAACACATAGTAGCAACACAATGTCCAACACATTGTAGCAACACATTGTCCAACACTTTGTCTAACACATTGTCCAACACTTTGTCCAACACATTGTAGCAACACATTGTAGCAACACATTGTCCAACACATTGTAGCAACACATTGTAGCAACACATTGTCCAACACATTGTAGCAACACATTGTCTAACACATTGTAGCAACACATTGTCCAACGCTTTGTCCAACACATTGTAGCAACACATTGTCCAACACATTATAGCAACACATTGTAGCAACACATTGTAGCAACACATTGTCCAACACATTGTAGCAACACATTGTAGCAACACATTGTAGCAACACATTGTCCAACACATTGTAGCAACACATTGTAGCAACACATTGTCCAACACATTGTAGCAACACATTGTCCAACACGTTGTCCAACACATTGTAGCAACACATTGTCCAACACATTGTCCAACACATTGTAGCAACACATTGTAGCAACACATTGTCCAACACATTGTAGCAACACATTGTAGCAGCAATTTGTCCAACACATTGTAGCAACACATTGTCCAACACATTGTAGCAACACATTGTAGCAACACATTGTCCAACACATTGTAGCAACACATTGTCCAACACTTTGTCCAACACATTGTAGCAACACATTGTCCAACACTTTGTAGCAACACATTGTCCAACACATTGTAGCAACACATTGTCCAACACTTTGTAGCAACACATTGTCCAACACATTGTCGAACACATTGTCCAATACATTGTCCAATACATTGTAGCAACACATTGTCCAACACATTGTAGCAACACATTGTCCAACACATTGTAGCAACACATTGTCCAACACATTGTCCAACACATTGTCCAACTCATTGTCCAACACATTGTAGCAACACATTGTCCAACACATTGTCCAACACTTTGTAGCAACACATTGTCCAACACATTGTCCAACACATTGTCCAATACATTGTAGCTACACATTGTCCAACACATTGTAGCAACACATTGTCCAACACATTGTAGCAACATATTGTCCAACACATTGTAGCAACACATTGTCCAACACTTTGTCCAACACAGTGTAGCAACACATTGACCAACACATTGTCCAACACATTGTCCAACACATTGTAGCAACACATTGTAGCAACACATTGTCCAACACTTTGTCCAACACATTGTAGCAACACATTGTCCAACACATTGTAGCAACACATTGTCCAACACATTGTAGCAACACATTGTCCAACACATTGTCCAACACATTGTTGCAACACATTGTAGCAACACATTGTCCAACACATTGTAGCAACACATTGTAGCAGCACTTTGTCCAACACATTGTAGCAACACATTGTCCAACACATTGTAGCAACACATTGTAGCAACACATTGTCCAACACATTGTAGCAACACATTGTCCAACACATTGTCCAACACATTGTAGCAACACATTGTCCAACACTTTGTAGCAACACATTGTCCAACATATTGTCCAACACATTGTCCAACACATTGTCCAATACATTGTAGCAACACATTGTCCAACACATTGTAGCAACACATTGTCCAACACATTGTAGCAACACATTGTCCAACACATTGTCCAACACATTGTAGCAATACATTGTCCAACACATTGTAGCAACATATTGTCCAAACACATTGTAGCAACACATTGTCCAACACTTTGTCCAACACAGTGTAGCAACACATTGTCCAACACATTGCCCCACACATTGTAGCAACACATTGTAGCAACACATTGTCCAACACATTGTAGCAACACATTGTCCAACACTTTGTCTAACACATTGTCCAACACTTTGTCCAACACATTGTAGCAACACATTGTAGCAACACATTGTCCAACACATTGTAGCAACACATTGTAGCAACACATTGTCCAACACATTGTAGCAACACATTGTCTAACACATTGTAGCAACACATTGTCCAACGCTTTGTCCAACACATTGTAGCAACACATTGTCCAACACATTATAGCAACACATTGTAGCAACACATTGTAGCAACACATTGTCCAACACATTGTAGCAACACATTGTAGCAACACATTGTAGCAACACATTGTCCAACACATTGTAGCAACACATTGTCCAACACATTGTCCAACACATTGTAGCAACACATTGTAGCAACACATTGTCCAACACATTGTAGCAACACATTGTAGCAGCACTTTGTCCAACACATTGTAGCAACACATTGTCCAACACATTGTAGCAACACATTGTAGCAACACATTGTCCAACACATTGTAGCAACACATTGTCCAACACTTTGTCCAACACATTGTAGCAACACATTGTCCAACACTTTGTCTAACACATTGTCCAACACTTTGTCCAACACATTGTAGCAACACATTGTAGCAACACATTGTCCAACACATTGTAGCAACACATTGTCTAACACATTGTAGCAACACATTGTCCAACGCTTTGTCCAACACATTGTAGCAACACATTGTCCAACACATTATAGCAACACATTGTAGCAACACATTGTAGCAACACATTGTCCAACACATTGTAGCAACACATTGTAGCAACACATTGTAGCAACACATTGTCCAACACATTGTAGCAACACATTGTAGCAACACATTGTCCAACACATTGTAGCAACACATTGTCCAACACGTTGTCCAACACATTGTAGCAACACATTGTCCAACACATTGTCCAACACATTGTAGCAACACATTGTAGCAACACATTGTCCAACACATTGTAGCAACACATTGTAGCAGCACTTTGTCCAACACATTGTAGCAACACATTGTCCAACACATTGTAGCAACACATTGTAGCAACACATTGTCCAACACATTGTAGCAACACATTGTCCAACACTTTGTCCAACACATTGTAGCAACACATTGTCCAACACTTTGTAGCAACACATTGTCCAACACATTGTAGCAACCCATTGTCCAACACTTTGTAGCAACACATTGTCCAACACATTGTCGAACACATTGTCCAATACATTGTCCAATACATTGTAGCAACACATTGTCCAACACATTGTAGCAACACATTGTCCAACACATTGTAGCAACACATTGTCCAACACATTGTCCAACACATTGTCCAACACATTGTCCAACACATTGTAGCAACACATTGTCCAACACATTGTCCAACACTTTGTAGCAACACATTGTCCAACACATTGTCCAACACATTGTCCAATACATTGTAGCTACACATTGTCCAACACATTGTAGCAACACATTGTCCAACACATTGTAGCAACATATTGTCCAACACATTGTAGCAACACATTGTCCAACACTTTGTCCAACACAGTGTAGCAACACATTGACCAACACATTGTCAAACACATTGTAGCAACACATTGTAGCAACACATTGTAGCAACACATTGTCCAACACATTGTAGCAACACATTGTAGCAACACATTGTCCAACACTTTGTCCAACACATTGTAGCAACACATTGTAGCAACACATTGTCCAACACATTGTAGCAACTCATTGTAGCAACACATTGTAGCAACACATTGTCCAACACTTTGTCCAACACATTGTAGCAACACATTGTAGCAACACATTGTCCAACACATTGTAGCAACACATTGTAGCAACACATTGTCCAACACATTATAGCAACACATTGTCCAACACTTTATCCAACACATTGTAGCAACACATTGTCCAACACATTGTAGCAACACATTGACCAACACATTGTCCAACACATTGTAGCAACACATTGTAGCAACACATTGTCCAACACTTTGTCCAACACATTGTAGCAACACATTGTCCAACACATTGTAGCAACACATTGTCCAACACATTGTAGCAACACATTGTCCAACACTTTATCCAACACATTGTAGCAACACATTGTCCAACACATTGTAGCAACACATTGACCAACACATTGTCCAACACATTGTAGCAACACATTGTAGCAACACATTGTCCAACACTTTGTCCAACACATTGTAGCAACACATTGTCCAACACATTGTAGCAACACATTGTCCAACACATTGTAGCAACACATTGTCCAACACTTTGTCCAACACATTGTAACAACACCTTGCAGCAACACATTGTCCAACACATTGTAGCAACACATTGTCCAACACATTGTAGCAACACATTGTAACAACACATTGTAGCAACACATTGTCCAACACATTGTAGCAACACATTGTAGCAACACATTGTAGCAACACATTGTAGCAACACATTGTAGCAACATATTGTAGCAACACATTGTCCAACACATTGTAGCAACACATTGTCCAACACATTGTAGCAACACATTGTCCAACACTTTGTCCAACACATTGTAGCAACACATTGTAGCAACACTTTGTCCAACACATTGTAGCAACACATTGTAGCAACACATTGTCCAACACATTGTAGCAACACATTGTAGCAACACATTGTCCAACACATTGTAGCAACACTTAGTCCAACACATTGTAGCAACACATTGTAGCAACACATTGTCCAACACATTGTAGCAACACATTGTAGCAAAACATTGTCCAACACTTTGTCCAACACATTGTAGCAACACATTGTAGCAACACATTGTCCAACACATTGCAGCAACTCATTGTAGCAACACATTGTAGCAACACATTGTAGCAACACATTGTCCAACACTTTGTCCAACACATTGTAGCAACACATTGTAGCAACACATTGTCCAACACATCGTAGCAACACATTGTCCAACACATTGTAGCAACACATTGTCCAACACTTTGTCCAACACATTGTAGCAACACATTGTAGCAACACTTTGTCCAACACATTGTAGCAACACATTGTAGCAACACATTGTCTAACACATTGTAGCAACACATTGTCCAACACATTATAGCAACACATTGTAGCAACACATTGTCCAACACATTGTAGCAACACATTGTAGCAACACATTGTCCAACACATTGTCCAACACATTGTAGCAACACATTGTAGCAACACATTGTCCAACACATTGTAGCAACACATTGTCCAACACTTTGTCCAACACATTGTAGCAACACATTGTCCAACACATTGTCCAACACATTGTAGCAACACATTGTAGCAACATATTGTCCAACACATTGTAGCAACACATTGTAGGAACACTTTGTCCAACACATTGTAGCAACACATTGTCCAACACATTGTAGCAACACATTGTAGCAACACATTGTCCAACACATTGTAGCAACACATTGTCCAACATATTGTCCAACACATTGTCCAACACATTGTCCAATACATTGTAGCAACATATTATCCAACACATTGTAGCAACACATTGTAGCAACACATTGTAGCAACACATTGTAGCAACACATTGTAGCAACACATTGTAGCAACACATTGTCCAACACATTGTAGCAACACATTGTCCAACACATTGTAGCAACAGATTGTCCAACACTTTGTCCAACACATTGTAGCAACACATTGTAGCAACACTTTGTCCAACACATTGTAGCAACACATTGTAGCAACACATTGTCCAACACATTGTAGCAACACATTGTAGCAACACATTGTCCAACACATTGTAGCAACACTTAGTCCAACACATTGTAGCAACACATTGAAGCAACACATTGTCCAACACATTGTAGCAACACATTGTAGCAAAACATTGTCCAACACTTTGTCCAACACATTGTAGCAACACATTGTAGCAACACATTGTCCAACACATTGCAGCAACTCATTGTAGCAAAACATTGTAGCAACACATTTTAGCAACACATTGTCCAACACTTTGTACAACACATTGTAGCAACACATTGTAGCAACTCCTTGTCCAACACATCGTAGCAACACATTGTCCAACACATTGTAGCAACACATTGTCCAACACTTTGTCCAACACATTGTAGCAACACATTGTAGCAACACTTTGTCCAACACATTGTAGCAACACATTGTCTAACACATTGTAGCAACACATTGTCCAACACATTATAGCAACACATTGTAGCAACACATTGTCCAACACATTGTAGCAACACATTGTAGCAACACATTGTCCAACACATTGTCCAACACATTGTAGCAACACATTGTAGCAACACATTGTCCAACACATTGTAGCAACACATTGTCCAACACTTTGTCCAACACATTGTAGCAACACATTGTCCAACACATTGTCCAACACATTGTAGCAACACATTGTAGCAACATATTGTCCAACACATTGTAGCAACACATTGTAGGAACACTTTGTCCAACACATTGTAGCAACACATTGTCCAACACATTGTAGCAACACATTGTAGCAACACATTGTCCAACACATTGTAGCAACACATTGTCCAACACATTGTCCAACACATTGTAGCAACACATTGTCCAACACTTTGTAGCAACACATTGTCCAACATATTGTCCAACACATTGTCCAACACATTGTCCAATACATTGTAGCAACACATTGTCCAACACATTGTAGCAACACATTGTCCAACACATTGTAGCAACACATTGTCCAACACATTGTCCAACACATTGTAGCAACACATTTTCCAACACATTGTAGCAACATATTGTCCAACACATTGTAGCAACACATTGTCCAACACTTTGTCCAACACAGTGTAGCAACACATTGTCCAACACATTGCCCAACACATTGTAGCAACACATTGTAGCAACACATTGTCCAACACATTGTAGCAACACATTGTCCAACACTTTGTCCAACACATTGTAGCAACACATTGTAGCAACACATTGTCCAACACATTGTAGCAACACATTGTAGCAACACATTGTCCAACACATTGTAGCAACACATTGTCTAACACATTGTAGCAACACATTGTCCAACGCTTTGTCCAACACATTGTAGCAACACATTGTCCAACACATTATAGCAACACATTGTAGCAACACATTGTAGCAACACATTGTCCAACACATTGTAGCAACACATTGTAGCAACACATTGTCCAACACATTGTAGCAACACATTGTCCAACACGTTGTCCAACACATTGTAGCAACACATTGTCCAACACATTGTCCAACACATTGTTGCAACACATTGTAGCAACACATTGTCCAACACATTGTAGCAACACATTGTAGCAGCACTTTGTCCAACACATTGTAGCAACACATTGTCCAACACATTGTAGCAACACATTGTAGCAACACATTGTCCAACACATTGTAGCAACACATTGTCCAACACATTGTCCAACACATTGTAGCAACACATTGTCCAACACTTTGTAGCAACACATTGTCCAACATATTGTCCAACACATTGTCCAACACATTGTCCAACACATTGTCCAATACATTGTAGCAACACATTGTCCAACACATTGTAGCAACACATTGTCCAACACATTGTAGCAACATATTGTCCAACACATTGTCCAACACATTGTAGCAATACATTGTCCAACACATTGTAGCAACATATTGTCCAAACACATTGTAGCAACACATTGTCCAACACTTTGTCCAACACAGTGTAGCAACACATTGTCCAACACATTGCCCAACACATTGTAGCAACACATTGTAGCAACACATTGTCCAACACATTGTAGCAACACATTGTCCAACACTTTGTCTAACACATTGTCCAACACTTTGTCCAACACATTGTAGCAACACATTGTAGCAACACATTGTCCAACACATTGTAGCAACACATTGTAGCAACACATTGTCCAACACATTGTAGCAACACATTGTCTAACACATTGTAGCAACACATTGTCCAACGCTTTGTCCAACACATTGTAGCAACACATTGTCCAACACATTATAGCAACACATTGTAGCAACACATTGTAGCAACACATTGTCCAACACATTGTAGCAACACATTGTAGCAACACATTGTAGCAACACATTGTCCAACACATTGTAGCAACACATTGTCCAACACATTGTCCAACACATTGTAGCAACACATTGTAGCAACACATTGTCCAACACATTGTAGCAACACATTGTAGCAGCACTTTGTCCAACACATTGTAGCAACACATTGTCCAACACATTGTAGCAACACATTGTAGCAACACATTGTCCAACACATTGTAGCAACACATTGTCCAACACTTTGTCCAACACATTGTAGCAACACATTGTCCAACACTTTGTCTAACACATTGTCCAACACTTTGTCCAACACATTGTAGCAACACATTGTAGCAACACATTGTCCAACACATTGTAGCAACACATTGTAGCAACACATTGTCCAACACATTGTAGCAACACATTGTCTAACACATTGTAGCAACACATTGTCCAACGCTTTGTCCAACACATTGTAGCAACACATTGTCCAACACATTATAGCAACACATTGTAGCAACACATTGTAGCAACACATTGTCCAACACATTGTAGCAACACATTGTAGCAACACATTGTAGCAACACATTGTCCAACACATTGTAGCCGCACATTGTAGCAACACATTGTCCAACACATTGTAGCAACACATTGTCCAACACGTTGTCCAACACATTGTAGCAACACATTGTCCAACACATTGTCCAACACATTGTAGCAACACATTGTAGCAACACATTGTCCAACACATTGTAGCAACACATTGTAGCAGCACATTGTCCAACACATTGTAGCAACACATTGTCCAACACATTGTAGCAACACATTGTAGCAACACATTGTCCAACACATTGTAGCAACACATTGTCCAACACTTTGTCCAACACATTGTAGCAACACATTGTCCAACACTTTGTAGCAACACATTGTCCAACACATTGTAGCAACACATTGTCCAACACTTTGTAGCAACACATTGTCCAACACATTGTCGAACACATTGTCCAATACATTGTCCAATACATTGTAGCAACACATTGTCCAACACATTGTAGCAACACATTGTCCAACACATTGTAGCAACACATTGTCCAACACATTGTCCAACACATTGTCCAACACATTGTCCAACACATTGTAGCAACACATTGTCCAACACATTGTCCAACACTTTGTAGCAACACATTGTCCAACACATTGTCCAACACATTGTCCAATACATTGTAGCTACACATTGTCCAACACATTGTAGCAACACATTGTCCAACACATTGTAGCAACATATTGTCCAACACATTGTAGCAACACATTGTCCAACACTTTGTCCAACACAGTGTAGCAACACATTGACCAACACATTGTCCAACACATTGTAGCAACACATTGTAGCAACACATTGTAGCAACACATTGTCCAACACATTGTAGCAACACATTGTAGCAACACATTGTCCAACACTTTGTCCAACACATTGTAGCAACACATTGTAGCAACACATTGTCCAACACATTGTAGCAACTCATTGTAGCAACACATTGTAGCAACACATTGTCCAACACTTTGTCCAACACATTGTAGCAACACATTGTAGCAACACATTGTCCAACACATTGTAGCAACACATTGTAGCAACACATTGTCCAACACATTGTAGCAACACATTGTCCAACACTTTATCCAACACATTGTAGCAACAAATTGTCCAACACATTGTAGCAACACATTGTAGCAACACATTGTCCAACACATTGTAGCAACACATTGTCCAACACTTTGTCCAACACATTGTAGCAACACATTGTCCAACACTTTGTCTAACACATTGTCCAACACTTTGTCCAACACATTGTAGCAACACATTGTAGCAACACATTGTCCAACACATTGTAGCAACACATTGTAGCAACACATTGTCCAACACATTGTAGCAACACATTGTCTAACACATTGTAGCAACACATTGTCCAACGCTTTGTCCAACACATTGTAGCAACACATTGTCCAACACATTATAGCAACACATTGTAGCAACACATTGTAGCAACACATTGTCCAACACATTGTAGCAACACATTGTAGCAACACATTGTAGCAACACATTGTCCAACACATTGTAGCAACACATTGTAGCAACACATTGTCCAACACATTGTAGCAACACATTGTCCAACACGTTGTCCAACACATTGTAGCAACACATTGTCCAACACATTGTCCAACACATTGTAGCAACACATTGTAGCAACACATTGTCCAACACATTGTAGCAACACATTGTAGCAGCACATTGTCCAACACATTGTAGCAACACATTGTCCAACACATTGTAGCAACACATTGTAGCAACACATTGTCCAACACATTGTAGCAACACATTGTCCAACACTTTGTCCAACACATTGTAGCAACACATTGTCCAACACTTTGTAGCAACACATTGTCCAACACATTGTAGCAACACATTGTCCAACACTTTGTAGCAACACATTGTCCAACACATTGTCGAACACATTGTCCAATACATTGTCCAATACATTGTAGCAACACATTGTCCAACACATTGTAGCAACACATTGTCCAACACATTGTAGCAACACATTGTCCAACACATTGTCCAACACATTGTCCAACACATTGTCCAACACATTGTAGCAACACATTGTCCAACACATTGTCCAACACTTTGTAGCAACACATTGTCCAACACATTGTCCAACACATTGTCCAATACATTGTAGCTACACATTGTCCAACACATTGTAGCAACACATTGTCCAACACATTGTAGCAACATATTGTCCAACACATTGTAGCAACACATTGTCCAACACTTTGTCCAACACAGTGTAGCAACACATTGACCAACACATTGTCCAACACATTGTAGCAACACATTGTAGCAACACATTGTAGCAACACATTGTCCAACACATTGTAGCAACACATTGTAGCAACACATTGTCCAACACTTTGTCCAACACATTGTAGCAACACATTGTAGCAACACATTGTCCAACACATTGTAGCAACTCATTGTAGCAACACATTGTAGCAACACATTGTCCAACACTTTGTCCAACACATTGTAGCAACACATTGTAGCAACACATTGTCCAACACATTGTAGCAACACATTGTAGCAACACATTGTCCAACACATTGTAGCAACACATTGTCCAACACTTTATCCAACACATTGTAGCAACACATTGTCCAACACATTGTAGCAACACATTGACCAACACATTGTCCAACACATTGTAGCAACACATTGTAGCAACACATTGTCCAACACTTTGTCCAACACATTGTAGCAACACATTGTCCAACACATTGTAGCAACACATTGTCCAACACATTGTAGCAACACATTGTCCAACACTTTATCCAACACATTGTAGCAACACATTGTCCAACACATTGTAGCAACACATTGACCAACACATTGTCCAACACATTGTAGCAACACATTGTAGCAACACATTGTCCAACACTTTGTCCAACACATTGTAGCAACACATTGTCCAACACATTGTAGCAACACATTGTCCAACACATTGTAGCAACACATTGTCCAACACATTGTAGCAACACATTGTCCAACACTTTGTCCAACACATTGTAACAACACCTTGCAGCAACACATTGTCCAACACATTGTAGCAACACATTGTCCAACACATTGTAGCAACACATTGTAACAACACATTGTAGCAACACATTGTCCAACACATTGTAGCAACACATTGTAGCAACACATTGTAGCAACACATTGTAGCAACACATTGTAGCAACATATTGTAGCAACACATTGTCCAACACATTGTAGCAACACATTGTCCAACACATTGTAGCAACACATTGTCCAACACTTTGTCCAACACATTGTAGCAACACATTGTAGCAACACTTTGTCCAACACATTGTAGCAACACATTGTAGCAACACATTGTCCAACACATTGTAGCAACACATTGTAGCAACACATTGTCCAACACATTGTAGCAACACTTAGTCCAACACATTGTAGCAACACATTGTAGCAACACATTGTCCAACACATTGTAGCAACACATTGTAGCAAAACATTGTCCAACACTTTGTCCAACACATTGTAGCAACACATTGTAGCAACACATTGTCCAACACATTGCAGCAACTCATTGTAGCAACACATTGTAGCAACACATTGTAGCAACACATTGTCCAACACTTTGTCCAACACATTGTAGCAACACATTGTAGCAACACATTGTCCAACACATCGTAGCAACACATTTTCCAACACATTGTAGCAACACATTGTCCAACACTTTGTCCAACACATTGTAGCAACACATTGTAGCAACACTTTGTCCAACACATTGTAGCAACACATTGTAGCAACACATTGTCTAACACATTGTAGCAACACATTGTCCAACACATTATAGCAACACATTGTAGCAACACATTGTCCAACACATTGTAGCAACACATTGTAGCAACACATTGTCCAACACATTGTCCAACACATTGTAGCAACACATTGTAGCAACACATTGTCCAACACATTGTAGCAACACATTGTCCAACACTTTGTCCAACACATTGTAGCAACACATTGTCCAACACATTGTCCAACACATTGTAGCAACACATTGTAGCAACATATTGTCCAACACATTGTAGCAACACATTGTAGGAACACTTTGTCCAACACATTGTAGCAACACATTGTCCAACACATTGTAGCAACACATTGTAGCAACACATTGTCCAACACATTGTAGCAACACATTGTCCAACACATTGTCCAACACATTGTAGCAACACATTGTCCAACACTTTGTAGCAACACATTGTCCAACATATTGTCCAACACATTGTCCAACACATTGTCCAATACATTGTAGCAACATATTGTCCAACACATTGTAGCAACACATTGTCCAACACATTGTAGCAACACATTGTCCAACACATTGTCCAACACATTGTAGCAACACATTGTCCAACACATTGTAGCAACATATTGTCCAACACATTGTAGCAACACATTGTCCAACACTTTGTCCAACACAGTGTAGCAACACATTGTCCAACACATTGCCCAACACATTGTAGCAACACATTGTAGCAACACATTGTCCAACACATTGTAGCAACACATTGTCCAACACTTTGTCCAACACATTGTAGCAACACATTGTAGCAACACATTGTCCAACACATTGTAGCAACACATTGTAGCAACACATTGTCTAACACATTGTAGCAACACATTGTCCAACGCTTTGTCCAACACATTGTAGCAACACATTGTCCAACACATTAGAGCAACACATTGTAGCAACACATTGTAGCAACACATTGTCCAACACATTGTAGCAACACATTGTAGCAACACATTGTAGCAACACATTGTCCAACACATTGTAGCAACACATTGTAGCAACACATTGTCCAACACATTGTAGCAACACATTGTCCAACACGTTGTCCAACACATTGTAGCAACACATTGTCCAACACATTGTAGCAACACATTGTAGCAACACATTGTCCAACACATTGTAGCAACACATTGTAGCAGCACTTTGTCCAACACATTGTAGCAACACATTGTCCAACACATTGTAGCAACACATTGTAGCAACACATTGTCCAACACTTTGTAGCAACACATTGTCCAACATATTGTCCAACACATTGTCCAACACATTGTCCAATACATTGTAGCAACACATTGTCCAACACATTGTAGCAACACATTGTCCAACACATTGTAGCAACACATTGTCCAACACATTGTCCAACACATTGTAGCAATACATTGTCCAACACATTGTAGCAACATATTGTCCAAACACATTGTAGCAACACATTGTCCAACACTTTGTCCAACACAGTGTAGCAACACATTGTCCAACACATTGCCCAACACATTGTAGCAACACATAGTAGCAACACATTGTCCAACACATTGTAGCAACACATTGTCCAACACTTTGTCTAACACATTGTCCAACACTTTGTCCAACACATTGTAGCAACACATTGTAGCAACACATTGTCCAACACATTGTAGCAACACATTGTAGCAACACATTGTCCAACACATTGTAGCAACACATTGTCTAACACATTGTAGCAACACATTGTCCAACGCTTTGTCCAACACATTGTAGCAACACATTGTCCAACACATTATAGCAACACATTGTAGCAACACATTGTAGCAACACATTGTCCAACACATTGTAGCAACACATTGTAGCAACACATTGTAGCAACACATTGTCCAACACATTGTAGCAACACATTGTAGCAACACATTGTCCAACACATTGTAGCAACACATTGTCCAACACGTTGTCCAACACATTGTAGCAACACATTGTCCAACACATTGTCCAACACATTGTAGCAACACATTGTAGCAGCAATTTGTCCAACACATTGTAGCAACACATTGTCCAACACATTGTAGCAACACATTGTAGCAACACATTGTCCAACACATTGTAGCAACACATTGTCCAACACTTTGTCCAACACATTGTAGCAACACATTGTCCAACACTTTGTAGCAACACATTGTCCAACACATTGTAGCAACACATTGTCCAACACTTTGTAGCAACACATTGTCCAACACATTGTCGAACACATTGTCCAATACATTGTCCAATATATTGTAGCAACACATTGTCCAACACATTGTAGCAACACATTGTCCAACACATTGTAGCAACACATTGTCCAACACATTGTCCAACACATTGTCCAACACATTGTCCAACACATTGTAGCAACACATTGTCCAACACATTGTCCAACACTTTGTAGCAACACATTGTCCAACACATTGTCCAACACATTGTCCAATACATTGTAGCTACACATTGTCCAACACATTGTAGCAACACATTGTCCAACACATTGTAGCAACATATTGTCCAACACATTGTAGCAACACATTGTCCAACACTTTGTCCAACACAGTGTAGCAACACATTGACCAACACATTGTCCAACACATTGTCCAACACATTGTAGCAACACATTGTAGCAATACATTGTCCAACACTTTGTCCAACACATTGTAGCAACACATTGTCCAACACATTGTAGCAACACATTGTCCAACACATTGTAGCAACACATTGTCCAACACATTGTCCAACACATTGTTGCAACACATTGTAGCAACACATTGTCCAACACATTGTAGCAACACATTGTAGCAGCACTTTGTCCAACACATTGTAGCAACACATTGTCCAACACATTGTAGCAACACATTGTAGCAACACATTGTCCAACACATTGTAGCAACACATTGTCCAACACATTGTCCAACACATTGTAGCAACACATTGTCCAACACTTTGTAGCAACACATTGTCCAACATATTGTCCAACACATTGTCCAACACATTGTCCAATACATTGTAGCAACACATTGTCCAACACATTGTAGCAACACATTGTCCAACACATTGTAGCAACACATTGTCCAACACATTGTCCAAATCATTGTAGCAATACATTGTCCAACACATTGTAGCAACATATTGTCCAAACACATTGTAGCAACACATTGTCCAACACTTTGTCCAACACAGTGTAGCAACACATTGTCCAACACATTGCCCAACACATTGTAGCAACACATTGTAGCAACACATTGTCCAACACATTGTAGCAACACATTGTCCAACACTTTGTCTAACACATTGTCCAACACTTTGTCCAACACATTGTAGCAACACATTGTAGCAACACATTGTCCAACACATTGTAGCAACACATTGTAGCAACACATTGTCCAACACATTGTAGCAACACATTGTCTAACACATTGTAGCAACACATTGTCCAACGCTTTGTCCAACACATTGTAGCAACACATTGTCCAACACATTATAGCAACACATTGTAGCAACACATTGTAGCAACACATTGTCCAACACATTGTAGCAACACATTGTAGCAACACATTGTAGCAACACATTGTCCAACACATTGTAGCAACACATTGTCCAACACATTGTCCAACACATTGTAGCAACACATTGTAGCAACACATTGTCCAACACATTGTAGCAACACATTGTAGCAGCACTTTGTCCAACACATTGTAGCAACACATTGTCCAACACATTGTAGCAACACATTGTAGCAACACATTGTCCAACACATTGTAGCAACACATTGTCCAACACTTTGTCCAACACATTGTAGCAACACATTGTCCAACACTTTGTCTAACACATTGTCCAACACTTTGTCCAACACATTGTAGCAACACATTGTAGCAACACATTGTCCAACACATTGTAGCAACACATTGTAGCAACACATTGTCCAACACATTGTAGCAACACATTGTCTAACACATTGTAGCAACACATTGTCCAACGCTTTGTCCAACACATTGTAGCAACACATTGTCCAACACATTATAGCAACACATTGTAGCAACACATTGTAGCAACACATTGTCCAACACATTGTAGCAACACATTGTAGCAACACATTGTAGCAACACATTGTCCAACACATTGTAGCAACACATTGTAGCAACACATTGTCCAACACATTGTAGCAACACATTGTCCAACACGTTGTCCAACACATTGTAGCAACACATTGTCCAACACATTGTCCAACACATTGTAGCAACACATTGTAGCAACACATTGTCCAACACATTGTAGCAACACATTGTAGCAGCACTTTGTCCAACACATTGTAGCAACACATTGTCCAACACATTGTAGCAACACATTGTAGCAACACATTGTCCAACACATTGTAGCAACACATTGTCCAACACTTTGTCCAACACATTGTAGCAACACATTGTCCAACACTTTGTAGCAACACATTGTCCAACACATTGTAGCAACACATTGTCCAACACTTTGTAGCAACACATTGTCCAACACATTGTCGAACACATTGTCCAATACATTGTCCAATACATTGTAGCAACACATTGTCCAACACATTGTAGCAACACATTGTCCAACACATTGTAGCAACACATTGTCCAACACATTGTCCAACACATTGTCCAACACATTGTCCAACACATTGTAGCAACACATTGTCCAACACATTGTCCAACACTTTGTAGCAACACATTGTCCAACACATTGTCCAACACATTGTCCAATACATTGTAGCTACACATTGTCCAACACATTGTAGCAACACATTGTCCAACACATTGTAGCAACATATTGTCCAACACATTGTAGCAACACATTGTCCAACACTTTGTCCAACACAGTGTAGCAACACATTGACCAACACATTGTCAAACACATTGTAGCAACACATTGTAGCAACACATTGTAGCAACACATTGTCCAACACATTGTAGCAACACATTGTAGCAACACATTGTCCAACACTTTGTCCAACACATTGTAGCAACACATTGTAGCAACACATTGTCCAACACATTGTAGCAACTCATTGTAGCAACACATTGTAGCAACACATTGTCCAACACTTTGTCCAACACATTGTAGCAACACATTGTAGCAACACATTGTCCAACACATTGTAGCAACACATTGTAGCAACACATTGTCCAACACATTATAGCAACACATTGTCCAACACTTTATCCAACACATTGTAGCAACACATTGTCCAACACATTGTAGCAACACATTGACCAACACATTGTCCAACACATTGTAGCAACACATTGTAGCAACACATTGTCCAACACTTTGTCCAACACATTGTAGCAACACATTGTCCAACACATTGTAGCAACACATTGTCCAACACATTGTAGCAACACATTGTCCAACACTTTATCCAACACATTGTAGCAACACATTGTCCAACACATTGTAGCAACACATTGACCAACACATTGTCCAACACATTGTAGCAACACATTGTAGCAACACATTGTCCAACACTTTGTCCAACACATTGTAGCAACACATTGTCCAACACATTGTAGCAACACATTGTCCAACACATTGTAGCAACACATTGTCCAACACTTTGTCCAACACATTGTAACAACACCTTGCAGCAACACATTGTCCAACACATTGTAGCAACACATTGTCCAACACATTGTAGCAACACATTGTAACAACACATTGTAGCAACACATTGTCCAACACATTGTAGCAACACATTGTAGCAACACATTGTAGCAACACATTGTAGCAACACATTGTAGCAACATATTGTAGCAACACATTGTCCAACACATTGTAGCAACACATTGTCCAACACATTGTAGCAACACATTGTCCAACACTTTGTCAAACACATTGTAGCAACACATTGTAGCAACACTTTGTCCAACACATTGTAGCAACACATTGTAGCAACACATTGTCCAACACATTGTAGCAACACATTGTAGCAACACATTGTCCAACACATTGTAGCAACACTTAGTCCAACACATTGTAGCAACACATTGTAGCAACACATTGTCCAACACATTGTAGCAACACATTGTAGCAAAACATTGTCCAACACTTTGTCCAACACATTGTAGCAACACATTGTAGCAACACATTGTCCAACACATTGCAGCAACTCATTGTAGCAACACATTGTAGCAACACATTGTAGCAACACATTGTCCAACACTTTGTCCAACACATTGTAGCAACACATTGTAGCAACACATTGTCCAACACATCGTAGCAACACATTGTCCAACACATTGTAGCAACACATTGTCCAACACTTTGTCCAACACATTGTAGCAACACATTGTAGCAACACTTTGTCCAACACATTGTAGCAACACATTGTAGCAACACATTGTCTAACACATTATAGCAACACATTGTCCAACACATTATAGCAACACATTGTAGCAACACATTGTCCAACACATTGTAGCAACACATTGTAGCAACACATTGTCCAACACATTGTCCAACACATTGTAGCAACACATTGTAGCAACACATTGTCCAACACATTGTAGCAACACATTGTCCAACACTTTGTCCAACACATTGTAGCAACACATTGTCCAACACATTGTCCAACACATTGTAGCAACACATTGTAGCAACATATTGTCCAACACATTGTAGCAACACATTGTAGGAACACTTTGTCCAACACATTGTAGCAACACATTGTCCAACACATTGTAGCAACACATTGTAGCAACACATTGTCCAACACATTGTAGCAACACATTGTCCAACACATTGTCCAACACATTGTAGCAACACATTGTCCAACACTTTGTAGCAACACATTGTCCAACATATTGTCCAACACATTGTCCAACACATTGTCCAATACATTGTAGCAACATATTGTCCAACACATTGTAGCAACACATTGTCCAACACATTGTAGCAACACATTGTCCAACACATTGTCCAACACATTGTAGCAACACATTGTCCAACACATTGTAGCAACATATTGTCCAACACATTGTAGCAACACATTGTCCAACACTTTGTCCAACACAGTGTAGCAACACATTGTCCAACACATTGCCCAACACATTGTAGCAACACATTGTAGCAACACATTGTCCAACACATTGTAGCAACACATTGTCCAACACTTTGTCCAACACATTGTAGCAACACATTGTAGCAACACATTGTCCAACACATTGTAGCAACACATTGTAGCAACACATTGTCCAACACATTGTAGCAACACATTGTCTAACACATTGTAGCAACACATTGTCCAACGCTTTGTCCAACACATTGTAGCAACACATTGTCCAACACATTATAGCAACACATTGTAGCAACACATTGTAGCAACACATTGTCCAACACATTGTAGCAACACATTGTAGCAACACATTGTAGCAACACATTGTCCAACACATTGTAGCAACACATTGTAGCAACACATTGTCCAACACATTGTAGCAACACATTGTCCAACACGTTGTCCAACACATTGTAGCAACACATTGTCCAACACATTGTAGCAACACATTGTAGCAACACATTGTCCAACACATTGTAGCAACACATTGTAGCAGCACTTTGTCCAACACATTGTAGCAACACATTGTCCAACACATTGTAGCAACACATTGTAGCAACACATTGTCCAACACATTGTAGCAACACATTGTCCAACACATTGTCCAACACATTGTAGCAACACATTGTCCAACACTTTGTAGCAACACATTGTCCAACATATTGTCCAACACATTGTCCAACACATTGTCCAATACATTGTAGCAACACATTGTGCAACACATTGTAGCAACACATTGTCCAACACATTGTAGCAACACATTGTCCAACACATTGTCCAACACATTGTAGCAATACATTGTCCAACACATTGTAGCAACATATTGTCCAAACACATTGTAGCAACACATTGTCCAACACTTTGTCCAACACAGTGTAGCAACACATTGTCCAACACATTGCCCAACACATTGTAGCAACACATAGTAGCAACACATTGTCCAACACATTGTAGCAACACATTGTCCAACACTTTGTCTAACACATTGTCCAACACTTTGTCCAACACATTGTAGCAACACATTGTAGCAACACATTGTCCAACACATTGTAGCAACACATTGTAGCAACACATTGTCCAACACATTGTAGCAACACATTGTCTAACACATTGTAGCAACACATTGTCCAACGCTTTGTCCAACACATTGTAGCAACACATTGTCCAACACATTATAGCAACACATTGTAGCAACACATTGTAGCAACACATTGTCCAACACATTGTAGCAACACATTGTAGCAACACATTGTAGCAACACATTGTCCAACACATTGTAGCAACACATTGTAGCAACACATTGTCCAACACATTGTAGCAACACATTGTCCAACACGTTGTCCAACACATTGTAGCAACACATTGTCCAACACATTGTCCAACACATTGTAGCAACACATTGTAGCAACGCATTGTCCAACACATTGTAGCAACACATTGTAGCAGCAATTTGTCCAACACATTGTAGCAACACATTGTCCAACACATTGTAGCAACACATTGTAGCAACACATTGTCCAACACATTGTAGCAACACATTGTCCAACACTTTGTCCAACACATTGTAGCAACACATTGTCCAACACTTTGTAGCAACACATTGTCCAACACATTGTAGCAACACATTGTCCAACACTTTGTAGCAACACATTGTCCAACACATTGTCGAACACATTGTCCAATACATTGTCCAATACATTGTAGCAACACATTGTCCAACACATTGTAGCAACACATTGTCCAACACATTGTAGCAACACATTGTCCAACACATTGTCCAACACATTGTCCAACACATTGTCCAACACATTGTCCAACACATTGTAGCAACACATTGTCCAACACATTGTCCAACACTTTGTAGCAACACATTGTCCAACACATTGTCCAACACATTGTCCAATACATTGTAGCTACACATTGTCGAACACATTGTAGCAACACATTGTCCAACACATTGTAGCAACATATTGTCCAACACATTGTAGCAACACATTGTCCAACACTTTGTCCAACACAGTGTAGCAACACATTGACCAACACATTGTCCAACACATTGTAGCAACACATTGTAGCAACACATTGTAGCAACACATTGTCCAACACATTGTAGCAACACATTGTAGCAACACATTGTCCAACACTTTGTCCAACACATTGTAGCAACACATTGTAGCAACACATTGTCCAACACATTGTAGCAACTCATTGTAGCAACACATTGTAGCAACACATTGTCCAACACTTTGTCCAACACATTGTAGCAACACATTGTAGCAACACATTGTCCAACACATTGTAGCAACACATTGTCCAACACATTGTAGCAACACATTGTCCAACACTTTGTCCAACACATTGTAGCAACACATTGTAGCAACACTTTGTCCAACACATTGTAGCAACACATTGTAGCAACACATTGTCCAACACATTGTAGCAACACATTGTCCAACACATTATAGCAACACATTGTAGCAACACATTGTCCAACACATTGTAGCAACACATTGTAGCAACACATTGTCCAACACATTGTAGCAACACATTGTAGCAACACATTGTCCAACACATTGCAGCAACTCATTGTAGCAACACATTGTAGCAACACATTGTAGCAACACATTGTCCAACACTTTGTCCAACACATTGTAGCAACACATTGTAGCAAAACATTGTAGCAACACATTGTCCAACACATTGTAGCAACACATTGTCCAACACTTTGTCCAACACATTGTAGTAACACATTGTAGCAACACTTTGTCCAACACATTGTAGCAACACATTGTAGCAACACATTGTCTAACACATTGTAGCAACACATTGTCCAACACATTATAGCAACACATTGTAGCAACACATTGTCCAACACATTGTAGCAACACATTGTAGCAACACATTGTCCAACACATTGTAGCAACACATTGTAGCAACACATTGTAGCAACACATTGTCCAACACATTGTCCAACACATTGTAGCAACACATTGTCCAACACTTTGTAGCAACACATTGTCCAACACATTGTCCAACACATTGTCCAACACATTGTCCAACACATTGTCCAATACATTGTAGCAACACATTGTCCAACACATTGTAGCAACACATTGTCCAACACATTGTAGCAACACATTGTCCAACACATTGTCCAACACATTGTAGCAACACATTGTACAACACATTGTCCAACACTTTGTAGCAACACATTGTCCAACACATTGTCCAACACATTGTCCAATACATTGTAGCAACACATTGTCCAACACATTGTAGCAACACATTGTCTAACACATTGTAGCAACATATTGTCCAACACATTGTAGCAACACATTGACCAACACTTTGTCCAACACAGTGTAGCAACACATTGTCCAACACATTGCCCAACACATTGTAGCAACACATTGTAGCAACACATTGTCCAACACATTGTAGCAACACATTGTCCAACACTTTGTCCAACACATTGTAGCAACACATTGTAGCAACACATTGTCCAACACATTGTAGCAACACATTGTAGCAACACATTGTCCAACACATTGTAGCAACACATTGTCCAACACTTTATCCAACACATTGTAGCAACACATTGTCCAACACATTGTAGCAACACATTGACCAACACATTGTCCAACACATTGTAGCAACACATTGTAGCAACACATTGTCCAACACTTTGTCCAACACATTGTAGCAACACATTGTCCAACACATTGTAGCAACACATTGTCCAACACATTGTCCAACACATTGTAGCAACAAATTTCCAACACTTTGTCCAACACATTGTAACAACACCTTGTAGCAACACATTGTCCAACACATTGTAGCAACACATTGTCCAACACATTGTCTAACACATTGTAACAACACATTGTAGCAACACATTGTCCAACACATTGTAGCAACACATTGTCCAACACTTTGTCCAACACATTGTAGCAACACATTGTACAACACTTTATCCAACACATTGTAGCAACACATTGTCCAACACATTGTAGCAACACATTGACCAACACATTGTCCAACACATTGTAGCAACACATTGTAGCAACACATTGTCCAACACTTTGTCCAACACATTGTAGCAACACATTGTCCAACACATTGTAGCAACACATTGTCCAACACATTGTCCAACACATTGTAGCAACAAATTTCCAACACTTTGTCCAACACATTGTAACAACACCTTGTAGCAACACATTGTCCAACACATTGTAGCAACACATTGTCCAACACATTGTCTAACACATTGTAACAACACATTGTAGCAACACATTGTCCAACACATTGTAGCAACACATTGTCCAACACTTTGTCCAACACATTGTAGCAACACATTGTCCAACACTTTATCCAACACATTGTAGCAACACATTGTCCAACACATTGTAGCAACACATTGACCAACACATTGTCCAACACATTGTAGCAACACATTGTAGCAACACATTGTAGCAACACATTGTCCAACACATTGTAACAACACCTTGTAGCAACACATTGTCCAACACATTGTAGCAACACATTGTCCAACACATTGTAACAACACATTGTAGCAACACATTGTCCAACACATTGTAGCAACACATTGTCCAACACTTTGTCCAACACTTTGTCCAACACATTGTAGCAACACAGTGTCCAACACTTTGTCCAACACATTGTAGCAACACATTCTCCAACACATTGTAGCAACACATTGTAGCAACACATTGTAGCAACACATTGTCCAACACATTGTAGCAACACATTGTCCAACACATTGTAGCAACACATTGTCCAACACATTGTAGCAACACATTGTAGCAACACCTTGTCCAACACATTGTAGCAACACATTGTCCAACACATTGTCCAACACATTGGCCAACACATTGTAGCAACACATTGTAGCAACACATTGTCCAACACATTGTCCAACACATTGTCCAACACATTGTAGCAACACATTGTAGCAACACATTGTCCAACACTTTTCCAACACTTTGTCCAACACTTTGTCCAACACTTTGTCCAACACATTGTCCAACACTTTGTCCAACACATTGTAGCAACACATTGTCCAACACATTGTCCAACACATTGTAGCAACACCTTGTAGCAACACATTGTCCAACACATTGTAGCAACACATTGTCCAACACATTGTAGCAACACATTGTAGCAACACTTTGTCCAACATATTGTAGCAACACATTGTAGCAACAAATTGTCCAACACATTGTAGCAACACATTGTCCAACACATGGTAGCAACACTTTGTCCAACACTTTGTCCAACACATTGTAGCAACACATTGTAGCAACACATTGTAGCAACACATTGTCCAACACATTGTCCAACACATTGTCCAACACATTGTAGCAACACATTGTAGCAACACATTGTCCAACACATTGTAGCAACACATTGTCCAACATATTGTAGCAACACATTGTAGCAACACATTGTCCAACACATTGTAGCAACACATTGTCCAACACATTGTAGCAACACATTGTAGCAACACATTGTAGCAACACATTGTCCAACACATTGTAGCAACACATTGTCCAACACTTTGTCCAACACATTGTAGCAACACATTGTAGCAACACATTGTCCAACACATTGTCCAACACATTGTAGCAACACATTGTAGCAACACATTGTAGCAACACATTGTCCAACACATTGTAGCAACACATTGTCCAACACATTGTCCAACACATTGTAGCAACACATTGTAGCAACACATTGTCCAACACATTGTAGCAACACATTGTCCAACACATTGTAGCAACACATTGTAGCAATACATTGTAGCAACACATTGTAGCAACACATTGTCCAACACATTGTCCAACACATTGTAGCAACACATTGTCCAACACATTGTCCAACACATTGTAGCAACACATTGTCGCAACACATTGTCCAACACATTGTAGCAACACATTGTCCAACACTTTGTCCAACACATTGTCCAACACATTGTCCAACACTTTGTCCAACACATTGTAGCAACACATTGTAGCAACACATTGTCCAACACATTGTAGCAACACATTGTCCAACACATTGTAGCAACACATTGTCCAACACCTTGTAGCAACACATTGTCCCAACACATTGTCCAACACATTGTAGCAACACATTGTCCAACACATTGTAGCAACACATTGTCCCAACACATTGTCCAACACTTTGTCCAACACTTTGTCCAACACATTGTAGCAACACATTGTAGCAACACATTGTCCAACATATTGTCCCAACACATTGTAGCAACACATTGTCCAACACATTGTAGCTACACATTGTCCAACACATTGTAGCAACACATTGTCCAACACTTTGTCCAACACATTGTCCAACACATTGTCCAACACATTGTCCAACACTTTGTCCAACACTTTGTCCAACACTTTGTCCAACACTTTGTCCAACACATTGTAGCAACACATTGTAGCAACACATTGTAGCAACACATTGTCCAACACATTGTAGCAACACATTGTCCAACACTTTCTCCAACACATTGTAGCAACACATTGTAGCAACACATTGTCCAACACATTGTCCAACACATTGTCCAACACATTGTAGCAACACATTGTCCAACACTTTATCCAACACATTGTAGCAACACATTGTAGCAACACATTGTCCAACACATTGTCCAACACATTGTCCAACACATTGTCCAACACTTTGTCCAACACTTTGTCCAACACATTGTAGCAACACATTGTCCAACACATTGTCCAACACATTGTAGCAACACATTGTCCAACACATTGTCCAACACCTTGTAGCAACACATTGTCGCAACACATTGTCCAACACATTGTAGCAACACATTGTCCAACACTTTGTCCAACACATTGTCCAACACATTGTCCAACACTTTGTCCAACACATTGTAGCAACACATTGTAGCAACACATTGTCCAACACATTGTAGCAACACATTGTAGCAACACATTGTCCAACACATTGTAGCAACACATTGTCCAACACATTGTAGCAACACATTGTCCCAACACATTGTCCAACACATTGTAGCAACACATTGTCCAACACATTGTAGCAACACATTGTCCCAACACATTGTCCAACACTTTGTCCAACACTTTGTCCAACACATTGTAGCAACACATTGTAGCAACACATTGTCCAACATATTGTCCCAACACATTGTAGCAACACATTGTCCAACACATTGTAGCTACACATTGTCCAACACATTGTAGCAACACATTGTCCAACACATTGTAGCAACAGATTGTCCAACACTTTGTCCAACACATTGTAGCAACACATTGTAGCAACACTTTGTCCAACACATTGTAGCAACACATTGTAGCAACACATTGTCCAACACATTGTAGCAACACATTGTAGCAACACATTGTCCAACACATTGTAGCAACACTTAGTCCAACACATTGTAGCAACACATTGAAGCAACACATTGTCCAACACATTGTAGCAACACATTGTAGCAAAACATTGTCCAACACTTTGTCCAACACATTGTAGCAACACATTGTAGCAACACATTGTCCAACACATTGCAGCAACTCATTGTAGCAAAACATTGTAGCAACACATTGTAGCAACACATTGTCCAACACTTTGTACAACACATTGTAGCAACACATTGTAGCAACTCCTTGTCCAACACATCGTAGCAACACATTGTCCAACACATTGTAGCAACACATTGTCCAACACTTTGTCCAACACATTGTAGCAACACATTGTAGCAACACTTTGTCCAACACATTGTAGCAACACATTGTCTAACACATTGTAGCAACACATTGTCCAACACATTATAGCAACACATTGTAGCAACACATTGTCCAACACATTGTAGCAACACATTGTAGCAACACATTGTCCAACACATTGTCCAACACATTGTAGCAACACATTGTAGCAACACATTGTCCAACACATTGTAGCAACACATTGTCCAACACTTTGTCCAACACATTGTAGCAACACATTGTCCAACACATTGTCCAACACATTGTAGCAACACATTGTAGCAACATATTGTCCAACACATTGTAGCAACACATTGTAGGAACACTTTGTCCAACACATTGTAGCAACACATTGTCCAACACATTGTAGCAACACATTGTAGCAACACATTGTAGCAACACATTGTAGCAACACATTGTCCAACACATTGTCCAACACATTGTAGCAACACATTGTCCAACACTTTGTAGCAACACATTGTCCAACATATTGTCCAACACATTGTCCAACACATTGTCCAATACATTGTAGCAACACATTGTCCAACACATTGTAGCAACACATTGTCCAACACATTGTAGCAACACATTGTCCAACACATTGTCCAACACATTGTAGCAACACATTTTCCAACACATTGTAGCAACATATTGTCCAACACATTGTAGCAACACATTGTCCAACACTTTGTCCAACACAGTGTAGCAACACATTGTCCAACACATTGCCCAACACATTGTAGCAACACATTGTAGCAACACATTGTCCAACACATTGTAGCAACACATTGTCCAACACTTTGTCCAACACATTGTAGCAACACATTGTAGCAACACATTGTCCAACACATTGTAGCAACACATTGTAGCAACACATTGTCCAACACATTGTAGCAACACATTGTCTAACACATTGTAGCAACACATTGTCCAACGCTTTGTCCAACACATTGTAGCAACACATTGTCCAACACATTATAGCAACACATTGTAGCAACACATTGTAGCAACACATTGTCCAACACATTGTAGCAACACATTGTAGCAACACATTGTAGCAACACATTGTCCAACACATTGTAGCAACACATTGTAGCAACACATTGTCCAACACATTGTAGCAACACATTGTCCAACACGTTGTCCAACACATTGTAGCAACACATTGTCCAACACATTGTCCAACACATTGTTGCAACACATTGTAGCAACACATTGTCCAACACATTGTAGCAACACATTGTAGCAGCACTTTGTCCAACACATTGTAGCAACACATTGTCCAACACATTGTAGCAACACATTGTAGCAACACATTGTCCAACACATTGTAGCAACACATTGTCCAACACATTGTCCAACACATTGTAGCAACACATTGTCCAACACTTTGTAGCAACACATTGTCCAACATATTGTCCAACACATTGTCCAACACATTGTCCAATACATTGTAGCAACACATTGTCCAACACATTGTAGCAACACATTGTCCAACACATTGTAGCAACACATTGTCCAACACATTGTCCAACACATTGTAGCAATACATTGTCCAACACATTGTAGCAACATATTGTCCAAACACATTGTAGCAACACATTGTCGAACACTTTGTCCAACACAGTGTAGCAACACATTGTCCAACACATTGCCCAACACATTGTAGCAACACATTGTAGCAACACATTGTCCAACACATTGTAGCAACACATTGTCCAACACTTTGTCTAACACATTGTCCAACACTTTGTCCAACACATTGTAGCAACACATTGTAGCAACACATTGTCCAACACATTGTAGCAACACATTGTAGCAACACATTGTCCAACACATTGTAGCAACACATTGTCTAACACATTGTAGCAACACATTGTCCAACGCTTTGTCCAACACATTGTAGCAACACATTGTCCAACACATTATAGCAACACATTGTAGCAACACATTGTAGCAACACATTGTCCAACACATTGTAGCAACACATTGTAGCAACACATTGTAGCAACACATTGTCCAACACATTGTAGCAACACATTGTCCAACACATTGTCCAACACATTGTAGCAACACATTGTAGCAACACATTGTCCAACACATTGTAGCAACACATTGTAGCAGCACTTTGTCCAACACATTGTAGCAACACATTGTCCAACACATTGTAGCAACACATTGTAGCAACACATTGTCCAACACATTGTAGCAACACATTGTCCAACACTTTGTCCAACACATTGTAGCAACACATTGTCCAACACTTTGTCTAACACATTGTCCAACACTTTGTCCAACACATTGTAGCAACACATTGTAGCAACACATTGTCCAACACATTGTAGCAACACATTGTAGCAACACATTGTCCAACACATTGTAGCAACACATTGTCTAACACATTGTAGCAACACATTGTCCAACGCTTTGTCCAACACATTGTAGCAACACATTGTCCAACACATTATAGCAACACATTGTAGCAACACATTGTAGCAACACATTGTCCAACACATTGTAGCAACACATTGTAGCAACACATTGTAGCAACACATTGTCCAACACATTGTAGCCGCACATTGTAGCAACACATTGTCCAACACATTGTAGCAACACATTGTCCAACACGTTGTCCAACACATTGTAGCAACACATTGTCCAACACATTGTCCAACACATTGTAGCAACACATTGTAGCAACACATTGTCCAACACATTGTAGCAACACATTGTAGCAGCACATTGTCCAACACATTGTAGCAACACATTGTCCAACACATTGTAGCAACACATTGTAGCAACACATTGTCCAACACATTGTAGCAACACATTGTCCAACACTTTGTCCAACACATTGTAGCAACACATTGTCCAACACTTTGTAGCAACACATTGTCCAACACATTGTCGAACACATTGTCCAACACTTTGTAGCAACACATTGTCCAACACATTGTCGAACACATTGTCCAATACATTGTCCAACACATTGTAGCAACACATTGTCCAACACTTTGTCCAACACATTGTCCAACACATTGTCCAACACATTGTCCAACACTTTGTCCAACACTTTGTCCAACACTTTGTCCAACACTTTGTCCAACACATTGTAGCAACACATTGTAGCAACACATTGTAGCAACACATTGTCCAACACATTGTAGCAACACATTGTCCAACACTTTCTCCAACACATTGTAGCAACACATTGTAGCAACACATTGTCCAACACATTGTCCAACACATTGTCCAACACATTGTAGCAACACATTGTCCAACACTTTATCCAACACATTGTAGCAACACATTGTAGCAACACATTGTCCAACACATTGTCCAACACATTGTCCAACACATTGTCCAACACTTTGTCCAACACTTTGTCCAACACATTGTAGCAACACATTGTCCAACACATTGTCCAACACATTGTAGCAACACATTGTCCAACACATTGTCCAACACCTTGTAGCAACACATTGTCGCAACACATTGTCCAACACATTGTAGCAACACATTGTCCAACACTTTGTCCAACACATTGTCCAACACATTGTCCAACACTTTGTCCAACACATTGTAGCAACACATTGTAGCAACACATTGTCCAACACATTGTAGCAACACATTGTAGCAACACATTGTCCAACACATTGTAGCAACACATTGTCCAACACATTGTAGCAACACATTGTCCCAACACATTGTCCAACACATTGTAGCAACACATTGTCCAACACATTGTAGCAACACATTGTCCCAACACATTGTCCAACACTTTGTCCAACACTTTGTCCAACACATTGTAGCAACACATTGTAGCAACACATTGTCCAACATATTGTCCCAACACATTGTAGCAACACATTGTCCAACACATTGTAGCTACACATTGTCCAACACATTGTAGCAACACATTGTCCAACACATTGTAGCAACAGATTGTCCAACACTTTGTCCAACACATTGTAGCAACACATTGTAGCAACACTTTGTCCAACACATTGTAGCAACACATTGTAGCAACACATTGTCCAACACATTGTAGCAACACATTGTAGCAACACATTGTCCAACACATTGTAGCAACACTTAGTCCAACACATTGTAGCAACACATTGAAGCAACACATTGTCCAACACATTGTAGCAACACATTGTAGCAAAACATTGTCCAACACTTTGTCCAACACATTGTAGCAACACATTGTAGCAACACATTGTCCAACACATTGCAGCAACTCATTGTAGCAAAACATTGTAGCAACACATTGTAGCAACACATTGTCCAACACTTTGTACAACACATTGTAGCAACACATTGTAGCAACTCCTTGTCCAACACATCGTAGCAACACATTGTCCAACACATTGTAGCAACACATTGTCCAACACTTTGTCCAACACATTGTAGCAACACATTGTAGCAACACTTTGTCCAACACATTGTAGCAACACATTGTCTAACACATTGTAGCAACACATTGTCCAACACATTATAGCAACACATTGTAGCAACACATTGTCCAACACATTGTAGCAACACATTGTAGCAACACATTGTCCAACACATTGTCCAACACATTGTAGCAACACATTGTAGCAACACATTGTCCAACACATTGTAGCAACACATTGTCCAACACTTTGTCCAACACATTGTAGCAACACATTGTCCAACACATTGTCCAACACATTGTAGCAACACATTGTAGCAACATATTGTCCAACACATTGTAGCAACACATTGTAGGAACACTTTGTCCAACACATTGTAGCAACACATTGTCCAACACATTGTAGCAACACATTGTAGCAACACATTGTCCAACACATTGTAGCAACACATTGTCCAACACATTGTCCAACACATTGTAGCAACACATTGTCCAACACTTTGTAGCAACACATTGTCCAACATATTGTCCAACACATTGTCCAACACATTGTCCAATACATTGTAGCAACACATTGTCCAACACATTGTAGCAACACATTGTCCAACACATTGTAGCAACACATTGTCCAACACATTGTCCAACACATTGTAGCAACACATTTTCCAACACATTGTAGCAACATATTGTCCAACACATTGTAGCAACACATTGTCCAACACTTTGTCCAACACAGTGTAGCAACACATTGTCCAACACATTGCCCAACACATTGTAGCAACACATTGTAGCAACACATTGTCCAACACATTGTAGCAACACATTGTCCAACACTTTGTCCAACACATTGTAGCAACACATTGTAGCAACACATTGTCCAACACATTGTAGCAACACATTGTAGCAACACATTGTCCAACACATTGTAGCAACACATTGTCTAACACATTGTAGCAACACATTGTCCAACGCTTTGTCCAACACATTGTAGCAACACATTGTCCAACACATTATAGCAACACATTGTAGCAACACATTGTAGCAACACATTGTCCAACACATTGTAGCAACACATTGTAGCAACACATTGTAGCAACACATTGTCCAACACATTGTAGCAACACATTGTAGCAACACATTGTCCAACACATTGTAGCAACACATTGTCCAACACGTTGTCCAACACATTGTAGCAACACATTGTCCAACACATTGTCCAACACATTGTTGCAACACATTGTAGCAACACATTGTCCAACACATTGTAGCAACACATTGTAGCAGCACTTTGTCCAACACATTGTAGCAACACATTGTCCAACACATTGTAGCAACACATTGTAGCAACACATTGTCCAACACATTGTAGCAACACATTGTCCAACACATTGTCCAACACATTGTAGCAACACATTGTCCAACACTTTGTAGCAACACATTGTCCAACATATTGTCCAACACATTGTCCAACACATTGTCCAATACATTGTAGCAACACATTGTCCAACACATTGTAGCAACACATTGTCCAACACATTGTAGCAACACATTGTCCAACACATTGTCCAACACATTGTAGCAATACATTGTCCAACACATTGTAGCAACATATTGTCCAAACACATTGTAGCAACACATTGTCGAACACTTTGTCCAACACAGTGTAGCAACACATTGTCCAACACATTGCCCAACACATTGTAGCAACACATTGTAGCAACACATTGTCCAACACATTGTAGCAACACATTGTCCAACACTTTGTCTAACACATTGTCCAACACTTTGTCCAACACATTGTAGCAACACATTGTAGCAACACATTGTCCAACACATTGTAGCAACACATTGTAGCAACACATTGTCCAACACATTGTAGCAACACATTGTCTAACACATTGTAGCAACACATTGTCCAACGCTTTGTCCAACACATTGTAGCAACACATTGTCCAACACATTATAGCAACACATTGTAGCAACACATTGTAGCAACACATTGTCCAACACATTGTAGCAACACATTGTAGCAACACATTGTAGCAACACATTGTCCAACACATTGTAGCAACACATTGTCCAACACATTGTCCAACACATTGTAGCAACACATTGTAGCAACACATTGTCCAACACATTGTAGCAACACATTGTAGCAGCACTTTGTCCAACACATTGTAGCAACACATTGTCCAACACATTGTAGCAACACATTGTAGCAACACATTGTCCAACACATTGTAGCAACACATTGTCCAACACTTTGTCCAACACATTGTAGCAACACATTGTCCAACACTTTGTCTAACACATTGTCCAACACTTTGTCCAACACATTGTAGCAACACATTGTAGCAACACATTGTCCAACACATTGTAGCAACACATTGTAGCAACACATTGTCCAACACATTGTAGCAACACATTGTCTAACACATTGTAGCAACACATTGTCCAACGCTTTGTCCAACACATTGTAGCAACACATTGTCCAACACATTATAGCAACACATTGTAGCAACACATTGTAGCAACACATTGTCCAACACATTGTAGCAACACATTGTAGCAACACATTGTAGCAACACATTGTCCAACACATTGTAGCCGCACATTGTAGCAACACATTGTCCAACACATTGTAGCAACACATTGTCCAACACGTTGTCCAACACATTGTAGCAACACATTGTCCAACACATTGTCCAACACATTGTAGCAACACATTGTAGCAACACATTGTCCAACACATTGTAGCAACACATTGTAGCAGCACATTGTCCAACACATTGTAGCAACACATTGTCCAACACATTGTAGCAACACATTGTAGCAACACATTGTCCAACACATTGTAGCAACACATTGTCCAACACTTTGTCCAACACATTGTAGCAACACATTGTCCAACACTTTGTAGCAACACATTGTCCAACACATTGTCGAACACATTGTCCAACACTTTGTAGCAACACATTGTCCAACACATTGTCGAACACATTGTCCAATACATTGTCCAATACATTGTAGCAACACATTGTCCAACACATTGTAGCAACACATTGTCCAACACATTGTAGCAACACATTGTCCAACACATTGTCCAACACATTGTCCAACACATTGTCCAACACATTGTAGCAACACATTGTCCAACACATTGTCCAACACTTTGTAGCAACACATTGTCCAACACATTGTCCAACACATTGTCCAATACATTGTAGCTACACATTGTCCAACACATTGTAGCAACACATTGTCCAACACATTGTAGCAACATATTGTCCAACACATTGTAGCAACACATTGTCCAACACTTTGTCCAACACAGTGTAGCAACACATTGACCAACACATTGTCCAACACATTGTAGCAACACATTGTAGCAACACATTGTAGCAACACATTGTCCAACACATTGTAGCAACACATTGTAGCAACACATTGTCCAACACTTTGTCCAACACATTGTAGCAACACATTGTAGCAACACATTGTCCAACACATTGTAGCAACTCATTGTAGCAACACATTGTAGCAACACATTGTCCAACACTTTGTCCAACACATTGTAGCAACACATTGTAGCAACACATTGTCCAACACATTGTAGCAACACATTGTAGCAACACATTGTCCAACACATTGTAGCAACACATTGTCCAACACTTTATCCAACACATTGTAGCAACACATTGTCCAACACATTGTAGCAACACATTGTAGCAACACATTGTCCAACACATTGTAGCAACACATTGTCCAACACTTTGTCCAACACATTGTAGCAACACATTGTCCAACACTTTGTCTAACACATTGTCCAACACTTTGTCCAACACATTGTAGCAACACATTGTAGCAACACATTGTCCAACACATTGTAGCAACACATTGTAGCAACACATTGTCCAACACATTGTAGCAACACATTGTCTAACACATTGTAGCAACACATTGTCCAACGCTTTGTCCAACACATTGTAGCAACACATTGTCCAACACATTATAGCAACACATTGTAGCAACACATTGTAGCAACACATTGTCCAACACATTGTAGCAACACATTGTAGCAACACATTGTAGCAACACATTGTCCAACACATTGTAGCAACACATTGTAGCAACACATTGTCCAACACATTGTAGCAACACATTGTCCAACACGTTGTCCAACACATTGTAGCAACACATTGTCCAACACATTGTCCAACACATTGTAGCAACACATTGTAGCAACACATTGTCCAACACATTGTAGCAACACATTGTAGCAGCACATTGTCCAACACATTGTAGCAACACATTGTCCAACACATTGTAGCAACACATTGTAGCAACACATTGTCCAACACATTGTAGCAACACATTGTCCAACACTTTGTCCAACACATTGTAGCAACACATTGTCCAACACTTTGTAGCAACACATTGTCCAACACATTGTAGCAACACATTGTCCAACACTTTGTAGCAACACATTGTCCAACACATTGTCGAACACATTGTCCAATACATTGTCCAATACATTGTAGCAACACATTGTCCAACACATTGTAGCAACACATTGTCCAACACATTGTAGCAACACATTGTCCAACACATTGTCCAACACTTTGTAGCAACACATTGTCCAACACATTGTCCAACACATTGTCCAATACATTGTAGCTACACATTGTCCAACACATTGTAGCAACACATTGTCCAACACATTGTAGCAACATATTGTCCAACACATTGTAGCAACACATTGTCCAACACTTTGTCCAACACAGTGTAGCAACACATTGACCAACACATTGTCCAACACATTGTAGCAACACATTGTAGCAACACATTGTAGCAACACATTGTCCAACACATTGTAGCAACACATTGTAGCAACACATTGTCCAACACTTTGTCCAACACATTGTAGCAACACATTGTAGCAACACATTGTCCAACACATTGTAGCAACTCATTGTAGCAACACATTGTAGCAACACATTGTCCAACACTTTGTCCAACACATTGTAGCAACACATTGTAGCAACACATTGTCCAACACATTGTAGCAACACATTGTAGCAACACATTGTCCAACACATTGTAGCAACACATTGTCCAACACTTTATCCAACACATTGTAGCAACACATTGTCCAACACATTGTAGCAACACATTGACCAACACATTGTCCAACACATTGTAGCAACACATTGTAGCAACACATTGTCCAACACTTTGTCCAACACATTGTAGCAACACATTGTCCAACACATTGTAGCAACACATTGTCCAACACATTGTAGCAACACATTGTCCAACACTTTATCCAACACATTGTAGCAACACATTGTCCAACACATTGTAGCAACACATTGACCAACACATTGTCCAACACATTGTAGCAACACATTGTAGCAACACATTGTCCAACACTTTGTCCAACACATTGTAGCAACACATTGTCCAACACATTGTAGCAACACATTGTCCAACACATTGTAGCAACACATTGTCCAACACATTGTAGCAACACATTGTCCAACACTTTGTCCAACACATTGTAACAACACCTTGCAGCAACACATTGTCCAACACATTGTAGCAACACATTGTCCAACACATTGTAGCAACACATTGTAACAACACATTGTAGCAACACATTGTCCAACACATTGTAGCAACACATTGTAGCAACACATTGTAGCAACACATTGTAGCAACACATTGTAGCAACATATTGTAGCAACACATTGTCCAACACATTGTAGCAACACATTGTCCAACACATTGTAGCAACACATTGTCCAACACTTTGTCCAACACATTGTAGCAACACATTGTAGCAACACTTTGTCCAACACATTGTAGCAACACATTGTAGCAACACATTGTCCAACACATTGTAGCAACACATTGTAGCAACACATTGTCCAACACATTGTAGCAACACTTAGTCCAACACATTGTAGCAACACATTGTAGCAACACATTGTCCAACACATTGTAGCAACACATTGTAGCAAAACATTGTCCAACACTTTGTCCAACACATTGTAGCAACACATTGTAGCAACACATTGTCCAACACATTGCAGCAACTCATTGTAGCAACACATTGTAGCAACACATTGTAGCAACACATTGTCCAACACTTTGTCCAACACATTGTAGCAACACATTGTAGCAACACATTGTCCAACACATCGTAGCAACACATTGTCCAACACATTGTAGCAACACATTGTCCAACACTTTGTCCAACACATTGTAGCAACACATTGTAGCAACACTTTGTCCAACACATTGTAGCAACACATTGTAGCAACACATTGTCTAACACATTGTAGCAACACATTGTCCAACACATTATAGCAACACATTGTAGCAACACATTGTCCAACACATTGTAGCAACACATTGTAGCAACACATTGTCCAACACATTGTCCAACACATTGTAGCAACACATTGTAGCAACACATTGTCCAACACATTGTAGCAACACATTGTCCAACACTTTGTCCAACACATTGTAGCAACACATTGTCCAACACATTGTCCAACACATTGTAGCAACACATTGTAGCAACATATTGTCCAACACATTGTAGCAACACATTGTAGGAACACTTTGTCCAACACATTGTAGCAACACATTGTCCAACACATTGTAGCAACACATTGTAGCAACACATTGTCCAACACATTGTAGCAACACATTGTCCAACACATTGTCCAACACATTGTAGCAACACATTGTCCAACACTTTGTAGCAACACATTGTCCAACATATTGTCCAACACATTGTCCAACACATTGTCCAATACATTGTAGCAACATATTGTCCAACACATTGTAGCAACACATTGTCCAACACATTGTAGCAACACATTGTCCAACACATTGTCCAACACATTGTAGCAACACATTGTCCAACACATTGTAGCAACATATTGTCCAACACATTGTAGCAACACATTGTCCAACACTTTGTCCAACACAGTGTAGCAACACATTGTCCAACACATTGCCCAACACATTGTAGCAACACATTGTAGCAACACATTGTCCAACACATTGTAGCAACACATTGTCCAACACTTTGTCCAACACATTGTAGCAACACATTGTAGCAACACATTGTCCAACACATTGTAGCAACACATTGTAGCAACACATTGTCTAACACATTGTAGCAACACATTGTCCAACGCTTTGTCCAACACATTGTAGCAACACATTGTCCAACACATTAGAGCAACACATTGTAGCAACACATTGTAGCAACACATTGTCCAACACATTGTAGCAACACATTGTAGCAACACATTGTAGCAACACATTGTCCAACACATTGTAGCAACACATTGTAGCAACACATTGTCCAACACATTGTAGCAACACATTGTCCAACACGTTGTCCAACACATTGTAGCAACACATTGTCCAACACATTGTAGCAACACATTGTAGCAACACATTGTCCAACACATTGTAGCAACACATTGTAGCAGCACTTTGTCCAACACATTGTAGCAACACATTGTCCAACACATTGTAGCAACACATTGTAGCAACACATTGTCCAACACATTGTAGCAACACATTGTCCAACACATTGTCTAACACATTGTCCAACACTTTGTCCAACACATTGTAGCAACACATTGTAGCAACACATTGGCCAACACATTGTAGCAACACATTGTAGCAACACATTGTCCAACACATTGTAGCAACACATTGTCTAACACATTGTAGCAACACATTGTCCAACGCTTTGTCCAACACATTGTAGCAACACATTGTCCAACACATTATAGCAACACATTGTAGCAACACATTGTAGCAACACATTGTCCAACACATTGTAGCAACACATTGTAGCAACACATTGTAGCAACACATTGTCCAACACATTGTAGCAACACATTGTAGCAACACATTGTCCAACACATTGTAGCAACACATTGTCCAACACGTTGTCCAACACATTGTAGCAACACATTGTCCAACACATTGTCCAACACATTGTAGCAACACATTGTAGCAACACATTGTCCAACACATTGTAGCAACACATTGTAGCAGCAATTTGTCCAACACATTGTAGCAACACATTGTCCAACACATTGTAGCAACACATTGTAGCAACACATTGTCCAACACATTGTAGCAACACATTGTCCAACACTTTGTCCAACACATTGTAGCAACACATTGTCCAACACTTTGTAGCAACACATTGTCCAACACATTGTAGCAACACATTGTCCAACACTTTGTAGCAACACATTGTCCAACACATTGTCGAACACATTGTCCAATACATTGTCCAATACATTGTAGCAACACATTGTCCAACACATTGTAGCAACACATTGTCCAACACATTGTAGCAACACATTGTCCAACACATTGTCCAACACATTGTCCAACTCATTGTCCAACACATTGTAGCAACACATTGTCCAACACATTGTCCAACACTTTGTAGCAACACATTGTCCAACACATTGTCCAACACATTGTCCAATACATTGTAGCTACACATTGTCCAACACATTGTAGCAACACATTGTCCAACACATTGTAGCAACATATTGTCCAACACATTGTAGCAACACATTGTCCAACACTTTGTCCAACACAGTGTAGCAACACATTGACCAACACATTGTCCAACACATTGTCCAACACATTGTAGCAACACATTGTAGCAACACATTGTCCAACACTTTGTCCAACACATTGTAGCAACACATTGTCCAACACATTGTAGCAACACATTGTCCAACACATTGTAGCAACACATTGTCCAACACATTGTCCAACACATTGTTGCAACACATTGTAGCAACACATTGTCCAACACATTGTAGCAACACATTGTAGCAGCACTTTGTCCAACACATTGTAGCAACACATTGTCCAACACATTGTAGCAACACATTGTAGCAACACATTGTCCAACACATTGTAGCAACACATTGTCCAACACATTGTCCAACACATTGTAGCAACACATTGTCCAACACTTTGTAGCAACACATTGTCCAACATATTGTCCAACACATTGTCCAACACATTGTCCAATACATTGTAGCAACACATTGTCCAACACATTGTAGCAACACATTGTCCAACACATTGTAGCAACACATTGTCCAACACATTGTCCAACACATTGTAGCAATACATTGTCCAACACATTGTAGCAACATATTGTCCAAACACATTGTAGCAACACATTGTCCAACACTTTGTCCAACACAGTGTAGCAACACATTGTCCAACACATTGCCCAACACATTGTAGCAACACATTGTAGCAACACATTGTCCAACACATTGTAGCAACACATTGTCCAACACTTTGTCTAACACATTGTCCAACACTTTGTCCAACACATTGTAGCAACACATTGTAGCAACACATTGTCCAACACATTGTAGCAACACATTGTAGCAACACATTGTCCAACACATTGTAGCAACACATTGTCTAATACATTGCAGCAACACATTGTCCAACGCTTTGTCCAACACATTGTAGCAACACATTGTCCAACACATTATAGCAACACATTGTAGCAACACATTGTAGCAACACATTGTCCAACACATTGTAGCAACACATTGTAGCAACACATTGTAGCAACACATTGTCCAACACATTGTAGCAACACATTGTCCAACACATTGTCCAACACATTGTAGCAACACATTGTAGCAACACATTGTCCAACACATTGTAGCAACACATTGTAGCAGCACTTTGTCCAACACATTGTAGCAACACATTGTCCAACACATTGTAGCAACACATTGTAGCAACACATTGTCCAACACATTGTAGCAACACATTGTCCAACACTTTGTCCAACACATTGTAGCAACACATTGTCCAACACTTTGTCTAACACATTGTCCAACACTTTGTCCAACACATTGTAGCAACACATTGTAGCAACACATTGTCCAACACATTGTAGCAACACATTGTAGCAACACATTGTCCAACACATTGTAGCAACACATTGTCTAACACATTGTAGCAACACATTGTCCAACGCTTTGTCCAACACATTGTAGCAACACATTGTCCAACACATTATAGCAACACATTGTAGCAACACATTGTAGCAACACATTGTCCAACACATTGTAGCAACACATTGTAGCAACACATTGTAGCAACACATTGTCCAACACATTGTAGCAACACATTGTAGCAACACATTGTCCAACACATTGTAGCAACACATTGTCCAACACGTTGTCCAACACATTGTAGCAACACATTGTCCAACACATTGTCCAACACATTGTAGCAACACATTGTAGCAACACATTGTCCAACACATTGTAGCAACACATTGTAGCAGCACTTTGTCCAACACATTGTAGCAACACATTGTCCAACACATTGTAGCAACACATTGTAGCAACACATTGTCCAACACATTGTAGCAACACATTGTCCAACACTTTGTCCAACACATTGTAGCAACACATTGTCCAACACTTTGTAGCAACACATTGTCCAACACATTGTAGCAACACATTGTCCAACACTTTGTAGCAACACATTGTCCAACACATTGTCGAACACATTGTCCAATACATTGTCCAATACATTGTAGCAACACATTGTCCAACACATTGTAGCAACACATTGTCCAACACATTGTAGCAACACATTGTCCAACACATTGTCCAACACATTGTCCAACACATTGTCCAACACATTGTAGCAACACATTGTCCAACACATTGTCCAACACTTTGTAGCAACACATTGTCCAACACATTGTCCAACACATTGTCCAATACATTGTAGCTACACATTGTCCAACACATTGTAGCAACACATTGTCCAACACGTTGTAGCAACATATTGTCCAACACATTGTAGCAACACATTGTCCAACACTTTGTCCAACACAGTGTAGCAACACATTGACCAACACATTGTCAAACACATTGTAGCAACACATTGTAGCAACACATTGTAGCAACACATTGTCCAACACATTGTAGCAACACATTGTAGCAACACATTGTCCAACACTTTGTCCAACACATTGTAGCAACACATTGTAGCAACACATTGTCCAACACATTGTAGCAACTCATTGTAGCAACACATTGTAGCAACACATTGTCCAACACTTTGTCCAACACATTGTAGCAACACATTGTAGCAACACATTGTCCAACACATTGTAGCAACACATTGTAGCAACACATTGTCCAACACATTATAGCAACACATTGTCCAACACTTTATCCAACACATTGTAGCAACACATTGTCCAACACATTGTAGCAACACATTGACCAACACATTGTCCAACACATTGTAGCAACACATTGTAGCAACACATTGTCCAACACTTTGTCCAACACATTGTAGCAACACATTGTCCAACACATTGTAGCAACACATTGTCCAACACATTGTAGCAACACATTGTCCAACACTTTATCCAACACATTGTAGCAACGCATTGTCCAACACATTGTAGCAACACATTGACCAACACATTGTCCAACACATTGTAGCAACACATTGTAGCAACACATTGTCCAACACTTTGTCCAACACATTGTAGCAACACATTGTCCAACACATTGTAGCAACACATTGTCCAACACATTGTAGCAACACATTGTCCAACACTTTGTCCAACACATTGTAACAACACCTTGCAGCAACACATTGTCCAACACATTGTAGCAACACATTGTCCAACACATTGTAGCAACACATTGTAACAACACATTGTAGCAACACATTGTCCAACACATTGTAGCAACACATTGTAGCAACACATTGTAGCAACACATTGTAGCAACACATTGTAGCAACATATTGTAGCAACACATTGTCCAACACATTGTAGCAACACATTGTCCAACACATTGTAGCAACACATTGTCCAACACTTTGTCCAACACATTGTAGCAACACATTGTAGCAACACTTTGTCCAACACATTGTAGCAACACATTGTAGCAACACATTGTCCAACACATTGTAGCAACACATTGTAGCAACACATTGTCCAACACATTGTAGCAACACTTAGTCCAACACATTGTAGCAACACATTGTAGCAACACATTGTCCAACACATTGTAGCAACACATTGTAGCAAAACATTGTCCAACACTTTGTCCAACACATTGTAGCAACACATTGTAGCAACACATTGTCCAACACATTGCAGCAACTCATTGTAGCAACACATTGTAGCAACACATTGTAGCAACACATTGTCCAACACTTTGTCCAACACATTGTAGCAACACATTGTAGCAACACATTGTCCAACACATCGTAGCAACACATTGTCCAACACATTGTAGCAACACATTGTCCAACACTTTGTCCAACACATTGTAGCAACACATTGTAGCAACACTTTGTCCAACACATTGTAGCAACACATTGTAGCAACACATTGTCTAACACATTGTAGCAACACATTGTCCAACACATTATAGCAACACATTGTAGCAACACATTGTCCAACACATTGTAGCAACACATTGTAGCAACACATTGTCCAACACATTGTCCAACACATTGTAGCAACACATTGTAGCAACACATTGTCCAACACATTGTAGCAACACATTGTCCAACACTTTGTCCAACACATTGTAGCAACACATTGTCCAACACATTGTCCAACACATTGTAGCAACACATTGTAGCAACATATTGTCCAACACATTGTAGCAACACATTGTAGGAACACTTTGTCCAACACATTGTAGCAACACATTGTCCAACACATTGTAGCAACACATTGTAGCAACACATTGTCCAACACATTGTAGCAACACATTGTCCAACACATTGTCCAACACATTGTAGCAACACATTGTCCAACACTTTGTAGCAACACATTGTCCAACATATTGTCCAACACATTGTCCAACACATTGTCCAATACATTGTAGCAACATATTGTCCAACACATTGTAGCAACACATTGTCCAACACATTGTAGCAACACATTGTCCAACACATTGTCCAACACATTGTAGCAACACATTGTCCAACACATTGTAGCAACATATTGTCCAACACATTGTAGCAACACATTGTCCAACACTTTGTCCAACACAGTGTAGCAACACATTGTCCAACACATTGCCCAACACATTGTAGCAACACATTGTAGCAACACATTGTCCAACACATTGTAGCAACACATTGTCCAACACTTTGTCCAACACATTGTAGCAACACATTGTAGCAACACATTGTCCAACACATTGTAGCAACACATTGTAGCAACACATTGTCCAACACATTGTAGCAACACATTGTCTAACACATTGTAGCAACACATTGTCCAACGCTTTGTCCAACACATTGTAGCAACACATTGTCCAACACATTATAGCAACACATTGTAGCAACACATTGTAGCAACACATTGTCCAACACATTGTAGCAACACATTGTAGCAACACATTGTAGCAACACATTGTCCAACACATTGTAGCAACACATTGTAGCAACACATTGTCCAACACATTGTAGCAACACATTGTCCAACACGTTGTCCAACACATTGTAGCAACACATTGTCCAACACATTGTAGCAACACATTGTAGCAACACATTGTCCAACACATTGTAGCAACACATTGTAGCAGCACTTTGTCCAACACATTGTAGCAACACATTGTCCAACATATTGTAGCAACACATTGTAGCAACACATTGTCCAACACATTGTAGCAACACATTGTCCAACACATTGTCCAACACATTGTAGCAACACATTGTCCAACACTTTGTAGCAACACATTGTCCAACATATTGTCCAACACATTGTCCAACACATTGTCCAATACATTGTAGCAACACATTGTGCAACACATTGTAGCAACACATTGTCCAACACATTGTAGCAACACATTGTCCAACACATTGTCCAACACATTGTAGCAATACATTGTCCAACACATTGTAGCAACATATTGTCCAAACACATTGTAGCAACACATTGTCCAACACTTTGTCCAACACAGTGTAGCAACACATTGTCCAACACATTGCCCAACACATTGTCGCAACACATAGTAGCAACACATTGTCCAACACATTGTAGCAACACATTGTCCAACACTTTGTCTAACACATTGTCCAACACTTTGTCCAACACATTGTAGCAACACATTGTAGCAACACATTGTCCAACACATTGTAGCAACACATTGTAGCAACACATTGTCCAACACATTGTAGCAACACATTGTCTAACACATTGTAGCAACACATTGTCCAACGCTTTGTCCAACACATTGTAGCAACACATTGTCCAACACATTATAGCAACACATTGTAGCAACACATTGTAGCAACACATTGTCCAACACATTGTAGCAACACATTGTAGCAACACATTGTAGCAACACATTGTCCAACACATTGTAGCAACACATTGTAGCAACACATTGTCCAACACATTGTAGCAACACATTGTCCAACACGTTGTCCAACACATTGTAGCAACACATTGTCCAACACATTGTCCAACACATTGTAGCAACACATTGTAGCAACGCATTGTCCAACACATTGTAGCAACACATTGTAGCAGCAATTTGTCCAACACATTGTAGCAACACATTGTCCAACACATTGTAGCAACACATTGTAGCAACACATTGTCCAACACATTGTAGCAACACATTGTCCAACACTTTGTCCAACACATTGTAGCAACACATTGTCCAACACTTTGTAGCAACACATTGTCCAACACATTGTAGCAACACATTGTCCAACACTTTGTAGCAACACATTGTCCAACACATTGTCGAACACATTGTCCAATACATTGTCCAATACATTGTAGCAACACATTGTCCAACACATTGTAGCAACACATTGTCCAACACATTGTAGCAACACATTGTCCAACACATTGTCCAACACATTGTCCAACACATTGTCCAACACATTGTCCAACACATTGTAGCAACACATTGTCCAACACATTGTCCAACACTTTGTAGCAACACATTGTCCAACACATTGTCCAACACATTGTCCAATACATTGTAGCTACACATTGTCGAACACATTGTAGCAACACATTGTCCAACACATTGTAGCAACATATTGTCCAACACATTGTAGCAACACATTGTCCAACACTTTGTCCAACACAGTGTAGCAACACATTGACCAACACATTGTCCAACACATTGTAGCAACACATTGTAGCAACACATTGTAGCAACACATTGTCCAACACATTGTAGCAACACATTGTAGCAACACATTGTCCAACACTTTGTCCAACACATTGTAGCAACACATTGTAGCAACACATTGTCCAACACATTGTAGCAACTCATTGTAGCAACACATTGTAGCAACACATTGTCCAACACTTTGTCCAACACATTGTAGCAACACATTGTAGCAACACATTGTCCAACACATTGTAGCAACACATTGTCCAACACATTGTAGCAACACATTGTCCAACACTTTGTCCAACACATTGTAGCAACACATTGTAGCAACACTTTGTCCAACACATTGTAGCAACACATTGTAGCAACACATTGTCCAACACATTGTAGCAACACATTGTCCAACACATTATAGCAACGCATTGTAGCAACACATTGTCCAACACATTGTAGCAACACATTGTAGCAACACATTGTCCAACACATTGTAGCAACACTTAGTCCAACACATTGTAGCAACACATTGTAGCAACACATTGTCCAACACATTGTAGCAACACATTGTAGCAACACATTGTCCAACACATTGTAGCAACACATTGTAGCAACACATTGTCCAACACATTGCAGCAACTCATTGTAGCAACACATTGTAGCAACACATTGTAGCAACACATTGTCCAACACTTTGTCCAACACATTGTAGCAACACATTGTAGCAAAACATTGTAGCAACACATTGTCCAACACATTGTAGCAACACATTGTCCAACACTTTGTCCAACACATTGTAGTAACACATTGTAGCAACACTTTGTCCAACACATTGTAGCAACACATTGTAGCAACACATTGTCTAACACATTGTAGCAACACATTGTCCAACACATTATAGCAACACATTGTAGCAACACATTGTCCAACACATTGTAGCAACACATTGTAGCAACACATTGTCCAACACATTGTAGCAACACATTGTAGCAACACATTGTAGCAACACATTGTCCAACACATTGTCCAACACATTGTAGCAACACATTGTCCAACACTTTGTAGCAACACATTGTCCAACACATTATCCAACACATTGTCCAACACATTGTCCAACACATTGTCCAATACATTGTAGCAACACATTGTCCAACACATTGTAGCAACACATTGTCCAACACATTGTAGCAACACATTGTCCAACACATTGTCCAACACATTGTAGCAACACATTGTACAACACATTGTCCAACACTTTGTAGCAACACATTGTCCAACACATTGTCCAACACATTGTCCAATACATTGTAGCAACACATTGTCCAACACATTGTAGCAACACATTGTCTAACACATTGTAGCAACATATTGTCCAACACATTGTAGCAACACATTGACCAACACTTTGTCCAACACAGTGTAGCAACACATTGTCCAACACATTGCCCAACACATTGTAGCAACACATTGTAGCAACACATTGTCCAACACATTGTAGCAACACATTGTCCAACACTTTGTCCAACACATTGTAGCAACACATTGTAGCAACACATTGTCCAACACATTGTAGCAACACATTGTAGCAACACATTGTCCAACACATTGTAGCAACACATTGTCCAACACTTTATCCAACACATTGTAGCAACACATTGTCCAACACATTGTAGCAACACATTGACCAACACATTGTCCAACACATTGTAGCAACACATTGTAGCAACACATTGTCCAACACTTTGTCCAACACATTGTAGCAACACATTGTCCAACACATTGTAGCAACACATTGTCCAACACATTGTCCAACACATTGTAGCAACAAATTTCCAACACTTTGTCCAACACATTGTAACAACACCTTGTAGCAACACATTGTCCAACACATTGTAGCAACACATTGTCCAACACATTGTCTAACACATTGTAACAACACATTGTAGCAACACATTGTCCAACACATTGTAGCAACACATTGTCCAACACTTTGTCCAACACATTGTAGCAACACATTGTACAACACTTTATCCAACACATTGTAGCAACACATTGTCCAACACATTGTAGCAACACATTGACCAACACATTGTCCAACACATTGTAGCAACACATTGTAGCAACACATTGTCCAACACTTTGTCCAACACATTGTAGCAACACATTGTCCAACACATTGTAGCAACACATTGTCCAACACATTGTCCAACACATTGTAGCAACAAATTTCCAACACTTTGTCCAACACATTGTAACAACACCTTGTAGCAACACATTGTCCAACACATTGTAGCAACACATTGTCCAACACATTGTCTAACACATTGTAACAACACATTGTAGCAACACATTGTCCAACACATTGTAGCAACACATTGTCCAACACTTTGTCCAACACATTGTAGCAACACATTGTCCAACACTTTATCCAACACATTGTAGCAACACATTGTCCAACACATTGTAGCAACACATTGACCAACACATTGTCCAACACATTGTAGCAACACATTGTAGCAACACATTGTAGCAACACATTGTCCAACACATTGTAACAACACCTTGTAGCAACACATTGTCCAACACATTGTAGCAACACATTGTCCAACACATTGTAACAACACATTGTAGCAACACATTGTCCAACACATTGTAGCAACACATTGTCCAACACTTTGTCCAACACTTTGTCCAACACATTGTAGCAACACAGTGTCCAACACTTTGTCCAACACATTGTAGCAACACATTCTCCAACACATTGTAGCAACACATTGTAGCAACACATTGTAGCAACACATTGTCCAACACATTGTAGCAACACATTGTCCAACACATTGTAGCAACACATTGTCCAACACATTGTAGCAACACATTGTAGCAACACCTTGTCCAACACATTGTAGCAACACATTGTCCAACACATTGTCCAACACATTGGCCAACACATTGTAGCAACACATTGTAGCAACACATTGTCCAACACATTGTCCAACACATTGTCCAACACATTGTAGCAACACATTGTAGCAACACATTGTCCAACACTTTTCCAACACTTTGTCCAACACTTTGTCCAACACTTTGTCCAACACATTGTCCAACACTTTGTCCAACACATTGTAGCAACACATTGTCCAACACATTGTCCAACACATTGTAGCAACACCTTGTAGCAACACATTGTCCAACACATTGTAGCAACACATTGTCCAACACATTGTAGCAACACATTGTAGCAACACTTTGTCCAACATATTGTAGCAACACATTGTAGCAACAAATTGTCCAACACATTGTAGCAACACATTGTCCAACACATGGTAGCAACACTTTGTCCAACACTTTGTCCAACACATTGTAGCAACACATTGTAGCAACACATTGTAGCAACACATTGTCCAACACATTGTCCAACACATTGTCCAACACATTGTAGCAACACATTGTAGCAACACATTGTCCAACACATTGTAGCAACACATTGTCCAACATATTGTAGCAACACATTGTAGCAACACATTGTCCAACACATTGTAGCAACACATTGTCCAACACATTGTAGCAACACATTGTAGCAACACATTGTAGCAACACATTGTCCAACACATTGTAGCAACACATTGTCCAACACTTTGTCCAACACATTGTAGCAACACATTGTAGCAACACATTGTCCAACACATTGTCCAACACATTGTAGCAACACATTGTAGCAACACATTGTAGCAACACATTGTCCAACACATTGTAGCAACACATTGTCCAACACATTGTCCAACACATTGTAGCAACACATTGTAGCAACACATTGTCCAACACATTGTAGCAACACATTGTCCAACACATTGTAGCAACACATTGTAGCAATACATTGTAGCAACACATTGTAGCAACACATTGTCCAACACATTGTCCAACACATTGTAGCAACACATTGTCCAACACATTGTCCAACACATTGTAGCAACACATTGTCGCAACACATTGTCCAACACATTGTAGCAACACATTGTCCAACACTTTGTCCAACACATTGTCCAACACATTGTCCAACACTTTGTCAAACACATTGTAGCAACACATTGTAGCAACACATTGTCCAACACATTGTAGCAACACATTGTCCAACACATTGTAGCAACACATTGTCCAACACCTTGTAGCAACACATTGTCCCAACACATTGTCCAACACATTGTAGCAACACATTGTCCAACACATTGTAGCAACACATTGTCCCAACACATTGTCCAACACTTTGTCCAACACTTTGTCCAACACATTGTAGCAACACATTGTAGCAACACATTGTCCAACATATTGTCCCAACACATTGTAGCAACACATTGTCCAACACATTGTAGCTACACATTGTCCAACACATTGTAGCAACACATTGTCCAACACTTTGTCCAACACATTGTCCAACACATTGTCCAACACATTGTCCAACACTTTGTCCAACACTTTGTCCAACACTTTGTCCAACACTTTGTCCAACACATTGTAGCAACACATTGTAGCAACACATTGTAGCAACACATTGTCCAACACATTGTAGCAACACATTGTCCAACACTTTCTCCAACACATTGTAGCAACACATTGTAGCAACACATTGTCCAACACATTGTCCAACACATTGTCCAACACATTGTAGCAACACATTGTCCAACACTTTATCCAACACATTGTAGCAACACATTGTAGCAACACATTGTCCAACACATTGTCCAACACATTGTCCAACACATTGTCCAACACTTTGTCCAACACTTTGTCCAACACATTGTAGCAACACATTGTCCAACACATTGTCCAACACATTGTAGCAACACATTGTCCAACACATTGTCCAACACCTTGTAGCAACACATTGTCGCAACACATTGTCCAACACATTGTAGCAACACATTGTCCAACACTTTGTCCAACACATTGTCCAACACATTGTCCAACACTTTGTCCAACACATTGTAGCAACACATTGTAGCAACACATTGTCCAACACATTGTAGCAACACATTGTAGCAACACATTGTCCAACACATTGTAGCAACACATTGTCCAACACATTGTAGCAACACATTGTCCCAACACATTGTCCAACACATTGTAGCAACACATTGTCCAACACATTGTAGCAACACATTGTCCCAACACATTGTCCAACACTTTGTCCAACACTTTGTCCAACACATTGTAGCAACACATTGTAGCAACACATTGTCCAACATATTGTCCCAACACATTGTAGCAACACATTGTCCAACACATTGTAGCTACACATTGTCCAACACATTGTAGCAACACATTGTCCAACACATTGTCCAACACTTTGTCCAACACTTTGTCCAACACATTGTAGCAACACATTGTAGCAACACATTGTCCAACATATTGTCCCAACACATTGTAGCAACACATTGTCCAACACATTGTAGCTACACATTGTCCAACACATTGTAGCAACACATTGTAGCAACACATTGTCCAACACTTTGTCCAACACATTGTAGCAACACATTGTCCAACACATTGTAGCAACACATTGTCCAACACATTGTCCAACACATTGTAGCAACAAATTTCCAACACTTTGTCCAACACATTGTAACAACACCTTGTAGCAACACATTGTCCAACACATTGTAGCAACACATTGTCCAACACATTGTCTAACACATTGTAACAACACATTGTAGCAACACATTGTCCAACACATTGTAGCAACACATTGTCCAACACTTTGTCCAACACATTGTAGCAACACATTGTCCAACACTTTATCCAACACATTGTAGCAACACATTGTCCAACACATTGTAGCAACACATTGACCAACACATTGTCCAACACATTGTAGCAACACATTGTAGCAACACATTGTAGCAACACATTGTCCAACACATTGTAACAACACCTTGTAGCAACACATTGTCCAACACATTGTAGCAACACAGTGTCCAACACTTTGTCCAACACATTGTAGCAACACATTCTCCAACACATTGTAGCAACACATTGTAGCAACACATTGTAGCAACACATTGTCCAACACATTGTAGCAACACATTGTCCAACACATTGTAGCAACACATTGTCCAACACATTGTAGCAACACATTGTAGCAACACCTTGTCCAACACATTGTAGCAACACATTGTCCAACACATTGTCCAACACATTGGCCAACACATTGTAGCAACACATTGTAGCAACACATTGTCCAACACATTGTCCAACACATTGTCCAACACATTGTAGCAACACATTGTAGCAACACATTGTCCAACACTTTTCCAACACTTTGTCCAACACTTTGTCCAACACTTTGTCCAACACATTGTCCAACACTTTGTCCAACACATTGTAGCAACACATTGTCCAACACATTGTCCAACACATTGTAGCAACACCTTGTAGCAACACATTGTCCAACACATTGTAGCAACACATTGTCCAACACATTGTAGCAACACATTGTCCAACACATTGTAGCAACACATTGTAGCAACACCTTGTCCAACACATTGTAGCTACACATTGTCCAACACATTGTAGCAACACATTGTCCAACACATTGTCCAACACTTTGTCCAACACTTTGTCCAACACATTGTAGCAACACATTGTAGCAACACATTGTCCAACATATTGTCCCAACACATTGTAGCAACACATTGTCCAACACATTGTAGCTACACATTGTCCAACACATTGTAGCAACACATTGTAGCAACACATTGTCCAACACTTTGTCCAACACATTGTAGCAACACATTGTCCAACACATTGTAGCAACACATTGTCCAACACATTGTCCAACACATTGTAGCAACAAATTTCCAACACTTTGTCCAACACATTGTAACAACACCTTGTAGCAACACATTGTCCAACACATTGTAGCAACACATTGTCCAACACATTGTCTAACACATTGTAACAACACATTGTAGCAACACATTGTCCAACACATTGTAGCAACACATTGTCCAACACTTTGTCCAACACATTGTAGCAACACTTTGTCCAACACTTTATCCAACACATTGTAGCAACACATTGTCCAACACATTGTAGCAACACATTGACCAACACATTGTCCAACACATTGTAGCAACACATTGTAGCAACACATTGTAGCAACACATTGTCCAACACATTGTAACAACACCTTGTAGCAACACATTGTCCAACACATTGTAGCAACACAGTGTCCAACACTTTGTCCAACACATTGTAGCAACACATTCTCCAACACATTGTAGCAACACATTGTAGCAACACATTGTAGCAACACATTGTCCAACACATTGTAGCAACACATTGTCCAACACATTGTAGCAACACATTGTCCAACACATTGTAGCAACACATTGTAGCAACACCTTGTCCAACACATTGTAGCAACACATTGTCCAACACATTGTCCAACACATTGGCCAACACATTGTAGCAACACATTGTAGCAACACATTGTCCAACACATTGTCCAACACATTGTCCAACACATTGTAGCAACACATTGTAGCAACACATTGTCCAACACTTTTCCAACACTTTGTCCAACACTTTGTCCAACACTTTGTCCAACACATTGTCCAACACTTTGTCCAACACATTGTAGCAACACATTGTCCAACACATTGTCCAACACATTGTAGCAACACCTTGTAGCAACACATTGTCCAACACATTGTAGCAACACATTGTCCAACACATTGTAGCAACACATTGTAGCAACACTTTGTCCAACATATTGTAGCAACACATTGTAGCAACACATTGTCCAACACATTGTAGCAACACATTGTCCAACACATGGTAGCAACACTTTGTCCAACACTTTGTCCAACACATTGTAGCAACACATTGTAGCAACACATTGTAGCAACACATTGTCCAACACATTGTCCAACACATTGTCCAACACATTGTAGCAACACATTGTAGCAACACATTGTCCAACACATTGTAGCAACACATTGTCCAACATATTGTAGCAACACATTGTAGCAACACATTGTCCAACACATTGTAGCAACACATTGTCCAACACATTGTAGCAACACATTGTAGCAACACATTGTAGCAACACATTGTCCAACACATTGTAGCAACACATTGTCCAACACTTTGTCCAACACATTGTAGCAACACATTGTAGCAACACATTGTCCAACACATTGTCCAACACATTGTAGCAACACATTGTAGCAACACATTGTAGCAACACATTGTCCAACACATTGTAGCAACACATTGTCCAACACATTGTCCAACACATTGTAGCAACACATTGTAGCAACACATTGTCCAACACATTGTAGCAACACATTGTCCAACACATTGTAGCAACACATTGTAGCAATACATTGTAGCAACACATTGTAGCAACACATTGTCCAACACATTGTCCAACACATTGTCCAACACATTGCAGCAACACATTGTCGCAACACATTGTCCAACACATTGTAGCAACACATTGTCCAACACTTTGTCCAACACATTGTCCAACACATTGTCCAACACTTTGTCCAACACATTGTAGCAACACATTGTAGCAACACATTGTCCAACACATTGTAGCAACACATTGTCCAACACATTGTAGCAACACATTGTCCAACACCTTGTAGCAACACATTGTCCCAACACATTGTCCAACACATTGTAGCAACACATTGTCCAACACATTGTAGCAACACATTGTCCCAACACATTGTCCAACACTTTGTCCAACACTTTGTCCAACACATTGTAGCAACACATTGTAGCAACACATTGTCCAACATATTGTCCCAACACATTGTAGCAACACATTGTCCAACACATTGTAGCTACACATTGTCCAACACATTGTAGCAACACATTGTCCAACACTTTGTCCAACACATTGTCCAACACATTGTCCAACACATTGTCCAACACTTTGTCCAACACTTTGTCCAACACTTTGTCCAACACTTTGTCCAACACATTGTAGCAACACATTGTAGCAACACATTGTAGCAACACATTGTCCAACACATTGTAGCAACACATTGTCCAACACTTTCTCCAACACATTGTAGCAACACATTGTAGCAACACATTGTCCAACACATTGTCCAACACATTGTCCAACACATTGTAGCAACACATTGTCCAACACTTTATCCAACACATTGTAGCAACACATTGTAGCAACACATTGTCCAACACATTGTCCAACACATTGTCCAACACATTGTCCAACACTTTGTCCAACACTTTGTCCAACACATTGTAGCAACACATTGTCCAACACATTGTCCAACACATTGTAGCAACACATTGTCCAACACATTGTCCAACACATTGTAGCAACACATTGTCGCAACACATTGTCCAACACATTGTAGCAACACATTGTCCAACACTTTGTCCAACACATTGTCCAACACATTGTCCAACACTTTGTCCAACACATTGTAGCAACACATTGTAGCAACACATTGTCCAACACATTGTAGCAACACATTGTAGCAACACATTGTCCAACACATTGTAGCAACACATTGTCCAACACATTGTAGCAACACATTGTCCCAACACATTGTCCAACACATTGTAGCAACACATTGTCCAACACATTGTAGCAACACATTGTCCCAACACATTGTCCAACACTTTGTCCAACACTTTGTCCAACACATTGTAGCAACACATTGTAGCAACACATTGTCCAACATATTGTCCCAACACATTGTAGCAACACATTGTCCAACACATTGTAGCTACACATTGTCCAACACATTGTAGCAACACATTGTCCAACACCTTGTCCAACACTTTGTCCAACACTTTGTCCAACACATTGTAGCAACACATTGTAGCAACACATTGTCCAACATATTGTCCCAACACATTGTAGCAACACATTGTCCAACACATTGTAGCTACACATTGTCCAACACATTGTAGCAACACATTGTAGCAACACATTGTCCAACACTTTGTCCAACACATTGTAGCAACACATTGTCCAACACATTGTAGCAACACATTGTCCAACACATTGTCCAACACATTGTAGCAACAAATTTCCAACACTTTGTCCAACACATTGTAACAACACCTTGTAGCAACACATTGTCCAACACATTGTCTAACACATTGTAACAACACATTGTAGCAACACATTGTCCAACACATTGTAGCAACACATTGTCCAACACATTGTAGCAACACATTGTCCAACACTTTGTCCAACACATTGTAGCAACACATTGTCCAACACTTTATCCAACACATTGTAGCAACACATTGTCCAACACATTGTAGCAACACATTGACCAACACATTGTCCAACACATTGTAGCAACACATTGTAGCAACACATTGTAGCAACACATTGTCCAACACATTGTAACAACACCTTGTAGCAACACATTGTCCAACACATTGTAGCAACACAGTGTCCAACACTTTGTCCAACACATTGTAGCAACACATTCTCCAACACATTGTAGCAACACATTGTAGCAACACATTGTAGCAACACATTGTCCAACACATTGTAGCAACACATTGTCCAACACATTGTAGCAACACATTGTCCAACACACTGTAGCAACACATTGTAGCAACACCTTGTCCAACACATTGTAGCAACACATTGTCCAACACATTGTCCAACACATTGGCCAACACATTGTAGCAACACATTGTAGCAACACATTGTCCAACACATTGTCCAACACATTGTCCAACACATTGTAGCAACACATTGTAGCAACACATTGTCCAACACTTTTCCAACACTTTGTCCAACACTTTGTCCAACACTTTGTCCAACACATTGTCCAACACTTTGTCCAACACATTGTAGCAACACATTGTCCAACACATTGTCCAACACATTGTAGCAACACCTTGTAGCAACACATTGTCCAACACATTGTAGCAACACATTGTCCAACACATTGTAGCAACACATTGTAGCAACACTTTGTCCAACATATTGTAGCAACACATTGTAGCAACACATTGTCCAACACATTGTAGCAACACATTGTCCAACACATGGTAGCAACACTTTGTCCAACACTTTGTCCAACACATTGTAGCAACACATTGTAGCAACACATTGTAGCAACACATTGTCCAACACATTGTCCAACACATTGTCCAACACATTGTAGCAACACATTGTAGCAACACATTGTCCAACACATTGTAGCAACACATTGTCCAACATATTGTAGCAACACATTGTAGCAACACATTGTCCAACACATTGTAGCAACACATTGTCCAACACATTGTAGCAACACATTGTAGCAACACATTGTAGCAACACATTGTCCAACACATTGTAGCAACACATTGTCCAACACTTTGTCCAACACATTGTAGCAACACATTGTAGCAACACATTGTCCAACACATTGTCCAACACATTGTAGCAACACATTGTAGCAACACATTGTAGCAACACATTGTCCAACACATTGTAGCAACACATTGTCCAACACATTGTCCAACACATTGTAGCAACACATTGTAGCAACACATTGTCCAACACATTGTAGCAACACATTGTCCAACACATTGTAGCAACACATTGTAGCAATACATTGTAGCAACACATTGTAGCAACACATTGTCCAACACATTGTCCAACACATTGTCCAACACATTGTAGCAACACATTGTCGCAACACATTGTCCAACACATTGTAGCAACACATTGTCCAACACTTTGTCCAACACATTGTCCAACACATTGTCCAACACTTTGTCCAACACATTGTAGCAACACATTGTAGCAACACATTGTCCAACACATTGTAGCAACACATTGTCCAACACATTGTAGCAACACATTGTCCAACACCTTGTAGCAACACATTGTCCCAACACATTGTCCAACACATTGTAGCAACACATTGTCCAACACATTGTAGCAACACATTGTCCCAACACATTGTCCAACACTTTGTCCAACACTTTGTCCAACACATTGTAGCAACACATTGTAGCAACACATTGTCCAACATATTGTCCCAACACATTGTAGCAACACATTGTCCAACACATTGTAGCTACACATTGTCCAACACATTGTAGCAACACATTGTCCAACACTTTGTCCAACACATTGTCCAACACATTGTCCAACACATTGTCCAACACTTTGTCCAACACTTTGTCCAACACTTTGTCCAACACTTTGTCCAACACATTGTAGCAACACATTGTAGCAACACATTGTAGCAACACATTGTCCAACACATTGTAGCAACACATTGTCCAACACTTTCTCCAACACATTGTAGCAACACATTGTAGCAACACATTGTCCAACACATTGTCCAACACATTGTCCAACACATTGTAGCAACACATTGTCCAACACTTTATCCAACACATTGTAGCAACACATTGTAGCAACACATTGTCCAACACATTGTCCAACACATTGTCCAACACATTGTCCAACACTTTGTCCAACACTTTGTCCAACACATTGTAGCAACACATTGTCCAACACATTGTCCAACACATTGTAGCAACACATTGTCCAACACATTGTCCAACACATTGTAGCAACACATTGTCGCAACACATTGTCCAACACATTGTAGCAACACATTGTCCAACACTTTGTCCAACACATTGTCCAACACATTGTCCAACACTTTGTCCAACACATTGTAGCAGCACATTGTAGCAACACATTGTCCAACACATTGTAGCAACACATTGTAGCAACACATTGTCCAACACATTGTAGCAACACATTGTCCAACACCTTGTAGCAACACATTGTCCCAACACATTGTCCAACACATTGTAGCAACACATTGTCCAACACATTGTAGCAACACATTGTCCCAACACATTGTCCAACACTTTGTCCAACACTTTGTCCAACACATTGTAGCAACACATTGTAGCAACACATTGTCCAACATATTGTCCCAACACATTGTAGCAACACATTGTCCAACACATTGTAGCTACACATTGTCCAACACATTGTAGCAACACATTGTCCAACACATTGTCCAACACTTTGTCCAACACTTTGTCCAACACATTGTAGCAACACATTGTAGCAACACATTGTCCAACATATTGTCCCAACACATTGTAGCAACACATTGTCCAACACATTGTAGCTACACATTGTCCAACACATTGTAGCAACACATTGTCCAACACTTTGTCCAACACATTGTCCAACACATTGTCCAACACATTGTCCAACACTTTGTCCAACACTTTGTCCAACACTTTGTCCAACACTTTGTCCAACACTTTGTCCAACACATTGTAGCAACACATTGTAGCAACACATTGTAGCAACACATTGTCCAACACATTGTAGCAACACATTGTCCAACACTTTCTCCAACACATTATAGCAACACATTGTAGCAACACATTGTCCAACACATTGTCCAACACATTGTAGCAACACATTGTCCAACACTTTGTCCAACACATTGTAGCAACACATTGTAGCAACACATTGTCCAACACATTGTCCAACACATTGTAGCAACACATTGTAGCAACACATTGTAGCAACACATTGTCCAACACATTGTAGCAACACATTGTCCAACACATTGTCCAACACATTGTAGCAACACATTGTAGCAACACATTGTCCAACACATTGTAGCAACACATTGTCCAACACATTGTAGCAACACATTGTAGCAATACATTGTAGCAACACATTGTAGCAACACATTGTCCAACACATTGTAGCAACACATTGTAGCAACACATTGTAGCAACACATTGTCCAACACATTGTAGCAACACATTGTCCAACACTTTGTCCAACACATTGTAGCAACACATTGTAGCAACACATTGTCCAACACATTGTCCAACACATTGTAGCAACACATTGTAGCAACACATTGTAGCAACACATTGTCCAACACATTGTAGCAACACATTGTCCAACACATTGTCCAACACATTGTAGCAACACATTGTAGCAACACATTGTCCAACACATTGTAGCAACACATTGTCCAACACATTGTAGCAACACATTGTAGCAATACATTGTAGCAACACATTGTAGCAACACATTGTCCAACACATTGTCCAACACATTGTCCAACACATTGTAGCAACACATTGTCGCAACACATTGTCCAACACATTGTAGCAACACATTGTCCAACACTTTGTCCAACACATTGTCCAACACATTGTCCAACACTTTGTCCAACACATTGTAGCAACACATTGTAGCAACACATTGTCCAACACATTGTAGCAACACATTGTCCAACACATTGTAGCAACACATTGTCCAACACCTTGTAGCAACACATTGTCCCAACACATTGTCCAACACATTGTAGCAACACATTGTCCAACACATTGTAGCAACACATTGTCCCAACACATTGTCCAACACTTTGTCCAACACTTTGTCCAACACATTGTAGCAACACATTGTAGCAACACATTGTCCAACATATTGTCCCAACACATTGTAGCAACACATTGTCCAACACATTGTAGCTACACATTGTCCAACACATTGTAGCAACACATTGTCCAACACTTTGTCCAACACATTGTCCAACACATTGTCCAACACATTGTCCAACACTTTGTCCAACACTTTGTCCAACACTTTGTCCAACACTTTGTCCAACACATTGTAGCAACACATTGTAGCAACACATTGTAGCAACACATTGTCCAACACATTGTAGCAACACATTGTCCAACACTTTCTCCAACACATTGTAGCAACACATTGTAGCAACACATTGTCCAACACATTGTCCAACACATTGTCCAACACATTGTAGCAACACATTGTCCAACACTTTATCCAACACATTGTAGCAACAGATTGTAGCAACACATTGTCCAACACATTGTCCAACACATTGTCCAACACATTGTCCAACACTTTGTCCAACACTTTGTCCAACACATTGTAGCAACACATTGTCCAACACATTGTCCAACACATTGTAGCAACACATTGTCCAACACATTGTCCAACACATTGTAGCAACACATTGTCGCAACACATTGTCCAACACATTGTAGCAACACATTGTCCAACACTTTGTCCAACACATTGTCCAACACATTGTCCAACACTTTGTCCAACACATTGTAGCAACACATTGTAGCAACACATTGTCCAACACATTGTAGCAACACATTGTAGCAACACATTGTCCAACACATTGTAGCAACACATTGTCCAACACCTTGTAGCAACACATTGTCCCAACACATTGTCCAACACATTGTAGCAACACATTGTCCAACACATTGTAGCAACACATTGTCCCAACACATTGTCCAACACTTTGTCCAACACTTTGTCCAACACATTGTAGCAACACATTGTAGCAACACATTGTCCAACATATTGTCCCAACACATTGTAGCAACACATTGTCCAACACATTGTAGCTACACATTGTCCAACACATTGTAGCAACACATTGTCCAACACATTGTCCAACACTTTGTCCAACACTTTGTCCAACACATTGTAGCAACACATTGTAGCAACACATTGTCCAACATATTGTCCCAACACATTGTAGCAACACATTGTCCAACACATTGTAGCTACACATTGTCCAACACATTGTAGCAACACATTGTCCAACACTTTGTCCAACACATTGTCCAACACATTGTCCAACACATTGTCCAACACTTTGTCCAACACTTTGTCCAACACTTTGTCCAACACTTTGTCCAACACTTTGTCCAACACATTGTAGCAACACATTGTAGCAACACATTGTAGCAACACATTGTCCAACACATTGTAGCAACACATTGTCCAACACTTTCTCCAACACATTATAGCAACACATTGTAGCAACACATTGTCCAACACATTGTCCAACACATTGTAGCAACACATTGTCCAACACTTTGTCCAACACTTTGTCCAACACATTGTAGCAACACATTGTAGCAAAACATTGTCCAACACATTGTCCAACACATTGTAGCAACACATTGTAGGCAGTGCCCTCTTGGAAGGTGAGGCAGGAACAGTACCATGTGCCCTGAGTGTGAGAGGCAATGGGTAGGTGCCATATGCCCTACTCCTGCTCCTATTTCTTATGTTCCAACACTTTTCAGAACCTGATCTGAACTGTGCCAAGTGTGAACAGTCTGGATGACGTTTCCTTGTCGGTGAAGGGGACATTGGAGGAAGGAATCATACTTCCTTTCAGCAGGCGCACAGGAACACCGTCTCCACCACGTTCCCCTCCAAGTCGCACACCATCCCGACTCAGACATATATCGGCCGTTCCTTCATCGACGCTGGGTCAAAATCCTGGAACTCTCTCCCTAACAGCACTGTGGGAGCACCTTCACCACACGGACTGCAGCGGTTCAAGATGGCGGTTCAACCCCACCCTCTCGAGGGAAATTAGGGATGGGCAATAAATGCTGGACTCGCCAGCGATGCCCACATCCCAAGAATGAAGTAAAACAAACATGCATGGTCTCTAGCAGCTTGTCAGTGGACACAACAACAACTTGTATTTACATAGCGCCTTTAATATAGTGAAATGTCCCAAGGCGCTTCACAGGAGTGTTATGAGTCAAAAAAGTTAACACTGAATCACATAAGGAGAAATTACGGCAGGTGACCAAATGCTTGGTCAAAGAGGTAGATTTTAAGGTGCATCTTGAAGGAGGAAAGAGAAGCAGAGAGGTTTAGGCAGGGAATTCCAGAGCTTAGGAGCTGGGACCACCAATGGTTGAGCGATTATAATCAGGGATGCTCAAGAGGCTAAGACCAGGCCAAAAATACGCCCTCTTGGCTGGAGAGATGTCAAGGCCAGGTTGGCTAAATCATACACAAAGAAAATTCAACGTGGCAGTGGGGGGAACGGCCAATTTGGATGCCACAAGCTGCATTGCTCCACAAGCCCACACCTTCTGCTGGTCGACCACCGGCTGGTGTTAAATGCAACTCCAGAATGCCTGATGTTGGCAGAACAAAAAACGGGATGGAGCAGGGTGAATGGCAGGGGTGGGTGCAAAACAATTAGGCCCCAGGCTACACTGAGCCCTGGCCCTGGATGTCCCATTTTCATTCTCAGTCCTGCACTCAAGCACATTTATTCCATGTATGTCCTTCATGTATCTGGCTGTGTTGAATTCATATGGTCTAGAATTAAACAAATAATGAAAGAACTTGCATTTCTATAGCGCCTTTCTCTACTTGAGGACATCCCAAAGCGCTTTACAGCCAATGAAGTACTTTTGAAATATAGTCACTGTTGTAATGTAGGAAACGCGGCAGCCAATTTGCGCACAGCAAGCTCCCACAAACAGCAATGCGATACGTAGACTGACCTAGAATTTTACAGTATAGAAACAGGTACATTCGGGTGTTTGTGCTCCACAATAGCCTCCTCCCACCTCACTTCATCTCCCCTATTTACATATCTAGTAAAGGGTTTCCCACTGACCCCGATCAACACACGATTCGTAGGGTTTGTGGCGGGAACCTCAGCTGACTTGAAGACTGGCAAAGATAAAATGGCGCCAGGTGGGAGTGGAATTAAAAGCGACCCTGACGCTTCTGTTAGAAGACGGGCCCGGTATGATTGTGCCTCACGCTTTTGTGTCAGCTGTGGCTCAGTGGGTAGCACACTCGCCTCCACGTCAGATGGTTGTGGGTTCAAGTCCCACTCCAGGAACTTGAACACAAAAATTTAGGCTGACACTCCAGTACAGTGCAGAGGGAGTGCTGCACTGTCGGAGGTGCCGTCTTTTGGATAAGACATTAAACCGAGGCCCCGTCTGCTCTCTCAGGTGGGCGTAAAAAATTCCTTGGGCACTATTTTGAAGAAGAGCGGAGGTGTTAACCCTGGTGTCCTGGCCAATATTTATCTCTCAATCAACATAACAAAAAAAATTGATTATCTGGTCATTATCACATTGCTGTTTGTGGGAGCTTGCTGTGCGCAAATTGGCTGCTGCATTTCCCACATTACAACAGTGACTATACTTCAAAGGTACTTCATTGGCTGTAAAGTGTTTTGAGACATCTGTTGGTCGTGAAAGGCGCTATATAAATGCAAGTCTTTCTTGCTATCTCTATCTTCTTAGCATTGCTGAACTGGAGGCACAGCATGGGAAACTCAACCACAACTATCAGGCTCTGGCCTTCGGGCTCTCCCTACTCTGGTTATGTGTCCTTTGTAAAGTCCCAATATTTACAGACAACTGAGTAAATATAAGAGAATCGTCAATATATTGTAGCATGGAACAAAAGGTCAGAGTCTCCTAACTGGAGCGCACTGGCATGGCTAGAGCTTACAGAATGATCACTTTGACACTCCCAGTGCAGTGCTGAGGGAGTGCCGCACTGTCAGAGGGGCCGTCTTTTGGATGAGACGTTAAACCGAGGCCCCGTCTGCCTTCTCGGGTGGATGTAAAAGATCTCACGGCAAGGGTACGGTAGCATAGTGGTTATGTCACTGGACTAGTAATCCAAAGGCCTGGACTAATGATCCAGAGGCATGAGTTCAAATCCCACTACTATGGCAACTGGGGAATTTAAATTCAGTTAATTAAATAAATCTGGAATTTAAAAAAAAAAGCTCATATCAGTAATGGTGACCATGAAACTACTGGATTGCTGTAAAAACCCATCTGGTTTGAATGGCAACAGTCGGCCACTATATGCTCCGCCCCATATTTGGTTCCATTGACCTCAGTGCAGATAGGGCAGCGAATGTGATTCTGCCTGTGTTGTGTCCTGCTCAAGTCCAATTTGACTGAAAGCTGAAGAAAATGAATATTAGCAATCTTGTTGTGCGAGGCCCCTTGGGGAAGAATGACCATAATATGGTGGAATTCTGCATTGGGATGGAGAATGAAACAGTTAATTCAGAGACCATGGTCCAGAACTTAAAGAAGGCTAACTTTGAAGGTATGAGGCGTGAATTGGCTGGGATGGATTGGCGAATGATACTTAAGGGGTTGACTGTGGATGAGCAATGGCAGACATTTAGAGACCGCATGGATGAACTACAACAATTGTACATTCCTGTCTGGCATAAAAATAAAAAAGGTAAGGTGGCTCAACCGTGGCTATCAAGGGAAATCAGGGATAGTATTAAAGCCAAGGAAGTGGCATACAAATTGGCCAGAAATAGCAGCGAACCTGGGGACTGGGAGAAATTTAGAACTCAGCAGAGGAGGACAAAGGGTTTGATTAGGGCAGGGAAAATGGAGTATGAGAAGAAGCTTGCAGGGAACATTAAGACGGATTGCAAAAGTTTCTATAGATATGTAAAGAGAAAAAGGTTAGTAAAGACAAACGTAGGTCCGCTGCAGTCAGAATCAGGGGAAGTCATAACGGGGAACAAAGAAATGGCGGACCAATTGAACAAGTACTTTGGTTCGGTATTCACGAAGGAGGACACGAACAACCTTCCGGTTATAAAAGGGGTCGGGGGGTCTAGTAAGGAGGAGGAACTGAGGGAAATCCTTATTAGCCGGGAAATTGTGTTGGGGAAATTGATGGGATTGAAGGCCGATAAATCCCCAGGGCCTGATGGACTGCATCCCAGAGTACTTAAGGAGGTGGCCTTGGAAATAGTGGATGCGTTGACAGTCATTTTCCAACATTCCATTGACTCTGGATCAGTTCCTATGGAGTGGAGGGTAGCCAATGTAACCCCACTTTTTAAAAAAGGAGGGAGAGAGAAAACAGGGAATTATAGACCGGTCAGCCTGACATCGGTAGTGGGTAAAATGATGGAATCAATTATTAAGGATGTCATAGCAGTGCATTTGGAAAGAGGTGACATGATAGGTCCAAGTCAGCATGGATTTGTGAACGGGAAATCATGCTTGACAAATCTTCTGGAATTTTTTGAGGATGTTTCCAGTAGAGTGGATAAGGGAGAACCAGTTGATGTGGTATATTTGGACTTTCAGAAGGCGTTCGACAAGGTCCCACACAAGAGATTGATGTGCAAAGTTAGAGCACATGGGATTGGGGGTAGTGTACTGACATGGATTGAGAACTGGTTGTCAGACAGGAAGCAAAGAGTAGGAGTAAATGGGTACTTTTCAGAATGGCAGGCAGTGACTAGTGGGGTACCGCAAGGTTCTGTGCTGGGGCCCCAGCTGTTTACACTGTACATTAATGATTTAGATGAGGGGATTAAATGTAGTATCTCCAAATTTGCGGATGACACTAAGTTGGGTGGCAGTGTGACCTGCGAGGAGGATGCTGTGAGGCTGCAGAGCGACTTGGATAGGTTAGGTGAGTGGGCAAATGCATGGCAGATGAAGTATAATGTGGATAAATGTGAGGTTATCCACTTTGGTGGTAAAAACAGAGAGACAGACTATTATCTGAATGGTGACAGATTAGGAAAAGGGGAGGTGCAAAGAGACCTGGGTGTCATGGTACATCAGTCATTGAAGGTTGGCATGCAGGTGCAGCAGGCGGTTAAGAAAGCAAATGGCATGTTGGCCTTCATAGCGAGGGGATTTGAGTACAGGGGCAGGGAGGTGTTGCTACAGTTGTACAGGGCATTGGTGAGGCCACACCTGGAGTATTGTGTACAGTTTTGGTCTCCTAACCTGAGGAAGGACATTCTTGCTATTGAGGGAGTGCAGCGAAGGTTCACCAGACTGATTCCCGGGATGGCGGGACTGACCAATCAAGAAAGACTGGATCAACTGGGCTTGTATTCACTGGAGTTCAGAAGAATGAGAGGGGACCTCATAGAAACATTTAAAATTCTGACGGGGTTAGACAGGCTAGATGCAGGAAGAATGTTCCCAATGTTGGGGAAGTCCAGAACCAGAGGTCACAGTCTAAGGATAAGGGGTAAGCCATTTAGGACCGAGATGCGGAGGAACTTCTTCACCCAGAGTGTGGTGAACCTGTGGAATTCTCTACCACAGAAAGTTGTTGAGGCCAATTCACTAAATATATTCAAAAAGGAGTTAGATGAGGTCCTTACTACTAGGGGGATCAAGGGGTATGGCGAGAAAGCAGGAATGGGGTACTGAAGTTGCATGTTCAGCCATGAACTCATTGAATGGCGGTGCAGGCTAGAAGGGCCGAATGGCCTACTCTTGCACCTATTTTCTATGTTTCTATGTTTCTATATTGAGTGTGAGGAATGTTGGATGCTGCTGGAACTGCCATTGTAAGTCTGACGTCAATCAGATCTATTGTCTTTTCCAAGAGAGGATAAGAACATAAGAAATAGAAGCAGGCCATTCAGCCCCTGAGCCTGCTCCACCATTCAGTAAGATCAACGGCTGATCTACCTCAACTCCACCTTCCACGTCCACATCTGTTGGTCACATTGTTCGCTTGTGCCAATAGATTGAGGGCTTGAGCTCCACACCAGGGACTAGACTGATTGTTGGAGGTGAATCTTTCTGATGAGATGTTCGCCCGATCTCTTGGGGTTTGAAGTGGATGTCTACTGTGTGAAAAAGAGCAGGGAGTTTCTCTCAATTTCCAACACAACTCCCTCAGACAACATGATGAGAAGCCTCCCACATTAATGGGCCATTCATCTCACTGTGCGACATTCCCGGGACAGAATGTCCACCATGTTATTCTCTAAAAGGTCATCATGGCCAAAAAGGTCATTGTTTGGGCAAAACGCTGGGAGACATTTTGACATTAAAGGTGCGATATAAATGGTAGGGTTATTATTTTAAACTGTTGCCTGAAAAGGAATCTTCAAGCAAATCTTTTACTGAACAACTGGTATTTATATAGCGCCTTTAATGTAGTAAAACATCCCAGAGCGCTTCACAGGAGCGTTATTTGACCCGAGCCACATATGGAGATATTAGGACAGGTGAGCAAAGCTTGGTCAAAGAGGCAGGTTTTAAGGAATGTCTTCAAGGAGGAAAGAGAGGTAGACAGATGGAGAGGTTTAGGGAGGGAATTCCAGAGCTTAGGGCCAAGGCAGCTGAAGGCACGGCCACCAATGGCAGGGCGATGAAAATCGGGGATAGACAAGAGGCCAGAATTTGAGGAGCGCAGAGATCTCGGGAGGGTTGTGGGGCTGGAGGAGATTTCAGAGATAGGGAAGGGCGAGGCCACGGAGGGATTTGGAGAAGAGGATGAGAATTTACAATTGCGGCGTAGCTTGGACATTATCACAAACTTTATCTGACAGTGTCACCGACAGTGCACGAGTCGTGCAATGACTTCCCGGACTTATCAATAGAAATTAAATGTTTTCTTTACCACAATTTTTCTCGTCCGCTCCGTTGGTGCAGTCCTTCAAACCGTCGCACTCTGGGACACACAGGCCAGATACAGAACACAAGACCTTGTCAGGGCAGGCTGCAACAGAGGGAGTAGAGCAGTCAGTGGGATGATGCTGTGCAGTTATACAAAGCCAACTGACCAATATACATTCCGTAAAAACGATTCAACCCACACCCCTCCTAAACGTGCTGACCTTACGCTGAATTACAGGTTCCATTTTAATTCTTCTGGGCCTCACAAGGTAACCATAAAAATAGCAAACCAAGCACTAGGGTTTATTTCTAGAGGGATAGAATTGAAAAGTAGGAAAGTTATGCTAAACCTGTATCGAACCTTGGTTAGACCACGGTTAGAGCACTGCGTACAGTTCTGGCCATTCTATTATAAAAAGGATATAGAGGCACTGGAGAGGGTGCAGAGAAGATTTACAAGGATGATACCAGAAATGCGAGGGTATACCTCTCAGAAAAAGATGAACAGGCTGGGTCTCTTTTCTCTTGAAAAACGAAGGCTGAGGGGTGACCTAATAGAGGTCTTTAAAATTATGAAAGGTTTTGATAGAGTGGATACAGAGAGAATGTTTCCACTTGTGGGGAAGATCATAACTAGAGGCCTTCAATATAAGATAGTCACCAAGAAATCAAATAGGGAATTCAGGAGAAACTTCTTTACCCAGAGAGTGGTGAGAATGTGGAACTCACTATACCACAGGGAGTGGTTGAAGCGAATAGTATCGATTCAGTTAAGGGGAGGCTAGACAAGCATATGAGGGAGAAGGGAATAGTGGGTTATGCTGATAGAGTTAGATGAGGAAAGACGGGAGGAGGCTCGAGTGGAGCATAAACGCCGGCATGGACTGGTTGGGCCGAATGGCCTGTTTCTGTGCCGTATATCCCATGTAACTGGGAGACTCCCCCTACCCTGGACTTGCCTCTCTCTCCCTCTGCCCTGGGCTTGCCCCTCTCACCCATGCCCACAATTTGCCTCCCCGAGCCCTCCGGTCCATTCGTCACAGCGAGCATTGTTCCCCACTGCTTCCCGGTTCTGGCCTCCAAGCCATCTGGTTTTAACTGGCCAACTCTGGTTCAAGTATTCCCTGGAGGCTCTTGCTGACCAAGCGCCCCGCCCCCAGACTCCCGCCATTGGTTGCTCGACAAGTCCACCCTCACAGTGCCCCGCCTTCCCTCACCAATTGTAACCTGATTGGTTGGTGCTTGACTGTCAATCAAACAGCCTTTTCTCCCCCCTCATTTCCAATATTTTTATAACTTGTAAACAAAAGTGTAAAATACACAATTTTTTCAATGCCCCTGCGGTTTTACTCCCGGAGATAGCTCGAAACAATGTGCCAGAGACTTGGCTTTAATTCCTAGAGACTCCAGGGCAATCCTGGAGGGTTGGCAACCCGAAGGCAACCATTTCCCACCAACTACCGGGTCGGGGGGTCAGCAAGTGGCAATCTAAAGAGGCCTGGGCCTTAGAATCGGGCCAGGCCTCCCTGCTACCACTCCAGGATGGATCCGGCTGCTCGCTAGGCCGCATTCCCGCCCAGGAGTAAAAATCAACCTCGCTGTCTCACTGGTACTGCAAGCCCCGTGTCTACCTCTCACCAGGTGCCCGCCCTTCCCACGTGACCCCGGGCAGCATGCCTCATCGGGCTATTCCACCGTGAAGAGCACACATTTTGCACAGAGCGACGGCGTACTTTTATTCTCGGGCTGATTTACTTGAATTCAGAGGAGATTTACTAGAACGCCGCCAGGGATGAGGGAAGCTGGGGTTGCTCTCCTTGGAGCTGAGAGGGGCCAGGAGAAGATTTGAGAGAGGTGTTCAAAATCATGAGCGGTTTTCATAGAGTAAATGAGGAAATGAGGAGAAGCTGTTTCCAGTGCCAGATGGTCAGTAACCAGAGGACCCAGATTTAAGGTAATTGGCAAAAGAGCCAAAGGGGGGAGATGAAGAGATTATTTTTCCCGCAGAGAGATGTTATGTTCTGGAATGCGCTGCCTGGCAGGGTGGTGGACAGGTCAATGGAGCAGTGCAATCGTGAAGTTGGCCTACAATATTTGAGGGCCGGGATTTGGCCGAAGTGATTGGGGATCCTCTCTCCTACGCATCAGGAGAGTTGAAAGGCATCTCGCACACAGTGTGATCCGGGACCACCTCCACTGCCCGTCCCCCCTCTCTCCTCTGCCCCAGCGCCCCCCCCCCCCCCCCAAACTGGACTAAAAGGGACTCAAACATACGTTCCGATTGGTTGAAGAGGCTGTAGCGGAATTGGATTCCAGGTCCCGTGAGGGTCACCTCGGAGGTAAAGGTCACCATTGTGCTGAGCGACACGACAAAGATTCTCTGTGCATACGGCTGCAGAACTCTCCTTCCACACATCCTGAGAAGAGAGGGGAAGCATTGAGGAGGTAATATTTGCGGCTCGGTCAGGGGTAGGCCTCACTGGTTGCGGGGCGGTTTTGTTTAAAAAAGTTACGGGCTAGAAATTCCGTGGCAGCCCGCGTGGGGCGTTAACTTTTACAAGGAGCGCGAGGAGGTTAGTGCCAGTCAACGGCGACAGTAGCAACGCTCAGCAAATTTAATTGGCCGCTACCGGCGGCGATAAGGGGGAATCACCCTGGCAGCGGCCTGAAAGCAAACTTCAGTTTCCTCGCCAGCATTAGAAAGAAAGAAAGAAAGACTTGTATTTCTATAGCGCCTTTCATGGCCACCGGACATCTCAAAACGCTTTACGGCCAATGAACTACTTTCGTACTGTAGTCGCTGTTGCAAGGTGGGAAATTAGCGGCCTGCAGGACCCACAGACAGGTGACCCCTGGAGGTCACAGCTGTCCCGGGGCGCTAAGGGAAGGAATGACTGCAGAAGGAAGGTTCCAGTGCTTGTTGTGGCACCAATTAGTAGGGATTTAATGTTAATTTGTGCTGTGTAATGCATGGAGAATGTTTTTTGTGAGTTTGGGCCTGACTTTTTTTTATCACCTGGACCTCCCTCAGGGCGCTACAAAGCCGGCTCTTTACCGCCGGATCCTTGGTACCGCTCCCGGCCTAGCGCCCTAAGAGTGATGTGGAACGCTTCCCATCGCGCCATACTCCACTCCCAGGGTGCAAAAGCTGAAGGGGCTTGATAACGCCGCCCATTAACGCCGGCGGTGGGCAGCTAACGGGCGGTAAAGGCCTACCTCCGTGGGAATTGCATTGGCGGAGGAGCCCGGAAGTAACGCTGCGCCCTCCAATGCCACTCGCGTGGTGACGTCAACGACGCGCAACGCCCCCATGGCGCCGCCGCCGCGATATTTGGCTTCTACGGCGGCCTAACGGGCAGGCGTTCGTACCGCCGGCAAAAAGCAGTCGTAACATCGGGGGATCGTGGGCGGCATAGCCAGAGAGCAAGGTCGGTTTTTTTTCTTTAGTTATTTCGGCATGTATTCGTTGTATCAGTGGGGAAGTGTGGGTGTGAGGGTCGGAGAGGTTTTCGGGTTTTTTTTCTTCCTGTTTTCCCAGCTCTGCATACCGGCAGCCCACCGTCGGGAAATTGACTTGGGCCTCCTGAGCTCCCGCCCTGTTGGTGCCCGAGGATGAGTGTGCAGTGCCACCTGTTTAGCGCCACTCTGTCATCTTTGGACGTAAAAACTGAATTTGGCATTTTGAGGCTGCACCTAGCGCCCGATGGTAAAATCAGCACTCAGGCGGTAATACCGCCTCAAAAATGGCCATAACCAATTTCGACCCCTGAGTTTTGCTGGGACCAGCCCTAAACATCTTTTGCCACTAAGTTTAGCGCCCGGACGATATTACCGCCTTGTGCGGCGTCCAACCGAAGTTCTAGCCCACTGAACTTACTTTCTGTTCTGTACCATCCATTGGCCTTGGGAGCAGGGTTGTGTGAAGGTTGGTGTATCCAGTTCATAACCATCAAACCACAGGGCGATTCCATAATCCAGGGATGGCACCTGTGTGTGAGACAGTAAACAGCGTCGACAGGTAAATCGGAACACTTCAAGTTTAAAATGGATCTTTTACGTCCACCTGAGAGAGCAGGCGGGGCCTCGGTTTAACGTCTCATCCGAAAGACGGCACCTCCGACAGTGCAGCACTCCCTCAGCACTGCACTGGAAGTGTCCACCTAGAATTTTGTGCTCAAGTCTCTGGAGTGGGACTTGAACCCACAACAATTCGGAGGCCAGAGAGCTAACCACTGACCAAGGCTAATTGCTGTTTGTGCTCTGATCATCATACTTGTACAGAATACTGTGAAAAACAAAATCTGCTGTCAAATTAGGAGGAGGAGCTGCCATTCATTAACAAGCACTGTACTTACAGTAAAATGCCAGGTGCAGTCTGTGTTGGGTGGGTAGTAGCTGGGGAAGTAGGGAGTGCTTGCATTCCCTTGGATATCCCATCCTTCGGTCAGGGTAATATTAGCGGAACAATCTGGAAATAAAAACAACGAGAAATTAAATTGCACACAGCTCTATTTCTAATTAGGATCAGAACCATAGACATTTACAGCACAGAAGGAGGCCTGAAGGCCCATCATGCCCATTACCTCTAGACGTAACTATTCTAATGCTCTCCTGGTTGGCCTCCCACCATTCACTCTGCATAAACTTCAGCTCATCCAAAACTCTGCTGTCCATACCCTGACTCACACCAAGCCCCGTTCACCCATCACCCCTGTGCTCACTGACCTTCATTGGCTGCTGGTCAGGCAATGCTTCGATTCTAAAATTCTCATCCTTGTTTTCAAATCCCTACAAAGGCCTAGCTCCCTCCCTTTCTCTGTAATCTCCTCCAGCTCTACAGCCCCCCCCCAAGATCCCCGCGCTCCTCCAATCCTGGCCTCTTGCCCATCCCCTATTTTAATCTCTCCACCATTGGTGGCCGTGCCTTCAGCTGCCTGGGCCCTAAGCTCTAGAATTCCCTCCCTAAACCTCTCTGTGTCTCTCACCTCCTTGAAGATGGGCCTCAAAGCTTTTGTTCACCTGCCCTAATAGCCCCTTGTGTGGCTCGGTGTCAAATGTTGTCTGATAATCGCTCCTGTGAAGCAGCTTGGGACGTTTTACTACATTAAAGGCGCTATATAAATATTTACTAGAACCACACAAAACTAATTCCACAACCATGCTCTCTCCCTGTAACTCTGAATCCTCCACTGCTTCAAATAATTATCAAGTTTTCCTTGAAAAGATACAATGGTGTCTGCCTCAAGCACTCCCTATAGCAAAGCTTTTCATCCTCCAACAATATTCCACATGAAGCAATCTCTCCTGACTATTCCACTCACTCTCAGTTACAATCTTACATATTTGAGCCGTTAGTGACTTCCCAACCAGAGGATATTCTGGCCTAGATATTGGGCCATTTTTTCAGGTGCTACTGGCCTACTAAGACCTCAAAATGGCGGGCAGGATGTGAGTGCACTCTTCCAGGCTGGAAGAGTGCCGACCGCCATATTGGATAAAGACAAACAAGAGGTGTCCTTTACCTATGTCTAAACCAGGTGTTAGGACCCTTGCATATTCAACGCCTGTTTCAGGTCCCCACTCCTACATTGGTTTGCCTAAGGACCGACCAACATCCAAATGTGCAGCTTGTCCAGTAGGACCGGGAGTGGAAACCCTGGCTGACATGGAAACACCACCACCTCCAAGTCACACACCATCCTGATTTGGAAGTATGGAATCATAGGAATTTACAGCACAGAAGGAGGCCATTTCGGCCCATCGTGTCCACGCCGGCCGACAAAGAGCTACCCAGCCTAATCCCACTTTCCAGCTCTAGGTCCGTAGCCCTGTAGGTTACGGCACTTCAAGTGCACGTCCAAGTACTTTTTAAATGTGGTGAGGGTTTCTGCCTCTACCACCCTTTCAGGCAGCGAGTTCCAGACTCCCACCACCCTCTGGGTGAAAACATTTCCCCTCAAATCCCCTTTAAACCTTCTATCAATTACTTTAACTCTATGCCCCCTGGTTGTTGACCCCTCTGCTAAGGGAAATAGGTCCATCCTATCCACTCTATCTAGGCCCCTCATAATTTTATACACCTCAATAAGGTCTCCCCTCAGCCTCCTCTGTTCCAAAGAAAACAAACCCAGTCTATCCAATCTGTCCTCATAGCTAAAATTCTTCAGTGTAGGCAACATCCTCGTAAATCTCCTCTGTACCCTCTCTAGTGCAATCACATCTTTCCTGTAACGTGGTGACCAGAGCTGCAGCCGAACTAGTGTTTTATACAGTTTAAGTATATCGGCCGTTCCTTCATCGTCGCATGGTCAAAATCCTGGAACTCCCTCCCCAACAGCACTGTGGGAGCACCTTCACCACACGGACTGCAGCGACTCAAGAAGACGGCTCACCACCACCTTCTCAAGGGGCAATTAGGGATGGGCAATAAAGGCCGGCCTTGTCAGCTACGCCCACATCCCGTGAATGAAAAAAAAAACTCTCCAAGCATTGGGTGTCAAGATGACGTGCACTAACATTCTTACCGATCATTGGCAGGGCCTGTATAGATAGCTTAAATGGGTCATAGTAACTGTAGCGTCCCTGCTTCCAAATGACCGACATGACGTTGGCAGATGAGAAGATCTCCACCACCGGTTCCTGCCAGCTGCACTTGTAGAGCCTGGACCGAGAGAGACAATAAAGTCCATGAAACCGGCAGAAGGAAAGACATGGGAACAGGAGGAGGCCATTCAGCCCCTCGAACCTCTTCTGCCTTTCAATAAGATCACGGCTGATCTGTAGCCTAACTTCATCTACCCGCCTTGGTTCCATAACTCTTAACACCCTTGCCCAACAAAAATCTATAAATCTCAGTTTTGAAATTTTCAATTGACCCTCAGCCTCGACAGCTTTTTTGCGAGGGAGAGTTCCAGATTGCCACAGACCTTTTGAGAAGAACTGCTTCCTGACATCACTCCTGAGCGGCCTAGCTCCAATTTTAAGGTTGTGCCCCCTTGCCTTTTTTACCTCTAGACTTGACTATTCCTGGCCTGCCTCCCACGTTCTACCCCACCTAAACTAGAGGCGATCCAAAACTCGGCTGCCCGTGTCCTAACTCGCACCAAGTCCCGCTCACCCATCACCCCCTGTGCTCGCTGACCTACATTGGCTCCCAGTTAAGCAACGCCTCGATTTCAAAATTCTCATCCTTGTTTACAAATCCCTCCATGGCCTCGCCCCTCCCTACCTCTGTAATCTCCTCCAGCCCCACAACCGATGGAAACTGCTCACATATGGAAAGCAAGGTTCTCAACTCAGTGAGAGAGGATGAAACTTAGCAACAGTGTGATGGGGGAAGGGGTGAGAGAAGTGTATAAAGGATATAACATATGCCAATGTGCAGTAGCAGCAACTGGAGAGAGAGACAGCTAGGAGTGAGCAAAGACGGTGGAGGCACTGGCCAGTCAGAATGATTTTGTCCAGACAAAACAGCAAAGGGGAGGAGAATCTGCCTGTTGGTTTGAGAAATACGGTGTGAAGAGGAGCTCGAGAGTAATAAGTTCACAAGATGTGTTCTCATGACCAGAAAAGTAGGGAATGGAAGAAATTCAGGTAAGCGAAATTCTTCTCTGATCCTGATGGTGATGTTCTGTGGGAGCGGGGGAGGAAGTGATGCAGGGAGGCTGTGAGTTGTAAGAATATGCTCCATTTCGGCTGTTCGTGCTCGCAATTCCAAGGCTGTGAGAGTAAGTTCCAAGGTTTGGAAAGGGGGCTTCTTTAAGCAGAAGGGTCAATGTATCCTTCACTTTCGGTGGTGGAAATGGCCTGCAATACGGCCCTTTCTCGCTTCTGTGGAGTGTACCCGAGTGTAACCATTCACTTTCTTTGCCTCCTATTGTGCAGGAACTCCCTCTGCTAGACTAAGATTGCCTCGCACCCGACTTGCATGGCAAATCTGGCTTTCTTCCATCTAACTTCAAAATGGAAAAGGGCCATTGAGGTGGACATCGAGATTCCTGTTAGTTCAATAGCTGAAGCCTATATCTTAAGCAGGTACAGCAGAAGCGGCGAGGTCGGGGCGAAGGAGTGGTGAGGTCGGTGTCATGTATGTAACCACAATGTAACACCACTGTATTACTGTATACACTCAACCTAGATGCACACCTTGACCACAAGGGGTGAACTTGTGGGAGACACTCCTTACCTGATCACACAGGTATAAAAAGGAAGGTCCCACGCAGGATCATCGTCTTTGGAGTCCTGTGAATAAAGACTTAAGGTCACAGAGTGACCTTGTCCCCAGAATGTGCCTCGTGTGGTTTCATGCTGTAGAGTAAGGACTTTACATTGGCGACGAGAAACGGGAATTCATGACCCACGAGAATGGCCACCGGTAGCACAGAGGAATGATACTGTGTTGGGGAAGACTGGGACGATTTTGTCGAGAGGCTTCAGCAAAGCTTCGTTACGAAAGAATGGCTGGGGGATGCAGCGGCCAACAAGCGAAGGGCTCATCTTTTGACCAGCTGCGAACCAAAGACTTATGCGCTCATGAAGGACTTACTAGCACCCGAAAAGCCGGTGGACAAAACCTTTGAAGAACTTAGCAAATTGATCGGGGAGCACCTCAAACCGGCGAGTAGCATACATATGGCCCGACACAGATTCTACACCCATCGACGTCGTGAAGGACAGAGCATAACAGACTTCGTAGCGGACCTCTGGCATTTGGCCAGCCCCTGTAAGTTCACAGACGCCTGCAGGGGGGAGATGCTAAGGGATTTCTTTATTGAGGGCATTCAGTCAGCGGCCGCAATTTTTCAAAGAAACATGGATATGCTCAAATCCATTCCCGGAACGATCGTATTTCAGGACGATATCCTCATCACTGGTCGTGACACCAAGGAACACCTCCACAACCTGGAGGAGGTGCTTCGCTGGATGGATCAGGGAGTCCTGTTTTCAAAGTTTCGTCAGTGAAAACTTACTCCAAACTAACTTAGAATGGAGTAAGTGAAGATTTTTGTACGCTTGAAAAAACCTTGTCTACACTTTAGAAAATCAGGCATAGGTTACAAATCAGGCGTAGGGAATGGGGGGGGGGGGGGTTTAAAGGGAAGTTTACAAACATTAAACACCAGTTTTACAAATAAAGAGCCATCATCAATAATAAATGATAAAAACATCAATAAATCAACCAATAAATCAATCAAAAAAAATTAATAAAAAATAATTTAAAAAAATCAATAAATAAAACATTTTCTACTTAGCGACTGCAGCACCGGGAGCCCTCCAACAGCATGCTGGGATGCCCCCCCCCCCCCTCCAGTGTGTCTCTGTCTCTCTGTGTGTGTCTCTCATTCTCTGTCTGTCAGTGTCTGTGTTTCTGACAGCGAGGGGAGGGGGGCAGAGGGAGAGAGGGGGGAGCAGAGGGAGGGATGGGGGAGAAGGGGGGGGAGAGAGAGAAAGGAGAAGGGGGGGAAAGGAAAAGGGTGAGGAGAAGGGGGGGGAAAGGAAAAGGGTGGGGGGAAGGGGGGGGAAAGGAAAAGGGTGGGGAAAGGGGGGGAAAGGAAAAGGGTGGGGGGAAGGGGGGAAAGGAAAAGAGTGGGGGGAAGGGGGGAAAGGAAAAGGGTGGGGGGAAGGGGGGGAAAGGAAAAGAGTGGGGGGAAGGGGGGGAGAAAGGAGAAGGGGGAAGGAGGCTGAACGGGCAGGGCCCAAGACTTCGGGCAGGGCCCGTTCCCAGCACCAGATTTTACAGGTAGGTGGCGTTGGGTCGGGGAGAGGGAGGTCAGGTCAGGTCCAGTCGGGGGGGGGAAGCGGGAGTCGGGTCGATGTCGGGTCCGGTCTGGAGGCGGGAGGCCGGGGGGGGGGGGGCGGGGTGGGGAAGCGGGAGTCGGGTCGGGTCCAGTCCGGGGGGTCTGGTCGGAGGCTGAGGGGGGGGAGAGAAGCGGGAGTCGAGTCGGGAGGAAGCAGGAGCTGGCCGTGGGAGGAGCCTTATGCACGCAGCCCCAGTGAGGCCATTCGGCCAGGGCTTAGGGGCTGCGTGCTTCGGCCCCTCCCACACAGTTTTGGGCGCCTGGAGCTACTGCACATGCGCGCCCACTGTAGCGCGCATGTGCAGAGGTCCCGGCACTGTCCCGCCGAGGGCCAGAGGACCTGCAGGGAGCTGGAGAATTTGGAAGGTTTTTTTTAGGCGCACTTTGTGGCGCGAAAAACGGGGCGTCCAGGTCGGGACTGCGCCGTTCTAGGCGCGGCTCGAAACTTTGGGCCCATTGTATTTAGGCTAAAATAGTAACATTTATAAGACTTCTAATTATGCAGAAGAATAAGGATGTAACCAGGAGTCAGCAACACATGCTCAAAGCTCACCTGAAAATAGGTGAAAGAAAGTAGCCTTGTCAGAAACTTTTAATTGAGTCTTTGAGGGTAACATGGTTGTTCAACTTTATGTACTGCCTCCATCTGCTCTAGCCACGAGCGCTTGATGTGCAAAATGGAAATGTATTACTGGTTGGGTCTAGTGGAGCTTTGCAATGCATTTATCCTTTTTCTGTCTGCTGTGAAAATTCTTCATGGTGACTTTTATGATGAAAATATTTCATTCCTGAGGCAATGACATTTCTCTTCATTGAACACAAAACCAAAATGTAAACTGAATACCAATTCTGGTGCCTTAATAAACTTCTTAATCCAGTTGTAACTTCAAAGGAACAGCCTTTTTGTTTGGAAACTTGGAGCCTGCATTCAGCATTTGCTGAAATTTCAAGCAAGTCATTTTGTATATCCGTTGAGATTTGCCAAGCTTTCATCTCTTAGTATCTAATTTAGAATTCTATGCACATTTTCTTGCGATACTGTATAATTAGTGTAACTATTGGCATGTTTAAACAAAGTGTAATTTATGAAACAAGTATTCCACAAGAGCTTAAGTTTGAGCAGACGCGTACAGAAACATGTAGGCCCAATAATTTGCTGTAAAAATGACAGGCTAATGGTGCTCTAATTTGTGTATAAATTACACTGACACTTCAGGTGAGGGCAGATGCGAGGTTAAATGTGGAAATCCAAAACTTGCTGTCTGAGATGAGCCACTTTGCTGTTGGCTTCCTGACTCACTAGTGAAATGCATTGAACGGCATGATGTTACTGTATTAGCGTGGTAGATACGAGCTAAACTCGCCACAAAGTTAAGTCTTGACTATTTCAGTCTAAGTATGTGTAAAGTGTTAATTACTGCAATTCAACCGCTCTGGCACTGAAAATTAACTAAGTGTGGCGTCTTGCTGCTTCAGGTTCCCTGGAGTGCATAAGGGATGGTTTTTTAGACCAATATGTCGAGGAACCAACTAGGGGGGAGGCCATCTTAGACTGGGTGTTGTGTAATAAGAGAGGATTAATTAGCAATCTCGTTGTGCGAGGGTCCTTGGGGAAGAGCGACCATAATATGGTGGAATTCTGCATTAGGATGGAGAATGAAACAGTTAATTCAGAGACCATGGTCCAGAACTTAAAGATGGGTAACTTTGAAGGTATGAGGCGTGAATTGGCTGGGATAGATTGGCGAATGATACTGAAGGGGTTGACTGTGGATGGGCAATGGCAGACATTTAGAGACTGCATGGATGAACTACAACAATTGTACATTCCTGTCTGGCGTAAAAATAAAAAAGGGAAGGTGGCTCAACCGTGGCTATCAAGGGAAATCAGGGATAGCATTAAAGCCAAGGAAGTGGCATACAAATTGGCCAGAAATAGCAGCGAACCCGGGGACTGGGAGAAATTTAGAACTCAGCAGAGGAGGACAAAGGGTTTGATTAGGGCAGGGAAATGAAGTACGAGAAGAAGCTTGCAGGGAACATTAAGACGGATTGCAAAAGTTTCTATAGATATGTAAAGAGAAAAAGGTTAGTAAAGACAAACGTAGGTCCCCTGCAGTCAGAATCAGGGGAAGTCATAACGGGGAACAAAGAAATGGCGGACCAATTGAACAAGTAATTTGGTTCGGTATTCACTGAGGAGGACACAAACAACCTTCCGGATATAAAAGGGGTCGGAGGGTCCAGTAAGGAGGAGGAACTGAGAGAAATCCTTATGAGTCGGGAAATTGTGTTGGGGAAATTGATGGGATTGAAGGCCGATAAATCCCCAGGGCCTGATGGACTGCATCCCAGAGTACTTAAGGAGGTGGCCTTGGAAATAGTGGATGCATTGACAGTCATTTTCCAACATTCCATTGACTCTGGATCAGTTCCTATGGAGTGGAGGGTAGCCAATGTAACCCCACTTTTTAAAAAAGGAGGGAGAGAGAAAACAGGGAATTATAGACCGACATCGGTAGTGGGTAAAATGATGGAATCAATTATTCGGGATGTCATAGCAGTGCATTTGGAAAGAGGTAATATGATAGGTCCAAGACAGCATGGATTTGTGAAAGGGAAATCATGCTTGACAAATCTTCTGGAATTTTTTGAGGATGTTTCCAGTAGAGTGGACAAGGGAGAACCAGTCGATGTGGTATATTTGGACTTTCAGAAGGCTTTCGACAAGGTCCCACACAAGAGATTAATGTGCAAAGTTAAAGCACATGGGATTGGGGGTAGTGTGCTGACATGGATTGAGAACTGGTTGTCAGACAGGAAGCAAAGAGTAGGAGTAAATGGGGACTTTTCAGAATGGCAGGCAGTGACTAGTGGGGTACCGCAAGGTTCTGTGCTGGGGCCCCAGCTGTTTACACTGTATATTAATGATTTAGGCGAGGGGATTAAATGTAGTATATCCAAATTTGCGGATGACACTAAGTTGGGTGGCAGTGTGAGCTGCGAGGAGGATGCTATGAGGCTGCAGAGCGACTTGGATAGGTTAGGTGAGTGGGCAAATGCATGGCAGATGAAGTATAATGTGGATAAATGTGAGGTTATCCACTTTGGTGTAAAACATAGAAACATAGAAAATAGGTGCAGGAGCAGGCCATTCAGCCCTTCTAGCCTGCACCGCCATTCAATGAGTTCATGGCTGAACATGAAACTTCAGTACCCACTTCCTGCTTTCACGCCATACCCCTTGATCCCCCGAGTAGTAAGGACTTCATCTAACTCCCTTTTGAATATATTTAGTGAATTGGCCTCAACTACTTCCTGTGGTAGAGAATTCCACAGGTTCACCACTCTCTGGGTGAAGAAGTTTCTCCTTATCTCGGTCCTAAATGGCTTACCCCTTATCCTTAGACTGTGACCCTGGTTCTGGACTTCCCCAACATTGGGAACATTCTTCCTGCATCCAACCTGTCCAAACCCGTCAGAATTTTAAACGTTTCTATGAGGTCCCCTCTCACTCTTCTGAACTCCAGTGAATACAAGCCCAGTTGATCCAGTCTTTCTTGATAGGTCAGTCGCACCATCCCGGGAATCAGTCTGGTGAATCTTCGCTGCACTCCCTCAATAGCAAGTATGTCCTTCCTCAAGTTAGGAGACCAAAACTGTACACAATACTCCAGGTGTGGCCTCACCAAGGCCCTGTACAACTGTAGCAACACCTCCCTGCCCCTGTACTCAAATCCCCTCGCTATGAAGGCCAACATGCCATTTGCTTTCTTAACCGCCTGCTGTACCTGCATGCCAACCTTCAATGACTGATGTACCATGACACCCAGGTCTCGTTGCACCTTCCCTTTTCCTAATCTGTCACCATTCAGATAATAGTCTGTCTCTCTGTTTTTACCACCAAAATGGATAACCTCACATTTATCCACATTATACTTCATCTGCCACGCATTTGCCCACTCACCTAACCTATCCAAGTCACTCTGTAGCCTTATAGCATCCTCCTCGCAGCTCACACTGCCACCCAACTTAGTGTCATCCGCAAATTTGGAGATACTACATTTAATCCCCTCGTCTAAATCATTAATGTACAATGTAAACAGCTGGGGCCCCAGCACAGAACCCTGCGGTACCCCACTAGTCACTGCCTGCCATTCCGAAAAGTACCCATTTACTCCTACTCTTTGCTTCCTGTCTGACAACCAGTTCTCAATCCACGTCAGCACACTACCCCCAATCCCATGTGCTTTAACTTTGCACATTAATCTCCTGTGTGGGACCTTGTCGAAAGCCTTCTGAAAGTCCAAATATACCACATCAACTGGTACTCCTTTGTCCACTTTATTGGAAACATCCTCAAAAAATTCCAGAAGATTTGTCAAGCATGATCTCCCTTTCACAAATCCATGCTGACTTGGACCTATCATGTCACCATTTTCCAAATGCGCTGCTATGACATCCTTAATAATTGATTCCATCATTTTACCCACTACTGAGGTCAGGCTGACCGGTCTATAATTCCCTGCTTTCTCTCTCCCTCCTTTTTTAAAAAGTGGGGTTACATTGGCTACCCTCCACTCGATAGGAACTGATCCAGAGTCAATGGAATGTTGGAAAATGACTGTCAATGCATCCGCTATTTCCAAGGCCACCTCCTTAAGTACTCTGGGATGCAGTCCATCAGGCCCTGGGGATTTATCGGCCTTCAATCCCATCAATTTCCCCAACACAATTTCCCGACTAATAAAGATTTCCCTCAGTTCCTCATCCTTAATAGACCCTCTGACCACTTTTATATCCGGAAGGTTGTTTGTGTCCTCCTTAGTGAATACTGAACCAAAGTACTTGTTCAATTGGTCTGCCATTTCTTTGTTCCCCGTTATGACTTCCCCTGATTCTGACTGCAGGGGACCTACGTTTGTCTTTACTAATCATGGTACATCAGTCATTGAAGGTTGGCATGCAGGTACAGCAGGCGGTTAAGAAAGCAAATGGCATGTTGGCCTTCATAGCGAGGGGATTTGAGTACAGGGGCAGGGAGGTGTTGCTACAATTGTACAGGGCCTTGGTGAGGCGACACCTGGAGTATTGTGTATAGTTTTGGTCTCCTAACCTGAGGAAGGACATTCTTGCTATTGAGGGAGTGCAGTGAAGGTTCACCAGACTGATTCCCGGGATGGCGGGACTGACCTATCAAGAAAGACTGGATCAACTGGGCTTGTATTCACTGGAGTTCAGAAGAATGAGAGGGGACCTCATAGAAACGTTTAAAATTCTGACGGGGTTAGACAGGTTAGATGCAGGAAGAATGTTCCCAATGTTGGGGAAGTCCAGAACCAGGGGACACAGTCTAAGGATAAGGGGTAAGCCATTTAGGACCGAGATGAGGAGGAATTTCTTCACCCAGAGAGTGGTGAACCTGTGGAATTCTCTACCACAGAAAGTTGTTGAGGCCAATTCACTAAATATATTCAAAAAGGAGTTAGATGAAGTCCTTACTACTAGGGGAATCAAGGGGTATGGTGAGAAAGCAGGAATGGGGTACTGAAGTTGCATGTTCAGCCATGAACTCATTGAATGGCGGTGCAGGCTAGATGGGTCGAATGGCCTGCTCCTGCACCTATTTTCTATGTTTCTATGTTTCTGTGTTTCAACATCATCAATGCGACTCAGAGCCCCGCAGGCAGGCAGGGGCAGTCCGACACGCCCCAGGCAGCAATAGACCCCAGAGTAGGACTTCAACAGAGACAATGGCATCACAGTGGACAATGCGGCCCGGGAAGGAGCCATTGACACCCACTAATAGGGTACTTAAGAGCAGTCAAAGGGACAGTCAGTGCGGAATACCTGCCCATAGTCCCTTTGTTCCCAACAATAGAAACTTTAACTCATGCTGGAGGTATGGGGGAAAACACTCAGCCAGATCTTGCAGATTTCAACAGTTTGTCTGCAGGAACTGCAATCTCAGTGGCCACTTATCTCGAATGTGCAGGAAGTCTGCAACCACACTAATATATGAGGTGGATGGACTAGAAGAGGGTTCTTTGAGGCAGGATGACCTTTGGGGCAAATCGATGGACGGCGAGGTTCAACGGGTCCATGTGGCGAATATTCACAGTTCCATACACCAGAACGCCACCAATGATGTTGAGGGTTTTATTAAACGGTATCCCAGTACGCATGGAGCTGGACACTGGGGCCAGCCAGTCACTCATGGGCGTTCAGCAATTTGAGAAGCTATGGCCACTTAAAGCCAGTAGACCAAAATTAGCACATATTGAGACACAATCACGGACTTACACTAAAGAAATCATTCCGGTGCTAGGCAGTGCAATGTTGGCTGTCACACACAATGGGCTGCCACTCTGAATTGTCCCAGGCAATGGTCCCGCACTGTTGGGGAGGAGCTGGTTAGCCGAGATGAACTGGAAATGGGGGGATGTTCACGCAATGTCCTCAGTGGAGCGAAGTTCGTGCTCACAAGTACGACAACAATTCTATTCACTATTCCAACCTGGCGTCGGGACTTTCAAAGGCACTAAAGTAGTGATACACATCACCCCGGACGCCAGGCCAGTGCACCACAAAGCCAGAGCGGTGACGTATGTGATGCGGGAAAAGATCGAGAGCGAATTGGACCGGCTGTTGAGAGAGGGCATCATCTCACCTGTTGAATTCAGCGACTGGGCGAGCCCCATCGTTCCCGTTCTAAAAGCGGATGGCTCTGTCAGGATCTGTGGCGACTACAAGAACAGCATCAATCGGGTGTCCCTACAAGATCAATACCCGCTCCCGAGAGCGGAGGGCCTCTTTGCCACGCTGACAGGCGGCAAGCTGTTCACCAAGTTGGACCTCACTTCAGCCTATATGACCCAGGAACTGGCCGATGAATCTAAATTACTGACCACCATCAACACGCACAAGGGACTGTTCGTTTATAACAGGTGCCCTTTTGGCATTCGATCATCGGCCGCGATTTTTGAACGAAACAGTAAGAACATAAGAACATAAGAATTAGGAACAGGAGTAGGCCATCTAGCCCCTCGAGCCTGCTCCGCCATTCAACAAGATCATGGCTGATCTGGCCGTGGACTCAGGTCCACTTACCCGCCCGCTCCCCGTAACCCTTAATTCCCTTATTGGTTAAAAATCTATCTATCTGTGACTTGAGTACATTAAATGAGCTAGCCTCAACTGCTTCCTTGGGCAGAGAATTCCACAGATTAACAACCCTCTGGGAGAAGAAATTCCTTCTCAACTCGGTTTTAAATTGGCTCCCCCGTATTTTGAGGCTGTGCCCCCTAGAACATAGAAAGCCTGCTTAAATCCATTCCTGGAATGATCGTATTCCAGGACGACATCTTCATCACGGGCCGAGACACCAAGGAACACCTCCACAACCTGGAGGAGGTGCTACGCCGACTGGACTGGGTAGGCCTGTGACTCAAGAAGTCTAAATGTGTGTTCTTAGCTCCTGAGGTTGAGTTTCTGGGCAGGAGGATTGCGGCAGATGGGATTCAGCCCACCGAATCCAAAACAGAGGCGATTCGACGAGCACCCAGGCCCTGCAACACATCGGAGTTGCGTTCATTCCTGGGACTGTTGAACTATTTCGAGAACTTTCTGCTGAACATTGTTAGAGCCGCTACACGTGCTCGTGCGTAAGGGTTGCGATTGGTTTTGGGGGGACTGTCAGGAACGGGCTTTTGATAGGGCGCAAAACCTACTTTGTTCAAACAAGTTGTTGACCCTGTACGACCCCTGTAAAAAATTGGTTCTGACATGTGATGCATTGTCCTATGGGGTTGGGTGTGTGTTGCAGCAGGGCAATGCTGAGGGTTAACTACAACCTGTGGCTTATGCCTCCAGGTCGCTCTCTCAAGCAGAACGGGGATATGGGATGGTCGAGAAGGAAGCGCTTGCATGTGTCTATGGTGTAAAAAAAAATGCATCAGTACCTCTTTGGACGGAAGTTTGAATTAGAGATGGACCACAAGCCATTAACATCCCTGTTGTCAGACAGTAAAGCTATCAATGCCAACGCATCAGCTCGCATACAGCGATGGGCTCTCACGCTGGCTGCTTATGACTACTCAATCCGGCCCGGCACTGAAAACTGCACTGACGCGCTCAGCAGGTTTCCACTGGCCACCACTGAGGGGGCAGCGGAGCAAAGCGCCGAGATGGTCATGGCTGTCGATGCCTTTGACAGCGCAGGCTCCCCCATCACAGTCCGCCATATCAAAATCTGGACAAACAGAGATCCCCTCCTATCCCTGATTAAGAAATGTGTCCTGACTGGGGATTGGGTGCCCGCACACGGAGCATGCCCTGAGGAGGTCAGACCGTTCCACAGACGGATGGATGAGCTCTCCATCCAAGCTGACTGTCCACTATGGGGCAGCCGGGTAGTTATGCCCCAGAAGGACAGGGAGGCATTCATCAGGGAACTCCACAGCGAGTACCCAGGCATTGTGCTGATGAAGGCCATTGCCCGGTCACACGTTTGGTGGCCTGGAATTGATTCAGACCTGGAACACTGTGTTCGCAGGTGCACGATGTGTGCCCAGCTGGGTAATGCCCCCAGAGAGGCCCCGCTCAGCCTGTGGCCCTGGCCCACCAGGCCATGGTCATGCATTCATGTTGACTACATGGGCCCGTTCATGGGAAAGATGTTCCTTATTGTGGTAGATGCGTACTCGAAATGGATCGAGTTCATCATTCTGAATTCATGCACGTCATCCACCACCGTGGAAAGCCCACGTGCGGTCTTTGCAACCCATGGCTTGCCGGACATCCTGGTTAGTGACAATGGCCCATGTTTCACAAGCTACGAATTCCGAGAGTTTATGTCGGGCAATGGCATCAACCACGTCAGGACTGCGCCGTCCAAGATGGCCTCCAATGGCCAGGCGGAACGTGCGGTCCAAATCATTAAGCAAAGTATGCTCAGGATTCAAGGACCCTCCCTACAATGCCGCCTATCGCGCTTCCTGCTGGCCTATAGATCCCGACCGCACTCGCTCACGGGGCTCCCGCCCGCAGAGCTACTTATGAAACGGGCACCCAAAACTCGGTTGTCCCTCATTCACCCAGTCCTGACCGACAAAGTTGAGGGCAAGCGCAAGTCACAAAACGAGTACCATGACCATAATTCGAGGGGGAGATTTATAGAAATAAATGATCCTGTATTCGTCCTCAATCACGCCATGGGGCCTAAATGGCTTGAGGGCACTGTAATTGACAAAGAGGGGAATAGGGTCATCGTGGTAAAACTCAACAATGATCAGATATGCCATAAGCATCTGGACCAAGTAAAAAAAAGGTTCAGCATCGACACGGAGGAACCTGAAGAAGACCATGAGATGGAGCTCACAACACCGCCAGTGAACGAGCAACAAGAGCAATCAGAAGAATGCATAGTCCCTGCGGTCAGTCCAGACAGGCCGGAATCACCACAGGTGACAGACACTCACATCAGTGTCCAACAACCAGGGCCCCAACTGCGGCGCTCCACGAGGGAGCGTAGACCACCTGAAAGACTAAACCTATGATCCCAATAAGACTTTGGGGGGGCGGAGGTGATGTCATGTATGTAACCACAATGTAACACCACTGCATTACTGTATACACTCAACCTAGATGCACACCTTGACCACAAGGGGTGAACTTGTGGGAGACACTCCTTACCTGATCACACAGGTATAAAAAGGGAGGCCCCACGCAGGGTCATCGTCTTTGAAATCCTGTGAGTAAAGAGTTAAGGTCACAGAGTGACCTTGTCCCCAGAATGTGCCTCGTGTGGTTTCATATTGTAGAGTAAGGACTTTACAGTCGGGGCGAAGGAGTGGCGCGAGATTGTAGAGGTACGTGATCGGAGCCCAGGAGAGGCGTGAGTTCGGGGCCCGGAAGAGGCGAGGGCCCAGGGGCAGCACGGGCCAGCCCACACTGCGATATGTGAGCGCACTAAGGCCGTGCAGCAGAGCAGGTCTCCAGTCGTCTTGGTTAATCCTTGCTACTGGTCCAAGACCTAGCTCGGTCAAGCCCGTGTGGTGGCTGGTGTGCAACAGCCACCACACGTTAAAAAAAAATCCAAGCACAGGCATCTTCCACCCTTCAAGATTTAGTTTGGACCTGGAATATTAGGTCCATCATTGAAACACCTGTGAACTTTTTGACATGGAAGCTAGTCATCCTCGATTCGAGGGACTGCCTATGATGATGATGATGATGATTTCAAGCTAGAAGGAGCATTTGGTGGAATACACACCTTTCCTGCCTCAGTGTAGCAAGGCTTAGATACTTGTCATTAAATACACCAAGGGTAGTGGAGTTCAGTTTCAAAAGAAAAAATCAATACGGCAAATCACCGACAGCTTAAAGGTTACTTTGGCTGTTTTTTTCAAACTGAAGAGGGAGAAAGTTCACAAATGTTCTCATTGAAGACAATTTAAAGTTTTATAACTTTGTCCAAAGTGATCGAACCAGAACATTGTCCTTTCATCTCTGGAACCTGATTACTGAATCCACCCTCTGGCATTGTAAAGATCCTGAATAAGATGATTTTAAGTCCGTCTCAATCTATTGGGACTGAATCCAGAGTACACAGTTGCAGTGATGCGGGAGGGACTCTATCTTTAGACACGTGTCTAAAGTATTTTTTTGGCCCAAATTCAGGGACTGTGAAGATATCTCCCATTGTTTTGACCATATTAAGTTTCAGGGTCAATACACCAACATTAGTCTCCAACTGTTAGTTGTGATGGGCACTTGGAGAAAGTTGAAGACTGAGTTATTGCTTCAAGGCTAGATGAGCCGCATCAATAAACCTTTGTTGAGTGCTTATTAGGTAATGTCAGCGTGACACCGTTGGAAACACTTTGACTTGCAGTAAGTCGGTTGTGTGTTCAAGCACCACTCCTGGACTTGAGCACACAATCCAGGCTGACCCTGCACTGCCAGGCCGGCTGAATGCTACATCGTAAGCACCGAGTGCCGCCTTTTGGAAGAGATGTTAAGGAGGCCCCTTCTGCTTGGTCAAGTGGATGCAAAGGATCTCACAGCACTATTCAAAGAAGAGCAGAAGTTCTCTGGTGTCTTGGCCAGAATTCCCCACCACCAAAAAAAGTTGACCCTTTCAAGGGTTCGGTGGCGTTAGTTGATGCCCACAAGTGGTCCGAATGCATCACCTTTGTGGAAGGTGCCTCGCATTTCCCAGTGTCCACTTGTATGATGGCATTGGAAATATTCAAGAGGGAGTTAGATGTGGCCCTTACGGCTAAGGGATCAAGGGGTATGGAGAGAAAGCAGTAATGGGGTACTGAAGTTGAATGATCAGCCTTGATCATATTGAATGGTGGTGCAGGCTCAAAGGGCCGAATGACCTACTCCTGCACCTATTTTCTATGTTTCTATGTAACTGCCACCGCCCCCCCCCCCCCCGAGATATCTGCGCTCCTCTAATTCTGCCCTCTTGAGCATCCCTGATTATAATCGCTCAACCATTGGTGGCCGTGCCTTTTGTTGCCTGGGCCCCCAAGCTCTGGAACTCCCTCCCTAAACCTCTCCGCCTCTTTCCTCCTTCAAGACGCTCCTTAAAATCTACCTCTTTGATCAAGCTTTTAGTCACTTGCCCTAATTTCTCCTTATGCGGCTCGGTGTCAAATTTTTTGTCTCATAATACTCCTGTGAAGCGCCTTGGGACGTTTTATTACGTTAACGGCGCTATATAAATACAAGTTGTTGTTGTTCTGGACTCCCCCAACCCACTATTAGAGGAAATAGTCTATCGTATCGATTCCTTTAAACACCTCAATTAGATCACCCCGTAATCTTCTATACTCAAGCGAAAAGAAGCCTAGACTATGCAACCTGTCCTCGTAACTTAACCCTTTTAGAAAAATCTATTCTGTGTTAACTGTGGATCAGTGGGTAGCACTCTCGCCTCTGAGTCAGAATGTTGTGGGTTCAAGTCCCACTCCAGGGACTTGAGCACAAAATCCAGGCTGACACTCCAGTGCAGTGCTGAGGGAGTGCCGCACTGTTGGAGGTGCCATCTTTTAGATGAGATGTTCAACCAAGGCCCCGCCTGCTCTCTCAGATGGGTGTAAAAGATCCCGCGGCACTATTTCGAAGAAAAGCAGGGGAGTTATTCTCAGAGTCCTGGCCAATATACAATCAACATAACAAAAAAACAGATGATCTGGTGATTATCACTGAGGTGAATGATCAGCCATGATCTTATTGAATGGTGGTGAATGGCCTACTCCTGCACCTATTTTCTATGTTTCTACGTTACTGTTTGTGGGAGCGTTCAAATTGGCTGCTGCGTTTAAGAACATAAGAAATAGGAGCAGGAGTCGGCTATTTGGCCCCTCGAGCCTGCTCTGCCATTCAATAAGATCATAGCTGATCTGATCTTGGCCTCAACTCTACTTCCCTGCCCGCTCCCCATAACCCTTGACTCTCTTATTGTTCAAAAATCTGTCTATCTCCACCTTAAATATATTCAATGGCCCAGTCTCCACAGCTCTCTGGGGCAGAGAATTCCACAGATTCACGACCCTCTGAGAGAAGAAATTCCTCCTCACTTCTGTTTTGAATGGGCGACCCCTTATTCTGAGGCTCTGGCCCTAGTTCTGGATTCCCCCACAAGGGGAGGTTTCCTACATTAAAACAGTGCCTACACTTCTAAAAGTACTTTATTGGCTTAAAAGCGCTTTGAGACAGCCGGTGGTCATGAAAGGCGCTATTGAAATTCAAGTATTTCAAGTCCTTCTTTTGAGCAGAGCTTGGTGTTGGTACTGCAGTGCTGCAATGCGGTGTACCGGAAACATCGGCACAGTGTGTGGGGATCAGAATGTGCAACCTGTCCTGGTAATCTGACCCTTTGATCCCTGGCCTATCAGGAGGAAGCGATTTGTACAGAACTGGCTTCAGGGACTTGTCTCACACTGCCACTGGAGCGACTCGACAAGTCAAAGGGGGACAAAAACCGATCCGGGCTACTCACGAGGTTAAGAGCGTGCGGTGAGTGGCCGTGACCTCGTTGTACACCGCGATCCGGTCCGCGCAGCCGATGAGCAGCCATTCCAGCCGCAGTTTGATCAACAGGCCCGCCGGGCCCTGCAGATGCCAGAAGCAGCTCCTGGAGTTTGATTTGGGCCCGTCCAGGTTGGTGCCTTCCCCGGAGTTGATGAACTTGTAACTGTGGCACTCTAAAGGCAACGGAACAAAAGGAGACGGTGAGTCCAGGAGGAGAATAAAACATTGATCCCACGGTTTGTTTCCCCGGGTTTGGAAAATTGAGTGAGTAGGCCTCAGGCCTATTTCGGGCCTGATTTCGCCCATGATTTTCCAATCCCAAGGGGGTTGTGCTCACATTGATTTAAGACTCTCGAATTTATTTAAACCTGTAAAGTAATCCTTGACACAACTTGTAGTCTTTTTGTTGCCACAATGCGCACTGTTGTCTTCGAAGTATATTTTGAATGGATTTAAGATGTGACCTCCATAGAAGAACATAAGAACATGAGAAATAGGAGCTGGGGTGGGCCATTCGCCCCTTCATTCCTGCTCCACCATTCAACAAGATGATGGCTGATCTTCTGCCTCAACTCCACCTTCCCGCACTATCCCCATATCCCTTAATTCCCTTTGTTCCCAAAAATGTATTGACCTCTGTCTTGTATATGCTCAACGGCTGAGCATCCACAGCTCTCTGGGGTAGAGAATTCCAAATATTCACAACCCTTTGAGTGAAGAAATTTCTTCTCATCTCCGTCCTAAATGACCGACCCTTTATTCTGAAACTGTGACCCATTGTTCTAGACTCCCCAGCCAGGGGAAACATTTTACCAGCATCTACCTTGTCAAGCCCCTTAAGTATTGTGTATGTTTCAATGAGATCAGCTCTCATTCTTCCAAACTCTAGGGAATATAGGCCTAGTCTACTCAATCTCTCCTCATAGGACAATCCCCCCCCCCATCCTAGGAATCGGTCCAGTGAATATGCAGTGCAAGTCTTGAGGGTTTTTATGGCTCTGCCTCACCCAATGCTACGCCTTCAAGCTTCCTCTGGGACATGTTACCTGTGCTAATATTGGTTGTCGGTGTTGTGTGGTGTGGCCTTACTCTGAGCAACTGGTAGCGTCAGCAGGCCGCATTTCTACAAAAGAGAAAGATGTTATGTTACTGAACTAGTAATCCAAAGGCCTGGACTAATGATCCGGAGATGTAAGTTCAAATCCCACCATGGCAGCTGGGGAATTTAAATTCAATTAGTTAAATAAATCTGGAATAAAAAGCTAGTATCAGTAATGGTGAGCATCAAACTACCGGATTGTCGTAAAAACCCAACTGGTTCACTAATGTCCTTTAGGGAAGGAAATCTGCCGCCCTTACCCGGTCTGGCCTATATGTGACTCCAGACCCACAGCAATGTGGTTGACTCTTAACTGCCCCTCTGCAATGGCCCAGCGAGACACTCGGTTGTACCAAACCACTCCGACAAAGTCAGCACTGTGGGAGCACCTTCACCACACGGACTGCAGTGATTCAAGAAGGCGGCTCACCACCACCTTCTCAAGGGGCAATTAGGGATGGGCAATAAATGCCAGCCTTGCCAGCAGCGCCCACATGCCATGAACAAATAAATAAAAGAATCTCCAAGAGGCACTTTCACACAGAGCTCAATCTGCAAGACACAGCGCTTGATGTTTGTGCGTGTGTCTACATGGCAGTGAGTTAGGGGCAATACCAACAAGATGGTACCTTCTGCTTTACCCTCCCATAGTCCCTCCGTGCCCTTTTATGCCCACATGTCCATGGTGGTGCCTTCCAAAACAGTTTAGGACTGGTGTGATTTCTGAGCCTTGCTCCAGTTTGGATCTATTCTCTTGTATCACGAGCCATCGTCTCATTCAAGTAGCGAAGTCTTAAGATGTTGTAAGTTGAAGGAGTACATCCACAGTGACAGACATGTGAGTAATGTATTCTCTTCTTTGCTTAAGAATTCATAGCAATACATTCAAATTAAGAACTAGTTGGTTTATTCGCAAAGGTTTAACACTACACATTACCAGTTCATCCACCAGGCTCACAACCACCTGCCTCATCGTGGATCCCCTGAACCCAACTGGCTGGGGTTTTATTGAGTCTTGTGAACATCATGTGATTGGCTTAGCCACTCCCAACTCAACAACTCTACAACTATTTTAATTCTAACTTTAAATCAAGTGCCCCCTTTTGGCGAGGGCACTAGAACTCATAAATTTCCAAATAAAACTTTAACGGAAACTTAGATCAAATTAAAATTTAGTTGCCAGAGGGTGATGATGCACTCCAGTTCCTCCGGCACCTACCTCTCGTGGAAGACCACGCGCATACCGATGGACATCGCGTGCTCCATCTCCAGGGACAGCCTGACTCGGATGTAACCGCAGAAGAGAGGCAGGCAGCCGGGCTGAATGACCCCCTCGACGGCCTGCTACCTGGACCTTGGCCGTGCCCAGGAGCAGTCCTAGGAGAAGGCCCTCCGACCAGCCCGCTCCCCTCCGCACAGGGTGTCCAAAGATGAGGCGTGTGGGACTGAAGTGCAACCAGAGTTTGAGGAGCAGCCCCTTCAAATATTGGAAGAGGGGCTGCAACCTCGTACATGCAACATAAATATGGAACATGGGCTCTTGCAGACTGCAGGAATTACAGCCGGTCCTGGGAGTCCGCGAACCTACTTAAAAACCTATTGCATGGGACTGCCCCATGCACCATCCTCCAGGCCAACTCCTGCGTAGAGAGCCCTCCATTGGGGACCCCCGCCTCCTCCGGACGGCAAGGTGATGTCAACATCGCTACAAACCTGTGTGCATACATTACACTGTGCCCAACGTCCAACACATCCTTGGTGTCAGTGAGTGACTGTACATCACGATGCCAGGCTGTGTTACGATGAGTTAATGTGTGAAGCCCTTGGGAGGTGTGTGTATGCCAAGGGCTTCCAATTGTAAACTGCCACTTGAATGTGCGTCCTGCTGAAGTCTGGGGGCGCTTGACATGAAATGAAAGAGTTATCAGGTTGTGTTTGGGGCTGGTGTGTTGGGGCATGGTCTGGGTGGAGCGGTAATGATGGAAGAGGTTTATGGGCAGCAGGCAGTTCAGAGAAGGTTCACTCGGTTTGATTCCTAAGATGAAGGGGTTGTCATATGAAGAAAGGTTGAGCAGGTTGGGCCTAAATTGGAGTTTAGAAGAACGAGAGGTGATCTTGAAACATATAAGATTCCGAGGGGGCTCGACAAGGTAGATACAATGAGGATGTTTCCCTTCGTGGGGGAATCTAGAACTAGGGGGCATAGCCTCAGAATAAGGGGTCACCCATTTAAAACAGAAATGAGGAAAATTTCTTCTCTCAGAGGGTTGTAAATCTGTGGAATTCTCTGCCCCAGAGAGCTGTGGAGGCTGGGTCATTGAATATATTTCAGGTGGAGATAGACAGATTTTTGAACGATAAGGGAGTGAAGGGTTATGGGGAGCGGGCAGGGAAGTGGAGTTGAGGCCAAGATCAGATTAGCCATGATCTTATTGAATGGCGGAGCAGGCTCGAGGGGCTAAATGGCCGACTCCTGCTTATGTTCTTATGTTCTTATGTTATGACATGGCTCATAGAACTGTCGGGTGGTCTAATTTGGCCAGATTGTGCCAGCCGTTCCCTGCCACTGCGTAGGCCTTGCAGGAACCGCACGCAGAGATCGGCCTTGCCAATTCCTGCCAGGCGTGGTGCTTCTGCCACCCTCCGAGGAGAGTTCCCTCTAGTGGCGAACAGGGAGAGCTACCTCACAGCGTCTCGTGTTGCACCACCTCCTCCATACCAGTGACCCAACAAGGGATCAAAGAAAGAAAGACTTGCATTTATATAGCGCCTTTCACGACCTTAGGATGTCTCAAAGCGCTTTACACCCAATTAAGTACTTTTTGCGTGCAGTCATTGTTGTAATGTGGGAAACATGGCAGCCAAGTTGCGCACAGCAAGCTCCCACAAACAGCAATGTGATAATGACCAGATAATCTGTTTTTGTTATGCTGGTGGAGGGATAAATATTGGCCCAGGACACCGGGGAGAACACCCCCTGCTTTTCTTCGAAATAGCGCCATGGAATCTTTCTCATCCATCTGAGAAGGCAGACGGGGCCTCGGTTTAATATACTCATCCCAATGATGGTACCTCCGACAGTGCAGCGCTCCCTCAGCACTGCACTGGGAGACACTGGATGGGTCACCCACTCCATTGTGTGGCTCCATGCAGGTTTTTTAAAATGTTTTTATTATTAATTCTTACCCTCATCCCTCTCTCCCAAACAGTCTTGACAAAAACTGCCACAAATGTAAAATCCATTTACGTTCTGATGCACAGTATTTGCCTCATACGCAGCACATTATCTTGAAAGGATCTCAGCCATTTAAATTTGATCCTCGTCCTTTAAAGTTTGCAGACCTGTGGGGCTAAGGAGGGGTCCTCTGCCCCGGACCCCTCCTTATCCCAGAGTGAGCCCCCGCCTGCAGGTACAGGCTAGGTCGGGTACTCGTATTTAAATTGTCCGACCCCGGAGAATTGAGCAATTCACCGATTATCCAGGCTTCACTCCGCTGGGACCAGAAAATCTACTCTTCCATGCCAAATAATTGCTAATCCTCTAAATATGAAGTTACCGCTCTGCTTTATGCTGTGCTGGTCTCCCCATCAAGCACGAAAAAATATTCTTGAATATGGTGATATACAGCACAGAAACAGGCCATTCGGCCCAACAGATCCGTGCCGGGGTTTATGCTCCACACCAGTCTCCTCCCATCCCTCTTCATCTCACCCCATCAACATATCCTTCTATTCCTTTCTCCCACATGTGTTTATCTAGCTTCCCTTTAAATACATCTCTGCTATTCCCTGTGGCAGCGAGTTCCACATTCTGACCACTCTCTGGGTAAAGAAATTTCTTCTGATTTCCTTATTAGTGACGATCTTACATTTATAGCCCCTAGTTTTGGTCTCCCCTACAAGTGGAAGCATCTTCTCTACGTCTACCCTATCGAACCCTTTCCTAATCTTAAACACCCATCAGGTCACCCCTCAGCCTTCTCTTTAATCGAGAAACGATCCCCAACCCCTATTCAGTTCTAACCTCTCACTTCGCATGGTTTTAGTTAGGGCCCAGTAACAAATCATGGCAACACACCATGGGTAGAATTTTTGAATTCGCACTCTGGACGACCAAGCCTTTTTCAGGCTGGCAGCTCATATTCAAGAGTTTGGGTCTGAAATCAGAAAACCCCACAGAATTTCCCAACCCTGCGTCCTCCTCACACGGTTGATCAACCAGTCTGTTCTGGGCTCCAGGAAGTAGAATAGCCAAGACTGAGGTATCAGAGGGCTGTGCCTTTTATTCAAATCCCTCCATGGCCTCGCCCCCTCCCTATCTCTGTAACTTCCTCCAGCCCTACAACCCCCCCCACCCCACCCCACCCCGAGATGTCTGCACTCCTCCAATTCCGCTCACTAAAGCATCCCCAACTTTAAGCGTTCTACCACTGGCGGCCATGCTTTCAGTTGCCAAGTCCCTAAGCTTTGGAATTCACTCCCTAAACCTCACTACCTCTCTCTCCTCCTTTAAGATGCTCCTTAAAACCTTTTGGTCAACTGGCCTAGTATCTCCTTATGTGGCTTGGTGTCAAATTTTGTCTGATAACGCTCCTGTGAAGTGCCTTGGGGCAGTTTTACTACATTGAAGGCGCTATATGAATGCAGGTTGTTGTTGACTGGCGAGGCCCATGGAACCGTAGTTCAGCTTGAGCCACCATCCACAGACGAACAGAAAAAGACAGCTGTAAATAACTTTCTGACGTTGCGTTGCTGGCTTGTAACTCAGCCTCAGCTTTCAGCCCAACATAGACTCCTGCAATCCATTACCTGCTGCTTCTGCCAAGGTTTTCATCTCCTTTTCCAACACTTCTGTAAAAGCAAAGAAAAAGACGGAGCTAATTAAAGTCAGTGGCATTTTGTTACAGAGGGAGCAACAAAAGGTAATCCCTGGTGTCAGAGAGAAGAGCTACGAGCGACAACTTACAGATGAGCCACTTTGGATGGTTTGACCACCTTACATAAGAAAGAGGAGCAGGAGTAGGCCTTTCTGCCCCTCGAGCCTGCTCCGCCATTTAATAAGATCTTGATTGACCTGATCTTGAGCTCAGCTCCACTTCCCCGCCCGCTCCCCATAACCCTTCACTCCTCTATCGTTCAAAAATCTGTCTATCTCCACCTTAAATATATTCAATGACCCAGCCTCCGCAGCTCTCTGGGGTAGAGAATGCCACAGATTTACGACCCTCTGAGAAAAGAAATTCCTCCTCATCTCAGTTCTAAATGGTTAACCCCTTATTCTTAAACTATGCCCCCTAGTTCTAGATTCCCCCACGAGGGGAAACATCCTCTCTGCATCTACCCTGTCAAGCCCCCTCAGTATCTTATATGTTTCAATAAGATCCCCTCTCATGCTTCTGAACTCCAATGAGTACAGGCCCAACCTGCTCAACCTTTCATCATGTCAACCCCTTCATCTCAGGAATCTCTGAACCTTCTGCTCCATTACTGCGTCCCATCACTATTTAACCTCGGGATGTCTCAATTAATTCAGGACAACAAGAAATTGCATTTATATAGCGCCTTTGACATAGTAAAACCGCCCCAAGGTGCTTCGCAGGAGCGTTAACAGTCAAAAAAGAATTGACACTGGGCCATCAAAGTAGGAGATATTAGGACAGCTTGGACAATGCGGTAGGTTTAAAGGAAGATATTAAAGGAGGAGGGAGAGGTAGAGAGGTCGTTTAGGGAAGGAAGTCCAGAGCTTAGGACCCAGGCAGCTGAAGGCTCGGCCACCAATGATGGAGCGAAGGACCATTTTGATGGATAATGAAAGGTGACCCAAGACAAAACTTTAAGATACACAAGGAAAAGAGGGTCCAGGCTCAGAGTTGGGAAGGGCACATGTAGGACTGAGGTTGGTTAGTATTCTTTACCGAGAGGGTGATTAATGGCTGGAGCAGGTTGTTCGGGAGAATGGTTGAGACCAGGACACTGAACTCATTTGAAAAACAACTAGATGTTGTAATGGGAAGAGAGTAGGGTTGGTGTTTTGGAATCAAAAGGGCTGAAGGTCCCTCTTCACCCAAAACAATTGTGCAATCTCAAAGTAGGATAACAGCAATGTACAATGAAAGGACCATGCTGATCACAGTGGGTCAAAAGCTCGCAGTGCGTTATAAGTAATAGGCAAGCCAATTGCTATTTTAGTGACGCATCAACCCATTTGTTTTATTTTCATTAAGAAGTGGAGAAGAATATCATGCCCCGTGTTTGTTACTAGTACCGTACAGCAGGATTTCAATCCCCCTCTCTTCCTTTCATGTAGTGCTGTATGCTGTACCTGTTCATGACATTTTAATGATCTATGTTCCTGTACCCCCAAGTCTCTTTGGACCTCCACTGTTTTTAGCCTTTAACCATTTTGAAAGTACCCTGTTTTAACATTTTTAAGTCCAAAGTGGATGACCTTACATTTGCCTACATTGAAATCCATTTACTACAGTTTTAATCTATCGATATCCCTTTGTAATATTTCATCGACACTGCCGCCTATCTTTGTGTCATCGGTAAATTTGAATATGTGGCTCTCGATGCCATCATCTAAATCATTAATAAATACTGTAAATATTTGCGGCCCCAATACAGATCCCTGCAGGATACCACGAATCACATCCTGCCAATTAGTGTACCTGTCCATTATTCCTAATCTCTGTCCCCTGCCGCGCAGCCAATATCCTAACCAGGTCAATAACTTGCCCTCAATTCCATGGGCTTCAACTTTAGTTAACAGTCTCTGATGTTGGACTTTATCAAATGCTTTCTGGAAGTCCATGTAAATAACATCCATAGACATTCCCCTGTCCAACAGACAATATGGGAACAGTAGCATAGTGGTTATGTAACTGGACTAGTAATCCAGAGGCCTCAACAAATGATCCAGAGACTTAAGTGAGCTCATAATACCACTACGACAGCTGTGGAATTTAAATTCAGTTAATTAATTAAATCTGGAATTAAAAACGCTTGTGACCATGAAACTTGTTAAAAACCTTCAGGGAAGGAAATCTGCTGTCCTTACCCGGTCTGGCCTATATGTGATTCCAGACCCACAGCAATGTGGTTGACTCATAGCTGCCCTTCTGAAATGAACTAGCAAGCCACTCGGTTGTACCAAACAGCTAGGAAAAATATCACACGGACTGCAGCGGCTCAAGAACATAAGAACATAAAAATTAGGAACAGGAGTAGGCCATCTAGCCCCTCGAGCCTGCTCCGCCATTCAACAAGACCATGGCTGATCTGATCTTGGGCTCAGCTCCACTTCCCTGCCTGCTCCCCATAACCCTTAATTCCATTATTGGTTAAAAATCTATCTATCTGTGACTTGAATATATTCAATGAGCTAGCCTCAACTGCTTCCTTGGGCAGAGAATTCCACAGATTCACAACCCTCTGGGAGAAGAAAATCCTTCTCAACTCGGTTTTAAATTGGCTCCCCCGTATTTTGAGGCTGTGCCCCTAGTTCTAGTCTCCCCGACCAGTGGAAACAACCTCTCTGCCTTAATCTTGTCTATCCCTTTCATTATTTTAAATGTTTCTATAAGATCACCCCTCATCCTTCTGAACCTCAACGAGTAAAGACCCAGTCTACTCAATCTATCATCATAAGGTAACCCTCTCATCTCCGGAATCAGCCTAGTGAATCGTCTCTGTACCCCCTCCAAAGCTAGTATATCCTTCCTTAAGGAGGGTGACCAAAACTGTACACAGTACTCCAGGTGCGGCCTCACCAATACCCTATACAGTTGCAGCAGGACCTCCCTGCTTTTGTACTCCATCCCTCTCGCAATGAAGGCCAACATTCCATTTGCCTTCCTGATTACCTGCTGCACCTGCAAACTAACTTTTTGGGATTCATGCACAAGGACCCCCAGGTCCCTCTGCACCGCAGCATGTTGTAATTTCTCCCCATTCAAATAGTATTCACTTTTACTGTTTTTTTTCCCCAAGGTGGATGACCTCACACTTTCCGACATTGTATTCCATCTGCCAAACCTTAGCCCATTCGCTTAACCTATCTAAATCTCTTTGCAGCCTCTCTGTGTCCTCTACACAACCCGTTTTCCCACTAATCTTTGTGTCATCTGCAAATTTTGTTACACTACACTCTGTCCCCTCTTCCAGGTCATCTATGTATATTGTAAACATTTGTGGTCCCAGCACCGATCCCTGTGGCACACCACTAACCACCGATTTCCAACCCGAAAAGGACCCATTTATTCCGACTCTCTGCTTTCTGTTAGCCAGCCAATTCTCTATCCATGCTAATACATTTCCTCTGACTCCGCGTACCTTTATGTTCTGCAGTAACCTTTTGTGTGGCACCTTATCGAATGCCTTTTGGAAATCTAAATACACCACATCCATCGGTACACCTCTATCCACCATGCTCGTTATATCCTCAAAGAATTCCAGTAAATTAGTTAAACATGATTTCCCCTTCATGAATCCACGCTGCGTCTGCTTGATTGCACTATTCCTATCTAGATGTCCCGCTATTTCTTCCTTAATGATAGCTTTAAGCATTTTCCCCACTACAGATGTTAAACTAACCGGCCTATAGTTATCTGCCTTTTGTTTGCCCCCCTTTTTAAACAGGGGCGTTACATTAGCTGCTTTCCAATCCGCTGGTACCTCCCCAGAGTCCAGAGAATTTTGGTAGATTATAACGAATGCATCTGCTATAACTTCCGCCATCTCTTTTAATACCCTGGGATGCATTTCATCAGGACCAGGGGACTTGTCTACCTTGAGTCCCATTAGCCTGTCCAGCACTTACCCCCCTAGTGATAGTGATTGTCTCAAGGTCTTCCCTTTCCACATTCCTGTGACCAGCAATTTTTGGCATGGTTTTTGTGTCTTCCACTGTGAAGACCGAAGCAAAATAATTGTTTAAGGTCTCAGCCATTTCCACATTTCCCATTATTAAATCCCCCTTCTCATCTTCTAAGGGACCAACATTTACTTTAGTCACTCTTTTCCGTTTTATATATCTGTAAAAGCTTTTACTATCTGTTTTTATGTTTTGCGCAAGTTTACCGTCGTAATCTATCTTTCCTTTCTTTATTGCTTTCTTAGTCATTCTTTGCTGTTGTTTAAAATTTTCCCAATCTTCTAGTTTCCCACTAACCTTGGCCACCTTATACGCATTGGTTTTTAATTTGATACTCTCCTTTATTTTTCTTGGTTATCCATGGCTGGTTATCCCTTCTCTTATCGCCCTTCTTTTTCATTGGAATATATTTTTGTTGAGCACTATGAAAGAGCTCCTTAAAAGTCCTCCACTGTTCCTCAATTGTGCCACCGTTTAGTCTGTGTTTCCAGTCTACTTTAGCCAACTCTGCCCTTATCCCACTGTAGTCCCCTTTGTTTAAGTATAATACACTCGTTTGAGACACTACTTCCTCACCCTCAATCTGTATTACAAATTCAACCATACTGTGATCACTCATCCCGAGAGGATCTTTTACTAGGAGATCGTTTATTTTTCCTGTCTCATTACACAGGACCAGATCTAAGATAGCTTGCTCCCTTGTAGGTTCTGTAACATACCGTTCTAAGAAACAATCCCGTATGCATTCTATGAATTCCTCCTCCAGGCTACCCCGTGCGATTTGATTTGACCAATCGATATGTAGGTTAAAATCCCCCATGATTACTGCCATTCCTTTTTCACATGCCTCCATTATTCCCTTGATTATTGCCCGCCCCACCGTGAAGTTATTATTTGGGGGCCTATAAACTCCGCCGACCAGTGACTTTTTCCCCTTACTATCTCTAATCTCCACCCACAATGATTGAACATTTTATTCATTAGAGCCAATATCGTCTCTCACAACTGCCCTGATATCATCCTTTATTAACAGAGCTACCCCACCTCCTTTCCCTTCTTGCCTATCTTTCCGAATCGTCAGATACCCCTGTATGTTTAATTCCCAGTCTTGGCCACCCTGCAACCACGTTTCTGTAATGGCCACCACATCATACCCATTTGTAATGATTTGTGCCATCAACTCATTTACTTTATTTTGAATGCTGCGTGCGTTTAGGTAGAGTGTTTTAATACTAGTTTTTAAACCATGATTTTTAGTTAGGACCCCTCCTGCAGCCCCTTTATATTCAGTGACCCTTTTTGTTTCTTGCCTTGGGTTTCTCTGCCCTCCACTTTTACTCATCTCCTTTCTGTCTTTTGCTTTTGCCTCCTTTTTGTTTCCCTCGGTCTCCCTGCATTGGTTTCCATCCCCCTGCCATATTAGTTTAACTCTTCCCCAACAGCACTAGCAAACACTCCCCCTAGGACATTGGTTCCGATCCTGCCCAGGTGCAGACTGTCCGGTTTGTACTGGTCCCACCTCCCCCAGAACCGGTTCCAATGCACCAGGAATTTGAATCCCTCCCTACTGCACCACTGCTCAAGCCACGTATTCATCTGCGCTATCCTGCGATTCCTACTCTGACTAGCACGTGGCACTGGTAGCAATCCTGAGATTACTACTTTTGAGGTCCTACATTTTAATTTAGCTCCTAGCTCCTTAAATTCGTCTCGTAGAACCTCATCCCTTTTTTTACCTATATCGTTGGTACCAATGTGCACCACGACAGCTGGCTGTTCACCCTCCCTTTTCAGAATGTCCTGCACCTGCTCCGAGACATCCTTGACCCTTGCACCAGGGAGGCAACATACCATCCTGGAGTCTCAGCTGCGGCCGCAGAAACGCCTATCTATTCCCCTTACAATCGAATCGAAGGCGGCTCACTATCACCAAGGGCAGTTAGAGATGGGCAATATATGCCGGCCTTGCCAGCGATAAAGGAATAAAAAGAGTTGGGAACCACATATCCATGATATTAATTTGGGAAGAGTTGGAAAATGTAACAAACACAAATGAAGCATTTTTTCTATGGTTGTTATTAATTCTCCCTTATTCCTTCTTGCTACTATGGAATCTTGGCCTTTATTATAAAGGGGATGGAGTATAAAAGCAGGGAAGTCTTACGACAGTTATACAGGGTATTGGTGAGGCTATACCTGGAATACTGCGTACAGTTTTGGTTTCCATATTTAAGAAAGGATATACTTGCTTTGGAGGCAGTTCAGAGAAGGTTCACTAGGTTGATTCCGGATATAAGGGGGTTGATTTATGAGGAAAAGTGAGTTGGTTAGGCCTCTACTCATTGGAATTCAGAAGAATGAGAGGTGAGCTTATCGAAACGTATAAGATTACGAGGGGGCTTGACAAGGTGGATGCAGAGAGGATGTTTCCACTGATGGGGGAGACTAGAACTAGAGGGCATGATCTTAGAATAAGGGGCCGCCCATTCAAAACAGAGATGAGGAGGAATTTCTTCTCTCAGAGGGTTGTAAATCTTTGGAATTCGCTGCCTCAGAGAGCTGTGGAAGCTGGGACATTGAATGGATTTAAGGCAGAGATAGAGAGTTTCTTAACTGATAAGGGAATAAGGGGTTATGGGGAGCGGGCGGGGAAATGGACCTGAGTCCATGATCAGATCAGCCATGATCGTATTAAATGGCGGAGCAGGCTCGAGGGGCCGTATGGCCTTCTCCTGCTCCTATTTCTTATGTTCTTTCCACAAAGTGCATACATCAGCCTCCCAGCCCAACATCACTGTTGGGATCACTGACTGACTGCCGATGTGCAGGCAGTATGAGAACTGAAAACTAGTCAGAGGGTGAAGTCACTTCACGCTTTGGTCGAGCTGAATAAACAGTTGCCACTTTGTGCACCTCTCCTCCATCCAATGTTTTCTTCCCCTAATCCACTGGAGCTTGCTGCAGTTTCTCCAAACCCCAGCATGCTTGGTGAGCCACGCTCCCATTTTATTCAAGCTCAAGGTAATAATACTATGAGGAGCAGAATATTTAATTGGGTTGAGGTCAGGAACGGACCGACTGAAGGTGAAACTGCGATGTAATTCCAGCACGCACTGCCATTCTACACAGGCTGGCTTAAGTTGTTATTGGAGGCAGGCAAGATGAAAGCCCATTACTGACAGTTGAGCCATAACAAGGGAGCAGAAGCTTTAATTTAGAGCCAGGCCACTCAGGGGTGATGTCAGGAAGCACTTCTTCACACAAGGCCTTCTAGAACTCTCTCCTTCAAAAAAGCTGTCGAGGCTGGGGATCAATTGAAAATGTCAAAACTGTGATTGAGAGTTTTTAGTGAGGCAAGAGTATTAAGGGCTTCCACAGGCGTTCCCACCAGGGGGCGCTACGGGGCACTAAGGGTCAGGCTCGAGCCAAATATCGAGCCAGTGTCGCAACCAGGTGCGTTGCACACCGGCTCGCTACTTCCGGGCAGTAATGCTCCGCGCCCCCTGCTGAAACCGGCTCCGAATGTCCCGGTGGGGCGCTGGAAGCTGGCCGGCCACCCGGAAGTGTTTACTGCTGCTGTTGCCGTCCCTCAGGCCACTAACAGGGGCGACAGAAGACCGAAAATCCCGTCCAATATCCTTAATACCTTTAATAACCTTGCCCAACAGGGAAGTATCTGAAAACACATTTTGAACCAATGATGTGAATCTACTAACTGGTTACGGCAGTTGATTCTGGCCGTATCTGATAGTCCTTCGATTCAGCCGTCTTGAAGTATTTGTTGAGCGACGACTTTACCAAATCCTCGGTCAGCTTCTTCCGTTGCTGAGCTGTTACTCGAAAATCCACCCAGAAATAGGACAGGAGGCTACCTTTACTGTTAGAACAGAAGTCTATTTGTGAGAGGCTTGACTTGTGAGCAACATTAAATAGTAAAAGTTTCATTTGTAATCCTGTTCATTCCTTGCCCCGGAATTAATCAACTTAAGGTCTGAACTTAAAAGTAGAGAAACACTTGTTTTATATAATATGAACAACAACAACAACAACTTGTGTTTATATAGCGCCTTTAACGCAATAAAATGTCCCAAGGCGCTTCACAAGAACGTTTTCAGACAGAATTTGACACCACGCCACATAAGGAGATATTAGAACAGATAACCAAAAGTTGTGGTCAAAGAGCTAGGTTTTAAGGAGCATTTTAAAGGAGGAGAGAGGGGGTTCGTGAGGTTTAGGGAGGGAATTCTAGTGCTAGAGGCCTTGGCAGCTGAAGGCACAGCCGCCCATGGTGGAGTGATTGGAGAGAGCCGGCACAGGCTCGACGGGCCGAATGGCCTCCTCCTGTGCTGTAACCATTCTACGATTCTACCTGGGTTGAGCACCGCCCCAGATGGTTTGAGCCGAGCTGCACTTAAAGGTGGGAAGAGAAGAAATGTAAGGAATGAAGGCTTTCTTACCCAAAAGTGAAGACCTTCGATTTATTGTAATACGATTTGATGTCTGACGAGGTGAAAGCTTCTTTGATCTAAAAGAGAGGCAGGGATGGCACAGTAGCATAGTGGTTATGTTATTGGACTAGTAATCTCGAAGCCTGGATTAATGATCTAGAGATGTGAATTCAAATCCTATCCTGGTAGCTGGGGAATTTAAATTCAGTTAATTAAATGAATCTGAAATAAAAAGTAACAGTAATGGTGACCCTTGTTCATAAAAGCCCACCTGGTTCACTAATAACCTTTAGGGAAGGAAATCTGCTGGCCTATATCTGACTTCAGACACATGGCATAGAAAATAGGTGCAGGAGTAGGCTATTTGTCCCTTTGAGCCTGCACCATCATTTAATATGATCATGGCTGATCATGCAACTTTAGTACCCCATTCCTGCTTTCTCTCCATATCCCTTTAGCTGTAAGGGCCTTTTGAATATATCTAACGAACTGGCCTCAATAACTTTCTGTGGTACAGAATTCCACAGGTTCACAATTCTCTGAGTGAAGAAGTTTCTCCTCATCTCAGTCCTAAATGGCTTACCCTTTATCCTTAGACTATGCCCCCTGTTCCCCAACATCGGGAACATTCTTCCTGCATCTAACCTGTCCAATCCTGTCAGAATTTTATATGTTTCTATGAGATCCCCTCTCATTCTAAATTCCAGTGAATATAAGCCTAGTCGATCCAGTCTTTCTTCATATGTCAGTCCTGCAGTGTGGTTGACTCTTAACTGCTCCTCTGAAATGGCCTAGTGAGCCACTCAGTTGTACCAAACTGCTGTGATAAAAGTCAGCACTGTGAGAGCACCTTCACCACACGGAAAGCAGCGGTTCAAGAAGGCGGCTCACCGCCAACTTCTCAAGGGCAATTAGGGATGGGCAATAAATGCTGGCCTTGTCGGCAATGCCCACATCCCAAGAACAGGAAAAGAAAATTTGCAGCGACTCAGCGAGACACTTTTACCGTTGCAAGATTTCTTCATGTATGTCATCCCAGTCAGGACTGATGGACCAGTCCGCGGTCACGGGGTGGGAGTGGGGAAGACATTCGACTCACGGCTGTCTGACTTGTGCCTGATAGACAGACGGTCAGGAGCAGAAAATCGAAGCTCAGTAAATATTGGGGCCAGTAGTTCTCAGTCGTGGGCGTGTGGAAAAAAAACAACTGTGAAAAAAAAACCTGGGTGTCATGGTACATCAGTCATTGAAGGTTAGCATGCAGGTACAGCAGGCGGTTAAGAAAGCAAATGGCATGTTGGCCTTCATAGCGAGGGGATTTGAATACAGGGGCAGGGAGGTGTTGCTACAGTTGTACAGGGCCTTGGTGAGGCCACACCTGGAGTATTGTGTACAGTTTTGGTCTCCTAACTTGAGGAAGGACATTCTTGCTATTGAGGGAGTGCAGCGAAGGTTCACCAGACTGATTCCCGGGATGGCGGGACTGACCTATCAAGAAAGATTGGATCAACTGGGCTTGTATTCACTGGAGTTCAGAAGAATGAAAGGGGACCTCATAGAAACGTTTAAAATTCTGACGGGTTTGGACAGGTTAGATGCAGAAAGAATGTTCCCAATGTTGGGGAAGTCCAGAACCAGGGGTCACAGTCTGAGGATAAGGGGTAAGCCATTTAGGACCGAGATGAGGAGAAACTTCTTCACCCAGAGAGTGGTGAACCTGTGGAATTCTCTACCACAGAAAGTAGTTGAGGCCAATTCACTAAATATATTCAAAAGGGAGTTAGATGAAGTCCTTACTACTCGGGGGATCAAGGGTTATGGCGAGAAAGCAGGAAGGGGGTACTGAAGTTTCATGTTCAGCCATGAACTCATTGAATGGCGGTGCAAGCTAGAAGGGCTGAATGGCCTGCTCCTGCACCTATTTTCTATGTTTCTATGTTTCTATGTGTCGCAGTATTCAAGACCGAGATCGATAGAGTTTAGGACATTAAGAGAATCAAGGAATTATGGGGATCGGGCGGGAAAGTGGAGTTGAGGTCGAAGATCAGCCATGATCTTATTGAATGGCGGAGCAGACTCGAGGGGCCGAATGGTCAACTCCTGCTCCTATTTCTTATGTCCTTAGAAATAGGATTGAAGTTTAAAAGGTTCAAATATAGCCAAGGATTGCTGCTGATATATAATTGCACTACAGCATGGCCTAGCAGGCCCAGGCTCCATTTTATATGGGCGGGAGTGTTGTGGCATTGTGAAATTCCGGGGAATTCCCGCGAACACCTGAATGATGTGGGCGGGGCCTCGTTTTAATATAATTAACTGACAGGTACTGCTGGGGCTCCGAATGGTCTGAAATCTGATGCAAGGGATCAACCCCCGATTATGCCAATGGGTCCTGCGCACTTTACGTCTCCTAATTGTCGAAAGTGATCCGATAATCTGCCCCCCAATTCCCTTCGGCAGACTCTGCTTGACAGCAGCGATATCGGCCCTTCAAACTTTAAAACTGGGGAACTATCAGTTGAAAAAAAACAAATCTAAAGGATGCATTTTGATAAGCTCACCGTTTTACCGAGATCCTTCAATTCTGTTTTAAAATCTTCCGGAGATTTGGAGTCAAAATCCTTGTTCAATACGTGCAGGCGGCCCACATACTGTACTCCGAACTTCGGGTTGTCGATTTCTGGCTTTTCGACTGAGAAGGAGATTAAAAAACAAAGCTTTGGTTAGGCTGTCGTTGGACTGAGCCAGCTGTCCTGGCTCGATCAAGGCTGCCCACAATGCTGATGAACTTTGCCCTGTTCCAATGCCAGATACCGACGCAGCCTTCCGACAATCTGAAGCCTCACAGGCACCAAACAAAGTCCTGCTCTAAAATGAAAAGGTGGAAATATTTGAGGGGAGATTTGATAGAGGTTCAGAATTAGGAGGGTTTTTTGGCGGAGTGGATAGGGGGAGACTGTTTCCAGTGGCAGGAGGGTCGGTAACCAGGGGACACAGATTTAAGACAATTGGCAAAAAGTCCAGGGGGAAATGATAAGAATTCTTCTTACACAGCGAGCCATTGTGGTCTGGAATGCACTGCCTGAAAGGGCGGTGGAAGCAGATTTAATAGTAACTTTCAAAAGCGAATTGGATAATTACTTGAAAAGGAGAAGGTTGAATGGTGATGGGCAAAGAGCAAGGGGGCTTTGACTAACTGGATAGCCCTTTCAAAGAGGCAGCGCAGACACAATAGGCCAAATAGCCTCCTTCTGTGCTGTAGGGTTCGAAGACTCAATGATTTATCCCACCCAGGTGTCAACCATGCCTCAGTGGGTCGCACTCTCACCTGTCAGCCAGAAGGTTATGGGTTCAAGCCCCACTCCAGAGATAATCCTGGCTGACACTCCCAGTGCAGTACCAAAGGAGTGCTGCACTGTTGGAGGTGTTGTCCTTTGGATGAGATGTTAAACAGTCTGCTCTCTCAGGTGGACGTAAAAACTCCCATGGCACTATTTAGAAGAAGAGCAGGGGAGTTATCCCCGGTGTCCTGGCCAATATCTATCCCTCAAACAACATGCACTGCAACAGATTATCTGGCCATTATCACATTGCTGTTTGTGGGAGCTTGCTGTGCGCAAATTGACTGGCGCGTTTCCTACATTTCAAAAGTACTTAATTGGCTGTAAAGCACTTTGGAACATCCTGAGGTCATGAAAGGCGCTATATAAATGTAAGTTGCTGTCTATTGTTGCCGGAAAATACTTTTACATTTTTGAATCTGAGAAAAATAAATTTGAACAAATGACTGTGCTGTTCCAGTGACTGATGGGTGAATGAAGGGAACAGTTGAGGCCTGGGTCGCTGCCCACTGACTCCGTGCATGAAAGGGCGATCATGTTGCCGTAAGGACAGGATTGACTTTGGATGTGATACTCTTTACAGTCAATAATGTTGATGACACCCAGGGGCTGAAACTCATCTGAGACTATGCTTGATAAATTGATGGATTGCTTACTCGGCAAATGTATGTTTGCATTCTTTAACTCACATCTAGAAACGAAAAGTATAATAATGAATAGTCATCCATTGGCTGGTCTATCGATCTAGAAATCCCACCACGGCAGCTGGGGGAAATTAAATTCAGTTAATTAAATGAATCTGGAATATCTGCTAGTAATAAATGTGAGGTTATCCACTTTGGTGGCAAAAACAGGAAGGCAGAATATTATCTGAATGGCGGCAGATTAGGAAAAGGGGAGGTGCAATGAGATCTGGGTGCCATGGTACATCAGTCATTGAAAGTTGGCATGCAGGTACTGTCATGTATTCAACCAGCATTGTAACCCATGTATAATCTGACCTAAGTTGTACACTGTGAGAACAATGACCACTAGGTGAGAGACACTCCTAACCTGGACCTTCAGGTATAAAAGGGGAAGCTCCACCCACCTTCATCACTTGAGTGCTAAGGAATAAAGGACAGGACACAGACTGACCTTCTCTCAAGCATGGGCCTCGTGTGCATTTATACTGTATAGTAAGGACGTATCAATGGCGACGAGAAACTGGGATTTACACCACGCGAGCATGGCCACTAGCAGAACAGACGAGAGGTACTGTGTTAAGGAATGGTTGGGACAGAGATTCAACATTGTTAAAGCAGCACACAGTTCTCCAGGCAGACAAGGACAATCGGGCATGCCCCAACATGTAGTCGAACCCAGAGGAGGAGTTCGACAGAGACAATGGCAAGCTGAATGGTGAATCACGCCATTGCAAGGGAGAATGCGACCAGTAATGGGGCCATCAACACCTGTTAATGGTGCACTCAATGACAATAACAGGGGCAGTCAGGGACGATTGACTGGCAAGGGACCTTTTGTTTCAAACAACAGCTCATGTTGGAGGCGTGGAGGCACACACTCAGCCGGAATTTGCAGAGATGAGCAAAATACCTGCAGAAATTGCAGAAGTGAACGCTGGGGGAAATCGCTGGAAGCAGAAGTTCAGCGAGTTCATGTGGAGTACGTATACAGTTCATACACCAGGACACCACCGATAATGATAAAAGTGCTCCTCAATGGCATCCCAGTATCAATGGAGTTAGACACGGGTGCCAGCTAGTCCCTGATGGGTATCAAACAGTTCGAAAAGTTGTGGGCGTCCAAGGCCAGGTGGCCAAAATTATCGCCGATTGACGCACAGCTACGAACTTACACAAAGCAGATCATTCCGGTGCTAGGCAAAGCCACGGTAGTCGTGACCCACAAAGATTCGGAGAACAAGTTGCCACTCTGGATTGTCCCAGGGAACGGTCCCGCACTACTGGGGAGGAGTTGGCTTGTTATCATGAACTGGAAATGGGGCGATGTCAATGCAATTTCCTCTGTGGAGTGGGTATCATGCTCACAGATCCTGGACAAATTTGACTCATTATTTCAACCCGGCATCGGCACTTTCATGGGGGCCAAGGTAGTGATTCATATAAACCCGGACGCCAGGCCAGTACACCACAAGGCCAGAGCGGTGCCGCACGTGATGCGGGAAAAGATAGAAGGCGAATTGGACCGCCTGCTGAGGGAAGGCATCATCTCGCCAGTCGAATTCAGTGACTGGGCGAGCCCGATCGTGCCGGTGCTCAAGGCGGATGGGTCGGTCAGGATACGTGGTGATTACAAGGCCACCATCAATCGGATGTCACTCCAAGACCAGTACCCGCTACCGAGAGCGGAGGACCTCTTTGCGACGCTATCCGGTGGCAAACTTTTTTCAAAATTGGACCTGACCTCAGCTTACATGACCCAGGAGCTGGCGAGTGAGTCGAAGAAGCTGACCACCATCACGACACACAAGGGGTTGTTTGAGTACAACAGATGTCCGTTCGGGATTCGCTCGGCCGCCGCGATCTTCCAACGAAATATGGAAAGCCTCCTCAAGTCGATTTCAGGGACGTTAGTTTTTCAGGACGACATCCTCATCATGGGTTACGATACTGAAGAACACCTCCACAACCTGGAGGAGGTGCTACGCAGACTGGACCGGGTAGGGCTGAGACTGAAAAAGGCGAAGTGCGTCTTTCCAGTTCCAGAGGTAGAATTCCTGGGGATGAGGGTAGCAGCAGACGGGATCAGCCCTACTGCGTCCAAGACGGAAGCGATCCAGAGAGCATCCAGACCCCGTAACACGACGGAGCTGCGTTCGTTCCTGGGGCTCCTGAACTATTTTGGTAACTTTCTTCCCAAATTGAGCACGCTGCTAGAGCCGCTACACGTGCTCCTACACAAAGGTCGTGAATGGGTCTGGGGGGACAGCCAGAAAAGGGCTTTTAATAGAGCACGCAATTTGTTATGTTCCAACACTCTGTTAACACTATACGACCCATGTAAGAAACTTGTGTTAACGTGCGATGCGTCGTCCTATGGTGTTGGGTGTGTGTTGCAGCATGTCAATGCCAAGGGTCAGTTACAGCCGGTAGCTTATGCCTCCAGGAGTCTGTCCCAGGCAGAAAGGGGCTACGGGATGGTAGAAAAGGAGGCGCTCGCATGTGTATATGCGGTAAAGAAAATGCACCAGTACCTGTTTGGCAGGAAATTTGAGCTGGAGACAGATCACAAACCCCTAACGTCCCTTTTGGCTGACAACAGGCCCATAAATGCAAACGCATCGGCCCGCATACAGAGCTGGGCACTCACGTTAGCCGCCTATGACTATACAATTCGGCACAGACCGGGCACCGGAAACTGCGCCGATGCACTCAGCAGGCTCCCACTAGCCACCACTGAGGGGGCTACCGAGCATGTTGCTGAGATGGTCATGGCTGTTGAAGCTTTCGGAAGCGAAGGCTCACCCGTGACAGCCCGTCAGATTAAAGTCTAGACAAATAGAGACTCGCTATTGTCTCTAGTCAAGAAATGTGTCCTGAATGGGGACTGGGCAGCCACGTACAGGGCATGCCCTGAGGAATTTAAACCATTTCACAGGCGCAGGGATGAACTCTCGATTCAGGCCGATTGCCTACTGTGGGGAAACCGCGTAGTCATGCCCCAGATGGGCAGAGAGGTGTTCGTCAGAGAACTCCACAATGGGCACCCGGGCATTATCATAATGAAGGCAATTGCCAGGTCACACGTTTGGTGGCCAGGGATAGACGCAGATCTGGAACTTTGTGTTCGCAGGTGCAACACGTGTGCCCAGCTGGGCAATGCGTTCAGGGAAGCCCCCCTTAGCCCCTGGCCATGGCCCGCCAAGCCTTGGTCACGCATCCATGTGGACTACGCAGGTCCTTTCCCTAGGGAAAATGTTTTTGGTTGTAGTAGATGCCTACTCCAAATGGATCGAGTGTGTCATTTTAAATTCAAGCACAGCCTCTGCCATGGTAGAAAGTCTACGGGCAATGTTCGCCGCCCACGGTCTACCAGACGTCTTGGTCAGCGACAATGGCCCGTGCTTCACAAGCACTGATTTCCAGGACTTCATGGCAGGCAATGGAATTAACCATGTCAGAATGGCACCGGTCAAGCCGGCCTCAAACGGCCAGGCAGAACAAGCAGTGCAGATAATCAAACAGGGGATGCTCAGAATCCAAGGGAGTTCCCTACAAACCCGCTTATCACGCCTCCTGTCGGCCTATAGATCCCGACCACACTCGCTCACAGGGGTTCCACCCGCAGAGCTGCTAATGAAAAGGATGCTCAAAACCCGTCTATCCCTTATACACCCCACCATGAAAGAAATTGTTGCGAGCCGGCGCCAGTCACAATATGACTACCATGACAGGAATGCGAGGGCGCGATGTATTGATGTAAATGATCCTGTTTTTGTCCTCAACTCCACTGCAGGGCCCAAATGGCTCGCAGGCACTGTGATTGCCAAAGAAGGAAATAGGATTCTGGTAGTTCAACTTACCAATGGACAAATCTGCCGCAAACACGTGGATCAAACAAAAAGGAGGTTCAGCAACCCCATAGAAGAAGCAGAGGAAGAACACGATGTAGAGTTCATTCCACCACAGGTGACCGAACACCGGAACCAAAGGGAGGAGAGCCCAGTCACTGTGGGCAGTCCGGACAGGCCTGAGGCACCGCAAACAGCAGACACTCAGGCCAGTGCCCAACAACCGGAACCCCAACTCAGGTGCTCTACAAGAGAGCATAAACCACCAGAGAGACTCAAACTGTGATCCCAATAAGACTTTGGGGGGGAGGTGATGTCATGTATTCAACCAGCATTGTAACCCATGTAAAATATGACCTAAGTTGTACACTGTGAGAACAATGACCACTAGGTGGGAGACACTCCTAACCTGGACCTTCAGGTATAAAAGGGGAAGCTCCACCCACCTTCATTACTTGAGTGCTAAGGAATAAAGGACAGGTCACAGACTGACCTTCTCTCAAGCATGGGCCTCATGTGCATTTATACTGAATAGTGAGGACGAATCAGGTACAGCAGGTGGTGAAGAAGGCAAATGGTATGTTGGCCTTCATAGCTAGGAGATTTGAGTATAGGAGCAGGGTGGTCTTACTGCAGTTGTACAGGGCCTTAGTGAGGCCTCACCTGGAATATTGTGTTCAGTTTTGCTCTCCTAATCTGAGGAAGGACGTTCTTGCTATTGAGGGAGTGCAGCGAAGGTTCACCAGACTGATTCTCGGGATGGCAGGGCTGACATATGAGGAGAGACTGGATCGACTGGGCCTGTATTCACTGGAGTTTAGAAGGATTAGAGGGACTCTCATAGAAAAATATAAAATTCTGACAGGACTGGACAGGTTAGATGCAGGAAGAATGTTCCCGATGTTGGGGAAGTCCAGAACCAGGGGTCACAGTCTAAGGATAAGGGATAAGCCATTTAGGACTGAGATGAGGAGAATCTTCTTCACTCAGAGAGTTGTTAACCTGTGGAATTCTCTACCACAGAGAGTTGTTGATGCCAGTTCATTAGATATATTCAAGAGGGAGTTAGATATGGCCCTTACGGCTAAAGGGATCAAGGGGCATGGAGAGAAAGCAGGAAAGGGGTACTGAGGTGAATGATCAGCCATGATCTTATTGAATGGTGGTGCAGGCTCAAAGGGCCGAATGGCCTACTTCTGCACCTATTTTCTATGTTTCTAGTGTCAGTAACGGAGATCGTGAAATTAATGGACTGTTGTAAAAACCCATCTGGTTCACTAATGTCCTTTAGGGAAGGAAATCTGCTGCCCTTACCCGGTCTGGCCTATATGTGACTCCAGACCCACAGCAATGTGGTTGTCTTAACTGCCCTCTGAAATGGCCCAGCGAGACACTCAGTTGTACCAAACCGTTACAACAAAGTCAACACTGTGGGAGCACCTTCACCAATACGGACGGCAGCGGTTCAAGAAGGTGGCTTCACAAGGGGCAATTAGGGATGGGCAATAAATGCCGGCCTTGCCAGCGACGCCCACATCCCAGGAATGATTTTTTTTTAAAAATCAGGTCTTTTCTTTTCTGGAGAATAGATCTCCAGCCTGTGTAATCTTTCCTGATGGGCATAACCTCTCAGTTCTGCTAATCGTTCTTGTCAATATTTCTTTGCACTTTCTCCAGTGCCTCTCTATCCCTGTTATAATATGGAGACTAAAACTGTACACATTACTCCCAAGTGTAGTCTAACTAAGATTCGACACAAGTTTAATATAACCTCTCTGCTTTCTTATTCTATCCCTCTAGAAATGAATCTCACTGCTGTGTTTGCTTGTTTGCAAGTGAACCTACCTGTGCCTTAATTATTCTTTCACTTTTTTAATGCACTTATAAAGCCAGGAATACGAGTACTGAAGTTTAACTCGAATAGAATGCCTGTTAGCAACTTGATTTTCTTATGTATGAGGAGGAGATTTGCATCAAATTTGTTTGGGCTATATTCAAAACTACAACCAGAAGTGAGAAATAACGGTGGCTATTTTATTCTGGTTGCAAGGTTTTTGATATTTCCAGCAAAATCGTAGGAATGGATTTACAGATTCACTGGAAATAGTTTCCTGTCATATGATAGCCAATTGCAACACCCCTTTTCAGAGGATGGAAGTTCAGCATGTTAAAAGGAAGACTTGCATTTATATAGCACCTTTCACAACCTCAGGACCTCAGCCAATGGAATACTTTTTGAAGTGTAGCCACTGTTGTAATGTAGGAAACGCGGCAGCCAATTTATGCACAGCAAGCTTCCACAAACAGCAATGTGATAATGACCAGATAATCTGTTTTAGTGATGTTGATTGAGGGATAAATATTGGCCCCAGAACACCGGGGGTAATGCCCCTGCTCTTCTTCAAAATACTGCTATGGGATCTTTTACATCCACCTGAGTGGGCAGACAGGGCCTCAGTTTATCATCTCATCCTAAAGATGGCACCACCGACAATGCAGCACTCCCTCAGGACTGCATTGGATTGTCAGCCTGGATTTATGTGCTCAAATCTCTGGAGTGGGATTTGAACCCACAACCTTTTGACACAAAGGCAAGAGTGCTGCCCACTGAGCCACTGCTGACACACTAGCCCTGGCTGACTCAATCAGAAGACCTTACAAAGTTTTGTTTTTTCCCCCTGTTTGTATGTTTGAAAGGTGGGATCAGACAGATTTCCCAAGGGGAACGAGGGACTGAGACTTGGTTGAAGTTACATTATGGGCTCATCTGTGGAACAGAGTCAGCAAAACAAAGTTAATTTGTTATTGCCGATGATGGAATCACTAATGTGGTGATTCAATTCCTGACAGTCAGCCAATTTAGGGCAGAATCGGGGGCCAGTAGCGACTTGAAAATGGAGTGTACGAACTTACCATTGGTTACTGCCTGCCATTTTGCTAGGGTCCTTTGAGTAGGTGGCACAAGCCACTGCCTGAATTTGACGCCTGACTGACTGGAATATTTAAATCAGGGTTTTTTTTTATTCGTTCATGAGATGTGGACATCACCGGCAAGGCGAGCATTTATTGCCCATCCCTAATTGCCCTTGAGTGGTTTGCTAGGCCATTTCAGAGAGCAGTGAAGAGTCAACCACGTTGCTGTGGGTCTGGAGTCACATATAGGCCAGACCGGGTAAGGGAGGCAGATTTCCTTCCCTAAAGGACATTAGTGAACCAGATGGGTTTTTTGACACCATTACTGATTCTAGCTTTTTATTCCAGATTTATTTAATTAACTAAATTTAAATTCCCCAGCTGCCATGGTAGGATTTGAACTCTTGTCTCGGGATTATTAAGAACATAGTAACATAAGAAATAGGAACAGGAATAGGCCATTTGGCCCCTTGAGTCTGCTCCACCATTTAATAAGATCATGGCTGATCTGATCATGGACTCAGCTCCACTTCCCTGCCCGCTCCCCATAGCCCTTCACTCCCTTTTCGCTCAAAAATCTGTCTATCTCCGCCTTAAATATATTCAATGACCCAGCCTCCACAGCTCTCTGGGGCAGAGACTTCCACAGATTTACAACCCTCTGAGAGAAGAAATTCCTTCTCATCTCAGTTTTAAATGGGCGAACCCTTATTCTGAGACTATGCCCCCTAGTTCTAGATTCCCATATGAGTGGAAATATCCTCTCTGCATCCACCTTATCGAGCATCCTCATTATCTTATATGTTTCAATAAGATCACCTCTCATTCTTCTGAACTCCAATGAGTATAGGCCCAACCTACTCAACCTATCTTCACAACCCTTTCATCTCAGGAATCAACCTTGTGAGCCTTCTCTGAACAGCCTTCAATGCAAGTATATCCTTTCTTAAATAAGGAGACCAAAAATGCACACAGTACCCCAGGTATGGCCTCCCCAATACCCTGTACAGTTGTAGCAGGACTTCTCTGCTTTTATAGTCCATCCCCCTTTCAATAAAGGCCAACATTCCATTTGCCTTCCTGATTACTTGCTGTACCTGCATGCTAACTTTTTGTGTTTCATGCACAAGGACCCCCAGGTCCCTCTGTACTGCAGCATTTTGTAATTTTTCACCATTTAAATAATAATTTATTTTTTAATTTTTTCTGCCAAAGTGCATGATCTCACACTTTCCCACATTATACTCCATCTGCCAAATTGTTGCCCACTCACTTGGCCTGTTTATATCTCTTTGCAGATTTTTTGTGTCCTCCTCACAACTTGCTTTCCCACCCATCTTTGTATCATCAGCAAACTTGGCTACATTACACTCGGTCTCTTCATCCAAGTCATTAATATAGATTGTAAATAGTTGAGGCCCCAGTACTGATCTCTGTGGCACCCCACTAGTTACTGTTTGCCAACCGGAAAATGACCCATTTATCCCGACTCTCTGTTAGTTACCCAATCCTCTACCCATGCTGATATATTACCTCCAACCCCATGAACTTTTATCTTTTGCAGTAACCTTTTATGTGGCACCTTATCGAAGCCTTCTGGAAATCCAAATACACCACATCCACTGGTTCCCCCTTATCCACCCTGCTCGTTACATCCTCAAAGAATTCCAGCAAATTTGTCAAACATGATTTCTCTTTCATAAACCATGCTGACTCTGCTTGACTGAATTATGCTTTTCCAAATGTCCTGCTACTGCTTCCTAAATAATGGACTTCAGCATTTTCCAACGACAGATGTAAAGGCTAACTGGTCTATAGTTTCTTGTTTTCCATCTGCCTCCTTTTTTAAATAGGGGCGTTACATTTGTGGTTTCCCAATCTGCTAGGACCTCTCCAGAATCCAGGGAATTTGTGTAGATTACAACCAAGGTATCCACTAACTCTGCCGCCATTTTTAGGACTCTAGGATACAAGCCATCAGGTCCAGGAGACTTATCCACCTTTAATCCCATTATTTTATTGAGTACTACTTCTTTAGTGATAGTAATAGTTTTAAGTTCCTTCCTCCCTATAGCCCCTTGATTATCAATGTTTGGGATGTTTTTAGTGTCTTCTACCATGAAGACTGATACAAAATATTTGTTCAAAGTCTCTGACATTTACCTGTTCCCCATTATTAATTCCCCGGTCTCACCCTCTAGGGGACCAACATTTACTTTAGCTACTTTTTTCCTTTTTATATACCTATAGAAACTCTTACTATCTGTTTTCATATTTCTTGCTAGTATACTTTCATAATCTATCTTCCAGCTATTATTTTTTAAGTCGTTCTTTGCTGGTTTTTAAAAGTTTCCCAATCCTCTATCCTCCCACTAATCTTGGCTATATTGTATGCCATTGTTTTCAATTTGATACCACCCCTTAGTTCCTTAGTTAGACATGGATGGTTATCCTTTCTCTTACAGCCTTTCCTTCTCATTGGGATATATTTTTGTTGAGAGTTATGAAATATCTCCTTAAATATCTGCCACTGCTCATCAACCATCCCACATTTTAATCTATTTCCCAGTCCACTTTAGCCAACTCTGCCTTTGTAGTCTCCTTTATTTAAGCTTAGGACACTGGTTTGAGATTCAACTTTCTCACCCTCCAACTGAATTTGAAACTCAACCATGCTATGATCACTCTTTCCTAGAGGATCCTTTACTAGGAGATCATTTATTAATCCTGTCTCATTACACAGTACCAGATCTAAGATAGCCTGCTCCCTGGTTGGTTCGGCAACGTACTGTTCAAGGAAATCATCACGGATACACTCTATGAACTCTTCCTCAAGGCTACCTTGGCCAACTTGCTTTGTCCAATCAGTATGAAGATTAAAATCCCCCATGATTATTGCCGTTCCTTTTTTTAAAAGCCTCCATTATTTCCTGATTTATACTCCATCCAACAGTGTCGCTACTGTTAGGGGACCTATAGACTATGTCACCAGCAACATTTTCCCCTTATTATTCCTGATCTCCACCCAAACTGATTCAACATCTTGATCTTCTGAGTCAATATCATTTCTGATCTCATCCTTTATTAACAGAGCTACCCCACCTCCTTTTCCTTTCTGTCTATCCTCCCGAATTGAAAAATGCCCTTGAATATTTAGTTGCCAGCCTTGGTCACCTTGCAATCACGTCTCTGTAATGGCTATCAGATCATACCCATTTGTAACTATTTGTGCTGTCAACTCATCTATCTTGTTACGAATGCTACGTGCATTCAGATAAAGAGCTTTTAAATTTTTTTAAATTTTGTTTACCATTTTTACCATTAGTCCAGGCTTCTGGATTACTAGCCCAGCAACGTTACCACTATGCTCCCATACCCCTGACATCAATGGGACTCCGATGCTATTTTCTGGGCTGGGTTAAGCCGAGTGGATTGCGTGCCAGGCAGTTGACTGGTGCTTTCTGCTACCCAGCCACTTGACCGTTTTCTCCACAGACGCAAACCTGACCCACCGAGTGATTGCAGTATTTTCTGCTATTCTTGTTAACCCAATACCGTTTGAGATATGAGCATGTTGCAGGTTGCAGGAACCGTGGCTGCAGGGTTGCCATCTCTGATTGGATGTATTCCTGGAGATTCTATCACACGGCCTCTTGTCTTCAACCGCACCGCCCCGCCTGCTCAAGTAGCCTTTCCCCCTCCTATCTCCAATATTTTGGGGGAGAAGTCAAATGCATTTGTGCCTCCCGTAAGGGGAGCTAAGGAAGCGCAAATGAGTTAACGCCTGTGCGCGGCCATGTTAACGACTCCCACCATATTGGGCAGCTGTTTAGCAGCGGCATTACCGCATTGCGTCCTGATGTCCTGCGCACGCCGATCGTGACGTCATCGTCGTGCTCCTCTCCTCATGAGTGCCCCAGCCCCGAAATTGACTTACGTCCCCTGCAGCAGCGCCGGGCGAAAACACAGACAGCTGCAGGAGGCGCAGATCGGGCGGCCGGCCGTTACCGGGGCGACGATTAAAGGCCAGGTGGCCGAGTGAAAAAAAAAAACTTAGCTTGTGTTTCCCGCTGCTGCTCCGGTTTCTTGGCGGGGCCCTGGCCGCGATCACTCAGCCCGGCGCTCTGCTGATCGCGCGTCTCCCCCGCTCCCCGGCCGTCCAGGTTAATCCCTTTTTCACCTGCAGAGTCGGCAGCGTGGGCCTTTCCCTTTAAGGGAGGGAGGGGCCCCTCGGACGCGGCAGCGATGCTGAGGCGCGCGCCCCGTCAGCGCCCCAGGAAGGGAGTGGAACGCTTGATTTTGCTGCATTTTCTTCCCCGGGGCGGTAACCCGAATTTCCCGAGAGAGGCGGGACTTCTGCGCCTGGCGCTAATTCTCGCGCCTCCCGACTGTTACCGCCCCCCAAAACGGGCCGATACCCAAATTTCTCCCCCATTTGATAGCGAATAAACAAAAGTGTTCAGAGAAAATGCCTCCCTGATTTTACCCCCTCACGTGTTGCTGGCAGCAGTGACCTGGAGATTGACCTTTCAACCCTGCCGACTCCAGGGCAACCCCCATATGTCTCTGCTGCGTGGCTCAGTTGTGGACTGACCCCGTGCCATGGACAACGGGTGGTACAGGTGACGTAAGTTTGGCTGAAGTAATCGTAAGCAGCCGCTTTGTACTGTTTGAGCGGAGCGACTGCAAAGTCGCTTGTGCCAATTGGTTACCATGGCGACACAGCTCCAAATGGGCCTTACTTTAGCAGAGCTGAAGTCAAGCTGAGGGACTCGCACCTGCTCTCCACATCCCCCAGAGGGACACCCTTTGGTTGTTTACTCTGCAGATGTCTACCCTAAAGGCGTGACAAACAAAAGCAATGTGTTGATGGTATGTTGCAAGCTCGCGTGAAAATATTTACTGATTGTAACTGGAAATAAAATGTGCGCGGCGTTACGTCTTAGAGCGCTCGTGCACGATGCCGTGCGATGGGCTAATGGAACTGGTCCTCACACCGTCATCGAATCATAGAATAGTGCAGCACAGAAGGAGGCCATTCGGCCCATCGAGTCTGCGCCGGCTCTATCGAAGAGTAACCCAGTTAGTCCCACCACTCCCCCGCGCTCTTCCCCAAATCCCTGCAATTTTTTCTCCTTCAAGCATTTATCCAATTTCCATTTTGAAGGCTACTGTTGAATCTGTGTCCACCGCTCGATCAGGCAGCGCGTTCCAAATCCTAACCACCCTTTGTGTGTAGAAGTGTTTCCTAACTTCACTCCTGAAAGGCCTGGCTCTAATTGTAACAATTGCTCCAGCATCAGTGCCATGTATGTAGACCATGTATACTAACTGTATGGTCACATAAGGTGTGCCACCAGAGGGCACTGCGGTGGGAGACCTGAGGGTCACCTGCCTAGGTGCGCAGGGCCCAGTATAAAAGGCTGCCCACCATGCTTGTGCCTCACTCTGGAGTTACAATAAATGGGACTAAAGTCACAACAGCTCAAGTCCAATACTAGACCTCGTGGGGTCATTCATGAGAGTATTAAAGACATAACAATCGGTATATCCCAGTGTGTGTCACCACCTTTGGGGGAGAGAGAGGGAAAGCTTTGGGGGAGGGAAAGAGCAAAATGACTTATATTTCACAGCATGTTACTAATAAGTTATTCACTGAACAGGAAGGGAGTCGACCACATGACAATCGTGAAGACTTTCAATGGCATTTCGCTCTTGGCTGTTGACGCACGGGAGGCGGATTGTTGCTGTCAGGAGCGGGTAGATCACTTACCGAGGAAGTACCAGAGAACGACCCCTACGATGGTCAGGATTGTAGCTCCCAGCAGAAGAGCAACAATCACTTTCGCCTTTGTACTGTTCCCTGAAGACTTTGCCTGTATTGCAACCTGGGGGGTGGTGGTAAAAAACGGTCATCGTCACGGCAATATTTTTATTTCTTATGCCCCGTCGGTCTCGTCTTGCAGCTGCTCTCTCCAGGATTGCCCTGGAGCAATGTCCCCCCCCCCCCCCCCCACCACCATTAATTTTTGGGGGGCGCGTGGCCCATTTAAGGGACCGCGCGGCCCATTCTCAGCGGGAAATTTAACATTAAAAAAGCTGGGCTGCGGGGGACTGACAGAGAGCCGCCCGGCCATGCAACTTAATGGGAACATTGCCCTGGGAGTCTCCGGGAATTGAAAATTAATCTTCAAGACACAGCTGCCAGCAACACCTGGGAGAAATATCATAGAAAGGGGTGACAAACAACACTCTGTACTTTTTAAAAACATTGTCTTTAAACACTTTCGTTTGTTAGTTGTGACATTTTGGGGTAAAACATAAAACAAGAAATCCAATTGAGTGATGAAGAGTCCGTTCGCTTTCCTTTCAAACGCGGTGGGCTGTTTTACCACGTTAAAGGCGCTATATAAATGCAAGTTGTTACACCGGATATACGGCACAGAAACAGGCCATTCGGCCCAACCAGTCCATGCCGGCGTTTATGCTCCACTCGAGCCTCCTCCCGTCTTTCCTCATCTAAATCTATCAGCATAACCCTCTATTCCCTTCTCCCTCATATGCTTGTCCAGCCTCCCCTTAAATGCATCGATACTATTCGCCTCAACCACTCCCTGTGGTAGTGAGTTCCACATTCTCACCACTCTCTGGGTAAAGAAGTTTCTTCTGAATTCCCTATTGGATTTCTTGCTGACTATCTTATATTGATGGCCTCTAGTTCTGCTCTTCCCCACAAGTGGAAACATTCTCTCTGTATCCACTCTGTCGAAACCTTTCACAATTTTTAAGACCTCTATTAGGTCACTTTTCAGAAGAAAGGAGACCCAGCCTGTTCATCCTTTCCTGATATGTATACCCTCACATTTCTTGGATCATCCTTGTTGTTTCCAATTGGCCTGGGGAGATGGTGCGCCGTGAGGATAGATGTGCCGGACGACTGATGGCGGGAGCTGGATGATGGGAAGCGACAATTAACGCAATACTACCCTACATAACTAGAGGTGATCCAAAATCACCCCCTGTGCTCGCTAACCTACATTGGCTCCCGATTAAGCAATGCCTCAATTTCAAAATTGTCATCCTTATTTTCAAATCCCTCCATAGCCTCGCCCCTCCCTATCTCTGTAATCCACTCCAGCCCCACAACCCCCCCGAGATGTCTGCACTCCTCTAATTCTGCCCTCTTGAGCATCCCTGATTATAATCGCTCCACCATCGGTGGCCGTGCCTTCTGTTGCCTGGCCCCAAGCTCTGGAACTCCCTCCCTAAACCTGTCCTCCTCTCTATCTCTCTTTCCTCCTTTAAGACGCTCCTTGAGACCTACTTCTTTGACCAAGCTTTTGGCCACCTGCCCTAATTTCTACTTGTCCGGTTCGGTGTCAAGTTTTTAATCGCATAATACTCCTGTGAAGCGCCTTGGGACGTTTCACTACATTTACGGCGCTATATAAATACAGGTTGTTGTTGTAATGGAACCTCCAGGATTACTGTCCAAGCAGAATTGCATAGGATAAGGGAGTCAACCGAACACCTAACACATGGCAAGCAGAGGCTTGCTGTCCCAGTGGGGGGGGGGGGGGGGGGGTGTGTGTGTGTGTGTGAATCAGCGCACTTAACTGACCGCGATGACACACCGATACCCATTGGTATCACACCTAATCCGAGGGGGCATTTTCAGCCACTAGCTGAGGCCCCCTCCCCGCTACTACAATCGGAAACATGGCAATACACTATTTTGTCGAGGAGCAGGGTAGCACTCTCGCCTCTGGGTCAGAGGGTTGGGCATTCCAAGCCCGAACTCCAGGGACTTGAACACAAATATCCAGGCTGACTCTCCCAGTGCAGTGCTGAGGGAACACTGCACTGTTGGAGCTGCCGTCTTTGGGATGAGACCTTAAACCGAGGCCCGTCTTCCCTGTCAGGTAGATGTAAAAAATCCCATGGCACTATTTCGAAGAAGAACAGGGGAGTTATCCCCGGGGTCCCGGGCCAATATTTATCCCTCCATCAACGTAACAAAAACAGATTATCTGGACATTATCACATTGCTGTTTGTGGGAACTTGCTGTGCGCAAATTGGCTGCCGTGTTTCCCACATTACAACATTGACAACATTTGAAAAAAATTCTTCATTGGCTGTAAGGTGCTTTGGGACGTCCGGAGGTTGTGAAAGGTGCTATATAAATGCAAGTCTTTCTTTATAAGTTCATTGGGATTTTACAGTGGTGGATGAGCGCAGTCAGTCTGTGTTGGTGTTTATCTTCACATGGCCCTTGTATCTAACCGCACATTCCTGCTCTGACAGGACTGACCTTAAAAGTGAGCCTGCAGTTTGTGCACCATCAGTATAATGTTTGAGTAATAATTGACAGCGTGGGGTGAAAATTCTCATATCATTGGATTTGGCGATGGGCTGCTCGCTCGATTCACAGACATGTCCGCGAATGGTCAATCGGATGACAAGACTGCAGGGTTTCCTGTCTGGGCATGCGGATGGCGATCAACATCGGTGCCACTCAGCCCCGCGCCCAACTCCCACTCGGCCCCTCCCCCCACTCCCGCTTAGTCCCTCCCCCCCACTCCCCCCCACTCCCCCTCGGTCCCCACTCCCCCTCGGCCCCTCCGGCCACTCCCCCTTGGCCCCTCCTCCCACTCCCCTCAGCCCCTCCCCCCACTCCCGCTTAGTCCCTCCCCCCCACTCTCCTTCGGTCCCCACTCCCCCTCGGCCACTCCCCCTTGGCCCCTCCTCCCACTCCCCTCGGCCCCTCCCCCCCACTCCCGCTTGGCCCCTCCCACTCCCGCTCTGCCACTCCCCCCACTCCCACTCAGCCCCTCCCCCCCTACTCCTGCTTGGCCACTCCCGCTCAGCCCCTCCCCTGCTCATGCTCGGCCGCTCCCCCCACTCCCGCTTGGCCCCTCCCACTCCCGCTCGGCCCCTTCCCCCATTCCCGCTCGGCCCCTCCCCCCACTCCCGCTCTTAACTACCCTTGGTGCCCTCCCCACTTCCGCTCGGCCCTGCCCACTTCTGCTCGGCCCCTCCCCTTCCACTCAGCCCCTCCCTCCCCACTCCTGCTCTCACCCTCCGGGCCCATCCCCCTCGATCCTGTTCTGCCATTCAATTCGATTGTGACTGATCTGTATCTTAACTCCATCCACCTGCCTTGGTTCCGTAACCCTGAATACCCTGGCCTAACAATCTCAGTTCTAAAATATTCTGTTAGGGGAGAGAGTTCCAGATTCCCACTGCCCTTTGTGTGAAGAAGTGTTTCCTGACATCACCCCTGAGTGGCCAGGCTCTAATGTTAAGATTACGCCCCATTGTTCTGGACCCCCCCCGGCCCACCAGAGGAAATAGTCTCTCTCTATCTACCCAATCAAATCCTTTAATCCTCTTAAACACCTCAATTAGATCACCCCTTAATTTTCTGTACTCCAGGAAATACAGGTGTGGTTTCTGCAACCTGTCCTCATAATTTAACCCTTTCAACCCCGGTATCAGTCTGGAGAATCTGCGTGCTCCCTCTCCAAGGCCCTTCCTGAGGGGCGGAGCCCAGAACTGGACGCTGTGACTCCAGATACGATGAAACCAGAGCTTTATACACCTGTAACATCACTTCCACCCCTTTTTGTATTCCAGCCTCCTTGAGGTAAAGGCCAATATTCCATTGGCCGTTTAAATTTTAATAATGTTAGCTAATTGAGAAGACATGATCCAAGAGTGTGGGGGGAGGAGTGGGGGAGGAATCTCACTCACTTTGCCCACATTAACCATATGTTAATAGCTCTTCTTTAGAAAGGCATTTATATATAAGCTGCCAGGACAGACGTTGGATTTTGTTGAATGTATCGATAGATTTTTGGATTCTAAGGGAATGGAGAGATATGGGGATAGTGTGGGAAGGTGGAGTTGAGGTAGAAGATCAGCCGTGATCTCATTGAATGGCAGAGCAGGCTCGAGGGGCCGAATGGCCTACTCCTGCTCCTAACTCTTATATTCTTCTCCCAACTCCACTGCTTGGTAAATGATTCCAAGCTTTTCGTCCCCACTGGTTGCCAACTGTGGTTAGACGTATTCCTGGAGGCTTTATCACATGACCCTCCCGCCTTACTCGTCCAAACAGCATTTTCTTCTGAGATAATTTTTAAAGAAAGAAAGAAAGACTTACATAAGAACATGAGAAATAGGAACAGGAGTAGGCCATACAGCCCCTCGAGCCTGCTCCGCCATTCAATAAGATCATGGCTGATCTGATCTTGGCCTCAACTCCACTTCCCCGCCTGCTCCCCATAACCATTTACTCCCCTATCATTCAAAATTTTGTCTATCTCCACCTTAAATATATTCAAAGACTTGGATTTATATAGCACCTTTCATGACCACCGAACGTCTCAAAGCGCTTTACAGCCAATAAAGTACCTTTTGGACTGTGGCCACTGTTGTAATGTGGGAAACGCGGCAGCCAATTTGCGTACAGCAAGCTCCCGAAAACAGCAATGTGATAATTGTCATGTATGTATGCTTGGGGTTACTAGCCACCAGGTGACGCTACTGTCGGAGGTCATTGGGCTGTTCGCACGTGTGTGTGGCCCAGGTATAAAAGGCAAGCCATCATGTAATGTAATCACTTTGGGCCCTAATAAAGCCGAGCCAGGTTTGTACCTGTGTTAGTTTACAGTATTCAGTTTATCGAGTTATTACATACATAACATTTGGCGACGAAGTAACTTAAGAACCTTCGCATGCAAAAATGAGCACAATTGGAATTCTGGAGAGATTCGAGGAGGGAGAGGACTGGGCAGATTTTGTAGCTCGCCTGCACCAGTACTTCGTGAGAAACCCACTGACGTAGTTAGGCGCAGGGCGGTCTTCCTCACGGTTTGCGGTCTGAAAATCTATGGACTCATAAAGAATCTTCTCTCGCCTGCAAATCCAACGGACAAGGACTATGAGGCATTGTGTGCTCTGGTGCGTGACCATCTCAAACCAGAAGAAGGCAACATCATCTCACGATATCGATTCTACAAGCACGTTCGTTCTGAGGGCCAGAATTTTTGGAATTCGATGTCTAGCTGGACCGTGTAAGTTCGAAAACATGTTGGAAGACATGTTGCGGGACTTCTTTGTAATCGGCATCAACCTCGAGGTGATCCTGCAGAAACTACTGGTGGCGGAGACGCTGGACTTGAGCAAGGCCATCATGATTGCCCAGGCATGCATGATGATGGACAAAAACTTAAAGCAGATACCATCATAAAATCGGAACTTGGCAAGTACTGTAAACAAGATTGTATTGCCGTTTGGCAGAGCTGCATATGGCAGGGCCTATTCGACTGCGTATGCAAAACCTGTGGCTGTTCAAAGTCCGCCAATGGGAATGAATCCGATTTCACCATGTTGGTGTTGTGGGGGCAATCATTGGCCTCATCAGTGTCGGTGTAAACAGTATATTTGTAAAGACTGTTCGAGACTGGGGCATCTCCAGCACGTGTCCGCAACTGTCGAAGGGGCAGTACTGAGGGAGCGACGCACTGTCAGAGGGGCATTACTGAGGGAGAGCCACATTGTTGGAGGGGTAGTACTGAGGGAGTGTCGCACTGTTGGAGGGGCAGTACTGAGGGAGAGCCGCACTGTTGGAGGGGCAGTACTAAGGGAGAGCCGCACTGTTGGAGGGGCAGTACTGAGGGAGTGCCGCACTGTTGGAGGGGCAGTACTGAGGGAGAGCCGCATTGTTGGAGGGGCAGTACTGAGGGAGAGCCGCACTGTTGGAGGGGCAGTACTGAGGGAATGCCGCACTGTTGGAGGGGCAGTACTGAGGGAGAGCTGCACTGTTGGAGGGGCAGTACTGAGGGAGCGCTGCACTGTTGGAGGGGCAGTACTGAGGGAGCGCTGCACTGTTGGAGGGGCAGTACTGAGGGAGCGCTGCACTGTTGGAGGTGCCGAATTTCAGATGTGACGTTAAACAGTCCATCTGCTCTGTTAACGTAAAAGAGCCCATGGCACTATTTTGAAGAAGCGCAGGGGAGTTATCCCCGGTGTCCTGAGGTCAATATTTATCCCTCAATCAATATCACTAAAACAGATTATCTGGTCATTTATGTCATTGCTGTTTGTGGGAGCTTGCTGTGCGCTTTACCCAGATTACACCAATGAATCAAAATTGGTTGCGAAGCACTTTGCGACATCCTGAGGTTGTGAAAGGAGCTATAGAAATGCAAGTTCTCTTTTTTCTGTCGATCCAAAGTTCAATAAATGCTCTGGTTAAAAGTATTGCCTTTCCTGACTGATTCCAGGGATTACCAGACTGATTCCAGGGATGGCTGGACTGACATATGAAGAGAGACTGGATCAACTGGGTCTTTATTCACTGGAGTTTAGAAGGAAGAGAGGGGATCTCATAGAAATGTATAAGATTCTGATGGGACTGGACAGGTTAGATGCGGGAAGAATGTTCCCGATGTTGGGGAAGTCCAGAACCAGGGAACATAGTCTTAGGATAAGGGCTAGGCCATTTAGGACTGAGATGAGGAGAAACTTCTTCACTCAGAGAGTTGTTAACCTGTGGAATTCCTTACCGCAGAGAGGTGATGATGCCAGTTCATTGGATATATTCAAGAGGGAGTTAGATATAGCCCTTACGGCTAAAGAAATCAAGGGGTATGGAGAGAAAGCAGGAAAGGGGTACTGGGAATGATCAGCCATGATCTTATTGAATGGCGGTGCAGGCTCGAAGGGCCGAATGGCCTACTCCTGCACCTATTTTCTATGTTTCTATGATGACCAGTATAGCGTGGATCCAGATATGCAATCTGAGATACCAGAGGCGAAAGTGTATGGACTGTATTCGTTCCTAACAAAGAGCCAACCGATAATGATTAATGTGAAACTTAATGGTGTGCCGGTACCGATGGAATTGGACACGGGTGCGAGTCAATCAATAATGAGCCAGAGGACATTCGATAAGCTGTGGGATACTAAAGATGTGAGGCCTAAGCTGAGTCCAGTCAATGCGAAGTTGCGTACATACACTGAAGAACTCATAACGGTGATTGGCAGTGCAGTAGTCAAGGTGTCGTATGATGGTGTGGTTCATGATTTACCGTTATGGATTGTTTCAGGCAATGGTCCAACGCTGTTCGGCAGGAATTGGCTAGAAAAAAATCAAATGGAATTGGAACGATATCAAAGCGTTGTCGTCAGATGAAGATACTCCATGTGCTGAAGTGCTGAGCAAGTTTCCCTCGCTGTTTAAACCAGGCATCGACAATTTCATGGGAGCCAAGGTGCAGATCCACGAAACAGAATCAAGACCCGTTACCGAAGGTTGATGACCTGTTTGCAACGCTAGCCGGGGGGAAGTCATTCACTAAACTGGATCTGACATCGGCCTACATGACACAGGAGCTGGTCGAGACGTCGAAGAAACTTACATATATCAACACTCATAAAGTACTGTTTATCTACAACAGGTGTCCTTTCGGAATTCGTTCGGCTGCAGCCATATTTCAGAGGAACATGGAGAGTCTACTGAAGTCCATCCCTAGAACCCGTCGAGTTCCAAGATTACATCCTGGTCACAGGTCGTGACACCGCCGACCATCTGAACAACCTGGAAGAGGTTCTACATCGTCTGGACAAAGTGGGACTCAAACTGAAACGTTCGAAGTGCGTATTCATGGCACCGGAAGTCAAATTCCTGGGGAGGAAAATTGCTGCCAGCGGCATCAGGCCTACGGACTCGAAAACCAAGGCCATCAAAAATGCACCCAAGCCTCAGAATGTGATGGAGCTGCTTTCGTTCCTTGGTCTACTCAACTACTTCGGTAATTTCCTACCTAGACTGAGCACTTCATTAGAGCCTCTGCACATGCTGCTAAGAAAAGGCAACAACTGGGTTTGGGGTGCGTCTCAAGACAGAGCTTTTGAGAAAGCCACTAATCTGCTTTGCTCTAACAAGCTGCTGGTACATTATGATCCGTGTAAGCGTCGAGTATTGGCCTCTGATGCTTCGTCATATGGAGTTGGTTGCGTGCTCCAACAAGCTAATGAGTCGGGTAAACTACAACCTGTTGCGTATGCTTCTAAAAGTTTGTCAAAGGCGGAAAGAGCCTACAGCATGGTAGAAAAAGAAGCATTAGCCTGTGAGTATGGGGTTAAAAAGATGCATCAGTACCTGATTGGTCTTCGGTTTGAACTGGAAACAGATCACAAGCCACTCATTTCATTGTTTTCAGAAAATAAAGGCATAAATACCAATGCATCGTCCCGCATCCAGAGGTGGGTGCTGACATTATCTGCCTATGATTATTTCATTCGCCATTGACCTGGCACCGAGAATTGTGCCGATGCACTGAGCCGTCTGCCGTTGCCCACACCGGAGGTGGAAATGCCACAACCGGCAGACCTACTATTAGTCATGGATGTTTTTGAGAGTAAAGGAACCCCTGTCACGGCTCAACAAGTTAAGACCTGGACCAGCCAGGACCCGATATTATCGGTTGTGAAACGTTGTGTCCTTAGTGGTGATTGGTCTGCCATACCCAAGCAAATGGGTGATGAGACCAAACCTTACAACCGTCACAAAGACGAACTACCATTCAGTCAGATTGTTTACTGTGGGGTAATTGTGTTGTTATGCCTAAGAAAGGCAGAGAGAAATGTGTACATGACCTACATAGCACTCATCCTGGTATTGTCATGATGAAAGCCATTGCCAGGTCTCATGTATGGTGGCCTGGAATTGACTCTGATCTGGAATCATGTGTGCATCAGTGCAACACTTGCATGTAGCTTAGTAAAGCACCAGCGGAATCGCCGCTGAGTCTATGATCGTGCCCATCTAAACCATGGTCCAGGATCCACATCGACTTTGCAGATCCCTTCCTGGGAAAGATGTTTTTAGTTGTGGTGGATGGAGTGTATAATCCTGTCATCCAGAACATCCACAGCTACCATTGAGAGCCTTCGTGTCATGTTTACCACTCGTGGTCTGCCCGACATCATTGTAAGAGACAATGGACCTTGCTTCACTAGTCTGGAGTTTCAAGAGTTCATGAAACTCAATGGTATCAAACATGTGAGGTCAGCACCATTCAAACCCACATCTAATGGTCAAGCAGAGCGTGCTGTCCAAACCATCAAGCAGAGTATGAAACGTGTAACTCAGCGTTCACTGCAGACTCACTTGTCATGCATTTTGCTTAGTTACAGGACAAGACCCCACATGCTTACTGGGGTCCCCCTGCTGAACTATTGATGAAGAGAGGTCTCAAGACCAAGCTCTCTCTTGTCCACCCTGACTTGAACGATCATGTTGAATACAGACATCAAAGTCAGCAGTGGTATCATGATCGTGTTGCTGTGTCACGTGACATTTCTGTTAACGATCCTGTGTATGGACTAAATTATGGTCAAGGTCCCAAGTGGATCGCTGGTATTGTTACGGCCAAAGGGGGTAACAGAGTGTTTATCGTCAAACTCAAGAATGGGCAAACATGCAGGAAACATGTTGATCAGATAAAGCTGTGGCACACGGATGAACCGGAACAGTCTGAGGAAGACACAATCAGTGACCACCCAACCTACCCTCAGTCATCAGAGGACTCCGCTGTCATCAATGAATCTGGACTTTCAATCCCTGACATGGTCATTGCCACTCCCATCAGATCGGCCCCAGCCCCCAGTCATAACAGACTCAGAACACTCGCCCAAGGCTGCAGTTGAACTGAGACGATCAACTCGGGAGCGGAAAGCCCCGGACCATCTCAATTTGTAAAAAGACTGTTACTAATATCTTAAAGGGGGATATTGTCATGTATGTGATTGGCGACCCGGTAGATCATGCATATCCATTTTGGGTGTTGATCGCTCTTTATGTAGAAAAACCTCGGCCATCAGCCCTGAGTTTGCCCATCGTCATCTTGACCCCGCAGTCCCTCGTTCTACCGTCACAATCCAACTGGAATTAATGTTTCAGATCCATCGTTTCTACGCCGCTCGGCCCGAGGCTCCGTCCTGGGCCCAGCCCAAGGCCCCGGGATGCCGGAAGGAGTTGGTAATTGATCCCGGAGGATCGAGGGGAGGCCGTGATAGCTCTGCGGGGAGTGGGCGAAGCCGGGGCTGCTGCATTGGGGCGGCGAGGGAACGTACATTCTGGGCCTCAGCCGTGGCTCAGTGGGCAGCACTCTCGCTTCCGAGTCGAACGTTTGTGGGTTCGAGTCCCACTCCAGGAACTTGAGCACAAAAAATCTAGGTTGACACTCCAGTGCAGTGCTGAGGGAGCATCGGAGGTGCCGTCTTTCGGATGAGACGTTAAACTGGGGCTCCGTCTGCTCTGTCAGGTGGATGTAAAGGATCCCATGACACTATTTCGAAGGAGAGCAGCGGAGTTATCCCCGGTGTCCTGGACAATATTTATCCCTCAATCAACATCACAAAAAAACAGATTATCTGGTCATTAGCACACTGCTGTTTGTGGGAGCTTGCTGTGCGCAAATTGGCTGCCACGTTTCCCACATTACCAACAGTGACTACACTCCAAAAGTGCTTCATTGGCTGTAAAGTGCTTTGGGGCGCCCGGTGGTTGTGAAAGGTGCTATATAAATGCAAGTCTTTCAGCCCGAGGAAGAAATGGTGAGCCCGGCACAGGGACTCAGGCGAGACGCACACGTTTATCTACTTCTTTCCCAGCAGTCTTTGGGGAAAAAACCCATTGTGTAATCTGTTGATTCTGGAAACATGCTCTCATTTAAACTTCAATCACAGGCAAATGTACCAGAGCCATTCAACCCTGGGTAAAAGTGTGGAGAAGGATCGCTAGCCCATTCACTCACAACGGCATTGTGCTTAAGAGTGAAATGTGTCGGAATAAGTAACGTTTTAAAACCAGAATGTGTGCCGTCTCAATTGAAATGGGCCGGGTACCACACTTTGCGCTTGAACAGGGACAGGGAAAGAAAGACTTGCATTTATATAGCGCCTTTCACGACCACCGGACGTCTCAAAGCGCTTTACAGCCAATGAAATACTTTTTTTTAAAAGGGTAATCACTGATTTAATGTGGGAAATGCGGCAGCCAGTTTGCGCACAGCAAGCTCCCACAAACAGCAATGTGATAATGACCAAATAATCTGTTTTTGTTATGTTGATTGAGGGATAAATATTGGCCCCAGGACACCGGGATTAACTCCCCTGCTCTTCTTCGAAATAGTGCTCGTGGGATGTTTCATGTCCACCTGAGAGAGCAGACAGGAGCCTCGGTTTAACGTCTGCATCCAAAAGACGGCACCTCCGACAGTGCAGCACTCCCTCAGCACTGCACTGGGAGTGTCAGCCTGGATTTTTGTGCTCAGGTCCCTGGAGTGGGACTTGAACCCATGGCCTTCTGACTCAGAGGCGAGAGAGTGCTACCCACTGAGTCATTGGCGGACACCAAACATCAGGGAGCTGACTGGAGCATTCGACAGCACCCAAGTGCTTCAATAAGTCAGAAACATTGGGGACAAGCAGCTTGGGGGTGGGGCGGGGGGTTTGGTGGCGGGGGTGGGGGGGAACTGCTAAAATGAATGCATAGGTGATTCAGGAAAGGACGTGACGAGATCAGTATTCACACTTACAATTTCTTCGTTGGGGTCCCACTGGACATCAGTGTTAGTGTCATCTGCTGGAGACGTGCTGATGCTGCAAGGCTGTTGAACACTCATACTCTTTCCTCAGACGCACCCTTGACTATCTCCCGGCTGCGCTCCGTCTGCTAGCAATCCACGGTGAGGGTCTCAGTTGACAGAGCTTCAGGAGCGAACTGGCAGAACTGAGAGAGAAAAAAAATAACCCTCACCTGTTGTGCAACCAGAGCCCCAGCTGAGATCAATGCCCTGACGTTAGGTCACTGAATGTTTCTGGCAAGTGCTTCTGTCGCGCTCTAGATTTCCTCACCGATAACAAGCTCACACCTGGGTCCCAAACTAAGGACAGGATCAACAGCTGCACCTCTTGGATTCCGCTGGGTCCTATTGCCCGCCACCCTGCCCCCGAGAGATGCCAAGTGCTGAAAGCTAAGGCTGGAAATGACTGTGTGCGGATATTGGCATGCAAATGCGTAGCACATCCAACATGACATTATTCGCCTGGGATTTTCACCTCTGACCTCCTTGTTGAGTATCATGAAAATTCTGCCGCCCTGCATCCCCACATCCTTCTCCCCGAAGAGATTGAAAGACTTGCATTTATATAGCAACCACCGGACGTCCCAAAGCGCTTTACAGCCAATGAAGCACTTTTTGGAGTGTAGTCACTGTTGTAATGTGGGACACGCAGCAGCCAATTTGCGCACAGCAAGCTCCCACAAACAGCAATGTGATAATGACCAGATAATATTGGGCCAGGACACTGGGGAGAGCTCTCTGCTTTTCTGCGAAATAGTGCTATGAGCTGGTTTTTTATGTCCGTCAGAGAAACCAGACAGGGTTTCGGTTTGGCGTCTCAACTGGAAAATGGCACCTCCGACAGTGTAGCACTCCCTCAGTGCTGAGCCATGGCTGACACCTTTTGTACTGATTCAATACTTTCCGAAGTACAAAGCTGATTGCTAGATAATGCAGCTTTAGAACACTTGGGGGCCGAAATAGCCCACTGCCCGGAACAAGTCTCACCTGCCGCTCTTGAAGTGTTCCGTCCACCTTAATGCATGGGGCGGACAATCCGGAGAAATTCAGCTTTTTGAATGATGTTTCCGGTCTGAGCGGTGTTGGTGTGGGGAGAGGGGCAGGAGTGGGGGGGGGGGGGTCGGAGTAGGGCAGGAGTGGGGGGTGGGTCTGAGTGGGGCAAGAGTGGGGCGGGAGTGGGAGCAGGTCGGAGAGGGGCAGGAGTGGGGGCAGGTCGGAGAGGGGCAGGAGTGGGGGGTGGGTCTGAGTGGGGCAAGAGTGGGGCGGAGTGGGGGCAGGTTGAAGAGGGGCGGGAGTGGGAGCAGATCGGAGAGGGGCAGGAGTGGGGGCTGAGTGGGGCAAGAGTGGGGCGGGAGTGGGAGCAGGTCGGAGAGGGGCAGGAGTGGGGGCAGGTCGGAGAGGGGCAGGAGTGGGGGGTGGGTCTGAGTGGGGCAAGAGTGGGGCGGAGTGGGGGCAGGTTGAAGAGGGGCGGGAGTGGGAGCAGATCGGAGAGGGGCAGGAGTGGGGTCTGAGTGGGGCAAGAGTGGGGCGGGAGTGGGAGCAGGTCGGAGAGGGGCAGGAGTGGGGTCTGAGTGGGGCAAGAGTGGGGCAGGAGTGGGGGCAGGTCGGAGAGGGGCAGGAGTGGGGGCAGGTCGGAGAGGGGCAGGAGTGGGGGCAGGTCGGAATAGCCGGCGCTCAAAGTCATCAGCGTCATCACGCCGACGTGTCACAAGGTCCCTCCCCATCAGTTAAAGGGGAGGGTCCGCTGCGAACTCTGCAGCCACTTCAGTGGCAAACACCAGGGAGGGTTTAGGCCGGGCCAGTGGCCTGGCACCCAAGGGCGGCCGCGCCACCAAGCCACAGAAAGGGTACCGACTGTCGGGGGCACCGACCAATGGTGGCGTCTCTCCCGCGGGGCAATTCCGAGAAAGGGGCAATCTCCCGCAGGGTAATTTTGGTAAGGGGTCGGCGCGTGCACGCCGCGGCGGGAAAACGGGCGGAGTGGTCCTGGACACTGATCCAAAACTGAGGAAGGTCCTTCCGCGGAGACTCGCGGCCATTCCGCGGGGAAATTCCTGCCCCTTAATGTATCTGTTTTGTCGGAACATGATTCGGTGCTGGGTTCTTGTTAGTGTAACAGACCAATCAGGTCGTCCATTACTTGGAGTCAGGGCAGCATCAGTGCCCCCCCCCCCATGGTGGAATATCCGGTTGATATGCTGTCAGGTTGACACAGGGAAACTAGTTGCTTGAAGGAGACTGTGGCAGTGGGATGGGATCTCCATCGCCTGTCAGTGCCTTCAGGGCAGGGCTGCAAACTGCTGACCTCACACTGTGGGTCAGTGCCTGTACATCGCACATTAGCTCCCCCGATGGGCAAGAGCGGGATTGCACCAGAGTATCAAGGCCTGAGAGGTGGTTCCAGGAATGAGGGACTTCAATCACGTGGATAGACTGGAGAAGCTGGGGTTGTTCTCCTTGGAGCAGAGAAGGTTGAGAGGAGATTTGATCGAGGTGTTCAAAATCATAAGGGGTCTGGACAGAGTAGAGAGCGAGAAACTGTTCCCATTGGTGGAAGGTTCGAGAACCAGAGGACACAGATTTAAGGTGATTGGCAGAAGAACCAAAGGCGACTTTTTTACGCAGCGAGTGGTTAGGATCTGGAATGCACTGCCTCAGAGGGTGGTGGAGGCAGACTCAATCGTGGCTTTCAAAGGGGAATTGGATAAGTACCTGAAGGAAAAACCTTGCAGGGCTGCGGGGAAAGGGCAGGGGAGTGGGACTGGCTGAGGTGCTCTTGCAGAGAGCCGGCACAAGCTCGACGGGCCGAATGGCCTCCTTCCGTGCTGTAACCGTTCTAGGATTCTATGATCCCAGGGCCCTGCCACCATAGCACTGCCCCTCAGCTCGTTAGTACTGTGCCTTTCGGATGAGACATTAAACAAAGAGGTAGGTTTTTAAGGAGCGGCTTAAAGGAGGAGAGGTAGAGGCGGGGATGTTTGGGGAGACAATTCCAGAGCTTAGCGCCCAGGTTTTAAAAGTCTCATCCTTGTTTTCAAATCTCTCCGGGCTCAGCCCTCCCTATCTCTGGAACCTCCTCCAGCTCCCCAGTCCTCCCGAGATCTCTGTGCTCCTCTAATTCTGTCCACCTTCGCTCCCCGGTTTTCATCGTTCCACCTTTACCCACCCCACCATGCCTTCAGCTGCCTGGGCCCTAAGTGCTGCAACTCCCTCCCTAAACCTCTCCACCTCTACCTCTCTCTCTTTGTTTAAGACGCTCCTTAATACCTACCTCCTTGACCAAACTTTTGGTCACCTATCCTAACAGCTTCTTATGTGTCTCTTTGTTAATTTTTGTCGGATAACGCTCCTGTGAAGCACCTTGGGACGTTTTACTATGTTAAAGGCGCTATATAAATGCAATTTGTAATAGATGGCTGATATCACATCCCCTCAGACTTATAACTTGAAATAATGCGGACTAATTATTATTAGTGTATTCCCTGTAACTCGCCTTCAAATAATTCAATCCTGTTTAGAACTCTGCTTGTCCATGGCTCCAAATTGGCGATAGTTCCTCTGGTATTTTCTGGCTTCATTACTTGCATTTCCAGGATGCCTTTTCCTGACCGATGTAATGCTCAAAGGTTTAAACTACTAAAAGAATTTTTTAAAATGAATTTATACCAAGCCTATCACAACCTCAGGACATCACAAAACATTTTACAGCCAATGAAGTACATTTTGGAGTGCAGTTACTGTTGTAATGTAGAAAACACGGCAGCTAATTTGCGCACAGCAAGCTCCCACAAACAGCTATGTGATAATGACCAGATAATCTGTTTTAGTGTATAGATGTGTTAGCCGTGGCTCACTCTCAGTCAGATGGTTGTGGGTTTGAGTCCCACTCCAGAGACTGAGCATAAATATCTAGGCCAACACTCCAGTGGAGTGCTGCACTGTCGGAGGTGCCGTCTTTCGGATGAGATGTTAAACCGAGGCTCCATCTGCTCTCTCAGGTGGATGTAAAAGATCCCATGGCACTATTTCAAAGAAGAGCAGGGGATTAACCACCTGGACAATATTTATCCCTCAATCAACGTAACAAAAAACAGATTATCTGGTCATTATCGCATTGCTGTTTGTGGGAGCTTGCTGTGTGCAAATTGGCTGCCGTGTTTCCCACATTACAACAATGACTGAACTTCAAAAGTAATTAATTGGCTATAAAGGGCTTTGGGGCGTCCGGTAGTTGTGAACGGTGCTATATAAATGCTGCATTCTTTCTTCCTTGGGTGTCACCATTCTGTGACACAGTCCTGCCTTTTGGATCACATTTCTACCACTAGATGGCGCTTCAAGCACATGAGAGGCTGCAGATCCCCACAAAGAAAGAAAGATTTATATAGCTCCTTTCACGACCACCAGACGTCTCAAAAGAGTTTTACAGCCAGTGAAGTACTTTTGGAGAATAGTCACTGTTGTACTGTAGGAAATGCATCAGCCAATTTCCGCACAGCGAGTTCCCACAAACAGCAATGTGATAATCACCAGATAATCTGTTTTAGTGATGTTGATTGAGGGATAAATATTGGCCAGGATACCAGGGATAACTCCCCTGCTCTTTTTCAAAATAGTGCCATGGGATCTTTTACGTCCAACTGATAAAGCAGACAGGTTTAACGTCTCATCTGAAAGATGGCACCTCTGACAGTGCAACGCTCTCTCAGCACTGCACTGGACTGTCAGCCTAGATTTTTGTGCTCAAGTCCCTGGAGTGGGACTTAAACCACAACCTTCTGACTCAGAGGCGAGTGTGCTATCCACTGAGCCACGGCTAACACTGTGATACTGATGAAGACCGAAATTGGTTTTGATCTGACTTTCTGCGGACCAGTGAGAATTAATAAATAAACAGCATCATTCTTACAAAGATTGTAAACGTAAAACCCAACTGGCTGGGCAAATTATTTTTTTGCCTTGAAAAGTTGAACAGCATATCACATTCCTAATTCACACAGCTCTCTCCTCTTCCATCTTCACTTCCTTCTCATCGCAGTCTTAAATGGCCAACCCCTTATCCTGAGACTATGCCCCCTAGATCTAGACTCCCCAGCCAGGGGGAAACAACCTCTTAGCATCTACCCTGTCAATACTCCTCAGAATTTTGTATGTTTCAATGAGATCACCTCTCATTCTTCTAAACTCCAGAGAGTATAGGCCCAATCTACTCAATCTTTCCTCATAGGACAACCTTCTCATTCCAGGATCAATCGAGTGAACCTTCGTTGAACCGTCTCTAAGGCATGTATGTCCTTTCTCAGATAAGGAAACCAAAACTGTGCACAGTACTCCAGGTGTGGTCTCACCAAAGCCCTGTACAATTCTAGTAAGACTTCCTTACTCTTGTACTCTTCAGAATAAGAGGCCGCCCATTTAAGATGGAGAGGAGGAGGAGTTTCTTCTCTCAGAGGGTCGTGAATCTTTGGAATTCTCTACCCCAGAGATCTTTGGAGGCCTGGTCATTGAATATATTCAAGGTGGAGATAGATTTTTTGAACTACAGGGGAGTCAAGGGTTATGGGGAACAGGCAGGAAAGTGGAGTTGAGGCCAAGATCAGATCAGCCATGATCTTATTGAATGGCGGAGCAGGCTCGAGGGGTCCAGTGGCCTACTGCTACTCCTATATCTTATGTTCCAACCCCCTAGCAATAAAGGCCAACATGCAATTTGCCTTCCTAATTGCTTGCTGTACCTGCATGCTAAATTACATATTGGTCCAGTAGGCTACTGTTCTGATAATGATGGCTGAAGCATAAAGCCTTTCCAGTCTTCTCTCCATCTCTATACAACTGCAGTTGGTCTTTCATTGACGTTTTTGTCTAAAGCAAAACTGCCAGGAGAGCTCTGAACTACATCTGCTATGCCAGTCCTAGGCATCACAGCTGTCTACTGCCTTAACCCCATGCTGAACCCGGTCTGTGGTTGTCCCACTTGATACCAGTTAGTGATGGGGGAGCTCTGTAAGACATAGCGCGCTGGAGCTTGAGAACACTATGTTATGACAGGCTCCATCAAGCATTGTAGTGTGAAGAAGAAGAAAGCTTAATTCCTTGATTTGGCGATCGGCTGTGGCTCAGTGGGCAGCACTCCCATCTCTAGGTTAGAAGGTTGTAAGGTTAGAAGGGCCCTGGTAAAGCAGAGGAGCGGGAAGGACGTGGCGGAGGTGCGGGAAGTGCTCGAGGTAGAGCAGCGATGAGGGATCATGGCTCAGATTGGATGGGTGATCATGGAGGAGGTCCGGCGAACGTTTGGTTCGGAGGCGCAGCTGGAAATTGTGGCGGAGGTGCGGCGAGTGTTTTTGTGGTGGCGGAGCGCTGAGAGATCGTGGCAGAGGTGCGGTGAATGTTTGTGGCGGAGGAGCGGCGCGAGATTGTGGCGGAGGTGCGGCAAATGAGGATACGGGGCCCAGAAGAGCCGAGGGCCTAGGGGCAGCACGGGTTAGCCCACACTGCATCTGTGTGCTAGGTCTGTGCAACAGAGCTGGTCTCCAGTCGTCCTGGTTAATCCTCGCCACTGGATAAAGGCTGTGTGGTGGCTGATGTGCAATGGTCACCACACGTTAAAAAAATCCACATACAGGCATCTTCCACCCCTTCAATTGGAGTTCAGGATTGGAACATCGGGTCCTTCATTGAAACATCTGGAAGCAAGTCACCCTCGTTCGAGGGACTGCCTATGATGATGATGATGATGATAAGGTTGTGGGTTCAAGTCCCACTCTTGGGTCTGGAGCACATAATCTAGGCTGACACTTCCAGTCCCACTCAGATAGGCGCTGTCTTTCAGATGAAACATTAAACTGAGGCCTGGCCTGTCTTTTCAGGTGGATGTAAAAGATTACATATGATTACATCGGATATACGGCACAGAAACAGGCCATTCGGCCCAACCAGTCCATGCCGGTGTTTATGCTCCACTCGAGCCTCCTCCCATCTTTCCTCATCTAAATCTATCAGCATAACCCTCTATTCCCTTCTCCCTCATATACTTGTCTAGCCTCCCCTGAAATGCATCAATACTATTCGCCTCAACCCCTCCCTGTGGTAGTGAGTTCCACATTCTCACCACTCTCTGGGTAAACATAGAAACATAGAAAATAGGTGCAGGAGCAGGCCATTCAGCCCTTCTAGCCTGCACCGCCATTCAATGAGTTCATGGCTGAACATGAAACTTCAGTACCCCCTTCCTGCTTTCACGCCATACCCCTTGATCTCCCGAGTAGTAAGGACTTCATCTAACTCCCTTTTGAATATATTTAGTGAATTGGCCTCAACTACTTTCTGTGGTAGAGAATTCCACAGGTTCACCACTCTCTGGGTGAAGAAGTTTCTCCTCATCTCGGTCCTAAATGGCTTACCCCTTATCCTTAGACTGTGACCCCTGGTTCTGGACTTCCCCAACATTGGGAACATTCTTCCTGCATCCAACCTGTCCAAACCCGTCAGAATTTTAAACGTTTCTATGAGGTCCCCTCTCACTCTTCTGAACTCCAGTGAATACAAGCCCAGTTGATCCAGTCTTTCTTGATAGGTCAGTCCCACCATCCCGGGAATCAGTCTGGTGAATCTTCGCTGCACTCCCTCAATAGCAAGAATGTCCTTCCTCAAGTTAGGAGACCAAAACTGTACACAATACTTCAGGTGTGGCCTCACCAAGGCCCTGTACAACTGTAGCAACACCTCCCTGCCCCTGTACTCAAATCCGCTCGCTATGAAGGCCAACATACCATTTGCTTTCTTAACCGCCTGCTGTACCTGCATGCCAACCTTCAATGACTGATGTACCATGACACCCAGGTCTCATTGCACCTTCCCTTTTCCTAATCTGTCTCTCTGTTTTTACCACCAAAGTGGATAACCTCACATTTATCCACATTATACTTCATCTGCCATGCATTTGCCCACTCACCTAACCTATCCAAGTCACTGCAGCCTCATAGCATCCTCTTCGCAGCTCACACTGCCACCCAACTTAGTGTCATCCGCAAATTTGGAGATACTACATTTAATCCCCTCGTCTAAATCATTAATGTACAATGTAAACAGCTGGGACCCCAGCACAGAACCTTGCGGTACCCCACTAGTCACTGCCTGCCATTCTGAAAAGTACCCATTTACTCCTACTCTTTGCTTCCTGTCTGACAACCAGTTCTCAATCCACGTCAGCACACTACCCCCAATCCCATGTGCTTTAACTTTGCACATTAATCTCTTGTGTGGGACCTTGTCGAAAGCCTTCTGAAAGTCCAAATATACCACATCAATTGGTTCTCCTTTGTCCACTTTACTGGAAACATACTCAAAAGATTCCAGAAGATTTGTCAAGCATGATCTCCCTTTCACAAATCCATGCTGACTTGGACCTATCATGTCACCATTTTCCAAATGCGCTGCTATGACATCCTTAATAATTGATTCCATCATTTTACCCACTACTGAGGTCAGGCTGACCGGTCTATAATTCCCTGCTTTCTCTCTCCCTCCTTTTTTAAAAAGTGGGGTTACATTGGCTACCCTCCACTCGATAGGAACTGATCCAGAGTCAATGGAATGTTGGAAAATGACTGTCAATGCATCCACTATTTCCAAGGCCACCTCCTTAAGTACTCTGGGATGCAGTCCATCAGGCCCTGGGGATTTATCGGCCTTCAATCCCATCAATTTCCCCAACACAATTTCCCGACTAATAAAAAATTCCCTCAGTTCCTCCTCCTTACTAGACCCTCTGACCCCTTTTATATCCGGAAGGTTGTTTGTGTCCTCCTTAGTGAATACTGAACCAAAGTACTTGTTCAATTGGTCTGCCATTTCTTTGTTCCCCGTTATGACTTCCCCTGATTCTGACTGCAGGGGACCTATGTTTGTCTTTACTAACCTTTTTCTCTTTACATACCTATAGAAACTTTTGCAATCCGCCTTAATGTTCCCTGCAAGCTTCTTCTCGTACTCCATTTTCCCTGCCCTAATCAAACCCTTTGTCCTCCTCTGCTGAGTTCTAAATTTCTCCCAGTCCCCAGGTTCGCTGCTATTTCTGGCCAATTTGTATGCCACTTCCTTGGCTTTAATACTATCCCTGATTTCCCTAGATAGCCACGGTTGAGCCACCTTCCCTTTTTTATTTTTACGCCAGACAGGAATGTACAATTGTTGTAATTCATCCATGCGGTCTCTAAATGTCTGCCATTGCCCATCCACAGTCAACCCCTTAAGTATCATTCGCCAATCTATCCTAGCCAATTCACGCCTCATACCTTCAAAGTTACCCTTCTTTAAGTAAAGAAGTTTCCTCTGAATTCCCTATTTGATTTCTTGGTGACTATCTTATATTGATGGCCTCTAGTTATGCTCTTTCCCACAAGTGAAAACACTCTCTCTGTATCCACTCTATCAAAACCTTTCATCATTTTAAAGACCTTTATTAGGTCACCCCTCAGCCTTCTTTTTTCAAGAGAAAAGAGACGCAGCTTGTTCATCCGTTCCTGATATGTACGTTTTGCCCATGGCACTATTTCAAAGAAAAGTAGGGATGTTCTCCCTCGTGTCTTGGTCAATATTTATCCTTTAACCAGCACCTAAAATACAGATTATCTGGTCGTCATCACATTGCTGTTTGTGGGAGCTTGCTGTGCACAAATTGGCTGCTGTCTTTCCTACATTACAACAGTGACTGAACTTCAATAAAGTCCTTCATGGGCCATGGGACATGGAAGGCGATGTATAAGTCTTTCTTTTTTTTTATAGTTTGATCCTTGCTCTTTGATGAGCAAAAACCCTTTTCCCCGCCCTCCACCTCCCTTCATCTGGCACAAATGCAGAGTATAACTGAGCATGGAAAAGAGACGACTATTCACTCTCAATTACATAGCAGCCGAAGGTTATAAACTTTATTGAAATTAGCCTTCCGTCACAATACACTTCTATTCTTAAGTATAGTAAGTACAACCTTTGGTTAGTTAGCTGAAGGACATTGGCAAAAGGTTACTGCAGAAGATAAAGGTACGCGGAGTCAGAGGAAATGTATTAGCATGGATGGAGAATTGGCTGGCGAACAGAAAGCAGAGAGTCGGGATAAATGGGTCCTTTTCCGGTTGGAAATCAGTGGTTAATGGTGTGCCACAGGGATCAGTGCTGGGACCATAACTGTTTACAATATACATAGATGACCTAGACGAGGGGACAGAGTGTAGTGCAACAAAATTTGCAGATGACACTAAGATTAGTGGGAAAGCGGGTTGTGTCGAGGACTCAGAGAGGCTGCAAAGAGATTTAGATAGGTTAAGCGAATGGGCTAAGGTTTGGCAGATGGAATACAATGTCGGAAAGTGTGAGGTCATCCACCTTGGGAAAAAAAACAGTAAAAGGGAATATTATTTGAATGGGGAGAAATTACAACATGTTGTGGTGCAGAGGGACCAGGGGGTCCTTGTGCATGAAACTCTCCCAAAAGGTTAGTTTGCAGGTGCAGCAGGTAATCAGGAAGGCAAATGGAATGTTGGCCTTCATTACGAGAAGGATGGAGTACAAAAGCAGGGAGGTCTTGCTGCAACTGTATAGGGTATTGGTGAGGCCGCACCTGGAGTACTGCGTGCAGTTTTGGTCACCTTACTTAAGGAAGGATATACTAGCTTTGGAAGGGGTACAGAGACGATTCACTAGGCTGATTCGAGAAATGAGGGGGTTACCTTATGATGATAGATTGAGTAGACTGGGTCTTTACTCATTGAGGTTCAGAAGGATGAGGGGTGATCTTATAGAAACATTTAAAATCATGAAAGGGATAGACAAGATAGAGGCACAGAGGTTGTTTCCACTGGTCGGGGAGACTAGAACTAGGGGGCACAGCCTCAAAATACGGGGGAGCCAATTTAAAACCGAGTTGAGAAGGAATTTCTTCTCCCAGAGGGTTGTGAATCTGTGGAATTCTCTGCCCAAGGAAGCAGTCGAGGCTAGCTCATTGAATGTATTCAAATCACAGATAGATAGATTTTTAACCAATAAGGGAATTAAGGGTTATGGGGAGCGGGCGGGTAAGTGGAGCTGAGTCCACGGCCAGATCAGCCATGATCTTTTTGAATGGAGGAGCAGGCCCGAGGGGCTAGATGGCCTACTCCTGTTCCTAATTCTTATGTTCTTATGTACATGAAAGAAGAGGGATTGAGGCCTTTTTTGGTCCTAACATTAAGGTTTGGTTTCAAGAACCCCCCATTGATTGGAATTCTGAATTTATACTGTGTTGCTTTTTGTGATTCTACTTGGCGGAATACACAAAAGTGGTGGAGGAGAGCCGACATCGTAGCTCTCGCTCTACAGTTTAAGACCCGATCGGACCAACCCTGAGCAGCTTTGCTTGTCATCCTGAGGAGGTCTATGATCAAAGAAGGTTCACAGGTTGAAATGAAGTGGTTGACTTATGAAGAAAGGTTGAGCAGTTTGGGCCGATACTCATTGGAGTTTAGAAGAATGAGAGGTGATCCTATTGAAACATATAAGATAATGAGGGGGCTTGACAAGGTAGATGCAGAGAGGATGTTTCCACTCGTGGGGGAATCTAAAACTAGGGGGCATAGTTTCAGAATAAGGGGTCGCTCATTTAGAACAGAGATGAGAAGGAATTTCTTCTCTCAGAGGATCGTAAATCTGTGGAATTCTCTGCCCCAGAGAGCTGTGGAGATTGAACATAACATAAGAATTAGGAACAGGAGTAGGCCATCTAGCCCCTCGAGCCTGCTCCGCCATTCAATAAGATCATGGCGTCATTGAATATACTTAAGGTGGAGATAGAGAAGACTTTTGAGCGATAAGGGAATCAAGGGTGTGAGGAGCGGGCAGGGAAGTGGAGCTGAGTCCAGGATCAGATCAACCAGGGTCTTATTGAATGGTGGAGCAGGCTCGAGGGGCCGAATGGCCTACTCCTCTTTCTATTTCTTATGTTCTTATGATTAAACGTCACACTCGCAACTGAAGAGCGAAAGAGAGAGTGAGAGAGGAGAGAGATAGAGAAGGAAGGGAGTATGGGCCTTGTGGTTACTGTAATTTAATGGCAAGCAACAGATATTTGAATTCTGTCTTAAAAATAAACATGGTGGCGCATCTGTAGAGTCATAGCAGCTGTGAGTCCATCTGAACCTTACCTTGAGAAGCCCCTTCTCCAACACCTATCATAAAGAAATCTTATCCCATGTTATTTGGGATGAGGAAAGTGTTTTGCTTTGCAACATGGGAATGGTAGCATAGTGGTTATAATCTAGCAGCCTGAACGAATAATTCAGAGACGTGAGTTCAAATCCCACTACGGCAGCTGGGGAATTTAAATTCAGTCAATTAAATAAATCTAGAATTGAAAGCTAGTAATGGTGAGCATGAAACTACCGGATTGTCGTAAAAACCCATCTGGTTCACGAATGTTCTTTAGGGAAGGAAATCTGTCTGACCTATATGTGACTACAGACCACCCACATCAATGTGGTTGACTCTTAACTGCCCTCTGAAAAGGCCTAGCGAGCTACTCAGTTGTCAAGAAGGTGGCTCTTGGGGATGGGCAATAAATGCTGACCTTGCCAGTGTCGCCCATATCCCGTGACTGAATAAACCCCCCCCAAAAAAACAAATTGGTTAAATTGCAAGAGTTCATGAAAATAGCTTGCTGTGGACTTGCCACATGCTGTCTTCTGAATGTCTGGACTCCACAAGCGGGCCAAGATACACCAAATAAATTTCACTGAAGCTGCAACCATGAACTGGAAGATGAGCACGGACCAGGCTCTCATCTTTAATAAAAAAAACAATTTCTAGCGTTCGTGCATCTAGAAGCAGATATAACACCACAAGGCCAGACTGCTATCAACTGGACTACATTAACTCTAATATTTATCATTCTGTTGAATTCAGGTTCTTTGAAGGTTCATCTGTGTAACACAGTGACATTTTATTTTACAAACTGCTGTTCATTTCAGCCCACCTAAAGTTGCTAAAGTATTCTATCGCTTAATAAAAAACTTGTCTGTACCACATGGTAAATGTGGAAATAATGGTTAAATGCGTCAAAATGTAGATCTAAAGCAGCTTTAATTTTCCTTTAATACAGAGCAGCTTTTTCTTTTCGGCGCCTTTTCAGACATAAGACCACCGAGCGTCCCTTCAAAACGCCACTTCATAAAGTACTTCGTTGGCTATAAAGTGCTTTGAGACACCCTGAGGTCCTGAAAAGCTCTATATGAATGCAAGTCTTTCTTGCAGTGAATATTTTAGAGGCACAATATAAAATAACATAATGTGGATTTCAGTTTACAGTAATAATTCCAAACAAACAATTTCTGGGGTCTCTCCACTTTCTGTTGGGGAAAACAGGCACAAATTAAAATATAAAATATATGGGCATTTGAGGTGGCCCTTCAATCTTGCCCATTGGTTACAGGTCCTTCATTAATAAAGAAAATATCTAAAACATACAACATACTCAGTTCCTATATTACAACAGCGTCTACACTCCAAAAGTACTACATTGGCTGTAAAGAGCTTTGCGATGTATGGTGGTCGTGATATGCGATATGTGTGTGCACTAGGTCCGTGCAGCACAGCTGGTCTCCAGTCATCCTGGTTAATCCTTGGCACTGGACCATGACCAAGTTCTGTCGAGCCCGTGTGATGGCTGGTGTGCAACGGCCACCACACATTAAAAAAATCCTCGCACAGACATCTTCCACCCTTCAAGATTTAAAATTCTAGGTCCTTCTTTGAAACATCTGTGAACTTTTTGACGAGGAAGCAAGTCATCCTTGATTCGAGGGACTGCCTATGATGGACATGAAAGGTGCTATGTAAATCCAAGTCTTTCTTTCATCACAGAAGCAGACATTTTGTTGTGGCAGTCCCAACCGCAATTCTTTGGATAAGGTCCAGTTGCCACCCAGGACAAAACCAAGTCGATGATAAAATTCAGATGCTTTTGCTTTACCGATTAACATAGTGAACAATTGACGTGCTACTAAGTGACTATGAAGTTTTTGGTCACCTTTTATGCTCATTCAGAAAAATTACAAGTCACAGAGAATCAGGTTTGCTTTTGGAATTCAGAGTGGACATGAAGCTCCCTCTACTTGGTTCTTGCAACGTTCTTTAGCTCATGCCTTGGACGAATAACCCCCTGTTGCAATCTGCGCGAAACATATTTTTAAAACTCATTCCCGGGATGTGGATGTCGCTGGCAAGGCCGGCATTGCCCATCCCTTGAGAAGGTGGTGGTGAGCCGCCTTCTTGAACCGCTGAAGTCCGTGCGGTGAAGGTGCTCCCACAGTGCTGTTAGGGATGGGGTTCCAGGATTTTGACCCGGCGATGACGGAACGGAGATATATTTCCGGGTCATGATGCTGTGTGACCTGGAGGGGAACCTGGAGGTGGTGGTGTTCCAAAGCTGCTTTTAGTGCGGCCCTGTGGACCTGCACCTATTAGAAGCTGGTTTGAGATTGCAAGAAGGATTCCTTTGCTCACTGTATCGAGCAATATTGGAGGCTTGTGAATAAAGAGTACGTGTGTGATTTTTCTACAAACAACAAAAAGAGGAGCCTTTCCTCTTCATCTTAACTAAAGGTCTTACATTCTAGGCTAGATTGTCCCTGAGGTGAAGGGCCAGTATCTTACCCGTCTGACACCCATTCCCACAAGGTAATATTTAAAAATATTTTTGGAAAATTGCTTGGTACCATGTACAAAAACTCAGCTACCAAATGTCTGATACATCTGTTGACAGAGAAATTAATTAAAAAAAATACATCTAATGCTACAAAGACACATCATTAAATGAATCGCATGTAAAATAACAACAGTCCCATTTTTTGATGAGGGATGGTTAACATTTTTTTTTATAAGATACTTTAGTTCCTAGTGCTATTTCTTTCTCTGACTTCCCTCCATTTCTATTCTCCCCTTCTGTGAGTTTCCTGACGATTCAGTTTGGTTCTCGAAGTTTCCTGACGATTCAGTTTGGTTCTCGAGTTTCCTGACGATTCAGTTTGTTTCTCGAGTTTGCTGATGATTCAGTTTGGTTCTGGAGTTTCCTGACAATTCAGTTTGGTTCTCGAGTTTCCTGACGATTCAGTTTGCTTCTCAAGTTTCCTGACGATTTAGTTTGGTTCTCGAGTTTCCTGACGATTCAGTTTGGTTCTCAAATTTCCTGACGATTCAATTTGGTTCTCGAGTTTCCTGACCATTCAGTTTGGTTCATGAATTTCCTCTGACATTGTGCCAAAATGGCCATTCTTCACGTTCAATCGAGATAGTTGTCAGCATCAAAGCAGAGCAGATTCGCACGAGTATTTTCCAGCAGCAGTCACTGGATAGCAGCTAGGAGTAGAAACCGTGGTTGACTCCCTTCTCTCCCTTGACCCAGGGGCCAGTGGTACCCTCTGCTGCCCCAGAGTAGCTGGAATTGTGTCTGAGGTCTTCTTGGCCTGCATGGTTCAGTCTTATAGACAAGTGGTGCAATTATATTTTTGTCACGCTTGATGCATTTTACTGGAAGTTGTATCATTACCGCCTGCGTTTGACAAATGCATTTAAAACAAGCGTGCCAAATATTTTCTGTCACAACATAGAAACATAGAAAATAGGTGCAGGAGTAGGCCATTCGGCCCTTCTAGCCTGTATCGCCATTCAATGAGTTCATGGCTGAACATGCAACTTCAGTACCCCATTCCTGCTTTCTCACCATACCCCTTGATCCCCCTAGTAGTAAGGACTTCATCTAACTCCTTTTTGAATATATTTAGTGAATTGGCCTCAACTACTTTCCGTGGTAGAGAATTCCACAGGTTCACCACTCTCTGGGTGAAGAAGTTTCTCCTCATCTCGGTCCTAAATGGCTTACCCCTTATCCTTAGACTGTGACCCCTGGTTCTGGACTTCCCCAACATTGGGAACATTCTTCCTGCATCTAACCTGTCTAAACCCGTCAGAATTTTAAACGTTTCGATGAGGTCCCCTCTCATTCTTCTGAACTCCAGTGAATACAAGCCTAGTTGATCCAGTCTTTCTTGATAGGTCAGTCCCGCCATCCCGGGAATCAGTCTGGTGAACCTTCACTGCACTCCCTCAATAGCAAGAATGTCCTTCCTCAGGTTAGGAGACCAAAACTGTACACAATACTCCAGGTGTGGCCTCACCAAGGCCCTGTACAACTGTAGCAACACCTCCCTGCTCCTATAATCAAATCCCTTAGCTATGAAGGCTAACATACCATTTGCCTTCTTCACCACCTGCTGTACCTGCATGCCAACTTTCAATGACTGATGTACCATGACACCCGGGTCTCGTTGCATCTCCCCTTTTCCTAATCTGTCACCATTCAGATAATAGTCTGTCTCTCTGTTTTTACCACCAAAGTGGATAACCTCACATTTATCCACATTATACTTCATCTGCCATGCACTTGCCCACTCACCTAACCTATCCAAGTCGCTCTGCAGCCTCATAGCATCCTCCTCGCAGCTCACACTGTCACCCAACTTAGTGTCATCCGCAAATTTGGAGATACTACATTTAATCCCCTCGTCTAAATCATTAATGTACAGTGTAAACAGCTGGGGCCCCAGCACAGAACCTTGCGGTACCCCACTAGTCACTGCCCGCCATTCTGAAAAGTACCCATTTACTCCTACTCTTTGCTTCCTGTCTGACAACCAGTTCTCAATCCATGTCAGCACACTACCCCCAATCCCATGTGCTTTAACTTTGCACATTAATCTCTTGTGTGGGACCTTGTTGAAAGCCTTCTGAAAGTCCAAATATACCACATCAACTGGTTCTCCCTTGTCCACTCTACTGGAAACATCCTCAAAAAATTTTTGACTTTAACTTGAGCTTAGTTTACTATTGTAAACATTTTATTGTATTATTTACAATGCAATTTGAATTTCTTTTTTTTAAGTTTTTTCGCCTATGTCTATCTGTGTTGGCTGCCACTTCGGACCTGAGCCTTTAATCTGTTTTTACACTTCCTTCTCCTGCTTCTTCTCTTTCCTTCAATGGTCAATATCTAACGTGTTGTAAAATTGTTGTGGCCTGTGGCCTTCTTCCACCGCCTACTTTGATTTCTTGCTGACTATCTTATATTAATGGCCTCTAGCTTTGGTCCTCCCCATAAGTGGAAACACTCTCTGTCTGGGATGAATTTTCACCTCTTGGTGTGGATGGCAGTGGGAGGGCCTTCAGATGTGTTATTTAACTAAAAAAAATCTTCGTTGGAGGCATGATGGGAGACATATCACAATGAAGAAGTGTCATTTCTTCAGCTGAGGGAATGCAAACATTGTCCTTTTCCCAGCTTAATCATACCTTCTGCTGGCCAGCCTTGACAGTGGTTGTGAAGAAGTCCAATTTGCGTCCTGGGTAAAGTAGGATGTATGGAGAAAAGTTGAAGAGGAAACACAGGAGGACATAATTTTAAGCATTTTGTTTCAATATGGCAGAGATAATGGCAGAGATGAGAATTAAAATCAGCTCGATATTTCAGAGTAAATTGTTTTCAGTTTATTTCTGCTATTTATGCACTCCTTCATGTTGGAAGTAGAGTCGGTGGATCTCAACAGTCTCCACACCAAATCTCACTGGAGCAGATACTTTGAACTTCCACGATTGAATCTCTCAAAACCCATCCTATATTGACTGGTTACTGTATTTGCTTTGAACTTCCTTCAGCGAGAGATATGCATCACTGGACTGCCCCAGATTTAGAGACATGGTCTTGAAGATACTGGCACTTTCCTGGCTGAACCCATCCTGAGGACTCGGTGTATTCAGCACAGTTTCCGTGCTTGTAAGCAGGGGTCCCATTTGCCCGTCTCCAGACATTAAGCCATCAGCGCCACATCTGCTAACACCTTCGTCTTTTTTTCTCAAGGTTATGTCCGCCAAGGAAACGTGCGACCCGAAAGGGTAATCAGCAGATTCAAAGATAGGAATCTGGGAGAGAGAATCGAGACAACCATGGCTTCCCTTGGGCAAACAGCCATTTCTTAGCAGCTGCCCAATGTTTCCCAATTCGCTTGAGAATTGCAGAGATTTTGCGTTACTAAGGTCCTGAGGTTCTCTTGGTGGACAGTCTATTTCTTCGTCCATGAAAGCATTTCCGCTGGTGTTGGTTTGAGCTGAGGAACACTCATGCTCTAAGTCAATCACCTCATTTCCTATAAAGACACTACAGGGAGAATACTGCTGACTGCTGTCATAGAGAGAATCGTTGGATGAGGTCAGACACCTGTACGATCCACTTTTCTCGCTTCCCAACCCGAGGCCACTTCGGTCGTAGCTGAAGTAGACTTTGCAAGGATCCACTTCGAAAGTGCTGGGATAACTGAACCAAAAGTAGCCCTGGTTGGCAAAACTGGACAGGGAGGAATTTCCGATACTCTTGAAGCCGCTGCTGTCGGAAACGTAGTCCTGCTTGATGAAAGTTTCCGAGTCTTTTATGTCTGAAATCTCAACTGAAGAGATTTCTGTTGCCAGGTCCTCCGTGCTGTTGAACGAAGGTGGGAATGTTGTCCCAAGCCATTTCTGTGGAGGCAAAAAGAAAGGAATTTAAGCTTCAGAAAGGTAAAGATGCATGTGTTTTATAGAAAAAGGACTTGCAATTCTATAGCGCCTTTCACGACCTCAGGATATACCAAAGCACTTTATAGCCAATGAAGTACTTTTGAAGTGTCATGACTAATGTAATGTGGGAAACGCAGCAGCCAATTTTCGCACAGTAAGCTCCCACAAAAAGCAATGTGATAATGACTGGATAATGGAGTCAAAGCTCTGCTCCTCTCTCCGACAGCGCCAATGAAAGGTCATCGACCTGAAACGTTTTCTCTCACCACAGATGCTGCCTGACCTGCTGAGTGTTTTCTGTTTTCAATCACTAGTAAATAACTAGTCAGCTTGTAGACTTGTTAAAAAAAAACTAATGTAGTACTGGGTTGCATCTCATTGTCTTTTCATTAGAACTAGAAGTGAAGATGTCTCCCCCACCACCCCACCCCCATTCTTGATGTGCGAATTTAGACACTAAAGGGTGAGTTCGCAATGATCCTGTGCTCCTAGCTCTGTCCTGAGATTAACTGTAGTCCTCTACTGATGTCCTGGCTAAGATCAGCTAACTCAGCAGGATACAGGGATTTAAACTTACATAGGATTACACAGGATATACGGCACAGAAACAGGCCATTCGGCCCAACCAGTCCATGCCGGTGTTTATGCTCCACTCGAGCCTCCTCCTGTCTTTCCTCATCTAAATCTATCAGCATAACCCTCTATTCCCTTCTCCCTCAAATGCTTGTCTAGCCTCCCCTTAAATGGATCTACACTATTCTCTTCAACCACTCCCTGTGGTAGTGAGTTCCACATTCTCACCACTCTCTGGGTAAAGAAGTTTCTTCTGAATTCTCTATTGGATTTCTTGGTGACTATCTTATATTGATAGCCTCTAGTTATGCTCTTCCCCACAAGTGGAAACTCTCTCTTTCTGTATCCATTCTATCAAAACCTTTCATAATTTTAAAGACCTCTATTAAGTCACCCCTCAGCCTACTTTTTTCAAGAGAAAAGAGACCCAGCCTGTTCATCCTTTCCTGATATGAATATCCTCGTATTTCTGGTATCGTCCTTTTAAATCTTCTCAGTACCTTCTCAGTACCTTTATAATATGATGACCAGAATTGTACGCAGTACTCCAGTGTGGTCTAACCAAGGCTCAATACAGGTTTAGCATAACTTCCCTACTTTTCAATTCTATCCCTCTAGAAATAAGCCCTAGTGCTGGGTTTGCTTTTTTTATGACCTTGCTAACCCGTGTCGAAAGTGAGACCCCTCTTGCTCTACATGGCTCAGCACCACACCAGACATTACATTTGACCCACTGAGCTGTCACCACTGGCTACCTCTCAAGAGCAGCATCAGCCTGGGCTTGGTGGGGGCACATCGCTTGTCTGGCAAATGCCCAGGGGAATGGTACGAGGTGAGTAGTGGAGGAAGGAACCTTCCCAATGTGATTGGCGGGGGGGGGGGGGGGGGCCGATGGAGAGATAAGATGAAATATAAAGGCATGCCGCAAAGTCTCAGATGTTGAGGTAGGAAAAAAGAATTTCAAGTCAACACATCTCGCAGCAGGACTGGGCACTATTGGCTCTGTTCCATTCATTGTTTTAATCTGTTGAAGTGCTAGGCTGTCCTTACACATAAGAATTATGCTTAGCTAGTGAGTCAGCTTGTTAACTCTGGGCCGAAATTGCCCACTGCTTGAAACCGACTGTGTTTCGTCTGTTTTTACTGGCACAGTGAATGCGGTGGCCTCTTGAGCGAAATTCCACTCTTTGGCTTTTTTTTCAGTGGACCGGAAGTCGGTCATAATGGGGGACGGATGTGCAGTGGGGAACGGAAGTTCGCACACTAGAGGGGTGGAAGTTGGGGGCGGGTGGACATTAGTGCGATTACTTAAGTTTGGTCCACTGGGTCACCAAGGAGGGTTTCGGCCCCTGAACCCAGGGGCATAATTGTCGGCCCGACATGGCAGTCGGCCGAGAAAAGAATTCATGGCGGCAGCAGTAGGTCCTCCCCTTTAATGGGAGCCTCACCGCCATTTTGCAAGCTCTCCAAGCACAGCGCTTAGGACGGATTGGCAGCAGCAGAGCAGTAGTGGAGGGAGTAGGGCACAGCCGGGTTACAGCAGGAACGGAATTTCCAAATTGGTGGCAATTCCACGAAAAATCGGCGGGTATTCCACTCTGCAGCGTGGCCGCAGATTTCCGGCGGTAACAGGCCTTAAGGGAAGGGGCAATTTCAGCCCCGTGTTCCTTTAAATCCAATACTTAGCAATCCATTACTTGCTGCGCACCAGATTGGATTGATCGCCTTATGGAGGGTGGAGGGGGCGGGGGGAGGGGTGGGGGGGGAGAACAAAATTGGAAAGCGTGCTGAGAATGTATGAGAATGATGGTCTATGCGAGCTCTGGTGGAGAACCGAAATATCCAGACAAGCAGAGTGACCTTTGCTTACTCATATCCTCTCTTCTGGTGAGGTGCACCGTTTCATAAAAGGATTGCACTTTGGTTGACGTCTTAAGGTAGCCAAGCGCTCCAAATATATTTGTGGTTCTCAGCTTGCAGAAGTGGCTTCGAGAGATGATCCAGGGGCTCAGAGGGACACCACCAGATTGCCAAGTGACAACAAAGGCGACGGTGAGAAGCACGAACCAGTAGGCCGCAAAAAAGAGCCTAACTGTTATTTTTGCCTTCCAGTCTTTAAAGACCCTGAATGACCCGACGGTCACAACTGCAGGCTCATTAACTAGACACCCCTCTGTGGAAGGAAGCTAAACCAAATCTAATTTCAGAGGCAGGTGTGTCATTTATTTTTTATTTTTAAAAAGAGCCCCCCACCCAACCCCACACCCCGCCCCCACACACACCACGTGACTTTGCATAGCTTTGAAATAAAACCACAAACAAGAAGTTCACAAAGAAGGAAAAAAAAACACACTTATTAATATTTTGAAGAGAGACTTCATCTATAAGCTCATTAAGCTGATACTTCCTTTGTGAAACAAATGTGGTTTCAATCTACTAACGTCTCACAATGGAACGATGACTCAATGCACTCCATTGGCAGACTGATCTCAAAGGTCAAAGCAAGATTTTAGTTGCATCCTTATTCGGCCTTCGATGTAGGCTTCTTCCAGGGACAGAATTACAACTAGGGTGTAACTTTTACTGAGGCAGATGAAGGCTTAAATTACGAGGCGAGATTACACAAGCTAGGCTTGTATTCCATGAAATTTAGAAGGTTAAGGGTTGATCTGATTAAAGTTTTCAAGATATTAAGGGGAATAGATAGGGTAGAGAGAGAGATAAACTGTTTCCGCTGGTTGGGGAGTCTAGGACTAGGGGGCATAGTCTAAAAATTAGAGCCAGACCTTTCAGGAGTGAAGTTAGGAAACACTTCTACGCACAAAGGGTAGTCGAAGTTTGGAACTCTCTCCCACAGCAGGTGCATGGGAACACCACCACCTCCACGTTCCCCTACAAGTCACACTCTATCCTGACTTGGAAATATATTGCTGTTCCTTCATTGTCGCTGGGTCAAAATCCTGGAACTCCCTCTCTAACAGCACTGTGGGAGCACCTTCACCACACGGACGGCAGCGGTTCAAGAAGGCGGCTCACCACCACCTTCTCAAGGGCAATTAGGGATGGGCTGGGTCAATTGTTAATTTTAAATTTGAGATTGATAGATTTTTGATAACCAAAGGTGTTAAGGGATATGGGCAAAGGCAGGTATGTGGAGTTTGGTCTCAGATCCGCCATGATCTCATTGAATGGTGGAACGGGCTCGAGGGGCTGAATGGCCCCTATTCCTGTGTTATTCCTATGTTCGTATGGTTTCCCATTCCCCATTCTTGCTCCCTGTAGCAAAACCCTACATTTGTCAGCCTTGGCTCAGTGGTGGGTAGTCACACTTGCAACTGAGTCAGTGGTCGTGAGTTCACTTCCTCACCCCAGAGACACCTAATCTTTTTGTTTTGTTTAAATAAAAATTCAATATGGGCATCGCTGGCAAAGCCAGCATTTATTGCCCATCCCTAATTGCCCTTGAGCCACCTTCCTAACAACTGAGTGGCTTGTTAGGCCATTTTCAGAGGGCAGTTAAGAGTCAACCACATTGCTGTGGGTCTGGAGTCACATGCAGGCCACACCGGGTAAGGACGGCAGATTTCCTTCCCTAAAGGACATTAGTGAACTAGATGGGTTTTTACGGCAATCCCGTAGTTTCATGGTCACCATTACTGATACTAGCTTTTTATTCCAGATTTATTTAATTAACAACATTTAATTCCCCAGCTGCCCTGGTGGAATTTGAACTCATGCTGACATAGTTGACAGACTGGTGGATTTTAAGGCAAGAAACCCTCGAGATGTTAAAAGATTCCCTTCAAGATCAAAAGAAATATACCATGCACCCAGACTATGTGTAAGAGATGATCTGAGAGCTGGAGGACAAGCTAAGGAGTTAACAAAAAGTAAGAAGGACTACAAATACATGCCCTGTCTAGGCTGGCACTCCCAGTGCAGTGCTGAGGGAGTGCTGCACTGTCGGAGGTGCCGTCTTTCGGATGAGATGTTAAACCGAGGCCCCATCTGCTCTCTCAGGTGGATGTAAAAGATCCCATGGCGCTATTTTGAAGAAAAACAGAGGAGTTCTCCTTCGACGTCCTGGCCAATATTTCATCCCTCAATCAATATAACAAAAACATTATCTGGCCATTATTGCATTGCTCTTTGTGGGAGCTTGCTGTGCGCAAATTGGCTGCTGCTTTTCCTACAGTACAACAGTGACTACACTTTATAAAGTACATCATTGGCTTTGGGATGTCTTGAGGTCGTGAAAGGCACTATAGAAATGTAAGACTTTCTTTTTAGCTACTGGCACCCAAACACTAAGGCAGAAGTGAAGAAAAGAAATGGTTATAGGCTGATGATATTAGGCTAAAAATTATGGCTTACCTGAAAATTACCACCGTATGTAGAATTCAGCTCATAAAAGAATTTGCCAGGATCTGGTACAGAGAGCCAATGAAACTTCTTTGCTCTGGACCTAAAAGGAAAAACAAACACTTGTTAGGACAGTGGTTAGAGCAATGATTACTGTAAGGGAAGGGGAAGAGAGGGGAGAAAGAAGGGAAAGAGTTGAAAGAGCGGCAGAGAAAAAGAAAGAACAGATAGAGAGGCAGAAATAGAGATGAGATATGGAGAGAGAGAGAGAGCGAGAGAGGGAAAAGGAAAGGGTTAAGAAGAGAAAGAAGATTTGATAGAAGTGTTCAAAATCATGAGAGGTCTGGAACATAATGGCCCTTAAAGTCCGATGTCCCGGGTCCGTAAGAAGTTCCTACGGACCCAGGAAGGCATCAGGAAATCCGGTTTCCAGCACACAATGCGCACGCGTTGGAAACCAATATTTCCGATCTGTCAAGTTTTTGGTCTTGGCAGATGGCCGCATCTTGGGAGCTAGGACACTTGCAGGGTAAGATTTCCGATATTTATGACTATCTTGCCCTGCAAATGTCCTTTAAAATCCTGCACCTGAAAAAGCAGGCGTGTAGCCTACTTTTACAGGCGCAAGTGGTTAAAAATACACATACAAATAAAAAATAAAGTTATAAAAGCACTTTTTATGTTTAAAAACCCTCCCCACTACGGTAAGTTTATTTTAGGTGTTAATAAAAATTTTTTTTTTTAAAGTCGGGAAACTATTTTTTAAATTTAATGCATGTTAATTGTGTACTTTATTTGCTATTTTTTATTGGTTTTTAAGTGTTTGGGGGGGGGTGGTTTCTCATTCATAGCAATAGGAGTTTGGTACTTATGGAACTCCTATTGCTATGAATGAGAAACTATACCGAACCTGATTGGCTGCTGTCACTAGATCCCGGCCTGCGCACGCCCCCACACAGTCACGTCTGGGCCTCAGGCTCGGAAGTTCGGACAGTCGCAGCAGCAGGTAAGTGCGTATCTTTTTGCTTTTTTTAGGTTGTTTCCCCGCGGGAAGAGGTCGAACGGAATTTCAGGGCCAATACAATCACTATCGCTAATGAAGTAGTACTCTGTAAAATAATGGGAATAAAGGCGGACAAGTCCTCTAGATCTGATGGCTTACATCCTAGGATCTTGAGAGAGATGACTCTAGCGATAATGGATGCATTGGTTGCAATCTACCAAAATTCCCTGGATTCTGGGGTAGTCCCAGCAGATTGGAAAATTGCAAATATAACACTCCTATTTAAAAAAGGAGGCAGACAAAAAGCAGGAAACTATAGACCAATTAGCCTAACATCTGTTGTTGGGAAAATGCTAGAGTCCATTATTAAGGAAGCAGCAGCGGGACATTTGGAAAAGCATAATTCAGTCAAGCAGAGTCAGCATGGTTTTTTAAAAGGGAAATCATGTTTGACAAATTTGCTGGAGTTCTTTGAGAATGTAATGAGCAGGGTGGATGAGAGGGAACTAGTGGATGTGGTGCATTTGAATTTTCAGAAGGCATTCGATAAGATGCCACATAAAAGGTTACTGCACAAGATAAATGTTCACGGGGTTGGGGGTAATATATTAGCATGGATAGAGGATTGGCTAACTAAAAGAAAACAGAGAATCGGGATAAATGGGTCGTTTTATGGTTAGCAAACAGTGACTAGTGGGGTGCCGCAGGGATTGGTGCTGGGCCTCAACTATTTACAATCTATATTAATGACTTGGATGAAGGGACTGAGTGTAATGTAGCCAAGTTTGCAGATGATACAAAAATGGGTGGGAAAGCAAATTGTGAGGAGGACACACAAAATCTGCAAAGAGATATAGACAGGCCAAGTGAGTGGGCAAAAATTTGCCAGATGGAGTATAATGTGGCAAAATGTGAGGTTATCCACTTTGGCAGAAAAATTAGAAAAGTAAATTATAATTTAAATGGAGAAAAATTGCAAAGTGCTGCAGTACAGAGGGACCTGGGGGTCCTTGTGCATGAAACACAAAAAGTGAGTATGCAGGCACAGCAAGTGATCAGGAAGGCAAATGGAATGTTGGCCTTTATTGAAAGGGGGATAGAGTATAAAAGCAGAGAAGTCCTGCTACAACTGTACAGGGTATTGGTGAGACTACACCTGGAGTACTGCATACAGTTTTGGTCTCCATATTTAAGGAAGGATATACTTGCATTGGAGGCTGTTCAGAGAAGGTTCACTGGTTGTTTCCGGAGATGAGGGCATTGACTTATGAAGATTAGTTGAGTAGGTTGGGCCTATATTCATTGGAGTTCAGAAGAATGAGAGGTGATCTTATCGAAACATATAAGATAATGAGGGGGCTCGACAAGGTGGATGCAGAGAGGATATTTCCACTCATAGGAGAAACTAAAACTAGGGGACATAGTCTCAGAATAAGGAGCTGCCATTTAAAATTGAGATGAGGAGGAATTTCTTCTTTCAAAGGATTGTAAATCTATGGAATTCTCTGCCCCAGAGAGCTGTAGAGGCTTGATCATTGAATATATTTAAGGCGGAAATAGACAGATTTTTGAGCGATAAGGGAATAAAGGGTTTTGGGGAACGGGCAGGGAAGTGGAGCTGAGTCCATGATCAGATCAGCCATGATCTTATCAAACATTGGAGCAGGCTCGAGGGGCCAGGTGGCCTACTCCTGCTACTATTTCTTATGGTCTTATGTTCTTAAACCTGTGAGCATACTCACAGGTGCATACATTACAATAGGTCCGTGAAATTGAACAGTTCACTGCTGAGAGTCTGACCCTTAAGAAAAAGTTAATGAGTACCCTTGGGCTAGATTGAGAATTGAGAGACATTTTTTTGACATCCATTTGTTTTCACACTGTCAGGTTACTGATCACCAGTAATCCACTGCCTTTCTCCATGGTCAGAGCCAAAGGAGGGATTGTTAATCTAACCCAGCCGGCAAGAAACTGAGGGGATGGGATTAGCCGGCCATTTTACACCTCGCCCAAACCCAATGGAAAGTAAAACCAGATGGGCTGTTAAACAGGCGACCTAGCCAATCCTGTCAGTCTTCCATAGAGTTCACTACATAAATGTTTAACCAACACCACAACTAACATGCAGGAGAAATAATGTGGGGATAAGTCAGCTTTCTGCTATCCACCACCCAATGTTGAGTGCTTTACTGTTGTGTTACTCCCTGACATCAGTAGTGGGTAAAATGTTAGCCTGACATCAATAGAGGGGAAAATGTTAGCCTGACATCAGTAGTGGGGAAAATGTTGGAATCAATTATTAAAGATGAAATAGCAACGCATTTGGAAAGCAGTGACAGGAGTCAGCATGGATTTATGAAAGGGAAATCATGCTTGACAAATCTTCTGGAATTTTTTGAGGATGTAACTAGTAGAGTGGACACGGGAGAACCAGTGGATGTGGTATATTTGGACTTTCAAAAGGCTTTTGACAAGGTCCCGCACAAGAGATTGGTGTGCAAAATCAAAGCACATGGTATTGGGGGTAATGTACTGACGTGGATAGAGAACTGGTTGGCAGACAGGAAGCAGAGAGTCAGGATAAACGGGTCCTTTTCAGAATGGCAGGCAGTGACTAGTGGGGTGCCGCAGGGTTCAGTGCTGGGACCCCAGCTCTTTACAATATACATTAATGATTTAGATGAAGGAATTGCGTGTAATATCTCCAAGTTTGCAGATGACACTAAACTGGGTGGCGGTGTGAGCTGTGAGGAGGATGCTAAGAGGCTGCAGGGTGACTTGGACAGGTTAGGTGAGTGGGCAAATGCATGGCAGATGCAGTATAATGTGAATAAATGTGAGGTTATCCACTTTGGGGGCAAAAACACGAAGGCAGAATATTATCTGAATGGTGGCAGATTAGGAAAGGGGGAGGTGCAACGAGACCTGGGTGTCATGGTTCATCAGTCATTGAAAGTTGGCATGCAGGTACAGCAGGTGGTCAAGAAGGCAAATGGTATGTTGGCCTTCATAGCTAAGGGATTTGATTATAGGAGCAGGGAGGTCTTACTGCAGTTATACAGGGCCTTGGTGAGGCCTCACCTGGAATATTGTGTTCAGTTTTGGTCTCCTAATCTGAGGAAGGACGCTCTTGCTATTGAGGGAGTGCAGCGAAGGTTCACCAGACTGATTCCCGGGATGGCAGGACTGACATATGAGGAGAGACTGGATCAACTGGGCCTTTATACACTGGAGTTTAGAAGGATGAGAGGGGATCTCATAGAAACATATAAGATTCTGACGGGACTGGACAGGTTAGATGCGGAAAGTATGTTCCCGATGTTGGGGAAGTCCAGAACCAGGGGACACAGTCTTAGGATAAGGGGTTGGCCATTTAGGACTGAGATGAGGAGAAACTTCTTCACTCAGAGAGTTGTTAACCTGTGGAATTCCCTGCCGCAGAGAGTTGTTGATGCCAGTTCATTGGATATATTCAAGAGGGAGTTAAATATGGCCCTTACGGCTAAAGGTATCAAGGGGTATGGAGAGAAAGCAGGAAAGGGGTACTGAGGGAATGATCAGCCATGATCTTATTGAATGGTGGTGCAAGCTTGAAGGGCCGAATGGCCTACTCCTGCACCTATTTTCTATGTTTCTATGTTTCTGAAGACTAACTAAAAATAGGTGAAATGACTTGACTTAAGTAGGTGAATTTAAGCGCGGCAATCCTGGATTCCAATGTGTGATGATTTTTTTTTCCCCCATAACAAATCTCGATCAAGCGTCAAGGCCTCGGCATCAATGTTAACTCAAGAAGCTCGACACCATCCAGGACAAAGCAGCCCTCTTGATTGCCATCCCATCCACCACCTTCAACATTCACTCCCTCCACCACCGGCGCCCCCTGGCTGCAGTGTGCACCATCTACAAGATACACTGCAGCAACTCACCACGGCTTCTTCGGCAGCACCTCCCAAACCCGCCACCTCTACCACCTAGAACGACAAAGGCAGCAGGTGCATGGGAACACCACCACCTCCACGGTCCCCTCCAAGTCACAATCCATCCTGACTTGGAAATATATCGCCGTTCCTTCATTGTCGCTGGATCAAAACCCTGGAACTCCCTCCCTAACAGCACTGTGGGAGCACCTTCACCACACGGACTGCAGCGGTTCAAGAAGATGGCTCACCACCACCTTCTTAAGGGCAATTAGGGATGGGCAATAAATGCCGGCCTTGCCAGCGACGCCCAAATCCCAGGAACTAAAAAAAAACAATTAGCAAGAAGATGAGGTAAATCAATAGGAAGGGATTAGTATGTGGGATTCAAAAGCCTGTAGATTCTGGGAGAAAGAGAAGACTGATTAATAATTCTCTGCAGTCGGGATGGTCTGGCCAGCAATGAGTCAAATGGTCAAGGCTTAACTTGTAGGCCTATGGATTTCTTGTGGTGAGAATGACAGCTTGACAATTGGTGCCTTGGGAATGGTAGCAGAGTGGTAATGTTACTGGGCTAGTAATCCAGAGAAATTAGTTCAAATCGCATCGCGGCAGCTGGGGAATTAAAATTCAGTTAATTAAATAGATCTGGAATAAAAAAAACTAGGGTCAGTAATGGTAACCATGTAACTACCGGATTGTCGTAAAAACTCAACTCGTTCACTAATGTCCTTTAGGGAAGGAAATCTGCCATCCTTACCCAGTGTGGCCTATATGTGACTCCAAACCCACTGCAATGTGGCTGACTCTTAACTGCCCTCTGCAATGGCCGAGCAAGCCACTTAGTTATATTCAAGGAGGCGGCTCACCACCACCTTCTTGAGGGCGATTAGGGATGGGCAATAAATGCCGACCTTGCCAACGACACCCACCTCCCGTGAATGAATTTTAAAAAAGATTGGTGCCTAGGCCTCCACCAGTGCCATTATGAGATGATAAGAGGTGCGTAGATATGGGTGAAGGATAATTCTTTCCCCCCCCCCCCCCCGCCCCCGCCGCCCTCCCCAAAGCAGTTGCTGGTCAAGTGAGTTGGGCTACCGATCTGTGGGGAGGATTTCCTCTGCTTACTGCTTGTAGCAATGCAGAAAAGGTGTGAAGAAAAGAGGTGTTTATGACCTCGCTACAAATAGTAAACAGGAAATCAGCTCCCTGACATCAGAACAGCTTCTATTGATTTCACTTCAGCCTGAGATAACCATGAATATTCTTACCTTCTTCTGGCCAACTGACTAATGGCCAAAGTGGCGACCACAACCAGGATTCCAGCCAATGAGAGGGAAGTCGACAGGATAATACTAAATTTATCTGGAGAACAAACGAGAAAGGGAGTAGATTAACATTTGACTGTTTCAGTTGTGCGATGTGCTGGTGACACTCAAGATGGAAAGAACTTCAGTTACCTGGATGGACTGGAGAAGCTGGGGATGTTCTCCTTAGAGCAGAGGAGGTTGAGAGGAGATTTGATCGAGGTGTTCAAAATCATGAGGGGTCTGGACAGAGTAGAGAGAGAGAAATTGTTCCCATTGACGGAAGGATCGAGAACCAGAGGACACAGATTTAAGGTGATTGGCAAAAGGCAATGTAAGAAAAAACTTTTTTATGCAGAGAATGGTTAAGATCTGGAATGCACTGCCAGGGTGGTGGAGGCAGACTCAATTTTATCTTTCAAAAGGGAATTGGATAAGTATCTGAAGGAAAAAAAATTGCAGGGCTACGGGGAAAGGGTGGGGGGAGTGGGTCTAGCTGAGAGCCGGCATGGGCTCGACGGGCCGAATGGCCTTCTTCTGTGCTGTAACCGTTCTATGATTCTATTCTAACTTGCATTTATTTCGCACTTTAGCATGTTCGGGAGACGTTCCGAAAGCACATTTACAACCACTGTCCAATTTATAGACTGCAAAGTCCCACAAATGAAAAATGAGATGATTGATTAGTTCATATATTTTTATTCACAGCTAAGACACCAGCAGGAGAATTCTCCTGAAATGGTGGTCTGGGATTATTTTTTAATATACATCTGACTCACTGCACGGGGCCATAGTTTATGGACTCCTCTGACAATCCATGAAAAGAGTCAGCCCGGATCTTGTGCTCAAATTTGGGACTGGGATCTGAACCCACAGCCTTCTGATTCAGCGGTGAGCGTGTTACCGACTAATACAAGCCAACAGGCCTTACTAAACACATGAAAGTGCTAAGGAGATATGCAAAATTCATGGTATACATTCCTGCCTATATGTTTCACATCAAAATTGATTTATTATTAATTCCTATGTTTTTAAGTTTAGTAGCTGCTTAATCTACTGTATAAAAATAAAAATGAAACTGTTGAACTAATTGAACTCCTCAGGTTTTGTCATTCCTCCCTCAGTTTCAGCCTTGATGAAGCACTAGGGTTCATTTCTAGAGGTATAGAACTGAAAAGTAGGTAAGTTATTCTAAACCTGTATCGAACCTTGGTTAGATCACACTTGGAGTACTGCGTACAGTTCTGGTTACCATATTAGAAAAAGAATATGGAGGCGCTGGAGAGGGCGCAGAGAAGCTTTACAAGGATATTACCAGAAATGCGAGGGTATACATATCAGGAAAGGATGAACAGGCTGGGTCTCTTTTCTCTTGAAAAAAGAAGGCTGAGAGGTGACCTTTAAAATGATGAAAGGTTTTGATGGAGTGGATCCAGAGCGAGTGTTTCCACTTGTGGGGAAGATCATAACTAGAGGCCATCAATATAAGATAGTCACCAAGAAATCCAATAGGGAATTCAGGAGAAACATTTTTACACAAAGAGTGGTGAGAATGCAAAACTCGCTACCACAGGGAGTGGTTGAATTATTTAAGGGGAGGCTGGACAAGTATATGAGGGAGAAGGGAATAGAGGGTATGCTGATATTTAGATGAGGAAAGACGGGAGCAGGCTTGAGTGGGGCATGAACACCGGCATGGACTGGTTGGGCCGAATGGCCTGTTTCCGTGCCGTATATCCTGTGTAATGAGGCCACTTTATCAAATTCTTCCTTCCATTTTATTCCCCCACTCTGATTCCCTTCTCCATTTTGCATCCTCTCTCGGGCCTCAGTATTGGTTGGTGGGCGGAATGTGGGTGGGTGGGAAATGTAGCCCAGTAATGGATTGTTGGGACTTTACAATGACAAAGAAAAAGTTACCACTTATTAGGCACCCATTCCATTATGCACCCCAAAATGGTCCCAAAGCCATCTCCCAAACTACACGTACAACATTAAGCAAGGGACCACCTAACCCAACACTTTGAAAGTCACGTGGTTTTGGTAAATTTGTTGAAATGAGCTTTCAAAATTCAACCACATATAATAATGTAAAATTTAAAAATATTTAGAATTGCAAAAGAAAGCCTTATTTTCATTGAAAACAATGGACCGAATGCTGCTGGAGTGGGTCATCTTGTAGCGCATCTGTTAGTTAGATTTTTTCCCTCTCCCTTCAGCTTGAAATAGTTTTGTCCTGTAAAGGTTGCTGGGCGTGCAAGCTGGTAACACTTGCAATGAGGGCAATGAGGCATCTGGGACCTCGGTGAATGACTGGACCAAGAGTGCATCTCCTTAACTGATGGAATTTACGGATTGAGAAATAAACAGAGGAACGATGGAGAAGGAGGGTGAAATTGAGTCAAATCAGGTGCAGAAAGAGAAATAAAGAGGGAAAGAAAGATTGGATTAAGAGAGAGAGAGAGAGAAGAGAGACAGAAAGGAAATGTCAAGTTTAACTTTTTAAAAATCTCTCAGAATAATAGACTACGGGGGAGAAATTGGTCTCCTTTGCTCCTCCAGGGCGATAACAGGCGCTGACGACATTCTGACCGGACCTGGCAAAAGTACTGACGCCTTGACCTTTCCTTGCAGGTTAGTACTGGCGGTAAACCTTAATGCCACGATCTCCGGTGCCCCGGAGATCATGATGTCATCTGGTGCGCAGTGCCCCATTACCGCCCCAGATGTGATATTTGATCCCGTCCCCTGTAGCATTGCTGAGTGTCAACAAAGATAGTTGCAGGAGGTGTCGTGAGCTCGGCCGGCCGTTGGGGAAGCGGCACTTAAAGGCATTGGTGGCCAGGTAGGCCAAACTTTTATTCTGAAACCTCTGTGCTGCATTTTGAATGTTTTCCATGGCGCGCTTGAGCAGCCCTGCACTCTCTTACAGTGCTTGGGGCTGCTCTTCGTGGATCGCAGGTGCCGTCGCCCTCCATTCCCAGGCTTATCTCCAAAGCACGTCAGCAATGGCCCTTCCCTTTAAGGGGAGGGAAGGAACCTGTGAATCCGACAGCGCTGCATGGAACATTGTGTAGCACTCTGCCACTGTCGCCCCTCTTGCTCCGTTGAGCGCTCGAAGGGGAAATGGTAGTGCTTGATTTACCATCTACAAGATGCAGTGCAACGACTCGCCAAGGCTTCTTCGGTAGCACCTCCCAAACCCGCGACCTCTACCACCTAGAAGGACAAGGGCAGCAGGCGTATGGGAGCACCGCCACCTCCACATTCCCCTCCAAGTCACCCACCATCCTATCTTGGAAATATATCGGCCGTTCCTTCATCGTCGCTGGGTCAAAATCCTGGAACTCCCTCCCTAACAGCACTGTGGGAGCACCTTCACCACACGGACTGCAGCGGTTCAAGAAAACGGCTCACCACCACCTTCTCAAGGGGCAATTAGGGATGGGCAATAAATGCCGGCCTTGCCAGCGACGCCCACATCCCAATGATCACATTTTTTAGAAGCGCTCTACTTCCCTCCTGGATCGCTAAACCGGAAGTTCGCATCCGTGGGAATTAGTTGCTGGCCAATACTTCTGCCCTCCCGCCAAAGTTATGGCCCCAAACAGGGCACCACGCAAATTTCTAGCCCTACATGAAGGAATGGGATTGAAGAGTTTAAATAGTTCCCTTTCTAGGCTGGAGAGGTTGTCATTGTATGAACAATTATCACCTCGTTAAGAGGCTACTCACGCTGTCAAGTACCAGCTCGACCTTTCTGCGGCATGTTTCGTTCGAGTTAAACGTGCCAATCAGTAAGTTCTTAAAAACAACGGGGCGGCTGAGGGCGAGACAGCGCTCATACAAAGCTAATGGCGGAGTGGCGTAAATCGACCAGCAACTCACGGCATGTCTTGTCTACGCCTGAAACTCGCTGGGCGTGTTGCGCATCAATAATGGCGCACCTTGAGAACGCGCTGTTACTTTCCCAGCAAGATTCGGGCCAAGGTATTTCAGCGACACACATCCTACTTTGGCGTTGTCGTGTTACAGCACCAATGGTGTTGAAGACTTAACAAAATCTCACTTTACCAGCAGAGGCTTGGGACTCTTCTGTTTTCCATTTCACCGCAGGACTCCATTTGCTCCAAGTGCTGATGTAGAAAGGTCCATCTTTTGTCTTAGTGCGGATTCGTGCTGCGTAGAATTGATTGGGCTTTAAATGAGACAACTCGATCGATACTCTTTGTTCAGCATGGTCAAACTGAAGTCGCTTGGCGATCTAGAATTAGGAAGCATGACAGGTTACTAAACCTCCATTGACTGCAGCTCCCCAGATGTTTAGTTGTTAAACTTGGAGTGGTGCTGAACCATACACTGATTCCTATCGCTAAATGTGCAGGAATAGGCCATTTGGCCCCTCGAGCCTACTCCACCATTCAACATGATCATGGCTGATCTACTTCAACTCTACCTTCCCGCATTATCCCCATATCCTTTAATTCCCTTCGTTCCCAAAAATTTATCGAATTTTGTCTTGAATAGACTCAACGACTGAGCATCCACGACCCTATGGGTCGAGAATTCCAAAGTTCCACCACCCTCTGAGTGAAGACATTTCTCCTCATCTCAGTCCTAAATGGCCGACCCCTAATGAAGAATGATATGAAAATGTTCGCTATCTTCATCCAACTTCACAGATATCTGAAATCTATTGTCGTTGAAGCCTAAAAATATAACAAGCCCACCTGATTTAATTTTACAAGTACTTGGTGGACGCTGATTCTCTGCACAGCTTCAAGAGGGAGGTTGACCAGTTCCTGACTGTGGCAGAGACTGCATCATATAGCAGGTCAGTTTCTTTGTTGACAACACTTGGTCTGTGTGATCTCCTGGACTGGTTTTGATCGCTTGAGGGGATTGGAGAGGAATTATCCAGAGTATTTTCTTTCCCTTATTGTCCCTATTTTTATTTTCTCTGTCTGGTATCTTGCCTTTCCCAGCAGATCACAGGACTGAGGGGAGGTGGGGGAGGAGGGGCTGTAGAGTTGGGGGCGAGAGCTAGGGGTGGGACTGTAAGAAGTGTTTAGTCACTGTCATGTATTCAACCAGCATTGTAACCCATGTATAAACTGACCTAAGTTGTACACCGTGAGAACACTGACCACTAGGTGGGAGACACTCCTAACCTGGACCTTCAGGTATAAAAGGGGAAGCTCCACCCACCTTCATCACTTGAGTGCTAAGGAATAAAGGACAGGTCACAGACTGACCTTCTCTCAAGCATGGGCCTCGTGTGCATTTATACTATATAGTAAGGACGTATCAATGGCGACAAGATACTGGGATTTAAACCACGCGAGCATGGCCACTAGCAGAACAGACGAGAGGTACTGTGTTAAGGAATGGTTGGGACAAAGATTCAACATTGTTAAAGCAGCACACAGTTCTCCAGGCAGAAAAGGGCAGTCGGGCATGCCCCAACATGTAGTCGAACCCAAAGTGGGAGTTCGACAGAGACAATGGCAAGCTGAACAGCGATTCACGCCATTGCAAGGGACAATGCGGCCAGTAATGGGGCCATCAACACCTGTTAATGGTGCACTCAAGGACAATAACAGGGGCAGTCAGGGACGATCGACAGGCAAGGGACCTTTTGTTTCAAACCGCAACTCATGCTGGAGGCGTGGAGGCACACACTCAGCCGGAGTTTGCAGAGATGAGCAAAATACCTGCAGAAATTGCAGAAATGGACACTGGGGGAAATCGCTGGAAGCTGAAGTTCAGCGAGTTCATGTGGAGCACGTATACAGTTCATACACCAGGACGCCACCGATAATGAGGAAAGTGCTCCTCAATGGCATCCCAGTATCAATGGAGTTAGACACGGGTGCCAGCCAGTCCCTGATGGGTATCAAACAGTTAGTAAAGTTGTGGGCATCCAAGGCCAGGAGGCCAAAATTATCGCCGATTGACGCACAGCTACGGACTTACACAAAGCAGATCATTCCGGTGCTAGACAGCGCCACGGTAGTCGTGACCCACAAAGATTCGGAGAACAGACTGCCACTCTGGATTGTCCCAGGGGACGGCCCCGCACTACTGGGGAGGAGTTGGCTTGCTGTCATGAACTGGAAATGGAGCGATGTCAATGCAATTTCCTCTGTGGAGCGAGTATCATGCTCACAGATCCTGGACAAATTTGACTCATTATTTCAACCCGGCATTGGCACTTTCATGGGGGCCAAGGTAGTGATTCACATAAACCCGGACGCCAGGCCAGTACACCACAAGGCCAGAGCGGTGCCATACGTGATGCGGGAAAAGATAGAAGGCGAATTGGACCGGCTGCTGAGGGAAGGCATCATCTTGCCAGTCGAATTCAGCGACTGGGCGAGCCCGATTGTGCCGGTGCTCAAGGCGGATGGGTCGGTCAGGATATGTGGCGATTACAAGACCACCATCAATCGGGTGTCACTCCAAGACCAGTACCCGCTACCGAGAGCGGAGGACCTCTTTGCGACGCTATCCGGTGGCAAACTTTTTTCAAAATTGGACCTGACCTCAGCTTACATGACCCAGGAGCTGGCGAGTGAGTCGAAGAAGCTGACCACCATCATGACACACAAGGGGTTGTTTGAGTACAACAGATGTCCGTTCGGGATTCGCTCGGCCGCCGCGATCTTTCAACGAAATATGGAAAGACTCCTCAAGTCGATTCCAGGGACGGTGGTTTTTCAGGATGACATCCTCATTACGGGTTACGATACTGAAGAACACCTCCACAATCTGGAGGAGGTACTAAGCAGACTGGACCGGGTAGGGCTGAGACTGAAAAAGGCGAAGTGCGTCTTCCTAGCTCCAGAGGTAGAATTCCTGGGGATGAGGGTAGCAGCAGACGGGATCAGCCCTACTGCGTCCAAGACGGAAGCGATCCAGAGAGCACCCAGACCCCGTAACACGACGGAGCTGCGTTCGTTCCTGGGGCTCCTGAACTATTTTGGTAACTTTCTTCCCAAATTGAGCACGCTGCTAGAGCCGCTACACGTGCTCCGACGCAAAGGTCGCGAATAGGTCTGGGGGGACAGCCAGGAAAGGGCTTTTAATAGACCACGCAATTTGTTATGTTCCAACAATCTGTTAACGCTATATGACCCATGTAAGAAACTTGTGTTAACGTGCGATGCGTCGTCCTATGGTGTCGAGTGTGTGTTGCAGCATGTCAATGCCAAGGGTCAGTTACAGCCGGTAGCTTATGCCTCCAGAAGTCTGTCCCGGGCAGAAAGGGGCTACGGGATGGTAGAAAAGGAGGCGCTCGCATGTGTATATGCGGTAAAGAAAATGCACCAGTACCTGTTTGGCAGGAAATTTGAGCTGGAGACAGATCACAAACCCCTAACGTCCCTTTTGGCCGACAACAAGGCCATAAATGCAAACGCATCGGCCCGCATACAGAGGTGGGCACTCACGTTAGCCGCCTATGACTACACAATTCGGCACAGACCGGGCACCGGAAACTGCACCGATGCACTCAGCAGGCTCCCACTAGCCACCACTGAGGGGGCTACCGAGCATGCTGCTGAGATGGTCATGGCTGTTGAAGCTTTCGGAAGCGAAGGCTCACCCGTGACAGCCCGTCAGATTAAAGTCTGGACAAATAGAGACCCGCTATTGTCTCTAGTCAAGAAATGTGTCCTGAATGGGGACTGGGCAGCCACGTACAGGGTATGCCCTGAGAAATTTAAACCATTTCACAGGCGCAAGGATGAACTCTCGATTCAGGCCGATTGCCTACTGTGGGGAAACCGCGTAGTCATGCCCCAGATGGGCAGAGAGGTGTTCATCAGAGAACTCCACAATGGGCACCCGGGTATTGTCACAATGAAGGCAATTGCCAGGTCACACGTTTGGTGACCAGGGATAGACGCAGATCTGGAACTTTGTGTTCGCAGGTGCAACACGTTTGCCCAGCTGGGCAATGCGCCCAGGGAAGCCCCCCTTAGCCCCTGGCCTTGGTCACGCATCCATGTGGACTACGCAGGTCCTTTCATGGGGAAAATGTTTTTGGTTGTAGTAGACGTCTACTCCAAATGGATCGAGTGTGACATTTTAAATTCAAGCACATCCTCTGCCACGGTAGAAAGTCTACGGGCAATGTTCGCCGCCCACGGTCTACCGGACATCTTGGTCAGCGACAATGGCTCGTGCTTCACAAGCACTGAATTCCAGGACTTCATGGCAGGCAATGGAATTAACCATGTTAGAACGGCACCGTTCAAGCCGGCCTCAAACAGCCAGGCAGAACGAGCAGTGCAGATAATCAAACAGGGGATGCTCAGATTCCAAGGGGGTTCCCTACAAAGCCGCTTATCACGCCTCCTGTTGGCCTATAGATCCCGACCACACTCGCTCACAGGGGTTCCACCCGCAGAGCTACTAATGAAAAGGACGCTCAAAACCCGGTTATCCCTTATACACCCCACCATGAAAGAAATTGTCGAGAGCAGGCGCCAGTCACAATATCACTACCATGACAGGAATGCGAGGGCGCGATGCATTGATGGAAATGATCCTGTTTTTGTCCTCAACTACGCTGCAGCCCAAATGGCTCGCAGGCACTGTGGTTGCCAAAGAGGGAAATAGGATTCTGGTAGCAGAGGAAGAACACGATATAGAGTTCACTCCACCACAGGTGACCGAACATCGGAACCAAAGGGAGGCGAGCCCAGTCACTGTGGGCAGTCCGGACAGGCCTGAGGCACCGCAAACAGCAGACACTCAGGCCAGCGCCCAACAACCGGAGCCCCAACTCAGGCGCTCTACAAGGGAGCGTAAACCACCAGAGAGACTCAACCTGTGATCCCAATAAGACTTTGGGGGGGGAAGTGATGTCATGTATTCAACCAGCATTGTAACACATGTATAAACTGACCTAAGTTGTACACCGTGAGAACACTGACCACTAGGTGGGAGACACTCCTAACCTGGACCTTCAGGTATAAAAGGGGAAGCTCCACCCACCTTCATCACTTGAGTGCTAAGGAAAAAAGGACAGGTCACAGAGTGACCTTCTCTCAAGCATGGGCCTTGTGTGCATTTATATTGTATAGTGATAATGTATCAGTCACAATGCTCCGGCCATCATGGTGGGGGGCAGGCTTGATGGACCAGCTGGTCTTTTCCTGCTCGGCTATTTTATATATTTGTATATTCCTATGTACATAAGAAAACATGATTGAAGAAAAGGCCTTCACAAAACAGACAACTTGTATTTCTAGCACGGCTTTCATGACCTCAGGATGCCCCAAAGCACTTTACAGCCAATGAAACACTTTTGGAGTGTAGTCACTATTGTAATGTAGGAAACACGGCAGCCATTTGCTGACAGCAAGCTCCCATAAACAGCAATGTGATAATGACTAGATAATCAGTTTTAGTGATGTTGATTGAGAGATAAATATTGGCCAGGACACTGGGGATAACTCCTCTGCTCTACTTTTGAAATAGCGCCTTTTACGTCAACCTGAGAGAGCCGACGGGACATCGGTTTAACGTCTCATCCGAAAGACAGCATCTCCGACAGCACAGCACTCCCTCAGTACCGCAGTGGACTATCAGTCTAGATTTATGTGCTCAAGTCCCTGGAGTGGGATTTGAACCCACAACCTTCTGACTCAGAGACGAGTGTGCTATCCACTGAGCTGACACATAAGAAATCATGATTGGAGAAAAGGTTATTCAGTTAATCAAGTCTGCTCTCTTCACAAACCGTGTGCATCACCAACTCCACCCACAATATTCAATCGCTTATTCTTTTTTTCAAGAACCTAATTCCACTGAATTCCAGAAACACGTTGATGTAACATACAACAGGAATAAGACTCTACTGTACATGCAAATATGGTATATATAAAATAACATAGAAACATAGAAAGTAGGTGCAGGAGTAGGCCATTCGGCCCTTCGAGCCTGCACCACCATTCAATATGATCATGGTTGATCATGCAACTTCATAAAGGAGATATGTAAAATGAACCTAACTTACTCTCCACTTTTCATCCTCCGATTTGTATTCCATTTCATATTCCAGTTCATCCTTAATTAATACCCCAGATTCTGTCTGCCAGGAAATTTCAGTCTTGAAGCTGGAAATATTGACCCCCAAGTTGAATGGTGGGTTGAGCTTAACTAAAAGAAAGAAACAACAAAGGCAAATGAAATTCAATCTGGAGAAGTGTAAGGTAATGCATTTAGGGAGGGCTAACAAGGCAAGAGAATACACATTAAATGGTAAGACACTTAGAAGTTTAGAGGAACAAAGGGACCTTGGAGTGCATGTCCACAGATCCCTGAAGGTAGCAGGCCAGGTAGGTAGGGTGGTTAAGAAGGCATACAGAATACTTGACTTTATTAGCCGAGGCATATAATTCAACAGCAGTGAGTTTATGCTTGACCGATATAAAATACTCGTTAGGCCACAGCTAGAGTACTGTGTGCAGTTCTGGTCGCCACATTACAGGAAGGATGTGATTGCACTAGAGAGGTTACAGAGGAGATTTATGAGGATGTTGCCTGGACTGGAGAATTTTAGCAATGAGAAAAGATTGAATAGGCTGGGTTTGTTTTCTTTGGAACTGAGGAGGCTAAGGGGAGACCTTATTGAGGTGTATAAAATTATGAGGGGCCTAAATAGAATGGATAGGAAGGACCTGTTTCCCTTGGCAGAGAGGTTAATAACCAGGGGGCATAGATTTAAAATAATTGGTAGGAGGTTTAGAGGGGATTTGAGGAGAATTTTTTGAACCCAGAGTGTGGTGGGGGTCTAGAACTGCCTGAAAAGGTGGTCGAGGCAGAAACCCTCACCACTTAAAAAAAATACTTGGAGGTGCACTTGAAGTGCCGTAACCTACAGGACTACGGACAAAAAGCTGTAACGTGGGATTAGGCTAGATAGCTGTTTGTCGGCCGGAGCGTATACGATTGGTCGAATGGCCTTCTTCCGTCCTGTAAATTTCTATGATTCTATGATCACACACATGCTTCAAGCTGGAGGAGGCTGGTTATTGTAATTCACTCTCACCTCGAGAATATAGCGCAGACAAAGTTCCTTCGTGGTGACGCTGACAGCCCTACAAGAATTCATTTTGACAACCACAGTCTAGTCCCAACTAGCTCAAAGCCTACAGCACAAAATTGAAGCCATAATTTGAGATTAAGTTTACAATTTCAATCAGAAAGGCTGAAAGAAACTTCATTTGTGGTGCTCCTAGAAGTTGGAGGTTAAGGCTTTTTAAAAAAAATGATTAACTCTTCATTTTTTTCCCCCCTCAACTGCTCTCCCATCTTCTCTTGAAGGCAAAGCTCATGCTAGTGATGGCTGCATGTGCCTATCTTCTTATGTTTGAGCTGGGATGATGTGCTGGTAGCCTGGGAAAACTTTGGGAAAACTAGGGGCTTGGGAAACTCTGGGGTTGGAAGGGAGGGTATTGGAGAGCAGGTGAGGTGTAGGGCCTGTCGTTGACCAGAAACTTAACTCGACCAGCTACATAAGAACTATGGCTACAAGAGCCGGTCAGAGGCTGTTTTTTCTGTAGTGAGTGTCTCACCTCCTGACTCCCCAAAGCCTTTCCATCATCTGCAAGGTACAAGCCAGGAGTGTGATAGAATACTCTCCACTTGCCTGGATGAGTGCAGCTCCAACAACAATCAAGAACATAAGAATTAGGAACAGGAGTAGGTCATCTAGCCCCTCGAGCCTGCTCCGCCATTCAAAAAGATCATGGCTGATCTGGCCGTGGACTCAGCTCCACTTACCCGCCCGCTCCCCATAACCCTTAATTCCCTTATTGGTTAAAAATCTATCTATCTGTGATTTGAATACATTCAATGAGCTAGCCTCAACTGCTTCCTTGGGCAGAGAATTCTACAGATTCACAACCCTCTGGGAGAAGAAATTACTTCTCAACTCGGTTTTAAATTGTCTCTGCCGTATTTTGAGGCTGTGCCCCCTAGTTCTAGTGTCCCCAACCATTGGAAACAACCTCTCTGCCTCTATCTTGTCTATCCCTTTCATTATTTTAAATGTTTCTATAAGATCACCCATCATCCTTCTGAACTCCAACGAGTAAAGACCCAGTCTACTCAATCTATCATCATAATGTAACCCCCTCATCTCCGGAATCAGCCTAGTGAATCGTCTCTGTACCCCCTCCAAGGCTAGTATATCCTTCCTTAAGTAAGGTGACCAAAAATGCATGCAGTACTCCAGGTGCGGCCTCACCAATACCCTGTACAGTTGCAGCAGGACCTCCCTGCTTTTGTACTCCATCCCTCTCGCAATGAAGGCCAACATTCCATTCGCCTTCCTGATTACCTGCTGCACCTGCAAACTAACTTTTTGGGATTCATGCACAAGGACCCCCAGGTCCTTCTGCACCGCAGCATGTTGTAATTTCTCCCCATTCAAATAATATTCCCTTTTACTGTTTTTTTTTCCAAGGTGGATGACCTCACATTTTCCGACATTGTATTCCATCTGCCAAACCTTAGCCCATTTGCTTAACCTATCGAAATCTCTTTGCTGCCTCTCTGTGTCCTCTACACAACCCACTTTCCCACTAATCTTTGTGTCATCTGCAAATTTTGTTACACTACACTCTGTCCCCTCTTCCAGGTCATCTATGTATATTGTAAACAGTTGTGGTTCCAGCACCGATCCCTGTGGCACACCACTAACCACCGATTTCCAAACCAAAAAGGACCCATTTATCCCGACTCTCTGCTTTCTGTGAGCCAGCCAATTCTCGATCCATGCTAATACATTTCCTCTGACTCCGCGTACCTTTATCTTCTGCAGTAACCTTTTGTGTGGCACCTTATCGAATGCCTTTTGAAAATCTAAATACACCACATCCATCGGTATACCTCTATCTACCATGCTCGTTATATCCTCAAAGAATTCCAGTAAATTAGTAAAACATGATTTCCCCTTCATGAATCCATGTTGCATCAGCCTGATTGCACTATTCCTATCTAGATGTCCCGCTATTTCTTCCTTAATGATAGCTTCAAGCATTTTCCCCACTATCGATGTTAAACTAACCGGCCTATAGTTACCTGCTATTTGTCTGCCCTCTTTTTTAAACAGAGGCGTTACATTAGTTGCTTTCCAATCCGCTGGTACCTCCTCAGAGTCCAGAGAATTTTGGTATATTATAACGAATGCATCTGCTATAACTTCCGCCATCTCTTTTAATACTCTGGGATGCATTTCATCAGGACCAGGGGACTTGTCTACCTTGAGTCCCATTAGCCTGTCCAGCACTACCTCCCTAGTGATAGTGATTGTCTCAAGGTCCTCCCTTCCTACATTACCGTGACCAGCAATTTTTGGCATGGTTTTTGTGTCTTCCACTGTGAAGACCGAAGCAAAATAATTGTTTAAGGTCTCAGCCATTTCCACATTTCCCATTATTAAATCCCCCTTCTCATCTTCTAAGGGACCAACATTTACTTTAGTCACTCTTTTCCGTTTTATATATCTGTAAAAGCTTTTACTATCTGTTTTTATGTTTTGCGCAAGTTTACTTTCGTAATCTATCTTTCATTTCTTTATTGCTTTCTTAGTCATTCTTTGCTGTCGTTTAAAATTTTCCCAATCTTCGAGTTTCCCACTAACCTTGGCCACCTTATACGCATTGGTTTTTAATTTGATACTCTCCTTTATTTCTTTGGTTATCCACGGCTGGATATCCCTTCTCTTACCGCCCTTCTTTTTCACTGGAATATATTTTTGTTGAGCACTAAGAAAGAGCTCCTTAAAAGTCCTCCACTGTTCCTCAATTGTGCCACCGTTTAGTCTGTGTTCCCAGTCTACTTTAGCTAACTCTGCCCCCATCCCACTGTAGTCCCCTTTGTTTAAGCATAGTGAGGAAGTAGTGCCTTTTGAGACACTACTTCCTCACCCTCAATCTGTATTACAAATTCAACCATACTGTGATCACTCATTCCGAGAGGATCTTTTACTAGGAGATCGTTTATTATTCCTGTCTCATTACACAGGACCAGATGTAAGGTAGCTTGCTCCCTTGTAGGTTCTGTAACATACTGTTCTAAGAAACAATCCCGTATGCATTCTGTGAATTCCTCCTCAAGGCTACCCCGTGCGATTTGATTTGACCAATCGATATGTAGGTTAAAATTCCCCATGATTACTGCCGTTCCTTTTTCACATGCATCTATTATTCCCTTGATTATTGTCCGCCCCACCGTGAAGTTATTATTTGGGGGCCTATAAACTACGCCCAACAGTGACTGTTTCCCCTTACTATCTCTAATCTCCACCCACAATGATTCAACATTTTGTTCATTCAAGCCAATATCATCTCTCACAACTGCCCTGATATCATCCTTTATTAACAGAGCTACCCCACCTCCTTTCCCTTCTTGTCTATCCTTCCGAATTGTCAGATACCCCTGTATGTTTAATTCCCAGTCTTGGCCACCCTGCAACCACGATTCTGTAATGGCCACCAAATCATACCCATTTGTAATGATTGAAGCTTGACACCAACCAGGGCAAAGCAGCCTGATTGATTGGCAGCCCATCCACCACCTTAAACATTCACTCTCTCTACCACCGGTGCACCGTGGCTGCAGTGTGTACCATCTACAAGAAGCACTGCAGCAGCTCGCCAAGGCTTCTTCGGCAGCACCTCCCAAACCCGCGACCACTATTACTGTAATGTATTTGCTTCATGGGATCTTTGCTTAAGAATACATAGTAACACACTGCTATTAAGCATTAGTTAGTTAATTAGCAAAAGGTTTAACAATTACCTTACATATTATCAGTTCATCCACCAGGCTCACAGCCATCTGCCTCATCGTGGATCCCCCGAACCCAACATCACGTGACTGGCTAAGCCACTCCCAACTCAATAGCTCTACAAAACTGTGAGCATACAGCGCTGTGGGAGCAACTTCACCACACGGACTGCAGCAGGTCAATTAGGCAGTTCACCACCACCTTCTCAAGGGCAATTAGGGATGGGGAAGAAATGCTGGCCTTGCCTGTGACGCCCACATCCCAGGAATGAATAAAAAAAACTCAGGCACTCAGAGCTCTCAGGGTAATGATTCGGGAATATTTAGTTGCTACAACTGTTGAGTATGATATAGAGAGCACCTTTATTAAATCTTCGCTGGCCTAAGGAAATGTAGCAGCTAATTTGCACACGGCAAGATCCCACAAGCAGCGATGAGATAATCTGTTTTTTTAGTGATAACGGTTGATGGATAATTATTGGCCCAGACTCTGGGGAGAACTCCCCCACCATTCATGAAAATAGTGCTGTAGGATTTATTAGGTTGACCTGAGAGGGCAGGTGGGGACTTGGTTTAGGGTCTCATTCTGCAAGTGCCACACTCCCTCTGCCCTGCCCCGGAGTGTCAGCCTGGATCACATGCTCAAGCCTCTAGAGGGGAAATTGACCCCACAACCTGCTGACTCAGAGGTGAGAGTGCTATCCACTGATCCACAGCTTAGACAATTTTCCAGTTAGCAGGCAGAGAGCAAAGAGTCGGGGCAACTGAATGTTGGTAATGATGTGCCTCGGGGATCTGTGTTGGGAACCCTTTGGTTTTCCATTTATATAAATGATTTGAAGATCTTCTTCTTAGGCAGTCCCCCGGAGTCGAGGATGACTTGCTTCCACACTAACATGAGTTCTCAGGTGACTGATGAGTCCAATGCGGGACCTACAGTCTCTGTAACAGGTGGGGCAGTTGGTGGTTGGAAGGACGGTGGGTGGGGTGCTTGGTTTGTCGTACGCTCCTTCCGCTGTTTGTACCTGGCTTCCGTGTGCTTTTGCCTGCTTCCGACGAAGAGACTCAGCGCCTTCTCGGATGCTTCTCCTCCACTTTGAGTGGTCTTGGGCCAGGGATTCCCAAGAGTCGGTGGGGATGTTACATTTCTTTCAAGGAGGCTTTGAGGGTGTCCTTGAAGTGTTTTCTCTGCCCTCCTGGGGCTCGCTTGCCGCGACGGAGTTCAGAGTAGAGTGTCTGTTTCGGGAGCCCTGTATCAGGCATGCGGGCTACGTGGCCCTCCCATCGGAGCTGATTGATAATGGACAATGCTTCGATGCTGGGGATGTTGGCCTGAGAGTGAACACTGACGTTGGTGCATCTATACTGCCAATGGATTTGCAGAATTTTGCGGAGACAGCATTGGTGGTACTTCTCCAGTGCTTTGAGGTGCCTCCTATACATTGTCCATGTCTTTGAAGCATAAAGGAGGGTGGGAATCATTATGGTTCTGTAGACCATGAGCTTGTGATCTTGGTCTTCAAACACTCTTTTCCTCAGGCGACCGAAGGTTACACTGGCACACTGAGGGTGGTGTTGGGTTTCGTCATGGACATAGGAGCAACAGGAATGGTATTAAAGTTTGCTGATGACACCAAATTAGGGGCAGCGCAAATTGTGAGGAATAAAGCAGTCAGACGTAGACTGAGAGATGGCAGGAGCAGCTCAATGCAATGAAATGGTACATTTTGGGGGTAAATAGATAGTGGGGGTGAATTTTCTTGGAGCTTGACCTGCCTCACCACCCTGAAATGTAGGTTAAGGGGTGATTTGATTGAGGCTTTTAGGATTTTAAAAGGAATTGATAGGGTAGAGAGAAGCTTCCTCCGCTGGTGGGGTGAGTCTAAGACAAGGGGACATAAATCTTAAAATTAGTGCCAAGCCATTCAAGGGTGGTAGAAGTGTGGCAGTCTCTCCTGCAAAAAGCAGTGGATGCTAGCTTAATTATCTTAAATCTGAGATAAATAGGTTTTTTCTAGCCAAGGGTATGAAGGGATTATGGAGCCAAAGCAGATGGCTGGAGTTTGGATACAGATCAGCCATGATCTCAATGAATGGGACAGGCTCAAAGAGCTGAATGGCCTACCCTGGTTTCTATGTTGCAAGGGAACTTGATGGGACGTTCACATGTAAATGAAATTTAGAGGGAGTGCAACGAAGGTTCACCAGACTGATTCCTGGGATGGGGGGATTGTCCAATGAGGTGAGATTGAGTAGACTTGGCCTATATTCTCTAGAGTTTAGAAGAATGAGAGGTGATCTCATTGAAACATACAAAATTCTTACAGGGCTTGACAGGGTAGATGCAGGGGGTAGATGCAGGGAGGATGTTTTCCCTGGCTGGAGGAGTCTAGAACCAGGGGTCACAGTCTCAGAATAAGGGGTCGGCCATATAGGACTGAAATGAGGAGAAATGTCTTCACTTAGAGGTTGGTAAATCTTTGGAATTCTCTACCCCAGAGGGCTCTGGAGGCTTAGTCATTGAGTATATTCAAGACAGAGGTAGATAGATTTTTGGATCTTAAGAAAATCAAAAGGATATGGGAATAGTGCGGGAAGGTGGAGCTTAGGTAGAAGATCAGCCATTATCTTATTGAATGTCAGAGCAGGTTTGAGGGGCCGAATGGCCTACACCTGCTCCAATTCTTATGTCCTTATACCGTACCTAGCGAAAATTTTGAAGACGGAGAGGAAGGAGTTCTGGGGACATTCCCCTCCAGTGAAAGAAAGTCGACCCTAAATAGTAAGATTAACAGAGTGAGAGATCTAGGGACACTTCTTCATAGAGCTTTAAAAGTGGGACTAGAGATAGAAAAGGCCATTAAAAAGGCAAATGGGTTTCGTTTTTTATTTTTACACAGTTATATTGAATATAAAAGCAAGGAAGTGATGCTGAATTTGTACGAGATGGTGAGCCGCAGTTAGAACATTGCACGCCATTCTGAAAAAGTGGGGCTTTTTTCTTCACCAGAAAGAAAAGGTTAATAGGTTCTTCTGAGGCTTTGAAAATGATGAGAAGTTTTGAGGTGGTGAGCAGTGACAGATCGTTTCCACCAGTTAGTGAACTGGGCATAGAGGGGATTATCAGCAGACGAACGATGGGTTACGTTAAATGATTTTTGTCATCGCTCAGAGAGTTATTACAAGGGGCAAAGATCTAGAACTTCATTTGGAAGGGAATTAAAACAAATGGCCCACTTACACAGGATTGCACGGGATATACGGCACAGAAACAGGCCATTCGGCCCAACCAGTCCATGCCAGTGTTTATGCTCCACTCGAGCCTCTTCCCGTTTTTTCCTCATCTAGCTCTGACAGCATAACCCTCTATTCCGTTCTCCCTCATATGCTTATCTAGCCTCCCCGTAACTGCATCGATACTATTCACTTCAATCGCTCCCTGTGGTAGCGAGTTCCACATTCTCACCACTCTCTGGGTAAAGACGTTTCTTCTGAATTCCCTATTGGATTTCTTGGTGACTATCTTATATTGATGGCATCTTGTTATGTTCTTCCCCACAAGTGAAAACACTCTCTCTGTGTCTGCCCTAACAAAACCTTTTCATAAATATTATAGACCTCTATTAGGTCACCCCTCAGCCTTCTCTTTTCTAGCCTGTTCATCCTTTCCTAATAGGTCGAATCTCGCATTTCTGGTATCATCCTTGTAAATTGTTTTTGCACCCTCTCTAGTGCCTAATGTGCTATAATTTCTCTGATACTAGCAGGGTATCCAGGTACAGCATAGTATGGAAGCTTAAGGAGCCTGAAGGGAGGGTCCCGTGTGAGGGGGAGAGTTGTTTTATGTATTGGAAGCTGGGATGGGAACGTTTCCAGCTTACATTTATGATTTTTTCCAGATTTTTAAAAAATTCATTCGTGGGATGTGAGCGTCACTGGCAAGGCCGGCATTTATTGCCCATCCTTAATTGCCCTTGAGAAGGTGGTGGTGAACCGCTTTCTTGAACCGCTGCAGTCTGTGTGGTGAAGGTTCTCCCACAGTGCTGTTAGGTTAGGATTTCCAGGATTTTGATCCAGCGACGATGAAGGAACAGCGATATATTTCCAAGTCAGGAATTCTTATGTTCTTATTAAGACAGAGAAAGACAGTTTCTTAACTGATAAGGGAATAAGGGGTTATGGGGAGCGGGCAGGGAAGTGGACCTGAGTCCATGATCGGATCAGCCATGATCTTATTAAATGGCGGAGCAGGCTTGAGGTGCCGTATGGCCTACTCTTGCTCCTAGACAGATCCTTGGAGGGGAACTTGGAGGTAGCGGTGTTTCCATGCACCTGCTGCCCTGGTCCTTCTTGGTGGTAGAGGTCGCGGGTTTGGGAAGCGCTGTCAAAGAAGCCTTGGCGAGTTGCTGCAGTGCATCTTGTAGATGGTACACACTGCAGCCACAGTGCGCTGGTGATGGAGGGAGTGAATGTTTATGGTGTTGGATGGGGTGCCAATCAAGCGGGCTGCTTTGTCCTGAATGGTGTCGAGCTTCTTGAGTGTTGTTGGAGCTGCACTCATCCAGGCAAGTTGAGAGTATTCCATTGTGACTGTTGAATTTTATAGATGTTTGTGAAGCTATTAATTTTCATGGGCATATAATAGTCCATGGGCGGGGAACCAACATAGCACTAAAAGGAAGATTTCAGAGATTTTTTTTGTGAGTGCAAATTTTTTATCAGATAGTGAGACAAGTGAATAAGTGATTGTTCCACATTGTTTTTTCGTGAATGTGGATTTTGAGACACAATAACATGTTTCATGCACTAAGGCCAAATCAGATGCTGCATGAGAAAATACTGTTTTATTTTAGATGTCGGTATTGGCCAGAACACCAGGAATAACTCCCCTGCTCAACCTCGAAATAGTGACGTGGGATCTTTTACGTTCACCTGCTCGAATAGACGGGGCCTCGATTTAACGTCTCATCTGAAAGACGGCATCTCCGACAGTGCAGCACTCCCTCAGTACAGCACTGGAGCGTCAGCCCAGATTTATGTGCTCAATTTTCTAGTATGGGACTTGAAACCGCATCCTTCTGACTCAGAGGCAAGAGTGCTGCCCACTGAGCCACAGCTGACACTGCCAGATGGATGTGCGTCAGATACACACCGTTTAATTATATAGATCGATAGTAGGCAAGCAACATACAGTATACAGCCTCGTAAGCGTGTGTAGCAAGAGGAGAAAGCATTGTTAGAAGTGAAATGTTAACTTTACTTACTGTTGTACTTTGGTTTGAAATTGGAAATCCATGCAACTTCAGTTGGAAACCCGTCTCTTGGGCACAACAGTGTGACATTGAAGATCTGTGCTGCAGCAAACATTAAAAATGTGATATTGCAGCTTCTGTCGGATGAACTCGATTCACTTTTTGGGCTACAGATTTTCGGGAATTCAGGCCTTTAAGAAACAAAACAAGGTAAAGGTGTGAGAGCAAGAAACTGAAAGTACCCTTGACTGGCTCATATCTTCGAATGTTGTCTCCGTACATATACTGCTATCTCTCCAAAGCCTTTTGGGTGGAGTGAGGGCAGAAACAGTGCAATATTATTTTGGGCCCCGTGTTCCAGCATGTCACCAGACCTGAGAGGTTATATCTGTCAAGAAAGATTGAACAGGCTGAGTTCTTTTCTCTGGAAGAAAGAAGGCTGTGGAAGCGACCTGATCGAGGTCTTTAAGGTCATGAAGGGGTTTGAAAAAGAAAGAAAGACTCTCTCCTCCTTAAGTCCTACCACTTTGACCAAGTGTCCTAATATCTCATTAGGTGGCTCGGTGTCAAATTTTGATTGAAAACACTCCTGTACAGTGCCTTCAAATGCTTTACTACTTTAAAGGCTCTATATAAATGCAAGTTGCAGTTGTTTTAAGGGTAATCTTGTGCCAATTTTAAACAGTTTGCCAGAGCCACCATCTTTGGCTGTATTAATCTGTCAAACTCACTTATCAGGAGCAACACAATGAGGAAAGAAAGATTTTTGGCCTTCAGCCAAAGGTAGCGATGTGGAGGTTTGATGACCTTTTGACTCAGAACGTTTTGTTGTTTGCCAAGACAGGAAGTGGCTTCACTTATTTGAGCCAGTAAATACATTAAAGAATCTTTAAATTCATTTATAATCTGAAGGTCAAGTCTTGAGGTTAGCAAACAGGTTTAGCACCCCAAGGCACTATTTGCCTTCACCTGGGTTTTGTGTCTCAGGAACAAGGCCCCCAGGTATCGCTCCCTCATATTGATGCAGTGGAAAGACTCTACGGGATGTCTCGAAGCAAAAATACAGAAAGAATAGCTTTTCTATATCGCCTTTCAAGACCTCAACACATCCAAAAGCGCTTTACAGCCAATGAAATAGTTTTGAGATGTAGGCACTGTTGTGAAGTAGGAAAGGCGGCAGCCAATTTGCACATAGCAAGCTCCCACAAACAGTTATGTGATAATAACCAAATTATCTCTTTTTCGGTGATGCTGATTGAGGGATAAATATTGGCCAGGACATTGGAGATAACTCTCCTGCTCTTCTTTGAAATAGTGCCAAGGGAGCTTTTACGTTCACCTGAGAGATCAGACGGGGCCTCAGTTTAACATCTCATCCGAATGACAGCACCTCCGACAGTGCAGCACTGCACTGGAGTGTCAGCCTAGAGCTTTTGTGCTCAAGTCCCTGGAGTGGGACTTGAACCCACAACCGTCTGACGCAGAGGCGAGAGTGCTGCCCACTGAGCGATGACTCATCATCATAGGCAGTCCTTCGGAATCGAGGGAGACTTGCTTCCACTCCTGAAGTGAGTTCTTTGGTGGCTGAGCAGTCCAATACAAGAGCCACAGACTCTGTCACAGGTGGGACAGATAGTCGTTGAGGGAAGGGGTGGGTGGGACTGGTTTGCCGCACGCTCGTTCCGCTGTCTGCGCTTGATTTCTGCACGCTCTCGGCGTTGAGATTCAGCGCCTTCTCGGAAGCACTTCTTCCACTTCGGGTGGTCGTGGGCCAAGGACTCCCAGGTGTCAGTGGGGATGTTGCACATTATCAGGGAGCCTTTGAGGGTGACTTTGTTTCATACATCAGTTGGTCATCTGTGCCAGCACTGTGAGCTTTGGAGCACTTCACAATGGTCAATGATTTGCCACCATTCTCCGATGCAGACCAAGAGGCAGAGCACAATAATGTGATTGCACTTTCTAACGCGCACCTGCAGATGGCCAACTTGCTTAAAAATTGAGCAACATAGGAACAGGAGTAGGCCATTCATCCTCTCGAGCCTCTTCTGCCATTCAATGAGATCATGGCTGATCTGTATCATAACTCCATCTACCTGCCTTGGTTCCGTAACCCTTACAACCCTTTCCTAACAAAAATCAATCCATCGCAGTTTTGAAATTTCTATTGATCCCCCCCATCCTCAACAGCTTTTTGGGAGAGAGAGTTCCAGATTTCCACTCCACTTTGTGTGAAGAAGTGCTTCCTGACATCACCCCTGAAGGGTCCAGCTCTAATTTTGAGATCAGCTCCACGGGTCAGCATGCTTATGCTATAACTGCGAACTTTGCATCATGACATAAGGGCACTGAGATGCTCAATGCTTGACAAGGTCAACCATAGTCTTAAATATCCACTGAATATGACTTCCCGGAACAGTTTTCTGGCCGTTACAAAGATCTACGTGTCTATAGGATTGTATGGGCATGTGTAATGTGCATGGAGGGGCCGATTTTCCTGTCCTCATACCACCACTACCCTCCACCATATTGGTGTTCATCCTCCTCTTACTCCTTTAATGCCAATCTCATGCTAACTTTAATCGGGCGGTGTGCACCCAATCTGTGCCCGCCTGCAAACCCCCTGTTTTTCAGGTCCCTGGATGCAGACCTGAAAAAAAAAGAAAGTCTTGCATTTATATAGTGCCTTTCACGACCACTGGACGTCTCAAAGCGCTTTACAGTCAATGAAGTATTTTTGAAGTGTAGTCAGTGTTGAAATGTGGGAAACATGGCAGTAAACTTGCGCACAGCAAGCTCCCACAAACAGCAATGCGATAATGAACAGATAATCTGTTTTTGATATGTTGATTGAGGGATAAATATTGACTGGGACACCGGGGATAACTCCCCTGCTCTTTTTCAAAATAGTGCCATGGGATCTTTATGTCCACCTGAGAGAACAGACGGGTCTCGGTTTAATGTCTCATCAGATAGACTGCACACCTCCGACAGTGCGGCACTCCCTCAGCACTGCACTGGAGAGTCAGCCTAGATTTATGTGTTCAAGTTCCTGGAGTGGGTCTTGAACCCACAACCTTCTGACTCAGAGTGCTGCCCACTTTCACCTAGAAATACCGCTCCTGCTACACTAGAGAGACATACAGCACTGGCAATCAGTAGGCAGAAAGTCTGGAGGTCTGAAGATCACTGCATGATGAAAACAAAAAGTTGCACTGATTTTTTTCTTAGGTCTTCCCATTCTAACCCCCAAGCCCTCCCAACCAGTTCAGAGAAGGTTCACGACGTTGATTCCTGAGATGAAGGGGTGGTCTTATGAAGAAAGGTTGAGTAGGTTGGGCCTGTAGTTATTGGAGTTTAGAAGAATGAGAGGTGATCTTATTGAAACGTATAAGATTCTGAGGGAGCTTGACAAGGTAGATGCTGAGAGGATGTTTCCCTGTGTGGGGGGATTCTAGAACTAGGGGGCAGAGTTTCAGAATAAGGGGTCGCATATTTAAAACGGAAATGAGGAGGGATTTCTTCTCTCAGAGGGTTGTGAATCTTTGGAATTCTCTATCCCAGAGAACTGTGGAGGCTGGGTCATTGAATATAGTTAAGGTGGAGACAGACAGATTTTTGAACAATAGGGGAGTCAAGGGTTATGGGGAGAGGACCGGGAAGTGGAGTTGAGGCCAAGATCAGATCAGCCATGATCTAATTGAATGGCGGAGCAAGCTTGAGGGGCTAAATGGCCTGCTCCTGCTCTAATTTCTTATGTTCTTAACCTACTGGATAGTGGTAGGGAAGGATGCAAGTACAACTTCTGGTGCCCTGCATCTGGGAGAGCTTTCAGCCAACTTGGAGAAAAACGTGGTTAGGGCTGGGGGGTGCAGGGACTAACCCATCCCACCTCGTTACCAGGCGTGCTTTGTGCCTACGGTAACTTCTCATTCTTTCCTTCTGGGGCTAGAGTAAAGGCGCTGTGCATCTCCAACACTTGGAGATTTCTGTAAATTGGAATTCTTCTTGTTACATTGGTGTGCGTAAGTGAGTTTGTTCTGGTGTTATTTATGCGTGCAGCTGCATTTTGGTCTGTATGTATATTTGTGTGTCTATATGTGTCATGTCTGTGTGACACGCGAGGCATTAGCTGGTGAGCGCTCTATAACACTGTTGGAGAGCTATGAAGATGTTGCATGTGTATATGGTGTTGATGCCATTTGGGGTATTTCTCTATGTGTTAATGTGTCTCATCCGCAGTGGTTTGTTTTAATAAAAGTGTTCACCAGAAAAACCACCTTGACACGATGTCCTGAAAAACATATTTTTCTTCTTATTTTTGGAGCTCACGTGGGGTGGGGGTTGAGCGGGGTGTGGTAATCCTCTCGAGATGTCAACTGATCTGTTTATTCAGTGAATGATGAATATATGAAAGTCTGTTTCTCTGTCTCTCTTCAATTTGCCCCACATCTTAGATTCAGAATGGTTACAGCACAGAAGGAGGCCATTTGGCCCATCGAGCCCATGCCAGCTCTCTGTAAGAGCATTTCAGATAGTCCCACTCCCCCGTTCTTTCCCCATAGCCCTGCAATTTTTTGTTCCTTTGGGTACTTATCCACTTCTCTTTTGAAAGCCATGATTGAACTGCCTCCACCATCCTCTCAGGCAGTGCATTCCAGATCCTAACCACTTTCTGCATAAAAAAAGTTTTCCCCCATATTGCCTTTCTGCCAATCACCTTAAATCTTCGTCCTGTGGTTCCCAATCCTTCCGCCAATGGGAACAATTTCTCTCCATCTACTCTGTCTAGATCTCTCAACCTTCTCTGCTCTAAAGAGAACAACCGCAGATTCTCCAGTCTATCCAGGCAATTGAGCTCCCTCATCCCTGGAACCAGTCTTATAAATCTTTTCTGCACTCTCTCTAAGATCTTAAGTCACAAAGTGAAATATGTTTGATCGCAGTTCCCAGTGGACTTGAGCTAAAGCACCAACCTACCCACAATTCAATATTGAGACCCGCACCAATACAAGATTCATCAAAAAGCTTGTTATCACAGTATCATAGAAACTTACAGCATGGAAGCCCATTTCGGACTATCGCATCCGCACCAGCCAACAAAGAGCTACCTAGCCTAATTCCACTTTCCAGTTCTTCGCCTGTAGCCCTGTTGGTTATGCAAGTGCACATCCAAGTACTTTGTAAATGTGGTGAGGGTTTCTGCCTCTACCACTCTTTCAGGCAGTAAGTTCAGACCCCCACAACCCTCTGCATGAAGAAATTTCTTCTCAAATCCCCTCTAAACCTCCTACCAATTACTTTAAATCTATGTCCCCTGGTTGTTGACTTCTCTGCTAAGTGAAACAGGTCCTCCCTATGCACTCTATCTAGGCCCCTCTTAATTATATACACCTCAATAATGTCTCCCCTCAACCTCCTCTGTTTCAAAGAAAACAAACCCAGGCCTATCCAATCTTTCCTCATAGCTAACATTCTCCAGTTCAGGCAACATCCTCGTAAATCTCCTCTGTACCCTCTTTAATATGATCACATCTGTTCTGTTATGTGGTCACCAGAAGTGCACCCACTACTCAAGCTGTGGCCTAACTGGTGTTTTATACAGCTCAAGCATAATCTCCCTGCTCTTGTATTCTATGCCTCGGCTAAAAAAGGCAAGTATTCCGTACGCCTTCTTAACCACCTTATCTACCTGGCCTGCTACCTTCAGGGATCTGTGGACCTGCACTCCAAGGTCCCTTTTCTGTGTCCTACCATTTAATGTGTATTCCCTTGCCTTGTTAGCCCTCCCCAAATGCATTACCTCACACTTCTCTGGATTGAATTCTATTTGCCACTGGTTCTGCCCACCTGATTGGCCATCCCTCTCCCATCATCAGCAACCAATATTTCTCACTTTGCCACACTCTTTCTATTTTGACATTATTACTATGTTCATTGCTGCTGTCAGGTGTCCTCGCGTACTCCTCTTAAACTCCAAATGGGCAGTTCTACATGTCGTTCCTTGTTCCTTGCACCCTCACTGTTTTGAAATGAATGCTTCATTCTGCTAAAAGGAAAGAGCAAGCTAAACACTAGTGAGAGTCCATGGCTGAATAAAGGCATAGGGCACAATTGGGGGTAAGGAAAGAAGCATATATTAAGTACACAGATAGCAAGGGAGTGCATGATAAGGGAGAATATGAAAAGATTAGGAGAGAAGTCGAAAAAGCAATTGGGAAGGCAAAGAACAACTATGAAATTAAATTATCAGAGTGATGAGAATGTGGAACTCGCTACCACAGGAAGCAGTTGAAGCGAATAGTATAGATGCATTTAAGGGGAGGCTAGACAAGCATATGAGGGAGAGGGGAATAGAAGGCTATGCTGATAGATTTAGATGTAGAAAGACGGGAGAAGGCTCGTGTGGTGCATAAACACCTGTCTGGGCTGCTTGGGCCGAATGGCCTGTTTCTGTGCCGCATATCATATGTAATCTTATGCAATTCCCCATCAGCACCTCATATTGAGAGGTCTAACAGGACTTTACACAATGAATCACTTGTTATGTCGGCAAACACGGCAGCTATTCTTCACCAACAACCTCCCACAAACAATCAGAGGAATGACCACTGGAGCTGTTTATTTGGTGATCTTGTTTAAGGGAGGAATGTTGTTTAGGACCTCAACCGAACTGTCCACTCTTTGAATAGTTTCATGGCATTTTTTTAACATCCACCTGTATCATCTGAGCATGCGGATAGGGTCTAGTGTTAAGCCTCGTTCAAACATGATGCGAATCTATTTATTTATTACTGTTTTCAATGAATTTGCCCCGTCAGAAAATCAAACATCAGAACTCAAACCATGAACCCAACTCTGCTCTGCCTGTCGCCCAGCTTGGGACTTTCCAAAGCCTCATGATGGGCTTTCAGATTAAGCAATTCCTGGGTTTTTGAGCCAGGTCAACACTCCACAGCAAAGAGAGGCTCACCTTTAAATTGGGAAAACACTGTGTAAATCTTTTTAGACATTTAGAAACACAATAGGTTCCACCTCTAAAATACTGCTATACTAAGTGAGGTTTAAACCTGGAGAACAGGTTTAGAATCATAGAATGATATAACACAGAAGGAGGCCATTCGGCCCATCATGCCTGTGCTGGCTCTTTGAAAGAGCTATCCAATTAGCCCCACTCCCATGCTCTCTCCCCATATCCCCGCAAAATTTTCCTCTTCAATTATTTAACCAATTTTCTTTTGAAAGTTTTTATTGAACCTGCTTTCACTGCCCTTTTAGGAAGTGCTATGGTCGCAATGGGGGAGAAATTCGGGTCATTTGCGCTTCCTATTAGCGTCCCCGGGGACGCAAACGACTTTGCGACTGGACGCGGTGCCGCTAACGACTCTTGCTAAATTCGGCGGGAGATTAGCGGCGGCGGTAACCCATAGTGCCCCCGCTCTGCTAGGCCGGCTCTGCTGACGTCATCCCTGCTCAGTGCCCCATTAGTGCCCCAGATCCTAAATTGGGTTTCGCCCCCTGAAGCGGTGACAGCGACAGCTTCAGGGGGCGCGTACCGGGCGGCTGGCTGCTCGCAGGGCCAACGTTAAAGGGGAAGTGGCCGGCTGCTCCTAAATAAAATGGCCGATTGTCATGTGCGCTCCGTTGCCGCTTCGAACGCGGGGTCCATGCCGCGATCGGTCAGCCCTCTGATTGAGTGCTGGGGCTGTTGGTGTGGCAACCTCGCTCACCAGTGGTCCAGGCACCGCCCTTTGTTTGCTGCAGAGTTTGCAGCTTGGGCCTTTCCCTTTAATTCAGGGAAGAGTCCTCCTACACGGCAGTGCGTAACGCGGCTGTGCCGTGCGCCCCGTTCTCGCCCCAGAAAAGAAGTGGCGCGCTTAATTTTGCCCTCCACTTCCTTTTGAAGGCGGTAACCCCAATTTCTCGCGAGAGGCAAAACTTCTGCGCCTGCTGAGTATTACCCACTATCATCTCTAGACAGTGTACAGTGAAGAAGTGTCTGATCGGGTGTTTCGCGAAGATGCCGGTGAGCATGCGGACCTATCCTCGTGAGCTGTAATTAGTTTACAAAACAAAACTTCACTTACTCATCGTATACATAGTCACCAACGTCATCAACCTGCACTTCACACTGAGGGTCATTTTGGGAAATGTTTCGTGCCCAGCAGCATGTCATCAATTGGATGTAATCCACAGTACATTTCAAACCTTCGTTCTCTGTTCCGAAGCAGAAGTGGAAGAAGATTATGCAAGGGCCACATTTTTGCTTCATCGTCTGGAAATCTTGTCCTCCACGCAGTGAACTGAAATCGCGCGCAAATTTCCTCGGCTCCTCGCACCTGCATTCGCATTGGGGCCACGCTTTGGGAGGTGCCCCCGGTGGTTAAGTGAAGGACTGTGCCAGCGCAAAGGTAAACAGTGGCCTTAGGGGGTGGGGTTGATGGGGCAGTGGGCGGAGGTGTGGGGAGGGTGATTGCGGGTCTTGGGGTGTAATCAGTGATGTTGGGGTGGCGGGGGGTGGTGGAGGGGGGAGGTGGTGGGGAACAAAGTACACATGGACTGCAACAGTTCAAGGGACATGCTCACCACCACCTTCTCAGGGCAAAGAGAGATGGCCAATAATTACATGGAATTACATAGAATTTACAGTCATTCGGCCCAATTGGTCTATGTTGGTGTTTATGCTCCACATGAGCCGTTCCAACTTCTCTTCATCTCACTCTGTCAGCATAACCTCTATTCCTTTCTCCCTCATGTGCTTATCTGGCTTACCCTTAAATGCATCTATGCTATTGGCCCCAACCACTCCCTGTGGTAGCGAGTTCCACAGTCTCACCACTCTCTGGGTAAAGAAATTTCTCCTGAGCTCCTTATTGGATTTACTAGTGACTATGTTGTATTTATGGCCCCTAGTTTTGGACTCTGCCACAAGTAGAAACATCTGCTCTGTGTCTACCCTATTGAACCCTTTCATTAATTTTAAAGACCGCTCCTACAAATAGTAATTATTGGGGGAGAAATTAGGAAGGTTTGCGGTGGGGTGAGGCGCTAACGGGGCATAAACGACTTTTCGCCTGGGCGCAGCACCACTAACGACTCCCCATTAAATTCCGCGGGAGTTTAGCGATGGCGGTAACCGGTAGCGCCCCGCTCCGCTGCGCCAGCGCTGACGATGTCATCACTGTGCGCAATGACCTGTTTTCTCCCTGGAGCAAAGTTTTGGCAGCGCCCGTGAAGCTGTGCCGGGCGATGTCAGCGACGGTTCCATGGGGCGCGCACATGGCAGCTGGCCGCTCGCTAGTTAAAGGGGAGGTGGCTTGCGCAATAAAATATCGTCTGACTTACCGGTCGCGGCCCGTTGCCACCTTGAACACAGGGCCCGTGCTACGATCTGGCAGCCCGACACTTGGCTTGAGTGCCGGACTGGTGGCACGGCACCCCGCTCCCCGGTGGTCTAGGTAGGGCCCCCCCCCCCCCCCCCCAGAGTCTGCAGCTTGGGCCTTCCCCTTTAATTAAGGGAAGAGCGCCCCCCTATGCGGCAGCGCTGCGTGGCCCAGTGCGTAGCGCTGCGTCCCGCTCCCTCTGCTTCCGCCCCCTTAGTGCCCCGGAGAGGAAGTGGAGCGCGTTTTTTTTTGAGTTCCGCTTCTTCTCGGTGGCGGTAAGCCCAATTTCGCGGGCGGGGTGGGACTTCCGAGCCTGGTTCAGGAACTCCTGCCTTACGGATGTTACCAGCCCCAGACTGGAGACTACGCACATTCCCGGCCATCAAATGATATTGCGGCTTTGATAGTGTGACCCACATCCCGAGAACAGCATTTAAAAAAAAACATTTCCCAGTGGGACTGAGCCTACAAAACATGCAAACAATTCATAACTAGAAATGGAAATATCTGAGTACGTACCATTTACACATCCGAGAACTGAGACAAACACGGAAGCTGTGAAGGCAATGAGCCCCAATTGCAGGCGGAATCCTTTCATGCTTTGATAATGCTGGGAAAACAAAGGGAAAAACTGGTTAGCTTTCCTTTCAGTTTAACTGTGCAATCCGAGAAATATGGGAATCATGTCCTCCCTGGGTATCGTGTCAATAAGGGAATTAAGGGTTATGGGGAGCGGGCGGGTAAGTGGAGCTGAGTCAACGGCCAGATCAGCCATGATCTTGTTGAATGGCGGAGCAGGCTCGAGGGGCTAGATGCTTCACAGGAGTATTATGAGACAAAAAAACAATAAAAAGAAATTAGGGCAAGTGACCAAAAGCTTGGCCAAACAGGTAGGTTTTATGGAACGTCTTGAAGGAGGAGAGAGAAGTAGAGAGGTGGTGAGATTTAGGGAAGGAATCCCCGAGCTTGGGGCCTAGGCAACAAAAGTTATGGCTGCCAATGGTTGAGCGATTATAATCAGGAATGCTCAAGAGGGCAGAATTAGAGGAGCGCAGACATCTCGGGCGTTGTGGGGCTGGAGGAAATTACAGAGATAGAAGGTGTGAGGCCATGGAGAGATTTGAAAACAAGGATGAGAATTCCAGATCCTAACCACTCGCTGTGTAAAAAACGTTTTTCCTCATGTCGCCTTTGGAGCTTCTGCCAATCACATTAAATCTGTGTTCTCTGGTTCTCGACCATTCTGTCAGTGAGAACAGTTTCTCCCTATCTCCTCTGTCCAGACCCCTCCTGATTTTGAACACCTCTATCAAACCTCCTCTCAACTTCTCTGCTCGAAGGAGAACAGCCCCAGCTTCTCCAGTCTATTGATCTCTGTCTTGAAGATACTCAACGACTGAGCCTCCGCAGCCCTGTGGGGTAGTTTTGCGCGGGAGCAGTCCAACAATCGTGGTGGCAGGGGTGGGAATTACATATCTGCAGAAATGAGACTGAAAGTTGAGAAATTGAACTCAATCAATCATGTGGTTTCTGGGCTGGCATCTGTTTTCCTCTTTGAACCTCCTGGTCATCACCAACAGGTTCTCGTTCAATCAATAGTATGATTCGAGACATGCTATAGAAATGTAAACGGTTTACTGATAAAAAAAGACTTTACTTAAGATCGACAAACATTCGTTCATTATTTTGCACCTCACTCACTGACACAGTGTTGAGCAGAACAAAGAGTCAACCATGTCAAACAGGAACTGTTTGCGAAAATAGACTGGTCATTTGACTTTTGATAGTGGCGCTGTATCAAAGCATCTAACATTTAGCACAGGAAACTAAACCCTGGCTTCGGTGTGGTGAGCGCACACTAAATAGGCACCGTTACAACTTGGTCTCAACCGAATAAGCCTCATCCTGTTCTTAACTAGGGACCGATCAGCTCTGTGTCAGAGTGCATTGTAACCTCAGCTGAAGCCAAAGATACACTGTCCATTACACCCGGCATCTCATCCTTGTTCTCAAATCCTTCCCTCTCTCTGCAATCTCCTCCAGCTCTACAACACCAACCCCCACCCCCAGCCGGTATCTGCGCTCCTTTAATTCTGCCCTCTTGAGCTTCCGTGATTATAATCGCTCAATCATTGGTGGCCGTGCCTTCACCTGCCGAGGCCCTAAGCTCTGGAGTTCTCTCCCTAAACCTCTCCGCCTCTGTTTCCTTCTTCAAGACGCTCCTTAAAACCAGCATTTGGAGGCCTGCCCTAATTTCTCCTTATGTGGCTTGGTGTCAAATTTTTTTGTCTCATAATACTCCAGTGAAGCACCTAGGGACAAGTTGTTGTTGTTGAAATGGAAAGACTACACCGGGGTAGTAGAGGGAGCTTTTCTGAGGTTGTAGGTAAGCTAGGTTGTCACGGCGGAGTAGGAGCTTCACTCTGGATTTAATGTTCACTGCACTTGACCTTCGAGTGCTCAATAATGGATGGAAAAGTACACAACAAATTGTGTTATTCTTTGCATTGAAAGTTGAAGATATTTATTTTCTAACATGCTCTAAAGTTTTCCTCAAGCCTCATCATGCCTTGGTGGGGAGAACAAGGAGAACCTGGACCCATGCCTCTGCCTACATTGCCTTGAGATGCCCATTAGCAGAATGGCCCTTCCACTGATTTCCTTCCCCTCCCACTGTGGAAAAATTCCCAACGTGGTATATTCCCATGTTTCGGCGAAGATAGGGAGCTGGGCGTGTGGTCCTATCACTTTCTGGCGCACCAACACCAACAAGTTTATTTAACTTTGTAATGTATGCACTTGTGAGGTTTGTATAGCTGTTACATTGTGAGTGGCTTAGCCAGTCATGTGATGTTCACAAGACTCAATAAAACCCCAGTCAGTTGAGTCTCAGTCATCCATGACGAGGTATGCAATTGCGAGTGATAAACTGGTAATGTGTAGTGTGATTGTTAAACCTTTGTTAATAAACTAAATAGTCCTTAATAGCAATGTGATTTCTTAAGCAAAGAACCCATGAAGCAAATACACTGGAAACTTAGATTAAATCTTGCTGTCATTTTTGCTAAGCAAAATCAAGAGGTTACATTCTCTCTGCTGCTGTTTGTTTACAAAATAAAGAAAGTGAAAGCCAACCCATGACCACTTTAACTATCGATGCTTTCTCCCCACCTACCTTCTCTTGCAAGGACTCAACTGCACAAACTCGATAACATGATAGCGTCTCGTGGGCGTGAGCCCACAGCACAAAGTTGCCAGAAATTTAAGCACCAAAAGGGAATTCAGAAGAAACTTCTTTACCCAGAGAGTGCTGAGAATGTGGAAGGCGCTACCACAGGGAGCGACTGAAGCGACTAGTACAGACACATTTAAGGGGAGGCGGGACAAGCATATGAGGCAGATGGGAATAGAGGGATATGCTGATAGATTTAGATGAGGAAGGATGGGAGGAGGTTCGAGTGTAGCATAAACGGCGGCATGGACTGGTTGGTCGAAATGGCCTGTTTCTGTGCCGTATATCCTGAAATTCTACGTAAAATGGAGGCTTCCATCAGAGTCTGGCTATGTACTTAGTAGAAATGCTGCAGTGGTATGGGGTGACGAGGTGCTTTACTGAGTTTGAGATTAAAATGTGTTTTTGGTGCAGTGGAGAGGGCATTTTAATCTGTATCTAACCGTGCTTTACCTGACTAAGAAAACAAAGGGGCTCAAACTCTTCAAATAAATGTAATTAAAAAAAGAAAACTCAATGTGATTTTCCTGTAAATAACAACAGAAAATGCTGGAAATACTTAGCGGGTCAGGCAGCATCTGTGGGGAGAGAAACAGAGTTAATGTCTCAGGTCAGAAGTGGAAAAAGTTAGAGATATGACAGGTTTTAAGGAAGTGCAGAGGCAGGGAAAGGGGGTGGGGAGGAAATCATGGGATTTTCCTGTATCTTGACATGTTGTGCATAGTTCCTATTACAATTGTCGCAAATTTAGTGAGGGGATATGACTATAAACAGCTGAGGAAACTCTTAGTCCAAATGTAACTTAAGGAGTAACTGCTTTACACTGAAGTGGGAATTCCTCGATCCTGAGCTCCCACCGGGCAGCTGTGCTCAGAGGGAGCATGTTGGAGCATTGGGCCTACAATGTTGTCTATCTATCTCTACCATCTCTGATCCTCACACACTGCAGCGGTGTCACTGGTACACCACAGTGGAGCACCAGCATCGAAACGTACTGATCATGTTTACGTGACTTAGAATAGATCTTGCTAAAAGAGTTCAATTATGAGGACAGGTTGCACAGACAAAGCCTGCATTCCCTCGAATATAAAAGATTAAGACGTGATCTCAGTGAGGTGCAGAAGATAATAAAAGGAATTGATAGGATAGACAGAGAGAAACTATTTCCATTGGTTGGGGTAATCCAGAACAAGGGGCATAATTAGAGCCAGGCCGTTCAGAGGTGATGTCAGGAAGCACTTCTTCACACAAAGGGTGGTGGGAATCTGGAACACTCTCCCCTCAAAAAGCTGTCGAGGCCGGGGATCAATTGAAAATTTCAAAACTGAGATTGATAGATTTTAGTTTTTCTTGAATGTCACATTTGTTTTTGTGTATTTTTATCCCTTTCTCTTTGTCCATCTCTCCCCTAAGACACCAAAGGAACTGCCATGTGTTTGTGAGGTTGTGAAAGGTGCTATATAAATGCAAGTCTTTCTTTTTTTCTTTCTCTCTTTCCTTGTTTCTCTTTCTCTTTTTCTCTTTCTTTCTTTACTTGTTTCTTCTTTCTATCTTTCCTTCCTTCTTTCTTTCTGAGAGCTACAAAGCGTATTCAGCACTTGAAAGGTTAGTTCTGTCGTTTCCTGTTATGTGACTGAAAGTCATTCAATGTGATTGACAGGTTAATAATATCGTGCCTGTTGTCACAAGTGGCTCTCGGCAACTGTTGATATTGACATCCATGTCAGATCCCCTACCGTTTGGCGCGAATACCTTGTACGCAGGTATACGTGCTGTGAAGCGCAGGGTAAAAAATTAGTAACACTTATTGTGACTGAATCTCCGACAACACTAAAACTGCGTCTCAGCAGAATTCAGTGTGTGTTTATTTGATTATGAGTTCAAACCAACTGTGCACATGTGATCATCTACATGTGCAGTTGATTCAACAACAACTTACATATATATATATATATACATATGTCATCATCATCATCATCATCATAGGCAGTCCCTCGAAATCGAGGAAGACTTGCTTCCACTCTAAAAGTGAGTTCTCAGGTGACTGTACAGTCCAATACGGGAATTACAGTCTCTGTCACAGGTGGGGCAGACAGTGGTTGAAGGAAAGGGTGGGTGGGGAGTCTGGTTTGCCGCACGCTCCTTCCGCTGCCTGTGCTTGATTTCTGCATGCTCTCAGCGACGAGACTTGAGGTGCTCAGTGCCTTCCCGGATACTATTCCTCCACTTAGGGCGGTCTCGGGCCAGGGATTCTCAGATGCCGGTGGAGATGATGCACTTTATCAAGGAGGCTTTGAGGGTGCCCTTGAAACATTTACTTAAGCACAAAAATCTAGGCTGACACTCCAGTGCAGTGCTGAGGAAGTGCTGCAGTGTCAGAGGTGCCGTCATTCAGATGAGATGTTAAACCGAGGCCCCGTCTGCTCTCTTGGGTGGATGTAAAAGATCCCATGGCATTACTTTGAAGAAGAGCAGAGGGGTTTATCCCTGGTGTCCTGGCTAATATTTATCCCTCAATCAACATCACTAAAACAGATTATCTGGTCATTATCACATTGCTGTTTGTGGGAGCTTGCTGTGCACAAATTTGCTGTGCGCAAATGCTTTTTTCACATTACAAAAATGACTACACTTCAAAAGTACTTCATTGGCTGTAAAGCGTATTGGGATGACCGGAGGTCGTGAAAGGCGCTATATAAATGCAAGTTCTCTCTTCTTTTTCTTGTAGTTAGTGAAGTTTTGGTACAGTATTCGCTTGTTGAGTTGAGTTGAATATTGTGCGCTCATTACTTTCAATTCAACAACAACTTGTATTTATATAGTGTCTTTATTGTAATAAAAACATCCCAAGGCGCTTCACAGGAGTATTATCAAACAGAATTTGACACCGAGCCACAGAAGAAGATATTAGGATAGGTTGGTCAAAGAGTTTGGTAGATTTTAAGGAGCATCTTAAAGGAGGGGAGAGAGGTCGAGAGGCAGAGAGATTTAGGGAGGGAATTCCAGACCTTAGGACCTCGGTACTGGATGGCACGGCCGCCAATGATGGAGCGATGGAAATTGGAGATGAGCAAGAGGCCAGGATTGGAGGAACATAGAGGGTTTTAAGGCTGGAGGAGGTTGCAGAGAAAGGGAGGGGGCAAGATCATGGAGGGATTTGAATACAAAGATGAAAATTTCAAACTGGGCCGGGAGACAATGATGGGCAGTGAGAACAGGGGTAAATGGTGAACTGGACTATGATGCGAGTTAGGATTGGGGATATAGATGAAGTCATGTTCATGGTGTAGGTTTCAGGCTGCACATCTTCCCTGATGCATGGAGCTGTTAGGAAGCCGTCCATGCTAATTCACGTGCCCTGAAAGTTATCGGAGGAACTGTGTGGGCGCGTTTCTATTACAGTGAGGGCGGCCTCCACCTGTAACTCTGTCATATAAGGCACGATCACTGTTTGCCATTCCTGATCTCTGGATGTCAGATTCTTCCTTTTATCTTGGAAGACAGGATTAGAGAGACAAAAGGGATGATGGGCCGACGTGAGATGGTAATGGTAGAAGTTAGAAAAAGATTAGTCTAGATAGGATGTGATTGGCGGAATAATGACCAGCTGCCATGGGAAACAGAGAGAAATTATATAAGATCGGGGGGAGGGGTTCTTTTATCTTGATGGGTGATGACCTGTGGGGCCTGTGCAAGATTAACTTGGACAATAAATGGGGTAGAGGAGCAGAAGGATCAGGAGGCACAGATACACAAGTCACTGAAAATAACAACACAGATTAATAAGGCCATAAAAAAGCAAACCAAGCACTGGGGTTCATTTCTAGAGGGAAGATATTTCCACTTGTGGGGGAGACCAAAACTAGGGGTCATAAATATAAGATGGTCATTAATAAATCCAATAGGGAATTTAGGAGAAACTTCTTTACTCAGAGAGATGTTAGAATGTCGAACTGCTACCACAGGGAATGTTGAGGTGACTAACATAGATACATTTAAGAGAAACACACGAGGGAGAAAGGAATAGAAGGTTATGCTGATTGGGTGAGATGAAGTAGGGGTGTGAGGAGGCTCGTGTGGAGCATAAATGCAGCATGGACCATTTGGGCCGAATGGCCTGTTTCTGTGCTCTTGACTCAATGTTATATGTCGTTCTGTGCAACTTCCCATGTTATACTACCTGCAACGGGGGATATATTCAGAGCACACATCTGTTAACCCATATTTACAGGGGCCTACAATGCCTCTAGCTCTCTGCACATTGTTTATACCTAGGAGTAAGCAGATGAGGGAAAGTCACACGTCTACATTTAGTTGCAGCCGTCTGCTGTAAAAGTATCCACAAATGCAACGTTAGAACAATGACTTATATAAAAAGTATCTGAGATCAGCATGAGAAGGGAAACAATTGGTGGTATTCTTAGTGTGCAAATCATGATGTTAGCAGAAAGAAAGATTTGCATTTATTTCGCACCTTTCACAACCTCAGGACATCCCAAAGCACTTCACAGTCAATTAATTACTTTGGGAGTGTAGTCACTGTTATAACATAGTAAAGGCAGCAGCCAATTTGCATACAGCAAGATCCCACGAACAGCAATGTGACAATGACCAGATAATCTGTTTCAATTATGTTGATTGAGGGATAAATATTGGCCCAGACACCAGGGATAATTCCCCTGCTCTTCTTCGAAATAGTGCCATGGAATCTTTTACATCCACCTGAGAGAGCAGGCGGGGCCTCGGTTTAACATCTCATCCAAAAGATGTCACAGCACTCCCTCAGCACCAACACTGGAAATATCAGCCTGGATTTTTGTACTCAAGTCTCTGGGGTGGGACTTGAACCTACAACCTTGTGTGCTCAGAGGCAAGGGTGCTGCCCACTGAGCCACAGCTGACACTAGGTGCTGGGCAGGACTGGGATTTGAATTTGCAGCCTTCCTTTCTGGGAGGATTCTGGTGGACCGCGGGTGTTTGAACTGAGCGATTACATGTGAAGAGGTGCCACATTGTGCGTGTACCAGTCAGACATTAAACGCGGGGACAGAATTATAAAAATCCCAGCTCTGCTATTTGCGGTCATGGGTGATGAAATATTCTAATTGTTCGGTTTCTTGGATGACTTTTTCTGGTAACAGGAATGAACAAATGATAGAGAGAGAGGTACAGATGAACTATTGCTGAGGTAAACAGTTAATTTACAGACACGCTGCTTCCAATCAACACTTATTATTTCCTGTTTTCTTACCATCAAGTGACCTCAAAACCTCAAAATATTCAATTCGCCCCCATTAAAGAATGATATTTTCAGTGAGCGCTCTACCCACCTCTGAGCAAAGAAATATTTAACTCTTCTGCAGCTTTAGGGCCATGTAGACATTTATTCACAATATGAGAGGCAAGCTATGATTCATATTAGAATAGATTCATTGCCTTCCTGTCGGACAAAGCCTCAATATGAAAATTCTCAGCCTTATTTCCAAATCTCTTCGCGGCCTCGTATGTAACCTCCTATCTCTGTAACCTCCTCCAGCCCCACAACCCTCCAAGATCTTTGCGTTCCTCCAAGTTGCTCCACTATCGGTAGCCATGCCTTCAGCTGCCGGAGCCCTAAGCTCTGGAATTCCCTCCCCAAACCTCTCTGTCTCTCTCTCTCCTTCTATAAGACACCCTGTTAAAACCTACCTCTTTGACCAAGCTTTTGGTCACCTGTTCCTAATATCTCCTTATGTGGCTCGGTGTCAAATTTTGTTTGATAAGGCACTTTGAGATATTTTACTATGTTAATGGTGCTTTATAAATACGTTGTTGTTATTAATAACAGTACCTCACCCTAAGCCTCTGTTCTACCTGTCTCTCCATCTTGTTCTGGTCTCTACCCCAGTCCCCTCTACTTTGCACTGCTCGTTCTCCAATCACACTCATCACCGGTTGGCCTTTTTCTTATATTATACAGAACTGTCTATCACCTTCTACACTAACGAGATAATCCTACAGTTTCCACTATCATCCTTCTTTCTTCTGTCTGCAGAGCAAGATCTCCAAAACAATCATTTTGACATCTCTCTCTCCTCCTTTTTAGAATCATAGAAATTTACAGCACGGAAGGAGGCCATTTTGGCCCATTGTGTCTGCGCCGGCTGACCAAGAGCTATCCAGCCTAATCTCACTTTCCAGTTCTTGCTCCTTAAAGCCTACCTCTTTGACCAAGCTCTTGGTCACCTGCCCTAATATCTCCTCATCTCTGGAATTCCCTACCTAAATCTCTCCGGCTCTCACTCCTTCTATAAGACACTCCTTAAAACCTATCTCTTTGACCAAGCTTTTGGTCACCTATTCCTAATATCTCCTTATGTGGCTCGGTGTCAAATTGTGTCTGATAACGCTCCTGTGAAGCGTCTTGGGATATTTTACTATGTTAACGGCGCTATATAAATGCAAGTTGTTGTTGGTGTCACTCCCCAATGGCAGGTATATGGCTTATACTGTTGGTACCCTGATTCCTGTATCAGGCTGAGAAAGCAAAACTTCATGCCCAGGGTACTGGATGACACAGTGGGTTAAGCAAACTACACTCTTGCATCTGACACCTGGGTGTAGGTCCAATCCAGAATGATGCGATAAAGATTCCTTCTGTCTGCTGCCTAAAGGGCCCAACATCAACAACATCAGTAACTATGCTCCTCAGAATAAATACTTTGAGGGGAACAGAGGGCTACGAACAGGAAAGGGAGGAATTTAGGGAAGACCAAGGGAGAGGTGGGTTCCGAGAACGTTTTTTTGAAGGCAGGGAGTAGATCGACACAGTAAACATGCACGCCAACCTAGAAAGAATCATAGAATGATAGAGCATAGAAGGAGGCCATTTGGCCCATCGTGCCTGTGTCGGCTCTTTGAAAGAGCTGTCCAATTAGACCCACTCTTCCTGCTCTGTCCCCGTAGCCCTACAAATGTTTCCTTTTCAAGTAGTTATCCGACAGCTAGCAAGTGCTCAGCAACAGCTTGCAAATAAACTAGCATCGCCCTGACATGTTAAAAATAAACAACACAACTGCCCTGATTATCAACCAATAATATGTGTCAAGACCATAGTTACACAGGCCTGTAACATAAGCTGTAGACACTCCCTATTGAGGGGGTCCATTTAAACTCCGACACACTAGTGGGCAGGAGGTGCGGGTTGGAGACGGGCAACAACACGATGGTCCTCAGCAGGGTGTGTGGAATTCGAACATAACAACCTAAGAATTAGGAGCAGGAGTAGGCTATTTGGCCCCTCGAGCCTGCTCTGCCATTCAATGAGATCAAGGCTGATCTTCCACCTCAAATCCACTTTCCTGCACTATCCCCATATCCCTCGATTCCCTTAATATCCAAAACTCAATCGATCTCTGTCTTGAATATACTCAACGACTGAGCCTCCACAGCCCTCTGGGGTAGAGAATTCCAAAGATTCATCACCTGCTGAATGAAGAAGTTTCTCCTCTTCTCAGTCCTAAATGGCCGAAACCTTCATTCTGAGACTGGAATCCCTGGTTCTAGACTCCGCAGCCAGGGGAAACATCCTCCCTGCTTCTACCCTGTCAAGCCTTGTAAGAATTCTGTATGCTCCAATGAGATCACCTCTCATTCTTCTAAACTCTCGAGAATATAGGCCTTGTCTACGCAGTCTCTCCTCGGACCCTTAATCTCCTGTCACTTGTACTGGTGGACAACCAATGGGGATGAGGGAGGGGATTGAAGGAGTTCGAGAGCAGGGCCAAAGAATGAGGGAAGAGGCGGATCGGCCGGGAACAGTGACTGGTGATCTCACTCTGTGTACCGCCTTACTGTTTACTCTCTGAGCTCTGTGGGTGCGAGGAAGTTTTACTTTCACACATGAACGTGCTAGCGCCTGCGTCTCTGCACACATGAAGCCATTTTGCATTATATAATCAGCGTGACATTTTTAAAATACTTTTCTTTCCACCTGCGCCTTCTTCCCTGTGAGCCCCTCCAGCCCTCCAGCAACTCATCCAAGTGACCCTTTTTTTGATGGATGAGCCTAGGCAGTAAAGGGTAGTCGATTGTAACCAAACTGGCCAGGCAGGAAGCCAACGGGAACCGAATGGACCGCCAGCTTTGCACCCTGCCCAATATCAGTCCATTGACGTCAATGGAGAGTAAAGGTAGTTTAAAAGGCATATAGAATGTTTTCATTTATTAGCCAAGGCATAGAATACAAGAGCAAAGAAGTTCTGTTTGAACTGCATCCAACATTAGTTAGGCCACAGCTAGAGTACTGCGTGAAGTTCTGGGCACCACATTACAGGAGGGATGTGATCGCACTAGAGAGGGTACAAAGGAGATTTATGAGGATGTTGCCAGGACTGGAGAATTTTACCTATGAAGAAAGATTGGATAGGCTGTGGTTGTTTTCCTTGGAACAGAGGAGGCTGAGGGGAGACCTAACTGAGGTGCATAAAATTATGAGGGGCCTCCATAGGGTGGATAGGAAGGACCTATTTCCCCGAGCAGAGGGGTCAACAACCAGGGGACATAGATTTAAAGTAGTTGGTAGAAGAATTAGAGGGGAGATGAGGAAACATTGCTTCACCCAGAGGGTGGTGGGGTCTGGAACTCACTGCCTGAAAGGGTGGTAGAGGCAGAAACCCTCATCACATTTAAAAGATACTTGGATGTGCACTTAAAGAGCTGTAACCTACAGGGCTACGGACCTAGTGCTGGAAGGTGGGATGAGGCGCTCTTTTTCGACCAGCACGGACACGATGGGCCGAATGGCCTTCTTCTGTGTTGTACTTTTCTGATTCTATGATAAAATCGGGGATGTGGTAAAACCAGAATTGCGCTTGATCCCGTCAGTTTCCTGATCTGTGGGTTCGCCTAAAGTTGACCCTCAAGTATCAGTTGACTACTTCGCTATGGAGCACTACAGAACATCCTGAAGCTGTCCTCACCAGCCCTCATGCTTTCTATTGTGGGTTACTGCTTAACCATCAGGAGTGGGAACACTGGCTGAAGGCAATTGTAATGCCCCTATTGCTTCTTCAGCTCAGATCAACAAAAGACTTGCATTTCTAGGCTGACGCTCCAGTGCAGTGCTGAGGGAGTGCTGCACTGTCGGAGGTGCCATCTTTCGGATGAGCCGTTAAACCGAGGCCCTGTCTGCTCTCTCAGGTGGACGTAAAAGATCCCAAGGCACTATTTCGAAGAAGAGCAGGGGGAGTTATCCCTGGTGTCCTGGGGCCAATATTTATCCCTCAATCAACATAACAAAAAAACAGATTATCTGGTCATTATCACATTGCTGTTTGTGGGAGCTTGCTGTGCACAAATTGGTTGCTGCGTTTCCCACATTACAACAGTGACTACACTCCAAAAATACTTCATTGGTTGTAAAGCACTTTGAGACATCCGGTGGTCGTGAAAGGCGCTATATAAATGCAATTCTTTCTTTCTACAGCACCTTTCACAACCTCAGTACGTCTCAAAGCGCTTTATAGCCAATGAATTACTTTCGAAATGTCGGACACGCAGCAGCCAAATTGTGCACAGCAAGCTCCCGCAAATCGCAATGCACGAATGAGCAGATAATCAGTTTTAGTGATGTTGATTTGAGGGATAAATATTGGCCAGGACATCGGGAGAACTCCTGTGTTTCTTCAAAATAGCGCTGTGGGATCTTTTACGCCCGCATGGTTAAACGCCTCAAACAAAAGACGGCAAATCCGACAGTGCAGCACTCCCTCAGCTTTGCACTGGGATTGTCAGCTTAGATTCTGTGCTCAAGTCTTTGGAGTGGAGCTTGAACACTTACAACCTTCTGACTCAGAGGCGAGAGCGCTACCCACTGAGCCACGGCTGACGAGAAAGAGTTCAAAGAGAGCGGAAAGAAAACCGCAGAATTTTTTTTCGTGCCACTGTGATATTTTCTCTTGGGCGCTGCTCGGGGTAGTGCTCTGGAGATTCATTCCTGGCGCACTCCAGGGCAATCCAGGAGGGTTGGCAACCCCTAGTGCATCTGTGCGTGAGCTGATGAATTTCAACACTGCATTTGAAAACCAAAAATAGGGCAGTCACCCCTCTGATGGTGCATTCAGATAAACCCACACTTGTGCCTACACGCAGGAAGCTGGACATATAGACAGGACATTGCAGTAGCAAGTCGAGAACAAATATCTAGGTGTCAACAAACTTATTTTAGCCGGCCACACCAAAACCCCCAGCATCGAGCTTTATCTTCGGATTTGCAGTATGTAAATTTGTTTTCCCAATCGCAAAGCTTGAACCAATTTGAATTTATTTTTGTTGCTCGGGCCTGTGCAACCACAGAATGTACAATCATCTCTGATAAACTGAAATGTGTTCGGCAGCGACTGACTAATAACCCACAGTATCGAGTCGATTCCTTCAGTCCAGGGGTGCTAACACAGTCTGGTGAGTTGTACTTGCTTACCCGCCAAGGTATATGTTGTCCCCCTCCTCTTAGTTAGGTTACATAAACACAACAACAACTTGTCCTTATATAGCGCCTTTAACGTAGTAAAACATCCCAAGGTGCTTCACAGGAGAGCATTATCACACAGAATTTGACATCAAGCCACGTAAAGGAGATACCTGTATTTGGAACAGGTGGCCAAAAGCTTGGTCAAAGAGGTAGGTTTCAAGGGGTGACTTTAAGGAGGACAGAGGCGGAGAGGTTTAGGGAGGGAATTTCAGAGCTTAGGGCCCAGGCAGATGAAAGCACAGCCACCAATGATGGGGGCGATGAAAAGCAGGGATGTGCAAGTAAAACTTATGCTTTTATTTCTTTCCAATTCTGTTCTGTTAAATGCTTAATAGAGCTTTAATCAATAACTCAGTGATGTCCCATGTATGGTAGGCCTGCCTTCCAAATCCACACCCATAGCACGCTGCCCTTCAATACACAGTGGATGAATAACAGTGGGGTTTTAGTAGTGTCAGCTGTGGCTCAGTGGGTAGTACTCTTGTCTTTGAGTTGGTAATGGTTGTAGGTTCAAGTCCCACTTCAGGGAACTTGAGTACATAAATCTAGGCTGCCACTCCAGTGGTGTACATAGAAGATCCTATGCCCATCATTTTGAAGAAGAGCTGGGGAGTTATCCCTGGTGTCCTGACTAATATTTATCCCTCAACCAGCACAACAGAAACAGATTATCTGGTCATTATCACATTGCTGTTTGTGGGAGCTTGCTGTGCGCTAATAGGCTGCTATTTCCCACATTACAACAGTGACTACACTTCAAAAAAGTACTTCATTGGCTGTAAAGTGCTTTGGGATGTCCGGTGGTCATGAAAGGCGCTACAGAAATGCAAGTCTTTCTTTCATCAGGGTAACCTTTGCTGATAGGAAGCTGATCCATTTAAAGGGGTCAGGGGTCAAACATAGAAAATAGGTGCAGGAGTAGGCTATTCGGCCCTTTGAGCCTGCACCACCAATTATTATCGGCCCAAACTGGGCGGGAATCTGCCACAATGGCTGAGTTGGTAAGCGGAAGAAAGGTTTCACCTTTTATCGTCTTTCTCCGTGCAGTGTAGGAACTGTTTGACAATCTTGCAACCTCACTGCTTATGCTGCTGCAAGAAAAATAAAAGGTCAGAACAGACTTTATGAAACAGTGCATGCAAAAGTAAATCTTTTGTTGCTGCAGCAAGCATGTGGGATGCTGCCTTGACACCACCTCAGAGAGCTGCTAACCGAGTGACATTGCTGCACACAGAGAGGCACTCCTTCAGTACTCGGAGGGCCAGTAGTATTCAGTCAACAGACTGGTAAATAAACGCGCGATTGGATGGCTCATTAACAGAGGGTACAGAGGAGATTTACGAGGATGTTGCCTGGACTGGAGAATTTTAGCTGTGAGGAAAGATTGAAGCAATTAAACTGATCAATTGACCGTAATTTAGTTTAGAATCATAGAATCAGGTACTTATCCAATTCCCTTTTGAAAGCCCCGATTGAGTCTGCCACCACTGGAGTAGATATGATATTGAAATTCAATCACACAAGCTCAAAGAATGATTCTAAGAATTGAGAATTTACACAAACTTCAAAGGGAGAGAGCTGGACAGAGGAGATCCACAGCTGGTCAAATAGGTGGGTTTCAGGAGCACTTTAAAGGAGGAGAGAGAGGTGGAGAGGTGTGGGGGTGGGTGATTTCCAGAGTTTAGGGTCTAGGCAGCTGAAGGCATGGCCGCCAATGGTGGAGCGATTAAAATCGGTGATGCGCAAGAGGCCAGAATTGGAGGAGCGCCAGGAGCTCGGAGGGCTGTGGGGTTGGAGGAGGTTACGGAGCTAGCGAGGGTCGAGGCCATGGAGGGATTTCAACATCAGGATGAGAATTTTAAAATCGAGGCGTTGTTGGACCAGGAGCCGATGCAGGTCAGCACGCATAGAGGCGATGGGTGAGCGGACTTGGTGCGAGTCAGGACATGGGCAGCATAGTTTTCGATGCGCTCATGCTTACGGAGGGTGTTGGAATAGTCAATGTTTTGTGCCGGCATCTATCCTCTCCAGACAGCTTTGTCTCTGAACACCCATCTAACATGTTTATGAAAGCTCATATACCCATCTGACTGAATCCTTTAAACATTCTCCCTGCAAGAATTGTAGAGATAATTGCTCCTTTTAAACATTTGTTTTACTTCTGATTTTTTATTTCGGGTCAAGCTTGTTTAGTGTCCGTATGTTGATCCTGGGAATGTATTTATCTTGCACAGTCAGCATTATGTATCTAAAGATGTTTCACCTATCCTTTACTGAAGTTTTTGGACAGGGATATGCTGACAGGGTGAGATGAAGTAGGGTGGGAGGAGGACCTGTGGGGCCGAATGGCCTGATCTGTGCTGTGAATCTTATTGAATCTTTTAGATGCTTCCTTTGATTTTACTGACGTTGGTATTGTTTCAAGTCTGTAACTTTTCTGGTGTTAGATGTAGATACCAATTAGGGATGACTAATAAAGCGAGCTGCTTGTGATGATATCAGCATTTCAGGCCTCAAATCAGGTTGGTTACTATTCCATGACTAGTTATTATACAGAGACAATAACAATGGATTCATTGTCCTCAACCACAGCTATTGAGCTGAAAGGATTGTGCTGGATTAATGGAGCAGAATCAAAGGACTATATGTAGAGTTGGCTCGACTTTGGCAGTGGAAGACCTTTATGGAGCAACGGAATCTGAGGGGATCGAGCATAACTAAACTTTAAGGAACAAACTATATTTGCCTGAGACTTTCACTGAGTGTAATGTGATTCACATCAGGATTTGAAAGGTAGGAACTATAGGAACTGTTGTGTATGCAATAACTGTTAGACTGAGTACTGTTTAACTCCAAGAGGTATGACCTTGGCTCTGCTTTATTAAGGCCCAAAGTGACTAATATACAAAATGGCTGGCCTTTTATACTTGGGCTGCACACACGCGCGTGCAGCCCAATGGCCTCCAACATTGACGCCATCTAGTGGCTCAGGATCCCAAAAGTATATACATGACAGGAATATAAGATTGCCTCTCGAGCCTGCTCTGCCATTCAATAAGATCATGGCTGATCATCGACCTCAACTCCACTTTCCTGCCTGATCTCCATATCCCTTGATTCCCCTAGAGTCCAAAAGTCTCTCTACCTCAGCCTTCAATATATAGAAACTCAGCAACCACAGTCCTCTGGGGCAGAGAATTCCAAAGATTCACCACCCTCTGAGTGAAGAAATTCCTCCTTGTCTCTGCCTTTCTTTCCCTTTGCTCTAACCACGGTTCCTGGCGGCTATTCTGAAGCGGATACCAATAAAGTTGAGCACTGCCCATTGTTTTCGTGCTTTGCATTGTTTGCTTAATGTAGCGGCATGCTCTTATCACTGAAACTGTGTAGCTCTACACCCACCTCTTGCGTATTGTGTGTGGGGCTAGCAGAAACATTGGTTAGCGACATTGTTTTGAAGTGCAGCGGGTATAAATATTTAGACGCTAGTTGTTTCTGATGCTCGTCTGTGCTATGTATAGGACTAGAGTGGAAAGGACAAGAGATGAAAGACCACATCTATGGTATAGGGTGAGCTGGTATAAATATTGAATGTTATCTGATGCCTCCATATTGAGGTGTTGGTTCGTGTACACACTGATCAGAAAGGTTGATAGCCCCAAATACGGTCATAGTGAACAAGCAGGAGGTGGTTGTTCCTTATCAGTTTTAACGTGAATGTAGTTTATAGACCCACAGGGTGATTTACAGTGGCTTTGTTTAACTATTTCAACAAGGTGGTAGTGTACAGCTAGCTAAGTGCCAGTTTATAGAGAGGCATGTGTGATGGCTAAGGCAATGACATTTATTTTCTGTTCACTACCCACCACCCCCCGTCCTCTTCATAGAATCATAGAAATTTACAGCACAGAAGGAGGCCATTTCGGCCCATTGTGTCCGCGTCGGCCGACAGAGAGCTCTCCAGCCTAATCCTACTTTGCAGCTCTAGGTCCATAGCCCTGTAGGTTATGGCACTTCAAGTGCACATCCAGGTACTTTTTAAATGTGGTGAGGGTTTCTGCCTCTACCACACTTTCAGGCAGTGAGTTCCAGACCCCCACCACACTCTGGGTGAAAAGAATTCCCCTCAACACTCCCCTCTATACCTCCTACCAATTACTTTAAGTCTATACCCCCTGGTTATTGACCTCTCTGCTAAAGGAAATAGGTCTTTCCTATCCACTCTATCCAGGACCCTCATAACTTTATACACCTCAATCAAGTCTCCCCTCTGCCTCCTCTGTTCCAAAGAAAACGCCAGCCTATCCAATCTTTCCTCATAGCTAAAATTCTCTAGTCCAGGCAACATCCTCGTAAATCTCCTCTGTACCCTCTCTAGTGCAATCACATCTTTCCTGTAATGTGGTGATCAGAACTGCACGCAGTACTCTAGCTGTGGCCTAACCAGTGTTTTATACAGTTCAAGCATAACCTTGTATTCTATGCCTCGGCTAATAAAGTATTCCGTATGCCTTCTTAACCACCTTATGTACCTTGCCTGCTCTCTTCAGGGATATGTGGACACTGGGCAATCATCATCCAGGGTTGGCAGGGCACTCAACACGGAGGGTAACATAGTCAAGGCCACTCCCGACCAAAGGGTTACTGGATAGCGGGCAGGAGAAGGGACCCTGGCTAATTCATCCCCTCCCTAGCCATGGTTCCTCTGTTCCTCTACACTTCTCAGTGTCCTACCATTTAATGCGTATTCCATTGCCTTGTTATTTGGCCATTTTGGGCCGATCAGGGCCTAGAAATGGGGTCGCTTGCTTCGCCGCCCCACGAACCCCAATGGTCAGCCCACTGCACCTTTCACTTGGGCCTACCGCTAGGCCAAGTCCCCGCCTGAAAGAAGTGGTCGGCCTCCTTCCCACGTAAATCGGGGGTCGAAATCACATAGCTAGGACTCCAATTTGCAATTTTAGTGGACTTTTGGGTGGAATTTGCCCAAAAATCTAGGCTGGCGCTCCCGTGCAGTGCTGAGGGAACGCTGCACTCTCGGATCAGACGTTAAACCGAGGCCCCATTTGCTCTGTCGGGTGGATGTAAAAGATCCCATGGCACTATTTCGAAGAAGAGCAGGGGAGTTATCCCTGGTGTCCTGGGTCAATATTTATCTTCGACCAACATTACTAAAACAGATTATTTGGTCATTATCACATTGCTTTCTTGCTGTGCGCAAATTGACTGTCGCGTTTCCTACATTACAACAGTGACTACACTCTAAAAAGTACTTCATTGGCTGTAAAACACTTTGGGATGTCCTGTGGTCATGAAAGGTGCTAAAGAAATGCAAGTCTGTCTCAATTAGCTGATCGCAGCCAGTGTAGTAAATGGGGGGCTGCAATTTTCCTCAGCAGCTCTGGGCCAGGGAAGGGAAAAATTCGACAAGGCTCCACTTTTAAACATTATCAGAGGCTCATGTTAGCAGCAGTAGTACTAATAGTAGGAGAAGCAGAAGAAAGAAATTGCATCTATTTAGCGCCTCTCTCATCCTCAGGGCTTCTCAAAGGGCCTCGCCGTCAATGAATAACTATTCAGTTGTCGTCACTGTTGCTTTGAAGGCAAGCCTGGCAGCCAATTTTGTGCATAGCATGATCCTACAAACAGCAGTGAGATAAATGGCTAGGGAGGGGATGAATTAGCCAGGGTCCCTTCTCCTGCCCGCTATCCAGTAACCCTTTGGTCGGGAGTGGCCTTGACTATGTTACCCTCCGTGTTGAGTGCCCTGCCAACCCTGGATGATGATTGCCCAGTGTTCAGTTCCATTCACAACTCCTCAGATAATGGAGCAGACCAACCCCACATGTAGCAAGACCTGGACGACATTCAGGCTTGGGCTGATAGGTGGCAAGTGCCAGGCAATGACCATCTCCAACAATCGAGAGTCTAACACCAGCCCCTGACATTCACTGGCATTACCGTCGCCGAATCCCCCACCATGATCATCCTGGGGGTCGCCATTGACCAGAAACATAACTGAACCAGCCACATAAATACTGTGGCAACAAGTGTGGGTCAGAGGGTGGTTATTCTGCGGCGAGTGTCTCACCTCCTGACTCCCCAAAGACATTCCATCGTCTACAAGGCACAAGTCAGGAGTGTGATGGAATACTCTCCACTTGCCTGGATGAGTGCAGCTCCAACAACACTCAAGAAGCTCGACACCATCCAGGACAAAACAGCCCGTATGATTGGCACCCCATCCACCACCTTCAACATTCACTCCCTCCACCACCGGCGCGCCCTGGCTGTAGTGTGTACCATCTACAAGTTGCACTGCAGCAACTCGCCAAGGCTTCTTTGGCAGCACCTCCCAAACCCACGATCTCTACCAGCTAGAAGGACAAGGGCAGCAGGCGCATGGGAGCACCACCACCTCCAAGATCCCCTCTAAGTCTCACACCATCATGGCTTGGAAATATATCGCCGTTCCTTCATCGTCATTGGTTCAAAACCCTGGAACTCTCTCCCTAACAGCACTGTGGAAGCTGCAGCAGTTCAAGAAGGCGGCTCACCACCACCTTCTCAAGGGCAATTAGGGATGGGCAATAAATGCCGGCCTTGCCAGTGACGCCCACGTCACTGGAATGAATTTTAATAAACTGGACATCTAGTCTTGCATGTGAAGAATGGCCACTTGAATTTGCACTATGTTTCAGCGCGTAGTAAGCTGTAAAAATAGAATCTGCGGTCATGGCCATTGTGCAAGTACATTTAAAAAAAACAAAAGGTCACCTGCCCACATCAGGGTGGAAATGTCAATAAGAGCACCACATCGCCAATATATAAATTCGATACACTCAATTTCTGTGCAATAAATTTTCCACAACACTATGCTGGATTTCTAAGTCAAACACTAGCAAGTTCTTTCGCGTTCTCCTCTCCCTCACCCAGTCATCTTTTCTCTGCTACAGGCACTGACTACAGGTTCACCATAACTTCCTTGCTTCTGTATTCTATGCCTCTATTTATGAAGCCCAAGATCCCGTTAGCTTTTTGAACAACTTTCTCAACCTTCTCTGCCACCTTCAAATATTTGTGCATATACACCCCCAGGTCTCTCTGTTCCTGTACCGCCTTAGAATTGTACCCTTTAACATAAGAACATAAAAATTAGGAGCAGGAGTTGGCCATTTGGCCCCTCGAGCCTGCTCCGCCATTCAATAAGATCATGACTGATCGTCTACCTCAACTTCACCATCCTGCACTGTCCCCATATCCCTTGATTTCCTTAATATCCAAAACTCTATCGATCTCTGTCTTGTATATACTCAAAGACTGACCCTCCACAGCCCTCTGGGATAGAGAATTCCAAAGATTCACCATCCTCTGAGGGAAGAAATTTCCTCATCTCAGTCCTAAAAGCCCCCTTATTCTGAGACTGTGCCCCCGGTTCTAGACACCGCAGCCAGAGGAAACATCCTCCTTGCATCTAACCTGTCAAGCCCCGTAAGAATTTTGTATGTTCCAATTAGATCACCTCTCATTCTCACTCTTTAGTTTATATTGCAATGGTTCAAGGTCTCTGGTTGGATTCTAAAGTGGCATTGGAGGCCCAAGGTTTATTTTTTGGTTCAGGGGAGCACCTGGCACTCCACCTTGCAAGCGAAGCAGAGAGGAGATGAGGAGAATTGATTTTTTAATGAAGCGAGTTGTTGTGATCTGGAACGCGCTGCTTGAAGGGATGTTGGAAGCAGATTCAATCGTAACTTTCATACAGGGAATTGGATAAATACTTGAAAAGGAAACATTTGCAGGGCTATGGGGAAAGAGTGAGTGAGAGGGAGCAAATTTCTTTCAAAGAGCCAACACTGGCATGATGGACCAAATGACCTCCTTCTATGCTGTTAGATTCACTGATTAGCAGTCCTGCGTTCTCAGCTATAGAATGATGCAGCATGGAAGTAGGCCATTGTGCCGCTGACGGATATTCCTCTGTAGAAATGTGTGAGGAGGTATGCAGCTGCTTGTAAATACGGGAATTTCTTTTTGGTCAAGAATAAGATCAAATAGGTTTCCCACATTACAACAGTGACTACACTCCAAAAGTACTTCATTGGCTGTAAAGCGCTTTGCGACGTCCGGTGGTTGTGAAAGGCGCTATGTAAATGCAAGTCTTATTTTCTTTCTAAGGTGCTGTAAATGATAAATTGGGGAAAAATCTTGCATCAAGGATGGCAGATTTCCTTCCCTAAAGGACATGAGTGAACCAGATGGGTTTTTACGACAATCCAGTAGTTTCACGGTCACCATTACTGATACTAGCTTCTTAATTCCAGATTTACTTAAATACCCCAGCTGCCATGGTGGGATTTGAACTCGTGTCTCCAGGTTATTAATCCAGGCCTCTGGATTACTAGTCCAGTAACAATACCACAAAGTGGAAGTTGTTCTGTGATTCGGCCCGGCGGGGTTGATCAAAATTAATCGGAAGTACCAATGAGTCTAATATTCAGTCAAGTCATACCAAATAATTAGTTTGGAGATTGCAGCTAAAACTGGGATCAGATTCAAGTCAAATATGTGTTTGTGATTGACTGCTCGAGGATTTGAAGCAGTGCCAAACCTCAGTGAGTGGGTCTGCCCAGAAACTGGAACAGAACATTATGGTCTTGCTCCACTTCCCTAAGCTGACAGGAGGTTTTGAATAGATCACAGTTTGCGGAGATTATGATCTGTGCAAGAGACTGGGAGCAGGTGGGTTCAACCCATTCCCTTGTCCCTATCCGCCCCGCCTCCCGTTGAATTCTTACAGAATCTGAGAAAGATAGATCAGAGTATCTTCTAAATGATGAGAAGCTAGGAACTGTGGAGGAGCAGAGAGATTTAGGGGTCTGAGTACAGAAATCACTAAAAGCCAGCGGACAGGTACAAAAATATTTTAGAAGGCGAACGAAATGTTACTGTCTATCTTAAGCGGGCTGAAATACAAAGGGGTGGAGGTTATGTTATTGTTCTCGAGAGCTCTGGTTACACCACTTCTGGAATACTGTGCCGGTCACTGGTGGGGCCCACATGCACCCTTGTAGAGGCTGCTATGCTTTCACTCGCTTGATGCACCGACTGCCACCCAGTTGCAACTCCCAATTTATGGAGTCCCAGTGCTGGCCCAGCCCCCTGTCTGTAAGGGGGCGGACAGAGATTGTGTCCCGCACGGGTCAAGGAGGAAATTCCTGGAATTGGCGGAGGCCCAAAATAAGCAGTTCCCCTCCAAGTTACACACCATCCTGACTTGGAAATATATCACCGTTCCTTCATTGTCACCGGGACAATATCCAGGAACTCCCTCTCGAACAGCACTGTGGGAGCACCTTCACCACTACCATCTCCAGGGCAACTAAGGATGGGCAATAAATGCCAGCCTTGCCAGCGATGCTCACACACCGAAGAATGATGTGTGTATAAAAAAAATTATAACTGCTGAACAAAGATATTCAAAGAACTTGAAAGAATTGCACAATTCCTGCTGATGATCCTATGATGAATCTTTAATTCCTGCGGACTCCAGGACAATTCTGGAGGGTTGTCAACCCTACTTCCATCGAGGGACGTTACATCAAAGAAGTTGCTCTTGAAGGGAACAAGACAACAGTGTAAGGTCGTAGGCATTGCTCATGCTTTAAGGCGTCTTTAGCTTTTTCTTGCTCATGATCTGATTCCTTCACACTGACCTAATTTAAACTTGGTTCCCATTGTAAGCGTGTGGTCCAAACTGTGAGCCACACGAGGCACGGGTGTGAATTGGAACTTACTCACTGCCAATATTTCACGCTGATTATTGACCTTCAGGTGAGGCAGAACTTATGCAATTCGGGGAAGGAAGTGGCTAACATTGTTTGAACTATCGCACGAAATAGTTTCCATTACGAAAGGTTACTCGTACAATCAGAATTTTAAAGTGATTTGTGGGTGCAGTCCGTTACAGCACTTTACGTTCAACTCTGCCATCTGTTCTCAAATATCCAACTCCAGACCACGTGGGGCGTTCATCACCTTCAGATAATGGAGAGCTGGGCAGCCCATGGTGTCAGCCATGGCTCAGTGGGCAGCACTCTCGACTCTGAGTCAGAAGATTCAAGCTTCACTCCAGATACTTGATCACATAAATTTAGTCAGACACGCTAGTGCAGTGCTGTGGGAGTGCTGCACTGTCGGAGGTGCCGTTTTTCGGATGAGTAGTTAAACCGAGGACCCGTCTGCTCTCTCAGGTGGACATAAAAGATCCCATGGCACTATTTCGAAGAAGAGCAGGGGAGTTATCCCCAGTGTGTTTGCCAATACTTATCTATCGATCAACATCACTACAACAGATTATCTTGGTTATTATCACATTGCTGTTTGTGGGACCTTACTGTGCACAAATTGGCTGTCACTTTTCCTACATTGTAACAGTGATTACACTTCAAAAGTACTTTGAACGTTAAGGGAGTCAAGGGTTATGGGGAGCGGGTGGGGAAGTGGAGTTGAGGCCAGGATCAGATCAGCCATGAGGGGCCAAATGGCCTACTCCTGCTCCTATTTCTTATGTTCATTGGCTATAAAGCACTTTCTTTCTTTCTTTCTTTCTTTCTTTCTTTCTTTCTTGCTTTCTTGCTTTCTTGCTTGCTTTCTTGCTTTCTTGCTTGCTTTCTTGCTTTCTTGCTTTCTTGCTTGCTTTCTTGCTTTCTTTCTTTCTTTCTTTCTTGCTTTCTTTCTTTCTTTCTTTCTTTCTACTTAAGTGGGAATTCCACGATCCCGAGCACCCACTGCACAACTGTGCTCAGAGGGAGCATGTTGGAGCATTGGGCCTACAATGTTGTCTATCTATCCATCTCTATCATCTCTGATCCCCACACACTGCAGCGGTGTCACTGGTACACCACAGTGGAGCACCAGCATCAAAATGTGCCGATCATGTTTACTTAACTTAGAATAGATCTTGCTAAAATTTGGTTCAATTATGAGGACAGGTTGCACAGACAAAGCCTGCATTCCCTCGAATATAAAAGATTAAGAGGTGATCTCAGTGAGGTGCTGAAGATGATGAAAGGAATTGATAGGATAGACAGAGAGAAACTATTTCCTTTGGTGGGGGGAGTCCAGAACAAGGGGGCGTAAACTTAAAATTAGAGCCAGGCCGTTCAGGGGTGATGTCAGGAAGCACTTCTTCACACAAAGGCTAGTGGAAATCTGGAACTCTCTCCCCCAAATCACTATGGGGCTGGAAATTGCTGGCCTTAGCGCCCAGTGCCGCCGCCGACTGCTGCCGAGATCTGCTGACCTTCCTCTATGAGTTGCTCCCAGTACCAGTTTGCATTTGGGCTGGAGGGGAGAACCGGCGGGAACCACCCGCTAACGTCAGCAGAATGCCAAGTGGCGCAAGTGACCTCCTGGCCGCCGAGATGCCAGATTGGTGCGGGCGGGAGTCGGCGCCAGCAGGGGGGAGGGACCGCCGCGAGGAGGCTGGTCTAACCCCCAAGGTACGTTTAAAAAACGGAAAAAAAAAGGGTTAGTGAACTTTTTAATAATTTTTTTTCCCACAGCGACTTACCTTAATGGGTTTCCCTGAAGGTTTTCCGTGGGCTCGATTCCATCCTTGGCGGCACCTCGGCGGCAAGAACCTTTGCCGTCGAGATTGGGAGCTCCCACCCAGTTTGACGGCGTACGTCACTCATTTGCCACTGGCCCAATTTTTAAATTAGTTTTCATCAATTTCCTGCCCTTGGCCTCACCAAGTTCGGCCCCTTTGAGGCTGGGTGTCAACTGAAAGTTTCTAAACTGAGACTGATCGATTATAGTTTTTCTTGAATGTTATATTTGTTTTTGTGTATTTTTATCCCTTTCTCTTTGGCCATCTCTCTCCGAAGACACCGAAGGAACTGCCATGCATGTAAGGACATAAGACCATAAGAAATAGGAGCAGGAGTAGGGAGCAGGAGTCAGCCACCTGGCCCCTCGAGTCTGCTCCACCATTCAATTAGATCATGGCAGAACTGATCATGGACTCAGTTTCACTTCCCTGCCCGCTCCCCATAACCCTTTATTTCCTTATCACTCAAAAATCTCTCTGTCTTCGCCTTAAATATATTCAATGACCCAGCCTCCACAGCTCTCTGGGGCAGAGAATTCCACAGATTCACAACCCTCTGAGAGAAGAAATTCCTCCTCATCTCCGTTTTAAATGGCCGGTCCCTTTGTGAGGTTTGTGAAAGGATTTCCCCAATGGCTCGGTGAATTTATCCAGTGAGTGATTGAGCCAATCAGAGCGGACACTTGCAGGTATGAACCGCACAGTCTGTGCTGTTAGATTCAGGCGGAAATTCGATCCCTGATATGGAAAAGAGATTCGTGAGCTATAATCTCACCGGGTCTCGGGACGGGAGATGGTCGCTTGCCCCATCCCCACCGTGCGCACTTATCCTGCCCCGGAGTTAGAATCGAGGTTAGAGCGACAGTAGATTTTACAACGCTTCGATTTTAATATTCTCATCCCTGTTTTCAAATCCCTCCATGGCCTCGCCCCTCCCTATCTCTGTAATCTCCTCCAGCCCCACAGCCCCCCCACCCCCACCGCCCGAGATGTCTGCACTCCTCCAATTCTTGCCTTTTGTGTATCCTCGAGTTTAATCGCTCTATCATTGGTGGCTGTGCCTTCATCTGTCGGGGCCCTAAGCTCTGGAACTCCCTCCCTAAACCACGCCGCCTCTCTCTCCTATTTTAAGACGCGCCTTAAAACCTACCTCTTTGACCAAGTCTTTCCCCGCCTGTCCTAATAACTCCTTATGTTGGCAACCTTACCCTTGCATGAGTCAATGCCATCATGAGAGGACGAGATAAAGACAAGTTGAAACAGGAAACTTATTAGATTGTCCTCTCCCTAATAGAGAATTGGGGAGCACACAGTTATAATGGGCTCAAGTTTCGGCCTGAGTTGCTCCTATTATTTTGGAGCAACTAGTTTAGAATGGAGCATCTTAGAAATTGCAATTCTCGGCATTTAGTTTAGTGAGTTAGAATAGTTCTAGTGAGTTAGAATAGTTCCATTTTAGAACAGATTTTTTTTTCAAAAGGGGGCGTGTCCAGCCATTTACGCCTGTTTTGCAAGTTTAGGCAGCGAAAACTTATTCCAAACTAACTTAGAATGGAGTAAGTGTAGATTTTTGTACGCTCAGAAAAACCTTGCCTACACTTAGAAATCAGGTGTAGGGAACGAGAGATGGGGGAGGGGGGGAGGGAAGTTTACAAACATTAAACACTTCACTTTTACAAATAAAGAGCCATCATCAATAATAAATGATAAATAAATCAATAAATCAACCAATAAATCAATCAAAAAAAATTAAAAATTAAAAAATTCATCAAATAAAAAATTAAGTTTCTACTCAACGACTGCAGCACCGGGAGCCCTCCAACAGCATGCTGGGAGCCCCCCCCCCCCCCCCCCCCACAGTGTCTCTCTCTCTCTCTCTCTCTCTCTCTGTCTCTGTCAGTGTCTCTCTCGCTCTCTCTCTGTCTCTGTCAGTATCTCTCTGTGTTTCTGACAGCGAGGGGTGGGGGGAGGAAGGGGGGGGAGGGGGAGGAAGGGGGGAGGGAGAGGAGGGGGGAAGAGGGAGGGAGAGGAGGGGGAAGAGGAGGGGAGGAAGAGGAGGGGGAAGAAGGAGGGGGGAAGGAGAGGGAAGAGGGGGAAGAGGGAGGGAAGGGGGAGAGGGAGGGAAGAGGGAGGGAGAGAAGAGAGAGGAGGGGGCGGAGAGAGGGAAGAGAGAGGAGGGGGAGGGAGGGAAGAGGAGATGGCGAGAGAGGGGAGAGTAGGGAGGGGAGAGGAGGGAGGGAGGGGGAGAAGAGGGAGAGGAAGCGAGGAGGGGGGAGGAGAGTCAGGGGGGGAAGAGGTGAGAGTGGAGGAGAGTCAGAGGGGAGGGACGAGGAGGGAGACAGAGCAGGACTTGAACGGGGGGGGGGGTGGTGGAGCCAGAGCGGGACCTTACTGGGAGGGAGGGAGGAGGGGGCAGCGGGAGCTGAAGCTGAAGAGGAGGGAGGCCCGAGTTCGATCTTCGCCGCCCTGGCAGCCCATTTGGCCAGGGCTAGGGGCGGCATGCTTTGGGCCCCTCCCACACAGCCTCGGGGGCCTGGAGCTACTGCACATGCGTGCACACTCTAGCGCGCATGTGCAGATGTCCCGGCACTGTTTTCAGCGCCGGGGCCTGGCTCCGCCCCCGACCCCTTGTGCTGCGCCACGCCGAGCACGAAGACGTCCTGAAGAGCTCACAGAATCACAAGGTAAGTTTTCGGCGCCCTTTTTCTTCCAGAAAGTCGGCACCTTATTGAGATGCGCAGTTTTTCCAGAGGGCGGAAACCTGAGCCCAATGTGTGGGTAATAGATTAATTCCCAGATCTTACAATCTGGCTTTTAGAATCACAGAAGGAGGCCATTCAGCCCACCGAGCCCGTGCCGGCTATCTGCAAGATCACTTCAGCTAGTCCCACTCCCCTCGCTCTGTCCCCGTAGCCCTGAACATATTTTTTCTTCAGTTACTTATCCAATTCATTTTTGAAAGCCACGATTAAGTCTGCCACCACCACCCTTTCAGGCAGTGCATTCCAGATCCGAACTACTCAAATCTGTGTCCTCTGGTTCTCGGCCCTTCTGCTAATAGTTTGTAATTTTTTTTCTTTTTTCGTTCCTGCGATGTGGGCATTGCCGGCAAGGCCGGAATTTATCGCCCATCCCTAACTGCCCTTGAGAAGATGGTGGTGAGCCTCCTTCTTGAACCGCTGCAGTCCGTGTGGTGTTTTCCTCGCGGTTTGATACAACTGAGTGGCTTGCAGTTCAGAGGGCAATTACGAGTCAACAGCATTGCTTTAAGGTTTACATGGAAATATGCAGAAAAAAACACTCACCATTTTGGTTCATCTACTGCTCAAATCTGTAGAATAAAAAAAAACTTTAGTTAATTGATAGAACGTCTGAAATGGAATTCTGTGATTGCATCTCTGGGTGCCTATCGAAACATTGGGCTCTTTATTTTCATTCAAGGAACATAAGAACATAAGAAATAGGAGCAGGAGTAGGCCATTTGGCCCCTCGAGCCTGCTCCGCCATTCAATAAGATCACGGCTGATCTGATCATGGACTCAGCTCCACTTGCCTGCCCGCTCCCCATAACCCTTGACTCCCTTATCGTTCAAAAATCAGTCTATCTCCACCTTAAATATATTCAATGACCCAGCCTCCACAGCTCCCTGGGGTAAAGAATTCCAAAGATTCACAACCTCCTGAGAGAAGAAATTCTTCCTCATTTCCGCTTTAAATGGGCGACCCCTTATTCTGAAACTCTGCCCCCTAGTTCTAGATTCCTCCACGCGGAGAAGCATCTTCTCTGCACAGCAGGAAGATTTCTTAAGCTCCTCATTTCCAGCAAACACACAACTGTGTTCTATAGAAATATCCACCTCTGCGTTCCATAGCAGGCTACACACAACATTTAAAGTCAGCTAGCGTTGCACCGCGTTAATGACAAAAGCCAGTTTGCGTGCTGTGCCCATAAAACGACACTGAAAAAGGTGACAGAAGTGGGTTAGAGTGACATTCAATCAACAAACGGTTAAAAAAAATAACAAAACCGGCTTTATTCAATTTCTAAAAAAAATAATAATTTACCGGATTTGCTAGTGCAGACGATGCAGTTCCGAAGACCACGTGTTGTGGTTTCAGTTGCTCTCATTGGGGCTTTTTCAGTGATACCATTTTTTAATATTTTGCAACCCTTGTAGATTCCTGTGTCAGTTTCAGTTTGCTTTGTCAGCCCAAAAAATGTTGGCAAATTGTCGTGAACTGACTGAGAGAACGTTACTCTCAGAATAATCTGACATAATTGGGCCGGGTTTTGCAGGAGCGGAGTGTTGCGATAGTTAGACTTTTCCCTGTACCCTTCAGCTCATCTGTTGCACTGTAACTTTGGACAGTAAAGAGGTGAAGGGATACGGGATAGTGCAGGAAAGTGGAGTTGAGATAGAAGATCAGCCATGATCTTATTGAATGGTGGAGCAGCCTCGAGGGGCTGAATGGTCTACTCCTGCTCCTAACTCTTATGTTAACTCGCCGGAGGTAGCGCCGCGGCGAGGGCAAAGGGCATCTGGGGCCTAGTGAACAATGGGGCCAACCGTCTATCCCCGTAACCCAGGAGATTTACGGATTGAGTAAGAAACAGAGGAACCAGATGAGAAGTAGGCTGAATTCGGGTCAAATGGAGGAGAGATCATTGAGAGGGAAAGAAAGATTGGACTAAGAGAGTGAGAAAAAAGAGACAAACAGGAAAAATAAGAAAAACATTTTCAAATTTAACATTTGACGTTTTAGAAAACAATTCACCACCTGAAGGAATGAGACTTAACAGTTGAAATAGTTCAATTTCTGGGCTAGAGAGGTTGATTGGTATTAACAATTATCACATCATCACAACATTTTGAGGGTGTGGTAGCATTGTGGTAATATTAAGGGACTATTAATCCTGAGACCTGGACTAATAATCTGGGAGATATGAGTTCAAATCCCACCATGGGATTTATTAATTCATTAAATTAATTATTTATTAATTAAATAAATCTGGAATTTAATAAAAAGCCAATATCCGTAATGGTGACCGTGAAACTACCGATTGTTGAAAAAACCTATCTGGTTCACTAATGTCCTTTAGGGAAGGAAATCTGCCGCCCTTACCCGGTCTGGCCGATATGTGACTCCAGACTCTGCAATGGCTGAGCGAACCACTCAGTTGTACCAAACCAGTGGCTCACCACCACCTTCTTTCGGGCAATTGGGGATGGGCAAAAAATGCTGGCCTTGCCAGCGACGCCCACATCCTGTGAATGAATGCATTTTGGCTAAATTGCAAACAGTCCCCATTGCATGGCCTCTTTTATTTCGACAATCTGCAAAAATGTGAATAAGAATAACTATCTGAAACACATAGAAACATAGAAAGTAGGTGCAGGAGCAGGCCATTTGGCCCTTCGAGCCTGCACCACCATTCAATATGATCATGGCTGATCATGCAACTTCAGTACCCATTCCTGCCTTCTCTCCATACCCGCTGATCCCTTTAGCCATAAGGGCCACATCTAACTCTCTTTTGAATATATCCAACGAACTGGACTCAACAACTTTCTGTGGTAGAGAATTCCACAGTTTCACAATTCTCTGAGTGAAGAAGTTTCTCCTCATCTCGGTCCTAAATGGCTTACCCCTTATCCTCAGACTGTGACCCCTAGTTCTGGACTTCCCCAACATCGGGAACATTCTTCCTGCATCTAACCTGTCCAATCCCGTCAGAATTTTACATGATTCTATGAGATCCCCTCTCATTCTTCTAAATTCCAGTGAATATAAGCCCAGTCAATCCAGTCTTTCCTCATATGTCAGTCCTGCCATCCCGGGAATCTGTCTGGTGAACCTTCGCTGCACTCCCTCAATAGCAAGAATGTCCTTCCTCAGATTAGCAGACCAAAACTGAACACAATACTCAAGGTGTGGTCTCACCAAGGCCCTGTACAACTGCAGCAAGACCCCCCTGCTCCTATACTCAAATCCTCTCGCTATGAAGGCCAACATGCCATTTGCTTTCTTTACTGCCTGCTGTACCTGCATCCCTACTTTCAATGACTGATGTACCATGACACCCGGGTCTCATTGCACCACCCCTTTTACTAATCTGTCACCATTCAGATAATAATCTGCCTTCCTGTTTTTGCCACCAAAGTGGATAATCTCACATTTATCCACATTATACTACATCTGCCATGCATTTGCCGACTCACCTAACCTATCCAAGTCACCCTGCAGCCTCTTAGCATCCTCCTCACAGCTCACACTGCCACCCAGCTTAGTGTCATCTGCAAACTTGGAGATATTACATTCAATTCCTTCGTCTAAATCATTAATATATATTGTAAATAGCTGGGGTCCCAGCACTAAACCTTGCGGTACCCCACTAGTCACTGTCTGCCATTCTGCAAAGGACCCATTTATTCCACCCTTTGCTTCCTGTCTGACAACTAGTTTTCTATCCACATCAAAACATTACCCCCAATACCATGTGCCTTAATTTTTCACACTAATCTCTTGAGTGGGACCTTGTCAAAAGCTTTTTGAAAGTCCAAATACACCACATCCACTGGTTTTCCCTTATCCACTCTACTAGTTACATCCTCAAAAAAATTTCTAGAAGATTTGTCAAACATGATTTCCCTTTCATAAATCTATGCTGGCTTGGACCGATCCTGTCACTGCTTTCCAAATGCGCTGCTATTGCATCTTTAATTACTGATTCCAGTATTTTACCCACTACCGATGTCAGGCTAACTGGTCTATAATTCCTTGTTTTCTCTCTCCCTCCTTTTTTAAAAAGTGGGGTTATATTAGCTACCCTCCAATCTATAGGAACTGATCCAGAGTCTATGGAATGTTGGAAAATGACCATCAATGCATCTACTATTTCTAGGGCCACTTCCTTAAGTACTCTGGGATGCAGAATATCAGGCCCTGGGGATTTATCGGCTTTCAATCCCATCAATTTCCCTAACACTATTTCCTGACTAATAAGGATTTCCCTCAGTTTCTCCTTCTCGCTAGACCCTCGGTCTCCTAGTATGTTCGGGAGGTTATTCGTGCCTTCCTTAGTGAAGACAGTGCCAACAGTCTCTGAAATGGCCTAGCAAGCCACTCCGTTCTACTAAACCGCTATAACAAAGTCAGCACTGTGGGAACACCTTCACCACACGGGACTGCAGCAGTTCAAAGAGGCGGCTCACCACTACCTTCTCAAGAGCAATTAGGGACGGGCAATAAATGCTGGCCTTGCCAGCGATGCCCACATCCCGTGAACAAATATATATAAAAAAACCACAAGGTAACTATGCAGTTAATGACCAGAGTTAACGGTCTGCGGCGAGTTTAATGTCCAATTAATGAGAGGGGCGAAATGCTGTTTGTGCAAAGCAGATGGCGGCAGTGGGGGGAGGTTGTAAATCGTCCAGCAATCTCTGGAGATTCGCAACTAACTGCGTGTCTCTCAACCCCCCCTTAACAGGCTGGCCGATTTGCACATTAATAACATGCGCTATTAACACGCCGGTATTTTTCCAGCACGATACAGCCCACTATTTGTCCCTCAGTAAGCAGTAAAGAATTAGGAGCAGGAGTTGGCCACACGACTCCTCGAGCCTGCTCTGCCATTCAATAAGTTCATGGCTGCTCTTTGACCTCAACTCCACTTTCCCACCCAAGTCCTGCTGCTCCCCCCCATCTCTCCTGATGGTGCTGGTTCCACGGATATCACTGGCCTATGTGCAGGTCGCTGATCCCCAGCTGAGGTAGTGTTTGGCGGTGGGGGGAGTTGGCCAAGGGCGGGATGAGGGGGCATGGGATTACAACTTGACCAGGGTTTCGGCCCTGATCTCTGTAATCTCCTCCAGCCCCACAACCCCCCCCTGAGATCTCTGCGCTGCTCTAATTCTGCCCTCCTGAGCATCCCTGATTATAATCACTCCACCATTGGTGGCCATGCCTCCTGATGCCTGAGCCCCAAGCTCTGGAATTCCCTGCCTAAACCTCTCTGCCTCTCTACCTTTCTTTCCTCCTTCAAAACGCTCCTTAAAACCTACCTCTCTGCGTTAATTTCTACTTATGCGGCTCGGTGTCAAATTTTTATCTCATAACACTCCTGTGAAGTGCCTTGGGACATTTCACTGCATTAAAGGTGCTATATAAATACAAGTTGTTGTTGTTGATTGCTATCCAACGATCACTAATTGTGCGTGTGTATGTGTTTGGACTTCAGGTGATGGTAAGATTGGGCTTGGGTGTGTTGGAATGGCCTACCTTAAATCTCCATGCGGGGCATCTGGCTGAGGGGGCAGTCGCTGCCAGTCCCAGTGCCACTGTTCCTCAGCGTGGAGCAGTTTCAGGAGAATAGACGAGAAAATTAGAAGCTGAAACAGAAACAATTCCAGTTTACAATATTCAACATTAAAGTTCCAAGTGGAATTGCTGTGAGCTGCTGCTTGGAGGTTATTCGATAAACTCCTATTGCAGGCGGGTACGTCCTTATTTCCACTAACTAGATCTTTTCTTCCAAGTGTCAGCTGTGTCTGAGTGGGTAGGTAGCACTCTTGCTCCTGAGTCAGAAGGTTGTTTGTTTATAGTCCCACTCCAGAGACATGAGCGCAAAATCTAGGCTGGCTCTCCCAGTGCAAGGCTGAGGGAGTGCTGCATTGTCGGAGGTGCCGTCTTTCGAATGAGACGTTAAACCGAGGCCTCGTCTGCCCTCTCAGGTGGATGGAAAAGATCCTACGGCATTATTTCGAAGAAGAGCAGGGGAGTTATTCCCGGTGTCCTGGCCAATATTTATCCCTCAATCAACATAACAAAAAACAGATTATCTGGTCATTATCACATTGCTGATTGTGGGAGCTTGCTGTGCGTAAACTGCCGCGTTTCCCACGTTACAACAGTGACTATACTAGAAACGTACTTCAGTACTTCTTTGATCAATCTTTTGGTCATTTGTCATAATTTCTGCTTATCTGGCTCGGTTTCAAATTTATTTTTTGTCTCGGGACGTTTTACTATGGTAAAGGTGCTATATAAATACAAGTTGTTGTTATTATTGGTTGAAAAGCACTTTGGGACGTCCTGAGGTTGTGAAAGATGTTATATAAATGCAAGTCTTTCTCAGGAAATCACCCCCAAAATATGGAAAACAGGTATTTGTCATTCTTTATTGCTTAGACACATGTATGATTTTATATTCTTTGTCATAAACTCCAAGTACACCAGTGTGTTCTGTTCTTGCCTCCTCAGTGTTCAGAGCAAAATTCAACTCACTGTCTCTGACTCATTCTTTACCAGATTGCCAAAACCAAGCAACTCCTTATCTCCCTCAGTCTTTCCTTCCTTCAATCAACAGGCTTTTAAAACCCACAATTGGTTAACGCCTTATCTGATCTACCTCATCTTCTCTGCTATTTATTTGGATGGCCTGAAATCTCAGGCCTGTTTCATTGCCTCTGTGCCCTGATTTCTCAGCAATAAAGAAGTACTCGGGCATCTTTTAACATGTTTTACGAGGTAGAGTTTACATCCATATATTCTAGAGATTGGATAGCGTAATGAATTAGCCCAACTCTTCTTCCTTCCTCTCTTGAAAGCACTGACTCATGTTGTGGTACATGATCTCCTAAATACAAAGCACGCTAAACATCGTCCAAACTGCCTGGGTTTAAAGAGTAATTTAAAATTAGGTGTCAGCTGTGGCTCAGTGGGTAGCACTCTTGCCCCTGAGTCAGAAGGTTGTGGGTTCAAGCCTCACTCCAGAGACTGGAGCACAAAAATCTAGGACTGACATTCCCAGTGCAGTGCTGAGGGAGTGTGACACTGTCAGAGGTACAGTCCTTTGGCTGAAACATTAAACCAAGGCCCCGCCTGCCCTCTCAGGTGAAGGTAAAAGATCCCATGATGCTATTTCAAAGAAGAGCAGAGGAGTTACTCCCTGTGTCCTGGAGACCAATATTTATCCATCACTTAACATCAGATTTTCTGGTCATTATCACATTGCTGTTTGTGGGAGCTTGCTGTGTGCAATTTGGCTGCTTGTTTCCCACATTACAACAGTGACTATACTCCAAAAAGTACTTCATTCGTGGTAAAGCGCTTTGGGACATCCAGTGGTCGTGAAAGGCGCTATAGAAATGCAAGTCTTTCCAGATTATCATGGTTATGTGCTGATTTTAAGGAAGCCCAACACAGCTGCTTTAAGGATTGAGACAGGTTGACTTTGACTCACTGGCCTGTGTTGAGCTGTTTGGGCCAAGTTGCCCTGTTGTCCTTTCTCCCAATATTAAGGAGAGGAAAATTCACCACAGGGGGAAATTGGTGGAAGAAATGGCCTACTCCTGTTCCTATCAGAACTTAAAAAAATGTTCTTTTCCTGAAGGAAATGTGAAGGGATTTACAATTGTATGACAAGTTGGCTGAGCAGGCAAAGCGCTGTATGGTGTGACACAATAATGAAAAATGAAGGCAAGTTCTATACTCGGTTAAGTGATCTCAGCAAGTAATGCGCTGGAGGGCGCGACAGTTGGTTTGATTGATGCAAACATCAGACAGGTTGACTGTGGTTTTCAATACTATACCTCCTTCAAAGTACTGCTGACTCCCTTACTCATATTTCCACTACAGTTTAGTGTACTGCGTGCAGGGGACAGCCTATGCTAGGAACATAGCAACAAGAGGAGGCCACTCAGCCCCTCGAGCCTGTACTGCCATTCAATGAGATCATGACTGATCTGTGACCTAACTCCATATACCTGCCTTTGCTCCATATCCCTTAATACAAAAAGCATTCAACCTCCGATTGATCTAGCATCAATTGCCATTTGCGAAAGAGATTTCCAAACTTCTACAATTCTTTCCGTGTAGAAATGTTTCCTAATTTCACTGGCTCTAATCTTTAGGCTATGTCCCCAGTCCAAGATTCCCCAACCAGCGGAAATAGTTTCTCTCTGTCTACCCTACCTGTTCCCCTTAATACCCCAAAAATTTGGATCGGATCACCCCTTAACCTTCTAAAATCCAGAGAATACAAACCTAATTTGTGTAATGTTGCCTTGTAGCTTAACCCTTGAAGCCTGGGATCGAGGGTTTACAAATAGCCATTCACAAATTGGGGTCGGGAGTAGGGGATGGTTGAGATGGTGCTTGGAGGTGAAATGGGGGGTGGGGCGGTCACGTGTGATGAGGGTTGGTTGGGGGCGGAATGGAGGGTGTTGGGGGAGGGGCGGGGGAGGTGAGGTTAGATGGCTGTCGGTAGGGGGCGGTTGGGGATGGTGGGGTAGGGGAGATTGTTGGGGACGGAGAGAGGGGAGTTGGGGTGGAATGGGGGTCGGTAGGGGATGGTTGGGGCTGGGGGAGGTGAGGTCAGATGAGTTGGCGGGTGAGTGGGGAATGGTTGGGGGTTGGGAAGACGGTGGGGGAGGTGAGGTGTGCTGGGGCCGGTAGGGGGTGAGTAGGGGGTGGTTGGGTGCTGGGGGGGTAAGGTGCAATGGGAGTGGTTCAGGGCGTGGGGGATGTGAAATGCGATGGGGTGGTGGGGAGTAGTTGGGGAGGGGCGGGGTTTGAGGACACGTCAGGGGTGGGGAAGGTGAAGTACGATGGGTCGGTGGGGGGTGATGGGGAGGTGAAGTGAGATGGAGATCGGTAGGGGATGGTTAGGAGGTGGAGAGATGGTGGAAGGGTATGAGATGTGATGGGGGGGATGGGGAAGGTGGTGAGTGGTTGGCGGGTGGGGAGATGATGGGATGGTGGAGAAGGTGAAGTACGATGGATTGGTGGGGGGGTGGCATTTGGGGGTGGGGAGATGGTGTGGTGTGATGGGGGGGTGGAGGTGGTTGCATGGGATGATGGTCGGTTGGGGGCGGGGGAGGTGATATGCGATGGGTCGGTGGGGGTGGGAAGATGAAGTGGATGCTGTGGCTCTCTGGGCAAGCTGTGCCAGGCAAAGATTTAGCATCCATGACATTCTTACTCTGAGGCAAAGATCATCAATCAAACAAAAGATTTAATGTTTTTGAGTCACTCGGAAGGAGTTGAAAGCATCAATGCACATTCTGGAAATCTGAAATAGAAATAGAAACTGCTGGAAATGCATAAAAAGAATCCCCCATCAAAGCTTTCCTTTTCTCAGATGTTGATAGATCTACTGCGCATTTCCAGCGTTTTCTACTATTTCTTGGTAATCCTGACAATTGAACCTGCGTAGCTGCGAAGCACAGAGTACGTCAGTAAGGTGTTACTTGACAGTAACTCTGAAAACCCACTTCCCTTTGAGAGCTGGTTACTACAGGAAGTGTGTTTTTCCAGTACTCCGGGAAGGGTTGACAGAGGGCGAATGTTTAATAGTCCACTGAAAACCAAAATGGAAACCTCAGTCTCACTATATAGAGGGCAGGGCTGCCAACTCTGGTTGGACTTAATCCTGGAGGTGTTACCTCATGATCTCCTGCCTCCTTACTTAAGGAAGGATACACTTGCCATGGAGGGAGTGCAACAAAGGTTCACCAGACTGATTTCTGAGATGTGGGGGGATTGCTCTATGAGGAGAGATTGAGTAGACTGGGCCTATATTCGCTAGAGTTTAGAAGAATAAGAGGTGATCTTATTGAAACATACAAAATTGTTACAGGGCTTGACAGGGTAGATGCAGGGAGAATGTCTTCCCCTGGCTGGGGAGTCTAGAACCAGGGGTCACAGTCTCAGAATAAAGGGGTCGGCCATTTAGGACTGATATGAGGAGAAATTTCTTCATTCAGAAGGGGATGAATCTTTGGGATTCTCTACTCCCGGGGGCTGTGGAGGCTCAGTCATTGACTATATTCAGGCAGAGATCGACAGATGTTTGGATATTAAGGTAATCAAGGGATATGGGGATAGTACAGGAAGGTGGGGTTGAGGTAGAAGATCAGCCATGATCGCATTGAATGGTGGAGCAAGCTCGAGGGGCCAAATTGTCTACTCCTGCTCCCAATTCTTATGTTCCCCAGCCACCCCGCCGCCACATCCTGCTATTGGTCACCCAAAACCTCCATCCTCGCGACACCCCGCCTTCCTGCACCAATTGGAAAGCAAACAGACTCTTCATTATCTGATTGGATGATTCATCACTGTCAGTCAAACAGCCTCACCCCCTCCACTCCAGCCCCACTTATCTCCAATATGTTTACAACTAATAAACAAAAGGATCCAAAGAAAATGAAAACAAAATGATTTTTCTTAACCCCCCCCCCCCACCCCCGCCGCCCCCCCATATATTTCTCCAGGGTGTTGCTTGCTTGCAGCAGTGTCCAGGAGATTCATCATCAATTCCTGGAGACTCCTGATCAATCCTGAAGGGTTGGCCACCCTCATATTAAACGGCGAAATTTCGCATTTAACAAAACAAAATGGGAGAATGCCACTAATGAAATCCTAGGAATACGGGTCTCTGAAACTTTTTGTTGGAGGTCAATCAACACAGCCCCAGGGCATCGCTGCAGGAGTTCTTCAGGGCAGTGTCCTAGGCCCAACCATCTTCAGCTGCTTCATCGATGACCTTCCCTCCACCGTAAGGTCAGAAGTGGGGATGTTCACTGATGACTGCACAGTGTTCAGTGCCATTCGGAACTCCTCAGATAATGGAGCAGTCCATGCCCGCATGCAGCAAGACCTGGATGACATTTAGGCTTAAGCTGACAAGAGGCAAGTAACATTCGCACCACACAAGTGCCAGGCAATGATTATCTCCAACAAGCGAGAGTCTAACCACTGCCCCGTGACATTCAATGGCATTACTATCGCCAAATCCCTCACCATCAAAATCCTGGGTGTCACCATTGATCAGAAACTTAACTGGACCAGCCACATAAATACTGTGGCAACAAGAGCAAGTCAGAGGCTGGGTATTCTGTGTGAGTGTCTCACCTCCTGACTTCCCAAAGCCTTTCCACCATCTACAAGGCACAAGTCAGGAGTGTGATGGAACACTCATCACTTGCCTGGATGAGTGCAGCTCCAGCAACACCATAGGAAGTCCTGCAAAACGAGGATGACTTGCTTCCACGCCAAAAAAGGATGAGTTCACAGGTGTTTCAATGAAGGACTTAATATTCCAGATCCTGAACTACATAGTGTAGGGTGGAAGATGCCTGTGCGTGGATTTTTTTTAACTTGTGGTGACCGTTGCACATCAGCCACCACATGGGCTTGAAAGAGACCTTACTCCAGTGGCAAAGATTAACCAAGACGACTGGAGACCTGCATGTTATCATCATCATCATAGGCAGTCCCCTGAACGAGGATGATGTGCTTCCAGGAGTCCACAGGTATTTTGACGAAGGACCCGAAGTTCCAGTCCCGAACCCCAATTGAGGGGTGGTAGATGCCTGTGCATGAACCGCTCCAACATGTGGTGACCGCCGTGTACCAGCCACCACACGGGGCCAGGTCCCGGTCCAGCGGCAATGATCAACCAAGACAACTGGAGACCCGCTCCGCCGCACGGACCCAGCACGCACACACCGCAGTGTGGGCTGGCCCGCGCTGCCCCCGGGCCCCGGGCCCCGCATCTGTCGCACCTCCGCCACAATCTCTCACCGCTGCTCCGCAATAAGCATTCTCCGCATCTCGCCACAAACACTCGCCGCTCATTCGCCGCTCCAACAACACTCAAGAAGCTCAACACCATCCAGGGCGAAGCAGCTTGCTCGATTGGAACCCCATTCACCACCTTCAACATTCGCTCCCTCCACCAGTCACCGGCGCACCGTGGCTGCACCATCTACAAGATGCACTTCAGCAACTCGTCAAGGCTTCTTCAGCAGCACCTCCCAAACCCGTGACCTCTACCACCTAGAAGGACAAGGGCAGCAGGTGCATGGGGACACCATCTGCTGCAAGTTCCCCTCCAAGTCACACACCATCCTGCTTGGAAACATATCGGCCGTTCCTTCATCGTCGCTGGGTCAAAATCCTGGAACTCTCTCCCGAGCAGCACTGTGGGAGCATCTTCACCACACATACTGCAGCGGTTCACCTTCTCAAGGGCAAATAGGGATGGGCAATAAGTGCTGGCCTTGCCAGCGATGCCCACATCCCAGGAACAAATAAAAATATGTCATTCCTGATGATGCCCAATTTTCTTATCCAGGCATTCTCATGTTTATTCATCAAAGGAGGAATTTCACTCCCTCCCTGCCCCAATCTACCATTAACCAACTATATTGTTACAATACTACCACTATGCCAGCAACGTACCTCTTGTGAGACTCCAGGGAAGTCCATTTTGTTCTGTTGCTTTTTTCGTTTCATTTCAATGAAGGTCAATACAAATAGAGACCGGGATGGTGCAGTGCGAAGCCTTTGGTGCCAGCGACAACACTACCCCAGGTAGTTGCATAGCCTTAAGATGAGAGCCAGGCTGTTCAAGGATGATGTCAGGAAGCACTTCTTCACATAAAGGTTAGTGGAAATCTGGAACTCTCTCCTATAAAAAAACTATTGAGGCTGGGTGTCTCAATTGGAAATGTCAAAACTGGGATAGATAGATTTTCGTTTGGCAAGGGTATTCAGGGTTACAGGTAGATAGAGTTATAGATCTAATTGAATGGTGGAATAGGCTCCAGGGGCTGAATGGTCTCCTCCTGCTCCTATGATTGAAGGCTTCCTCTCTCTGTTGGCTGTAATAGGTTTGGGCAATCACAACCCAGTTCCTACTAGGGCATGGGCACTAAATAAGAACATAAGAAATAGGAGTAGGAGTAGGCCATGCGCCCCCCTCGAGCCTGCTCCATCATTCAATAAGTTCATGGCTGATCTTCAACCTCAACTCCACTTTCCCGCCGCATCTCTATATCTTTTGATTCCTCTAGAGTCCACACAAATCTATCTATCTCGGTCTTGAATATACTCAACAGCAGTCCTCTGGAATAGAGAATTCCAAAGATTCACAACCATCTGAGTGAAGAAATTCTTCCTCATGTCAGTCTTAAATGGCCGACTCCTTATTCTGAGACCTTGGCCCCTAGTTCTCGACTCTACAGCCGGAGAAACAGCCTCTCAGCATCTACCCTGTCAAGCCCTCTCAGAATCTTTTATGCTTCAATGTGATCACCTCTCATTCTCTTAAATTCTAGTATAGAGTATATGCCCATTGCATTCAATTTCTCCTCATAGGACAACAATCTCGGCTCAGGAATCAATCTAGTGAACCTTTCTTGTGCCGCCTCCAAGGCAAGTATATCCTTCCTTAGATAAGGAGACCAAAACTGTGCAGAGGCAGTAAAGAGGCCCAATGTGTCATAGGAACATAGGAATAGGTGTAGGCCATTCAGCCCCTCGAGCCTGCTCCGCCTTCAATGAGATCATGGCTGATCTTCTACCTCAACTCCACTTGCCTGCACTATCCCCAAATCCTTGATTCCCTTAATAGCCAAAAATCTATCGATCTCTGTCTTGAATATACTCAATGATTGAGCCTTCACAGCCCTCTGGGGTAGAGAATTCCAAAGATTCACCATCCTCTGACTGAAGAAATTTCTCGTCATCTCAGTCCTAAATGGCCGACCCCTTATTCTAAGACTATGTCCCCTGGTTCTAGATTCCCCAGCCAGAGGAAGCATCCTCTTTGCATCTACCCTGTCAAGACCTGTAAGAATTTTGTTCGTTTCAATGAGATTACCGCTCATTCTTCTAAACTCTATAGAATATAGGCCTAGTCTACTCAATCTTTCCTCACAGGACAATCCCCCCATCCCAGGAATCAGTCTGGTGAACCTTTGTTGCACTCCCTCTATGGCAAGTATATCCTTCCTTCGGTAAGGAGACCAAAACTGTATATAATACTCCAGATGCGGTCTCACCAGGGCCCTATATAATTGCAGTTAGACTTCTTAACTCTTATACTCAAATCATCTTGTACTAAAGGCCAACATACCATTTGCTTTCTTACTAGCTTGCTGTACCTGCATGTTAACTTTCAGTGATTTGTGTACGAGGGCACCCAGGTCCCTCTGAAAACCAATTTCCTAATCGCTCACCATTTAAAAAAATACTCTGTTTTTCTATTTTTCCTACCAAAGTGGATAGTGGTCTTTTGGATGAGACATTAAACAGAGGCTCTGTCTGCCCTCTCAAGTGGACGTAAAAGATCCCATGACATTATTTCGCAGAAGAGCAGGGAAATTATCCCTGGTGTCCTGGCCAATATTTATCCCCCAATCAACATAAAAAAACCCAGATTATCTGGCCATTGTCACATTGCTGTTTGTGAAGCTTGCTGTGCGCAAATTGGCTGCTGCGTTTCCCACAATACAACAGTGACTACACTCTAAAAGTACTTCATTGGCTGTAAAGTGCTTTGACACGTCTGGTGGCCATGAAAGGCGCTATATAAATGCAAGTCTTTATTTATTTATTTCCATTCAATCCAAAACTGGGATGCTAGTGAAAGAGGAACCGGCCCTTCAGGCTTCCTGTCACCTGCCTGATGCATCTGAAGTGACCACATGCCCAGCAGAAATAGGGACTATGTTCTTTTTATCCAGCCGGGTAGATGCAGAGAGGATGTTTCCTCTCGTGGGGGAATCTAGACTTAGGGGTCATAGTCTCAGAATAACGGGTCGCCCATTTAAAACAGAAATGAGGAATCATTTCTTCTCTCAGAGGGTGGTGAATCTTTGGAATTCTCTGCCCTAAAGAGCTGTGGAGGCTGGGTCATTGAATATATTTAAGGTGGAGATAGATAGATTTTTGAATGATAAGGGAGTCAAGGGTTATGGGGAGCCGGCAGGGAAGTGGAGTTGAGGCCAAGATCAGATCAGCCATGATCTTATTGAATGGCGGAGCAGGCTCGAGGGGCCAGATGGCCAACTCCTGCTCCTATTTCTTATGTTCTTATGTTTATGTTCTTCTGTAAAAAATGGCTCAATGAGATATGTAAGAATCCCGCTTCACCAGACCAGGTTATGGAGATGCTGGTGGAGAATGTGGTTGAGATCTGGTGTGGACATTGTCTGGGGAGGGAGCTGGGCAGATAAACCGTTGACACCATGGCAGTAAAGAATGATCCTGGAACATCGTGGCGGAGGTGCGGCGAATGAGGGTATGGGGCCCAGAAGAGCCGAGGGCCCAGGGGCAGAACAGACCTGCCCACACAGCGATATGTGTGTGCACTAGGTCCGTGCAGCAGAGCAGGTCTCCAGTCGTCCTGGTTAACCCTGGCCACTGGATAAAGGCCGAGCTCTGTCAAGCCCGTGTGGTGGCTGATATGCAATGGTCACCACACGTTAAAAAAATTGACGTACAGGCATCTTCCACCCTCTCTACTGGAGTTCAGGACTGCAACATCGGGTCCTTCATTGAAATATCTGTGAACTCTCGCGGAAGCAAGCCATCCTTGTTTGAGGGACTGCCTATGATGATGAAAGAATGATGGATCTGGGGGGGCTTGGTGAAGTGGGGCCGGCGGGAGGGTTACAGCTCTTACAAACGTGACTGCCCCAGCATCAGAAGCCCGATTGACACAGCCCCGCCTGGAGTCATATTACTTTCCCTGTCCCAACCTGACCTCTGACCTCCACTGGCAGCTGACATATTAAAGAACCTACAGATGACCCATCAGCTGCTCAGGACAGGCATATATCATAGAATCATGGCCCCCCGTGCTTGCCAACATCGCACCATCATACCTACGCTGCGAATATGCAGTCTCCAGAGAATACAACATCTACATCTACACCAGCAAAGTCATACCGATCCAGGCCAACATGAACAACCTACCACCAACCCGTCTCAAATCTAGGAATCCATTTTGGACCATTGCCGAAGATCTTCAACGATCTCCCCTCAACCTCGATGACCGATGGCGAAATGCTCGGAAGAACTGCGACATACGGAATGGATTCCTTATAGAGGAGCCCACAGTACAACCTGAAGGATCAAATCTCCCTCGCAAACAATGGACAACCATCAATCGCCTCAGAACCGGTCACGGTCGATGCTGCCACCTTCTCCACTGGTGGAAAATTAAAATATCCCCATCATGTGACTATGGAGCTCCTAATCAGACCCTGGAGTGCATCACTGAGCACTGCCCTCAGAGGGAATTCGCAGGCAGCCTACAAGATATCCATGCTGTTACAATGGAAGCTATTACCTGGAGATCAAACTTAGATATTGACGTTTAATTTGCTTTGATACTACCATACGAAAGAAAAAGAAGATAGAACCATAGAAACTTACAGCACAGTAAGAGGCCGTCTGGCCCGCCCTGCTTGTGCTGGCTCTTTGAATGAGCGGTTGTGCTAAGTCCCAGACCCCCACTCTGTGTCCGTAACACTGTAAGTTCCTCATCCTCCAGCACCTGTCCAATTCCCTCTTAAAATGATTTATTGAATCAGCTCCCACCATCTTTTCAGGTAGAGCGTTCCAGATCCTGACAACTCTGAGTGAAAACATTCCTCCTCCTCTCCCCTTGAGATCTTTGGCCAATGATTTTATTGTATATGAAGCTTTCAGTGTCAGCTTTTTTTGAAAGACGTGAAATAAAATAGATTAAACACCCTCCAACAGAAGTGCCTGCAAAAGGCAAGGACTATTCCAACACTGTCAATGCTGACAATACGGCACTGTCCATAGTCCTGCAGTTGGGGGATGCCCAGACAATGTCCAAGCACAGGGAGAACTCCTCCACAAGGTCAACTGAGCCAATGGTACTGAACGCCATACTCCTGTCACCACAGACGGTTATGAATTCCAGAACATTCAACACAAAAAGGACAGGATAATTCCAAAACCTCTGCCGCCCTTAGCAAGCTCTCAATATTAACAGTAGCAGTAAGTACTGAGAGAATTAAATTAATAAACTTGTGGCTGACTTGCCATCCTATGTAGAGTGGCAGATTTATTCGCTGCAAGTTTATACATTTTATCTACCAGCAGGAGAAGGGTTGAGTTAGGTTGACCTACCAGCTGGACTTGGCTCTTGACCCAATTATTGCTCCCATCCGCCGGCCCTGTCATAACTTGTGGGCGAGTTTAGGCAAGAGACTGTTTCTAATTTATTCAACTGGGAGTTAAAATGGGCTCGATCTCATGTTGGGTTCCCCGGGGGTTTCCTGCCCACCTCACAGCCCTGCCCGCCCCATATGTGGCCCAGTGAAAACCCTCAATTTGTGTGTGTTTGTGTGTGTGTGTGAGTGTCCACATGTGGGTATGTGTGTGTGTGAGTGTCCGCATATGGGTATGTGGGAGTGTGTGTCCGCATACGAGTATGTGGGAGTGTGTGAGAAAGAGAGAATCTGTAGCACTCTACATGCAGGAGATAGGTAAATATTGTACGCTTTGTGTGTGTGTGTGTATGTGTGTGTCTATGTGTATGTTGTATATGTATATTTCCCTATCTCGGGAGCCTCCTATTAACAAGAGCAGGCATTGATGATGAGATCCAACACCGCCTCCAGTGCGTCAGTGCAGCCTTCGGCCGCCTGAGGAAAAGAGTGTTTGAAGATCAGTCCCTCAAAACTGTCACCAAGCTCATGGTCTACAAGGCCGTAGTAATACCCGCCCTCCTGTATGGCTCAGAGACGTGGACCATGTACAGTAGACACCTCAAGTCGCTGGAGAAATACCACCAGCGATGTCTCCGCAAGATCCTGCAAATCCCCTGGGAGGACAGACGCAAAAACATTAGCATCCTCGTCCAGGCCAACATCCCCAGCATTGAAGCACTGACCGCACTTGATCAGCTCCGTTGGGTAGGCCACATAGTCCTCATGCCAGACACGAGACTCCCAAAGCAAGCGCTCTGCTTAGAACTCGTCCACAGCAAACGAGCCAAAGGTGGGCAGAGGAACCGTTACAAGGGACCACCCTCAAAGCCTCCCTGATAAAATGCGACATCTCCACTGACACCTGGGAGTCCTTGGCCATAGACCGCCCTAAGTCGAGGAAGTACATTCGGGAGGCTGCTGAGCTCTTCGAGTATCGTCACCGAGAGCATGCAGAAATCAAGCGCAGGCAGCGGAAGGAGCGTGCGGCAAACCAGGCCCCCTGCCCACCCTTTCCCTCAACAACTACCTGTCCGACTTGTGACAGAGAATGTGGTTCTCATATTGGACTGTACAGCCACCTAAGAACTCATGCTAAGAGTGGAAGCAAGTCTTTCTCGATTCCGAGGGACTGCCTATGATGATGATGATGTATATGTGTGTGTGTGTGTATATATGTGTATGTACATGTGTGCATGTATGTGTGTGTGTCTACGTGTGTGTGCACTATTGTATGTGTGTATATGTGTGTGTGTGTATATGTGTGTGTGTGTGTGTGTGTGCATCTGTACAATAGTCAATGTCAATATTGCACTGTGTCCACAACAGTTCGATAAATAACGGATTCTGGGACTCTGTACCAGTTGTAAGTTGTATTATGGTTATTGATACAAACAGTACATCTCTAAAATCAATGATGTCTATTTATTGCACCTAAACTTGTACTGACGCAGGACACTGATCACTGAACGAGCGATCGGTCTAACTGCAGACAGCTTAGGTTTACCTCCGCAAAAGTCACGATCAATCTGCATCCTTGAAATGCGAGCGAGTTTCAGAAATAAGAGTAAATTAATATAGAGAAAGGAGAAATGTATAGTCACCTTTTCATATCTAGCAGCTGAATCCAAAAGAGCTTCTCTGGAGCGCACAAGACGGAGGGGAACTGAAATGAGTCACTGACGTTTGAGACTGACGCTGACAAGAAGAAGCCTGGGCTGCTGGTTCCACAAGATGACAAGTGTGGCAGAGGATCTCACCCTGTGGCGTGCACTGAGATGAGGTCGGCAGGCTCTGTGGCTTCTTTATGACAATGATATGCTGCCGAGGCGGTTGGTCAAAGAGGAAATGGAAAATAAGTAGATAAAAGTGTCTCAGGCTCAGCAACAGAAAGGTTTTTTTTAAGGTGGATCTGCGCTATCAGGACAGGGGGGGGGCGGGGTGGGGGGGGAGATAGGTGAATTCTGTTCTCGACTGCATTATCCAAGTGATGCTTTGGCCATGACATGTTTTTGCAGCATCATGTTGCAGTGTTCAGCAAAAGAGTCTCCAAATAAGGCAGGGCCCCTTTAAAGAAAGATGTGCATTTACATTGCGCCTTTCACGACCACCGGTTGTCTCAAAGCGCTTTACAGCCAATGAAGTAATTTTTGGAGTGTTGACACTGCTGTAATGCGCAGCAGCCAATTTGAGCACAGCAAGCTCCCACAAACAGCAATGTGATCATGACCAGATAATCTGTTTTTGCAAAGTTGATGGAGGGATAAATATTGGCACTGGGACACCGGGCATCACTCCCCCTGCTCTTCTTCGAAATAGTGCCATGAGATCTTTTGTGTCCACCTGAGAGGACAGACGGGGCCTTGGTTTAACCTCTCATTCCAAAGACGGCACCTCCGACAGTGCAGCACTCCCTCAGCACTGAACCGGAGTGTCAGCCTAGATTTATGTGCTCAAGTCCCTGGCGTAGGACTTGAACCCACAACCTTCTGACCCAGAGGCAAGTGGGCGACCTACTGAGCCTACTGCTTTAAATAGCCTAATCCACCCACTTGCCATCATTTTTTCCACCTGTCCTGATCCTGGGTATATTCTAAGTCTGTAAGAAAACGATGCTTTGAAACTTGTGGCAGAGAATTGGGTCACAGCAAGAATCTCCTCGGTGCCACTGTTCAAGAATGTATATTTTCCCACATGTAAAACCGACAAATAGGTCATAGATTCTGAGTCATTCAAGCGCAGAAAGAGGCTATTTGGCCCACCGTGCCTGTTTCAGCTCTTTGCAAAGAGCTGTGCCAATTAATCCCACTCACCTGCTTTTCCCCCATAGCCCTGCAAATTGTTTCTTTACCATTATATATCCAATTTCCTTTTGAAAGTTACTATTGAATCTGGCTCCACCACCTTTTCAACCTGACATCACCCCTGAACTGCTTGGCTCTCATTTTAAGGTTTTTCCCCCTTGTTCTGGACTCCTCCAACATCTATCTATGAAGGTAGCACCCTTGCCTCTGAGTCAGAAGGTTGTGGGTTCAAGTCCCACTCCAGGGACATAAATCTAGGCTGACACTCCAGTCCAGTGCGGAGGGAGCGTTGCACTGGCGGAGGTGCCATCTTTCAGATGAGATATTAAACCTGCCCTCTCAGGTGGACGTAAAAGATCCCATGGCACTATTTCGAAGAAGAGCAGGGGAGTTATCCCCATGTCTTGGCCAATATTTATCCCTCAATCAACATAATAAAAAAAACTGATTATCTGGTCATTGTCACAGTGCTGTTTGTGGGAGTTTGCTTGTGCGCAAATTGGCTGCCGCGTTTCCTACATTACAACAGTGACTTCACTCCAAAAGTACTTCATTGGCTGCAAAGTGCTTTGGGACATCCTCTGGTTGTGAAAGACACTATATAAATGCAAGTTTTTCTTTTTTACCCTATCAAATCCTTTAATCATCTTAAGCACCATAGTTAGATCACCGCTGATCTAGCTTGAAGGGAATACAAGCCTGCATTCATAATTTAACCCTATTAATATTGATAGACCTCTGTTCATATAGAACTGGAACTAAAATAGAATATAAGCCTGAGAGATTTTGGTCATACTAGGAGGAATTTTGTGAGTTAGTATATTTGCATATTCCCTGCTCTCTGAGTGCAGGGCTAGAATTAAGGCAGGCGTTGTGCTTTCTTGCACAGACTGAGGTTGCCGAAACTGGCACGAATGGGGTGGTAAAGGCAGTCGTTATCTTTATAGCCCTTTACCGCTGACATGCTGGGAGAGCAGACGGGGCCTCGGTTTACGTCTCAGCTGAAAGATATCACTTCTGACAGTGCATCACTCCCTCAGTGCTGCACTGGGAGTGCCAGTCTAGAATATGTGCTCAAGGCCCTCGAGTAGTACCTGGAAATCATGACCTTGAGGCTCAGATCTCTCACCCACCTCTCACCCATCTTTAGTATAAAAGGTTTAGTATTTTTATAGAATGATAGGTCACCAAATGCTCCATGGACGCAACACTAATTCTTTCCCTCTAAAAATAATAATGTGTGGAAGTCATCAGAAGAGATGACATCACGTGATCTTTCTGTTCAATCAGTTGCACTGTACATAGAAGCCCTCACAATCTTCCTCTTTTTTTATGTGTTCATGGAATGTGGGCATCGCTGGCAAGGCCAGCATTTATTGCCCATCCCTAATTGTCCTTGAGAAGGTGGTGATGAGCCACATTCTTGAACCGCTGCAGTCCGTGTGGTGAAGGTATTCCCACAGTGCTGTTAGGGAGGGAGTTCCAGGCTTGTGTATGACTTGGAGGGAACTTGTAGGTGGTGGTGTTTCAATGTGCCTGCTGCCCTTGTCCTTCTAGGTAGAGGTTGGGGATTTTGGAGATGCTGCCGAAGAAGCCTTGGCGAGTTGCTGCAGTGCATCTTGTAGATGGTACACACTGCAGCCACGGTACGTTGGTGGTGGAGGGAGTGAATGTTGAAGGTGGTGGATAGGGTGCCGATCAAGTGGGCTGCTTTGTCCTGGATGATGTCGAGCTTCTTGAATATTGTTGGAGCTGCACTCACCCAGGCAAGTGGAGAGCATTCCATCACATTCCTGGCTTGTGCCTTGTAGATAGTGGAAAAACTTTGGGGAGTCAGAAGGTGAGACACTCGCCACAGAATACCCAGCCTCTGACCTGCTCTTGTAGCTACAGTGGCTCTTCCACATTATGTTCTAATGTAGGCCAGACAGGGCTATTATCCAACAAAACCTGTGTCATTTCTTGGCTAAGCAGGTAAACATCTGACCTATTGGCACATCTCTTCCGGTCCCACTTTAACTCCCTGCTGAGAAGTGCAAAACAGCAAACCAGGTTGACTCTCCCTCTGAACTAACCATTCTGCCTCTCCCCACCCAACAGCCTTGCTGACGTGTGCAGATTCGTGGGTTGGCTCCTTTCCTACTATAATGTGTGCACCTGTGAGTATGCTCACAGGTATGTAGAGCTGTTCAAAAAAGGGCACTTGAAAAGTGTTTGGAGTGTCCCCTTCCTTTCATCAGGGGGCACTTGATTTATTTGTTTATTTATTGTTCTCTCTCAAAAGAGTTGTAGAGCTGTTCAAGGAGGCTATCAGCCGGTCCAGGCAGTGGGCGGTCGAGGGGGTCGTTCAGCCCGACTGCCTGCCTCTCTTCCACGGTTACATCCGAGCCAGGGTGTCTCTGGAGATGGAGCACGCGGTGTCCACCGGTACGCTCGCGGCCTTCTGCGAGAGGTGGGCGCTGGAGGGACTGGAGTGCACCATCACCCCTGGCAACCAAATTTTAATTTGATTTTATATGTTTAAAATTTAATTTGTTTTATTTCTGGGTTTTAGTGTCCCCCTCCCATTTTAGCCAGGAGGTACTTGTATAATTTGTGTTCATAGTGCCCTAAAAAAACCCCCAAGAAACAAAAAAAAGGACACTTGAAAAATATTTGGAGTGTCCCCCTCCCTTTTTAATCAGGGGGCACTTTATTTAACGGTTATTTTTGTTCACAACGAAAAGAGTTGTTGAGCTGTTGAAGGGGGCTATCAGCCGGTCCAGGCAGCGGGCGGTCGTTCAGCAAGACTGCCTGCCTCTCTTCCACGGTCACATCGAGCCAGGGTGTCCTTGGAGATGGAGCACGCGGTGTCCACCGGTACGCTCGCGGCCTTCCGCGAGAGGTGGGCGCCAGAGGGACTGGAGTGCATCATCACCCCCGGCAACCAAACTTTAATTTGGTGTTTGTCTGAAGTTTAATTTGTTTATTGTGCCGGTTTTAGTGCCCACCCCCCCCCCCCCCTTTTAGCCAGGGGGCACTTGTATAATTTGTGTTTTTTATTGCCCTAAAAAAAAGGAAAAAAAACAAAAAAAGGGCACTTGAAAAGTGTCTGGCGTGTCCCCCAGATCAGAGGGCACTTGATTTAATTTTGTTCACAACAAAAGAGTTGTAGAGCTGTTGGGTTGTGAGTGGCTTAGCCAGTCCCATGATGTTCACAAGACTCAATAAAACCCCAGACAGTTGGGTTCAGGAGATCCACAATGGCAGGTGGTTGTGAGCCTGGTGGATGAACTGGTAATGTGTAGTGTGATTGTTAAACCTTTGCTAATAAACCAACTAGTTCTTAATAGCAATGTGTTGCTATGAATTGTTAAGCAAAGAACCCATGAAGCAAAAACATTACACCTACCATAACTCCAACCCAGAAAACGTTGGTGTTCAACAAGCCACAAGACCAAGTTTGTCAGTAAATGGACCCTGGCGCGCTGACAAATCTTTCTCACTCCAGTGACATTTCACAGTTACACACTGATCCTGCTCAACTCTTGACCTTTTATAGTCTCTTGGCCCAATTGTTGGGCGGATGCAATGCTAAATCCACAAGAATAGCAATGTAAGTGTCAAAAACCAGAGGGCACAGATTTAAGGTGATTGGTGAAAAAACCAGAGGTGACATGAGAAAACATTTTTTTAACGCAGCGAGTTGTTATGATCTGGAATGCGCTGCCTGAAAGGACAATGGAAGCAGATTCAATAGTAACTTTCAAAAGGGAATTGGATAATTACTTGAAGGAAATAATTTGCAGAGCTGTGGTGGTAAAGCTGGGGGAGTGGGATTAATTTAATAACTCTACCAAAGAGCTGGTACAGGCACAATGGGCCGAATGACCTCCTTCTGTGCTATATCATTCTATGATTCTCTACTGTGGTCACCGAGGGGCTTCTAAGTTCTGGTCTAGGGTTTGAGACTGTAAGGGATATAGAATTGTAGCAGGCAAAGAGCAGACAGATAGGTGGTCATAACACAAAGCTGAAGGTAGTGAACTAATCAGCATAAGTAGGGTCCAAGGAATCGATGATTGTATGTAATACTTTTTATGTAGGTATAGCATACTTATAATGAACTAAAACGGTATGGTTAATTCAATCCTTAACCTTAGTATCACATAACAAGTCAGCAGTTACAATTTTGATTAGATTTCTCTGAGGAAGAGATAAGAAAGCCAGTATTTTGGGAACAGGCAAAGTGAAAATCATGGAACAATACAATTAACATATGATGGGAGTTGGACAACTGCATGTACCACTCAGAGCCAGTCTGATAAGAGTCGACAAATCAGTGTAACTCCGCTGATAGCAATAGACCTATCGATGATTTTGTAGGAGGGTAACTCCTCTCCAAAATTATACTCGAAATCTCTTGTATTTCGAAGGTTCCATGATTGAACCCTCCCTTGCATTTGCTCGAAATAAAGCCTGTTGAACCTAAGATTTTGTTTGTTTGATTCCGTGGTCATTATGTAGAAGGTGAAGGGCAAGGTGTCGATTACCTATATCAGGTAGTCCGCCCTGAGGAAGAGAATTCTTCCTTTTACCCCAACAATTGGCGCTGCGAGCAGGGTGCAGACCCTCTGTCCTGGATGATGTGACAGCTAGCAATGGCAGTGAGTCTGTTTTTTGTACCACCTGCAGCTGTAGTATTGACGGGGAAGGGGGTAATCTGTAGAACAAAGTTATAGCGAACCACGGCAGGACGAAAACCAAGGTTGTGGAGCGGTGTATTGCCTGAAAAAGAAAGAATACAACCTAAAAAGAGGGGCGGGGCCCCAGGATGTTTAAGAAAACTAGCCAGTGGGATAAAATGAAGACCAAGGGGGTCTCTGAGAAGTGGACCAAAAGGGTCCCGGGTATAAATGCTAGCAGGAAAGACCGAAAAATAAAATGGCATACATTAAGTTGCTGAAAAAAACATAGGATAAGCTGTATTGATTGAAAATTTTGTGTGAATATCTGTCTTTAAGTGAAAGTGTTCACGTGGAAGCTTTCTTGACTGTTGAATAAGTGCTGGAAAAAACATCAAATTCACAAAGGACAGCTTGTTTTTATCAAAAGATAAAGATGCAACCTTGAAGCTAGACTGCTAAAAACAAAACAAATTGAACATCTAAAATTGGAAAAAAGGTCTTTGCGATTGTCTTATGTAGTTTAAATTAACAAATTCACGAAGACACGAGCCCTCTGTGTAAAATGTTTGTTAGATTCAAAAACTAATTTGAAAAAAAGGAGATTTAAATGGAAAGGCATTCTATGTTGATTATTGATTTAATTGGAGGATAATTAACATAATGGCCACAGTGAAATTTTGGCTTTGTTTCAAAGTGTGAATATTGGAAAAGAGATAAAAGACACTCTATGTTGATAGTGATTTTAAATTCCGAGAAAGTTTCACTGCAGTAAAGGAGATTTAAGCTTCGGGTTTGAAAACCTTTTCAAAATGGACGGTGCTTATCGAGGAAAAGTCCCGAACAGTCTAAACAAGCAGAAGGGTTTTGAAAATAACGAGGGGAAAAGATCTAAGCTACGCGAACTCAGCAAAGGAAGAAAAAAAAACTAGGAATTAGAAAATGTTGCTGAGAGGACAATTTTTTAAAAAAAGGTGGAACCGGCACGCAAGTTTTAGCTTTTGTGTCGAGAGAAATAAAACACAAGATTTGCTCCGTGAACGGGACCTTAAAAAATGAAATACTGGAATGTATAGCTTGTGTGAAAATGTAAAACGTGTGGCAGTTTCTCTGATTGTTTTGACTATGATTTTCAGAGCTAAGGAAAATAATTTCTGGCCTTGAAGTCACAATTGCCAGTAATTTATTTTAAATTGGATTTCAGTAAACAAAATAGCTATTAAAAATGTGTGGTCTCGTTTTAAATCAATTAAAAAAAATCTTTGGCAAGTATTTGAATTGGAAGTTTAAAAACAATTGGAGTTTAATCTAAAATGCTGTCTTTTCCGATGAGAATGTTTTATTTAAAGCTAATGATAGCTTTACTAATGATTTCTGCTGTTTTAACGGTATCCTAATTTCTAAGCAAGTTTTGAAGGCACAAAGACTTGGGAAAAAATTACGCGAAATTACGTAGTGACGTCAGGCCTTCTTACAAAAATCGACAAAGGAGGTAACCCTTTCCATTGACAGCTGTTTTATACTGGACATTATTAATTTGGGTTTCTTAATAAAAGAAATGAAAAAGCAAGGATGGCAGCCAGAAAACTCACCTGACAGAGGAAATGATGGGATAGTCAGAACAAGAATAGATACTCAAACAAAACAAATTCAAGAGTTAGAAGCTAAGATAAATAAGCTGGAAGAGATAAAAGATGGGACCGGACGGATAGTGCAGTGCACAGCTATAGAAAAAAATGCAAAAATTGGAATTCCTTAAGCACGGGATGTTTAACGACGGGCTAGGAGAAGCCCACCAAAAGATAATTAAGTTGGGATTTAAAGTGTCGAATGAAACTTTGGAGTGGGCAGAACATATAGTGGAGTTAAAGTCAGAACAGAGAAGACAGCAAAAATAGCAGCAGAGATGAAAGAGGATGAGACACACCCCTGTGCAGCTCCCATGATATGTTTTAGCTGCAATAAGGGAGGAGGTGCAGGAAGGCGAGGTCCCCAACAGGCAACGAAGAGGGCGCCCGTTTGCAGTATGTGGATGATATCCTTATTGCCTCCAGTACAGAACAGCAACACGTACTAGCTTTAACTACAGTGCTAGGAGCTCTACAGAGTGCGGGATTAAAAATAAATCCTAGGAAGGTGCAGGTGGGAAGGAGCGAAGTAACATATCTAGCACACATAATATCACAAGGAAAGAGACAGATGCCTGAGGACAGAAAGGAAGCAATTCGATCAATACCCAGGCCAGGAACCATGAAAGGAGTCAGGCAGGTACTAGGGCTATTCAACTACTGCAGAAATTTTATTCCTGAATATGCTGAGATGGCCCAATCTATATAGGACCTGCTCAAAGCGGGGAAACCCAACCAAGAGCCAGTAAACTGGGGCCCAGATCAGGAAACTGCATTTGAGCAGTTAAAACAAGCTCTGACAAGTGCTCCAGCCCTGGGATTACCCGACCAGAATAGGCCCTTTCACATCTATACCCACCACAGTAAAGATCATTAAATGGGGACAGGCATAGGCCAGTGGCATAGTAATGTCAGGTCACGTACCCAGCATAACTTAGTAGAATTGCTTAACACAGGAAGGCTAAAACCGGTATCCGACGCGCGAAGGGCTAGGTGGGAAGCAATGCTCTTACCCCCTCAACGGGATGGTAACAATAAAAGACAACTGTAACAACCCTGCAGGATAGATCATTACGCAGGGAGACGAGTGTCAGTGTAGCCCGACAGGAGAAGACGAGAGAAGTAGTAAGGCTTGAGGAGGCAGACATGGATCTATATGTAGATGGGTCTCAGCACCATATCAACGGGACACCACGGACAGGATGGGCAGTGGTAGATAGCAGTGGACAGGTTAGAAGGGATAGCAGCGGACAGGTCAGAAGGGAAGGACGGCTAGAAGGGGGCTTATCAGCTCAAGTGGCTAAATTGGTGGCTCTCACCGAGGCTCTGAGGATGGCTAAGGGAAAAAGAGTAAACATCTATACAGACAGTCGGTATGCTTTTGGAGTAGTGCATATGATAGCCTGGAGTAGACGGGGATACATGACTTCAGGAGGAGGGACAATAAAACACTGATCAACATCAACAGGGAAACGCATGGGCAGACGAGGCAGTTAAGTGGGTGGCGGAGACAAGTAAACTGGCCGGGGAAGCCCAGGTCAGAGCATTGGGCCTGAGGAAGTAAACATGCTTAAGGTACAGGGAGAAGCCACTCCACAGGAAAAGGAGGGGTGGATGCAGAGAGGGGCCCAACAAGGGACCGACAGGATAGGGAGGAAAGATGGGAATGTGGTTGCCTCGGAATGCATCCAGGGGAGCCTATTAAATTTATACCACGGGTATGTACATACAGGTAGAACCAACATGATAAGCTCGATGTCCAGATGCTGGTGGTGGAAAGGAATGGGTAGAGATATAGAGAACCACTGTAGAAGGTGCGTGACATGCGCAAAATACAACTCAGGGGGGAAAGTAAAGGGAAGAATGGGACATCAGCCCCGACCTAAAGGACCCTGGGAAAACTTGCTGATAGATTTTACTGGACCGTTACCCAGCAACAAGGGGAAGACTTACTGCCTAGTTATAATAGACCAGTTTACGAAGTGGGTAGAAGCTTTCGCCACTAGAAATTGTTCATCAGAAACCGTGGCCAGGATCCTAGCAGAAGAAATAATACCCTGATGGGGGAATGCCACTACAGCTGGACTCAGATCAAGGTACACACTTCACAGGGAAGATAATAAAACAGGCCTGCACTTTACTAGCGATCAGGCAAAAAGATCCCATATCATCCGGCATCTTCCGGATTGGGGGAACGAATGAATAGGACCTTAAAAGTGGCTCCAGCCGAGGCAATCGAAGAGACTGGAAAGGGATGGGTAGACAGGTTACCCCAAGTACTGATGAAGCTCAGGGCAACTCCTAGTCGGACAACATGATTGACACCCTTTGAACTAATGAGTCTGCCAGAAGTCTTGATTACAGGAAACGAGGTCGAACGTCCTTATAAAGGCCGGATACGGAGATTTGTGATGGAACTCTGAAAGCAATTACATGATTTAAAGGCACAGGCTAGAGATCAGCAAGTAATCAAGGACTTTGAGAATGACACTAAGGAATAGAAGGTCCAAATACCCCAAAGGGACCAATCAGGTGATGGTGAGGATGGTAAGGGACATGTGCACCTGCTAGTTATAAGGAGTATCGGCAAGTGGAAACACTGGACCCAGTTAAAAAAGCATGGTCACTAACTAACCAGTGATGACGGGGAAATATTGTTTTTTTTGCAGGACTCTAGTGCTCGTAGAAACAACGTGAGGTATCGCAGCCTCATATCCAGGACAATATGAGGGACGGTAAGGCCTGTATCACAGGGACTCGGGCGACATTAGTTTAATAAAGAATCAAAAACACTGATGGTGACGGATGGAGCAACAGTAGACTTAAATAAAACAACGTAACAAGGAAACGAAACAACATTGGGGATGGGCCAGTAATACGGGACCAATAATTAGTGGGAATAAGACTGCGGTGTGTTTTATAATCAGGAGGGACAGAGATACTGCACCTGGGGGAAGGGGGTGCCGATTTCACTCAACATCTATGAATGGTGGTGGAGGGATGTCTCCCGAGATAGACCCACCAACACGGCCCCACCCACTACTATAGCAACAGTGAGCACTACCAGGGCCCCGACCACCACACCCCCAGCGCCACAAATGTGCCCAACTATGAACGCTGAGGCAAAAGGGGGATTGATAAGGCAAACCAAGGATAAGATACACTTCGGGGTATGTCAGCGAATAATTACTGTATTCCTAAACTTAACAGACTTAACCATCCCCAACTTCTGCGGATCAAAGCCTGTATAGAAACCTGACCCTGCGAGCGCTTAAAGGCCCTGAATCAAAAACCATGACAGATGTGGAAAGAGGATCAGGTAAAAAGAATGGACTGGGGAAAAAGAGGGATACCAGAAATGGTAGGCACTGGATACGCGGCAGGATACGCGGCGGGAGTTGCGACGGTAAACACTATAGACCTGTACACGATAGATGATCGAATTAAGGCCCTAACACGAACCTTACAGGGATTGCTGGAAAGGGATGAGGATAATAAAAAGATACAGGCACAACTGGGTAATGGCGCTAAAAATGAATTATTACAAGTGGCCCACACATTGCGAGACCACGCCAGAACTATAAATTCGATAAATAGAACAGAACGAAACTTGAGTAAAACCATACAGACAGAACTAGTATGTACAGGATACGGAGCATGGTTGCTCAGTGCAATACAACATAACCTAGAGCAGCTTCAGAATGGAAAGATGCCAGATTGGATAACACAATGTATTTACCAACTGGACCTTAGACAAAAACATGACTCATGCCTGCGAGGTGCAGAGAAACAGTCATGCTTGGATCCCAAAGGCCAGATGTGTAACCGGACATTTAATATATAAGGTTTATCTATACCATAGCATGATGTGTCCTCTATACCAAACAAACAATGTGGGAGAAATAAGAAATCAAACTCGCGTGCGTTACCATGACCTATCCAGAAATGTAACTGAAGAGAACAACAGTACTAAGAGTCTCAGCATCGATGATTGTTATAAAAATAACCAAGTTGCTTTATGTCGAGATCCACTACGAATGATCAAAGATGACTGTGGATATGACCAAGTGGGCAGGTGCACCTTGAGTATCACCCCCCCCTAACACAGGAGTATGAAATTATCGCTGTTCCATGAGGAAATGGAGATTGATGTGTGAGCACCACGGCAACTGAAATGAAGAAAGGAACACCTCATGCACCATTATGGATACTGATTTCTGCTTTACTCCGCTTGATGAGACAGATATAAACGGGTTTATTATAACCCCTGAACTAAGGGAGGAAACCATCGATGATGGACATTACCCAAGGAGCTTATGCGAAGACCATCGGGCTGCAAGGAAAACCGATACTCGAACTGAAAGAGGAACAAACTCGACTGAATTGCACACCATTCGACAACATAGAGGATAGCCCAGGCATGGCATAACAGAAGAAACAGAGGATACCCGAATGCGGGGCAGAATTCGACAGAATAGAGAAGACCCCAAGTGGAGGAAAGATAGAAGAAACAGAGGATACTCCAGGCAGGGCATAATCCGAGAAAATGTTGGCTAGAAAGGACTTATACACGAACTATGCTGGACTCAATGTACTGGCTGTAGTGCAAGGAAACTCATCTTGCTTGCATTATCCTGTAAGAAGGTGGACCTGATGTAAGAGGCAGGCCCTAGCCCGTACTATAGTTAAAACATTGAATAAAGGGAAATTAGACAGTCCGGCAGAAAGGACTTATTTAGTATAACCTTGATGGGGAAGCCAACAGGTAGGTCCTGCAGCTCGGGAAGTAGCACTACCCAAGCGAAAGGACAATCCTGGAGGCTCAGCCATGAAGAATTAATTGGGAAATGGCATATCTTGGGCATATTGCCCAGGGCCATAAGGGGGGAATTGTAAGGGATATAGAATTGTAGCAGGCAAAGAGTAGAAAGATAGGTGATCATAACACAATGCTGAAGGTAGTGAACTAATCAGTATAAGGAGGGTCTGAGGAATCGATGATTGTATGTAACATTTGCTTATGTAGGTATAGCACACTTATAATGAATTAAAACTATATGGTTAATTCAATCGTTAACCTTCGTAACAGGAAGGCAGAATATTATCTGAATGGTGACAGATTAGGAACAGGGGAGTTGCAACGAAACCTGGGTGTCATGGTACATCAGTCATTGAAAATTGGCATGCAGGTATGTTAATTCCTGGATTCTTTTACTTCAATCTGGTTCAGTAAAATTACTGAGTCGAATACCTCTTGTGCTTTGAACAAAGCAGTCTTTATTACCGGCCAGTAAGACCTATCAGACAGAAGATATACTCTCTGGATAGAGCGTACACACTCCCTACGGATAGGTGAAGTTACATCGTAAAGCGTTAACAGTTATACTGTTTTGAAATCAGATAACAAAATACAAATGGATTGACAGTCTAACTCAGCCACTCATTAGTCAATCTATATGAGATGTTCTTCTTGAAAGCTCAAGTATTGCCTCCAAATATTTCAATCTAATGGTGTGACTATTTACTGAGATCTTGCAATTCTGCAGATGTATTTCATGTTACAATTATATATTATTGGCAGGATTAGTGACTTGAAACCTTGAGACAGACTGTTAGCTATGCTGATGTTGCACTATTTGCAATCTGACATTCTCCCAGCTATTCTTCCATGGCTTATACATTTTCATATATCCCGTTTACTTTACTGTCCTTAATTCCATATATTCCGTTCAGATATCCACATCCCCCCTTTTATCATTCTATGATAACATTTAGGATCATTCTATGAGTATTGCATTGTTGAGTAGTTCTCTAGTTTGTTGGATCATAACCCGGGAACCCTTGACCACAAGAGGGTCTGCTAACCTTGTCATTGCTTTACAGCAGAGGTTAAGGCAACCAACAATCAAACAGCAGGTAATTATTATGATGAGAACAATTGCCCCATGTATTAGATAGGATCTCCAAGATCCACCCAGAAACCAATCAAACCTGCTAAGTTCTTTTGCTGGTGTGGATAACTTTTTCACCTCCCTCCTTATGTGATCGGCAAGGTGGGTTATGTTTTCTGAACTATCAGGAATGTAAGTGCAACATTCAGATCCTATCAGGGCACACGTTCCCCCTTTCTCAGCTAACAGGTAATCGAGGGCCATTCGGTTTTGTAATGCTACGGTCCTTATCGCTACCATTTCAGCTGTGATGCCCTCCAGAGCCTCAGCAGTGCGGTTAGCTACCTGTTCCAATATCGTTTCTTTGAATCCATCTAACAGTCTCAGTTAGGGTCAGGGGAACGGTGCGCAAAGGAATTCCCCCTTTAGAATGTATAGGGATTTGTGAACACACCCAGCATCTAGTGAAGTGCCCTTTTTCCGCATAAACGTAAGACATATACAAAAAGGTGTTTACATGGAGCTCTCGCCTTTGTCTTCCTTCCCGTGCACCAAAACTGTCATATATCAACACTATTATGCAGACAGTAGCATACAGACACAGTCTCATCTTATAAATAGTCCAATTATTTAGCTGATAAAAAGAGTTCTGTTTTCACGTTTCCCTTCAGGTTTCCGTCAGTGTATTTGGCTGTCTGACAGGTAAGAGTTCAAACTGATCCTCCTTCAACTGCCTTGTTCAGCTATAGGGAGGAGGAGATCTGGAACAGAAACAGGAATTAGACTAACCAGCAAAATTTGTTTAAATGGTGATGAGCTTGCAGTGGTGCAGGTGAACCCAGGCACTTTTCCCCTCAACCTTGGCTGCAGTGGGGGTAGTGAGTGACACCTAAAAAGGCCCCTCCCATTGTGGCTCTAATCCCTTCAGAATCCATACTTCCCTGGTGCCACGAGGGACAATTCGGGTAAAACTGGGAGGTCGAGGTGAGCATCTTGAACCTGGTTGTGAACTAGTCGCAGAGCCTGAGTCAGAGAAAGAACATAGGTGGTCATCAGTCTAGCTGAGATCTCATATCTAGGAACAATTTCCCTCATTAACACCTTAACAACAGTCTGAGTCTTATTGTCCAGGTTAGGGTAGGCTTCAATCCATCTGCTAAACACATCTACTATTACTAACACATATCTGTAACACTGAACTTTTTGCAACTCAATGTAGTTCAACTGAAATGTCTCAAAGGGACCTTCGGGTAGGGGCGTTTTACCCCAATCACAGGGGACTCCCTTCCCTGGAATATGTTGCTGGCCAACCAGGCAACGACTACTGATGTTCTGGGTGAGCGCCTGGAGTTTAGGGTGCCACCAAGTAGCCAAAAGCGTATCACTTGTTGCCCTTGCTCCACAATGAGTAGCAAAATGCAGACATTCTATAACCCATGAAGCCAACTCGTCAGACATGCAAGTCTGTTCCGCGGGAGTGGTCCAGAGTTTAGAAACATTGTCATAAGTACATGCATAATATTTCCACAACAGTTTATCTTTTTCAGGAGCGTCCCCCTGTGCTTTTATAACATCTTGGATGGTTGGCATTGGTTTTTCCGAGGCTAACTTATCCTTCGCAGGATTTTTAGTCTGACTCATAATTTTGGGCACTACCATCTGTTGGTCACGAGAGGCCTGTTTGGCCTCTTGGTCAGGACAACGATTCCCTATATCAACCAGAGAATTTCCGGTAGTATGGGTGGTACATTTGACAATGGCAATGCATTTGGGGAACATGAGGGCTTTCAACAAATCAGATACTAACTGTTTGAGATATCTCATTCCCCTGTGAGGTTAGGAATCCCCTATTTTTCCATAATTGTCCGAAATCATGCGCCACCCCAAAGGCATACCTAGAGTCGGTATAGATATTGACTTTGAGATCTTTGGCCAAGATACAGGCTTGGGTGAGGGCGAATAGTTCAGCTTGTTGAGCAGAATAGGCGGTTTCAAAGCAGCAGATTCCAAGACCTGATTCTCCTGGTTTACTATAGCGTATCCTGAGATTTGTGTATCTTCTGGATTAATAGAAGTACTTCCGTCAACAAACATAAACAATCATGACTGGGTTCTTCCTCATCTTGGGGTGGCTCAGTAAGAATACAGTCTGGATCTTCCATCAACTAAATCTTCCCTGACTGATGTGGCCTCTTAAATTAAAGATAAGCAATCATGACTGGGTTCTTCCTCATCTTGGGGTGGCTCAGTAAGAAAACAGGCCGGATTAATTGCAGTACAGTGCCGAAAAGTCAGTTTAGGATTGCCTGTGATTTCAGTGGGTTCTGTCGGATAGAGGGCCAGTCCACATTGCCCTGCACTAGGATCTCAATTAATGGGAGTATAACCCACTTGGAAAGGGGTCCTCTGCCCACACATGAGGATCCACATAGTCAGGTATGTCTGAGCCAGTATGATGCCGTAGAGTTGTTAATACTTTCTCGGGGTCCCCATTAAATTGGACTGTTCGGCCATGTTTTACGATTTGCACATCCCGGCTGGTAGGGTCAGCCTCATCTATGGCCTTGCGTACCATAACTCCCAAATCTTTAGCATGGTGAGGGGCTAATACTTCACGAGCAATATGCGGTGCCATTGTTAGGGGCTGTTTCCACAGATTCTTATCCACTTCCACAAAATCTGCCTCTCTTTCCAGTCCAGTCACTCTAGCCCTTAATAGAATTCCCTTCACTTCCCCTTCGTGATCCTGATATTCTTTCCACTGGGATCGTATGCTAGGGTCACGTGATAGGGTGCCTGCGGCAGGTCCAGAGACCACCACTGAGGGGTTCTAGTGGTATAATACTGCCGCTTAAGGGTTTCCTGTTTTACAATAATCCCATTATCTCCACACTCCAAATGCAACTGGAATTTGCAAAGGAGGTCTCTAGCCATCAAGTTACAGTCCAGATTGGTTGTGATAACAACTCGATGTTCCACCGATTCTTCCTGGTAACCCATTTTAACCGGTTCTGACACTGGGAATGTCGAGATTTGTCCCAGGAATCCTGAAAGTTCCTGTGTTTCAGTAGAAGCAGGGAGTTTAAGCTTTGATTGTACAGAAGACATGAAGGCTCCCGTATCTATCAAAAAGGGTTGCCACTCATTCAGAATGGGTTCGTCGTCCGGGGAGGATCCCTGCACAATTAAGCTGCGTAGTCAATCGGGGACAATTGACCAAAGGGGTTGTTCTGGGAGAAGTTAGTGTAAGATCCTCCTCTTCCCCCTTGCCCCCCTCCTCTTCCTCCTCTTCCTTTTCCATGCTGACGGTAGGGGCAATTTTTATTCCAATGTCCTTCCTGCCCACAATTAAAACAGTCAATTCCTCTTACCCAGTCCCGGCCTCTTCCCATACCATGCCGGGGACAATAGGGAGGTTTATTAGCAGGGCTCGGGCCGTTTGGTTGTTTAGTATAACCGTATCCTTGCTTATCCATCCAATCCTGTATGCCACACTACGGTTCTATTGATCCTTCCTCCCGAGATGGCTCTTCCTTTCTAGTCACGTATTCAGTCTTGACCCAGGTTGGGGGCGCACCTCCCCCCTCCCCTTTCTTTTTCTGCCAATAATATCTAACTGCCCTTTCCATCTGTCCGGGTAGCGTGAGCAATCAAATAGTTGTTTGAAGATCACAGACATCTATAGAGAGGTGGTCTGCAGCTTGCTGTGCATCAGGGTTTGGCATTGGTCTGACAGGGAATTGGTGTCGGGACTTTGGGATCTTGGAAATCATTTCTAGGCCGGAGGATGTTTCAGAGCTGTCTGACTGCTTGACAGTTCTGCGTCTCGATCGGCGGGGGTGTTTGCTATGTCTTTCACAACTTGGACTGGTAGGTTGACTAGAAGATTTACGGGACTGTTTGTGATGTTGAGATATAGTTCTGCCCTTTCGAGTGTGAGATCTGGTCCTTTCGGCTATATTGCCTGTGAACTGGGGATCCGAATCGCTATCAGAGGATGAGGAGTCAGTTTGGGTTTGTTGCTTTGGTGATATGTGGTTGTTCCTAACTCTTTTTACCGGAGTGTTAGGTGGAGGGTGTTGGGAAGAGGACTGGAGCAAGAGGCCAGGGGGTGCGGGAGGCGCCGTTGGGCGCTGAGTCAGTGGCCACTCATCAATTTCATCATCAGCCTCGGTTAACACAAAGCCAGTCATTTTAACTTGTAGTTGATCAATACCTTTCTCAGAGGTCCCAGAGGATCTCTTAGCAAGTTTCTCGTGCGCACATTCATTCTTTTTTTTTAAGACGTCTACAGTTTTAACATGTGTTCTCTCTGTCAATGCAAGTCCTAATTTAATAGCATTTGTTTGCCAACTCGATAGAAGTGATGCATCTTTTAATTTCTGACAATAATGTCGCCAGGTTGCAATTAAATTTTTTTATCCCCTTTTCCTCGTCCCCTTCTCCAAATTAATCCCTGTGCTTTTTTTTTTACCTCTACGCTTCTAGTGTCACCTAGAGGCCACTGGTCATCCCCTAATAATTTGTTCAGGGCTCCTGATAATTTTCTAAAGTCTTCAGCTCTTTCAGGGAATTCCTCACATAGCTTTTGTAGCGGATTATCCGCATCCGTGGTTTTATCCAACTGATTACCCATTTTCACACTGCCCCTCGTATTACTGTGTCGCTACGCGTTCGTGTCGTCATGCAATTTAAACAAACTTAAAAATAGACACAGACTTTACAGAACTAACACTGACTTTAACTAACTCCAAATAACCAAACTTTACTAATGCTAACACTTACCCGCGTCGCCGTGCGGTTCGCGTCGCCGCGCGATTTCAATACTAAACTACCACGTCGCCTCGCAGTTCACGTCGCCGCGCAATCCGCGTTGCCTCGCAGTTCACGTCGCCGCGCAATCCGCGTCGACCCGTGGTTCGTGTCGCCGCGCGAGTTAAGATACTTTAAACTTTAAAAGATAAACAAGGACTTCTAACACTTACCCGCGTCGCCGCGCGGTTCGTGTCGCCGCGCGATTTACAAAATAGACAAAGACTTCTAACACTTACCCGCGTCGCCGCGCGGTTCGCGTCGCCGCGCGATTTCAATACTTAAAAAAACTTTACTTAAAACTCTAAACACTTTAAAACTTACAGACTTACTGCCATTAGCACTGACTTTCGCGATTCGCATTGCTGCGCCTCTGCGTCCCTACGCGTCGGCGTCACTGCGCGTTTACGTCACCGCGCGTCTACGTCACTGCGCGTTGACATCACTGCGCGTTCGCTTCACTGCGCGTTTACGTCACTGCCCTACCTTCCGAGTTGCTGCGGGGGTTTTTTTTTACTTCAATCAGAGCCTAGACGGGCCAAGTGATATACAAGGTCGACGTCGTACCTGAGTTGAACACCTATCTTCTATTTAAATCCCCATTTTATTCCCTGTGAGCCTAATTTTCTAATGAGCCTCAATTAATTTATTTTAGTCTCCAAATTTCCCTATCCTTTCGCGTTACTGCGCAGTTTAAATTCAATCAGTCAATGAAAGCCCTAATTTAATGGAGTTTTTCTGCCAATTGGACAGGAGTGATTTTATATTTTTCATAATTTAAAATCTCAGAACATTTTTTTTCTTTCAGCACCTATTTAGTACGTTACTTTTTTTTATAACTAGAGAGAAGTCTGGCACGTAGGCTGTGGACTGCTTTTCGTTATCTCAATTGTTCCAGCCTCAAGGTCGTGTTATTTAATATATATTTTTTTTAAATCCTTTTGAATCCATCTCAGTTGTTTTGCTATGCCTTCTCTGAATGTTTTCTTTCAACAAGTTTTTCTTTTTTTTTTCTTTTTTTAAACAAACCTATCCTTTGGGCATTTCCTGGCTCCGTAACTTATCATCCGAATATACATAATTCAATAAGGTTCACACTCTTAAACTTCCCACATACAGGACAACACTACGAAGGGTTAAAACAAACTTTCATTCTGTTTGAGATAAAACAAACCACAACTCCCCGGCTTTTTTTTTACAGTAAAAGTCACAGAAGCATTTCTCATTTAAACAGACATTCACAAGAGTCTCTTTTCTTTCCTATTAATTTTTTTTTTTGGATCCATGATTGATCATCTATCCCTATCTAGCTCTAACTATCTTTCCCTTTCCAAGTCGCCGCTTGGTTTGCGTCATCGCGCAATTTCCCTATCTCTATCCCTATTCTAAGTTTGAAAGGTATTCACCAGATTGTCCTGGATCTCGTTCAGACACTACCTGAGAACCAGCGAGTGGCTAAACTTGCCTCAGACTTTTGAAACCGGGGGAAACTGGAGCAGTATTGAAATCATACTCACTCCAGTGGCCATTTTCCCCTCGTCTCGTCCAAGGCTAGTCTGGCTCTTAATTCGCAAGTTTTCGGCAGTCGTCCGTTGAGATCCCACTTCTGACACCAAATGTTAATTCCTGGATTCTTTTACTTCAATCTGGTTCAGTAAAATTACTGAGTCGAATACCTCTTGTGCTTTGAACAAAGCAGTCTTTATTACCGGCCAGTAAGACCTATCAGACAGAAGATATACTCTCTGGATAGAGCGTACACACTCCCTACGGATAGGTGAAGTTACATCGTAAAGCGTTAACAGTTATACAGTTTTGAAATCAGATAACAAAATACAAATGGATTGACAGTCTAACTTAGCCACTCATTAGTCAATCTATATGAGATGTTCTTCTTGAAAGCTCAAGTATTGCCTCCAAATGTTTCAATCTAATGGTGTGACTATTTACTGAGATCTTGCAATTCTGCAGATGTATTTCATGTTACAATTATATATTATTGGCAGGATTAGTGACTTGAAACCTTGAGACAGACTGTTAGCTATGCTGATGTTGCACTATTTGCAATCTGACATTCTCCCAGCTATTCTTCCATGGCTTATACATTTTCATATATCCCGTTTACTTTACTGTCCTTAATTCCATATATTCCGTTCAGATATCCACATGTACAGCAGGCAGTGAAGAAGGCAAATGGCATGTTGGCCTTCACAGCGAGAGGATTTGAGTATAGGAGCAGGGAGGTCTTACAGGGTCTTGTAAGTTGTACAGGGCCTTGGTGAGGCCACACCTTGAATATTGTGTTCAGTTTTGGTCTGAGGAAGGACATTCTTGCTATTGAGGGAGTGCAGCGAAGGTTCACCAGACTGATTCCTGGGATAGCAGGACTGACATATGAAGAAAGATTGGATCGACTAGGCTTATAGTCACTGGAATTTAGAAGAATGAGAGGGGATCTCATAGAAACATATAAAATTCTGACGGGATTGGACAGGTTAGATACAGGAAGAATGTTCCCGATGTTGGGGAAGTCCAGACCCAGGGGTCACAGTCTTAGGATTAGGGATAAGCCTTTTAGGACCGAGATGAGGAGAAATTTCTTCACTCAGAGAATTGTGAACCTGTGGAATTCTCTACCACAGAAAGTTGTTGAGGCCAGTTCGTTAGATATATTCAAAAGGGAGTTAGATGTGGCCCTTACGGCTAAAGGGATCAAGGGGTATGGAGAGAAAGCAGGAATGGGTTACTGAGGTTGCATGACCAGCCATGATCATATTGAATGGTGGTGCAGGCTCGAAGGAATGAATGGCCTACTCCTGCATCGATTTTCTATGTCTATGTTTCTATAACAAATCAGCAGTTACAATTTTGATTAGAAGTTTCTGAGGAAGAGATAAGAAAGCCAGTATTTTGGGAACAGTTACTTCAGGCAAAGTGCAAATCATGGAACAATACAATTAACATATGATGGGAGATGGACAATTGCCTGTACCACTCAGAGCCAGTCTGATAAGAGTCGACAAATCAATGTAACTCCGCTGATAGCAATAGACCTATCGATGATTTTGAAGGAGGATAGCTTCTCTCCAAACCTGTATAATTTATACTCGAAACCTCTTGTATTTCGAAGGTTCCACAGTTGAACCCTCCCTTACATTTGCTCGAAATAAAGCCGGTTGAGCCTAAGATTTCGGTTGTTTGATTCCTTGATCGTTATATGGAGGGCGAAGGGCGAGGTGTCGATTACCTATATCAGGTAGTCCGCCCCGAGGGAGAGAAGTTTTCCTTTTACCCCAACAGAGACCAACTCTAGGAGGCACAGCCTTGCAAAGCCAGGTTTTCAAAGATTTAAAAGTTCCCAAATGGTCCGAAGACAGGATTGGGCTGAGCTGTGAGGCCAGACTCCTTGTAGGGACTTGGTGCTGGTAACAGCTAGCAGGTTCTTTACTGACATCATCGCTGCCTTGGGAAGATCTCTGGGCCTGTGCTTCGGTCTGAATACCCTGAGCACTTCCCCACCTACAGTGCACTGTAGCGGATAGCCATACAATTAGATTCTGCCAGTGTGTGCCAATGTAAATTGCCAGGCACAGTTCCAAGTTGGAACCTGCATCATAAGAGGGCCATCTCTTTTTAGAATGCGTCGACATGTTAATGGATGGGATTCATCACCCCTATCATTGAAGCCTGCTTTCATCATATCCAATTGTAAACAAGTTTCATGATCAATTTATGAATTGAACCGCTTACTTCCACCCCTGTAACATTGCCTGTCTCCCCCCCCTACCTCAGCTCATCCGCTGCTGAAACCCTCATCCGTGCCTTTGTTACCTCTAGACTTGACTATTCCAATGCTCTCCTAGCTGGTCTCCCACATTCTACCCTGCATAAACTTGAGCTCATTTAAAACTCAGCTGCTCGTATCACACCCCCCCTGAGCTTGCTGACCTACATTGGCTCCCGGTTTGGCAAAGCTTTGATTTTAAAATTCTCATTCTTGTTTTCAAATCTCTCCGTAGCCTCGCCCCTCCCTATCTCTGTAACCTTCTCCAGCCCTACATCCTTCTGAGATACCTGCACTCCTCCAATTCTGGCCTCTTGCGTAGCTACGATTCTTCATCGCTCTGCCATTGGCGGTCGCACCTTCAGCTGCCTAGGCCCCAGGCACTCTGGAACTCCCTCCATTAACCTCTCTGGCTTCTCTCTCCTTTAAGATGCTCCTTAAAATGTGCCTCTTTGACCAAGCCTGTGTTAATATCTTCCTATGTGGCATGGCGCCAAATTTTGTTTGATAATGCTCCTGTGAAGTGCCTTGGGGTGTTTTACTACATTAAAGGTGCTATATAAATGCAAGTTGCTGAATTTAAAATAATGAGCATACAAGTCTCCAGATACAACATAACGAGGGAATACCATACCAAAGGAGCACGAGTTGCAAGTGCTTGTTATTATTCGAGAATATTTAGCATGATGTGGTGTTTAAGACCAATACTGCCCACTCAGTCGAGCCAGATGCAGAACCTCTACGGTTTCTGGCACTGATTGAGTTTAAACAGCTCAACATCACCACCATCAGAAACACAGTGGTACTTCAACCAGCCACCGACCCAAATTCTCTCTCTCTTAGGCAGTCCCCGGGAGTCGAGGATGACTTGCTTCCACACTAATATGAGTTCTCAGGTGACTGATGAGTCCAATGCGGGACCTACAGTCTCTGTGGGGCAGATGGTAGTTGAAGAGACGGGTGGGTGGGGGACTTGGGTTGCCGTGCGCTCTTTCCGCTGTTTCCGCTTGGCTTCCTCGTGCTCCCGGCGAAGAGACTCGAGGTGTTTGGTGTCTTCCCGCACGCTTCTCCTCCACTTTGAGCGGTCTTGGGCCAGGGATTCCCAGGTGTCGGTGGGAATGTTGAACTTTTTCTAGGAGGCTTTGAGGGTGTCCTTGAAGCGTTTCCTTTGCCGTGTCAGAGCTCCGAGTAGAGCGCTTGTTTTGGGAGTCTCGTATCGGGCATGCGGGCGATGTTGCCCGTTCAATGGAGCTGATTGAGCATGGTCAATGCTTCGATGCTGGGGATGTTGGCCTGAGCGAGAACACTGACGTTGGTGCGCCTATCCTGCCAATGGATTTGCAGGATCTTGCGGAGGCAGCGTTGGTGGCATTCCAGTGCTTTGAGGTGCCTACTATACATAGTCCTTTATTGCAGCTCCTAGAGTGAGGACACCAAGAGGTGAGCTCCCTTTTATATTTAGTTACCTGCAGTGTACAGGTGACCCTTAGGCCTCCAGCAGCAGCACCCTCTGGTGTACAGGTATGGTATATACAGGGCGAAGGTACATTCAGGTTTAGTGTTACAGTACATCATTGACATGCACAAATAACAACACTTTCCCAAGTTCTTATTGCCATGACGTGGGGAGGTGATCAATAGTGGGCTGTGGGAGGTTGTGGTGAGGGTTGTGTGGGTGCCAGGTGTGATCCCTGTGCTTGCAGCTGCCCTCATCTATTTCCCCCCGCCTCACACACAGACCATGTGGGCGTCACTGTTGGAGGATTCCTCAGTGGTGGAGCCAGTGCAATGGGTAAGGTACATACACTGTAGAATGGGTAAGTGGTGGTGTTTGGTGGTGGGCAGGGCCACAGGGTTGTGTGTGCTCCTCGTCCTCCATTGGTGATGGAAGTCTGGTCATCCCAGAGTCCGCCGGGAAAGCTAGAGGGTACTGGCCTCTCGCTCCCGGTGCTAGCCCTGATGGCCAAGGGGCGTCGGGCCAATCTGGGGCAGGTTGCCAGTGGTGGTGGCTGTGCTGTCCATTGACTGCTGTCCCTGCAGTTGGTCTGCTCCCACTGGGTGTGTGTGAGCCCTTCCTGGGGCGTCACATTTGACTCAAAAGCCCAGGCTACATGGTCAGGTAGCCCACTGCCCCTGGGGATCTCCCACATGGGGTTTCCTCTGGCATTGATATTATACCTGCAGATCCCGGTGACCTTTAACAGTCTACTTTTTACATGCATGACACATTGGCTCCGAGCGCAACTGGCGACGAGGTTACGAATTCCACGCACAACACTGGATCAACTGGGCCTTTATACATTGGAGTTTAGAAGGATGAGAGGGGATCTCATAGAAACATATAAGATTCTGACAGGACGGGACAGGTTAGATGCGGGTAGAATATTCCCGATGTTGGAGAAGTCCAGAACCAGGGGACACAGTCTTAGTATAAGGGGTAGGTCATTTTGGATTGAGATGAGGAGAAACTTCTTCACTCAGAGAGTTGCTAACCTGTGGAATTCCCTGCCGCAGAGAGTTGTTGATGCCAGTTCATTGGATATATTCAAGAGGGAGTTAGATATGGCCCTTATGGCTAAGGGGATCAAGGGGTATGGAGAGAAAGCAGGAAAGGGGTACTGAGGAATGATCAGCCATGATCTTATTGAATGGTGGTGCAGGCTCGAAGGGCTGAATGGCCTACTCCTGCACCTATTTTCTATGTTTCTATGTCCATTGTGCCCTTTAGTGGGCGGAATCCACATTGTGACTCTGGGAGGAGCTCTTCAGCCACTGGGAGAAGGCGACTGAGGAGGATTCTTGCGATGACATTTCCTGTGGCAGACAGCAGGGAAAGTCTTCTGTAATTACAGCAATCGGACTTGTTCTTGAAGATGGTCACAATTATGGCATCTCTGAAATCCCCTGGCATGCTCTCCTCCTTCCAAATAAGAGAAATGAGTTTATGTTTTTGCGCCAATAGTGCTTCTCCGTCATGCTTTAGTGCTTCGGCGAGGATTCCATCTGCTCCTGAGACCTTGTTATTCTTCAGTTAACCCAGATACCAAGAATAAATTGCTTCAATCCTTAAGCTTGCATTGCGCCAAGCACAGGAATGCTCAATGCCCAAATACCTCAATATATAAATATGATCTTCCTGCAAATGATATGTAATCAAATACATGATGGTTTCATAAAATAACTCGGGATTCAGTAAGAAAAGGGCAACTTCAATGCTAAATGTTTTAAAGCAGAGATAACCATACACTTGCTGCTGTCTCTCAATCCTGGAGACAACACATTGATATCGAATGCATAGAATCATAGAATAGAACAGCACATTGTTGTGTTCTTAGATGCTCTAACAATGGCTCCACGAGGCAATGTGTTGTACTTGAACTGCAGTGACCTTAATCCTTTATTAGTTAACTCCAGAGTGAGGATCACACCTGGTGGCCTGCCTTTTATACTAGGCCAGGCACACCTGTACAGGTAACCTACGAGTCTCCCACTGCTGTGCCCTCTGGTGGCACACCTTAAGATAGTACCAACAGTAGCCATGGAGGATACATGACACACAGGACGCCATTCGGCCCATCGAGTCTGTGCCAGCTCTTTCGAAGAACAATCCAGTTAGTCCCACTCTCCTCGTTCTTTCCCCATATCCCTGCAATTGTTTTCTCCTTCAAGCATTTATCCATTTCCCTATTGAAGGCTACTATTGAATCTGTATCCACCACCCTATCAGACACTGCATTCTAAATCCTAACCACTCGTTGCATAAAAATGTTTTTCCTCATGTCGTATCTGGTTCTTTTGCCAATCACTTTAAATCTGCGCTCTCTAGTTACCGACCCTTCGGCCAGTGGAAACAGTTTCTCTTCATTTACTCTATCTAAATGATAATTTTGAACACCTCTATCAAATCTCCTCTCGGCCTTTTCTGCTCCAAGGAGAACAACCTCACTTCTCCAGTCTATCCATATAACTGTAATCCCTCATCCCTGGAACAATTCTGGTAAATTACTTCTGTACCATCAATAAGGGGGTGGGGGGGTGGGGGGGGCGGCGAGGATGGTCGCAGTGAAGAGAAATCTAGAATGCTAAAGAGAAAAGAAAAGGAAGCAATGCAGGAAAGTGATTGTGGTAAGGATAACCAGATTATATCATGATGGTACAGAGCATACAAACAAGAGTGCACTAACAAATAGGATCCAGGTAAGAAAAAATAGCGATATGACAAATAGGGCTATGGTACAAAATATTGTTAAGATGTCTAATAATGTTAAAAAGACAAATCTAAAAGCATTGTATCTGAATGCATGAAGAATCTGTAATAAGGTAGACGAATTAACAGCGCAAATAGATGTAAACGGATATGATATAGTTGCAATTACAGAGACATGATTGCAGAGTGACCAGGGTATTCGATATTTAGGAAGGACAGGCAAAATGGAAGAGGGGGTGGTGTGGTGTTGTTCGTAAAGGATGAAATCAGAGCAATAGTGAGAAAGGATATTGGCTCAGAAAATCAAGATGTAGAATCCGTTTGGGTGGAGCTAAGGAGAACCAAGGGGCAGAAAACATTGGTGGGAGTTGTCTATAGGCCTCCAAACAGTAGTGGTAGTGTAGGGGACGGCATCAAACAGGAAACTAGAGATGCATGTAATGCAGTAAACGTGCTGGTTGTCATGCGCCAGGAATGAGGGAAACTTGTAAAAGCGATAAATTGTAACGAGAATTATGGAGGCGAAGGCTTGATTGACCTGAACATTGAGCTCTGAACTGAAAATATAGATTCCCCAGTCATCACCTTCATCAGCTGATGGGGTTTCAAGTGGGTACAGTAGCATAGTGGTTATGTTACAGGACTAGTAATTCACAGACCTGGCCTAATGTATCTGAGAACACGATTTCAAATCCTACCATGGCAGCTGGGGAATTTAAATTCAATTAATTAAGTGCTGGTAGCAGTAATGGTGACCATGAAACTACCAGATTGTTGTAAAAACCCATCTGATTCACTAATGTCCTTCAGGGAAGGAAATCTGCCGCCCTTACCTGGTCTGCCCTATCTGTGACTCCAGACCCACAGCAACATAGTTGACTCTTAACTGGCCTCTGAAATGGCCTAGCAAGCCACTCAGTTGTACCCACCTGCTAGGAAAAATGTTCAAGTCTTGGACTGCAGTGGTTCAAGAAGGTGGCTCACCACCATCTTGTCATGGTGGCCTTGCCAGCGACACCCACATCCATATAATATATGAGCAAATAATTCAAAAAAAGTAGCCTTTTAAGTACATGCTCATGAATGAGAAAGGAATAGAAGGAATGTGCTGACAGGGGTGAGATGAAGAGGGGTGGGAGGAGGCTCATGTGGAGCATAAACACTGGCACAGACCTGTTGGGCCTAATGGTCTTTTTCTGTGCTGTATGTTCTTTGCAATGCTTAATCATTCTGTGAACCCGACTCGTTCGAGAACTTTCGTGATTACAGTAGAACATCCAATTATAAATAAAATGCCTCCCCAATGCAGAAATAAAGGGGAGTGGCGTTGGGAGATGGGAGGCGACTGGTTGGGAAGGACCTCCTACGGAGAGAAGACCAACACCGTCACAAAAACTTCCTTGTCGCCTCGAGGACGTCTTGATGATGGAGTAAAGCAAAAAGGGAGATGTAATGTATTTGCTTCATAGGTTCTTTGCTTAAGAATTCATAGCAACACATTGCTATTGAGAACCAGTTGATTTACTAACAAAGGTTTAACAATCACACTACACATTACATGCGCGCGGACTAGGTCCGTGCAGCAGAGCTTGGTCTTCAGTCGTCTTGGTTAACCCTTGCCACTGGATCAAGACCTAGCTCTGTCGAGCCCGTGTGGGGGCTGGTGTGCAACGGCCACCCCACGTTAAAAGAATCCATGCACAGGCATCTTCCACCCTTCAGTATGTAGTTCGGAACCTAGAATGTCAGGTCCCTCCTTGAAATACCTGTGAACTCATCCCTTTTTGGTGTGGAAATGGGTCATCCTCGATACGAGGGACTGCCTAATATTATGCACATTACCAATTTATCCACCAGGCTCACAACTGCACACCTCATCGTGGATGACCTAGACCCAACTGGCTGAGGTTTTATTGAGTCCTGTGACTATCATGTGACTGGCTAAGCCACTCACAAGGCAACAGCTCTACAACTATTTTGATTCTAACTTTAAATCGTACCCCTTTTTGACAAGGGCATTAGAACCCACAAATTTCCAAATAAAACTTTAACTGAAACTTAGAACAAATTAAAATTTGGTTGCTGGGGGTGATGATGCACTCCAGTCTCTCCGGTGCCCATCTCTTGCAACAGCTCTACAACTAAATTTTAAACTAAACTTCAAAATAAGTGCCCCCTTTTGGCAGGGGCACTAGAATCCGTAAATTTAGAAATTAACTGGGAACTTTGCCAATCAAATGTTCCCGGGGGTGATGATGCAACAGCTCTACAACTATTTAAAATCATACATGTAATCAAATGCCTCCCTTGTTAAAGGGGCACAACAACTCGAAAACCAAAAAAATCAAATTAGAATTTGGTTGCCAGGGGTGATGATGAACCTCCGGTGCCTACCTCTCGCGGAAGGCCACGAGCGTACTGGTAAACACCGCATGTAAATGGTTATGGTAGGGTTTGAACTCATGTATTTATGGATTATTAGTCCAGGCCTCAGATCACTAATCAAGTAATGTAACCACTACACTACCCAACAGCTCTGCATACTCACAGGTGCTTACATTACAGGAGGGACGTGGCTTACTGCAGGAATAAGCATGCGCAGGGTGCGTGGAAAGTTCTAGAAAGCGCTTGTAAATGGGTGAGCCCTACAGTCAAAGTTCAGGTCCACAAAGGTTGCTGTACGCGTGATGTGTCAATGATATAACATAAGGTGTTGGCTCCTTACGAATGTGTGATTACTCCGGCTGTACTAATGCACTACAGAATTAAGAACAATTGAATGCTATCCCTTATCGTAATATTTGGCAATATCTAGCCGTAAAGCATTGGGCCTATAATTCTGGTTATCATGCTGCCTGTGAACTTTGTCCTCACCAATGCCCACTGGTTATCTGTTCCTTGGTGCATTAAGTTCAAGATCCTCAGCCTTGCTTTCAAGTCTGTCCCTATTTTTGCTTCACCTCAGAAATCTTCTCCAGGCCCCATCCTCTGCTTCCTGGACTCACAAGTACTGCTTAGTCTTCTGAGAAGTCTTCTAAAAATCTAGCTCTTCATTCAGGTCTCTCGTTCCCATGCTTTGACCTTTCGTAAACGACCCTGTAAAGTGCTCGAAGTCATTTTTCTACTATTCGAATGCTAGGAGTTGTGATAGAAGCATTTAATAGGTGAGCCATGAGGTATCCTTGGCAGCCATGGCTCACTGGGTAGCACTCTTGCCTCTGAGTCAGAAGGTTGTGGGTTAGAGTCCCACTCCAGGGACATGAGTGCTTAAATCTAGGCTGACACTCCCAGTGCAGTGCTGAACATAAGAACATAAGAATTAGGAACAGAAGTAGGCCATCTAGCCCCTCGAGCCTGCTCCGCCATTCAATAAGATCACGGCTGATCTGGTCGTGGACTCAGCTCCACTTACCTGCCCTCTCCCCGTAACCTTTAATTCCCTTATTGGTTAAAAATCTATCTATCTGTGACTTGAATACATTCAATGAGCTAGCCTCAACTGCTTCCTTGGGCAGAGAATTCCACAGATTCACAACCCTCTGGGAGAAGAAATTCCTTCTCAACTCGGTTTTAAATTGGCTCCCCCGTAATTTGAGGCTGTGCCCCCTAGTTCTAGTCTCCCCGACCAGTGGAAACAACCTCTCCGCCTCTATCTTGTCTATCCCTTTCATTATTTTAAATGTTTCTATAAGATCACCCCTCATCCTTCTGAACTCCAACGAGTAAAGACCCAGTCTACTCAATCTATCATCATAATGTAACCCCCTCATCTCCGGAATCAGCCCAGTGAATCGTCTCTGTACCCCCTCCAAAGCCAGTATATCCTTCCTTAAGTAAGGTGGCCAAAACTGCACTCAGTACTCCAGGTGCGGCCTCACCAATACCCTATACAGTTGCAGCAGGACCTCCCTGCTTTTGTACTCCATCCCTCTCGCAATGAAGGCCAACATTCCATTCGCCTTCCTGATTACCTGCTGCACCTGCAAACTAGCTTTTTGGGATTCATGCACAAGGACCAATTGTGGAGCAGTGGAGGCGTGTCCTGCTCAGTTGGAGCTGTGAGCAGTGAGGAGAGCTGCTATCAACTTGAGCTCCTGCCTGGAGAGCCCTGAGACCAGCCCAGGAATAGAAGGAGGGAAGGGGCTTCACCACCACTTTTACCCAGAGGGAGAGGAGGAGAACAGAAAACTTTCTTAACAACTTTACCATTCTGCAAAGAGTTGGAGAGAGGGGGAAAAACCAACAACATCCAGTGTGGAAGGAGGGAGACTCTACATTTCTACAGGTGGGTGTGGGTGCATTTCCCAAAAAGACTTTGTTGTATCGGTGGGGGGAGGAAAGAAGACCACTGAGGGCCGGAACATCGCGGGGGGTGTGTGTGTGTGTGGTAGTGTGCGTGGGGGCCGTGCTTACAACTAGGCCCCCCCCACAATTGGAACCCCCACCCACCCCCCACATTTGCCTAGCCTGGGATAGCTGGAGCTACCAGGCTGAAGATTTTTCTCATTTACCCAATTAACATCGTTAGGAGTGTGTGCCTGGTGGCTCTAGCTACCCCAGGTGAAGACATCTTCTCCCCCCACCTGAAGACCAACCCAAAGACTGTGCTTGTGTGTTTTGCCATCTGGGGAGTGCACCCACCCACAGCTGCGAGGGGAGACCTGCCCTCGCAGCCCCCCCCCTTCCCACCCCCCTCTCTCTTTCTCCGTCACCCTCTGTTTCTCCCCTCTCTCTCTGAGAGCCCTTTCTTCCTAATTTAAAAAAAAAAAACAATTAAGACAACTGAGCAGAGGGAGCAAGGCCCCTCCCCAATTACCAACTAGGGGAGAGGTGCCTCATTAAGAGCTCCTCTGCTCAGTCAAACCAAACGAGGCCAATCAAGACCATTAAAGCCTGTGACTTTGGGGTGGGTGTAGCCCTTAAAGGGACCCCGTGATGGCGACCCCATCCACGCCGGTGGCAGGGCCAGCGAAGACGTATGCGCAGGTGGCAACCGCTTCCACGGCACCTCCTGCGCCACCCGCTGCCCTGCCACCTTTCAGACTTATAACCAGGAAACACGGGGTCAAGAGCTACACTCACCCCACAATGAGCATTGAGGAGTGTGTGCGGGCGATGGCTGGGGTAGTCGGCCCCTCGGCCATTGTCGTGGCCTCCAAGATGTCTGGGAAGGCTGTTTTCTTCCTGGGGTCGGAGCGGGCGGTGTCCCTGGCCCTTGAAAAGGGGCTCACGGTGGGCGGGACGTTCTTGCCGGTGGACCCTCTCGAGGCCACCGCGCAGAGGGTCATCATATCGAACGTCCCGCCCTTTGTTCCCGCTGGGCTCCTCCTCCCTCACCTACAACAACTGGGGGAGGTAAAGTCGGGGATCAACCCCATACCGCTCGACCTCAGGGAGAGCAGCCTGCGCCACGTGTTCTCCTTCCGCCGCCAGCTCTTTGTCCGGCTGGCGCGGGAGGAGACGACGGAGGGGTCTTTTAATGTGGTGCACGAGGGGACTGCCTACCGCGTCTTCTGGACGTCGGACGGCGTGCGGTGCCATGCCTGCAGAGAGGTGGGGCACATTCGCAAGAACTGCCCCGCCTCCAAGGCCGCCAAACCACCAAAGGCGGCCAAGGCTGGCGCCGCCGTCACCCCTCCCCCTAGTTGCGTCCGCGTGCCGGGAGCCATAGGTGCGCGGGCATCGTCGGAGGCCTTTGTTTTCGGGGCCTCCGGCGGGGGGGAGGGAGAGCGTCCGAACGGAAGGAAGGCGCGGAAGAAGACGAGACATCTAGAGGCGGGTCCCCTCAGTGCGCCGGAAAGTTTGACCACCGCGCTCAGCCCAACCCAGTCACCGGCGAGCACGTGGTGCCCCGAGCCCGTGCCCGAGCCCTTGAATAACACCACAGAGGGGCCCGGGCGCGGGAAAGGAAAGGAAAAGGGGGGGCGGAGCGGGAGGCCTCGGCAGACATGGGTGTCTCTCTGCCTCCGCGCGCCCCCAGGAACAAAAGGAGGCGCGGCTCCGATGAGGCGGAGGGGGAACAACATCCCTCCGCGGAGGAGTCGGTGCCCGCCGCGTGTCCCGCGTCCCCCACCAGCGCTCCCAAATTGCGCTGCAGGCGCGAAGAGTCTGTCCCCGGGGAGGGTGAGGCAGTCGAGGCTGCCCAGCCGCTGCCTCCTGGGGATGGAGTGGAAGATCTGCCTGTCGTGGGGGGCGTGGGGCCAGCGGAAGAATGCATTGCCGCCGGGCCGGGCGTCCCGGGGACTGAGGCGGGCGAGGCCGAAAAGGCCGAACCTGAGCCCGCCCAGCCAATACCCAACTTCCCCCGGGAGTCGCTCGACCCGGCAGAAACACAATTTACTGATTTTAATGAAACTGTAGATGCTGGGCCGGGGGGTGGCAGCGGGGAGGGGGAGGAACACCCACCCTCGCCCCTTACTTTGGAGCTGGTGCACTTGGGGAGCCTGGGGATTTCCTATGGCCGGGTCTCTCCTTGTTCCCCAGTTCCTGGGGCGGAGGGGGAACCCCTTCCGCTGTCATTTCCCGACCCAGCACCATTTTTAAAAGAGCCCAGTGGGGACTCCTCTGCCGACGATCCTGGGGGTGGGATCGGGGCAGAGCCAGGGCCGGTTGGAGCGGCCGGTTCATTTGCCGTACCTTGTGCGGTCGATGGGCCGGCTGCTGGCGGCCACCTCCCGGAGGAGGACGGGGACTCGGTGGGGGACGCGGGTGAAGACCTAGAGACCACCGCCAGCGAGGCGGTGGATCTGCTCGCGGCCGCCGCCGAGACCATCCTCATTCCTGCACGGGAACTCCGGGACTTTTTGGCCCAGAGCCGGGGTCGCTGCAAACAAACCCGACTGGCCCTGGAAAAATGGTCCGAGCCAGAGCTGATCAAGGGGACCGTCCGCGCCGCCGTCAAAACCTTGGCCGCGGGCGGGCACTTGACAAAGGCGCAACAGCTTGAGCTGCGCGAGCTCGAGGGACTCCTCGCTGGGCTGCGGAGGGAGCGGAGTTCAACAAAAGACTCCACTCCTCCCCCCACAATAGGTTAAGGTAGAGGTTGCACTATGCTTTTGCCATGAAGATAACCATAGCCAGCCTCAACATCAACGGCGGCAGAGGGGCACGCCGTAGATTTGACAATTTTTCGCTCCTGCGGGAGGGGAAATATGCGGTGTGCTTCCTGCAAGAAACCCACACCGTTCCGGGAGACGAAGTCACGTGGCTCCTGGAATGGCAAGGAGAGGTCCGCATGAGCCACCTCACCGCCATTTCTAGTGGGGTGGCCATCTTGCTGGGCCCGCATTTTCATCCGGAGATCTTGGGGGTCGAGGAGCCCGTGCCAGGCCGCTTGCTGCACGTAACGGTTCGCCTGGGGGACGTGCCGCTCCATCTCGTGAACGTGTACGCCCCTCAGCCCGGCCCGCAGCAAACGCGCTTCTTTGAAGAGGTGTCCGCTCTTCTTGGCTCCGTCGACGTCGGCGACTGCATTGTCCTCGGGGGGGATTTTAACTGCACCCTCGAGGCGCGGGACCGCTCCGGAGCCCCGCAGTGCATGACGGCGATGGAGAAGTTGAGGGACCTGGTCGGGTCCTTCGACTTGGTGGACGTCTGGCGAAATCTCCACCCCGACTCCAGCGCCTTTACTTGGGTGAGGCCTGGAGTAGGATGGTCTAGAGTCGACCGCCTTTACGTGTCTCGGGCGTACGTTTCCTGCGTCCTGGCGGCCTCCATGCGGCCGGTGCCGTGTTCGGACCACCACCTGGTGTGGGCGGAGCTCGCTTAGCTCCGCGCGAGGACGAGGTCCGCGTACTGGCACTTTAACAACCGGCTGCTGGAGGACGTGCGGTTCCAGGACTCGTTCCGTCGATTCTGGTCCGACTGGAGAAGGAAGCAGGGGGGCTTCCCCTCCTTGAGGCTATGGTGGGACGTGGGCAAGGCTCACGTCCGCGTCTTCTGTCAAGAGTACGCGAGGGGGTCGACCAAGAGGCGGGCGGCCAGAGTCGGGCGCCTAGAAAAAGAGGTGCTCGACCTGGAAGCCCGTCTCGGTCAAGTCGTCCAGGACCCGGCCCTGCGGACGGTGTACGAAGCGAAGAAGGCCGCGCTGAAGGACCTGCAGCTCGTCGGGTCCTGAGGCGCGTTCGTGAGGTCGCGGATCCGGTTCCTGCGAGATCTGGACCGCGGCTCCCCCTTCTTCTACTCGCTGGAAAAAAAGGCAGAGTGTCCGTAAGCAGCTCTTGATGCTGCTGGCCGACGACGGCTTTCTCGTCTCGGATCCGGAGGGCGTCAACAACAGGGTCCGTGAATATTACGGGGCTCTGTTCTCTCCGGATCCGTCCAGCGAGGAAGCGCGTAGAGTTTTGTGGGAGGACCTGCCGAAGGTCAGCCCGGAGGGCGCCGAAAATCTGGAAGCTCCGCTAAGCCTGGCGGAGCTGACCGGTGCCCTCGCCCGGCTCTCGAGGGGAAAATCCCCGGGGCTGGACGGGCTGACCGTGGAGTTCCACAGGGCGTTCTGGGACGTCCTGGGGGGGCGACTACGCGCGGGTCCTGGGGGAAAGTCTGGCGACCGGGGAGATGCCCCTCTCTTGGCGCAGGGCAGTCATCGTCCTGCTGCCTAAGAAGGGCGATCTCCGCCTCCTTAAGAACTGGCGCCCGGTCTCCCTCCTCAGCACGGACTACAAAATCTTCGCCAGGGCGATGTCTGCTCGCCTTGGTGCCGTGCTGGACCACATGATCCACCCCGACCAGTCCTAAACGGTCCCGGGCCGGACAATCCACGATAACATCCATCTGGTCCGGGACCTCATCCATTGTTCCCAGGAGGCTGGTCTGTCGGTCGCCTTCCTATCCCTCGACCAAGAGAAGGCGTTCGACAGGGTGGATCACGACTATCTGCTCGGAACTCTGCGCGCTTTCGGGTTCGGGACGCATTTCGTCGCCCGGATCCGACTTTTGTACGCCGCCGCGGAGTGTCTGATTAAGGTTAACGGGTCCTTGACGGCGCCCCTTCGCTTTAGGAGAGGGGTGCGCCAGGGATGCCCCATGTCCGGCCAGTTATATGCTGTTTGCGTGGAGCCTTTCCTGCGCCTCTTGCGGACGAGGTTGACGGGACTGGCTCTGCAAGGGCCGGGCGTGGAGGTCGTCCTCTCGGCTTACGCCGATGACGTGCTCCTCGCGGTAGAGGATCCCGCTGACCTGCGGAGGATGCGTGAGTGCCAGGAGATTTACTCGGCCGTGTCCTCCGCCAGGATCAACTGGGAGAAATGTTCCGGACTCCTGGTGGGTCAGTGGCGGGTGGACTCCCTGCCGGAGGAGCTCAGGCCTTTTGCCTGGAGCACGACCCATCTCCTCTATCTGGGAGTCTACCTTAGCCCCGACGAGGGAGCCTGGCCGGCGAACTGGCAGGAGCTGGAGGCCAAGGTCGCCGCTCGCCTAGGGCGCTGGACAGGACTGCTCCGAGTGCTGTCCTACAGGGGTCGAGCGCGAGTCATAAACCAGCTGGTGGCCGCAATGTTGTGGTACCGGCTGGTCACTTTGACCCCTCCCCCTGCGTTTGTCGCCAAGATACAGAAGAAGCTGGTGGACTTCTTCTGGAACAACAGGAAGCACTGGGTCTCTGCCGCGGTCTTGAGTCTCCCGCTTGAGGAGGGCGGTCAGTCGTTGGTGTGCGTCAGCGCCCAGCTCGCGACTTTCCGTCTTCAGACCCTGCAGAGATACCTTTACGTCGAGCCCCTTCCTAGGTGGTGCGCTCTGGCGAGGTATTTCTTCCGCCAGCAGCTCGACCTCAATTATGACACGGAGCTCCTGTTTGTGAACTTGGGGGGTGCCAGGACCGCCCTCCGGGAGCTGCCTGTCTTTTACAGGGAACTCATCAGGGTCTGGAACAAAGTCTCCACCAAGCGCAGCTCTCCGCCGGCTGGAGTGGCGGCCGTCCTGCAGGAACCGCTGCTCGGGAATCCGTACCTCCACGGCCGAGGTTTTATGTGGCGGTCGGAAGAGAGGGCTGTGGCTGGTGAGGTGACCAGGGTCAGGGACCTGCTCGATGGCGGAGGAGCGGGCTGGATGGCGCCAGACACGCTGGCGCGGCGCCTAAATTCTGCCAACGTCCGCCACGCGGCCGATGCCATCGAGTCGCTAAAAACAGCTCTGGGCCCTGACTCCGTTAGGTGCATCGAGGAGGCTCAAGCACGTGGGGAGATCCCGTCCGAACTGACCCCCGTCCGGACGGAATTCCTCATCGGCGCCAAACCCCGGAACCTCCCTCGGGGGCCGGCGCCTCACAACTTGAGCCGCCTCGGGGAAATCCCCTCCGTGCCTTTCAGTTCCGCGCGGAGGGGTTTCCTGTACGGGCTGCTCCTGCAGACCCTCAACTTTGCCATCCTCGCCGGCCGTCCGGACACGCCATGGCGTACCATCTTGCCGTCCGGAGGAGGCGGGGGTCCCCGATGGAGGGCACTCTACGCAGGGGTCCTCCCACTATTCATCGGGGACTTGGCCTGGAGGGTGGTGCACGGAGCAGTGCCGTGCAACAAATTTTTAAGCCGGTTCACGGACTCCCAGGCCGCCTGCAATTTCTGCGGTCTGGAAGAGTCCGTGTTCCATGTTTTTATGGAATGCACAAGGTTGCAGCCCCTGTTCCATTATTTGAAGGGGCTGCTCCTGAAATTCTGGCTGCACTTCAGTCCCACTCTCCTGATCTTTGGGCACCCTGTGCGGAGGGGTGCGGGTAGGTCCGAAGGCCTCCTCGTAGGACTGCTCCTGGGCACGGCCAAGGGTGCCATCAGCCGGTCCAGGCAGCGGGCGGTCGAGGGGGTCGTTCAACCTGACTGCCTGCCTCTCTTCCGCTCTTACATCCGGTCCAGGGTGTCCTTGGAGATGGAGCACGCGGTGTCCACCGGTACGCTCGCGGCCTTCCGCGAGAGGTGGGCACCGGAGGGACTGGAGTGCATCATCACGCCCGGCAACCAAATTTTAATTTGATTTTACGTTTTAAAGTTTAATTTGTTTTAATTGCCGGTGCTTTTAGTGTCCCCCTTCCCTTTTATAGGGGGCACTGGGGAAAATTGTGATTTTAGTGCCCAAAAAAAAACCAAAAAAAGAAAAACACAAAAAAAACCAAAAAAAGGGGGGGAAAAAAAAAAAAAGGGCCTTGTAAATGTCTGGAGTGTCACCCAGGTCGGGTGGCACCGTTTAATGTTTTATGTTTTCGCAGGTAAACTCAAAAGAGTTTCATGCACAAGGACCAATTGTGGAGCAGTGGAGGCGTGTCCTGCTCAGTTGGAGCTGTGAGCAGTGAGGAGAGCAGCTATCAACTTGAGCTCCTGCCTGGAGAGCCCTGAGACCAGCCCAGGAAGAGAAGGAAGGAAGGGGCTTCACCACCAACTTTCACCATGAGGGAGAGGAGGAAAAAGCAGAAAACTTTGTACATCTTTTTACCATTCTGCAAAGAGTTGGAGAGAGGGGGAAAAGACCAACAACAACAACATCCAGTGTGGAAGGAGGGAGACTCTACAATTCTACAGGTGGGTGTTGGTGCAGTCCCAAAAAGACTTTGTTGAATCGGTGGGGGGAGGAAAGAAGACCACTGAGGGCCGGAACATCGCGGGGGGTGTGTGTGTGTGGAAAGTGTGTGTGGGGGCCTTGCTTACAACTAGGCCCCACACACAATTGAACCCCCCCCTGCCCCAATTGCCTAGCCTGGGATAGCTGGAGCTACCAGGCTCAAGAATTTCCTTAATCACCCTAATTAAATATCGTTGGGAGTGTGTGCCTGGTGGCTCTAGCTGCCCCAGGTGAAGACATCTTCTCCCCTCACCTGAAGACCACCCCAAAGACTTTGTGTTTTGCCATCTGAGGATTGCACCCACCCACAGCTGCGAGGGGAGACCTGCCCTCGCAGTTCCCCCCCCCCTTCCCACCCCTCTCTCTCTTTCCCTGTTACTCTGTTTCTCCCCTCTCTCTCTGAGGCCCCTTTCTCCTAATTTTTTTTAAAAAAGGGAACAATTAAGACAACTGAGCAGAGGGAGCAAGGCCCCTCCCCAATTGCCACCTAGGGGAGAGGTGTGCCTCATTAAGAGCTCCTCTGCTCGGTCAAATCAAACGAGGCCAATCAAGACCATTAAGGCCTGTGACTTTGGGGTGGGTGTAGCCCTTAAAGGGACCCCGTGATGGCGACCCCATCCACGCCGGTGGCGGGGCCAGCGAGGACATATGCGCAGGCGGTGTCCACATCCACGGCACCTCCTGCGCCACCCGCTGCCCTGCCACCTTTTACACTTATTACTAAAAAACACGGGGTCAAGAGCTACACTCACCCCACAATGACCATCGAGGAGTGCGTGCGGGCGATGGCTGGGGTAGTCGGCCCCTCGGCCATTGTCGCTGCTTCCAAGATGTCTGGGAAGGCCGTGTTCTTCCTGGGGTCGGAGCGGGCAGTATCCCTGGCCCTTGAAAAGGGGCTCACGGTGGGCGGGACGTTCCTGCCGGTGGACCCTCTCGAGGCCACCGCGCAGAGGGTCATCGTGTCAAACGTCCCGCCCTTTGTTTCCGCTGAGCTCCTCCTCCCTCACCTACACCAACTGGGGGAGGTAAGGTCGGGGATCAACCCCATACCGCTCGGCCTCAGGGAGAACAGCCTGCGCCACGTGTTCTCCTTCCGCCGCCAGCTCTTTGTCCGGCTGGCGCGGGAGGACATGACAGAAGGGCACTTTAATGTGGTGCACGAGGGGACTGCCTACCGCGTCTTCTGGACGTCGGACGGCGTGCGGTGCCATGCCTGTAGGGAGGTGGGGCACGTTCGTAAGAACTGCCCCGCCTCCAAGGCCGCCAAACCACCGAAGGCGGCCAAGGCTGGCGCCGCCGCCACCCCTCCCCCTAGTTGCGTCCGCGTGCCGGGAGCCATGGGTGCGCGGGCATCGTCGGGGGCCTTTGTTTTCACGGCCTCCGGCGGGGGGGAGGGAGAGCGTCCGATCGAAAAGAAGGCGCGGAAGAAGACGAGACATCTAGAGGCGGGTCCCCTCAGTGCGCCGGAATGTTTGACCACCGCGCTCAGCCCAACCCAGTCACCGGCGAGCGCGGGGTGCCCTGAGCCCGTGCCCGAGCCCTTGACCAATACCGCAGAGGGGCTCGGGCGAGGGCAAGATAAGGAAAAGGGGGGGCGGAGCGGGAGGCCTCGGCAGACATGGAGGTCTCCCTGATTCCGCGCACCCCCAGGAACAAAAGGAGGCACCACCCCAATGAGGCGGAGGGGGAACAACATCCCTCCGCGGAGGAGGCGGTGCCCGCCGCGTGTCCCGCGTCCCCCACCAGCGCCCCCAAATTGCGCTGCAGGCGCGAGGAGTCTGTCCCCGGGGAGGGTGAGGCAGTCGAGGCTGCCCAGCCGCTGCCTCCTGGGGATGGCGTGGAAGATCTGCCCGTCATGGGGGGCGTGGGGCCGGCGGAAGAATGCGTAGCCGCCGGGTCGAGCATCCCGGGGACTGAGGGGGGCGGGGCCGAAAAGGCCGAACCTGAGCCCGCCCAGCCAATACCCAACTTCCCCCGGGATTTGCTCGACTCTGAAAATGCCAATTTTATGGAATCCGTACACGCTGGGCTGGGGGGTGGCGGCGGGGAGGGAGAAGAACAACAACCCTCGCCCCCTACTGTGGAGCTGGGGGAATTGGAGGACCTGGAACATTACTTTGACCAGGTCTCTCCCTGTTCCCCGGTTCCTGGGGCGGAGGGGTAACCCCTTCCGCTGTCGCTTCCCGACCCAGCACCAATTTTAAAAGAGCCCAGTGGGGACTCCTCTGCCGACGATCCTGGGGGTGGGATCGGGGCAGAGCCAGGGCCAAATGGAGCGGCCGGGCCGTTTGCCGTACCTCGTGCGGTCGACGGGCCGGCTGCTAGCGGCGACCTCCCGGAGGGGGACGGGGACTCGGTGGAGGACGCGGGTGAAGATCTCGAGTCCATCGCCAGTGAGGCGGTGGATCTGCTCGCGGCCGCCACTGAGACCCTCCTCATTCCCGCAGATGAACTCCGGGACTTTTTGGTCCAGTGCCGGGGTCGCCGCGACCAAGCCCGTCTGGCCCTGGAAAGATGGTCCGAGCCGGGGCTGCTCGTCGCGTCCGTCCGCGCCGCCGCTAAAACCATGGCCGCGGGCGGGCCCTTATCAAAGGCTCAAGGCCTTGAGCTGCGCCGGCTCAAAAAGTTCCTCGCTGGGCTGCTGATGGAGTGGAGGTCAACAAACGACTCCACTCCCTCCCCCACAATAGGCTAAGGTAGAGGTTGCACTATGCTTTTGCCATGAAGATAACCATAGCCAGCCTCAACATCAACGGCGGCAGAGGGGCACGCCGTAGATGTGACAATTTTTCGCTCCTGCGGGAGGGGAAATATGCGGTGTGCTTCCTGCAAGAAACCCACACCGTTCCGGGAGACGAAGCCACGTGGCTCCTGGAATGGCAAGGAGAGGTCCGCATGAGCCACCTCACCGCCATTTCTAGTGGGGTGGCCATCTTGCTGGGCCCGCATTTTCAGCCGGAGATCTTGGGGGTCGAGGAGCCAGTGCCAGGCCGCTTGCTGCACGTAACGGTTCGCCTAAGGGCGTGCCGCTCCATCTCGTGAACGTGTACGCCCCTCAGCCCGGCCCGCAGCAAACGCGCTTCTTTGAAGAGGTGTCCGCTCTTCTTGGCTCCGTCGACGTCGGCGACTGCATTGTCCTCGGGGGGGATTTTAACTGCACCCTCGAGGCGAGGGACCGCTCCGGTGCCCCGCAGTGCATGATGGCGATGGAGAAGTTGAGGGACCTGGTCGGGTCCTTCGACTTGGTGGACGTCTGGCGAAATCTCCACCCCGACTCCAGCGCCTTTACTTGGGTGAGGGCTGGAGTTGGATGGTCCAGAGTCGACCGCCTTTACGTGTCTCGGGCGTACGTTTCCTGCGTCCCGGCGGCCTCCATGCGGCCGGTGCCGTGTTCGGACCACCACCTGGTGTGGGCGGAGCTCGCTTCGCTCCGCGCGAGGACGGGGTCCGCGTACTGGCACTTTAACAACCGGCTGCTGGAGGACGTGCGGTTCCAGGACTCGTTCCGTCGATTCTGGTCCGACTGGAGAAGGAAGCAGGGGGGCTTCCCCTCCTTGAGGCTATGGTGGGACGTGGGCAAGGCTCACGTCCGCGTCTTCTGTCAAGAGTACGCGAGGGGGTCGACCAAGAGGCGGGCGGCCAGAGTCGGGCGCCTAGAAAAAGAGGTGCTCGACCTGGAAGCCCGTCTCGGTCAAGTCGTCCAGGACCCGGCCCTGCGGACGGTGTACGAAGCGAAGAGGGCCGCGCTGAAGGACCTGCAGCTCGTCGGGTCCCGAGGCGCGTTCGTGAGGTCGCGGATCCGGTTCCTGCGGGATCTGGACCGCGGCTCCCCCTTCTTCTACTCGCTGGAAAAAAGGCAGAGTGTCCGTAAGCAGCTCTTGACGCTGCTGGCCGACGACGGCTCTCTCGTCTCGGATCCGGAGGGCGTCAACAACAGGGCCCGTGAATATTACGGGGCTCTGTTCTCTCCGGATCCGTCCAGCGAGGAAGCGCGTAGAGTTTTGTGGGAGGACCTGCCGAAGGTCAGCCCGGAGGGCGCCGAAAATCTGGAAGCTCCGCTAAGCCTGGCGGAGCTGACCGGTGCCCTCGCCCGGCTCTCGAGGGGAAAATCCCCGGGGCTGGACGGGCTGACCGTGGAGTTCCACAGGGCGTTCTGGGACGTCCTGGGGGGCGACTACGCGCGGTTCCTGGGGGAAAGTCTGGCGACCGGGGAGATGCCCCTCTCTTGGCGCAGGGCAGTCATCGTCCTGCTGCCTAAGAAGGGCGATCTCCGCCTCCTTAAGAACTGGCGCCCGGTCTCCCTCCTCAGCACGGACTACAAAATCTTCGCCAGGGCGATGTCTGCTCGCCTTGGTGCCGTGCTGGACCACATGATCCACCCCGACCAGTGCTACGCGGTCCCGGGCCGGACAATCCACGATAACATCCATCTGGTCCGGGACCTCATCCATTGTTCCCAGGAGGCTGGTCTGTCGGTCGCCTTCCTATCCCTCGACCAAGAGAAGGCGTTCGACAGGGTGGATCACGACTATCTGCTCGGAACTCTGCGCGCTTTCGGGTTCGGGACGCATTTCGTCGCCCGGATCCGACTTTTGTACGCCGCCGCGGAGTGTCTGATTAAGGTTAACGGGTCCTTGACGGCGCCCCTTCGCTTTAGGAGAGGGGTGCGACAGGGATGCCCCATGTCCGGCCAGTTATACGCCGTTTGCGTGGAGCCTTTCCTGCGCCTCTTGCGGACGAGGTTGACGGGACTGGCTCTGCAAGGGCCGGGCGTGGAGGTCGTCCTCTCGGCTTACGCCGATGACGTGCTCCTCGCGGTAGAGGATCCCGTTGACCTGCGGAGGATGCGTGAGTGCCAGGAGATTTACTCGGCCGCGTCCTCCGCCAGGATCAACTGGGAGAAATGTTCCGGACTCCTGGTGGGTCAGTGGCGGGTGGACTCCCTGCCGGAGGAGCTCAGGCCTTTTGCCTGGAGCACGACCCATCTCCTCTATCTGGGAGTCTACCTTAGCCCCGACGAGGGAGCCTGGCCGGCGAACTGGCAGGAGCTGGAGGCCAAGGTCGCCGCTCGCCTAGGGCGCTGGACAGGACTGCTCCGAGTGCTGTCCTACAGGGGTCGAGCGCGAGTCATAAACCAGCTGGTGGCCGCAATGCTGTGGTACCGGCTGGTCACTTTGACCCCTCCCCCTGCGTTTGTCGCCAAGATACAGAAGAAGCTGGTGGACTTCTTCTGGAACAACAGGAAGCACTGGGTCTCTGCCGCGGTCTTGAGTCTCCCGCTTGAGGAGGGCGGTCAGTCGTTGGTGTGCGTCAGCGCCCAGCTCGCGACTTTCCGTCTTCAGACCCTGCAGAGATACCTTTACGTCGAGCCCCCTCCTAGGTGGTGTGCTCTGGCGAGGTATTTCTTCCGCCAGCAGCGCGACCTCAATTATGACACGCAGCTCCTGTTTGTGAACTTGGGGGGTGCCAGGACCGCCCTCCGGGAGCTGCCTGTCTTTTACAGGGAACTCATCAGGGTCTGGAACAAAGTCTCCACTAAGCGCAGCTCTCCGCCGGCTGGAGTGGCGGCCGTCCTGCAGGAACCGCTGCTCGGGAATCCGTACCTCCACGGCCGAGGTTTTATGTGGCGGTCGGAAGAGAGGGCTGTGGCTGGTGAGGTGACCAGGGTCAGGGACCTGCTCGATGGTAGAGGAGTGGGCTGGATGGCGCCAGACACGCTGGCGCGGCGCCTAAACTCTGCCAACGTCCGCCACGCGGCCGATGCCATCGAGTCGCTAAAAACAGCTCTGGGCCCTGACTCCGTTAGGTGCATCGAGGAGGCTCAAGCACGTGGGGAGATCCCGTCCGAACTGACCCCTGTCCGGTCGGAATTCCTCATCGGCGCCAAACCCCGGAACCTCCCTCGGGGGCCGGCGCCTCACAACTTGAGCCGCCTCGGGGAAATCCCCTCCGTGCCTTTCAGTTCCGCGCGGAGGGGTTTCCTGTACGGGCTGCTCCTGCACACCCTCAACTTTGCCATCCTCCCCGGCCGTCCGGACACGCCATGGCGTACCATCTTGCCGTCCGGAGGAGGTGGGGGTCCCCGATGGAGGGCACTCTACGCAGGGGTCCTCCCACTATTCATCGGGGACTTGGCCTGGAGGGTGGTGCACGGAGCAGTGCCGTGCAATAAATTTTTAAGCCGGTTCACGGACTCCCAGGCCGCCTGCAATTTCTGCGGTCTGGAGGAGTCCGTGTTCCATGTTTTTATTGAGTGCACGAGGTTGCAGCCCCTGTTCCATTATTTGAAGGGGCTGCTCCTGAAATTCTGGCTGCACTTCAGTCCCACTCTCCTGATCTTTGGGCACCCTGTGCGGAGGGGAGCGGGTAGGTCCGAAGGCCTCCTCGTAGGACTGCTCCTGGGCACGGCCAAGGGTGCCATCAGCCGGTCCAGGCAGCGGGCGGTCGAGGGGGTCGTTCAACCTGACTGCCTGCCTCTCTTCCGCTCTTACATCCGGTCCAGGGTGTCCTTGGAGATGGAGCACGCGGTGTCCACCGGTACGCTCGCGGCCTTCCGCGAGAGGTGGGCACCGGAGGGACTGGAGTGCATCATCACGCCCGGCAACCAAATTTTAATTTGATTTTACGTTTTAAAGTTTAATTTGTTTTCATTGCCGGTGCTTTTAGTGTCCCCCTCCCCTTTTATAGGGGGCACTGGAAAAATTTGATTTTAGCGCCCCAAAAAAAACCAAAAAAAAAAAAAAGCGGCTTTGAAAATGTCTGCTGTGTCACCCAGGCGGGTGGCATGGTTTTAATGTTTATGTTTATTTTCAGGTAAACTCAAAAGAGTTTCATGCACAAGGACCCCCAGGTCCCTCTGCACCTCAGCATGTTGTAATTTCTCCCCATTCAAATAATATTCACTTTTACTGTTTTTTTTCCGAAGGTGGTTGACCTCACACTTTCCGACATTGTATTCCATCTGCCAAACCTTAGCCCATTCTCTTAACCTATCCAAATCTCTTTGCAGCCTCTCTGTGTCCTCTGCACAACCCACTTTCCCACTAATCTTAGTGTCATCTGCAAATTTTGTTACACTACACTCTGTCCCCTCTTCCAGGTCATCTATGTATATTGTAAACAGTTGTGGTCCCAGCACCGATCCCTGTGGCACACCACTAACCACCGATTTCCAACCCGAAAAGGACCCATTTATCCCGACTCTCTGCTTTCTGTTCGCCAGCCAATTCTCTATCCATGATAATACATTTCCTCTGACTCCGCGTACCTCTATCTTCTGCAGTAACCTTTTGTGTGGCACCTTATCGAATGCCTTTTGGAAATCTAAATACATCACATCCATCGGTACACCTCTATCCACCATGCTCGTTATATCCTCAAAGAATTCCAGTAAATTAGTTAAACATGATTTCCCCTTCATGAATCTATGCTGCGTCTGCTTGATTGCACTATTCCTATCTAGATGTCCCGCTATTTCTTCCTTAATGATAGTTTCAAGCATTTTCCCCACTATAGATGTTAAACTAACTGGCCTATAGTTACCTGCCTTTTGTCTGCCCTCTTTTTTTAAACAGAGGCGTTACATTAGCTGCTTTCCAATCTGCTGGTACCTCCCCAGAGTCCAGAGAATTTTGGTAGATTATAACGAATGCATCTGTTATAACTTCCGCCATCTCTTTTAATACCCTGGGATGCATTTCATCAGGACCAGGGGACTTGTCTACCTTGAGTCCCATTAGTCTGTCCAGCACTACCCGCCTAGTGATAGTGATTGTCTCAAGGTCCTCCTTTCCCACATTCCTGTGACCAGCAATTTTTGGCATGGTTTTTGTGTTTTCCGTTGTGAAGACCGAAGCAAAATAATTGTTTAGGGTCTCAGTCATTTCCACATTTCGCATTAATAAATCCCCCTTCTCATCTTCTAAGGGACCAACATTTATTTTAGTCACTCTTTTCCGTTTTATATATCTGTAAAAGCTTTTACTATCTGTTTTTATGTTTTGCGCAAGTTTACCTTCGTAATCTATCTTTCCTTTCTTTATTGCTTTTTTAGTCATTCTTTGCTGAGGAAGTGCTTCACTGTCGGAGGTGCTGTCTTTCGGATGAGACGTTAAACCGAGACCCCATCTGCTCTCTCAGGTGGGCATAAAAGATCCCATGGCCTTATTTCGAAGAAGAGCAGCAGTATCCTGGCCAATATTTATCCCTTGACCAACGTCACCAAAATAGATTATCTAGTCATTATCATGTTGCTGCTTGTGGGAGCTTGCTGTGCACAAATTGGCTGCTATGTTTCCTACATTACAGCTGTGACTACACTTCAAAAAAGTACTTCATTGGCTATAAAGCGCTTTGAGACGTCCTGAGGTTGTGAAAGGTGCAATAAAAATTATTTCTACCTTGACATAGCTCCATCTATGGGGCTGATATTTCTCCTGCTCAGCACTAGGGGGCGCTCCAACAAGGGAGGCCTCATTCCCTGTGACCTTCTCGGCCCAATATCTGGTAAAGTGGCAATGTGCCGGATAGAACAGACCTACTCACTTTGTTCCTGTAATTCTTCTAACGCTAATGAATGCTGTGTTTAATATTCAGTCAGCGTATTCAGGCAGGCAGTGTGCAAATCGAATGTGGTTTTCCAATACCGAGTGATGCAAAGTCGGTTTTGTGTTCAGCTGGGCTGCGGCCTAGCACCCTCCGTGGGCTCACTCCCAGGGCCGCTCGCAGTTCAGGGACTCAGTGAACTGGAACTGGGGGCTGTCCCCTCCAGCTCAGACATATCTAACTTGACCAGGCCCAAAACAAACACTAGGGTCTGCTACAGACCTCTGAGTCACGGCAACAGCAACAACAACAACTTGTATTTATATAGCACCTTTAACATAGTGAAATGTCCCAAGGTGCTTCACAGGAGTATTATCCGATAAAAATTTGACACCGAGCCACACAAGTAGAAATTAGCGCAGGTGACCAAAAGCTTGGTCAAAGAAGTAGGTTTTAAGGAGCGTCTTGAAGGAGGAAAGAGAGGTAGAGAGGTGGAGAGGTTTAGGGAGGGGATTCCAGAGCTTGGGGCCTAGACAACAGATGGCACGGCCATCAATGGTGGAGCGATTGTAATCAGGGATGCTCAAGAGGGTAGAATTAGAGGAGTGCAGATATCTCGGGGGGTTGTGGGGCTGGAGGAGATTACAGAGATAGGGAGGGGTGAGGCCATGGAGGGATTTGAAAATAAGGATGAGAATTTTGAAATCAGAAAGATAGCAGCTTACTGTGTGAAAAGACAAGCGTTTAATCCACATTACCACATTTCCTTTGGGGCTTTTATAAGCACAGTGGTATTGCGCAATGTAATATTATAAGGAACACTGATTGATCCAGATTGCGGGGTGTTCTTGAGTCTGGCAATAATGGGATAGGGTCGTATGGTCCAGTGTTAATTTGAGAGGATCTATAAAGCACTGAAAGTGGGGCCCTCGGTTCTGGAAACATTGTCGAGGGGCAATGCAGGGGCATTGGGGAGCTAGCTTCCAGGGGCTTGGTCCAACTGTAGGCTGTTCTAGGATCATAGAATCATAAACATTTACAGCACGGAAAGAGGCCAGCCCATCCATCGTGTCCGCGCTGGCCGACAAAGAGCTATCCACCCTAATCCCACTTTCCAGTTCTTGGTCCAAGCCTTGCTGCTTACGGCACTTCAAATGCATAGCCAATGTACTTTTTAAATGTGGTGAGGGTTTCTGCCTCTGCCACCCTTTCAGGCAGTGAATTCCAGACCCCCACCACCCTCTGGGTGAAAGAAATTTGCCTCATATACCCTCTAAACCTTCTACCAATTACTTTAAATCTATGCCCCCTGGTTGTTGACCCCTCTGCTAAGGGAAATAGGTCCTTCCTATCCACTCGATCTTGGTCCCTCATAATTTTATACACCTCAATAAGGTCTCCCCTCAGCCTACTCTGTTCCAAAGAAAACAAACCCTGCCTATCCAATCTTTCCTCATAGCTAAAATTCTCCAGTCCAGGCAACAGCCTCGTAAATCCCCTCTGTACCCTCTCCAATGCAATCACATCCTTCCTGTAATGTGGTGACCAGAACTGCACGCAGTACTCCAGCTGTGGCCTAACTAGTGTTTTGTACAGTTCTAGCATAACCTCCCAGCTCTTGTATTCTATGCCTCAAATTAGGATCAGGATGCACTGGGAATCAGGTCTAGAGGTTTTTAAGCATTGAGGGCGGAATTCTCAGGGTCTAGGAGCGCAAGGGAAGCCCGGAGATTGCCGGGGGAGCCAACTATAGTCTGGTAGAAGTGGGAGCTGCTGAGATCTGGCAGCATTGGGCATGCGGTCTGGCAGTGAAAGGAGACAAGACACTGGGAACCAAACTGCCCTCAAACCCATACAGGCCTTTCGGTCCCAACTCCCACTGCATTCTCTGTTGCCAGCTGGTTCCTGCCTTCAAACCGTGAACGCTCCTTTAGACTGTGCTAGCTTACCGAGGCCAAGGATCCTTGGCTGTTCCAGCAAGGTTCAATCAGTGTTCAGTGGAACGGTTGCGAACTCTGCCCTGTCCTGAATACCCTGGGCAGACATGGGGGAGCTTCTGTGGAGCCTATTATGGGATGGAATTTATCTATGCACTCTATAGGGGCACGAATGCAGAGACCCTACATTGAGAGACCCCATGCCCATGGCATCATAAAGATCTGGCGTAAGATTGAAGGCCAGTACTGGGCTACAGAAGGGCGGAAGTGGACCCCATTGGGGGAAGGGGGGCCAGTGGGTTGGGGGATGTTTAGGCCGAGACCCTGGCCTGGACCCCAAAGTTGGAAGATGTTTTTTTACTTATGAAACGGCGAACCCTTTACAAAGAGGACTTCTTGAGGAGCATTTTCCTGATTTTTTGGGGGGGAAGGGGGGGTGTCCTGATTCACCCGGGGCCTTCCATCCGGGTTGGATTTCTCGGCAGTTTGGGGCTGGCAGGCTCTGGAGATGTGTGAGAGCCCCTTGGCCCCATTCCAATTAGGTGCCCTTTTACTGACCCTACACACTCTGACGGGGGTCAGGGCTGGCGCGGGCACTGTTGGGCGGGATCCTGGTGCTTATGCCCGGATTGCGGGCTGTTTAGATCTTGAAGCCTTCAATAAACATAGGTCCGAAATTCGCTCTGGCGAAACGGGGCGCATTTACCGTTTTTTCGGTGCTCCATCCATCCCAATGCATGGGACGGACACTCTGCTAATTTTGGTTTATGCTTCTGGTCGGAGCGGTATTGGTGCCGGGAGAGTGGTGGAAGTGGGGGCGGGTCAGAGTGGCTGACGTTCCAAGTCATCAGCGCCGCGCTGTTGATGTCAGCGTGTCGCTGATGACATCATTGCGCAGATGCACCACAACGTCCCTCCCCTTCAGTTAGAGGGGAGGGCCGCTACAAACTATGCAGCCACTTTAATGGCAAACACCGGGCCACCAGGGAGGGTTTTGGCTGGGCCAGCGGCCTGTCACCCAAGCGACCTCCCCTTAAAGGGAGGCCGTGCCGCCCAGTCACAAAATGGGTACTGAGAGAAAAAGCCCTCGCGGGCAATTTCCGAAGGGAGTCAGCAACGGTTAGTAAGGTCCCCTACACTGCTCCAAAACTAAAGGAGGACAATATACAAAATGGCGGCCCCTCCGCACTGACTGAGCGGTGATTTGTTACATAACTATTATAGAAAGGGGCAATTTTGGCCCCATAAAATTTACAGGAACAGACAGAGATTACCTCATAAAACACCCTGACAGAACACAGAGAGTGAATCTGCTGCTTTTGCCTCTTTCCTGTGCCTGGGCTGTTAAGTATGGAAGAACTCCACAAGACTGAGTACTGTGAGCTAAAACTGATGTGACCTTAGTCTCTTTAATACAACTCCAGAATGCCCAAGCAGCACGGCAGAAAACCTTTTATACTCCCTTGCACGAGGTGTGCAGGTGACCCTTGGGCCTCCAACAGTTGCGCCCTTTGGTAGCAAGTCTTACACAGTTACAATGTTTACATACACAACATCACTCCCCCCAAAGTCTTTGATGCAAATTATTTACAAGTTGAGATGATCCGGGGCCCTACGCTCCCTGGTTGATCGTCTGAGTTCAAACTCTGGCATGGGTGAGTTGTTTGGACCATTGCTGCACTGCGACACGGCTGGTCTGACCGGACTGTTGGGAATGGTGGGTTCATCCTCTTGATTGACAGCAAGGTCGATTGCTGGTTGGGTGTGTGTTGGTGGATCGATAATGGTGATGTCCTCTTCAGGTTGTTCCTGGTTATCGGTGAACCATAGTTTGGTCTGATCCAAATGCTTTCTGCACGTTTGTGCATTCAATAGCTTGACTATAAACTCTCTATTCCCCTCCTTGGCCAAGACAGTGCCAGCGACCCATTTAGGACCATGACCATAATTAAGGACAAACACAGGGCCGTTAACATCAATGTCATGTGATACAGCCGCGCGATCGTGGTACATTTTTTGCAGGTGACGCCGGGTTTCCACATGGTCATTTAGGTCCGGGTGGACTAGGGAGAGCCTGGTTTTGAGTGCTCTCTTCATTAGCAATTCTGCAGGGGGAATCCCAGTGAGCGAGTGGGGTCGTGTCCGGTAGCTGAGCAGAACCCGAGATAAGCAAAGGTCTGCAAGGAGCCTTCCATCAAGCTCTACTTGATAGTTTGGACTGCTCGTTACGCTTGACTGTTGGATGCGGGCTTAAACTGGGCAGACCTGACATGCTTGATGCCATTGCGGGTCATAAACTCGGTGAATTCCGAGCTGGTGAAACACGGTCCAATATCACTGACAAGGACGTTAGGCAAGCCATGGGTGGTGAACATAGCCCAGAGGCTTTCAATGGTGGCAGTGGATGTGCTAGATGACATGATTACGCATTCAATCCCTTTAGAGTAAGTATCCACTACAACTAAAAACATCTTTCCGAGAAAGGGGCCAGCAAACTCTACGTGGATCCTGGACCACGGTTTGGAGGGCCATGACCACAGACTCAACGGAGCCTCCCTTGGTGCATTGCTCAATTGTGAGCATGTGTTGCACTGGTGTATGCATGACTCTAAGTCCGAGTCAATGCCGGGCCACCAAACATGCGACCTTCATCATGACTATGCCTGGGTGGGTATTGTGTAGGTCGCATATAAATGTTTCCCTGCCTTTTATTTTGTAAAACCACGCAATTGCCCCGTAAGAGACAATCCGACTGGATGGACATTTTATCTTTGCGTTGGTGAAATGGCTTAATTTCATCTTGCATTTCCCCGGGAATGGCTGACCAGCTCCCACTGAGGATGCAACTTTTTACAAGTGATAGCACAGGATCCTGGCTGGTCCAGGTCCTGATCTGGCGAGCAGTGACGGGTGACCCCTCACTCTCAAAAGCATCCATGACCAGAAGCAAGTCTGCGGGCTGCACCATTTCCACCCCGGTAGTGGGCAATGGTAGCCGACTGAGAGCATCAGCACAGTTCTCCGTGCCTGGTCTGTGGTGGATAACATAGTCATAGGCAGACAATGTTAGTGCCCATCTTTGGATGCGGGACGAAGCATTGGTGTTTATACCTTTGCTTTCTGAAAACAGCGAAATGAGCGGTTTGTGGTCAGTTTCAAGCTCAAACCGAAGTCCCAATAGGTATTGGTGCAATTTCTTAACACCATATACACATGCTAACGCCTCTTTCTCGACCATACTGTAGGCTCTGTCAGCCTTAGACAGACTTCTAAATGCGTATGCAACCGGTTGAAGTTTGCCCGAGACATTGGTTTGCTGTAAAACACAGCTGACCCCGTTCGAAGTTGCATCACAAGCTAGCACTAATCATTTACATGGGTCATACAGTACAAGTAACTTATTAGAACAAAGTGGGTTTCTGGCCTTCTCAAAGATTGTCTCTTGAGATTTACCCCAAACCCAGTCATCACCCTTACGTAGCAACATGTGCAACAGTTCCAGCAAAGCGCTTAACCCGGGTAGAAAGTTACCAAAACAGTTGAGGAGTCCCAAGAACGAACGCAGCTCCATCACATTCTGTGGTCTGGGTGCATTCTTGATGGCCTCTGTCTTTGAGTCTGTGGGTCTGATGCCGTCCGCCGCAATCTTTTTCCCCAAAAATTCGACCTCTGGTGCCAGGAAAACACATTTGGAGCATTTCAGCCTGAGCCCCACTCTGTCTAGTCGACTTAGAACCTCTTCCAGGTTGTGCAGGTGTTCGGTGGTGTCATGACCGGTGATCAGGATGTCGTCTTGAAACACCACGATGCGCGGAACCGATTTCAGCAGACTCTCCATGTTCCTCTGGAAGATGGCAGCAGCCGAGCGAATCCCAAAAGGGCACCTGTGGTATATAACCAGTCCTTTTTGTGTGTTGATGCACGTCATCTTTTCGAAGATTCAGCCAGCTTCCTGTGTCATGTAGGCGGAGGTTAGGTCCAACTTGGTGAACGACCGCGCCCCCCCCCCCCACCCCCCACTAATGTTGCGAACAGGTCATCTGCCTTGGGTGGCGGGTACTGGTCTTGTAACGAGACTCGGTTAATCGTTACCTTGTAGTCCCCGCAGATTCTGACCGTGCCATCGCTTTTCAATACCGGAACAATCGGACTGGCCCACTCGTTGAACTCGACTGGCGATATGATTCCCTCGCGTTGAAGTCTGTCCAGTTCAATCTCGACTTTCTCCCTCATCATATATGGAACCGCTTGAGCCGTGTGATGAACGGGCCTTGCATCGGGGACTAGGTGGATCTGCACCTTGGCGCCTGTGAAGTTGCCGATGCCTGGTTCAAATAGCGAAGGAACTTGCTCAGCACTTGGGCGCACGAGGCATCATCCACTGAAGATAGTGCTTTGATGTCGTCCCAGTAACATCGAATCTTTCCCAGCTCGCTTCTGACGAATAGCGTTGGGCCATCACCTGGTACAATCCATAGTGATAAATCATGCACAACTCCATTGTACGATACCTTAACTGCCGCACTGCCAATGACTGGTATGAGTTCTTTGGTGTAGGTGCGCAGCTTTGTCTGAATCGGGCTCAGTTTGGGCCTTTGTGCCTTGTTGCCCCACAGTTTCTCAAAAGCCTTCTGGCTCATAATTGACTGACTTGCCCCCGTGTCCAACTCCATTGATACCGGAATGCCGTTCAATTTGACTTTCAGCATGATAGGAGGGCTCTTGGTGGTGAAGGTGTGTACCCCATGCACTTCTTCCTCGGGTTGAGTTGCCTCTCGTTTGTTCTGCGTGATCCGCGTCGGATCGATCATCTTCTGCCGACTCTGCCACGTGGTTGCAGAGTTGCAGCACTCTTGCACATTCACTGGAGGCGCCCCATTGTTTTGCAGCATTTATACACATAGTGCTTGAATCGACATTGATGGGCTCGATGATCTAGTCAGAGGATCTAGTAAGGAGGAGGAACTGAGGGAAATCTTTATGAGTCGGGAAATTGTGTTGGGAAAATTGATGGGATTGAAGGCCGATAAATCCCCAGGGCCTGATGGACTGCATCCCAGAGTACTTAAGGAGGTGGCCTTGGAAATAGTGGATGCATTTACAGTCATTTTCCAACATTCCATTGACTCTGGATCAGTTCCTATCGAGTGGAGGGTAGCCAATGTAACCCCACTTTTTAAAAAAGGAGGGAGAGAGAAAGCAGGGAATTATAGACCGGTCAGCCTGACCTCAGTCGTGGGTAAAATGATGGAATCAATTATTAAGGATGTCATAGCAGGGCATTTGGAAAATGGTGACATGATAGGTCCAAGTCAGCATGGATTTGTGAAAGGGAAATCATGCTTGACAAACCTTCTTGAGTTTTTTGAGGATGTTTCCAGTAAAGTGGACAAGGGAGAACCAGTTGATGTGGTATATTTGGACTTTCAGAAGGCTTTCAACAAGGTCCCACACAAGAGATTAATGTGCAAAGTTAAAGCACATGGGATTGGGGGTAGTGTGCTGACGTGGATTGAGAACTGGTTGTCAGACAGGAAGCAAAGAGTAGGAGTAAAATGGGTACTTTTCAGAATGGCAGGCAGTGACTAGTGGGGTACCGCAAGGTTCTGTGCTGGGGCCCCAGCTGTTTACATTGTACATTAATGATTTAGACGAGGGGATTAAATGTAGTATCTCCAAATTTGCGGATGACACTAAGTTGGGTGGCAGTGTGAGCTGCGAGGAGGATGCTATGAGGCTGCAGAGTGACTTGGATAGGTTAGGTGAGTGGGCAAATGCATGGCAGATGAAGTATGATGTGGATAAATGTGAGGTTATCCACTTTGGTGGTAAAAACAGAGAGACAGACTATCATCTGAATGGTGACAGATTAGGAAAAGGGGAGGTGCAATGAGACCTGAGTGTCATGGTACATCAGTCATTGAAGGTTGGCATGCAGGTACAGCAGGCGGTTAAGAAAGCAAATGGCATGTTGGCCTTCATAGCGAGGGGATTTGAGTACAGGGGCAGGGAGGTGTTGCTACAGTTGTACAGGGCCTTGGTGAGGCCACACCTGGAGTATTGTGTACAGTTTTGGTCTCCTAACTTGAGGAAGGACATTCTTGCTATTGAGGGAGTGCAGCAAAGATTCACCAGACTGATTCCCGGGATGGTGGGACTGACCTATCAAGAAAGACTGGATCAACTGGGCTTGTATTCACTGGAGTTCAGAAGAATGAGAGGGGACCTCATAGAAACGTTTAAAGTTCTGACGGGTTTAGACAGGTTAGATGCAGGAAGAATGTTCCCAATGTTGGGGAAGTCCAGAACCAGGGGTCACAGTCTAAGGATAAGGGGTAAGCCATTTAAGACCGAGATGAGGAGAAACTTCTTCACCCAGAGAGTGGTGAACCTGTGGAATTCTCTACCACAGAAAGTAGTTGAGGCCAATTCACTAAATATATTCAAAAGGGAGTTAGATGAAGTCCTTACTACTCGGGGGATCAAGGGGTATGGCGAGAAAGCAGGAAGGGGGTATTGAAGTTGCATGTTCAGCCATGAACTCATTGAATGGCGGTGCAGGCTAGAAGGGCTGAATGGCCTACTCCTGCACCTATTTTCTATGTTTCTATGTCTATTATCCCCGCAGCGCCAACATGGTGCTAATGAATTTGCATTCACGCCCAATGGCGGACTCTGAGTCATCCTAGGTCTTGCAGCTGCAGACGTGTAGGCCCTGCCATATGCAGTTCTGCCTGCTAGCGAAATTATTTTATGCACAGTACTTACCGGTGAGCTTCGATGCTGGAAAGATATGTCTGGTGTTATCGCTCGTGGATATTGTGATGGCCTGGGCTATTGTGATGGCCTTGCTCAGGTCTAGGGATTCGGCGGACAGAAGCTTGCAAAGAATGACCTCGATGCCAAGCACAAAAAAGTCCTGCAGCATTTCCCACAAAAATCCAGCAAATTCGCAAGTTCCTGCAAGGCGTCCCAGGTTGGCGACATAACTCGCCACGTCCTCGCTCTCGAAGCGGTGGTGCGTGTAGAAGCGATACCTGGCCATTAAGACGCTCTCCTTCAGCTTGAGGTGGTTCCGAACCAGTGTACACAACTCTGTATATGTCTTCTCTGCTGTTTTCTCCGGTGCTAGCAGATTCTTGATGAGGCCGAATATTGTGGACCCGCACACGGTGAGGAGAATCGCCCTGCGCTTGATCGCTTTATCGTCCCCATCCAGCTCATTGGCCATGAAATACTGGTCGAGACGCTCAACGAAGGCTTCCCAATCATCACCCTCTACAAATCTCTATAACATACCAACGGCAGCCATAACCGTGTGAAAGTTTGTAATCTGTTACTCATTGCCAATTGTTAAGTATGGAAGAATGCCACAAGACTGGGTACTGTGAGCGAAAACTGATGTGACCTTAGTCTCTTTAATGCAACTCCAGAGTGTCCAAGCAGCATGGCAGACCTTTAATACTCCCTTGCACAAGGTGTGCAGGCGACCCGTGGGCCTTCTGGTGGCAAGTCTTATACAGTTATAATGTTTACATACATAACATGGGCAGCCAAACATTGCACACGCGTGGGGAAGAGGAACAGGCACTCGACTATCCCACTATTCCAATCAAGCACATTCCATAATTCTCTGAAGCAAACTCCACCATCCGCCACCATCAAGTGACTCTGAGGTCACAGTTCATCATGCGCTGCCTTTCTGCATCTGATCCCCATCCTGTATGGCTGCGGCGTTTGCGTCAATTTGTATTCACCTTGCAGGTTGGGGGAAGAGGTCTTCTCGGGCCAGTAGAACTCAAAGGTCTGGAGAAGAGAAGTGAAGAACAGGAAGAGCTCCATCCTGGCCAGCTTTTCTCCCGGGCACGCTCGCAGACCTAGAACATTCAACGCAACGTGCAACACGTTAATGAGTGGAGATGAAATTAGACCTTGCCTGAACCAATTCAGAGTGGTCCAAATGTTCAGGCTACGTCGCGAATCATGTTGCCATCAGATAGTAAAATGCTCTTTAGGCATTGCGCTATTGATAGTCGCAACCGTGGCATCTGACTCGACCCTGAGCTGAGCTTCTCACCATGTATCCTCTCCATCACCAAGTCCGCCTTCTTCCACCTCCGCAACATTGCCCCTCTCCGCCCCTGTCTCAGCTCGCCTGCGGCTGAAACCCTCATCTGTACCTCTAGACTCGACTATCCCAATGCTCCCCTGGTTGGCCTTCAACAGCAACAATGAATTGCCTTCAACATAGTAAACCGTCCCAAAGCGCTTCACAGGAGTATTATCAGACAGATTTTGACACCGAGCCACATAAGGAGATATTAGGGCAGGTGAATAATAGCTTGGTCAAACGGGGTAGAAATGCGGCTATTTAGCGTCTTTCGTTAGTACCAGAGAGGGGCGCTAAGGGGCCGCTAAACACCTTCCGCCCGAGCGCCGCGCCTGCCGCGAACTTCAATGAAAGTTCAGTAGCGGCGCTGACAGTTTGCGCTGCGTTCACTAGCGCCACTCACTCAGTAACGTCACCGAGTGTGCAACGCCCCCGTAGCCTCACATTTGCAAAATTTACTCTTTCGCCTGCGCTGGCGCCTGGCACTGAGACCGGCAGGGGTTAAGCAGTCGGCCCAGCGACAATCCCGAGCGATATCATCCGGTGTGCAAGGTAAGTGGTGAAATTTAATTTTTGAAAGTTCTATTTATTTGTTGCAGTAGTGGGGAAGTGTGGGTGCCATTCATTGAAATTTTCACCGGCATCCTAGCGGCAAAAAATTGAGCTGGCCTCCTGCGCTATCACTCCGTTAGCACCCTAAGTGTGGAACGCTTCCCTAAGGTACGTAAATATGCGGCCATGCAGTAATCTGAAATCCGCGCAGGCCACTCACCGGCTTTTACACTGTAAATACCGCGCACACGCGGAAATTTAAAATGACCGCACATTAAAGGAAACAGGCTGCGCAGAACAAAGCTCAACTTACAGGGAACATTGGCAGGGAGGTGGAGATGTTTAGAGAAGGAATTCCAGAGTTTTGGGCCCAGACAGCTGAATACTCGGCAGCCAATGGTGGGGTGAAGAAAGTACGGATGTGCAAGAGGTCAGAATTGGAGAGTGCAGAGATCTCTGGGGGTTGTGGGGCTGGAGGAGGACACAGAGATAGGGAGGGGCGAAGCTATGGAGGGATTTGAACAGAAGGATGAGAATTTTAAATTTGAGGCATTGCCGGACCGGGAGCCAATGTAGATCAGGGAGTGATGGGCGAATGGGATTTGATGTGAGTTAGGACACGGGCAGCAGAGTTTTGGATGATTTCAGAGATTTCCAGAAAGAAAGGAGAAATAACGTCAGAGACCTGCAGTTAGCAGAGGTCTCCTCTCCCCCCAACCTCCCACCCCTGATGTACCTTCAGGAAGAATAAAGCATGAGTTGCGTTGGATAGCACTCCTGCTGGTTGTTAGGGTGAAGATTAACTTAATGTAGAACTGGTTGTAAACACAAATCTTGGCAGCTTGAAGTGCCAACTCACCTATTGAAAAAGGAATGAATGCATCTGGTTTAAAGAATTCCCCATTTTCAGTCAGGAAATTCTCTGGATTAAACTGTTTTGGGTCCTTCCATTGTGTCTCCTCAGACAAAACTGACATCATGTTTAGAATAACAAACGTCCCCTGGAAAAGCAGAACAAAATTGCCGGATAGAGTTACACAATGCAATGGGTTACAGCTCACCATCTCTTACTCAGCATCATCATCATCGCTATTGATGGAAAGGCAGAAAGGCTGGAATTGGAATTTGTCCCAGTCCCAGCCTGGAGGTACAGGCACTTCTTAAAATTAAAATAAAAAAGCTTATCCATCTGATGTTATCAAATGGAGCACAGGAGGGGGTGATGACGGTGGTTTTGAAAGGGGGGTTATAGTAGCTGAGGGGCAGAAACATTTACAGTGTCATTAACATGGGGGTCAGGAAGTAAAGATGGGTGGGCAGCAGTTTAGTGGGAATGGGGTAAAGAACCCGAGGTTGCTCAGGGACATAAGGTATGAAATAGATCGAAATATTTTGGCTCTCGCTTAGATGAAGGGACCGAGTCTAATGTATCCAAGTTTGCTGACGATAAAAAGCTAGGTGGGAAAGTAAGCTTGTGAGGAGGACACAAAGAGCCTGAATAAGTGAGTGGGCACTGTAACATAGCTACTGCTCCGCCCAGTGGACTACTGTGGTAATGCAACTGCTGATGTATAATAAAAGGGTCATGTGACCAGGTCTCCTGACATGTTCCTGTATAGCCAGAATGTAGATCATGGTTGCCCTTGGAGAAAAACTCTCCTCAGGCTCAGCATAGAATAAGTCCAAGTTTGACACCAAGTTTGGAAAGTTCTGTTCGAGAGCGAAGGTGTCCTTCTTGAAACAGAAAAACAGTGGTTAAGTTTGATTTGTAAATATGGCAAAATAAGTCCATATCTTTTGTTGTGTATAACTATGCATGTTATGTATAATAATTAATTTGTTATTATTTCCTCATTAAGGAGGGAGAAGTGTAATATAGCTCCTCCTAGTGGACTACTGTGGTAATGCAACTGCTATTATATAATAATAAAAGGGTCATGTGACCAAGTCACCTGACAAGTTTTGGTAGAGCCATCTTGTGGTCTGTATGCTTATGATGTCGTAAAGAAGATATCACAGACAGTACTGACTAACTGGCCTGTAGTTCCTTGTTATCTCTCTCCCTCCTTTCTTGGATAGCGGGGATACATTTGCTACCTTCCAATCTCTGGAACCGTTTTAGAATCTAAGAAATTTGGAAGATCACAACCAAAGCATCCATTATCTCTGCAGCCACCTCTTTTTGGCAGAGAAGTGAGAAGTGATTCATTTTGGAAGGAAGAATGAGGAGAGGCAAAGTAAACTATATGATATAATTTTAAGGGGGTGAGGAACATAGAGAGCTGGGGTTTACATACACAAATCTTTGAAGGTGACAGGACAAGTCGATAAGGTTGTTAAGGCTTTATAAATAGAGGCATAGAGTACAAAATCCGAAATGTTAATCCAAACCATCAAAAATCACTGGTTAGGTCCCAGCTGAAGTACTGTGCCCAATTCTGGGCATTACACTTTGGGAAGGATGTCAAGGCCTTGGTGTGGGTGCAGATGAGATTTACTAGAATGGTACTAGAGATGAGGGGCTTCAGTTATATGGAGAGACTAGAGAAGCTGGGATTGTTCTCCTTCGAGCAGAGAAGATTATGGGGAGATTTGATAGAGCCGTTCAAAATCATGAGGGCTTTTGATAAGAGTAGATAGGGAGAAAGTGTTTCCAGCAAGTTATGAGTTATGATCTATAATGCACTGCCTCTCTCTCTTAGGCAGTCCCTTGGAGTCGAGGATGACTTGCTTCCACACTAAAATTGAGTTCTCAAGTGACTGATGAGTCCAATGTGGGACCTACAGTCTCTGTCACAGTGAGGCAAACAGTGGTTGAAGGGATGTTGGTTGAAGGGCCGGTTGGTTGGAGTGCTTGGGTTGTCGTGCGCTCCATCTACCATTTGCGCTAGGCCTCCACTTGCTCCCAGCGAAGAAACTCTATGTGTTCGGCGTCTTCCCAGATGCTTATCCTCCACTTTGAGCGGCCTTGGGCCAAAGATTCCCAGGTGTCGGTGGGGATGTTACACTTTTTCAAGGAGGCTTTGAAGCATTTCCTCCACCCACCTGGGGCTCGCTTGCCGTGTAGGAGCTCCGAGTAGAGCGCTTGTTTTGGGAGTCTCGTATCGGGCATGCGGATGATGTGGCCCGTCCATCCGAGCTGATCGAGCGTGGTCAATGCTTCAATGCTGGGGTGTTGGCCTGAGCGAGAACATTGGCATTGTTGTGCCAATCCTGCCAATGGATTTGCGGGATCTTGCAGAGGCAGCGTCGGTGATACTTCTCCATTGCTTTGAGGTGCCTTCCATGTCTCTGAAGCATATAGGAGGGCGAGTATCACTACTGCTCTGTAGACCATGAGCTTGGTGCCGGGTTTGAGGTCCTGGTCTTCAAATGCTCTTTTCCTCAGGTAGCCGAAGACTGCACTGACACATTGAAGGCGGTGTTGGATTTCGTCATCGCCATCTGCCCTTGTTGACAGTAGGCTCCCGAGGTATGGAATGTAGTCCACGTTGTCCAAGGCCTTGTTGTGAATTTTAATAATCGGGGGGCAATACTGTATGGCAAGGGCAGAATGTTAGACGACCTCTGTCTTACAGATGTTTAGTGTAAGGACCATGCTCTCGTATGCTTCGGTGAAGGTGTAGACGGTGGCTTGGAGTTCGGCCTCCGAAAGAGTGGTGGCAGCAGATTCAACTTTCAAAAGGGAATTGGATAAATACTTGAAAATGAAAAATGTGCAGAGCAATGGGGAAAGAGCGGGGGTGGCGGGGGGGGGGGAGTGGGTCTAATTGGACAGTTCTGTCTTCTCAGTTAATGTTTGATCTGAGGAACGGAAGGAGTTGTTACCTCATGCTGTCTGTGTGTACTTTGGCCATTCACTGATAGCGGTGGCAGCTCCAAGGAGCCTATCAGTGGCCGTTTGCTCAGCTGAGGGATGGACAAATGCTCCGAGAGGGTCAGAGACAAATTGCAATTAGGGAAAATAGAAACATACTCTGATAGAAAATGTGTCATGTATCTTACATTATTATATATAACTGTATCCTAACATGCTATACATGACTGTAACAAGATATGACCTGTAACCACCAGCATACCTTACCACCAGGGGTGCACTTGCAAGAGACAGGTCTATAAGGACAGTCTCAGGCAAGTGCAGCATTCCTGAGCTGTGAAATAAAGGTGCAGATCCAGAGTGACCTTGACTTCACTACATGCCTCGTGTGAATCTGTACTGAGGGGACAGGACTTTACAGTGGCGACGAGTTACGGGATTACAGAATCCACAGAATGGTGAACAACGGATCAGATGAAAAGTACAATGCGGGAGACAATTGGGAGGACTTTATAGAAAGGCTCCAGCAAAGCTTTGTAACCAAAGTCTGGTTAGGTGATGATAAGGCAGACAAGAGAAGAGCCCATTTCTTGACCAGCTGTGGCTCGAAAACATACGCTTTAATGAAGGATCTGTTGGCACCCGAGAAACCAGCAAGCAAGTCGTTTGAAGAATTGAGCACACTGGTAAGAGACCACCTGAAGCCAGCGAGCAGCCTACACATGGCCAGACACAGGTTCTACAACTACAGACGCTGTGTGGGCCAGAGCATACCCGACTTCGTGGTGGAACTTCGGAGGTTGGCTAGTTTATGTGAGTTCTCCGATGAACTGAGTAGAGAAATGCTGAGAGACTTTTTCATTGAAGGAATAGGCCACGCAGGCATATTCTGAAAGCTCATAGAGACCAAGAACCTGACCTTAGAGGCAGCAGCACTGGTTGCACAGACATTCTTGGTAGGGGAAGAAGAAACGAGGTTGATTTACAATGCAGGTACGACAACTAACGAAATATCGGAAGAAGAAGTTCATAGCACTAAACAAGCTGCTACCCCCACACACAGACAAAACCAGGAGAACAGGTTCTCGACAGCAGGCAGAAGCCATCAAGGGCCACAGGAATGGCCGTTCACACCTCATCAACCCACAATGCGAGCAATCAACTACAAACTGAGAGAAGCTCAAGAGAGATCAGCCAGACGCAGCTCATTCTTTGGGAACACTTTGAACAATGGAACAGGTCTGTGCTGGAGGTGTGGGGGTGGGCATTCGTCAAGGGGATGCAGATTTCAGCAAGCTGTTTGCAGAAATTGTGAATATACAGGGCATTTGGCCCGCATGTGCAAAAAAACGGCAACTCGGCTGGTATACGAATCGGATGGGTCAGAAAGCAGACCAGAAGATGGTGGGGACAGTACCCGGGATACCGATGTACAGCGGGTCAACACGATCAATGGCCGCTGCTCCTACAACAGGACGCCTCCTATAATGATGAGGGTCCTACTCAATGGGATATCTGTCAACATGGAGCTGGATATGGGAGCGAGTCAATCTCTCATGGGCGCTCATAAAAGAGACAGACCAAAGCTCACAAGGGTCGACACCAAACTAAGGACCTATACCAAAGAAATCGTACCAGTCCTCGGCAGCGCCATGCTCTCTGTCACACACAAAGGGACAGTGAACCGACTTCCCCTGTGGATTGTCCCCGGAGACCCCCCAGCACTGCTGGGTAGAAGCTGACTGGCAAAACTAAACTGGAAATGAGATGATGTCCATGCCATGTCATTAGAGGAACGGACTTCCTGCTCAACAGTTATAAAGCGATTTGAACATCTCTTTCAGCCAGGTGTGGGCACTTTTAAAGGGGCCAAAGTTAAAATCTACATCACACAGGGTGCTAGACCGGTCCATCACAAGGCCAGAGCTGTACCCTATGTGATGAGGGAAAAGATTGAACACGAACTAGACAGCCTTCTGCGGGAAGGCATTATATCACCTGTGGAATTTAGCGACTGGGCAAGTCCCATCGTCCCAGTCATGAAGCTTGATGGATCCGTACGAATCTGTGGGGACTACAAATCTACCATAAACAGAGTCTCCCTACAGGACCATACCCGCTGCCCAGAGCGGAGGACTTATTTGCCACATTGACTGGAGGTAAACTTTTCTCAAAACTAGACCTCACATCTGCGTATATGAGCTACTCACCACCATCAACACACATCGAGGCCTTTTCATGTACAATCGATGCCCATTCGGCATCAGGTCAGCAGCTGCCATATTCCAGCGCAACATGGAGAGTCTGCTCAAGTCCAGCCCGGGGACGGTTGTATTTCAAGACGACATACTTATCACGGGCAGGGACACCGACTCCCATCTCCGTAATTTGGAGGAAGTACTAAAGCGGTTGGATCGGGTAGGCCTACGAGTCAAGAAATCCAAGTGCCTGATTCTCGCACTCGAGGTTGAATTTTTGGGCATAAGGATTGCCGCTGATGGAATCCGCCCAACAGAGTCCAAAACAGAAGCAATTCGCCTGGCACCAAGGCCCCGGAATGTCTCAGAACTGCGTGCCTTTCTCGGGCTACTCAATTACTTTGGGAACTTTATGCAGAACTTAAGCATTCTGCTGGAGCCTCTCCACGTGCTACTCAGGAAGGGGTGCGATTGGTTTTGGGGGGACGGCCAGCAACGCGCCTTCAATAAGGCACGCAACCTTCTGTGTTCCAACAGTGTTTTGACTTTCTTTGACCCAGGTAAAAAGCTAGTTTTCACATGCGATGCGTCAGCGTATGGGGTCGGATGCGTTTTGCAACATGTCAATAGTGCGGGCAAATTACAACCCATAGCTTATGCCTCCAGGTCACTTTCGCGGGCGGAGCGCGGGTACGGAATGGTAGAGAAGGAGGCGCTCGCGTGCGTGTACGGTGTCAAAAAGATGCACCAATACCTTTTCGGGGCCAAGTTTGCGCTAGAAACCGACCACAAGCCCCTCATGTCCCTCCTATCTGAGAGCAAGGCAATAAACGCCAATGCCTCGGCGCGAATTCAACGGTGGGCACTCATGCTGGCGTCCTACGACTATACCATAAGGCACAGACCAAGCACAGACAACTCGCTCAGCAGGCTACCCCTGGCGACCACGGAAGGGTCTGACGAACAGGACTGTGAGATAGTCATGGCAATCAATGCCTTTGAGTCCACAGGTTCGCCCATGATGGCTCGCCAAATCAGAGCCTGGACGGCCAGCGACCCCACGTTATCCTAAGTAAAAAGATGTGTCCTAACCAGTGACTGGGCAGAGGCTCGCGATGCCTGCCTCGAGGAATTAAAACCCTTTCACAGGTGCATGCATGAGCTATCACTACAAGCAGACTGCCTGATGTGGGGCAGTCGAGTAGTCATGCCTCTGTGAGGCAGAGAGACATTTGTCCGGGAGCTCCACCGCGAGCACCCGGGAATCGTTCTCATGAAGGCCATAACCAGATCCCACGTCTGGTGGTCTGGTATTGATGCGGACTTGGAGCTCTGCGTCCGAAGGTGCACCATTTGCGCCCAACTCAGCAATGCCCCCAGGGAGGCTCCCCTGAGCCCCTAGCCCTGGCCTACCAAACCATGGTCGCGGCTGCACATAGATTATGCGGGCCCATTCATGGACAAAATATTCCTCGTAGTTGTAAATGCATTTTCAAAGTGGATCGAATGCACCATTTTAAACTCAAGCACAACCTCCACCACTGTGGAGAGCCTCGCAACCATGTTTGCAACGCACGGAATCCCTGACATATTGGTCAGTGACAATGGTCCGTGCTTCACCAGCGCAGAATTCCAAGATTTTATAATTGACCACGGCATAAATCATGTCAAGACGGCACCGTTCAAGCCGGCCTCCAACGGCCAGGCAGAGAGAGCAGCGCAAATCATTAAACAAGTCATGATTAAAATCCAAGGTCCCACGCTGCAGGGTTGCCTGTCACGACTGCTGCTGGCATACAGATCTCGTCCGCATTCATTGACTGGGAACCCCACCGCGCAACTGTTGATGAAAAGGACTTTAAAAACATTAATCCTCCCAGACATGCACAAAATCATTGAGGCAAAGCGCCGTAAGCTGACTGAGTACCATGACAGAAATTCAAGGGGGAGATAGAATGAGATAGGGGACAAAGTGTTTGTACTAAACTATAGCAGGAGTCCCAAATAGCTTTCAGGGACAGTAACGGGCAAGGAAGGAAACAGGCTACTGGTAGTACAAATGGACAATGGCAAAACCTGCCAGAGGCATGTAGACCAACAACACTGCGGAACGAGAGGCAGACTACAATGTGGAACTCGCACCACACCTGGTGGACAAACAGAGGGAACAACCTGCGGAAAGGGCAATCCCAACAGACAGCCCAGGCGAGTCAACAACAATCACACCAATCGAAACAGACCGCCCAGGCAAGATACCAGCAACCACACCCAAAGAAAACCAGACACCAAGGCAAATAACTAAACCACAACTCAGACGCTCCACGCGAGAGCGTAGACCACCTGAGAGACTGAACCTATAAAGACAATAAAACCTTGGGGAGGGTGATGTCATGTATCTTACATTATTATATATAACGGTATCCTAACATGCTATACATGACTGTAATAAGATATGACCTGTAACCACCAGCATACCTTACCACCAGGGGTGCACTTGCAAGAGACAGGTATATAAGGACAGGTCTCAGGCAAGTGCAGCATTCCAGAGCTGTAAAATAAAGGTGCAGGTCCAGAGTGACCTTGACTTCACTACATGCCTCGTGTGAATCTGTACTGAGGGGACAGGACTTTACAAAATGAGTCACCTTTTTGATTGTGTATCCCCTAAAGTTCGTGTCTTGTATTGTTGTGTGGCCTACGCCAAGAGGTACTATGTTCCCAAATCTTTGAACCTCATGAATAACAGCGTTGACATACGGCATACTGCTTTCATCCTCCATGGACGGGGCACGGGACAAGCCGATCACCTCGTCTATCTCCTTCTGACACTTCTCTGTAAAACAAAAGAGAAAAATCTACAAGAATAACAGTTGATGTCTGGTGCACAACCTGAGCCTCCAATTGATAATTACGTGTTCGGTGTACGTTGATGACTTTGTCACTGTCAAATCCTTGGGAAAGTTGGGATTGTTACAGCAGTGAAGCTTAAGGGGAGATTTAATAGAGGTGTTCACAATTACGAGGGGTTTTGCTGGAGTAAATAGGGAGAAACTCCACTGGCGGAGAGGTCGGGAACCAATGGACAGAGATTGAAGATAATTGGCAAAAGAACCAGGGGAGATGAGGAGAATTTATTTTACGCAGCGAAGTGTTATGATCTGGAATGCGCTGCCTGAAAGGCTGGTGGAAGTAGATTCAATAGTAACCTTCAAAAGAGAATTGGATAAATACTTGAAGGGAAAAAATTTGCAGTGCTACGATGCAAATTTTTTCCCTTCAAGTATGGGCCCAATAGCCTCCTCCACTTGCTGCCTATAAAAACATTCTGCTCATCTCCCCCTTATGTAGTCATTGTGTGCTCTGATATCGTCAGTGGGACATTGTACCCACAACTCATTATTTATGGGGTGTCTGTGGCTGGAAGGATTTAATATTGCTGCAGGGCATAGTGTAGAGGAAATTACTGCTTCTGAATTCTCTCCAAACAGCAGTTGCAAAGCATAAAACAGAGCAACATGAGAGGACGGAGGTTCACTGAAAGGTGGTGAAAAGCCTTCCTTTATTACGCTTACTATGATGGGCAATTTAGTAGAATGGCCACCCCCTTTAAGTCGGAGACCTGGCTGTACCTTGTATCTCTGGATAAGCCATCATGTATAGAATGCCCCATTGGAGAGTTGTTGTTGTAGTTTCAGTTCCAGCTACAAAGAGATCGTTGACATTATGAAGCAGGTTCCCCTCCGTCAAACAGGAGTCAGGAGAGTTCTTTTCCTGCAAAATAAATGTTATTCTTCCATCAAACACTTAGCAACTCCAAAATCTTCTATCAGCCAACCCTCACTGCTGGCTGAGGTGACTGCACACCAAAGGGAGAGCACGATGCAGTGGGTTAGAACGCGAGATAAACTCGAGAGTAATTCAACCCATTCAAGTTTGTCCCATTGGTATGAAGATTTCCAACTCCCCTAATCATAGAATCACAGAATGATACAGTGCAGAAGGAGGCCATTCGGTCCATCAAGCCCATGCTGGCTCTTTGAAAGAACTGTCCAATTAGTCCCACTCCAACACCCCATCTCCCCCCCCCCCCACCCTGTAGCCCTGCGAATTTTTCCTTTTCAAGTCTTTATCCAATTCCCTTGTAAAAGTTACTGTTGAATCTGCTTCCACCGCCCTTTCAGGCAGCGCGTTCCAGACTGCGACAACTTGCTGCGTTAAATTTGTTTTTTTCCTCACTGGTTCTATTGCCAATCATCTGAAATCTATGTTCTCTGCTCACCCACCTTTCTGCGACTAATGTCTTTGTCTCCACTGCCTTATCTGGTAAATTATTTTGTGCATGTACAAAATTATTGGTAAATTCCAACCTCTGTTTTACAATCAGGAATAACGCAGCCTCTGTAATGGAAACACCTTGGGGGGGGGGCGGGGGGGGGGGGATTTTCCGGTCTTTTGTGCTTTGTTTTTCACATCACCCCTGGCGGGGCCACAATGGCGGCGGTGAGGTCCTATGGGCGGGCAGTCAGCCTCCAGCGTCCCGCGGGGGTTTTCAGGGCCAGTTTTGCGGGAGTGCGGAGCAGCAATGCCCAGAAGAGCCCCTGGTTGCGACACCGGTGAGCTTTTTGTGTCCCGCCCGACCCGCAGCATGGGAAATCGGGCAGTCCAACCTATAACAGCTGCAGTGAGGTAAGTAATGCCGTCCTAAGGTAATTATGATTCTTTTTTCTTTTAATTTGTTTTGCGATTTATGTTGTGGTGGCGTGGGCTATGTATTTTGGGGGGGATATTTTTGTGTGGTTTTTTTTTCAGGATTTTGTTTTTCACCCCAGGCCTCTCTTGGTGCGCGGGCTCTTTAGCTCGGGAGTTTCCCATGCTCAGCCGGCCTAGCACCCTAAGAGAGGTGTACAACGCCTCCCTTAGCGCTCCGTCCCACACTCAGGGCCCAGCTGTCAATTTTGATGGCTGAGACGCAAACTGTTCCCGGGCGCAAACATTACCACCCCGAAATGATCAAAGCCGGAAATCCAGCCCCTTGTACTCATGCAATAGCAGGCCTGCCACCTCCAGCCCCCCTACCCCGGGTCCTCTGGCTTTTAGAGGTGAAAGATCAAGGAACAAAGCTCTAGCCGATTGCAACATACAGACCCACCAACAAAATTAAATACTTCAGTAAGCGCTGCACTCACCTTTTCCATTTCCAGTAAATATGCATCAATGAAATCCCGGATCTCTTCATCATTTAGCGTGTCTTTGTGCTGGTTAATGAAATCCTGAAGTATGGCTTCAAATAAGGCCTGGTTTTTAAATATCCTCCGAACAGGCCCTGGGAAATAGCGAATGAAGCGAGCTGCAGAATACACCTAGCAAAAAGCACAAGAGGGTCACCATGTATGATTTTGGTTCTCCAATACTCAGTGGAGGGGAAATTGCAGTCGGAGGCTTCCTTCATATGAATGCCTTAGACCCGAAAAAAATCTACAAAAGTACCTGGTGGTCCCGGAGGAACGTATGATTCTGGTCGTAGGCCTCGATTCGCTGCGCAGTGCACGGGGAGATGTCTATCGGGTTTGTATGTACATGCTGGAATCACGTGGGCCTGGACCACCAATCACTATGCAGTATTCTCATTGATAAAAACGGGAGCTCCGTTTGTATGGACACCCCTTACTATCAATGAGAAAACCCCCAAAACACAACATAATAAATAATAAAACACCTCACATATTTAAAAGGAATTGAAATTAAATGTTTTAGAAAAAAAATAAATTTGGGGGAATTTTTTTTAATGTGTTTTAATAGTGTTAAAAATAAACTTACCTTAATGTTCAGGGTTTTTAATATAAAAATGAGTGTTTAAATTTAATTTTTTTATGTTTTAAAAGTGTTACTCTTTTACCAGTTTGAAGGACATTCGCTGGGCATGAGTTGGGCAAATAGCCCAATCTCTCCCGCATGGATGTCCTTCTCCCGGGGATGTGGAGGATCTGTACGGAGAAATCTTGACAATTCGCGCCCCGAAAACCGGCTTTTGCGAGGCCTCGCCAGGTCCGTGCGTACTTCGTACGCCAGAATTTTTGGCCCAGTGAGTCACAAGGCTTAGAAACTTCAGTTTACGAAATAGATCGCAAGGAAAAACTTGCCTCCTATGACCTCAGAACGTCCCAAAAAACTGCTTTAAAGTCATTAGGAACAATCTACAAGATGCAATGCAGCAACCTGCCAAGGCTTTTTCAGCAGCAACTCCCAGCCTGTGACCTCTACCACCTAGAAGGACAAGGGCAGCAGCTGCATGGGAATCAAAGCACATGGTATTGGGGGTAATATACTGGCGTGGATAGAGAATTGGTTGGCAGACAGAAAGCAGAGAGTTGGGATAAACGGGTCCTTTTTGGAATGGGAGGCAGTGACTAGTGGAGTGCCGTAGGGCTCAGTGCTGGGGACCCCAGCTCTTTACAATATACATCAATGATTTGGATGAAGGAATTGAGTGTAATATCTCCAAGTTTGCAGATGACACTAAACTGGGTGGCGGTGTGAGCTGTGAGGAGGATGCTAAGAGGCTGCAGGGTGGCTTGGACAGGTTAGGTGAGTGGGCAAATGCATGGCAGATGCAGTATAATGTAGATAAATGTGAGGTTATCCACTTTGGTGACAAAAACACGAAGGCAGAATATTATCTGAATGGCGGCAGATTAGGAAAAGGGGAGGTGCAACGAGACCTGGGTGTCATGGTTCATCAATCATTGAAAGTTGGCATGCAGGTACAGCAGGTGGTGAAGAAGGCAAATGGCATGTTGCCCTTCATAGCGAGAGGATTTGAGTATAGGAGCAGGGAGGTCTTACTGCAATTGTACAGGGCCTTGGTGAGGCCTCACCTGGAATATTGTGTTCAGTTTTGGTCTCCTAATCTGAGGAAGGACGTTCTTGCTATTGAGGGAGTGCAGCGAAGGTTCACCAGACTGATTCCAGACATATGAGGAGAGACTGGATCAACTGGGCCTTTATACACTGGAGTTTAGAAGGATAAGAGGGAATCTCATAGAAACGTATAATATTCTGACGGGCCGGGACAGGATAGATGCAGGAAGAATGTTCTCGATGTTGGGGAAGTCCAGAACCAGGGGACATAGTCTTAGGATAAGGGGTAGGCCATTTAGGACTGAGATGAGGAGAAACGTCTTCACTCAGAGGGTTGTTGATGCCAGTTCATTGGATGTATTCAAGAGGGAGTTAGATATGGCCCTTACGGCTAAAGGGATCAAGGGATATGGAGAGAAAGCGGGAAAGGGGTACTGAGGGAATGATCAGCCATGGTCTTATTGAATGGTGGTGCAGGCCTGAAGGGCCGAATGGCCTACTCCTGCACCTATTTTCTATGTTTCTAAGAAGGCGGCTCACCACCACATTCTCAAGGGAAATTAGGGATGGGCTTAGCCAGCGATGCCCACATCCCATGAACAAATAAAAAAATTGGAACAGTAGTAGGCCATTTAGACCCTCGAGGTGGTTCTGCCATTCAATTAGATCATGGCTGATCTGCAACCTAACGCCATATACTTTTGATATTGGAATGAAGTACTTTTGGAGTGCAGTCATTGTTGTAATGTGGGAAATGTTGCAGTCAATTTGTACACAGCAAGGTCCCACAAACAGCAAAGTGATAATGACCAGATAATCCATTTTAATGGTGTTGGTTGAGAGATAGCTATTGGCCAGGACACCGGTGGAGAACGCCCCTGCTCTTCTTCAAAATAGTGCCGTGGAATCTTTTACGTCTACCTGAGAGGGCAGATGGGGCCTCGGTTTAACGTCTTATCCAAAAGATGACACCTCCGACAGTGCAGCGCCCCCCATCAGTACTGCATTGGGAGTGCCAGCCTAGACTTTGTGCTAATACAAAAGTAAAATTCTGCAGGTAATAGAATCTAAAAACTGAAAATGCTGGAAATCTCAGTGGGTCAGGCAGAATCTGTGGAGAGAGTTAACGTTTCAGGTCGATGACCCTTTGTCAGAACTGGCAAAAGTTCGAAATGTAACTGTAATAGAACACCATCTAATGGACCACTGTGGTAATGCAATTGCTGAAGTAAATGCAATGAAAGCATCATGTGACAAGGTTACATGATACGTTCCTGCAGAGCCATCTTGTGTACGTGTGTGTCTGTGATGTCGTAAAAAAGATATGTTATAGACTCTTAAGGAAGTGCAAGGGGCAGTGAAAGGGGGAGGGAAGGAAAGAACAAAAGAGGTCTGTGATAGGGTGCAAGGCAGGAGAAATTTGAGAGACAAAAGGAATAATGGGCCAAATTGTGATGGTAATGCCACAAGTTAGGAAACAAAAGATGAGTCTAGATAGGGTGTGAATGGCGGAATAATTACCAGCTGCCGTGGGAAACAGAGAGAAAATTAAAAATATAGCGGGGGGGGTGGGGGGGTGGGGGGTAGCGGGGAGTTTGTAAAAAAAAGGGAGGAAAGGGAACAAAAAAGGGTCAGAGGTTATGGTTTGAACTTGTTGAACTCGATGTTGAGTCCAGAAGGCTGTAAAGTGCCTAATTGAAAGATAAGGTGCTGTTCCTCGAGCTTGCGTTGAGCTTCATTGGAACAGTGTAGGAGGCCGAGGACGGGATATCAGAGTGGGAGTGGAGTGGAGAATTAAAGTGACAGGCGACTGGAAGCTCGGGGGTCACACTTATGGATTGACTGGAGGTTTTCCGCAAAGCGGTCACCTAATCTGCGTTTGGTCTGCCCAATGTAGAGGAGACCGCATTGTGAGCAGCGAATACAGTATACTAAATTGCAAGAAGTACAAGTAAATCGCTGTTTTACCTGGAAGGAGTGTTTGGGGCCCTGGATGGTGGGAGGGGAGGCGGTTAAAGGGCAGGTGTTGCATCCCCTGCGCGTGCACGGGAAGGTGCCATGGGAAGAGGAGAGGCTGCTGGGGTTGACTGTGGAATGGACCAGATGTCGCGGAGGGAGCAGGCCCTTAGGAATGCTAAGAGGGGAGGGGAAGATGTGATTGAGGGTGGGATCACGCTGGAGGTGGCGGAAATGGCGGAGGATGATCCGTTGAACGTGGAGGTGGGGTGAAAGGTGAGGACAAGGGGAACTCTGTCATGCTTCTGAGAGGGAGAGGAAGGGGTGAGAGCAGAGGTGCCGGAAATAGAACGGACACAGTCGAAGGCCATGTTAACCACCGATGAGGGGAATCCTCGGTTGAGGAAAAAGGAAGACATGTCAGAGGCACTAGTGTGGAAGGTGGCGTCGTCAGAGCAGATGGAGAAACTGGGAGAATGGAATGGAGTCCTTACAGGATGCAGGGTGGGAGGAAGTGTAGTCCAGGTAGCTGTGGGAGTCAGTGGGCTTATAGTGAATGTTTGTCAATAGTCTATCCCAGAAATGGAGATAGAGAAGTCGAGGAAGGGAAGGGAAGAGTCGGAGATGGCCCACGTGAAGGTGAGGGAAGGGTGGAGATTGGATGCAAAGTGAATGAATTTTCTAGTTCTTTACGTTTAAATCTCTGGAGTGAGACTTGAACCCACGACCTTCTGACTCAGGGGCGAGAGTGCTACCCACTCCAATAAAAAAGACTGGTGTGGGGTCGAGCCAAATTACAACATAACTTTGGGCACAGATCAGTGACGTACTTATAAGCTTCTGCCAACACTACTCTGCAGCCAGCTCCGAAGAGGCTTATGAGAGGTGCCTAGCACTATCCTTTTACCAAGTCCTGGGAAATCTTCCAAAGATTGGCATTTTGTACCGTGGGGAGTCGCATTAGCAAATTATCACCACACTAAAAGGTGGCACACAGCACTGGAATCTTCTGTGAATAAGACCCCTCAGGATATTTAATCACATCCTTCCAGAATATCAATCCAATCATCTTCCATTGCAGCAGGTATTGTGTCTGAAGTGACTATTGGTCCCCATCCACCCCTTCCTGGCAATCCATTTCAGTTATTGCACACCCTCTCCATGATTAATATTTCCTGTTGTGTTCGAAGTCTCTTTCACAAGTTTGAAGATAAATCCTGTTGTTGCGGTGTACGTATTGGTATAAGAACATAAGAAACAGAAGCAGGAGTAGGCCATTTGGTCCCTCGAACCTACTCCGCCATTCAATAAGATCATGGCTGATCTGATTTAGGCCTCAACTCCACTTTCCTGCCCGCTCCCCATAACCCTTGACTCCCCTGTAGTTCAAAAACCTGTCTATCTCCACCTTAAATATATTCAATGATGCAGCCTCTTTCGCCCTCTGAGGTAGAGAATGTCAAAGATTCACAACCCCGAGTGAACAAATTCCTCCTCATCTCCATTTTATATGGGCGACCCCTTATACTGAAACTATGCCCTTAGTTCTAGATTCCATAAGGAGAAAATAGTATGTTGGCCTTCATTACAAAAGGATTTGCATCTACCTTGTCAAGCCCCCTCAGAATCTTATATGTTTCAATAAGATCGTCTCTCATTCTTCTAAACTCCAGTGAGTATAAACCCAACCTGCTCAACCTTTCTTCATAAGACAACCCCTTCATCTCAGGAATCAACGTGGTGAACCTTCTCTGAACTGCCTCCAATACAAGTATATCTCTCCTTAAATAAGGAGACCAAAACTGTACGCAGTACTCCAGGGGTGGTCTAACCAATGCCCTGCACAGTTGTATCATCTTGGATTAATTTGTTCTACACTAAGTACCTCATAGATGTGGAAAAATGTGGAGAAATGTGAAGTTATCCACTTTGGTAGGAAAAATAGAAAAGCAGAGTATTTTATAAATGGTGAGAGATTGTGAAACGTTGGCGTTCAGAGGGACCTGGGTGTCCTTGGATCCGAATCACTGAAAGTTAACATGCAGGTACAGCAAGCAATTAAGAAAACGGCTTTATTACAAAAGGATTTGAGTACAAGAGTAAAGACGTCTTACTGCAATTATATAGGGCCCTGGTGAGAGCATACCTGGAATATTGTGTAGCTTTGGTCTCCTTACCTAAGGAAGGATACTTGCATAAGAGGGTGTGCAACGGAGGTTCACCAGACTGATTCCTGGGATGGGGGGATTGTCCCGTGAGGTGAGATTGAGTAGACTAGGCCTATATTCTTTCGAGTTTAGAAGAATGAGAGGTGATTTCATTGAAACATACACAATCCTTACAGGGCTTGACAGGGTAGATGCAGGGAGGATGTTTTCCCTGGCTGGGGAGTCTAGAACCAGGGGTTACAGTCTCAGAATAAGGGGTCAGCCAGTTAGGACTGAGATGAGGAGAAATTTCTTCACTCAGAGGGTGGTGAATCTTTGGAATTCTCTACCCCAGAGAGCTGTGGAGGTTCAGTTGTTGAGTATATTCAAGACAGAGATCGATAGTTTTTTGGATATTAAGGGAATCAAGGGCTATGGGAATAGTGCTGGAAGGTGGAGTTGAGGTCAAAGATCAGCCATGATCTTATTGAACGGCGGAGCAAACTCAAGGGGCCAAATGGCCTACTCCAGTTCCTAATCCTTATGTCATGTGATCTCTATGTGGTCCCCTCTTCTGAAGGCTGAAGCATACTAACAAGTCATTCCTTACAGCTCTCATACTAGGATCAGCCTAGTTGTTCTCCTCTGGACTACTCTAAAGACTGGATGGTGCCTTATATATGCAGTACTCCATGTATAGTCCATAGAGCTTCAACATGACTTGAAGAGATTTGAACTCGCGACGGTATAATGCAGCGCCTTAATTGCTTTCTCACATTATTTTCACATACTAAGCGAGGAGTCCACCAAAACAACTGCATCTCTTTCAACCTCTCTCTTGGCAAGTCCTCTCCCACTGATAGATTACACATACCTCTTATCTTTACTTCCAATATGCAGTTCCTTGCAATTTCTCTATATCGATCTTTATTTGACATTGATCAGCGCGGGTAGAAGCCCTATTGTGTCAACCAATGGCTCAGTGGGTAGAAGACGTGTTTCTGGGCCATGGCTCATTGTAATATAACAGTTTAATATCAGGGCGATATATCAGTGTAGTACTGTGTATCACTAGTATAAAGAGTAAGGGGACTACTTTCTCCCAGTTCTTTAGGTGCTAAAGAGTCTTCAAGATAACCAAGATGGGGTCTTGAGCTGCAACGCCAGTTTAGCCCGCCTTTAGCGCAAGACGCCATCTTGGTACAGGAGTTTACACACACGCTAGGAATGTCCACCCCAAGAATGTTTCAGGCTCTGATGATCTGCTCTCTCAGGTTGACTCCTAATTGGTCCTAATGCTCATTAAAGAAGCGGCTACTTGGTGTGATATCATCTGAAAACACAAGTCAGTTTCCACATGTACGCTGACGACACCCAGCTCTACCTCTCCACCACTTCTCTCGGCTCCTCCATGGTTTCTAAATTGTCAGACTGCTTATCCGACATCCAGTACTGGATGAGCAGAAATTTTCTCCAATTAAATATCCCTCTTGGAGTCACTGGCTAGACAATGGCTTCGGTCTTCCCAAGATTTAATTGGAGAAAATTTCTGCTCATCCAGTACTGGATGTCGGATAAGCAGTCTGACAAATACGGGGGAGCCAATTTAAAACCGAGTTGAGAAGGAATTTCTTCTCCCAGAGGGTTGTGAATCTGTGGAATTTTCTGCCCAAGGAAGCAGTTGAGGCTAGCTCATTGAATGTATTCAAATCACAGATAGATAGATTTTTAACCAATAAGGGAATTAAGGGTTATGGGGAGCGTGTGGGTAAGTGGAGCTGAGTCCACGGCCAGATCAGCCATGATCTTTTTGAATAGCGGAGCAGGCTCGAGGGACAAGATGACCTACTCCTGTTCCTAATTCTTATGTTCTTATGTTCTCTCCCTAGCATCTATCTGAGGCTAAACCAGACTGTTCGCAACCAAGGCATCATATTTGACCCTGAAATGAGCTTGTGGCTACATATCCGCGGCATAACTAAAACTGCTTATTTCCACCTCCATAACATTGCTCACCTCCACCCCTGCCAAAGCTCTTCTGCTGCTGAAACTCTCATCCATGCCTTTGTTACCTCTAGACTTGACTACTCCAACACACTCCTGGCTGGGCTGCCATATTCTACACTACGTAAATTGGGGTCATCCAAAACTCGGCAGCATATATCCTAACTCGCACCAAGTCACGATCACCCATCACCCCTGTGCTCGCTGACCTACACTGGCTCCCAGTTAAGCAAAATTCTCATCCTTGTTTACAAATCCCTGCATGGCCTCGCCCCTCCCTAGCTCTGTAATCTCTTTCAGCCTCACAACCTTACGAGATGTGTGCGCTCCTTAAAGTCTTCCCTCTTGAGTGTCCCTGATTATAACTGCTCCACCATCGGTGACTGTGCCTTCAGCTGTTTGGGCCCTAAGCTCTGGAACTCCCTCCCTAAACCTCCCCGCCTCTCTACCTCTCTTTGCTCATTTAAGATGCTCCTTAAAACCTACCTCTTTAACCAAGCTTTTTGGTCATCTGCTGTAATTTCTTCTTCTGTGGCTCAGTGTCGAACTTATCTGTTTTGTCTTACTGTGAAATGCCTTGGGACATTTTGCTACGTTAAAGGTGCTATATAAATAAAAGTTGTTGTCGTTTGGGTCAGAAGATTGTGGGATCAAGTCCCACTCCAGGGACATGAGCATAAAAAATCTAGGCTGGCACCCCCAGTGCAATGCTGAGTAAGTGCTGCACTGTTAGAGGTGCCATCTTTCGGATGAGACGTTAAACCTGCTCTCTCAGGTGGACGTAAAAGATCCCATGGCATTATTTCGAAGAAGAGCAGTGGAGTTCTCCCCAGTGTCCTGGGCCAATATTTATCGCTCAATCAACATAACAAAAAAACTGATGATCTGATCATTATCACATTGCTGTTTGTAGCGATTGATACTCCCTTGTGGGACAAAAAAATTGGCTTGAGTCCTTAAAAATCCTCTATTTCACACTTTCATCTCCGACCCCCTGTCCAGACTGCGGGCAGTTATCAGTGTCCCGTTGAGCACTGATTTATTAGCAAGGTGCCAGGCTAGGTGATTTGAGAATTTCAAAACTGAGATTGTTAGATTTTTGTTAGGCAGAGTATCAATGGTTACAGAACCAAGGCGGGTAATGGAGTTAAGACACAGATCAGCCATGAGCTAATTGAATGGTGGAACAGGCTCGAGGGGCTGACTGATCTCCTCCTGTTCCTATGGTCCAGTTTCTATAAACCACATTTTTGACATCTGTATCCCTATTTTAATAAGGATGCCCCTTTGTCCCTGAGGAAAGGAAGTCCGTTTCTTTTACCTGTACCCATAGTGTTGTCTGAATCTTCATGATCTCATCAATCAGTTCTATCAGTTGCCTGAACATCTTGTCTTCATAATGGAAACGTTTCCCAAAAACCACTGAGCTAATTACGTTGGATACAGCACTGGTGATTTTAGAATTGGGATTAAAGGGTTGACCTGTACAAAAAGAGAAAGTGGGTGAATGTGAAAGATTTGAAAGAAACACTTTCATTTATATAGTGCCTTTCATGATCACCGAAAGCCTCAAACGCTTTACAGCCAATAAAGTACTTTTGGAGTGTAGTCACTGTTGTAATGTAGGAAACGCGGCTGCCAATTTGCGCACCACAGCAAGTTCCACAAACAGCAATGTGATAATGACCAGATAATCTGTTTTTTTGTTATGTTGATTGAGGGATAAATATTGGCCAGGACACCGGGGATAAACTCTGCTGCTCTTCTTCGAAATAGTGCCATGGGATAGAAACATAGAAAATAGGTGCAGGAGTAGGCCATTCGGCCCTTCTAGCCTGCACCGCCATTCAATGAGTTCATGGCTGAACATGCAACTTCAGTACCCCATTCCTGCTTTCTCGCCATACCCCTTGATCCCCCGAGTAGTAAGGACTTCATCTAACTCTTTTTTGAATATATTTAGTGAATTGGCCTCAACAACTTTCTGTGGCAGAGAATTCCACAGGTTCACCACTCTCTGGGTGAAGAAGTTTCTCCTCATCTCGGTCCTAAATGGCTTACCCCTTATCCTTAGACTGTGACCCCTGGTTCTGGACTTCACCAACATTGGGAACATTCTTCCTGCATCTAACCCATCAGAATTTTAAACGTTTCTATGAGATCCCCTCTCATTCTTCTGAACTCCAGTGAATTTAAGCCCAGTTGATCCAGTCTTTCTTGATATGTCAGTCCCGCCATCCCGGGAATCAGTCTGGTGAACCTTCGCTGCACTCCCTCAATAGCAAGAATGTCCTTCCTCAAGTTAGGAGACCAAAACTGTACACAATACTCCAGGTGTGGCCTCACCAAGGCCCTGTACAACTGTAGCAACACCTCCCTGCCCCTGTACTCAAATCCCCTCGCTTTGAAGGCCAACATGCCATTTGCTTTCTTAACTGCCTGCTGTACCTGCATGCCAACCTTCAATGACTGATGTACCATGACACCCAGGTCTCGTTGCACCTCCCCTTTTCCTAATCTTTCACCATTCAGATAATAGTCTGTCTCTCTGTTTTTACCACCAAAGTGGATAACCTCACATTTATCCACATTATACTTCATCTGCCATGCATTTGCCCACTCACCTAACCTATCCAAGTCACTCTGCAGCCTCATAGCATCCTCCTCGCAGCTCATACTGCCATCCAACTTAGTGTCATCCGCAAATTTGGAGATACTACATTTAATCTCCTCGTCTAAATTATTAATGTACAATGTAAACAGCTGGGGCCCCAGCACAGAACCTTGCGGCACCCCACTAGTCACTGCCTGCCATTCTGAAAAGTACTCATTTACTTCTACTCTTTGCTTCCTGTCTGACAACCTGTTCTCAATCCATGTCAGCACACTACCCCCTATCCCATGTGCTTTAACTTTGCACATTAATCTCTTGTGTGGGACCTTGTCGAAAGCCTTCTGAAAGTCCAAATATACCACATCAACTGGTTCTCCCTTGTCCACTCTACTGGAAACATCCTCAAAAAATTCCAGAAGATTTGTCAAGCACGATTTCCCTTTCACAAATCCATGCTGACTTGGACATATCATGTCACCTCTTTCTAAATGCTATGACATCCTTAATAATTGATTCCATCATTTTACCCACTACTGAGGTCAGGCTGACCGATCTATAATTCCCTGTTTTCTCTCTCCCTCCTTTTTTAAAAAGTGGGGTTACATTGGCGACCCTCCACTCGATAGGAACTGATCCAGAGTCTATGGAATGTTAGAAAATGACTGTCAATGCATCCGCTATTTCCAAGGCCACCTCCTTAAGTATTCTGGGATGCAGTCCATCAGACGCTGGGGATTTATCCCATCAATTTCCCCAACACAATTTCCCGACTAATAAGGATTTCTCTCAGTTCCTCCTTCTTAATAGACCCTCTGACCCCTTTATATCCAGAAGGTTGTTTGTGTCCTCCTTAGTGAATACCGAACCAAAGTACTTGTTCAATTGGTCTGGCATTTCTTTGTTCCCCGTTATGACTACCCTGATTCTGACTGCAGGGGACGTACGTTTGTCTTTACCAACCTTTTTCTCTTTACATATCTATAGAAACTTTTGCAGTCCGTCTTAATGTTCCCTGCAAGCTTCCTCTCATACTCCATTTTCCCTGCCCTAATCAAACCCTTTGTCCTCCTCTGCTGAGTTCTAAATTTCTCCCAGTCCCCAGGTTCACTGCTATTTCTGCCCAATTTGTATGCCACTTCCTTGGCTTTAATATTATCCCTGATTTCCCTTGATAGCCACGGTTCAGCCACCTTCCCTTTTTTATTTTTACGCCAGACAGGGATGTACAATTGTTGTCGTTCATCCATGCGGTCTCTAAATGTCTGCCATTGCCCATCCACAGTCAACAACTTAAGTATCATTCGCCAATCTATCCTAGCTAATTCACGCCTCATACCTTCAAAGTTACCTTTCTTTAAGTTCTGGACCATGGTTTCTGAATTAACTGTTTCATTCTCCATCCTAATGTAGAATTCTTCCCCAAGGGGCCTCGCACAACGAGATTGCTAATTAATCCTCTCTCATTACACAACACCCGGTCTAAGATGGCCTCCCCCCTAGTTGGTTCCTCGACATATTGGTCTAGAAAACCATCCCTTATGCACTCCAGGAAATCGTCCTCCACCGTATTGCTTCCAGTTTGGTTGGCCCAATCTATGTGCATATTAAAGTCACCCATTATAACTGCTGCACCTTTATTGCATGCACCCCTAATTTCCTGATTGATGCCCTCCCCAACATCACTACTACTATTTGGAGGTCTGTACACAACTCCCACTAACGTTTTTTGCCCTTTGGTGTTCTGCAGCTCTTCCCATATAGATTCCACATCATCCAAGCTAATGTCCTTCCTAACTATTGCATTAATCTCCTCTTTAACCAGCAATGCTACCCCACCTCCTTTTCCTTTTATTCTATCCTTCCTCAATGTTGCATACCCATGGATATTGAGTTCCCAGCCCTGATCATCCTGGAGCCACGTCTCTGTAATCCCAATCACATCATATCCATTAACATCTATTTGCACAGTTAATTCATCCACCTTGTTACGGATACTCCTTGTATTAAAACACAAAGCCTTCAGGCTTGTTTTTTTAACACCCTTTGTCCTTTTAGCCCTTTTTGTTTCTTGCCTTTGCTTACTCGGCCTTCCACTATTGCTTTTTACCTTTCTACCATCTGTTTCTGACTCCATATTACTTCGCCCTATCTCATTGCATAGGTTCCCATCCCCCTGCCATATTAGTTTAATCACTCCCGAACTGCATTAGCAAATGTTACCCCTCGGACATCAGTTCCAGTCTTTGACATCCGCAGACAAGGCCGCGGTTTAACATCTCATCCGAAAGATGGCATGTGTGAGGGAGCAAAGGTGGACTGTGCCATTGTGAAGAGGCTGCCCAGATGAGGTAGGGTTTTGACCTGCGTCACTTCACTCTCAAGATCATTTATTAACAGTTTCCAACTCACAATATCCAGCTGATGTTCAGAGAGGCACATAGTTTGAAAAATAACTTATTGCTGGCTGAGCAGGGGAGTTCTCCATCAACAATTTTTATCCCTCCACCAGCATCACTAAAACAGATTATCTGGTCACATGTGTGGGAATTTGCTGTGCGCAAATTGGCTGTCGCCTTTCCTACATACAACAGTGACTGAACTTCAACAATACTTCATTGGTTGTAAAATGCTTGAAGTCGTGAAAGGCGCTATATAAATGCAAGTTCTTTGCTAGCTACAGTCTGTCCAGCTGTGTGATGTTGACTGAACTGGGATTAATTGCTGTTCCCTCCCTCATACCTAGCATTCCAATAAAACTTGGCAAGGGTGCGTTATTAGGAGGGTAAGTTATCTCAGCATTTACACAGTGAGAGATCCCCATCAAAAATGACCCTATAGTTTTTCTTCTCTTGAGTGCCTGCCATCTAACTGGCAACAGTGCACAGTAGAGTGAGCGAGATCACATGGTTTCAGGTGGGGTGGAGTGTATATGTTGTGATGCACAAGGTATCGCAATTGTGTGGGACAGGCTCGATGTATCAGATGGTCTTTACCTATCTGTCATTGTTCGTATGTTCATACAAAAATAAAAAATACAATTTTTTTTAAATGGCCTTGTTTTTTTTCTCTCTCGCAAGAGTGTCCCAGTTATCAATCTTCAATTCCTGGGTCAATGCAGGCGGGATGGCAGCCTTTTATTGTGATCCTGCCATGACAAGTTAAGGAGATAAAACACAGAACTTACTGTTATATATGGTCCAAGGGATCTCATAATCTCTTGGGAGCACAGGTATTTAAGGAGGCTTCACAGGTTGGAGAGGCACTCTGGAGACCTGCAATAAACGGTCACACTTCACTTTGAGCTCATAGTGTTCAGTCTGACAACTGGCGACGAGATACAGATAGCGAACCCAAAGATGCAGAGAACAGTGGGCATCCTGCCGAAATTTTCAGAGGGAGATGATTGGAAACTTTTGTGGAGCGACTCGACCAATACTGCAAGGCCAACGAGCTAGATGGGGAAGAGAGCGCTGCCAAATGATCCTCCTCACCATCTGTGGGGCACCAACGTATGGCCTCATGAAGAATCTGCTCACTCCAGCGAAACCCACGGAGAAATTGTACGACGATTTGTGCACACTGGTCCAAGAGCATTTGAACCCGAAGGAAAGCGTTCTGATGGCGAGGTACCGGTTCTACACCTACAAAAGGTCTGTAGGCCAGGAAGTGGCGAGTTACGTCGTCAAGCTAAGACACCTTGCAGGACATTGCGAATTTGAAGGACATTTGGAGCACATGCTCAGAGACTTTTTCGTACTTGGCAGTGGCCACGAAACCATACTTCGCAAACTTTTGACTGTAGAGACCCCAACCTTGAGTAAGGCCATAGCGATAGCCCAGGCGTTCATTGCCACCAGTGACAATACGAAGCAAATCTCTCAGCACCCAAGTGCTGCTACAAGTACTGTGAACAAAGTGATGTTGTTTTCGAATCGTAACGTACAGGGCAGGGCACACATACCTGCAGCTACACGTCCGCAGATGTCTCAGAGTCCACTATCAAGGGTGAAGAATACAAGGCCATTAACACCTTGTTGGTGCTGCGGGGGTGATCATCGTTTCCATTCATGCCGATTCAAAGAGTACGTTTGCAAGGGCTGTGGAATAATGGGACACCTCCAACGAGTGTGCAGGTGAGCTGCAAAGCCTGTTAAATCTGCAAAACACCATGTTGAAGAGGAGGACAGATCCACGGAGGATCACGATGAACCAGAGCCTCAGATAGAGGAGGCAGAGGTACCTGGGGTGCACACATTCACCACGAATTGTCCCCTGATGATGCTGAATGTTGAACTAAATGGACTCCCGGTGTCAATGGAGCTGGACATGGGCGCGAGCCATCATGGGCAAAAAGACTTTCGAAAGAGTGTGGTGCAACAAGGCCTCAAGGCCAGTCTTAACTCCAGTTTGCACTAAACTAAGAACTTACACTAAAGAACTGATTCCTGTAATCGGCAGTGCTACCGTAAATATCTCCTTCGATGGAGCGGTGCACAAGCTACCACTCTGGGTGATACCGGGCGATGGTCCCATGCTGCTCGGCAGGAGCTGGCTGGGAAAGATACGCTGGAACTGGGACGACGTCCGAGCGCTATCACCCGCTGACGACACTTCTTATGTCCAGGTCTTAAACAAATTTCCTTCGCTGTTCGAACCAGGCATCGGGAAGTTCCAAGGAGCAAAAGTGCAGATCAACCTAATTCCGGGGGCGCGACCCATCCATCGCAAGGCGAGAGCAGTACCGTACATGATGAGAGAAAGAGTAGAGATCGAGCTAGACCTGCTGCAAAGAGAGGGCATAATTTCACCGATCGAGATCAGCGAGTGGGCCAGTCCTATTGTCCCAGTCCTCAAGGGAGACGGCACCGTCAGAATCTATGGCAATCATAAAGTAACTATCAATCGTTTTTCCCTGCAGGACCAATACCCACTACCAAAGGCCGACAACTTCTTTGCAACGCTGGCGGCAGGAAAGACATTCACGAAGCTGGATCTGACTTCAGCCTACATGACGCAGGAACTGGAGGAATCATCAAAGGCCCTCATCTCCATCAAACGCACAAAGGTCTTTTTATTTATAACAGATGCCCGTTTGGAATCCGATCAGTGGCGGCGATATTCCAGAGAAACATGGAAAGTTTACTGAAGTCGGTCCCGCACACTGTGGTCTTCCAGAAAGACATCTTGGTCACAGATCGGAACACAGTCGAGCACCTGTAGAACCTGGAGGAGGTTCTTAGTTGACTCAACTGTGTGGGGCTCAGGTTAAAACGTTTGAAGTGCATTTTCCTGGCGCCTGAAGTGGAGTTCTTTGGAAGGAGGATTGCGGCGGACAGCATCAGGCCTATCAACGTGAAGACGGAGGCAATCGAGAACACACCGAGGCCACAGAACGTGAAGGAGCTGCGGTCGTTTCTGGGACTCTTGAACTACTTGGTAACTTCTTACCGGGTCTCAGCATACTGCTAGAACATGTCTTACTATGAAAAGAGGGCGAATGGGTTTGGGGCAAAAGCCAAGAAAATGCCTTTGTAAAAGCGAGAAAATTGTTATGCTCAAACAAATTGCTTGTGTTGTATGATCCATGTAAGTGTTTAGTACTAGCATGTGATGCGTCGTCATATGGCGTTGGGTGTGTATTGCAACAAGCTAATGATTTCAGGAAACTGCAACCGGTTGCTTATGCATCCAGGAGTCTGTCTAAGGCTGAGAGAGCCTACAGCATAATTGAAAAAGAAGCGTTAGCGTGTGTCTATGGGGTAAAGAAAATGCATCAATACCTGTTTGGGCTAAAATTCGAATTGGAAACTGACCATAAGCCACTTATATCCCTGCTTTCCAAGAGCAAAGGGATAAATACCAATGCATCGGCCTGCATCCAGAGATGGGCGCTCATGTTGTCCACATACAACTACGCCATCCACCACAGGCCAGGTACAGAACACTGCGCCGATGCTCTCAGTAGGCTGCCATTGCCCACCACGGGGGTGGAAATGGCGCAGCCCGCAGATCTAGCCATGGTTATGGAAGCATTTGAGAGTGAGCAATCACCCGTCAATGCCCGGAAGATCAAAACCTGGACAAGCCAGGAGCCCTTATTATTTCTAGTCAAAAGCTATGTGCTTCACAGGAGCTGGTCCAGTGTCCCAGTGGAAATGCAGGAAGAGATAAAGCTGTTCCAGCAGCGCAAAGATGAAATGTCTATACAGGCAGACTGCCTTCTGTGGGGCAATCGAGTAGTGGGCCCCAAGAAGGGCAGAGACACCTTCATCAATGACCTCCACAGTACCCACCCAGCCATCGTAATGATGAAGGCGATAACCAGATCCCAAGTGTGGTGGCCCGGTATCAATGCAGACTTAGAGTCCTGCGTTAACAGCTCGCAGTTAAGCAATGTACCCAGGGAGTGCTGCTAAGTTTATGGTCTTGGCCCTCCAAACCGTGGTCTAGGGTACTTGTCGACTATGTAGGCCCGTTCTTGGATAAAACGTTCTTTGTGGTTGTAGACGCGTACTCCAAGTGGATTGAATGTGAGATAATGTCGGCTAGCACGTCCGCTGCCACTACTGAAAGCCTGCGGGCCATGTTTGCCACTCACATCTTACCCAATGTTCTGGTGAGCGACAACGGGCCATGTTTTACCAGTGCTGAGTTCAAAGAATTCATGACCCGTAACGGGATCAAACATGTCACATCTGCCCCATTTAAACCAGCGTCCAATGGTCAGGCAGAGAGAGCAGTACAAACCATCAAGCAAGGCTTGAAGAGGGTAACTGAAGGCTCACTGCAGACTCGCCTATCCCGAATCCTGCTTAGCTAGCGCACGAGACCCCACTCACTCAGTGGGAGCCCACCTGCTGAACTGCTCATGAAAAGAGCACTTAAGACAAGGCTCTCGTTAATTCACCCTGATCTACGTGAACAGGTAGAGAGCAGGCGGCTTCAACAAAGTGCATACCATGATAGTGCAAATGTGTCATGCGAGATTGAAATCAATGATCCTGTATTTGTATTGAATTATGGACAAGGTCCCAAGTGGCTTCCCGGCACTGTCGTGGCGAAAGAGGGGAGCAGGGTGTTTCGGGTCAAACTTTCAAATGGACTCATTCATCGGAAACACTTGGACCAAATTAAACTCAGATTCACGGACTACCCTGAGCAACCCACCTTGGACCCTACCTTTTTTGATCCCCCAACATACACACCAGTGGCAACCGACACCACAGTTGACCACGAAGCAGAACCCATCATTCACAGCAGCCCTGCAGGGCCCAACACACCAGGCAGCCCAGCAAGGCCAGCTGCACAGCAGCCCAGCGAGGGCCCAACAAATGATTCAACAACACCAGCTTTCACACCGAGACGATCAACCAGAGCAAGAAGGGCCTCAGATCGACTCACATTGTAAATAGTTACATTATTGACCTTGGGGGGGGGGCGGGGGGGGAGTGTTGTTATGTATGTGGACTTGTATTTACTCTGTACAGCCACTGTACAGTCGTAAGGAATCCCATAATCCCTTGGGAGCACAGGTATTTAAGGAGGCTTCACAGGTTGGAGAGGCACTCTGGAGACCTACAATAAAAGACTAAGGTACACTTCACTTTGAGCTCACAGTGTTCAGTCTGACTCTTTCTCCATACACAACACGTACCTTCTGATGCTTTGAAGACTTCAGTCAGATAGCGGACTTCTTCCAGAATTTTCTCCTCAAAGGCAATTTTGCCCAAACCAAAGTTTCTCAAAACCGTTAGTGTAATTCTCCGTTGCTGTTTCCAGGACTTCCCGTAGGGGGCCATGATAATCCCTGGCAGAAAGGAGGAAAAGAGTGGATAATTAATAATAACCAGTTTCCTCCACCTGTCTTCTGAGAACAAAGAGAAATTTCCCAGCACATCGGTGACCCAATAATTCACTTACAACCTCGCGATATAGCTGGGAAAATAAATCTGTGCTATTGGGACTGGGTAGGAATGAGATGGCTAATTTCAGGCGTTAATTTTTGCTCACACAATGACAACCATTTCGAGACCGACGCTGTGCCTCAACAACAACCTGCATTTATATAGCGACTTTAGCGTAGCAAAATGTCCCAAGAAGCTTAACAAGAGCTTTATCAATAAAAGCATTGTTGACACCGAGCCACAGAAGACAGATAATCAAAAGCTTGGTCAAAGAGGTAGGTTTTAAGGAGTATCTTAAAGGAAAGACTTGCGTTTATATCGCGCCTTTTACGACCACCGGACGTCCCAAAGCACTTTACAACCAGTGAAATACTTTTGGAGTGCAGTCACTGTTGTAACGTGGGAAACGTGGCAGCCAAACTGCGCACAGCAAGCTCCCACAAACAGCAATGTGATTATGACCAGATAAACTGTTTTTTTGTGATGTTGATTGAGGGATAAATATTGGCCAGGGCAGCGGGGATAACTCCCCTGCTCTTCTTCGAAATAGTGCCGTGGGATCTTTTACGTCCACCTGAGAGAGCAGATGGAGCCTCGGTTTAACGTCTCATCCGAAGAAACCAAACTTTTAATTAAACACTGAAGGCAAGAACTGTGAAGTTGTGGGAATACTCATTATATAAAGACAGGAACATTGGAAGCAAAAATTGGTTATGGCATCCTAAAGCTGAATTTTTTGCTTTGCCGATGGTGGCCCTGTGATCTTGCACAACAGCATGACATGCAGCTCTTGAGGGTATGCTACTGGACTCACACTCCACTCCACTGCTTCAATTAAGAAACGTTTCAAGTGCAAATTGTAGCTTATGGTGCCTTAATATGGGAAGATTGTGACACAATTCAATAATGTCAAATTGCAATGTAAGGTGACTTCATTGTGTAGATGTCCATGCTCATTTACGCAGGTGTGAAGAGTCATCATCGTAGGCAGTCCCTCGAAATTGAGGAAGACTTGCTTCCACTCTAAAAATGAGTTTTTAGATGACCTAACAGACCAAAGAATGGCAGCTTCCCGTCTACTGTTTACAATTCATCGCATTAGCAATCATTTCAACTGTAGCAGATGAGATAAACAAAATGTCTGAGATTCTTCCATCAACATTTTTCAGTGTTTTTTTTCTCCAATTTTCAATGACACCTAAAACCCCCGAGGAGAGACTGGATCGACTGGGCCTGTATTCACTGGAGTTTCGAAGGATGAGAGAGGATCTCATAGAAACTTATAAAATTCTGATGGGACTGGACAGGTTAGATGCAGGAAGAATGTTCCTGATGTTGGGGAACCAGGGGTCACAGTCTAAGGATAAGGGATAAGCCATTTAGGACTGAGGAGAAACTTCTTCACTCAGAGAGTTGTTAATCTGTGGAATTCTCTACCAGTCGTTGATGCCAGCTCATTGGATATATTTAAGAGGGAGTTAGATATGGCCCTTACGGCCAAAGGGATCAAGGGGTATGGAGGTAAAGCAGGAAAGAGGTACTGAGGGAATGATCAGCCATGATCATTGAATGGCAGTGCAGGCTTGAAGGGCCGAATGGCCTACTCCTGCACCTAGTTTCTATGTTTCTCTCTCAGATGGCTATTGATGTGTGAAGTACTTCCCTCATGTTCGGTTTTTTATTTGGGATTCTAGTCCATGGGCTCTCGTTTCTACCACAACACACGGCATCCGCCAACTGTCAAACTGTCCCACCAAGTGCCTCAAAATGGACCGATTGTTCCCGAACTGACGCCCATCCGCTTCACAAGGATTGCTTAAAAGGCTTTTTGGACGCTAGAACTAAGGAACACAGCCACTCTCGTGTGTTGTTGCCACTACCCAAGGGGCGGATCAACGGGGGGAGCCCGGCCAAAGATGGAGGCCCGCGATCTCTCAAACGGCAGCTCGACCTGGGAGACCGCGTGGGCGGGAAGTCTGCGCGCGCCTGTACGTCGCCGGCGCCTGTTGGACTGCCGCGCGCCTGCCTGCACCAGCGCTGGGGCACGTGGTCTACGCGCCTGCCTGCACCAGCGCTGGGGCACGTGGTGTGCGCGCGCCTGTGCGTCGCCGGCGCCCGTTGCACTGCCTCGCGCCTGCCTGCACCAGCGCGCGCCTGTACCCTCGCTGGGGCACGTGGTGTGCGCGTGCCTGTGCGTCGCCGGCGCCCGTTGGGCTGCGCGCGCCCTGTGTTGTCAAGAGCCTCGCGCCCAAAGCGCCAAACGCCTCCTGCTCCCAGTCTCGTGAAATCCGCTCGCCCTCGCCCGTTGCTCTGCGGCTGAGTAACTTCAATGGTGAAGTAAAAGTCGGCATAACTTGGCGTTTGGTAGGACACTTTAAATGAAAAATAAAATGTTTAATTTTTTTTTTTTATTCGTTGCCAATCTTTCCAATTCTTTGTCAAATCACAAACGCCAGAGGTCACCTTGCACACATCAAGGATCACTCTGCGCCAATGCTCTTAGCCAAAAGGCCGAGAGCCACTGCACCGTTCCTGGAAGTACTGCAATACCAGGTTCGTGCCATGGAGGTAGATGGGTCAGGCCCCCCACACACCTCCGTGGAGGTGGATGGGTCAAACCACCCACCTCCTATTTCTATTTTGTTTAATGCACCACCTACACTGCAGCAGTGACCGACCGCCCCAGGGCACCCCAAGGCTGTGAAAGGTGCTATACAACTGCAAGACCCTCTTAATGTAAGCGTGCCTCGCTGGTAAGAGGTAAAACTGAGATAGGGGCGAAAAAAAAAATTCCGGATGGCCCGGATTGAGGCGGTGACACTGTCCGGTCGCTAACTTCAGCGCCGGGCGACGTTTACCGCCTCCCACCGGGATATTCACTTTTAGCGCCTCAGGAGGGGAGTGGAGCGCTAAGGGAAGCTTTGCACACACCTCTAAGTCTAGCGGTAACAAAGGCGTGGATGAGGGCTTCGGCAGGAGATGAGCTGAGGCAAGGGTCGGAGTCGGGCGATGTTACGGAGGTGGAAGCAGGCAGTCCTGGTGAGGGAGCGGGGATGTGGTCAGAAGCTCAGCTCGGGGTCCAACACAACACCGAGGTTGCGAACGGACTGGCTCAGCTTCAGACAGTTGGCGAGGATGGAAGCGGTGGATCGAGAGACTCTGTTTTGGCAAGGACCCCGTGCAGGAGTTGTGATTCGGGTGGAGTCGGAGGGAGGGGCGGGCGAAAGCCCTGCTCCACCCACTACACCCAAAATAGAGAATCTGGTGCCTTTAATTCCAGAAACAAGTGGGAAGCTATACTTACGGGGTGCGTGGCAAAATGTTGTCGTCTTCAAAACAAACCACAAAACATGCAGGTGTTAAGATTCCCCTCCAACATAACTAAACCCCTTTCATACATAACAGCCAACATCTTTCTTTCCATTACACTTATCCAGATCTTATTAAAGGATATAGAGGCAGTGAAGAAAGTGCAAAGAATGATACCAGAACTGAGAGTTATTCCTATCAGGAAAGATTGCACAGGCGCTAGAAAAGGAAAGGCTGAGAAGTGACCTAATGGTGTTTAAGATTATGAAAGGGTTTGATAAGGTTTGATAAGGTAGAGTTGGGGCTGGATTTTCGGTTGTCTAACGCCTCAGTTAGTGACCAGAGGGGACGTTAATGGGAGCGTGAGAGGTTACCGTCCGGGAGCGCAGCTTTTAGCGCCCCGACCGAAAATTCTTTAGAGGCTCACTGGGGGCACAAACCAGTAGCGCCTGGCTGCTGACTATCAGTGCGATCCTGACATCAGTCCTGGTGCCCCCTGCTGTTCTGCGCAACGACTGATTTAGCGCCCCTGTCAGCTCTTCGCCCGAATCTGACGAATTTCTGGGGCGGAGGGCACAAACCTTTTCAAGGCGCTAAAATTACCGCTCCGCCTGGGTTACCGCCCCAAATGAGGCGCGATCGAATTTTTCCCTCCCGAGGTGTTTCCAATTGTGCACGAGACTAAGATTAGGGGTCATCAATACAAGAACGTCACCAATAAATACAATGGGGAATTCAGGAGACATTTCTTTACCCACAGAGTGGTGAGAATGTGGAACAGGGAGTGGTTGAGGTGAATAGTATAGATGCATTTAAGGGGAAGCTAGATAAGCACACGAGGGAGAAAGGGTTTGATAAGGTAGACGTAGAGAAGGTGTTCCCACTTGTGTGAGAGGCTAAAACTTGGGGTCATCAATACAAGAACATCACCACTAAGTCCAATGGGGAACTCAGGAGAAACTGAACGCTGATGTGGAGTATAAACGCTGGCATGGACCAGTTGGGTCATTCTATGTAAGTCTTTCCTGAAGGTTATAACTCGTTCTGATCACACGATGGAGGTGGCCATTCTGCATCCTGTGTGAGTATGGACAGTGAGTTTTGGGAGGTCATTACAGCTAATTAAGTACTTTTCGAAGGGCACAGTCACAGCTGTAATGTAGGAAAAAGTGGCAGCCAATTTGCACACAACAGTAGGATAAATGACCAGCTAATTTGATTTAGGGACGTTGGTTGAAGAATAAATCTTAGCCAGTTTACTACTCCCCTACTCCATTGAATAGTGCCGAGGGATCTTTTATGTCCACCTGAGCGGGGAAACGATGCCTCGGTTTAATGTCTCATCCGAAACACGCCATCTCCGACAGTGCAGCACTTCCACTGCACTGGACTGAAGATTCAGCCTAGAATATGTGCTCAAGTCTCTGGAGTGGGGCTTGAACTTAGAGGCGGGAATGCTTACCACTGACCCAAGGCTAGCACCTAGATTAGCAATCAAGAACAGGAACTCTATCCCAATTTGTTTCCCCCACTCCCCCATCTGGTACTGTCACTCCAGCTGAGCTCACATAACCCAGCACAGATCAGGGCTCAGTTCCACACCAGTCAATGGTTGGATTTTTGGCTTTGCTGATTTTGGGGTTGTAATGGCAGTAGAGCGGTAAAGTTTGCACCCAGGAACAGTTTGCGCTTCAGTCAGCAAAATGTGCAGCTGGGCCCTGAGTGTGGAGTGGAGCATACCTCCTCTCTTAGGGCACTAGGCCGGCTGAGCTTGCGAAAGTCCCGAGCGAAACTGCCAGCCTGGGAGCGTTCTCAGAGAAAAAAAAAACGAATAAAAACAGCAAAAACATTCCCAATAAATAACTCACGCCATTACAACATAAATCGCAATAAAAAAAACTATCACACTTACCAGAGGTCGACATTACTTACCTCACTACAGCCACTACAGCTCGGACCGCCCGCTTTTACAGGTGGTCCCAGGAGGGTGCGTTGCAGAGCGTTACGGGTCAGGCAGGAGCGTTGCACACCGGCTTGCCACTTCCGGGCGGTAATGCTCCGCGCTCCATCGAAACCAGTAGCGAAAATCCCGATGGGGCGCTAGAAGCTGGCTGCCCGACCAGAAGAGCTCATCGCTGCCATTTCCGTCCCTCTGGGGCGAAAACAGGCGGCCACAAGCCGGAAATCCAGCCTATGTACTTATACACTGCCACCTGCCACCCTCTTTAAACTTCAGCTCATCCAAAGCTCTGCTGCCCATGTCTAAACTCGCACCAAGCCCCGCTCACCCATCACCCCTGTGCTCGCTGACCTACATTGGTTCCCGGGCTGGCAACACCTCGATTTCAAAATTCTCATCCTGGTTTTCAAATCCATCCATGGCCTCACCAGTCCCTCTCTCTAAAACCTCCTCCAGACCTACAATCCTCCGAGATCTCTACGATCCTCCAATTCTGGCCTCTTGCGCATCCCTGATTTTAATTGCTCCACCATTAGCGGCTGTGCCTTCAGTTGCCTGGGCCTTAAGCTCTGGAATTCCTTCCCTAAACCTCTACCTCTATCATCCTTTAAGATGCTCCTTAAAATCTGCCTCTTTGACCAAAGCTTTTGGTCACCTGTCCTAATATCTCCTTATGTGGCTCGGTGTCAAATATTGTTTATAAGGCTCTCCTGTGAAGCACCTTGGGATGTTTCACTACAATAAAGGCACTATATAGATACAAGTTGTTGTTGTGATAGTAACTTTCCAGAGCATTATAGGAAAATGAAATTAATTCATTGAAACTTTATTGGGTGACCGCTTTGCGGAACACCTCAATTCAGTCCGTAAGCGTGACCCCGAGCTTCCGGTCGCCTGTCACTTTAATTCTCCACTCCACTCCCACTCTGACCTCTCTGTCCTCGGCTTCTTACACTGTTCCAATGAAGCTCAACATAAGCTCGAGGAACAGCACCTCATCTTTCGATTAGGCACTTTACAGCCTTCTGGACTCAACATCGAGTTCAACAAGTTCAGACCATAAACTCTGCCCCCATTCCGCCCCCTCTCCCTCTCCATGGCAATTGTTGATGATTCTGCCATTCCCATTTACACCTCATCTAGACTCTTTTGTTTCTTAAGTTGTCCCATTATCATCTCTTTTTGCCTCGCAACATCATACCTTTTGTCTCTTAATCTCTCCTGCCTTCCAGCCTATCCCAGATCTTCCCTTTTCTTCATTCCTCCCCTCCCCCCTTTCCCTGCCCCGACACTTGTTCAAAAACCCGTTACATCTCTAACTTTTTCCAGTTCTGACGAAGGGTCATCGACCTGAAACATTAACTCTGTTTCTCTCTCCACGGATGCTGCCTGACCTGCTGAGTATTTCCAGGATTTTCTGTTTTGATTCCATAAAATCTTAGTACCTTGACCTTTCGTTAAATCATCAAGTAGAGGAAAATGAGGCCGCCCGGCAAATTCTCTACCATTTTGGACAAGGGCCTCTTGAATGATCTCAAACCCATTGAGGACAATCATAGGTATCCAGAGTGTGTAGCACGTCAAAAGGTTCCCGTACTTCGTGGAGAGCTGTTTTGGGGGTCAGGGAAGGAAAGAACAACAAAAGATGATGTGCGGTTTTGTATGTTTCTTTTCAGTTTAACAAAAGGAAATGTTTGAAAACAAATGTCGCTACGTGATGAACTTTCATAGCAGACTACTTTAGGAACTTCCTTATTGCAAAATTACACAGAATGTACAGGACAGAAAGAGGCCATTCGGACCAACTGGTCTATACTATTGTTAATGCTCCACACGGGCCTCCTCCCACTCCTCTTCATCCCAACCTATCAACATATCCTTCTATTCCGTTTTCCCTCATATCTTTATCTAGCCTCCCCTTAGATCTATCTGTATGGTTCGCCTCAATGAGGAAGCGAATGTCACATCCTCACCACACTCTGAGTAAAGAAGTTTCTCCTGAATTCCTTCTTGGATTCATTAGTGACTATCTAATATTTATGGCCCCTAGTTCTGGTCTGCCGCACAAGTGGAAACATCTCTACATCTACCCTATCGAACCCCTTTACAATATTAAAATCTCTGTAAGAAGAACTGGATATTCTCTTAAATATTTCTTCCATTCACTTGGTCATTCCTCATTTTATAGCATGTTAGGTAGAAGGAAGGTTAATCACTGTACCTTATTGTAAAAACACCTTCCAATTCCTGCTGAAGGAACCAGAGGAAGGGCTAAGTTGCGTGATGCAAAAGCAGTGACCAGATTGAAAACAGAAGAGATAACCAATCAGAAAGTAGTGATGAGATGACACTAAACTTGGGTATTAAAGCCTGTTGATTCTCTGAGTGAAGGAAGATGGAGGGAAATCAGGAACTAACTGTGAAGGAGCAAGAAAGACTTGCTTTTCTATAGCACCTTTCATGACCTCAGGACGTCCCAAAGCACTTTACAGCCAATGAAGTGCTTGTGAAGTGTTGTCACTGTTGTAATGTAGAAAACGCGGCGGCCAATTTACACACAGCAAGCTCCCACAAACAGCAATGAGATATTGACCAGATCATCTTTTTAGTGACGTTGGTTGAGAGATAAATATTGGCCCCAGGACAGGAACCATCAATATAAAAGACGGCCAACAATGTGAATGTTTTTGCAGGGTGTCTCGCTGCTGCCTTGCTGTGATGGTGAAGGTGGTCACGTCTTGCAAAGTGGGTCAGCCACCCGATGAATGCATTCCCGTGCTGCCCCCTGGCTGATATGACAGATCTCCCCCATGGCTGCCTGAAGTTAGTCTGCGCCATATAACGTTGTGTGTGGTTGTCAGCTTCACAGCTACAGAAGCCCCCGATTTTAACTCGGGGTGGGCTTGGGCCGGGGCAACAGGGAAGCCCCGATGGACTCCCTCGGCGCAAGACCCAGGCCATTTTAACTCCCCTTCTCCCTGTTGTCTCCCATCCAAAGCTGACGGGAATAATGTAAAAGCCGCCCAGAGAGGGTGGATGGTGAAATTGGGCGGGTGGCCAATTCTGCCACCGACCCAAGGAATGGACACCCACAGGGCCGGATTAAGGGCCTGATGGGCCTGGGGCAAACTGATCCAATTGGGCCCATATTTATGTTTGTTCAAGTTCATTACATTATATGATTCTGAGTAGTAAAACATAGGCCAATATATTCAACAATGAAAGCATATGTTCTGTATCAAGTAGGCATATATTCTGAACCTGGTAACATTGCAATACGAGGTTCCTATACATATATACAAATTTCTCTCAATTTGGTGGGCCCATTTTCTTTGGTGGGACTGAGGCTGCAGCCTCATCCGCACCATGGTTAATCTGCCCCTGGACATCTGGCATAATGTTAGTCCTGGGAGGATGGCGGGAGTGGGGGGTGTGTATGGAGTCTCAAACAGCGTCTAGTGATGTGAGCGAATGGGAAGGCCGGGTACGGAAAGTTCCGAGGGTTCCTTGTGAGGCCCTGTCTGCTCCTGATCCGGAAGAAAATTACTTCTTCCTCCTGGCCCAAGAGTAACACTCTCAAAAAAAAAATTAGCGTTCCTAAATGCAAATCCTCTTTGCCAGTGAGTTTCCTGGTGTCGCCCAACAGGCATCTGGAATTCGCCGGTCTCAGGTAAATGAGGCCAGGGGCCCAATATCAGGTGACACTCGGGCCTACCCGTTCCGAGCGCGAACCAATTTCTCGGCCTCTGTGTTTAAAATATGACAGAGGTTTTCAAATACATGAAGGGTTTTAGGAGAGCAAATAAGGAGAGACTGTCTCCAGGGACAGAAGGGTCGGTAGCCAAAGGGCACAGATTTAAGGCAATTGGCAAAAAGAACCAGAGGCGACATGAGGAAAAAAGAAAATGTTAGGAGACGATTTCTTATGATCTGAAACGCATTGCCTGAAAGGGCGGCAGAAGTAGATTGAATAACTTTTAAAAGGGAATTGGATAAATACTTGGAAGTGGAAAAATTTGCAAGGCTATGGGGGATAGAGCGGGGGAGGGGAGTGGGACTAATTGGATAGCTCTTCCAAAGTGCTGGCAGACACGATGGGCTGAATGGCCTGCTTTGTGCTGTATCATTCTGTGACTGCTTCCTTTGCTCTGTGGTGATCTTAAATTTATGCCCCAGTGTGACCAGTGTAAACACTTTCCCTCACTTATTAAAAACCCATCATATCGCCTCTGTCAAATCTCCTCCACCTAATCTGTTCTGATGGGAAAAGAAGGCCCAGATTCTCCAGTCTGCTCACAGCCAAAGCTTTTCATCCAATGTTGTGTGCCCACCCACTGCAAAAGTAAATATAAACATTTTTTAATTGGCCACAAACACAAAATAATTTTAAAGGTGTTTGAATAGTAAAATGATTTTTAAAGAATTTATTTTAATATTTATTTTCACCCTTATGCTGGTAAATGAAGGCCTTAAGCTTTTAGAAACATTGAAACATAGAAAATAGGTGCAGGAGTAGGCTATTCGGCCCTTCGAGCCTGCACCGCCATTCAATGAGTTCATGGTTGAACATGCAACTTTACCAGGCTCAAGAGTTTCACGGACGGCAAATAGTCCAGCAGATGCCCATTTCCGGGGGATGCGGAGGAACTGTTGGGAGGATTCTTGACAGATTACAAGTTCTGGGTTTTCGTGGGTGCACGGAAAATCCAGGCCATTGTGTGCACATCCACTGCAAAAGTAGTAAATCATTAATCCCCGCCCACCCCCTCCCCCCACACACAAACGAAAGGCAACAACAAAGGGACAGATGTGCAACATTGATCTTTGCAGGTGACATGCTCGGAAATACATTTTATTTCCTTAAAGCAGAAGTCAAACAAAAATCACAAAGCGAGACTTGGGCTCTGTTCAGATTACAGACAGAGAGAGATCGGAGCTGGAGCAGCCGTTACCTCAGTTAGAGCATGGTGGGGTGCCAGGCTCCTGGCGAAGATATTTCCAGCAAGTGACCACATGGGTGGTCCTGGTGGGAGTCCGCTAGATCGCCTCACTTTCATCAGCGACACCAGCGTTAGAAACACCGCCAGGAAGATCAGTAGAGTTTGTAGATCGAGACAGCGGATCCAACAGAAAGGTGTCGCCTCCAACAACCGCTTCATGACTTCCATTCTCAACTTGTCAGGAGTGCCCAGCACTCAGTTTATGTTTGATAAACGAATGCAAGGTTTTTCACTTTATGAAGCAGCTTGTCCCTCAAAAGGCAGGAGCAGACTTGTTATTTACAGATGCAGTTCCTGTAATCAGGCAGGGCTAGAGTCCAGTTTTTTTGCTTCACTTGCTGACGGAGTGCTCAGCGAAGAGTGGCTGATAAACCTCCGGAGGCAGGGCAGGGAGACATTTCGCCGGCATTGTTTTTATTTGTAGTCGGGTTTGCGAACAGCCTCTGACAGAGTTCCCAGGCAGCAGGTTCTCTTTCATAACACAACAACAACAACTTGTTTTTATACAGCGCCTTTAACATAGTGAAACATCTGAAGGTACTTCACAGGAGTATTATGCGAAAAAAAATTGACACCGAGCCGCATAAGTAGAAATTAGGGCAGGTGACCAAAAGCTTGGTCAAAGAGGTAGGTTTTAATGAGCGTCTTGAAGGAGGAAAGAGAGGTAGAGAGGCGGAGAGGGATAGGGAGGGAGTTTCAGAATGTGTACCACAGCAGGATGTGTGTCCTTGAGTCCCGACTTGTTTCCTCTTAAAACCACGGCGCAAAGAGTTTTTCTGGGATGTACCAAGCATTTAGAGTTTTTTGAGGCTGTAACTAGTAGGGTAAATAAGGCGGAGGAAGTGGATGTGTCATATTTGGATTTCAAAAGACATTGGATAAGGTGCCACACGAAAGGTTGTTACACAAGATAAGGGCTCATGGGGTTGGAGGTAAAATGTTAGCATGGATAGAGGATTGGTTAAAGGACAGAAAAAAGAGAGTAAAGAATAGACGGGTCATTTTCCGGTTGGCAGATTGTCACTAGCGGAGTGCCGCAAGGATCAGTGTTGGGGCCTCAGCTATTGACTATCTATATTAATGACTTAGATGAAGGGACTGAGCGGGAAGAATTTCCGATCTTAGCGCTGGCCGTTACTGCGGCTTAATGTCAAGATCTGCCGCTCTTCCGGCAGCTGGTGGCATCCTCCACTTTTGAAGTTCGGGTAGTGTTGCTCAGACAGGAAGCAGAGAATTGAGATAAACGGGTACTTTTCAGAATGGCAGGCAGTGACTAGTGGGGTGCCGCAGGGCTCAGTGCTCGGACCCCAGCTATTTACAATATACATTAATGATTTTGATGAAGGAATTGAGTATAATATCTCCAAGTTCGCAGATGACACTTGTTGTATATGTGGACTTGTATTTACTCTGTACAGCCACCAGAGGGTTCATCCCCTGGTCCCAAGGGATCCCATAATCCCTTGGGAGCACAGGTATTTAATGAGGCCTCACAGGTTGGAGAGGACTCTGGAGACCTACAATAAAAGACTTTACTTTGAGCTCACAGTGTTCAGTCTGACTCTTTCTCCATATACAACAACTGGTGATGAGATACAGAATGCGAACCCAAAGATGCAGAGAACAGTGGGCATCCTGGAGAAATTTTCGGTGGGAGATGATTGGGAAACTTTTGTGGAGCGACTCGACCAATACTTCGTGGCCAATGAGCTAGATGAGGAAGAGAGCGCTGCCAAACGAAGTGCGATCCTCCTCACCGTCTGTGGGGCACCAACATATGGTCTCATGAAGAATCTGCTCACTCCAGCGAAACCCACGGAGAAATCGTAAGACGATTTGTGCACACTGGTCCGAGAGCATTTGAACCCGAAGGAAAGCGTTCTGATGGCGAGGTACTGGTTCTTCATCTACAAAAGGTCTGAAGGCCAGGAAGTGGCGAGTTATGTCGCCGAGCTAAGATGCCTTGCAGGACATTGCGAATTTGAAAGACATTTGGAGCACATGCTCAGAGACTTTTTTGTACTTGACATTGGCCACGAAACCATACTTCGCAAACTTTTGACTGTAGAGACCCCAACCTTGAGTAAGGCCATAGCGATAGCCCAGGTGTTCATTGCCACCAGTGACAATGCGAAGCAAATCTCTCAGCACCCAAGTGCTGCTACAAGTACAGTGAACAAAGTGATGTTGTTTTCGAATCGTACAGAGTCCACCATCAAGGGTGATGAATGCAAGGCCATTAACACCTTGATGGCGCTGCGGGGGTTTTCATCGTTTCCATTCATGCTCATTCAAAGAGTACGTTTGCAAGGGCTGTGGAACAATGGGACACCTCCAACGAGTGTGCAGGTGAGCTGCTAAGCCTGTTAAACCTGCAAACCACCATGTTGCAGAGGAGGACAGATTCACGGAGGATCACGACGAACCAGAGCCTCAGATAGAGGAGGCAGAGGTACCTGGGGTGCACACATTCACCACGAATTGTCCCCTGATAATGCTGAATGTTGAACTAAATGAACTCCCGGTGTCAATGGAGCTGGACATGGGCACGAGCCAGTCCATCATGGGCAAAAAGACTTTCGAAATGTTCGCATGAAACTAAGAACTTACACGAAAGAACTGATTCCTTTAATTGACAGTGCTACCGTAAAGGTCTCCTACGATGGAGCAGTGCACAAGCTACCACTCTGTGTGGTACCGGGCGATGGTCCCACGCTGCTCGGCAGGAGCTGGCTGGGAAAGATACGCTGGAACTGGGATGACGTCTGAGTGCTATTGCCCGCTGACGACACTTTGTGTGCCCAGGTGTTAAACAAATTTCCTTCGCTGTTCGAACCAGGCATCTGGAAATTCCAAGGAGCAAAAGTGCAGATCCACCTAATTCCGGGGGACGGGACCCATCCATCACAAGGCGAGAGCAGTACCATACATGATGAGAGAAAGGGTAGAGATCGAGCTAGACCGGCTGCAAAGAGAGGGCATCATTTCACCGATCGAGTTCAGCGAGTGGGCCAGTCCTATTGTCCCATTCCTATTGTCCCAGTCCTCAAGGGAGACGGCACCGTTAGAATCTGTGGCGATTACAAAGTAACTATCAATCGTTTCTCCCTGCAGGACTAATACCCACTACCAAAGGCCGACGACCTCTTTGCAACGCTGGCGGGAGGAAAGACGTTCACGAAACTGGATCTGACTTCAGCCTACATGACGCAGGAACTGGAGGAATCATTGAAGGCTCTCACCTGCATCAAGACGCAGAAAGGTCTTTTTGTTTATAACAGATGCCTGTTTGGAATCCGATCAGTGGCGGCGATATTCCAGAGAAACATAGGAAGTTTACTGAAGTCGGTCCCGCACACTGTGGTCTTCCAAGACGACATCTTGGTCACAGATCGGAACACAGTCAAGCACCTGCAGAACCTGGAGGAGGTTCTTAGTCGACTCAACCATGTGGGGCTCAGGTTAAAACGTTCAAAATGAAAGGAACCCGGGTGATCGGCCAACTCTTCAGCGACTCGGTGAGTAAAATTTGTTCTACACATTCGCTGGAGATCACTTTTAGTGTTACAGCCTTTGCAAATATAGTCTCTGTATCGGCACTGGTGGGCCCTGTGATTTCCTCCACAGCGCCAGCATAGGGCTGGCCGGTTGGCCCCATGTGGCGGACTCAGGGTTGCGGGACTCAGGGTAGCAGCCTTGCCTTTGAAAGGCGCTATTCGGTTCACTGTACTTGTCGGGTTAGAGTCCTGGGGGTGAATCATTAGCCTCTTGGATTCGCAGGCCGAGATCATGAATGCCTGGCTCACATTAATTGCCTTCTGCAGGGTGACCGTAGTTTCCGCAGAGAGCAGCTTGTGGAGGAGACCTCATGGCCGATTCCAATAACAAAGATGACCCTCAGTGCTTCGGTGAGGTGGTCGCCAAAATCACATGGTGCAGCCATTCGTCTCAGGCCTGCAGCATATTTTGCGATTTCTTGGCCTTCGGGTCGCCGGTGGGTGTAGAACCGGTGTCTGGCTGTGAGGATGCTCTCTTTAGGTTTGAGCTGTTCCTGTATTATTGTTACAAGCTCTGCGTACGTTTTGGTTGTTGAATTCGCTGGGGCTAGCAGGTCCCTGACAAGGCCATGGACAATAGGCCCACAACTGCTGAGCAGGATAGCTCTGCGCTTATCAGGCAGCGAGGTCGGGTCGTCTCCTCCCAGGTCATTTGCAATGAAAAAATGTTCGAGCCTTTCCACAAAGGCCTCCCAATCTTATCTATCAGCGAATTGTTGAAAGTTGCTTAGGTTAGCCATTTTGCGCATGGAAATTCGTAATCTCGTCGACAGTTATGTATGTAAGCAGTCTAGTAATGACTCTACGAGGTAAAGTATTGTACTTGAAGTGTTGTGACGTTAGTCCATTTATTGTAGCTCCTGAGTGAGGATACAGTGAGGTGAGCTCCCTTTTATACCTGGTTACCTGTCGTGTACAGGTGACCCTTAGGTCTCCATCAGTAGCACCCTCTGGTGGTACAGGTATGGTGTATACAGTGTGAAGATTCATTCAGTGGTCTAATGTTACCGTACATTATGCATACACAACATCAACCACCAACGTACCGTGGCTCCAGTGTGTTCCATCTACAAGTTGCGCTGCAGCAACTCACCAAGGCTTCTTCGGCAGCATGATAGTCACATTTTTTGTTTCATAATACTTCTGTGAAGCACCTCGGGACGTTAAATGTGCTATATAAATACAAGTTGTTGTTGTTGAATATACTCAACGACTCAGCACCCACATCCCTTTGGGATAGAAAATTCTAAAGATTCACAACCCACTGAATGATGAAATACCTCTTCTCAGTCTTAAATGGCCGACCCCTTATCCTGAGACCATGCCTCCTCATTCTAGACACTCCAGCCTGGGGAAACAACCTCTCAGTATCTATCAATCCCACTCAGAATCTTTTTGGGCTAAAAATTCATATTCACCACGAAAGTTGCCGGTGACAGTTAACAGCCGCGGAAAATTGGTCGCAATGCTAGGGAGAATAAATTCATTTGGGGGGTGGGGCGGTTGTAGATTGGTGGTGCAGTGCCAACCTACGGAGAAATGCCCTCCTGGTGGCATTAGTTGGTACCTTCGAGGCGAGGTTTGTGTCCACGTGCGGCATTCGAGGTTGGTGAGCGAGGCTGTGGAGTTCGCAATTAAAAGGGATATAAATTAAAGGGCTGATGGGTTCACAACCAATAAAAATTTAAATGTGGTGCAGAAATACAGTTTTCAGCCCGTCCAACCTTTCGAAAAAAAAAATTTAAATCTTTCCCAAATGTATATATTCAACTCTTAAAGCTGAATTCCCTAACGAATCTCAAAAATGGGAAAAGTGCTTCAAGCACGAACACAAATGGCTCAGCAAGCCAGGGACTCGCACGCAGCATTCCTGCTTTGTGCAATGGCTCAACCCCGCAAGACAGCTCCTCCAGAAGGCCCTCCAGAAAGAAGGATGTGAGACCACATCACCGAGGCCTTCACAGCCAGCAGTGTTGCCCCCAGCACCTGGCTCCAGTGCCCAAAGAAGCTTCAGGACCTCAGACCACTGGTCACGGTCAGTGAATGGATCTTCAAAAGCCGTCTCCTACCAACTGCATCACTCGCCTCACTCGCTGCTCAATGCACGACCTCCCAATCACTCACCTACCAATAATCTGTACCAATTATGAGGCACATTTCCCATTCCTAGCCTCACCTCACCTTTTTGGAGGAAACAGTGCAGGCCATTCTTGGCAGGGGCATGGCTGTGCCCTTGGCCAGCGGCGGGCCTGAAAGGAGAAGGGAATGGACTTCTCTGTCTCCACCCGGCTTCCTGTAAGGACTCTATTCCATTCTCCCAGTTTCTCCATCTGTGTAACGGTGCCACCTTTCATACTAGTGCTTCCAAGACGTTTTTCTTCTCAACCAAGGATTGCCCTCTACCATGGTTGACATGGCCTTTGACCGTCTCGGTTCCATTTCCTGCTCTTCTACTCTCACCCCTTTCCCTCCCTCCCAGAACCACGCTAAGGTTCCCGTCGCCCTCATGTTTCACCCCACCAGCCTCCACATTCAACGGATATTCCTCCACCTTAGAGAGAAACTGTTCCTGTTGGTGGAAGGGTCGAGAACCGGAGGACACACACTTAAGGTGATTGGCAAAAGAAACAAAGGTGACATGAGGAAGTCTTTTTTACGCAGCGAGTGGTTAGGATCTGGAAATCACTGCCTGAAAGGGTGGAGGCAGATTCAATTATGGCTTTCAACAGGGAATTGGATAAGTACCTGAAGGAAAACAAATTGCAGGGCTACGAGGAAAGTGTGGGAGAGTGGGACTAGCTGAGGTGCTCTTGCAAAGACCCGGCACGGACTCGATGATCCGAATGGCCTCCTCCTGTGTTGTAATCATTCTATGATTCTACTATTTTTACCATCTCCAGCGTGATCCCACCACCAAACACATCTTCCTCTCCCCTCTCCTTTCAGCATTCTGAAGGGATCCTCCGCAACACCCTGATCCATTCCACAGTCACCCCCAGCACCCCCTCCCCTTCCTACGTCACCTTCCCGTGCAAGCGCAGGAGATGCAACACCTGCCCTTTTACCTCCTCCCTTCCCACTGTCCAGGGCCCCAAACACACCTTCCAGGTGAAACAGCAAATTATTTCTACTTCTTTCAATTTAGCATACTGTATTCGCTGCTCACGATGCGGTCTCCTCTACATTGGGGAAACCCATCGCAGATTGGGTGAGCGCTTTGCAGAACACCTCCGTTCAGTCCGTAAGTGTGACCCCGAGCTTCCGGTCGCCTGTCATTTTAATTCTCTATTCCACTCCCACTCTGACCTCTCCGTCCTCGGCCTCCGACACTGTTCCAATGCTCGAGGAACAACACCTCATCCTTCGTTTAGGTACTTTACAGCCTTCTGGACTCAACATTGAGTTCAGCAATTTCAAACCATAACCTCTGCACCCATTTTTTCGGACGGCAGCTGTTGATGATTCTGCTATATCCATCTACAACTCTTCTGGACCCATCTTTTGTTTCTTTACTTGTCCCATTACCATCTTCCTTTGCCTCACACCATCATCCCTTTTGTCTCTCTAATCTCTCCTGCCTCCCACCCTATCACAGACCTTCCTTTTTGTTCTTTCCTCTCCTCCCCCTGCCCCTGCACTTGCTTAAAATCTGTTACATGTCTAAGTTCTTCCAGTTCTGATAAAAGGTCATTGACCTGAGACGTTAACTCTGTTTCTCTCTGCCTGACCTGCTGAGTCTTTCCAGCATTTTCTGTTTTTATTTCAGATTTTCCGCATCCGCAGCATTTTGCTTTAGAATTAAGAAAATTGCAAACCCGGTGCCACCCTTAGCAAGCTCTCAATATCAGCAGTAGTAAATAACTACTGAGAGAATTAAATTAATAACCCTGTGGCTGACTTGCTATCCTATGTAGAGTGGCAGACTGATTAGCTGTAAGTTTATACATTTGACCGACCAGCAGCAGATGGGTTTAGTTGTGTTGACCTACGAGGAGGAGATGAGTTGAGTTGGCTTGACCTACCAGCTGGGGTTCAATAGATTATTTGAGACTATATTACAGATGATCAGCCTGGAAATTCAGGAGCCCCCATTTTTCGGGTGTGGGACGGGCGGCGAAGTGTAATTACCCAGCATCAGAATGGTAAGGTCCTGGGCACCCGAGATATTGGGCCTCGGAACCTCGTTGTCATAAAGACGGCACAGCGCCACATAAGAAGAGTGAGGAATAATTGGACCGCTGCTGGCGTCACAGTGGCCCTCGGGGAAGTGGGTGCAAGAGCCTGGCCTGACCCACAGGCCCATGAATCAGGGTGTCAGAGGCTGGGGGAGGGGATGGGCGTGTGGAGATTGGGGCCTGGTGTCTGCAATCGTGGGTCAGGGTATGGGGGAGGGGGTGAGGGCGATTGGGATTCAGGTCGCGGTGTCTGCGATTACGAGTCGAGGCTGGGGATGGGGTTACAGTGCAAGTGAGATTGGGGCCTGGTGTCTGCGGTCGGGGCGCGGGAGAGAGATTTAGAATTGGCAGCAAAGGGCGAGGGGGTGCGAGAGCGGTGATGGGGGCGGTGGATCGGGAGCAGCGATGGGGTGCTTTAATGTGGGGTGAGGTGCAACGTTCCCTCTCATTTTTTCCCCCCACCCCTTTAAATTTGCTGCGCGGCATCTTCCAGCTCGTGAGCGGCCCGCGCAGGACCTCCCGATTGGTGCGCGGCGTGCGCCCATGCCCCTCAGGGGTAACATTGGTCAGGCGGTACGCTCATGCTCCTCCCCGCTCCACATTCAGGAAAGTTATTGACCTTCTTGGTTGGCAGCCGGTTCCTCGGGCAGGTTTCCCTGAGCATAGCCATGATCGCGATGGCTACCTCAGTGCAAACCAATGTTGCAGCGGGGACCTGAATCAGGCGCCGAGCTATGTTATTCGCACACGAGACGGGGCCGACCGCCAGCTTCAGGCATGGGTGAAGGACGTCTCTCGTTTGTCCTTACCCAAGATGGTGGTCGGCGCACTTCCAGCTGAAAGTACGCCCGTGCTGCCTGCCCGCCATTTTGGGCCTTTCGCGTAGCGTCAGGTGGGGCAGCTTAATTCTCGGAGCTCTGGCAAACTAAGGGAGCGAGGAAATCAACTAAATCAAAACAATGGTGGTGGGAAAAAAAATTCAGATAGGGTCTCAGCGACAAATGATGGTGGTGGAGGCAGACTTAATCGTGGCTTTCAAAAGGAAATTGGATAAGTACCTGAAGGAAAAAAAATTGCAGGGCTACGGGGAAAGGGCAGGGGAGTGGGACTTGCTGAGGTGTTCTAGCAGAGAGCCGGCACGGGCTCGACGGGGCGAATGGCCTCCTTCTGTGCTTTAACACTTCTATGATTCTATGATTTTCCTTCAATAAAGTTTCACTTGCCGCCAAAGGAAATTGAAGTAAAACTCCACAGATATCTATCTTAACTTATATCTACATTATGCACCGTTGGCCCATGGAACATTAGAATAATACAGCACAGAAAGAGCCCATTCGGCCGATCATCTTTCTTAGCGCAACATTTCCACGGCGCCACTAGTTGATGTTGGCTTTTGCTCAGTGGGTAGTACTCTTCGTCTCTGAGTGAGTAAAGGTAGGTTAAAGTCCCACTCCAGAGACTTGAGCACAAAAATCCAGGCTGACACTCCAAGTGCAATACCGAGGGAGAGCAGAACTGTTGGAGGTGTTTTCAGGTGAGATCTTAAACCGAGGCCTCGTCTGCTCTCTCAGGTGGATGTAAAAGATCCCATGGCACTGTTTCGAAGAAGAGCAGAGGAATAATCCCCTGTATCCTGGGGCCAATATTTATCCCTCAACCAATATCACTAAAATAGATTATCTGGTCATTGTAGAAACATAGAAAATAGGTGCAGGAGTAGGCCATTCGGCCCTTCGAGTCTGCACCACCATTCAATAAAATCATGGCTGATTATTCACCTCAGTACCCCTCTCCTGCTTTCTCTCCATACCCCTTGATACCTTTAGCCGTAAGGGCCTTATCTAACTCCCTCTTGAATATATCCAATGAACTGGCATCAATAACTCTCTGCGGCAGATAACTCTCTGAGTGAAGAAGTTTCTCCTCATCTCAGTCCTAAATGGCTTACCCCTTATCCTTAGACTCTGTCCCCTGGTTCTGGACTTCCCCAACATCGGGAACATTCTTCCTGCATCTAACCTATCTAGTCCCATCAGAATTTTATATGTTTCTATGAGATCCCCTTTCATCCTTCTAAACGCTAGTGAATACAGGCCCAGTCGATCCAGTCTCTCCTCATATGTCAGTCCTGCCATCTCGGGAATCAGTCTGGTGAACCTTCGCTGCACTCCCTCAATAGCAACAATGTCCTTCCTCAGATTAGGAGACCAAAACAGAACACAATATTCCAGGTGAGGCCTTACTAAGGCCCTGTACAACTGCAATAAGACCTCCCTGCTCCTATACTCAAATCCCCTAGCTCTGAAGGCCAACATACCATTTGCCTTCTTCACTGTCTGCTGTATCTGCATGCCAGCTTTCAATGACTGATGTATCATGACACACAGGTCTTATTGCACCTCCCCTTTTCCTAATCTGCCACCATTCAGATAATATTCTGCCTTCGTGTTTTTGCCACCAAAGTGAATAACCTCACATTTATCCACATTATACTGCATCTGCCACACGTTTGCCCACTCACCTAACCTGTCCAGGTCACCCTGCAGCCTCTTAGCATCCTCCTCACAGCTCACACCACCACCCAGCTTAGTGTCATCTGCAAAGTTGGAGATATTACACTCAATACCCTCATCCAAATCATTAATATATATTGTAAAGAGCTGGGGTCCCAGCACTGAGCCCTGCGGCATCCCACTAGTCACTGCCTGCCTGCCAGTCCGTTTATCCCGACTCTCTGCTTCCTGTCTGCCAACCAGTTCTCTATCCACGTCAGTACATTACCCCCAATACCATGTGCTTTAATTTTGCACACCAATCTCTTGGGTGGGACCTTGTCAAAAGCTTTTTGAAAGTCCAAATACATCACATCCACTGGTTTTACCTTGTCCACTCTACCAGTTACATTCGCAAAAAATTCTAGAAGATTTGTCAAGCAGGATTTCCCTTTCATAAATCCATGCTGAATTGGACCAATCCCGTCACTGCTTTCCAAATGTGCTGCTATTTCATCTTTAATAATTGATTCTGACATTTTCCCCACTACTGATGTCAGGCTAACCGGTGTATAATTACCCGTTTTCTCTCTCTCTCCTTTCTTAAAAAGTGGTGTAACATAAGTTACCCTCCAGTCCATAGGAACCGATCCAGAGTTGATAGACTGTTGGAACATTACTGTTTGTGGGACCTTGCTGTGCGCAAATTGGCTGCTGTGTTTGCTACATTACAACAGTGACTACACTTCAGTAAAGTGCTTCATTGGCTGTAAAGTACTTTGGGAAATCCTGAAGTTGTGAAAGACGCTTATATATATACTCAAGTCTTTCCATCTTGACATAGCTCCCTCTGTGGGGCCGATATTCCTCCTGCTGATATTTCTCCTGTTCAGCATTAGGGGGCGCTCCAACAGGGGAGGCCTCATTTCCTGTGACCTCGGCCCAATATTTGGTAAAGTGGCAGTGTGCCGGATAGAACAGACCCGCCTGCTTTGTTGCTGTAATTCTTCTAATGCTAATGAATGTTGTGTTTAATATTCAGGCAGGGTATTCAGGCAGGCAGCGTGCAAATCGAAAGTGATTTTCCAATACCGAGCGATGCAAAGTCGGTCTTGTGGTTGGAGTTCAGCTGGGCTACAGCCTAGCTCCCTCTGTGGGCTCACTCCAGGGCCACTCGCAGTTCAGGGGCTCAGTGAACGGGGGTTGGGGACCGTCCACTCCAGCTCAGACATATCTAACTTGACCAGGCCCAAAACAAACACTAGGATCTGCTACAGACCCCCGAGTCACATCAGAAAGACGACAGCTTACTGTGTGAAGAGACAAACGTTTAATCGATACTGTAAAGTCCTGTCCCCTCAGTACAGATTCACACGAGGCATGCAGTGAAGTCAAGGTCACTCTGGACCTGCACCTTTATTTCACAGCTCTGGAATGCCGCACTTGCCTGAGACCTCTCCTTATATACCTGTCTCTTGCAAGTGCACCCCTGGTGGTAAGGTATGCTGGTGGTTACAGGTCATATCTTACAGTCATGTATAGCATGTTATAGTTATATATAATAATGTAAGATACATGACAGATACCAGCACATTTCCTGTCACATTGCTCATTGTGATTGGTGTGTTTATAAGCACAATGCTATTATGCAAAGTAATATTATAAGGAACACTAATTGATCCACATTGCAGGGTATTCTTGAGTTTGGAAATAAGGCCTGTTGCCTGGACTGGAGAATTTTAGCTATTGGAAATGCTGGCGTTGTTTTCTTTGGTACAGAGGAAGGTGAGGGGAGAACTTATTGAGGTGTATAAAATTATGAAGGGCCTGGATAGAGTGGATAGGGAGGACCTATTTCCCTTAGAGGGGTTAACAACCAGGGGGCATAGATTTAAAGTAATTGGTAGGAGTTTAGAGGGGATTTGAGGAGAATTGTTTTCACCCAGTGGGTGGTGGGGGTCTAGAACTCGTTGCCTGAAAGGGTGGTAGAGGCAGAAACCCTCACCACTTTGAAAATTTACGGATCAAGAACTGAGAAGTGGGATTAGGCTGGATAGCTCTTTGTCCGCCGGCCGAAATGGTGTCTTTCCATGCTGTAAATTTCTATGATTCTATGAATAATGGGATAGGGTCTTATGGTGCAGTGGTAATTTTGGAGGATCTGTAAAGCACTGAAAGTGGGGTTTTTAAGTATTGAGAGTGGGGGGGAGGGGGTTCTCAGGTCTAGGAGTGCAAGGCAATTGCCAGGGGAGCCAATAGTCTGGTGGAAATGGGAGCTGCTGAGATCTGGCAGCATTGGGCAGGCAGTCTGACAGTGAAGGGGGAACAGGACACTGGGAACCAAACTGCCTCAGCCCCACTCAGGCCATTCGGTCCCAATCCCCACTGCATTCTCTGTTGCCGGCTAGTTCCTGTCTTCAAATCATGAGCCGTCCCCTTATTCTGAGACTGTGACCCTTGGTTCCAGACTCTGCAGCTCAGTTCAGACTATGTTGCAATTTACGGTGGACGTTAGGTATTACTTTATTGATAATTGCAACATTGGCAGCTTACTCGATCCTGAGCTGAGCTTCAAACCCCATATCCTCTCCGTCACCGCCTTCTTCCACCTCCAGCCCTGAATCTACCCTGTCAAGCCCTGTAAGAATTTTATATGTTTCAATGTGTTCACCTCTCATTCTTCTAAACTCGAGAGAATATAGGCCTAGTCTACTCAATCTCTCCTCATAGGGCAATCTCCCCATTCCAGGAATCAGTCTGGTGAACCTTCATTGCACTCCCTCTGTGTCAAGTATATCCTTCGTTCGGTAAGACCAAAACTGTATATAATACTCCAGGTGCGGTCTCACCAGGGCCCTATATAATTGCAGTAAGACGTCTTGGGGCCCAAAATTCACCGTCCCCGAAGGAACGCCTAATGCGGAGTTTGGGTGGTCGATCGGAAAAAATCGATTGGCCGCTGCAGTCGGTTGATTTTCCCTCCCCGATTCCCTCCCATATTCAGCTCGGGGAGAATTTGAGCGGTGTTCACTTCTGCCGGAAACGACGCAGTAAAGCCGCTGTAAAGGAAGGTTTCCAGCGGAGAGGGAAGCAGCGTGCGGGTCGCTGGAAAGCCATCAGGACAGCAAAATTCAACGAGGAAAAGGCCGAACTTTTCCCGGCAGTGCCCCTGCGAGGTTTTCGATGTGGTGCTCGAACGTGACACTGTTGGGGCCCTTTGGTAGTTAAATAGTTTTGTTATTTATTATTGTTTTTATATCATTCTCTAGCATGCATCCACAGTATTTATGTTTTGATATAGTTTTATTAATTTAGAGTTTTTATTTCATTTTCCAGCATGCGCAGTGTTTATCTTTTCATATAATTTTATTAATTGTTTTGGCTCCATTAAACCTGCTGAGTGCTGCTCAGAGGTTTGCACATACCCCTGTACCTTTGTACAACTTTCAGGTCTGACTTTTTAGTGGAGTCCTGTGGGCTGCAGAGACCTGCTTGGCAGGGTCCACCCTGAGGATGGGAGGAATGTTGGGAGGGCGACACCTGGTCATAAGCAGGATGGCACGCAGGAGAAGGCATCACCGGCAGCACCGTGCAGACAGGCAGGCAGCGGACAAGGGAGGCGGCAGCCATGATTCGTTCATTCTGCGCCAGACCAGTGTGTCTGCCGTCTTCACCGGCCCGAACCAGGATTGCAGTTGGCTGCTTGGGGACAAGGGATATCCCCTGTCCACTTGGTTGTTCACTCCACTGTGGAACCCCAGGACATCGCCAGAGCATGCATACAATGATGCTCATTGTGCCACCAGGTGCATCATCGAGCAGTGCATAGGCTTCTTTACGCAGAGGTTCCGGTGCCTGGACCGCTCTGGTGGCACCTTGCAGTACTCTCCTCAACGGGTCTCCATAATCATTGTGGTCTTCTGCATACTGCACAACCTGGCCATCATGAGGGGACAGCCGCTGGAGATCGAGCCAGCAGTACCACCTGAGGAGGAGGATCCCCGTCACCCCAGAGCTAAGAGACGTCGACCCATCACCACCCTGGAAGGGCCGGGTGCAGACTGGCCTGCACCCTCCTGGGAGGTGCCTGACACCTCCCCTGCAATCTCTGCCAGGTCTCCCCACATCAGGAAACAGTATTCTTCTTCTGTCCTCCACACCGTCTCCAGCTCTATATCAGTGAACCTGTTGGCTCTCCTTGCACCTCTTACACCTGCCATCCTTCCAATCTCCTTCCACCCCTCAGGGCCTTGCTGCAAACCCCGGTCCAGGGACCAGCTGGCGCGTTAGAAACCCTTACCTACATGCTGAATTTCTCAGTGGTGATAATATTCAAATTTATTTCAGCCACACTGCTGAAAAATCCACTTTGGAAGGGTTCCTTAGCGTTGGTACCCATTTGTTCACTTTTGGAGCTGAATGTGGGGTGGCCCAGCCACGAAAAAATGTTGGCCCTAATGGCCACAAAAAGGTGGGGGAAGCATCAGCTTTCCAGCGGTACTGAATTTCAGGCCCCTTTACTCTTATACTCAAATCCTCTTGTAAAGCACTCGACTATCCCAATCAAGCACATTCCATAATCCTCTGAAGCAAACTCCACCATCCGCCACCATCAAGTGACTCTGAGGTCACAGTTCATCCTTTCTGCATCTGATCCCCATCCTGTATGGCTGCGGCGATTGCGTAATTTTGTATTCACCTTGCAGGATGGGAGAAGAGGTCTTCTCGGGCCAGTAGAACTCAAAGTTCTGGAGGAGAGAAGTGAAGAACAGGAAGAGCTCCATCCTGGCTAGTTTTTCTCCCGGGCACGCTCGCAGACCTAGAACATTCAACGCAACGTTTGACACGTTAATGAGTGGAGATGAAATTAGACCTCGCCTGAACCAATTCAGAGTGGTCCAAATGTTCAGGCTACATTACGAATCATGTTGCTATCAGATAGTAAAATGTTCTTTAGGCATTGCGCTATTGATAGTCGCAACCGTGGCATCTGACTCGACCCTGAGCTGAGCTTCTCACCATGTATCCTCTCCATCATCAAGTCCACCTTCTTCCACCTCCGCAACATCGCCCCTCTCCGCCCCGTCTCAACTCACCTGCGGCTGAAACCCTCATCCGTACCTCTAGACGCGACTATCCCAATGCTCTCCTGGTTGGCCTCCAACAACAACAATGAATTGCATTTATATACCGCCTTCAACGTTGTAAAATGTCCCAAGGCGATTGACTCATCGTACGCCGGAATTTTTGGCCCAGTGAGTCACAAGGCTTAGAAACTTCAGTTTACGAAATAGATCGCAAGGAAAAACTCGCCTCCTATGACCTCAGAACGTCCCAAAAAACTGCTTTAAAGTCTTTAGGAACAATCTACAAGATGCAATGCAGCAACCTGCCAAGGCTTTTTCAGCAGCAACTCCCAGCCTGTGACCTCTACCACCTAGAAGGACAAGGGCAGCAGCTGCATGGGAATCAAAGCACATGGTATTGGGGGTAATATACTGGCGTGGATAGAGAATTGGTTGGCAGACAGAAAGCAGAGAGTTGGGATAAACGGGTCCTTTTTGGAATGGGAGGCAGTGACTAGTGGAGTGCCGTAGGGCTCAGTGCTGGGGACCCCAGCTCTTTACAATATACATCAATGATTTGGATGAAGGAATTGAGTGTAATATCTCCAAGTTTGCAGATGACACTAAACTGGGTGGCGGTGTGAACTGTGAGGAGGATGCTAAGAGGCTGCAGGGTGGCTTGGACAGGTTAGGTGAGTGGGCAAATGCATGGCAGATGCAGTATAATGTAGATAAATGTGAGGTTATCCACTTTGGTGACAAAAACACGAAGGCAGAATATTATCTGAATGGCGGCAGATTAGGAAAAGGGGAGGTGCAACGAGACCTGGGTGTCATGGTTCATCAATCATTGAAAGTTGGCATGCAGGTACAGCAGGTGGTGAAGAAGGCAAATGGCATGTTGCCCTTCATAGCAAGAGGATTTGAGTATAGGAGCAGGGAGGTCTTACTGCAATTGTACAGGGCCTTGGTGAGGCCTCACCTGGAATATTGTGTTCAGTTTTGGTCTCCTAATCTGAGGAAGGACGTTCTTGCTATTGAGGGAGTGCAGCGAAGGTTCACCAGACTGATTCCAGACATATGAGGAGAGACTGGATCAACTGGGCCTTTATACACTGGAGTTTAGAAGGATAAGAGGGAATCTCATCGAAACGTATAAGATTCTGACGGGCCGGGACAGGATAGATGCAGGAAGAATGTTCTCGATGTTGGGGAAGTCCAGAACCAGGGGACATAGTCTTAGGATAAGGGGTAGGCCATTTAGGACTGAGATGAGGAGAAACGTCTTCACTCAGAGGGTTGTTGATGCCAGTTCATTGGATGTATTCAAGAGGGAGTTAGATATGGCCCTTACGGCTAAAGGGATCAAGGGATATGGAGAGAAAGCGGGAAAGGGGTACTGAGGGAATGATCAGCCATGGTCTTATTGAATGGTGGTGCAGGCCTGAAGGGCCGAATGGCCTACTCCTGCACCTATTTTCTATGTTTCTAAGAAGGCGGCTCACCACCACATTCTCAAGGGAAATTAGGGATGGGCTTAGCCAGCGATGCCCACATCCCATGAACAAATAAAAAAATTGGAACAGTAGTAGGCCATTTAGACCCTCGAGGTGGTTCTGCCATTCAATTAGATCATGGCTGATCTGCAACCTAACGCCATATACTTTTGATATTGGAATGAAGTACTTTTGGAGTGCAGTCATTGTTGTAATGTGGGAAATGTTGCAGTCAATTTGTACACAGCAAGGTCCCACAAACAGCAAAGTGATAATGACCAGATAATCCATTTTAATGGTGTTGGTTGAGAGATAGCTATTGGCCAGGACACCGGTGGAGAACGCCCCTGCTCTTCTTCAAAATAGTGCCGTGGAATCTTTTACGTCTACCTGAGAGGGCAGATGGGGCCTCGGTTTAACGTCTTATCCAAAAGATGACACCTCCGACAGTGCAGCGCCCCCCATCAGTACTGCATTGGGAGTGCCAGCCTAGACTTTGTGCTAATACAAAAGTAAAATTCTGCAGGTAATAGAATCTAAAAACTGAAAATGCTGGAAATCTCAGTGGGTCAGGCAGAATCTGTGGAGAGAGTTAACGTTTCAGGTCGATGACCCTTTGTCAGAACTGGCAAAAGTTCGAAATGTAACTGTAATAGAACACCATCTAATGGACCACTGTGGTAATGCAATTGCTGAAGTAAATGCAATGAAAGCATCATGTGACAAGGTTACATGATACGTTCCTGCAGAGCCATCTTGTGTACGTGTGTGTCTGTGATGTCGTAAAAAAGATATGTTATAGACTCTTAAGGAAGTGCAAGGGGCAGTGAAAGGGGGAGGGAAGGAAAGAACAAAAGAGGTCTGTGATAGGGTGCAAGGCAGGAGAAATTTGAGAGACAAAAGGAATAATGGGCCAAATTGTGATGGTAATGCCACAAGTTAGGAAACAAAAGATGAGTCTAGATAGGGTGTGAATGGCGGAATAATTACCAGCTGCCGTGGGAAACAGAGAGAAAATTAAAAATATAGCGGGGGGGGTGGGGGGATGGGGGGGGGGGGTGGGGAGTTTGTAAAAAAAAGGGAGGAAAGGGAACAAAAAAGGGTCAGAGGTTATGGTTTGAACTTGTTGAACTCGATGTTGAGTCCAGAAGGCTGTAAAGTGCCTAATTGAAAGATGAGGTGCTGTTCCTCGAGCTTGCGTTGAGCTTCATTGGAACAGTGTAGGAGGCCGAGGACGGAGAGGTCAGAGTGGGAGTGGAGTGGAGAATTAAAGTGACAGGCGACTGGAAGCTCGGGGGTCACACTTATGGATTGACTGGAGGTTTTCCGCAAAGCGGTCACCTAATCTGCGTTTGGTCTGCCCAATGTAGAGGAGACCGCATTGTGAGCAGCGAATACAGTATACTAAATTGCAAGAAGTACAAGTAAATCGCTGTTTTACCTGGAAGGAGTGTTTGGGGCCCTGGATGGTGGGAGGGGAGGCGGTTAAAGGGCAGGTGTTGCATCCCCTGCGCGTGCACGGGAAGGTTCCATGGGAAGAGGAGAGGCTGCTGGGGTTGACTGTGGAATGGACCAGATGTCGCGGAGGGAGCAGGCCCTTAGGAATGCTAAGAGAGGAGGGGAAGATGTGATTGAGGGTGGGATCACGCTGGAGATGGCGGAAATGGCGGAGGATGATCTGTTGAACGTGGAGGCTGGTGGGGTGAAAGGTGAGGACAAGGGGAACCCTGTCGTGCTTCTGAGAGGGAGAGGAAGGGGTGAGAGCAGAGGTGCCGGAAATAGAACGGACACAGTCGAAGGCCATGTTAACCACCGATGAGGGGAATCCTCGGTTGAGGAAAAAGGAAGACATGTCAGAGGCACTAGTGTGGAAGGTGGCGTCGTCAGAGCAGATGGAGAAACTGGGAGAATGGAATGGAGTCCTTACAGGATGCAGGGTGGGAGGAAGTGTAGTCCAGGTAGCTGTGGGAGTCAGTGGGCTTATAGTGAATGTTTGTCAATAGTCTATCCCAGAAATGGAGATAGAGAAGTCGAGGAAGGGAAGGGAAGAGTCGGAGATGGCCCACGTGAAGGTGAGGGAAGGGTGGAGATTGGATGCAAAGTGAATGAATTTTCTAGTTCTTTACGTTTACATCTCTGGAGTGAGACTTGAACCCACGACCTTCTGACTCAGGGGCGAGAGTGCTACCCACTCCAATAAAAAAGACTGGTGTGGGGTCGAGCCAAATTACAACATAACTTTGGGCACAGATCAGTGACGTACTTATAAGCTTCTGCCAACACTACTCTGCAGCCAGCTCCGAAGAGGCTTATGAGAGGTGCCTAGCACTATCCTTTTACCAAGTCCTGGGAAATCTTCCAAAGATTGGCATTTTGTACCGTGGGGAGTCGCATTAGCAAATTATCACCACACTAAAAGGTGGCACACAGCACTGGAATCTTCTGTGAATAAGACCCCTCAGGATATTTAATCACATCCTTCCAGAATATCAATCCAATCATCTTCCATTGCAGCAGGTATTGTGTCTGAAGTGACTATTGGTCCCCATCCACCCCTTCCTGGCAATCCATTTCAGTTATTGCACACCCTCTCCATGATTAATATTTCCTGTTGTGTTCGAAGTCTCTTTCACAAGTTTGAAGATAAATCCTGTTGTTGCGGTGTACGTATTGGTATAAGAACATAAGAAACAGAAGCAGGAGTAGGCCATTTGGTCCCTCGAACCTACTCCGCCATTCAATAAGATCATGGCTGATCTGATTTAGGCCTCAACTCCACTTTCCTGCCCGCTCCCCATAACCCTTGACTCCCCTGTAGTTCAAAAACCTGTCTATCTCCACCTTAAATATATTCAATGATGCAGCCTCTTTCGCCCTCTGAGGTAGAGAATGTCAAAGATTCACAACCCCGAGTGAACAAATTCCTCCTCATCTCCATTTTATATGGGCGACCCCTTATACTGAAACTATGCCCTTAGTTCTAGATTCCATAAGGAGAAAATAGTATGTTGGCCTTCATTACAAAAGGATTTGCATCTACCTTGTCAAGCCCCCTCAGAATCTTATATGTTTCAATAAGATCGTCTCTCATTCTTCTAAACTCCAGTGAGTATAAACCCAACCTGCTCAACCTTTCTTCATAAGACAACCCCTTCATCTCAGGAATCAACGTGGTGAACCTTCTCTGAACTGCCTCCAATACAAGTATATCTCTCCTTAAATAAGGAGACCAAAACTGTACGCAGTACTCCAGGGGTGGTCTAACCAATGCCCTGCACAGTTGTATCATCTTGGATTAATTTGTTCTACACTAAGTACCTCATAGATGTGGAAAAATGTGGAGAAATGTGAAGTTATCCACTTTGGTAGGAAAAATAGAAAAGCAGAGTATTTTATAAATGGTGAGAGATTGTGAAACGTTGGCGTTCAGAGGGACCTGGGTGTCCTTGGATCCGAATCACTGAAAGTTAACATGCAGGTACAGCAAGCAATTAAGAAAACGGCTTTATTACAAAAGGATTTGAGTACAAGAGTAAAGACGTCTTACTGCAATTATATAGGGCCCTGGTGAGAGCATACCTGGAATATTGTGTAGCTTTGGTCTCCTTACCTAAGGAAGGATACTTGCATAAGAGGTGTGCAACGGAGGTTCACCAGACTGTATCCTGGGATGGGGGGATTGTCCCGTGAGGTGAGATTGAGTAGACTAGGCCTATATTCTTTCGAGTTTAGAAGAATGAGAGGTGATTTCATTGAAACATACACAATCCTTACAGGGCTTGACAGGGTAGATGCAGGGAGGATGTTTTCCCTGGCTGGGGAGTCTAGAACCAGGGGTTACAGTCTCAGAATAAGGGGTCAGCCAGTTAGGACTGAGATGAGGAGAAATTTCTTCACTCAGAGGGTGGTGAATCTTTGGAATTCTCTACCCCAGAGAGCTGTGGAGGTTCAGTTGTTGAGTATATTCAAGACAGAGATCGATAGTTTTTTGGATATTAAGGGAATCAAGGGCTATGGGAATAGTGCTGGAAGGTGGAGTTGAGGTCAAAGATCAGCCATGATCTTATTGAACGGCGGAGCAAACTCAAATGGCCTACTCCAGCTCCTAATACTTATGTCATGTGATCTCTATGTGGTCCCCTCTTCTGAAGGCTGAAGCATACTAACAAGTCATTCCTTACAGCTCTCATACTAGGATCAGCCTAGTTGTTCTCCTCTGGACTACTCTAAAGACTGGATGGTGCCTTATATATGCAGTACTCCATGTATAGTCCATAGAGCTTCAACATGACTTGAAGAGATTTGAACTCGCGACGGTATAATGCAGCGCCTTAATTGCTTTCTCACATTATTTTCACATACTAAGCGAGGAGTCCACCAACACAACTGCATCTCTTTCAACCTCTCTCTTGGCAAGTCCTCTCCCACTGATAGATTACACATACCTCTTATCTTTACTTCCAATATGCAGTTCCTTGCAATTTCTCTATATCGATCTTTATTTGACATTGATCAGCGCGGGTAGAAGCCCTATTGTGTCAGCCAATGGCTCAGTGGGTAGAAGACGTGTTTCTGGGCCATGGCTCATTGTAATATAACAGTTTAATATCAGGGCGATATATCAGTGTAGTACTGTGTATCACTAGTATAAAGAGTAAGGGGACTACTTTCTCCCAGTTCTTTAGGTGCTAAAGAGTCTTCAAGATAACCAAGATGGGGTCTTGAGCTGCAACGCCAGTTTAGCCCGCCTTTAGCGCAAGACGCCATCTTGGTACAGGAGTTTACACACACGCTAGGAATGTCCACCCCAAGAATGTTTCAGGCTCTGATGATCTGCTCTCTCAGGTTGACTCCTAATTGGTCCTAATGCTCATTAAAGAAGCGGCTACTTGTTGTGATATCATCTGAAAACACTGCCTCAGTTTCCACATGTACGCTGACGACACCCAGCTCTACCTCTCCACCACTTCTCTCGGCCCCTCCATGGTTTCTAAATTGTCAGACTGCTTATCCGACATCCAGTACTGGATGAGCAGAAATTTTCTCCAATTAAATATCCCTCTTGGAGTCACTGGCTAGACAATGGCTTCGGTCTTCCCAAGATTTAATTGGAGAAAATTTCTGCTCATCCAGTACTGGATGTCGGATAAGCAGTCTGACAAATACGGGGGAGCCAATTTAAAACCGAGTTGAGAAGGAATTTCTTCTCCCAGAGGGTTGTGAATCTGTGGAATTCTCTGCCCAAGGAAGCAGTTGAGGCTAGCTCATTGAATGTATTCAAATCACAGATAGATAGATTTTTAACCAATAAGGGAATTAAGGGTTATGGGGAGCGGGTGGGTAAGTGGAGCTGAGTCCACGGCCAGATCAGCCATGACCTTTTTGAATAGCGGAGCAGGCTCGAGGGACAAGATGGCCTACTCCTGTTCCTAATTCTTATGTTCTTATGTTCTCTCCCTAGCATCTATCTGAGGCTAAACCAGACTGTTCGCAACCAAGGCATCATATTTGACCCTGAAATGAGCTTGTGGCTACATATCCGCGGCATAACTAAAACTGCTTATTTCCACCTCCATAACATTGCTCACCTCCGCCCCTGCCAAAGCTCTTCTGCTGCTGAAACCCTCATCCATGCCTTTGTTACCTCTAGACTTGACTACTCCAACACACTCCTGGCTGGGCTGCCATATTCTACACTACGTAAATTGGGGTCATCCAAAACTCGGCAGCATATATCCTAACTCGCACCAAGTCACGATCACCCATCACCCCTGTGCTCGCTGACCTACACTGGCTCCCAGTTAAGCAAAATTCTCATCCTTGTTTACAAATCCCTGCATGGCCTCGCCCCTCCCTAGCTCTGTAATCTCTTTCAGCCTCACAACCTTACGAGATGTGTGCGCTCCTTAAAGTCTTCCCTCTTGAGTGTCCCTGATTATAACTGCTCCACCATCGGTGACTGTGCCTTCAGCTGTTTGGGCCCTAAGCTCTGGAACTCCCTCCCTAAACCTCCCCGCCTCTCTACCTCTCTTTGCTCATTTAAGATGCTCCTTAAAACCTACCTCTTTAACCAAGCTTTTTGGTCATCTGCTGTAATTTCTTCTTCTGTGGCTCAGTGTCGAACTTATCTGTTTTGTCTTACTGTGAAATGCCTTGGGACATTTTGCTACGTTAAAGGTGCTATATAAATAAAAGTTGTTGTCGTTTGGGTCAGAAGATTGTGGGATCAAGTCCCACTCCAGGGACATGAGCATAAAAAATCTAGGCTGGCACCCCCAGTGCAATGCTGAGTAAGTGCTGCACTGTTAGAGGTGCCATCTTTCGGATGAGACGTTAAACCTGCTCTCTCAGGTGGACGTAAAAGATCCCATGGCATTATTTCGAAGAAGAGCAGTGGAGCTCTCCCCGGTGTCCTGGGCCAATATTTATCGCTCAATCAACATAACAAAAAAACTGATGATCTGATCATTATCACATTGCTGTTTGTAGCGATTGATACTCCCTTGTGGGACAAAAAAATTGGCTTGAGTCCTTAAAAATCCTCTATTTCACACTTTCATCTCCGACCCCCTGTCCAGACTGCGGGCAGTTATCAGTGTCCCGTTGAGCACTGATTTATTAGCAAGGTGCCAGGCTAGGTGATTTGAGAATTTCAAAACTGAGATTGTTAGATTTTTGTTAGGCAGAGTATCAATGGTTACAGAACCAAGGCGGGTGATGGAGTTAAGACACAGATCAGCCATGAGCTAATTGAATGGTGGAACAGGCTCGAGGGGCTGACTGATCTCCTCCTGTTCCTATGGTCCAGTTTCTATAAACCACATTTTTGACATCTGTATCCCTATTTTAATAAGGATGTCCCCTTGTCCCTGAGGAAAGGAAGTCCGTTTCTTTTACCTGTACCCATAGTGTTGTCTGAATCTTCATGATCTCATCAATCAGTTCTATCAGTTGCCTGAACATCTTGTCTTCATAATGGAAACGTTTCCCAAAAACCACTGAGCTAATTACGTTGGATACAGCACTGGTGATTTTAGAATTGGGATTAAAGGGTTGACCTGTACAAAAAGAGAAAGTGGGTGAATGTGAAAGATTTGAAAGAAACACTTTCATTTATATAGTGCCTTTCATGATCACCGAAAGCCTCAAACGCTTTACAGCCAATAAAGTACTTTTGGAGTGTAGTCACTGTTGTAATGTAGGAAACGCGGCGGCCAATTTGCGCACCACAGCAAGCTCCCACAAACAGCAATGTGATAATGACCAGATAATCTGTTTTTTTGTTATGTTGATTGAGGGATAAATATTGGCCAGGACACCGGGGATAAACTCTGCTGCTCTTCTTCGAAATAGTGCCATGGGATAGAAACATAGAAAATAGGTGCAGGAGTAGGCCATTCGGCCCTTCTAGCCTGCACCGCCATTCAATGAGTTCATGGCTGAACATGCAACTTCAGTACCCCATTCCTGCTTTCTCGCCATACCCCTTGATTTCCCGAGTAGTAAGGACTTCATCTAACTCTTTTTTGAATATATTTAGTGAATTGGCCTCAACAACTTTCTGTGGCAGAGAATTCCACAGGTTCACCACTCTCTGGGTGAAGAAGTTTCTCCTCATCTCGGTCCTAAATGGCTTACCCCTTATCCTTAGACTGTGACCCCTGGTTCTGGACTTCACCAACATTGGGAACATTCTTCCTGCATCTAACCCATCAGAATTTTAAACGTTTCTATGAGATCCCCTCTCATTCTTCTGAACTCCAGTGAATTTAAGCCCAGTTGATCCAGTCTTTCTTGATATGTCAGTCCCGCCATCCCGGGAATCAGTCTGGTGAACCTTCGCTGCACTCCCTCAATAGCAAGAATGTCCTTCCTCAAGTTAGGAGACCAAAACTGTACACAATACTCCAGGTGTGGCCTCACCAAGGCCCTGTACAACTGTAGCAACACCTCCCTGCCCCTGTACTCAAATCCCCTCGCTATGAAGGCCAACATGCCATTTGCTTTCTTAACTGCCTGCTGTACCTCCATGCCAACCTTCAATGACTGATGTACCATGACACCCAGGTCTCGTTGCACCTCCCCTTTTCCTAATCTTTCACCATTCAGATAATAGTCTGTCTCTCTGTTTTTACCACCAAAGTGGATAACCTCACATTTATCCACATTATACTTCATCTGCCATGCATTTGCCCACTCACCTAACCTATCCAAGTCACTCTGCAGCCTCATAGCATCCTCCTCGCAGCTCATACTGCCATCCAACTTAGTGTCATCCGCAAATTTGGAGATACTACATTTAATCTCCTCGTCTAAATTATTAATGTACAATGTAAACAGCTGGGGCCCCAGCACAGAACCTTGCGGCACCCCACTAGTCACTGCCTGCCATTCTGAAAAGTACTCATTTACTTCTACTCTTTGCTTCCTGTCTGACAACCTGTTCTCAATCCATGTCAGCACACTACCCCCTATCCCATGTGCTTTAACTTTGCACATTAATCTCTTGTGTGGGACCTTGTCGAAAGCCTTCTGAAAGTCCAAATATACCACATCAACTGGTTCTCCCTTGTCCACTCTACTGGAAACATCCTCAAAAAATTCCAGAAGATTTGTCAAGCACGATTTCCCTTTCACAAATCCATGCTGACTTGGACATATCATGTCACCTCTTTCTAAATGCTATGACATCCTTAATAATTGATTCCATCATTTTACCCACTACTGAGGTCAGGCTGACCGATCTATAATTCCCTGTTTTCTCTCTCCCTCCTTTTTTAAAAAGTGGGGTTACATTGGCGACCCTCCACTCGATAGGAACTGATCCAGAGTCTATGGAATGTTAGAAAATGACTGTCAATGCATCCGCTATTTCCAAGGCCACCTCCTTAAGTATTCTGGGATGCAGTCCATCAGACACTGGGGATTTATCCCATCAATTTCCCCAACACAATTTCCCGACTAATAAGGATTTCTCTCAGTTCCTCCTTCTTAATAGACCCTCTGACCCCTTTATATCCAGAAGGTTGTTTGTGTCCTCCTTAGTGAATACCGAACCAAAGTACTTGTTCAATTGGTCTGGCATTTCTTTGTTCCCCGTTATGACTACCCTGATTCTGACTGCAGGGGACGTACGTTTGTCTTTACTAACCTTTTTCTCTTTACATATCTATAGAAACTTTTGCAGTCCGTCTTAATGTTCCCTGCAAGCTTCCTCTCATACTCCATTTTCCCTGCCCTAATCAAACCCTTTGTCCTCCTCTGCTGAGTTCTAAATTTCTCCCAGTCCCCAGGTTCACTGCTATTTCTGCCCAATTTGTATGCCACTTCCTTGGCTTTAATATTATCCCTGATTTCCCTTGATAGCCACGGTTCAGCCACCTTCCCTTTTTTATTTTTACGCCAGACAGGGATGTACAATTGTTGTCGTTCATCCATGCGGTCTCTAAATGTCTGCCATTGCCCATCCACAGTCAACAACTTAAGTATCATTCGCCAATCTATCCTAGCTAATTCACGCCTCATACCTTCAAAGTTACCTTTCTTTAAGTTCTGGACCATGGTTTCTGAATTAACTGTTTCATTCTCCATCCTAATGTAGAATTCTTCCCCAAGGGGCCTCGCACAACGAGATTGCTAATTAATCCTCTCTCATTACACAACACCCGGTCTAAGATGGCCTCCCCCCTAGTTGGTTCCTCGACATATTGGTCTAGAAAACCATCCCTTATGCACTCCAGGAAATCGTCCTCCACCGTATTGCTTCCAGTTTGGTTGGCCCAATCTATGTGCATATTAAAGTCACCCATTATAACTGCTGCACCTTTATTGCATGCACCCCTAATTTCCTGATTGATGCCCTCCCCAACATCACTACTACTATTTGGAGGTCTGTACACAACTCCCACTAACGTTTTTTGCCCTTTGGTGTTCTGCAGCTCTTCCCATATAGATTCCACATCATCCAAGCTAATGTCCTTCCTAACTATTGCATTAATCTCCTCTTTAACCAGCAATGCTACCCCACCTCCTTTTCCTTTTATTCTATCCTTCCTCAATGTTGCATACCCATGGATATTGAGTTCCCAGCCCTGATCATCCTGGAGCCACGTCTCTGTAATCCCAATCACATCATATCCATTAACATCTATTTGCACAGTTAATTCATCCACCTTGTTACGGATACTCCTTGTATTAAAACACAAAGCCTTCAGGCTTGTTTTTTTAACACCCTTTGTCCTTTTAGCCCTTTTTGTTTCTTGCCTTTGCTTACTCGGCCTTCCACTATTGCTTTTTACCTTTCTACCATCTGTTTCTGACTCCATATTACTTCGCCCTATCTCATTGCATAGGTTCCCATCCCCCTGCCATATTAGTTTAATCACTCCCGAACTGCATTAGCAAATGTTACCCCTCGGACATCAGTTCCAGTCTTTGACATCCGCAGACAAGGCCGCGGTTTAACATCTCATCCGAAAGATGGCATGTGTGAGGGAGCAAAGGTGGACTGTGCCATTGTGAAGAGGCTGCCCAGATGAGGTAGGGTTTTGACCTGCGTCACTTCACTCTCAAGATCATTTATTAACAGTTTCCAACTCACAATATCCAGCTGATGTTCAGAGAGGCACATAGTTTGAAAAATAACTTATTGCTGGCTGAGCAGGGGAGTTCTCCATCAACAATTTTTATCCCTCCACCAGCATCACTAAAACAGATTATCTGGTCACATGTGTGGGAATTTGCTGTGCGCAAATTGGCTGTCGCCTTTCCTACATACAACAGTGACTGAACTTCAACAATACTTCATTGGTTGTAAAATGCTTGAAGTCGTGAAAGGCGCTATATAAATGCAAGTTCTTTGCTAGCTACAGCCTGTCCAGCTGTGTGATGTTGACTGAACTGGGATTAATTGCTGTTCCCTCCCTCATACCTAGCATTCCAATAAAACTTGGCAAGGGTGCGTTATTAGGAGGGTAAGTTATCTCAGCATTTACACAGTGAGAGATCCCCATCAAAAATGACCCTATAGTTTTTCTTCTCTTGAGTGCCTGCCATCTAACTGGCAACAGTGCACAGTAGAGTGAGCGAGATCACATGGTTTCAGGTGGGGTGGAGTGTATATGTTGTGATGCACAAGGTATCGCAATTGTGTGGGACAGGCTCGATGTATCAGATGGTCTTTACCTATCTGTCATTGTTCGTATGTTCATACAAAAATAAAAAATACAATTTTTTTTAAATGGCCTTGTTTTTTTTCTCTCTCGCAAGAGTGTCCCAGTTATCAATCTTCAATTCCTGGGTCAATGCAGGCGGGATGGCAGCCTTTTATTGTGATCCTGCCATGACAAGTTAAGGAGATAAAACACAGAACTTACTGTTATATATGGTCCAAGGGATCTCATAATCTCTTGGGAGCACAGGTATTTAAGGAGGCTTCACAGGTTGGAGAGGCACTCTGGAGACCTGCAATAAACGGTCACACTTCACTTTGAGCTCATAGTGTTCAGTCTGACAACTGGCGACGAGATACAGATAGCGAACCCAAAGATGCAGAGAACAGTGGGCATCCTGCCGAAATTTTCAGAGGGAGATGATTGGAAACTTTTGTGGAGCGACTCGACCAATACTGCAAGGCCAACGAGCTAGATGGGGAAGAGAGCGCTGCCAAATGATCCTCCTCACCATCTGTGGGGCACTAACGTATGGCCTCATGAAGAATCTGCTCACTCCAGCGAAACCCACGGAGAAATTGTACGACGATTTGTGCACACTGGTCCAAAAGCATTTGAACCCGAAGGAAAGCGTTCTGATGGTGAGATACCGGTTCTACACCTACAAAAGGTCTGTAGGCCAGGAAGTGGCGAGTTACGTCGTCAAGCTAAGACACCTTGCAGGACATTGCGAATTTGAAGGACATTTGGAGCACATGCTCAGAGACTTTTTCGTACTTGGCAGTGGCCACGAAACCATACTTCGCAAACTTTTGACTGTAGAGACCCCAACCTTGAGTAAGGCCATAGCGATAGCCCAGGCGTTCATTGCCACCAGTGACAATACGAAGCAAATCTCTCAGCACCCAAGTGCTGCTACAAGTACTGTGAACAAAGTGATGTTGTTTTCGAATCGTAACGTACAGGGCAGGGCACACATACCTGCAGCTACACGTCCGCAGATGTCTCAGAGTCCACTATCAAGGGTGAAGAATACAAGGCCATTAACACCTTGTTGGTGCTGCGGGGGTGATCATCGTTTCCATTCATGCCGATTCAAAGAGTACGTTTGCAAGGGCTGTGGAATAATGGGACACCTCCAACGAGTGTGCAGGTGAGCTGCAAAGCCTGTTAAATCTGCAAAACACCATGTTGAAGAGGAGGACAGATCCACGGAGGATCACGATGAACCAGAGCCTCAGATAGAGGAGGCAGAGGTACCTGGGGTGCACACATTCACCACGAATTGTCCCCTGATGATGCTGAATGTTGAACTAAATGGACTCCCGGTGTCAATGGAGCTGGACATGGGCGCGAGCCATCATGGGCAAAAAGACTTTCGAAAGAGTGTGGTGCAACAAGGCCTCAAGGCCAGTCTTAACTCCAGTTTGCACTAAACTAAGAACTTACACTAAAGAACTGATTCCTGTAATCGGCAGTGCTACCGTAAATATCTCCTTCGATGGAGCGGTGCACAAGCTACCACTCTGGGTGATACCGGGCGATGGTCCCATGCTGCTCGGCAGGAGCTGGCTGGGAAAGATACGCTGGAACTGGGACGACGTCCGAGCGCTATCACCCGCTGACGACACTTCTTATGTCCAGGTCTTAAACAAATTTCCTTCGCTGTTCGAACCAGGCATCGGGAAGTTCCAAGGAGCAAAAGTGCAGATCAACCTAATTCCGGGGGCGCGACCCATCCATCGCAAGGCGAGAGCAGTACCGTACATGATGAGAGAAAGAGTAGAGATCGAGCTAGACCTGCTGCAAAGAGAGGGCATAATTTCACCGATCGAGATCAGCGAGTGGGCCAGTCCTATTGTCCCAGTCCTCAAGGGAGACGGCACCGTCAGAATCTATGGCAATCATAAAGTAACTATCAATCGTTTTTCCCTGCAGGACCAATACCCACTACCAAAGGCCGACAACTTCTTTGCAACGCTGGCGGCAGGAAAGACATTCACGAAGCTGGATCTGACTTCAGCCTACATGACGCAGGAACTGGAGGAATCATCAAAGGCCCTCATCTCCATCAAACGCACAAAGGTCTTTTTATTTATAACAGATGCCCGTTTGGAATCCGATCAGTGGCGGCGATATTCCAGAGAAACATGGAAAGTTTACTGAAGTCGGTCCCGCACACTGTGGTCTTCCAGAAAGACATCTTGGTCACAGATCGGAACACAGTCGAGCACCTGTAGAACCTGGAGGAGGTTCTTAGTTGACTCAACTGTGTGGGGCTCAGGTTAAAACGTTTGAAGTGCATTTTCCTGGCGCCTGAAGTGGAGTTCTTTGGAAGGAGGATTGCGGCGGACAGCATCAGGCCTATCAACGTGAAGACGGAGGCAATCGAGAACACACCGAGGCCACAGAACGTGAAGGAGCTGCGGTCGTTTCTGGGACTCTTGAACTACTTGGTAACTTCTTACCGGGTCTCAGCATACTGCTAGAACATGTCTTACTATGAAAAGAGGGCGAATGGGTTTGGGGCAAAAGCCAAGAAAATGCCTTTGTAAAAGCGAGAAAATTGTTATGCTCAAACAAATTGCTTGTGTTGTATGATCCATGTAAGTGTTTAGTACTAGCATGTGATGCGTCGTCATATGGCGTTGGGTGTGTATTGCAACAAGCTAATGATTTCAGGAAACTGCAACCGGTTGCTTATACATCCAGGAGTCTGTCTAAGGCTGAGAGAGCCTACAGCATAATTGAAAAAGAAGCGTTAGCGTGTGTCTATGGGGTAAAGAAAATGCATCAATACCTGTTTGGGCTAAAATTCGAATTGGAAACTGACCATAAGCCACTTATATCCCTGCTTTCCAAGAGTAAAGGGATAAATACCAATGCATCGGCCCGCATCCAGAGATGGGCGCTCATGTTGTCCACATACAACTACGCCATCCACCACAGGCCAGGTACAGAACACTGCGCCGATGCTCTCAGTAGGCTGCCATTGCCCACCACGGGGGTGGAAATGGCGCAGCCCGCAGATCTAGCCATGGTTATGGAAGCATTTGAGAGTGAGCAATCACCCGTCAATGCCCGGAAGATCAAAACCTGGACAAGCCAGGAGCCCTTATTATTTCTAGTCAAAAGCTATGTGCTTCACAGGAGCTGGTCCAGTGTCCCAGTGGAAATGCAGGAAGAGATAAAGCTGTTCCAGCGGCGCAAAGATGACATGTCTATACAGGCAGACTGCCTTCTGTGGGGCAATCGAGTAGTGGGCCCCAAGAAGGGCAGAGACACCTTCATCAATGACCTCCACAGTACCCACCCAGCCATCGTAATGATGAAGGCGATAACCAGATCCCAAGTGTGGTGGCCCGGTATCAATGCAGACTTAGAGTCCTGCGTTAACAGCTCGCAGTTAAGCAATGTACCCAGGGAGTGCTGCTAAGTTTATGGTCTTGGCCCTCCAAACCGTGGTCTAGGGTACTTGTCGACTATGTAGGCCCGTTCTTGGATAAAACGTTCCTTGTGGTTGTAGACGCGTACTCCAAGTGGATTGAATGTGAGATAATGTCGGCTAGCACGTCCGCTGCCACTACTGAAAGCCTGCGGGCCATGTTTGCCACTCACATCTTACCCAATGCTCTGGTGAGCGACAACGGGCCATGTTTTACCAGTGCTGAGTTCAAAGAATTCATGACCCGTAACGGGATCAAACATGTCACATCTGCCCCATTTAAACCAGCGTCCAATGGTCAGGCAGAGAGAGCAGTACAAACCATCAAGCAAGGCTTGAAGAGGATAACTGAAGGCTCACTGCAGACTCGCCTATCCCGAATCCTGCTTAGCTAGCGCACGAGACCCCACTCACTCAGTGGGAGCCCACCTGCTGAACTGCTCATGAAAAGAGCACTTAAGACAAGGCTCTCGTTAATTCACCCTGATCTACGTGAACAGGTAGAGAGCAGGCGGCTTCAACATAGTGCATACCATGATAGTGCAAATGTGTCATGCGAGATTGAAATCAATGATCCTGTATTTGTATTGAATTATGGACAAGGTCCCAAGTGGCTTCCCGGCACTGTCGTGGCGAAAGAGGGGAGCAGGGTGTTTCGGGTCAAACTTTCAAATGGACTCATTCATCGGAAACACTTGGACCAAATTAAACTCAGATTCACGGACTATCCTGAGCAACCCACCTTGGACCCTACCTTTTTTGATCCCCCAACATACACACCAGTGGCAACCGACACCACAGTTGACCACGAAGCAGAACCCATCATTCACAGCAGCCCTGCAGGGCCCAACACACCAGGCAGCCCAGCAAGGCCAGCTGCACAGCAGCCCAGCGAGGGCCCAACAAATGATTCAACAACACCAGCTTTCACACCGAGACGATCAACCAGAGCAAGAAGGGCCTCAGATCGACTCACATTGTAAATAGTTACATTATTGACCTTGGGGGGGGGGCGGGGGGGGAGTGTTGTTTATGTATGTGGACTTGTATTTACTCTGTACAGCCACTGTACAGTCGTAAGGGATCCCATAATCCCTTGGGAGCACAGGTATTTAAGGAGGCTTCACAGGTTGGAGAGGCACTCTGGAGACCTACAATAAAAGACTAAGGTCACACTTCACTTTGAGCTCACAGTGTTCAGTCTGACTCTTTCTCCATACACAACACGTACCTTCTGATGCTTTGAAGACTTCAGTCAGATAGCGGACTTCTTCCAGAATTTTCTCCTCAAAGGCAATTTTGCCCAAACCAAAGTTTCTCAAAACCGTTAGTGTAATTCTCCGTTGCTGTTTCCAGGACTTCCCGTAGGGGGCCATGATAATCCCTGGCAGAAAGGAGGAAAAGAGTGGATAATTAATAATAACCAGTTTCCTCCACCTGTCTTCTGAGAACAAAGAGAAATTTCCCAGCACATCGGTGACCCAATAATTCACTTACAACCTCGCGATATAGCTGGGAAAATAAATCTGTGCTATTGGGACTGGGTAGGAATGAGATGGCTAATTTCAGGCGTTAATTTTTGCTCACACAATGACAACCATTTCGAGACCGACGCTGTGCCTCAACAACAACCTGCATTTATATAGCGACTTTAGCGTAGCAAAATGTCCCAAGAAGCTTAACAAGAGCTTTATCAATAAAAGCATTGTTGACACCGAGCCACAGAAGACAGATAATCAAAAGCTTGGTCAAAGAGGTAGGTTTTAAGGAGTATCTTAAAGGAAAGACTTGCGTTTATATCGCGCCTTTTACGACCACCGGACGTCCCAAAGCACTTTACAACCAGTGAAATACTTTTGGAGTGCAGTCACTGTTGTAACGTGGGAAACGTGGCAGCCAAACTGCGCACAGCAAGCTCCCACAAACAGCAATGTGATCATGACCAGATAAACTGTTTTTTTGTGATGTTGATTGAGGGATAAATATTGGCCAGGGCAGCGGGGATAACTCCCCTGCTCTTCTTCGAAATAGTGCCGTGGGATCTTTTACGTCCACCTGAGAGAGCAGATGGAGCCTCGGTTTAACGTCTCATCCGAAGAAACCAAACTTTTAATTAAACACTGAAGGCAAGAACTGTGAAGTTGTGGGAATACTCATTATATAAAGACAGGAACATTGGAAGCAAAAATTGGTTATGGCATCCTAAAGCTGAATTTTTTGCTTTGCCGATGGTGGCCCTGTGATCTTGCACAACAGCATGACATGCAGCTCTTGAGGGTATGCTACTGGACTCACACTCCACTCCACTGCTTCAATTAAGAAACGTTTCAAGTGCAAATTGTAGCTTATGGTGCCTTAATATGGGAAGATTGTGACACAATTCAATAATGTCAAATTGCAATGTAAGGTGACTTCATTGTGTAGATGTCCATGCTCATTTACGCAGGTGTGAAGAGTCATCATCGTAGGCAGTCCCTCGAAATTGAGGAAGACTTGCTTCCACTCTAAAAATGAGTTTTTAGATGACCTAACAGACCAAAGAATGGCAGCTTCCCGTCTACTGTTTACAATTCATCGCATTAGCAATCATTTCAACTGTAGCAGATGAGATAAACAAAATGTCTGAGATTCTTCCATCAACATTTTTCAGTGTTATTTTTCTCCAATTTTCAATGACACCTAAAACCCCCGAGGAGAGACTGGATCGACTGGGCCTGTATTCACTGGAGTTTCGAAGGATGAGAGAGGATCTCATAGAAACTTATAAAATTCTGATGGGACTGGACAGGTTAGATGCAGGAAGAATGTTCCTGATGTTGGGGAACCAGGGGTCACAGTCTAAGGATAAGGGGTAAGCCATTTAGGACTGAGGAGAAACTTCTTCACTCAGAGAGTTGTTAATCTGTGGAATTCTCTACCAGTCGTTGATGCCAGCTCATTGGATATATTTAAGAGGGAGTTAGATATGGCCCTTACGGCCAAAGGGATCAAGGGGTATGGAGGTAAAGCAGGAAAGAGGTACTGAGGGAATGATCAGCCATGATCATTGAATGGTGGTGCAGGCTTGAAGGACCGAATGGCCTACTCCTGCACCTAGTTTCTATGTTTCTCTTCAGATGGCTATTGATGTGTGAAGTACTTCCCTCATGTTCGGTTTTTTATTTGGGATTCTAGTCCATGGGCTCTCGTTTCTACCACAACACACGGCATCCGCCAACTGTCAAACTGTCCCACCAAGTGCCTCAAAATGGACCGATTGTTCCCGAACTGACGCCCACCCGCTTCACAAGGATTGCTTAAAAGGCTTTTTGGACGCTAGAACTAAGGAACACAGCCACTCTCGTGTGTTGTTGCCACTACCCAAGGGGCGGATCAACGGGGGGAGCCCGGCCAAAGATGGAGGCCCGCGATCTCTCAAACGGCAGCTCGACCTGGGAGACCGCGTGGGCGGGAAGTCTGCGCGCGCCTGTACGTCGCCGGTGCCTGTTGGACTGCCGCGCGCCTGCCTGCACCAGCGCTGGGGCACGTGGTGTGCGCGCCTGCCTGCACCAGCGTTGGGGCACGTGGTGTGCGCGCGCCTGTGCGTCGCCGGCGCCCGTTGCACTGCCTCGCGCCTGCCTGCACCAGCGCGCGCCTGTACCCTCGCTGGGGCACGTGGTGTGCGCGTGCCTGTGCGTCGCCGGCGCCCGTTGGGCTGCGCGCGCCCTGTGTTGTCAAGAGCCTCGCGCCCAAAGCGCCAAACGCCTCCTGCTCCCAGTCTCGTGAAATCCGCTCGCCCTCGCCCGTTGCTCTGCGGCTGAGTAACTTCAATGGTGAAGTAAAAGTCGGCATAACTTGGCGTTTGGTAGGACACTTTAAATGAAAAATAAAATGTTTAATTTTTTTTTTTTATTCGTTGCCAATCTTTCCAATTCTTTGTCAAATCACAAACGCCAGAGGTCACCTTGCACACATCAAGGATCACTCTGCGCCAATGCTCTTAGCCAAAAGGCCGAGAGCCACTGCACCGTTCCTGGAAGTACTGCAATACCAGGTTCGTGCCATGGAGGTGGATGGGTCAGGCCCCCCACACACCTCCGTGGAGGTGGATGGGTCAAACCACCCACCTCCTATTTCTATTTTGTTTAATGCACCACCTACACTGCAGCAGTGACCGACCGCCCCAGGGCACCCCAAGGCTGTGAAAGGTGCTATACAACTGCAAGACCCTCTTAATGTAAGCGTGCCTCGCTGGTAAGAGGTAAAACTGAGATAGGGGCGAAAAAAAAAATTCCGGATGGCCCGGATTGAGGCGGTGACACTGTCCGGTCGCTAACTTCACGCCGGGCGACGTTTACCGCCTCCCACCGGGATATTCACTTTTAGCGCCTCAGGAGGGGAGTGGAGCGCTAAGGGAAGCTTTGCACACACCTCTAAGTCTAGCGGTAACAAAGGCGTGGATGAGGGCTTCGGCAGGAGATGAGCTGAGGCAAGGGTCGGAGTCGGGCGATGTTACGGAGGTGGAAGCAGGCAGTCCTGGTGAGGGAGCGGGGATGTGGTCAGAAGCTCAGCTCGGGGTCCAACACAACACCGAGGTTGCGAACGGACTGGCTCAGCTTCAGACAGTTGGCGAGGATGGAAGCGGTGGATCGAGAGACTCTGTTTTGGCAAGGACCCCGTGCAGGAGTTGTGATTCGGGTGGAGTCGGAGGGAGGGGCGGGCGAAAGCCCTGCTCCACCCACTACACCCAAAATAGAGAATCTGGTGCCTTTAATTCCAGAAACAAGTGGGAAGCTATACTTACGGGGTGCGTGGCAAAATGTTGTCGTCTTCAAAATAAACCACAAAACATGCAGGTGTTAAGATTCCCCTCCAACATAACTAAACCCCTTTCATACATAACAGCCAACATCTTTCTTTCCATTACACTTATCCAGATCTTATTAAAGGATATAGAGGCAGTGAAGAAAGTGCAAAGAATGATATCAGAACTGAGAGTTATTCCTATCAGGAAAGATTGCACAGGCGCTAGAAAAGGAAAGGCTGAGAAGTGACCTAATGGTGTTTAAGATTATGAAAGGGTTTGATAAGGTTTGATAAGGTAGAGTTGGGGCTGGATTTTCGGTTGTCTAACGCCTCAGTTAGTGACCAGAGGGGACGTTAATGGGAGCGTGAGAGGTTACCGTCCGGGAGCGCAGCTTTTAGCGCCCCGACCGAAAATTCTTTAGAGGCTCACTGGGGGCACAAACCAGTAGCGCCTGGCTGCTGACTATCAGTGCGATCCTGACATCAGTCCTGGTGCCCCCTGCTGTTCTGCGCAACGACTGATTTAGCGCCCCTGTCAGCTCTTCGCCCGAACCTGACGAATTTCTGGGGCGGGGGGGCGCAAACTTTTTCAAGGCGCTAAAATTACCGCTCCGCCTGGGTTACCGCCCCAAATGAGGCGCGATCGAATTTTTCCCTCCCGAGGTGTTTCCAATTGTGCACGAGACTAAGATTAGGGGTCATCAATACAAGAACGTCACCAATAAATACAATGGGGAATTCAGGAGACATTTCTTTACCCACAGAGTGGTGAGAATGTGGAACAGGGAGTGGTTGAGGTGAATAGTATAGATGCATTTAAGGGGAAGCTAGATAAGCACACGAGGGAGAAAGGGTTTGATAAGGTAGACGTAGAGAAGGTGTTCCCACTTGTGTGAGAGGCTAAAACTTGGGGTCATCAATACAAGAACATCACCACTAAGTCCAATGGGGAACTCAGGAGAAACTGAACGCTGATGTGGAGTATAAACGCTGGCATGGACCAGTTGGGCCATTCTATGTAAGTCTTTCCTGAAGGTTATAACTCGTTCTGATCACACGATGGAGGTGGCCATTCTGCATCCTGTGTGAGTATGGACAGTGAGTTTTGGGAGGTCATTACAGCTAATTAAGTACTTTTCGAAGGGCACAGTCACAGCTGTAATGTAGGAAAAAGTGGCAGCCAATTTGCACACAACAGTAGGATAAATGACCAGCTAATTTGATTTAGGGACGTTGGTTGAAGAATAAATCTTAGCCAGTTTACTACTCCCCTACTCCATTGAATAGTGCCGAGGGATCTTTTATGTCCACCTGAGCGGGGAAACGATGCCTCGGTTTAATGTCTCATCCGAAACACGCCATCTCCGACAGTGCAGCACTTCCACTGCACTGGACTGAAGATTCAGCCTAGAATATGTGCTCAAGTCTCTGGAGTGGGGCTTGAACTTAGAGGCGGGAATGCTTACCACTGACCCAAGGCTAGCACCTAGATTAGCAATCAAGAACAGGAACTCTATCCCAATTTGTTTCCCCCACCCCCCCACATCTGGTACTGTCACTCCAGCTGAGCTCACATAACCCAGCACAGATCAGGGCTCAGTTCCACACCAGTCAATGGTTGGGTTTTCGGCTTTGCTGATTTTGGGGTTGTAATGGCAGTAGAGCGGTAAAGTTTGCACCCAGGAACAGTTTGCGCTTCAGTCAGCAAAATGTGCAGCTGGGCCCTGAGTGTGGAGTGGAGCATACCTCCTCTCTTAGGGCACTAGGCCGGCTGAGCTTGCGAAAGTCCCGAGCGAAACTGCCAGCCTGGGAGCGTTCTGAGAGAAAAAAAAAAACGAATAAAAACAGCAAAAACATTCCCAATAAATAACTCACGCCATTACAACATAAATCGCAATAAAAAAAACTATCACACTTACCAGAGGTCGACATTACTTACCTCACTACAGCCACTACAGCTCGGACCGCCCGCTTTTACAGGTGGTCCCAGGAGGGTGCGTTGCAGAGCGTTACGGGTCAGGCAGGAGCGTTGCACACCGGCTTGCCACTTCCGGGCGGTAATGCTCCGCGCTCCATCGAAACCAGTACCGAAAATCCCGATGGGGCGCTAGAAGCTGGCTGCCCGACCAGAAGAGCTCATCGCTGCCATTTCCGTCCCTCTGGGGCGAAAACAGGCGGCCACAAGCCGGAAATCCAGCCTATGTACTTATACACTGCCACCTGCCACCCTCTTTAAACTTCAGCTCATCCAAAGCTCTGCTGCCCATGTCTAAATTCGCACCAAGCCCCGCTCACCCATCAGCCCTGTGCTCGCTGACCTACATTGGTTCCCGGGCTGGCAACACCTCGATTTCAAAATTCTCATCCTGGTTTTCAAATCCATCCATGGCCTCACCAGTCCCTCTCTCTAAAACCTCCTCCAGACCTACAATCCTCCGAGATCTCTACGATCCTCCAATTCTGGCCTCTTGCGCATCCCTGATTTTAATTGCTCCACCATTAGCGGCTGTGCCTTCAGTTGCCTGGGCCTTAAGCTCTGGAATTCCTTCCCTAAACCTCTACCTCTATCTCATCCTTTAAGATGCTCCTTAAAATCTGCCTCTTTGACCAAAGCTTTTGGTCACCTGTCCTAATATCTCCTTATGTGGCTCGGTGTCAAATATTGTTTATAAGGCTCTCCTGTGAAGCACCTTGGGATGTTTCACTACAATAAAGGCACTATATAGATACAAGTTGTTGTTGTGATAGTAACTTTCCAGAGCATTATAGGAAAATGAAATTAATTCATTGAAACTTTATTGGGTGACCGCTTTGCGGAACACCTCAATTCAGTCCGTAAGCGTGACCCCGAGCTTCCGGTCGCCTGTCACTTTAATTCTCCACTCCACTCCCACTCTGACCTCTCTGTCCTCGGCTTCTTACACTGTTCCAATGAAGCTCAACATAAGCTCGAGGAACAGCACCTCATCTTTCGATTAGGCACTTTACAGCCTTCTGGACTCAACATCGAGTTCAACAAGTTCAGACCATAAACTCTGCCCCAATTCCGCCCCCTCTCCCTCTCCATGGCAATTGTTGATGATTCTGCCATTCCCATTTACACCTCATCTAGACTCTTTTGTTTCTTAAGTTGTCCCATTATCATCTCTTTTTGCCTCGCACCATCATACCTTTTGTCTCTTAATCTCTCCTGCCTTCCAGCCTATCCCAGATCTTCCCTTTTCTTCATTCCTCCCCTCCCCCCTTTCCCTGCCCCGACACTTGTTCAAAAACCCGTTACATCTCTAACTTTTTCCAGTTCTGACGAAGGGTCATCGACCTGAAACATTAACTCTGTTTCTCTCTCCACGGATGCTGCCTGACCCGCTGAGTATTTCCAGGATTTTCTGTTTTGATTCCATAAAATCTTAGTACCTTGACCTTTCGTTAAATCATCAAGTAGAGGAAAATGAGGCCGCCCGGCAAATTCTCTACCATTTTGGACAAGGGCCTCTTGAATGATCTCAAACCCATTGAGGACAATCATAGGTATCCAGAGTGTGTAGCACGTCAAAAGGTTCCCGTACTTCGTGGAGAGCTGTTTTGGGGGTCAGGGAAGGAAAGAACAACAAAAGATGATGTGCGGTTTTGTATGTTTCTTTTCAGTTTAACAAAAGGAAATGTTTGAAAACAAATGTCGCTACATGATGAACTTTCATAGCAGACTACTTTAGAAACTTACTTATTGCAAAATTACACAGAATGTACAGGACAGAAAGAGGCCATTCGGACCAACTGGTCTATGCTATTGTTAATGCTCCACACGGGCCTCCTCCCACTCCTCTTCATCCCAACCTATCAACATATCCTTCTATTCCGTTCTCCCTCATATCTTTATCTAGCCTCCCCTTAGATCTATCTGTATGGTTCGCCTCAATGAGGAAGCGAATGTCACATCCTCACCACACTCTGAGTAAAGAAGTTTCTCCTGAATTCCTTCTTGGATTCATTAGTGACTATCTAATATTTATGGCCCCGAGTTCTGGTCTGCCGCACAAGTGGAAACATCTCTACATCTACCCTATCGAACCCCTTTACAATATTAAAATCTCTGTAAGAAGAACTGGATATTCTCTTAAATATTTCTTCCATTCACTTGGTCATTCCTCATTTTATAGCATGTTAGGTAGAAGGAAGGTTAATCACTGTACCTTATTGTAAAAACACCTTCCAATTCCTGCTGAAGGAACCAGAGGAAGGGCTAAGTTGCGTGATGCAAAAGCAGTGACCAGATTGAAAACAGAAGAGATAACCAATCAGAAAGTAGTGATGAGATGACACTAAACTTGGGTATTAAAGCCTGTTGATTCTCTGAGTGAAGGAAGATGGAGGGAAATCAGGAACTAACTGTGAAGGAGCAAGAAAGACTTGCTTTTCTATAGCACCTTTCATGACCTCAGGACGTCCCAAAGCACTTTACAGCCAATGAAGTGCTTGTGAAGTGTTGTCACTGTTGTAATGTAGAAAACGCGGCGGCCAATTTACACACAGCAAGCTCCCACAAACAGCAATGAGATATTGACCAGATCATCTTTTTAGTGACGTTGGTTGAGAGATAAATATTGGCCCCAGGACAGGAACCATCAATATAAAAGACGGCCAACAATGTGAATGTTTTTGCAGGGTGTCTCGCTGCTGCCTTGCTGTGATGGTGAAGGTGGTCACGTCTTGCAAAGTGGGTCAGCCACCCGATGAATGCATTCCCGTGCTGCCCCCTGGCTGATATGACAGATCTCCCCCATGGCTGCCTGAAGTTAGTCTGCGCCATATAACGTTGTGTGTGGTTGTCAGCTTCACAGCTACAGAAGCCCCCGATTTTAACTCGGGGTGGGCTTGGGGCGGGGCAACAGGGAAGCCCCGATGGACTCCCTCGGCGCAAGACCCAGGCCATTTTAACTCCCCTTCTCCCTGTTGTCTCCCATCCAAAGCTGACGGGAATAATGTAAAAGCCGCCCAGAGAGGGTGGATGGTGAAATTGGGCGGGTGGCCAATTCTGCCACCGACCCAAGGAATGGACACCCACAGGGCCGGATTAAGGGCCTGATGGGCCTGGGGCAAACTGATCCAATTGGGCCCATATTTATGTTTGTTCAAGTTCATTACATTATATGATTCTGAGTAGTAAAACATAGGCCAATATATTCAACAATGAAAGCATATGTTCTGTATCAAGTAGGCATATATTCTGAACCTGGTAACATTGCAATACGAGGTTCCTATACATATATACAAATTTCTCTCAATTTGGTGGGCCCATTTTCTTTGGTGGGACTAAGGCTGCAGCCTCATCCGCACCATGGTTAATCTGCCCCTGGACATCTGACATAACGTTAGTCCTGGGAGGATGGCGGGAGTGGGGGGTGTGTATGGAGTCTCAAACAGCGTCTAGTGATGTGAGCAAATGGGAAGGCCGGGTACGGAAAGTTCCGAGGGTTCCTTGTGAGGCCCTGTCTGCTCCTGATCTGGAAGAAAATTACTTCTTCCTCCTGGCCCAAGAGTAACACTCTCAAAAAAAAAATTAGCGTTCCTAAATGCAAATCCTCTTTGCCAGTGAGTTTCCTGGTGTCGCCCAACAGGCATCTGGAATTCGCCGGTCTCAGGTAAATGAGGCCAGGGGCCCAATATCAGGTGACACTCGGGCCTACCCGTTCCGAGCGCGAACCAATTTCTCGGCCTCTGTGTTTAAAATATGACAGAGGTTTTCAAATACATGAAGGGTTTTAGGAGAGCAAATAAGGAGAGACTGTCTCCAGGGACAGAAGGGTCGGTAGCCAAAGGGCACAGATTTAAGGCAATTGGCAAAAAGAACCAGAGGCGACATGAGGAAAAAAGAAAATGTTAGGAGACGATTTCTTATGATCTGAAACGCATTGCCTGAAAGGGCGGCAGAAGTAGATTGAATAACTTTTAAAAGGGAATTGGATAAATACTTGGAAGTGGAAAAATTTGCAAGGCTATGGGGGATAGAGCGGGGGAGGGGAGTGGGACTAATTGGATAGCTCTTCCAAAGTGCTGGCAGACACGATGGGCTGAATGGCCTGCTTTGTGCTGTATCATTCTGTGACTGCTTCCTTTGCTCTGTGGTGATCTTAAATTTATGCCCCAGTGTGACCAGTGTAAACACTTTCCCTCACTTATTAAAAACCCATCATATCGCCTCTGTCAAATCTCCTCCACCTAATCTGTTCTGATGGGAAAAGAAGGCCCAGATTCTCCAGTCTGCTCACAGCCAAAGCTTTTCATCCAATGTTGTGTGCCCACCCACTGCAAAAGTAAATATAAACATTTTTTAATTGGCCACAAACACAAAATAATTTTAAAGGTGTTTGAATAGTAAAATGATTTTTAAAGAATTTATTTTAATATTTATTTTCACCCTTATGCTGGTAAATGAAGGCCTTAAGCTTTTAGAAACATTGAAACATAGAAAATAGGTGCAGGAGTAGGCTATTCGGCCCTTCGAGCCTGCACCGCCATTCAATGAGTTCATGGTTGAACATGCAACTTTACCAGGCTCAAGAGTTTCACGGACGGCAAATAGTCCAGCAGATGCCCATTTCCGGGGGATGCGGAGGAACTGTTGGGAGGATTCTTGACAGATTACAAGTTCTGGGTTTTCGTGGGTGCACGGAAAATCCAGGCCATTGTGTGCACATCCACTGCAAAAGTAGTAAATCATTAATCCCCGCCCACCCCCTCCCCCCACACACAAACGAAAGGCAACAACAAAGGGACAGATGTGCAACATTGATCTTTGCAGGTGACATGCTCGGAAATACATTTTATTTCCTTAAAGCAGAAGTCAAACAAAAATCACAAAGCGAGACTTGGGCTCTGTTCAGATTACAGACAGAGAGAGATCGGAGCTGGAGCAGCCGTTACCTCAGTTAGAGCATGGTGGGGTGCCAGGCTCCTGGCGAAGATATTTCCAGCAAGTGACCACATGGGTGGTCCTGGTGGGAGTCCGCTAGATCGCCTCACTTTCATCAGCGACACCAGCGTTAGAAACACCGCCAGGAAGATCAGTAGAGTTTGTAGATCGAGACAGCGGATCCAACAGAAAGGTGTCGCCTCCAACAACCGCTTCATGACTTCCATTCTCAACTTGTCAGGAGTGCCCAGCACTCAGTTTATGTTTGATAAACGAATGCAAGGTTTTTCACTTTATGAAGCAGCTTGTCCCTCAAAAGGCAGGAGCAGACTTGTTATTTACAGATGCAGTTCCTGTAATCAGGCAGGGCTAGAGTCCAGTTTTTTTGCTTCACTTGCTGACGGAGTGCTCAGCGAAGAGTGGCTGATAAACCTCCGGAGGCAGGGCAGGGAGACATTTCGCCGGCATTGTATTTATTTGTAGTCGGGTTTGCGAACAGCCTCTGACAGAGTTCCCAGGCAGCAGGTTCTCTTTCATAACACAACAACAACAACTTGTTTTTATACAGCGCCTTTAACATAGTGAAACATCTGAAGGTACTTCACAGGAGTATTATGCGAAAAAAAATTGACACCGAGCCGCATAAGTAGAAATTAGGGCAGGTGACCAAAAGCTTGGTCAAAGAGGTAGGTTTTAATGAGCGTCTTGAAGGAGGAAAGAGAGGTAGAGAGGCGGAGAGGGATAGGGAGGGAGTTTCAGAATGTGTACCACAGCAGGATGTGTGTCCTTGAGTCCCGACTTGTTTCCTCTTAAAACCACGGCGCAAAGAGTTTTTCTGGGATGTACCAAGCATTTAGAGTTTTTTGAGGCTGTAACTAGTAGGGTAAATAAGGCGGAGGAAGTGGATGTGTCATATTTGGATTTCAAAAGACATTGGATAAGGTGCCACACGAAAGGTTGTTACACAAGATAAGGGCTCATGGGGTTGGAGGTAAAATGTTAGCATGGATAGAGGATTGGTTAAAGGACAGAAAAAAGAGAGTAAAGAATAGACGGGTCATTTTCCGGTTGGCAGATTGTCACTAGCGGAGTGCCGCAAGGATCAGTGTTGGGGCCTCAGCTATTGACTATCTATATTAATGACTTAGATGAAGGGACTGAGCGGGAAGAATTTCCGATCTTAGCGCTGGCCGTTACTGCGGCTTAATGTCAAGATCTGCCGCTCTTCCGGCAGCTGGTGGCATCCTCCACTTTTGAAGTTCGGGTAGTGTTGCTCAGACAGGAAGCAGAGAATTGAGATAAACGGGTACTTTTCAGAATGGCAGGCAGTGACTAGTGGGGTGCCGCAGGGCTCAGTGCTCGGACCCCAGCTATTTACAATATACATTAATGATTTTGATGAAGGAATTGAGTATAATATCTCCAAGTTCGCAGATGACACTTGTTGTATATGTGGACTTGTATTTACTCTGTACAGCCACCAGAGGGTTCATCCCCTGGTCCCAAGGGATCCCATAATCCCTTGGGAGCACAGGTATTTAATGAGGCCTCACAGGTTGGAGAGGACTCTGGAGACCTACAATAAAAGACTTTACTTTGAGCTCACAGTGTTCAGTCTGACTCTTTCTCCATATACAACAACTGGTGATGAGATACAGAATGCGAACCCAAAGATGCAGAGAACAGTGGGCATCCTGGAGAAATTTTCGGTGGGAGATGATTGGGAAACTTTTGTGGAGCGACTCGACCAATACTTCGTGGCCAATGAGCTAGATGAGGAAGAGAGCGCTGCCAAACGAAGTGCGATCCTCCTCACCGTCTGTGGGGCACCAACATATGGTCTCATGAAGAATCTGCTCACTCCAGCGAAACCCACGGAGAAATCGTAAGACGATTTGTGCACACTGGTCCGAGAGCATTTGAACCCGAAGGAAAGCGTTCTGATGGCGAGGTACTGGTTCTTCATCTACAAAAGGTCTGAAGGCCAGGAAGTGGCGAGTTATGTCGCCGAGCTAAGATGCCTTGCAGGACATTGCGAATTTGAAAGACATTTGGAGCACATGCTCAGAGACTTTTTTGTACTTGACATTGGCCACGAAACCATACTTCGCAAACTTTTGACTGTAGAGACCCCAACCTTGAGTAAGGCCATAGCGATAGCCCAGGTGTTCATTGCCACCAGTGACAATGCGAAGCAAATCTCTCAGCACCCAAGTGCTGCTACAAGTACAGTGAACAAAGTGATGTTGTTTTCGAATCGTACAGAGTCCACCATCAAGGGTGATGAATGCAAGGCCATTAACACCTTGATGGCGCTGCGGGGGTTTTCATCGTTTCCATTCATGCTCATTCAAAGAGTACGTTTGCAAGGGCTGTGGAACAATGGGACACCTCCAACGAGTGTGCAGGTGAGCTGCTAAGCCTGTTAAACCTGCAAACCACCATGTTGCAGAGGAGGACAGATTCACGGAGGATCACGACGAACCAGAGCCTCAGATAGAGGAGGCAGAGGTACCTGGGGTGCACACATTCACCACGAATTGTCCCCTGATAATGCTGAATGTTGAACTAAATGAACTCCCGGTGTCAATGGAGCTGGACATGGGCACGAGCCAGTCCATCATGGGCAAAAAGACTTTCGAAATGTTCGCATGAAACTAAGAACTTACACGAAAGAACTGATTCCTTTAATTGACAGTGCTACCGTAAAGGTCTCCTACGATGGAGCAGTGCACAAGCTACCACTCTGTGTGGTACCGGGCGATGGTCCCACGCTGCTCGGCAGGAGCTGGCTGGGAAAGATACGCTGGAACTGGGATGACGTCTGAGTGCTATTGCCCGCTGACGACACTTTGTGTGCCCAGGTGTTAAACAAATTTCCTTCGCTGTTCGAACCAGGCATCTGGAAATTCCAAGGAGCAAAAGTGCAGATCCACCTAATTCCGGGGGACGGGACCCATCCATCACAAGGCGAGAGCAGTACCATACATGATGAGAGAAAGGGTAGAGATCGAGCTAGACCGGCTGCAAAGAGAGGGCATCATTTCACCGATCGAGTTCAGCGAGTGGGCCAGTCCTATTGTCCCATTCCTATTGTCCCAGTCCTCAAGGGAGACGGCACCGTTAGAATCTGTGGCGATTACAAAGTAACTATCAATCGTTTCTCCCTGCAGGACTAATACCCACTACCAAAGGCCGACGACCTCTTTGCAACGCTGGCGGGAGGAAAGACGTTCACGAAACTGGATCTGACTTCAGCCTACATGACGCAGGAACTGGAGGAATCATTGAAGGCTCTCACCTGCATCAAGACGCAGAAAGGTCTTTTTGTTTATAACAGATGCCTGTTTGGAATCCGATCAGTGGCGGCGATATTCCAGAGAAACATAGGAAGTTTACTGAAGTCGGTCCCGCACACTGTGGTCTTCCAAGACGACATCTTGGTCACAGATCGGAACACAGTCAAGCACCTGCAGAACCTGGAGGAGGTTCTTAGTCGACTCAACCATGTGGGGCTCAGGTTAAAACGTTCAAAATGAAAGGAACCCGGGTGATCGGCCAACTCTTCAGCGACTCGGTGAGTAAAATTTGTTCTACACATTCGCTGGAGATCACTTTTAGTGTTACAGCCTTTGCAAATATAGTCTCTGTATCGGCACTGGTGGGCCCTGTGATTTCCTCCACAGCGCCAGCATAGGGCTGGCCGGTTGGCCCCATGTGGCGGACTCAGGGTTGCGGGACTCAGGGTAGCAGCCTTGCCTTTGAAAGGCGCTATTCGGTTCACTGTACTTGTCGGGTTAGAGTCCTGGGGGTGAATCATTAGCCTCTTGGATTCGCAGGCCGAGATCATGAATGCCTGGCTCACATTAATTGCCTTCTGCAGGGTGACCGTAGTTTCCGCAGAGAGCAGCTTGTGGAGGAGACCTCATGGCCGATTCCAATAACAAAGATGACCCTCAGTGCTTCGGTGAGGTGGTCGCCAAAATCACATGGTGCAGCCATTCGTCTCAGGCCTGCAGCATATTTTGCGATTTCTTGGCCTTCGGGTCGCCGGTGGGTGTAGAACCGGTGTCTGGCTGTGAGGATGCTCTCTTTAGGTTTGAGCTGTTCCTGTATTATTGTTACAAGCTCTGCGTACGTTTTGGTTGTTGAATTCGCTGGGGCTAGCAGGTCCCTGACAAGGCCATGGACAATAGGCCCACAACTGCTGAGCAGGATAGCTCTGCGCTTATCAGGCAGCGAGGTCGGGTCGTCTCCTCCCAGGTCATTTGCAATGAAAAAATGTTCGAGCCTTTCCACAAAGGCCTCCCAATCTTATCTATCAGCGAATTGTTGAAAGTTGCTTAGGTTAGCCATTTTGCGCATGGAAATTCGTAATCTCGTCGACAGTTATGTATGTAAGCAGTCTAGTAATGACTCTACGAGGTAAAGTATTGTACTTGAAGTGTTGTGACGTTAGTCCATTTATTGTAGCTCCTGAGTGAGGATACAGTGAGGTGAGCTCCCTTTTATACCTGGTTACCTGTCGTGTACAGGTGACCCTTAGGTCTCCATCAGTAGCACCCTCTGGTGGTACAGGTATGGTGTATACAGTGTGAAGATTCATTCAGTGGTCTAATGTTACCGTACATTATGCATACACAACATCAACCACCAACGTACCGTGGCTCCAGTGTGTTCCATCTACAAGTTGCGCTGCAACAACTCACCAAGGCTTCTTCGGCAGCATGATAGTCACATTTTTTGTTTCATAATACTTCTGTGAAGCACCTCGGGACGTTAAATGTGCTATATAAATACAAGTTGTTGTTGTTGAATATACTCAACGACTCAGCACCCACATCCCTTTGGGATAGAAAATTCTAAAGATTCACAACCCACTGAATGATGAAATACCTCTTCTCAGTCTTAAATGGCCGACCCCTTATCCTGAGACCATGCCTCCTCATTCTAGACACTCCAGCCTGGGGAAACAACCTCTCAGTATCTATCAATCCCACTCAGAATCTTTTTGGGCTAAAAATTCGTATTCACCACGAAAGTTGCCGGTGACAGTTAACAGCCGCGGAAAATTGGTCGCAATGCTAGGGAGAATAAATTCATTTGGGGGGTGGGGCGGTTGTAGATTGGTGGTGCAGTGCCAACCTACGGAGAAATGCCCTCCTGGTGGCATTAGTTGGTACCTTCGAGGCGAGGTTTGTGTCCACGTGCGGCGTTCGAGGTTGGTGAGCGAGGCTGTGGAGTTCGCAATTAAAAGGGATATAAATTAAAGGGCTGATGGGTTCACAACCAATAAAAATTTAAATGTGGTGCAGAAATACAGTTTTCAGCCCGTCCAACCTTTCGAAAAAAAAAATTAAAATCTTTCCCAAATGTATATATTCAGCTCTTAAAGCTGAATTCCCTAACGAATCTCAAAAATGGGAAAAGTGCTTCAAGCACGAACACAAATGGCTCAGCAAGCCAGGGACTCGCACGCAGCATTCCTGCTTTGTGCAATGGCTCAACCCCGCAAGACAGCTCCTCCAGAAGGCCCTCCAGAAAGAAGGATGTGGGACCACATCACCGAGGCCTTCACAGCCAGCAGTGTTGCCCCCAGCACCTGGCTCCAGTGCCCAAAGAAGCTTCAGGACCTCAGACCACTGGTCACGGTCAGTGAATGGATCTTCAAAAGCCGTCTCCTACCAACTGCATCACTCGCCTCACTCGCTGCTCAATGCACGACCTCCCAATCACTCACCTACCAATAATCTGTACCAATTATGAGGCACATTTCCCATTCCTAGCCTCACCTCACCTTTTTGGAGGAAACAGTGCAGGCCATTCTTGGCAGGGGCATGGCTGTGCCCTTGGCCAGCGGCGGGCCTGAAAGGAGAAGGGAATGGACTTCTCTGTCTCCACCCGGCTTCCTGTAAGGACTCTATTCCATTCTCCCAGTTTCTCCATCTGTGTAACGGTGCCACCTTTCATACTAGTGCTTCCAAGACGTTTTTCTTTTCAACCAAGGATTGCCCTCTACCATGGTTGACATGGCCTTTGACCGTCTCGGTTCCATTTCCTGCTCTTCTACTCTCACCCCTTTCCCTCCCTCCCAGAACCACGCTAAGGTTCCCGTCGCCCTCATGTTTCACCCCACCAGCCTCCACATTCAACGGATATTCCTCCACCTTAGAGAGAAACTGTTCCTGTTGGTGGAAGGGTCGAGAACCGGAGGACACACACTTAAGGTGATTGGCAAAAGAAACAAAGGTGACATGAGGAAGTCTTTTTTACGCAGCGAGTGGTTAGGATCTGGAAATCACTGCCTGAAAGGGTGGAGGCAGATTCAATTATGGCTTTCAACAGGGAATTGGATAAGTACCTGAAGGAAAACAAATTGCAGGGCTACGAGGAAAGTGTGGGGGAGTGGGACTAGCTGAGGTGCTCTTGCAAAGACCCGGCACGGACTCGATGATCCGAATGGCCTCCTCCTGTGTTGTAATCATTCTATGATTCTACTATTTTTACCATCTCCAGCGTGATCCCACCACCAAACACATCTTCCTCTCCCCTCTCCTTTCAGCATTCTGAAGGGATCCTCCGCAACACCCTGATCCATTCCACAGTCACCCCCAGCACCCCCTCCCCTTCCTACATCACCTTCCCGTGCAAGCGCAGGAGATGCAACACCTGCCCTTTTACCTCCTCCCTTCCCACTGTCCAGGGCCCCAAACACACCTTCCAGGTGAAACAGCAAATTATTTCTACTTCTTTCAATTTAGCATACTGTATTCGCTGCTCACGATGCGGTCTCCTCTACATTGGGGAAACCCACCGCAGATTGGGTGAGCGCTTTGCAGAACACCTCCGTTCAGTCCGTAAGTGTGACCCCGAGCTTCCGGTCGCCTGTCATTTTAATTCTCTATTCCACTCCCACTCTGACCTCTCCGTCCTCGGCCTCCGACACTGTTCCAATGCTCGAGGAACAACACCTCATCCTTCGTTTAGGTACTTTACAGCCTTCTGGACTCAACATTGAGTTCAGCAATTTCAAACCATAACCTCTGCACCCATTTTTTCGGACGACAGCTGTTGATAAATTCTGCTATATCCATCTACAACTCTTCTGGACCCATCTTTTGTTTCTTTACTTGTCCCATTACCATCTTCCTTTGCCTCACACCATCATCCCTTTTGTCTCTCTAATCTCTCCTGCCTCCCACCCTATCACAGACCTTCCTTTTTGTTCTTTCCTCTCCTCCCCCTGCCCCTGCACTTGCTTAAAATCTGTTACATGTCTAAGTTCTTCCAGTTCTGATAAAAGGTCATTCACCTGAAACGTTAACTCTGTTTCTCTCTGCCTGACCTGCTGAGTCTTTCCAGCATTTTCTGTTTTTATTTCAGATTTTCCGCATCCGCAGCATTTTGCTTTAGAATTAAGAAAATTGCAAACCCGGTGCCACCCTTAGCAAGCTCTCAATATCAGCAGTAGTAAATAACAACTGAGAGAATTAAATTAATAACCCTGTGGCTGACTTGCTATCCTATGTAGAGTGGCAGACTGATTAGCTGTAAGTTTATACATTTGACCGACCAGCAGCAGATGGGTTTAGTTGTGTTGACCTACGAGGAGGAGATGAGTTGAGTTGGCTTGACCTACCAGCTGGGGTTCAATAGATTATTTGAGACTATATTACAGATGATCAGCCTGGAAATTCAGGAGCCCCCATTTTTCGGGTGTGGGACGGGCGGCGAAGTGTAATTACCCAGCATCAGAATGGTAAGGTCCTGGGCACCCGAGATATTGGGCCTCGGAACCTCGTTGTCATAAAGACGGCACAGCGCCACATAAGAAGAGTGAGGAATAATTGGACCGCTGCTGGCGTCACAGTGGCCCTCGGGGAAGTGGGTGCAAGAGCCTGGCCTGACCCACAGGCCCATGAATCAGGGTGTCAGAGGCTGGGGGAGGGGATGGGCGTGTGGAGATTGGGGCCTGGTGTCTACAATCGTGGGTCAGGGTATGGGGGAGGGGGTGGGGGGGGGGGTGAGTGCGATTGGGATTCAGGTCGCGGTGTCTGCGATTACGAGTCGAGGCTGGGGATGGGGTTACAGTGCAAGTGAGATTGGGGCCTGGTGTCTGCGGTCGGGGCGCGGGAGAGAGATTTAGAATTGGCAGCAAAGGGCGAGGGGGTGCGAGAGCGGTGATGGGGGCGGTGGATCGGGAGCAGCGATGGGGTGCTTTAATGTGGGGTGAGGTGCAACGTTCCCTCTCATTTTTTCCCCCCACCCCTTTAAATTTGCTGCGCGGCATCTTCCAGCTCGTGAGCGGCCCGCGCAGGACCTCCCGATTGGTGCGCGGCGTGCGCCCATGCCCCTCAGGGGTAACATTGGTCAGGCGGTACGCTCATGCTCCTCCCCGCTCCACATTCAGGAAAGTTATTGACCTTCTTGGTTGGCAGCCGGTTCCTCGGGCAGGTTTCCCTGAGCATAGCCATGATCGCGATGGCTACCTCAGTGCAAACCAATGTTGCAGCGGGGACCTGAATCAGGCGCCGAGCTATGTTATTCGCACACGAGACGGGGCCGACCGCCAGCTTCAGGCATGGGAGAAGGACGTCTCTCGTTTGTCCTTACCCAAGATGGTGGTCGGCGCACTTCCAGCTGAAAGTACGCCCGTGCTGCCTGCCCGCCATTTTGGGCCTTTCGCGTAGCGTCAGGTGGGGCAGCTTAATTCTCGGAGCTCTGGCAAACTAAGGGAGCGAGGAAATCAACTAAATCAAAACAATGGTGGTGGGAAAAAAAATTCAGATAGGGTCTCAGCGACAAATGATGGTGGTGGAGGCAGACTTAATCGTGGCTTTCAAAAGGAAATTGGATAAGTACCTGAAGGAAAAAAAATTGCAGGGCTACGGGGAAAGGGCAGGGGAGTGGGACTGGCTGAGGTGTTCTAGCAGAGAGCCGGCACGGGCTCGACGGGGCGAATGGCCTCCTTCTGTGCTTTAACACTTCTATGATTCTATGATTTTCCTTCAATAAAGTTTCACTTGCCGCCAAAGGAAATTGAAGTAAAACTCCACAGATATCTATCTTAACTTATATCTACATTATGCACCGTTGGCCCATGGAACATTAGAATAATACAGCACAGAAAGAGCCCATTCGGCCGATCATCTTTCTTAGCGCAACATTTCCACGGCGCCACTAGTTGATGTTGGCTGTTGCTCAGTGGGTAGTACTCTTCGTCTCTGAGTGAGTAAAGGTAGGTTAAAGTCCCACTCCAGAGACTTGAGCACAAAAATCCAGGCTGACACTCCAAGTGCAATACCGAGGGAGAGCAGAACTGTTGGAGGTGTTTTCAGGTGAGATCTTAAACCGAGGCCTCGTCTGCTCTCTCAGGTGGATGTAAAAGATCCCATGGCACTGTTTCGAAGAAGAGCAGAGGAATAATCCCCTGTATCCTGGGGCCAATATTTATCCCTCAACCAATATCACTAAAATAGATTATCTGGTCATTGTAGAAACATAGAAAATAGGTGCAGGAGTAGGCCATTCGGCCCTTCGAGTCTGCACCACCATTCAATAAAATCATGGCTGATTATTCACCTCAGTACCCCTCTCCTGCTTTCTCTCCATACCCCTTGATACCTTTAGCCGTAAGGGCCTTATCTAACTCCCTCTTGAATATATCCAATGAACTGGCATCAATAACTCTCTGCGGCAGATAACTCTCTGAGTGAAGAAGTTTCTCCTCATCTCAGTCCTAAATGGCTTACCCCTTATCCTTAGACTGTGTCCCCTGGTTCTGGACTTCCCCAACATCGGGAACATTCTTCCTGCATCTAACCTATCTAGTCCCATCAGAATTTTATATGTTTCTATGAGATCCCCTCTCATCCTTCTAAACGCTAGTGAATACAGGCCCAGTCGATCCAGTCTCTCCTCATATGTCAGTCCTGCCATCTCGGGAATCAGTCTGGTGAACCTTCGCTGCACTCCCTCAATAGCAACAATGTCCTTCCTCAGATTAGGAGACCAAAACAGAACACAATATTCCAGGTGAGGCCTCACTAAGGCCCTGTACAACTGCCCTGCTCCTATACTCAAATCCCCTAGCTCTGAAGGCCAACATACCATTTGCCTTCTTCACCGTCTGCTGTATCTGCATGCCAGCTTTCAATGACTGATGTATCATGACACCCAGGTCTTGTTGCACCTCCCCTTTTCCTAGTCTGCCGCCATTCAGATAATATTCTGCCTTCGTGTTTTTGCCACCAAAGTGGATAACCTCACATTTATCCACATTATACTGCATCTGCCACACGTTTGCACACTCACCTAACCTGTCCAAGTCACCCTGCAGCCTCTTAGCATCCTCCTCACAGCTCACACCACCACCGAGCTTAGTGTCATCTGCAAAGTTGGAGTTATTACACTCAATACCCTCATCCAAATCATTAATATATATTGTAAAGAGCTGGGGTCCCAGCACTGAGCCCTGCGGCATCCCACTAGTCACTGCCTGCCTGCCAGTCCGTTTATCCCGACTCTCTGCTTCCTGTCTGCCAGCCAGTTCTCTATCCACGTCAGTACATTATCCCCAATACCATGTGCTTTAATTTTGCACACCAATCTCTTGGGTGGGACCTTGTCAAAAGCTTTTTGAAAGTCCAAATACATCACATCCACTGGTTTTACCTTGTCCACTCTACCAGTTACATTCGCAAAAAATTCTAGAAGATTTGTCAAGCAGGATTTCCCTTTCATAAATCCATGCTGAATTGGACCAATCCCGTCACTGCTTTCCAAATGTGCTGCTATTTCATCTTTAATAATTGATTCTGACATTTTCCCCACTACTGATGTCAGGCTAACCGGTGTATAATTACCCGTTTTCTCTCTCTCTCCTTTCTTAAAAAGTGGTGTAACATAAGTTACCCTCCAGTCCATAGGAACCGATCCAGAGTTGATAGACTGTTGGAACATTATTGTTTGTGGGACCTTGCTGTGTGCAAATTGGCTGCATTACAACAGTGACTACACTTCAGTAAAGTGCTTCATTGGCTGTAAAGTACTTTGGGAAATCCTGAAGTTGTGAAAGACGCTTATATATATACTCAAGTCTTTCCATCTTGACAGAGCTCCCTCTATGGGGCCGATATTCCTCCTGCTGATATTTCTCCTGTTCAGCATTAGGGGGCGCTCCAACAGGGGAGGCCTCATTCCCTGTGACCTCGGCCCAATATTTGGTAAAGTGGCAGTGTGCCGGATAGAACAGACCCGCCTGCTTTGTTGCTGTAATTCTTCTAATGCTAATGAATGTTGTGTTTAATATTCAGGCAGGGTATTCAGGCAGGCAGCGTGCAAATCGAAAGTGATTTTCCAATACCGAGCGATGCAAAGTCGGTCTTGTGGTTGGAGTTCAGCTGGGCTACAGCCTAGCTCCCTCTGTGGGCTCACTCCAGGGCCACTCGCAGTTCAGGGGCTCAGTGAACGGGGGTTGGGGACCGTCCACTCCAGCTCAGACATATCTAACTTGACCAGGCCCAAAACAAACACTAGGATCTGCTACAGACCCCCGAGTCACATCAGAAAGACGACAGCTTACTGTGTGAAGAGACAAACGTTTAATCGATACTGTAAAGTCCTGTCCCCTCAGTACAGATTCACATGAGCCATGCAGTGAAGTCAAGGTCACTCTGGACCTGCACCTTTATTTCACAGCTCTGGAATGCCGCACTTGCCTGAGACCTCTCCTTATATACCTGTCTCTTGCAAGTGCACCCCTGGTGGTAAGGTATGCTGGTGGTTACAGGTCATATCTTACAGTCATGTATAGCATGTTATAGTTATATATAATAATGTAAGATACATGACAGATACCAGCACATTTCCTGTCACATTGCTCATTGTGATTGGTGTGTTTATAAGCACAATGCTAAGTAATATTATAAGGAACACTAATTGATCCACATTGCAGGGTATTCTTGAGTTTGGAAATAAGGCCTGTTGCCTGGACTGGAGAATTTTAGCTATTGGAAATGCTGGCGTTGTTTTCTTTGGTACAGAGGAAGGTGAGGGGAGAACTTATTGAGGTGTATAAAATTATGAAGGGCCTGGATAGAGTGGATAGGGAGGACCTATTTCCCTTAGAGGGGTTAACAACCAGGGGGCATAGATTTAAAGTAATTGGTAGGAGTTTAGAGGGGATTTGAGGAGAATTGTTTTCACCCAGTGGGTGGTGGGGGTCTAGAACTCGTTGCCTGAAAGGGTGGTAGAGGCAGAAACCCTCACCACTTTGAAAATTTACGGATCAAGAACTGAGAAGTGGGATTAGGCTGGATAGCTCTTTGTCCGCCGGCCGAAATGGTGTCTTTCCATGCTGTAAATTTCTATGATTCTATGAATAATGGGATAGGGTCTTATGGTGCAGTGGTAATTTTGGAGGATCTGTAAAGCACTGAAAGTGGGGTTTTTAAGCATTGAGAGTGGGGGGGGGGGGGGCGGTTCTCAGGTCTAGGAGTGCAAGGCAATTGCCAGGGGAGCCAACAATAGTCTGGTGGAAATGGGAGCTGCTGAGATCTGGCAGCATTGGGCAGGCAGTCTGACAGTGAAGGGGGAACAGGACACTGGGAACCAAACTGCCCTCAGCCCCACTCAGGCCATTCGGTCCCAATCCCCACTGCATTCTCTGTTGCCGGCTAGTTCCTGTCTTCAAATCATGAGCCGTCCCCTTATTCTGAGACTGTGACCCTTGGTTCCAGACTCTGCAGCTCAGTTCAGACTATGTTGCAATTTACGGTGGACGTTAGGTATTACTTTATTGATAATTGCAACATTGGCAGCTTACTCGATCCTGAGCTGAGCTTCAAACCCCATATCCTCTCCGTCACCGCCTTCTTCCACCTCCAGCCCTGAATCTACCCTGTCAAGCCCTGTAAGAATTTTATATGTTTCAATGTGTTCACCTCTCATTCTTCTAAACTCGAGAGAATATAGGCCTAGTCTACTCAATCTCTCCTCATAGGGCAATCTCCCCATTCCAGGAATCAGTCTGGTGAACCTTCATTGCACTCCCTCTGTGTCAAGTATATCCTTCGTTCGGTAAGACCAAAACTGTATATAATACTCCAGGTGCGGTCTCACCAGGGCCCTATATAATTGCAGTAAGACGTCTTGGGGCCCAAAATTCACCGTCCCCGAAGGAACGCCTAATGCGGAGTTTGGGTGGTCGATCGGAAAAAATCGATTGGCCGCTGCAGTCGGTTGATTTTCCCTCCCCGATTCCCTCCCATATTCAGCTCGGGGAGAATTTGAGCGGTGTTCACTTCTGCCGGAAACGCCGCAGTAAAGCCGCTGTAAAGGAAGGTTTCCAGCGGAGAGGGAAGCAGCGTGCGGGTCGCTGGAAAGCCATCAGGACAGCAAAATTCAACGAGGAAAAGGCCGAACTTTTCCCGGCAGTGCCCCTGCGAGGTTTTCGATGTGGTGCTCGAACGTGACACTGTTGGGGCCCTTTGGTAGTTAAATAGTTTTGTTATTTATTATTGTTTTTATATCATTCTCTAGCATGCATCCACAGTATTTATGTTTTGATATAGTTTTATTAATTTAGAGTTTTTATTTCATTTTCCAGCATGCGCAGTGTTTATCTTTTCATATAATTTTATTAATTGTTTTGGCTCCATTAAACCTGCTGAGTGCTGCTCAGAGGTTTGCACATACCCCTGTACCTTTGTACAACTTTCAGGTCTGACTTTTTAGTGGAGTCCTGTGGGCTGCAGAGACCTGCTTGGCAGGGTCCACCCTGAGGATGGGAGGAATGTTGGGAGGGCGACACCTGGTCATAAGCAGGATGGCACGCAGGAGAAGGCATCACCGGCAGCACCGTGCAGACAGGCAGGCAGCGGACAAGGGAGGCGGCAGCCATGATTCGTTCATTCTGCGCCAGACCAGTGTGTCTGCCGTCTTCACCGGCCCGAACCAGGATTGCAGTTGGCTGCTTGGGGACAAGGGATATCCCCTGTCCACTTGGTTGTTCACTCCACTGCGGAACCCCAGGACATCGCCAGAGCATGCATACAATGATGCTCATTGTGCCACCAGGTGCATCATCGAGCAGTGCATAGGCATCCTTACGCAGAGGTTCCGGTGCCTGGACCGCTCTGGTGGCACCTTGCAGTACTCTCCTCAACGGGTCTCCATAATCATTGTGGTCTGCTGCATACTGTACAACCTGGCCATCATGAGGGGACAGCCGCTGGAGATCGAGCCAGCAGTACTACCTGAGGAGGAGGATCCCCGTCACCCCAGAGCTAAGAGACGTCGACCCATCACCACCCTGGAAGGGCCGGGTGCAGACTGGCCTGCACCCTCCTGGGAGGTGCCTGACACCTCCCCTGCAATCTCTGCCAGGTCTCCCCACATCAGGAAACAGTATTCTTCTTCTGTCCTCCACACCGCCTCCAGCTCTATATCAGTGAACCTGTTGGCTCTCCTTGCACCTCTTACACCTGCCATCCTTCCAATCTCCTTCCACCCCTCAGGGCCTTGCTGCAAACCCCGGCCTTTAAAAAGGTCCAGGGACCAGCTGGCGTGTTAGAAACCCTTACCTACATGCTGAATTTCTCAGTGGTGATAATATTCAAATTAAGACAGCCACACTGCTGAAAAATCCACTTTGGAAGGGTTCCTTAGCGTTGGTACCCATTTGTTCACTTTTGGAGCTGAATGTGGGGTGGCCCAGCCACGAAAAAATTTTGGCCCTAATGGCCACAAAAAGGTGGGGGAAGCATCAGCTTTCCAGCGGTACTGAATTTCAGGCCCCTTTACTCTTATACTCAAATCCTCTTGTAAAGCACTCGACTATCCCAATCAAGCACATTCCATAATCCTCTGAAGCAAACTCCACCATCCGCCACCATCAAGTGACTCTGAGGTCACAGTTCATCCTTTCTGCATCTGATCCCCATCCTGTATGGCTGCGGCGATTGCGTAATTTTGTATTCACCTTGCAGGATGGGAGAAGAGGTCTTCTCGGGCCAGTAGAACTCAAAGTTCTGGAGGAGAGAAGTGAAGAACAGGAAGAGCTCCATCCTGGCTAGTTTTTCTCCCGGGCACGCTCGCAGACCTAGAACATTCAACGCAACGTTTGACACGTTAATGAGTGGAGATGAAATTAGACCTCGCCTGAACCAATTCAGAGTGGTCCAAATGTTCAGGCTACATTACGAATCATGTTGCTATCAGATAGTAAAATGTTCTTTAGGCATTGCGCTATTGATAGTCGCAACCGTGGCATCTGACTCGACCCTGAGCTGAGCTTCTCACCATGTATCCTCTCCATCATCAAGTCCACCTTCTTCCACCTCCGCAACATCGCCCCTCTCCGCCCCGTCTCAGCTCACCTGCGGCTGAAACCCTCATCCGTACCTCTAGACGCGACTATCCCAATGCTCTCCTAGTTGGCCTCCAACAACAACAATGAATTGCATTTATATACCGCCTTCAACGTTGTAAAATGTCCCAAGGCGATTGACAGGAGCATTATCAGATAGAATCTGATACCGAACAACATAAGGAGATACTAGGACAGGTGACCAAAAGATTGGTCAAAGAGGTAAGTTTTATTCGCGTTTCAAAGAGGAGAGAGAGGTTTAGGGAGGGAATTCCAGAGCTTTGGGCCCAGACAGCGAAAGGCAATGCTGCCAATGGTGGAGCCATGAAGAATCGCGAGAGGCTAGAATTGGAGGAGTGCAGAGATATTTGGGGGTTGTGGGGCTGGAGGAGGACACAGAGATAGGGAGGGGCGAAGCCATGGAGGGATTTGAACAGAAGGATGAGAATTTTAAATTCGAGGCATTGCCGGACCGGAAGCCAATGTAGATCAGGGAGCACAGGGGGTGATGGGCGAACGGGACTTGGTGCGAGTTAGGATATGGGCAGCAGAGTTTTGGATGATTTCAGAGATTTCCAGAAAGAAAGGAGAAATAACGTCAGAGACCTGCAGTTAGCAGAGGTCTTCTCTCCCCCCAACCCCCCGCCCCTGATGTACCTTCAGGAAGAATAAAGCATGAGTTGCGTTGGATAGCACTCCTGCTGGTTGTTAGGGTGAAGATTAACTTAATGTAGAACTGGTTGTAAACACAAATCTTGGCAGCTTGAAGTGCCAACTCACCTATTGAAAAAGGAATTAATGCATCTGGTTTAAAGAATTCCCCATTTTCAGTCAGGAAATTCTCTGGATTAAACTGTTTTGGGTCCTTCCATTGTGCCTCCTCAGACAAAACTGACATCATGTTTAGAATAACAAACGTGCCCTGGAAAAGCAGAACAAAATTGGCGCATAGAGTTACACAATGCAATGGGTTACAGCTCACCATCTCTTACTATTGATTACATCGCTATTGATGGAAAGGCAGAAAAGCTGGAATTGGAATTTGTCCCACTCCCAGCCTGGAGGTACAGGCACTTCTTAAAATTAAAATAAAAAAACTGGTCCATCTGATGTTATCAAATGGAGCACAGGAGGGGGTGATGATGGTGGTTTTGAAAGAAAGAAAAACTTGCATTTATACAACATCTTTCATGACCACCAGACATCTCAAAGTGCTTTACAGTCAATGAAGTACATTTGAAGTGTAGTCACTTTTGTAATGTGGGAAACACGGCAACCAATTTGCACTCAAGCAAGCTTCCACAAACAGAAATGTGATAATGATCAGATATTCTGTTTTTTTAATATGTTGATTGTGGGATAAATATTGGCCCAGGACACCGGAGATAACTCCCCGCTCTTCTTCAAAATAGTGCCATGGAATCTTTTAGGTCCACCTGAGAGGGCAGATGGGGCCTCGGTTTAACATCTCATCCAGAAGACGGCACCGTCTCAGCACTGCACTGGAGAGTCAGCTTAGATTTTTTATACTCAGGTCCCTGGAGTAGGACTTGAACCCACAACCTTCTGACACTGAGCCACAGCTGACACTGCCAGTCAAAGGGAGGGGTACAGTAGCTGAGGGGAAGAAACATTTATATTATCAATAACATGAGGGCCAGGAAGGGAAGATGGCTGGTCAGCGGTTTAGTGGCAATGGGGCCAAGGAGTTGTCGGTTTCTCAAGGAACTAAGATTGGATGTAGATTAAAAGCTTGTGGAGAGAAATAAAACCAATAACTATAGGCCATTCATCCAAATGTTAGTGCTGGGGAAACTTCTAGAGGCCATAAACTAGGATAAAATGAATTTCACTTGGATGAACATGGGCTGATAAACAACAGCCAACATGGATTTATCAAAGGCAAATTGTGTGTGACTAACGTGATTAAGTTGTTTGATGAAATAATGGAGAGGGTTGATGAAGGTGGAAGCTGTGTATAAGGACTTTCAAGAGACGTTTGATTAAGTGCGGCGTAATAGACCTGTTAGCAAAATTAAAGCTCATGGGATTAAAGGAATGGCTACAAAATTGGCCAAGCGACAGAAAGCGGAGAGTTTTGGTGAAAGGTTGTTTTTCAGACTGGAGGGAAATGTGCAGTGTGTCCTCCAGGGGTCAGTATTAGGACCACTGCTCTTTTTGATACATATTAATGACCTGCTATAGGAGGCAAAATCTCAAAGATTGCAGATGACACAAATGTAATAAACGGTTACAGACTTCAGGAGGATATAGCCTGGAGAAATGCCCAGACATGGCAGATGCAAGTTAATGCAGAGAAATGTGAAGTATTTCATTTTGGAAGGAAGAATGAGGAGAGGCAAAATAAACTATATGGTAAAACTTTAAGGGGGTGAGGAACAGAGAGAGCTGGGGTTTACAAACACAAATCTTTGATGGTCGCAGGACAAGTTGATAAGGTTGTTAAGGCTTTATAAATAAAGACATAGAGGACAAAATCAGAAATGTTATTCCAAACCTTTATAAATCACTGGTTAGGCCCCAGCTGGAGTAGTGTGTCCAATTCTGGGCACCACACTTTAGGAAGGATGTCAAGACCTTGGAGAGGGTGCACAGGATGATATTAGGGATGTGGGACTTCACTTATGTGGAGAGACTAGAGAAGCTGAGATTGTTATCCAAGGGTATACAATATTCAGGAAAGATAGACTGAAAGGAAAAGGAGGTGGGGTAGCGTTGCTGGTTAAAGAGGAGATTAACGCAATAGTAAGGAAGGACATTAGCGTGGATGAGGTGGAATCTGTATGGGTAGAGCTGAGGGAACACCAACGGGCAGAAAACGCTAGTGGGAGTTGTGTACAGACCACCAAACAGTCATAGTGAGGTTGGGGATGGCATCAAACAGGAAATTAGGGATGCGTGCAATAAAGGTACAGCAGTTATCATGGGTGACTTTAATTTACATATAGATTGGGCTAAACAAACTGGTAGCAATGCAGTGGAGGAGGATTTCCTGGAGTGTATAAGGGATGGTTTTCTCGACCAATATGTCAAGGAACAAACTAGAGAGTTGGCCATCCTAGACTGGGTGTGGTGTAATGAGAGAGGATTCATTAGCAATCTTGTTGTGCGAGGCCCCTTGGGGAAGAGTGACAATAATATGATAGAATTCTTCATTAAAATGGAGAGTAACACAATTAATTCAGAGACTAGAGTCTTAAACTTAAAGAAAGGTAACTTCAACTATATGAGATGTGAATTGGCTAGGATAGACTGGCGAATGATACTTAAAGGGTTGATGATGAATAGGCAATGGCAGACATTTAAAGATCACATGGATGAACTTCAACAATTGTACATCCCTGTCTGGCGTAAAAATAAAACGGGGAAGGTGGCTCAACCGTGGTTTACAAGGGAAATTAGGGATAGTGTTCAATCCAAGGAAGAGGCATATAAATTGGCCAAAAAAAGCAGCAAACCTGAGGACTGGGAGAAATTTTGAATTCAGCAGAGGAGGATAAAGGGTTTAATTAGGAGGGAGGAAATAAAATATGAGAGTAAGCTTGCATGGAACATAAAAACTGACTGCAAAATCTTCTACAGATACGCGAAGAGAAAAAGATTAGTGAAGACAAATGTAGGTCCCTTACAGTCAGAATCAGGTGAATTTATAATGGGGAACAAAGAAATGGAAGACCAATTGAACAAATACTTTGGTTCTGTCTTCACTAAGGAAGACACAAATAACCTGCCGGAAATACTAGGGAACCGACGGTCTAGTGAGAAGGAGGAACTAAAGGAAATCCTTATTAATCAGCAAATTGTGTTAGGGAAATTGATGGGATTGAAGGCCGATAAATCCCCAGAGCCTGATAGTCTGCATCCCAGAGTACTTAAGGAAGCGGCCCTAGAAATAGTGGATGCATTGGTGGTCATTTTCCAACATTCTATAGACTCTGGATCAATTCCTTTGGACTGGACAGTAGTTAATGTAACCCCACGTTTTATAAAAAGGAGGGAGAGAGAAAACAGGGAATCAGCCTGACATCGGTGGTGGGGAAAATGTTGGATTCAATTTATTAAAGATGTAATAGCAGCGCATTTGGAAAGCAGTGACAGGATCGGTCCAAGTCAGCATGGATTTATGAAAGGGAAATCATGCTTGACAAATCTTCTAGAATTTTTTGAGGATGTAACTAGTAGAGTGGACAAGGGGGAGCCAATGGATATGGTGTATTTAGACTTTCAAAAGGCTTTTGACAAGGTCCCACACAAGAGATTAGTGCGCAAAATTAAAGCACATGGTATTGGGGGTAATGTACTGATGTGAATAGAGAACTGGTTGGCAGACAGGAAGCAAAGAGTAGGAATAAATGGGTCCCTTTCAGAATGGCAGGCAGTGACTAGTAGGGTCCCGCAAGGTTCAGTGCTGGGACTCCAGCTATTTACAACATACATTAATGATTTAGATGAAGGAATTGAATGTAATATCTCCAAGTTTGCAGATGACACTAAGCTAGGTGGCAGTGTGAGCTATGAGGAGGATGTTAAGAGGCTGTAGGGTGACTTGGACAGGTTAGGTGAGTGGGCAAATACATGGCAGATGCGGTATAATATAGATAAATGTGAGGTTACTCACTTTGGTGGTAAAAACAGGAAGGCAGATTATTATCTGAATGGTGACAGATTAGTAAAATGGGAGGTGCAACGAGACCTGGGTGTCATGGTACATCAGTCATTGAAAGTTGGCATGCAGGTACAGCAGGCGGTGAAGAATGCAAATGGCATGTTGGCCTTCATAGCGAGGGGATTTGAGTATAGGAGCAGGGAGGTCTTACTACAGTTGTACAGGGCCTTGGTGAGGTCACACCTTGAATATTGTGTACAATTTTGGGCTCCTAATCTGAGGAAGGACATTCTTGCTATGGAGGGAGCGCAGCGAAGGTTCACTAGACTGATTCCCAGGATGACAGGACTGACATATGAAGAAAGACTGAATCGACTAGGCTATATTCAGTGGAATTTAGAAGAATGAGAGGGGATCTCATAAAAATATGTAAAATTCTGATGGGATTGGACAGGTTAGATGCAGGAAGAATGTTCCCGATGTTAGGGAAGTCCAGAACCAGGGGTCACAGACTAAGGATAAGGGGTAAGCCATTTAGGACCGAGATGAGGAGAAACTTCTTCACTCAGAGTTGTGAGCATGTGGAATTCTCTACCACAGAAAGTTGTTGAGGCCAGTTTGTTAGATATATTCAAAAGGGAGTTACATGTGGCCCTTACGGCTAAAGGGATCAAGGGGAATGGAGAGAAAGCAGGAATGGGGTACTGAAGTTGCATGATCAGCCATGATCATATTGAATGGTGGTGCAGGCTCGAAGGGCCGAATGGCCTACTCCTGCACCTATTTTCTATGTTTCCTTAGAACAGAGAAGGTTAAGGGAAGATTACATGGAGGTGTTCAAAATTATGAAGCTTTTGATACAGCAGATAGGGTGAAAGTGTTTCTACTGGCAATTGGGTGGGTAACCAGAGGACACAGATTTAAGCTAATTCTCAAAAGATCCAGAGGGGAGAGGAGGAGTTTTTTTTTAACGCAGCGAGTCGTTATGATCTGGAATGCGCTGCCTGAAAGGGTGGCGGAAGCAGATTCAATAGTAGCCTTCAAAAGGGAACTGGATAAATACTTGAAAATGTGAAAATGAAAAATGTGCAGGGCAATGGGGAAAGAGCTGGGGGGCGGAGTGGGGGTGGGGGGAGTCGCGGTGGCGGGAGTCGCGGTGGCGGGAGTCACGGTGGCGGAAGTGGAATTAATTGGACAGTTCTGTCTTCACAGTTAATGTTTGACCTGAGGAACGGAAGGAGTTGTTACCTAATGCTGTCTGTGTGTACTTTGGCCATTCATTGATTGCGGTGGCAGCTTCAAGGAACCTACCAGTGGCAGTTTGCTCAGATAAGGGATGAACGGAGGCTCTGAGAGGGCCAGAGGCAAATTGCAATTAGGGAAAATAGAAACACGCTCTGATAGAAAATGAGTCACCTTTTTGATTGTGTATCCCCTAAAGCTCGTGTCTTGTATTGTTGTGTGGCCTATGGCAAGAGGTTCTCCGTTCCCAAAAGGAGGCAAAAGCAAAAGACAGAAAGGAGATGAGGAAAAGTGGAGGGCAGAGAAACCCAAGGCAAAGAACAAAAAGGGCCACTGTACAGCAAAATTCTAAAAGGACAAAGGGTGTTAAAAAAACAAGCCTGAAGGCTTTGTGTCTTAATGCAAGGAGTATCCGCAATAAGGTGGATGAATTAGCTGTGCAAATAGATGTTAACAAATATGATGTGATTGGGATTACAGAGACGTGGCTCCAGGATGATCAGGGCTGGGAACTCAACATCCAGGGGTATTCAACATTCAGGAAGGATAGAATAAAAGGAAAAGGAGGTGGGGTAGCATTGCTGGTTAAGGAGAAATTAAGGCAATAGTTCGGAAGGACATTAGCTTGGATGATGTGGAATCTATATGGGTAGAGCTGCAGAATACCAAAGGGCAAAAAACGTTAGTGGGAGTTGTGTACAGACCTCCAAACAGTAGTAGTGATGTTGGGGAGGGCATCAAACATGAAATTAGGGGTGCGTGCAATAAAGGTGCAGCAGTTATAATGGGTGACTTTAATATGCACATAGATTGGGTTAACCAAACTGGAAGCAATACGGTGGAGGAGGATTTCCTGGAGTGCATAAGGGACGATTTTTTAGACCAATATGTTGAGGAACCAACTAGGGGGGAGGCCATCTTAGACTGGGTGTTGTGTAATGAGAGAGGATTAATTAGCAATCTCGTTGTGCGAGGCCCCTTGGGGAAGAGTGACCATAATATGGTGGAATTCTGCATTAGGATGGAGAATGAAACAGTTAATTCAGAGACCATGGTCCAGAACTTAAAGAAGGGTAACTTTGAAGGTATGAGGCGTGAATTGGCTAGGATAGATTGGCGAATGATACTTAAGGGGTTGACTGTGGATGGGCAATGGCAGACATTTAGAGACCGCATGGATGAACTACAATAATTGTACATTCCTGTCTGGCGTAAAAATAAAAAAGAGAAGGTGGCTCAACCGTGGCTATCAAGGGAAATCAGGGATAGTATTAAAGCCAAGGAAGTGGCATACAAATTGGCCAGAAATAGCAGCGAACCCGGGGACTGGGAGAAATTTAGAACTCAGCAGAGGAGAACAAAGGGTTTGGTTAGGGCAGGGAAAATGGAGTACGAGAAGAAGCTTGCAGGGAACAGTAAGACGGATTGCAAAAGTTTCTATAGATATGTAAAGAGAAAAAGGTTAGTAAAGACAAACGTAGGTCCCCTGCAGTCAGAATCAGGGAAAGTCATAACGGGGAACAAAGAAATGGCGGACCAATTGAACAAGTACTTTGGTTCAGTATTCACTGAGGAGGACACAAACAACCTTCCGGATATAAAAGGGGTCGGAGGGTCTAGTAGGGAGGAGGAACTGAGGGAAATCCTTATTAGTCGGGAAATTGTGTTGGGAAAATTGATGGGATTGAAGGCCGATAAATCCCCAGGGCCTGATGGACTGCATCCCAGAGTACTTAAGGAGGTGGCCTTGGAAATAGTGGATGCATTGATAGTCATTTTCCAACATTCCATTGACTCTGGATCAGTTCCTATGGAGTGGAGGGTAGCCAATGTAACCCCACTTTTTAAAAAAGGAGGGAGAGAGAAAACAGGGAATTATAGACCGGTCAGCCTGACATCGGTAGTGGGTAAAATGATGGAATCAATTATTAAGGATTTCATAGCAGTGCATTTGGAAAGAGATGCTATGATAGGTCCAAGTCAGCATGGATTTGTGAAAGGGAAATCATGCTTGACAAATCTTCTGGAATTTTTTGAAGACGTTTCCAGTAGAGTGGACAAGGGAGAACCAGTTGATGTGGTATATTTGGACTTTCAGAAGGCTTTCGACAAGGTCCCACACAAGAGATTAATGTGCAAAGTTAAAGCACATGGGATTGGGGGTAGTGTGCTGACATGGATTGAGAACTGGTTGTCAGACAGGAAGCAAAGAGTAGGAGTAAATGGGGACTTTTCAGAATGGCAGGCAGTGACTAGTGGGGTACCGCAAGGTTCTGTGCTGGGGCCCCAGCTGTTTACACTGTATATTAATGATTTAGACGAGGGGATTAAATGTAGTATCTCCAAATTTGCGGATGACACTAAGTTGGGTGGCAGTGTGAGCTGCGAGGAGGATGCTATGAGGCTGCAGAGCGACTTGGATAGGTTAGGTGAGTGGGCAAATGCATGGCAGATGAAGTATAATGTGGATAAATGTGAGGTTATCCACTTTGGTGGTAATAACAGAGAGACAGACTATTATCTGAATGGTGACAGATTAGGAAAAGAGGAGGTGCAAAGAGACCTGGGTGTCATGGTACATCAGTCATTGAAGGTTGGCATGCAGGTACAGCAGGCGGTTAAGAAAGCAAATGGCATGTTGGCCTTCATAGCGAGGGGATTTGAGTACAGGGGCAGGGAGGTGTTGCTACAGTTGTACAGGGCCTTGGTGAGGCCACACCTGGAGTACTGTGTACAGTTTTGGTCTCCTAACCTGAGGAAGGACATTCTTGCTATTGAGGGCGTGCAGCGAAGGTTCACCAGACTGATTCCCGGGATGGCGGGACTGACCTATCAAGAAAGACTGGATCAACTGGGCTTGTATTCACTGGAGTTCAGAAGAATGAGAGGGGACCTCATAGAAACGTTTAAAATTCTGACGGGTTTAGACACGATAGATGCAGGAAGAATGTTCCCAATGTTGGGGAAGTCCAGAACCAGGGGACACAGTCTAAGGATAAGGGGGAAGCCATTTAGGACCGAGATGAGGAGGAATTTCTTCACCCAGAGAGTGGTGAACCTGTGGAATTCTCTACCACAGAAAGTAGTTGAGGCCAATTCACTAAATATATTCAAAAAGGAGTTAGATGAAGTCCTTACTACTAGGGGAATCAAGGGGTATGGTGAGAAAGCAGGAATGGGGTACTGAAGTTGCATGTTCAGCCATGAACTCATTGAATGGTGGTGCAGGCTAGAAGGGCTGAATGGCCTACTCTTGCACCTATTTTCTATGTTTCTATGTTTCTCTAAGTCTTTGAACCTCATGAATAACAGCGTTGACGTACAGCATATTGCTTTCATCCTCCATGGACGGGGCACAGAAAAAACCGATCACCTCGTCTATCTCCTTCTGACACTTCTCTGTAAAGCAAAAGAGAAAAGTCTACAAGAATAACAGTTGATGTCTGGTGCACAACATAAGAACATAAGAAATAGGAGCGGGAGTAGGCCCTATGGCCCATCGAGCCTGATCTGCCATTCAATAAGATCATGGCTTATCATTGACCTCAACGCCATTTTCCCGTCTGATCTCCATATCCTTTGATTCCCTTCAACTCTAAAAATCTCTCTATCTCTGCCTTGAATATATTCAGAGACATCCACATCCCTCGAGGGCAGAGAATTCCAATCATTCACAACCCTCTGAGTGAAGAAATTCCTCCTCATCTCTGTCTTAAATAGCATTCCCCTTATCCTGAGACTGTGCCCACCTAGTTCTAGACTCTCCAGCCAGGGCAAACAACCTCTCAACAGCTACCCTGTTAATCCCCTTCAGAATCTTGTATGTTTCAATGAGATCACCTCTGATTCTTCTAAACTCCAAAGAGTATAGGCCCATTCTACACAATTTCTCATCATAAGACAGCCCTCTCATAGAAACATAGAAAATAGGTGCAGGAGTAGGCCATTCAGCCCTTCTAGCCTGCACCGCCATTCAATGAGTTCATGGCTGAACATGAAACTTCAGTACCCCCTTCCTGCTTTCTCGCCATACCCCTTGATCCCCCGAGTTGTAAGGACTTCATCTAACTCCCTTTTGAATATATTTAGTGAATTGGCCTCAACTATTTTCTGTGGTAGAGAATTCCACAGGTTCACCACTCTCTGGGTGAAGAAGTTTCTCCTCATCTCGGTCCTAAATGGCTTACCCCTTATCCTTAGACTGTGACCCCTGGTTCTGGACTTCCCCAACATTGGGAACATTCTTCCTGCATCCAACCTGTCCAAACCCGTCAGAATTTTAAACGTTTCTATGAGGTCCCCTCTCACTCTTCTGAACTCCAGTGAATACAAGCCCAGTTGATCCAGTCTTTCTTGATAGGTCAGTCCCACCATCGCGGGAATCAGTCTGGTGAATCTTTGCTGCACTCCCTCAATAGCAAGAATGTCCTTCCTCAAGTTAGGAGACCAAAACTGTACACAATACTCCAGGTGTGGCCTCACCAAGGCCCTGTACAACTGTAGCAACACCTCCCTGCCCCTGTACTCAAATCCCCTCGCTATGAAGGCCAACATGCCATTTGCTTTCTTAACCGCCTGCTGTACCTGCATGCCAACCTTCAATGACTGATGTACCATGACACCCAAGTCTTGTTGCACCTTCCCTTTTCTTAATCTGTCACCATTCAGATAATAGTCTGTCTCTCTGTTTTTACCACCAAAGTGGATAACCTCACATTTATCCACATTATACTTCATCTGCCATGCATTTGCCCACTCACCTAACCTATCCAAGTCACTCTGCAGCCTTATAGCATCCTCCTCACAGCTCACACTGCCACCCAACTTAGTGTCATCCGCAAATTTGGAGATACTACATTTAATCCCCTCGTCTAAATCATTAACGTACAATGTAAACAGCTGGGGCCCCAGCACAGAACCTTGCGGTACCCCACTAGTCACTGCCTGCCATTCTGAAAAGTCCCCATTTACTCCTACTCTTTGCTTCCTGTCTGACAACCAGTTCTCAATCCACGTCAGCACACTACCCCCAATCCCATGTGCTTTAACTTTGCACATTAATCTCCTGTGTGGGACCTTATCGAAAGCCTTCTGAAAGTCCAAATATACCACATCAACTGGTTCTCCTTTGTCCACTTTACTGGAAACATCCTCAAAAAATTCCAGAAGATTTGTCAAGCATGATCTCCCTTTCACAAATCCATGCTGACTTGGACCTATCATGTCACCATTTTCCAAATGCGCTGCTATGACATCCTTAATAATTGATTCCATCATTTTACCCACTACTGATGTCAGGCTGACCGGTTTATAATTCCCTGCTTTCTCTCTCCCTCCTTTTTTAAAAAGTGGGGTTACATTGGCTACCCTCCACTCGATAGGAACTGATCCAGAGTCAATGGAATGTTGGAAAATGACTGTCAATGCATCCGCTATTTCCAAGGCCACCTCCTTAAGTACTCTGGGATGCAGTCCATCAGGCCCTGGGGATTTATCGACCTTCAATCCCATCAATTCCCCATCACAATTTCCCGACTAATAAAGATTTCCCTCAGTTCCTCCTCCTTACTAGACCCTCTGACCCCTTTTATATCCGAAAGGTTGTTTGTGTCCTCCTTAGTGAATACTGAACCAAAGTACTTGTTCAATTGGTCTGCCATTTCTTTGTTCCCCGTTATGACTTTCCCTGATTCTGACTGCAGGGGACCTACGTTTGTCTTTACTAACCTTTTTCTCTTTACATACCTATAGAAACTTTTGCAATCCGCCTTAATGTTCCCTGCAAGCTTCTTCTCGTACTCCATTTTCCCTGACCTAATCAAACCCTTTGTCCTCCTCTGCTGAGTTCTAAATTTCTCCCAGTCCCCAGGTTCGCTGCTATTTCTGGCCAATTTGTATGCCACTTCCTTGGCTTTAATACTATCCCTGATTTCCCTAGATAGCCACGGTTGAGCCACCTTCCCTTTTTTATTTTTACGCCAGACAGGAATGTACAATTGTTGTAATTCATCCATGCGGTCTCTAAATGTCTGCCATTGCCCATCCACAGTCAACCCCTTAAGTATCATTCGCCAATCTATCTTAGCCAATTCACGCCTCATACCTTCAAAGTTACCCTTCTTTAAGTTCTGGACCATGGTCTCTGAATTAACTGTTTCATTCTCCATCCTAATGCAGAATTCCACCATATTAGGGTCACTCTTCCCCAAGGTGCCTCACGCAATGAGATTGTTAATTAATCCTCTCTCATTACACAACACCCAGTCTAAGATGGCCTCCCTCCTAGTTGGTTCCTCGACATATTGGTCTAGAAAACCATCCCTTATGCACTCCAGGAAATCCTCCTCCACCGTATTGCTTCCAGTTTGGCTAGCCCAATCTATGTGCATATTAAAGTCACCCATTATAACTGCTGCACCTTTATTGCATGCACTCCTAATTTCCTGTTTGATGCCCTCCCCAACATCCCTATTACTGTTTGGAGGTCTGTACACAACGCCTACTAACGTTTTTTGCCCTTTGGTGTTCTGCAGCTCTACCCATATAGATTCCACATCATCCAAGCTAATGTCTTTCCTAACTATTGCATTAATCTCCTCTTTAACCAGCAATGCTACCCCACCTCCTTTTCCTTTTATTCTATCCTTCCTGAATGTTGAATACCCCTGGCTGTTGAGTTCCCAGCCCTGATCATCCTGGAGCCACGTCTCTGTAATCCCAATCACATCATATTTGTTAACATCTATTTGCACAGTTAATTCATCCACCTTATTGTGGATACTCCTTGCATTAAGACACAAAGCCTTCAGGCTTGCTTTTTTAACACCCTTTGTCCTTTTAGAATTTTGCTGTACAGTGGCCCTTTTTGTTCTTTGCCTTGGGTTTCTCTGCCCTCCACTTTTCCTCATCTCCTTTCTGTCTTTTGCTTTTGCCTCATTTTTGTCTCCCTCTGTCTCCCTGCATAGGTTCCCATCCCCCTGCAATATTAGTTTAACTCCTCCCCAACAGCACTAGCAAACACTCCCCTTAGGACATTGGTTCCGGTCCTGCCCAGGTGCAGACCGTCCGGTTTGTACTGGTCTCACCTCCCCCAGAACCGGTTCCAATGCCCCAGGAATTTGAATCCCTCCCTGCTGCACCACTGCTCAAGCCACGTATTCATCTGCGCTATCCTGCGATTCCTACTCTGACTAGCACGTGGCACTGGTAGCAATCCCGAGATTACTACTTTTGAGGTCCTACTTTTTAATTTAGCTCCTAGCTCCTTAAATTCTTTTCGTAGGACCTCATCCCTTTTTTTAACCTATGTCGTTGGTACCAATGTGCACCACGACAACTGGCTGTTCTCCCTCCCATTTCAGAATGTCCTGCACCCGCTCCGAGACATCCTTGACCCTTGCACCAGGGAGGCAACATACCATCCTGGAGTCTCGGTTGCGACGGCAGAAACGCCTATCTATTCCCCTCACCATCGAATCCCCTATCACTATCGCGCTCCCAATCTCAGGAATCAATGTAGTGAACCTCCGTTGTACCGCCTCCAAGGTAAGTATTATCCTTCCTTAGATAAGGAGACCAAAACTGCACAGTACTCCAGGTGTGGTCTCACCAAGGCCCTGCACAATTGCACCAAGACTTCCTTACTCTTATTCTCCCACCTGCTTGCAATAAAGGACAACATGCCATTTGCCTTCTTTATTGCTTGCTGTACCTGCATGCTAGTTTTCTGTGTTTCTTGCACAAGGACGTCCAAATCTCTCTTTATACCAACATTTAAAAGTTTCTCACCAGTAAAAAAATATTCTGTTTTTCTATTCTTTCTAACAAAGTGAATAACCTGACATTTCCTTACATTATACTCCATCTGCTACCTTACAGCCCACTCACTTTGTCTATCTATATCCCTTTGTGTTCGCCTCACAGCTTACTGTCCCACATAGCTTGATATCATCAGCAAACTTGGATATGTACACTCCGTCTCTTCATCTAGGTCATTAATATAGATTGTAAATAGCTGAGGCCACAGCACTGATCCCACTAGTTACAGCCGGCCAACCTGAAAAAGACCCGTTTATCCCTACTCTCTGTTTTCTGTCCATTAATCAATCCTCTATCCATACTATTACATTACCTCCAATCCCATGAGCCCTTATCTTGTGTAATAATCTTTTATGTGGCACCTTATTGAATGCCCTTTGGAAATCCAAATGTACTACATTCATTGGTTTCCCATTATCTACCCTCTAATAAATTTGTCAAAAACGATTTCCCTTTCATAAAACCACGTTGAGTCCACCTAATCATGTTATGACTATATAAGTACCTGATACCACTTCCTTAACAATGGATTCCAGCATTTTCCCATGACTGATGTCAGGCTAACTGGCCTGTAGTTCCCTGTTTTCTCTCTCCCTCCTTTCATGAATAGCAGTGTTACATTTGCTACCTTCCAATCCGTTCTGGAATCTAGGGAATTTTGGAAAATCAAAACCAATGCATCCACTGTCTCTGCAGCCACCTCTTATGGGACCCAAGTTTCCACATGATTTGCGCCTGATTTTTAGGAGCAACTGGTGGAGAACGGACTATCTTAGAAATCGCAATTCTCCACATTTTTTTTTCTGCAGTTCTAGTCAGGTAGAACAGTTCCACTTTGGAACAGAATTTTTTCTTCCACAGTGAAAATGTACTCCAAACTAACTTAGAATGGAGCAAGTGAAGTTTTTTGTAGAACTGAAAAAACCTTGTCTACACATTAAAAAATCAGGCGCAGGTTACAAATTAGGCGTCCAGAACGAGGTGGGGGGGGGGGGGGGGGAGAAGGGAAGTCACTAAATTCTATAATAAATCCTTATTTATACTTCTACAAATATTATACAAATAAATCCAACCTGAATAAACATTTATAAGCAAAGAAAAGATTAAATAAACCATCTTCCTACCTGTGTGAAAGTGCTTCAGCCAGGGAGAATTCTGCAGGCGTTCGTTCCCGCGGGGTGGCGGGGAGGAGAAAGCCGTCCGTTCCCGCGGGGGGGGGGGGGGAGGAGGAGAAAGCCATTCGTTCCCGCGGGGGTGGGGTAGGATAGGAGAAAGCCGTTTGTTCCCGCGGGGGGGGGAGGAGAAAGCCGTCCGTTCCCGCGGGGGGGGGGGGGAGGAGAAAGCCGTTTGTTCCCGACGGCGGGGGGGGGGGAGGGAAACGGCTGCCTCAACTTTCTGAGGCTTCCTGCGGCCGTCTCCGTGCTGATGTGCTGATGGCAATGTGCTTTTATTAAAAAATGTTCAAAAATTAAACAGCTACAAAGAACTACAAAAATGGCCGAGTGCCAATGTTTCCTTCACACTGAGCATGCGCGAACACTCCAACGCGCACGCGCAGCGTTGCCGGCAGGAAAAAAACTAATTTAAATAGTACCCGCCCCCTTCCACTTACAAAATCGGCACGAGTGTAGGCTCTGCCCCCCTGGGCGCCGCGCCAAACAGACAAGGAGCTGCAGGGCGCTCCAGAATCGCGCGTTTTTTTTCCGGCGCCATTTTAGGCGCGAAGAACGGGCGCCTAGCTCGGAGGGGCGCCCGTTTTTTATCATGTGGAAACTTGGGCCCTTAGAACCCTAGGATGTAGGCAGTCAGGTCCAGGGGATTTGTTGGCTTTTAGTCCCATTAGTTTCTCAAGTACCTTTTCCCTACTTATATTAATTACATTAAGTTCCTCACCCTCTTTAGATCCTTGGTTCCCCACCATTTTAGGTATGCATTTTGCGTCTTCTATTGTGAAGACAGATACAAAATGTTTGTTTAATGTTTCTGCCATTTCCTTATTCCCCACAATAATTAAGGGCCCAATGTTTACTTTTGCTACTATTTTCCTTTTTACATACTTGTAGAAGCTCTTACAATCTGTTTTTATATTTCTTGCTAGTTTTCTCTCATGTTCTTTTTTTTCCCTTTTCATCAATTTTTTGGTCACCCTTTGCTGGTTTCTGAAGCTCAGGCTTACTACTATTCTTTACAATATTATAGGCTTCTGCTTTCAATCTAATGCTATCCTTAACTTCTTTATTTGCCACAGATCGATCACTTTTCCTGTGGAGTTTTTGTTTCTCAATGGAATGTATTTTTGTTGAGAATTATGAAATATTTCTTTAAATGCTAGCCACCGCTTATCTATTCCCATAACTTTTAATCTATTTTTCCAATCTACCTTAGCCAACTCACCCTTCATACTTATGTAATTGGCTTTATTTAAGTTTAAGACTCTAGTTTTGGACTTGGGCAAGTCACTCTCAAACGTAATGTGAAATTCTATCGTATTATGATCACTCTGCCCCAGTGGATCTTTTACTATGAGATTGCTAATTAACCCTGTCCCTCAAATTGATAATTATGTGTTCAGTGTACGTTGATGATTTTGTCAAGGTCAAATCTTTGGGAAAGTTGGGATTGTTAGAGCAAAGAAGGTTAAGGGGACATTTAATAGAGGTGTTCACAATTACGAGGGGTTTTGCTAGAGTAGATAGAGAGAAACGCTTTCACTGGTGGAGAAGTCGGGAATCAACGGACAGAGATTGAAAATAATTAGCAAAAGAACCAGAGGAGATGAAGAGAATTTTATTTATATAATGAGCTGTTATAATCTGGAATGCACTACCTGAAAGGGCGGTGGAAGAAGATTCAATAGTAACTTTCAAAAGGGTTATATAACTTTAAAAGCAACAATTTGCAGGGCTACGGGGAAAGAATAAGGAAGTGGGACTAAATGGGCCGCTCTTTCAAAGAGCCAGCACAAGCACAATGGGCCGAATGGCCTCCTTCACTCACTGCATATGAAAACATTCTGCTCATCTCCCCCTTTTTTGTCATTGTGTGCTCTGATATCGTCAGTGGGACATTGTACCCATAACTCACTATGATCACTCTGCCCCAGAGGATCCTTTACCATGAGATTTCTAATTAACCCTGCATAAATAAAATGCTCCTCACCTCCTCTGGTTCTTTTGTCAATTATCTTCACTCAGTGTCCGCTGGTTACCGACTTCTCCGCCAGTGGAAAGAATTTCTCTCTATTATGTGGCTGGAAAGATTTAATATTGCTGCAGGGCATACTGTAGAGGAAATGACTGCTCCCGAAGTCTCTCCAAACAGCAGTTGCAAAGCATAAAACAGAGCAACATGAGAGGACGGAGGCTCACTGAAAGATGGTGAAAAGCCTTCCTTTATTACGCTTACTATGATGGGCAATTTAGTAGAATGGCCACCCCCTTTAAGTCGGAGGCCTGGCTGTACCTTGTATCTCTGGATAAGCCATCATGTATAGAATGCCCCATTGGAGAGTCGTTGATGTAGTTTCAGTTCCAGCTACAAATAGATCGTTGACATTATGGAGTAGGTTCCCCTCCGTCAAACAAGAATCAGGAGAGTTCCTTTCCTGCAAAATAAATGTTATTGTTCCGTCAAATACTGAACAACACCAAACTATCAGCCAACCCTCGCTCCCGGCCGAGGTGATGGCACACTTAAGGGAGAGCGCGATGCAGTGGGTTAGAACGTGAGATAAACTCCAGGGTAATTCAGCCCATTGAAGCTTGTCCCACTGGTATGAGAATTGCAAACACCCCTAATCATCGAGTCACAGGATTAAACCACACAGAGGGAGGCCATTCAGTCCATCAAGCCTGTGCTGGCTCTTTGAAAAGAGCTGTCCAATTAGTCCCACTCTGACCCTCCCCCCACCCCCCCTCCAGGTTTTTCCCCGTAGCCCTGCAAATTTTTCCTTTCTAAGTCTTTATCCAATTCCCTGTTGAAAGTTACTATTGAATCTGATTCCACCACCCTTTCAGGCAGCGCATTCCAGATCACAATAACTCGCTGTATGAAATGTTCTTTTTTTTCCTCACATCGCCTCTGGTTCTTTTGCCAATCATCTGAAATCCGTGACCTCTGCTCACTCACTCTTCTGCCACTAATGTCTTTGTCTCCACAGCCTTATCTGGTAAATTATTTTGTGCGCATGCAAAATGATTGGTAAATTCCAGCTTCTGTTTTATAGTCAGGTGTAACTCAGCCTCTATAATGGGAACACCTTGTACTCATGCAATAGCAGGCCTGCAGCCTCCAGCCCCACTACCCCGGATCCTGTGGGACTTCTGCCAACCCTATTTGCTGGCTTGTTGAGCTCCTTGTATGTTGCTGGGGGCGGTGGAAACGAGTGGAGACGATGCACGACTTCTTGATGTCCCCTTTCCCCATTGCCCGCCAGCTCCACAATCTCAGGCCGTCACCACAGCACTTTTATAGAATCGGCTTTGCAGTCACATTGTAGCTGGTGTGAATTGGAAGTGATTTGATTGTATCTCCCGCCCGGAGCTGGCTCTCACACGCCTTGCCTCAATATGATTTGGACCCTTGCCCTGTCGCTTTTCGCATGGGCCAGCGCCAGCGGAGTCTTCTTAAATTTCTTGTTGACAGTGTCCAACACGTGTAGTGGGCTGTTCGCGTTGGCACCACCGTGCCCACCATAAGTGGTAGGACTGTTACTCTCTGAGGGCATTACAGTGAAGGTGAAGCTCATCAGGAATGCGTAGTGGGCTACCAGTTGGGTTCACAATGCCAAAAGGGAGGTGCCAACGTGAAGAGCAGAATATCAACGGTACTGGAGCTGCCAGAACATTTGGCAGGAGATCATTGAGGGGGAAAAGCGTCCTGAAGGTCAAAGGCCATCCCCCACTGAAGACCTCCCACCAAGACCTTCAGCACCTACAGCGGGTAAGTGCTCAGGGTCAGAATGGAGGCAACAGAGGCCACCACAAAGTCACCTTCCACGGGGGTATCTTAGGGACATTGCGAGGGTTCATCGCCACCTGCCCCATGAGAAGCGGCAGTAATACAGGCAGATGGATGGAAAACTGCCAGGGAGTGGTGCCGCCCCTCCCCACCCTCCCCGTCGTCATTTACCTGCGGAGGTCTTGGCAGCAGAGGTTGAGGGAGCGAAACAGGGTTCAGGCGGAGAATCCTCTTCACTCGCATTCCCTTTATTCTCCACCCCTATCCCACTACTGTAACGACAGCTTGTGCTGGTTTTCCCACCTACCAGTAACTGGGCGAAGGCTAACTGAAGGGAGATAAACATTTCAGGTCATTGCTCTGATCTGGGCTCAAACAAGGCTTTCGGATGTGAAAGGTCAAGAAACAATGCTTTAGTCGATCGCAACGTACAGACCCACCAACAAAATGAAATACTTCAGTAAGCACTGTGCTCACCTTTTCCATTTCCAGTAAATAGGCATCGCGGATCTCTTCATCATTCAGCGTGTCTTTGTGCTGGTTAATGAAATCCTGAAGCACGGCATCACTTAAGTCATGGTTTTCAAATATCGCCCGAACAGGCGCTGGGAAATAGCAAATGAAGGGAGCTACGGAATAAACCTAGCAGAAAACACAGGAGGATCACGTCAATGTTGCCTGTAAGCTGCGCTTTGTTCTGCGTGGCCTGTTTCATTTAACGTGCAGTCCTTTAAATTTTTGTGCATGCGCAGTATTACAATGTAAAAGCGACCTGCACAGAACCTTATCATAGAAGCAGACAAAAGTTACTTGTAATGGAAGGATTACGACACAGTAAGAGGTCATTCGGCCCATCTTGTCCGTACCGGTCGAAAATTACCCAGCCGAATCCCACCTTCCAGCACTAGGTCCATAGCCCTGTAAGTGCACATCCAAGTACCTTTTAAATGTGATGAGGGTTTCTGCCTCTACCACCCTTTCAGGCAGCGAGTTCCAGACCCCTACCACCCTCTGGGTGAAATTTATTTTCCTCATCTCCCTTCTAATCCTTCTACCAACTATTTTAAATCTATGCCCCCTGGTTATTCACCCCTCTGCTAAGGGAAATAGGTCCTTTCCATCCACTCTATCTAGGTCCCTCATAATTTTATACGCCTCAATAAAATCTCCCCTCAGCCTCTTCTGTTCCAAAGAAAATAACCCCAGCCTATCCAATATTTCCTCATAGCTGAAATTTTCCAATCCTGGCAATATCCTCATAAATCTCCTCTCTAGTGCAATCACATTTTTCCTGTAATGTGGTGACCAGAACTGTACGCAGTACTCAAGCTGTGGCCTAACTAATGTTTTATACAGTTCTAGCATAACCTCCTAGCTCTTGTATTCTATGCCTCAGTTAAAAAAGGAAAGCATTCCGAATGCCTTTTTAACTACCTTATCGATCACAGGGTTGGGGGTAATATATTAGAATGGAGAGAGGATTGGCTAACTAATAGAAAACAGAGAGTTGGGATAAATGGGTCATTTTCCGGTTGGAAAACAGTAACTAGTGGGGTGCCACAGGAATCTGTGCTGGGGCCTCAACTATTTACAATCTATATTAATGACTTGGATGAATGGACAGAGTGTAATGTAGCCAAGTTTGCTGATGATACAAAGCAAATTGTGAGGAGGACACAAAAAATCTGCAAAGGGATATAGACAGGCTAAGTGAGTGGGCAAAAATGTGGCAGATGGAGTATAATGTGGGAAAGTGTGAGGTTATCCACTTTGGCAGAAAAAAATAGAAAAGCAAATTATAATTTAAATGGAGAAAAATTGCAAAGTGCTGCAGTACAGAGGAACCTGGGGGTCCTTGTGCATGAAACACAAAAAGTTAGTATGCAGGTACAGCAAGTGATCAGGAAGGCAAATGGAATGTTGGTCTTTATTGCAAGGGGGATACAGAGTATAAAAATAGATGTCCTGCTACAACTGTACAGGGTATTGGGGTGAGACTACACCTGGAGTACTCTGTATATTTTTGGTCTCCTTATTTCAGGAGGGATATACTTGCATTGGAGGCTGTTCATGGAAGGTTCACTCGGTCGATTCCTGAGATGAGGGGTTTGACTTATGAAGATAGGTTGAGTAGGTTAAGCCTATACACATTGGAGTTCAGAAGAATGAGAGGGGATCTTATTGAAACATAAGATACTGAGGGGGCTCGACAAGGTGGATGCAGAGAGGATGTTTCCACTCATAGGGGAAACTAAAACTCAATGACATAGTCTCAGAATAAGTTCCTTCCTTCCTCTCCCTCCCTGTCCAGACTGCGGGCGGTTATCAAAGTGTACTGTCTGAGCCCTAATTTATTGCCTCTTCAAGTTCCTATGGTCCAGTTTCTATGAACCAGATTTTTGACATCTGTATCCCTATTTTAATAAGGATGTTCCCTTGTCCTTGAGGAAAGGAAGTCCGTTTCTTTTACCTGTACCCATAGTGTTGTCTGAATCTTCATGTTCTCATCAATCAGTTCTATCAGTCGCGTGAATGTCTTGTCGTCATAATGGAAATGCTTCCCAAAAACCACTGAGCAAATCACGTTGGATACAGCACTGGTGATTTTAGAATTGGGATTAAAGGGTTGACCTGTACAAAAAGAGAAAGAAGTGGGTGAATGTGAGGGAGCAAAGGTGGACTCTGCCATGGAGAAGTGGCTGCCCAGGTGATGTAGGGTTTTAATCTTGTAATATATGCACCTGTGAGTATGCTCACGGGTTTGTTGAGTTAGGATGCCATCAGCCGGTCCAGGCAGCGGGCGGTCGAGGGGGTCGTTCAGCCTGACTGCCTGCCTCTCTTCCGCGCGTACATCCGGGCCAGGGTGTCCCTGGAGATGGAGCACGCGGTGTCCACCGGTACGTTCGCGGCCTTCTGCGAGAGGTGGGTGCCGGAGGGGCTGGAGTCCATCGTTACCCCCGGCAACCAAATTTTAATTTTAATTTATATGTTTTAAAGTTTAATTTGTTTTAATTGCTGGGTTTTTAGTGTCACCCTCCCCTTTTATAGGGGGCACTTGCAAATTATATGATTTTAATGCCCCAAAAAAAATCACAAAAGAAAAAAAAACACAAATTTTTTTTTTTAAAAAGAGGGCAGTTATAAGTGTCTGGAGTGTCCCTGGGGGGCACTCAATCTAATGTTTATTTTGTACCCCCCCCAAAAGAGTTGTTGAGTTAGGAGTGACTTAGCTAGTCATGTGATGTTCACAAGACTCAATACAACTCCAGCCAGTTGGATTTGGAGGGATCCACGATGAGGCAGGTGGTTGTGAGCCTGGTGAATGAATTGGTAGTGTGATTGTTAAACTTTTGCTAATAAACCAACTAGTTCTTAATAGCAATGTGTTGCTATGAATTCTTAAGCATATAACCATGAAGCAAATACATTACAATTTAGAAGCAATGCATCTTTAATTTTTCTTTTCGTGCACGGTCCTTTAAATTGGCTCCATTCAAATTTTCGCGCATGCCGATTTATTCCATTTACAAGCAGCTGAGTGGCCTGTGTAGGACCTCCAAATTGCTGCACGACCTCACAGCTTAGTGGGAACCTCGTTTAGGAACTGTTCCCTGCTCATGAGAATCAGCTGATATTTAGAGTGGCACTTGTCCAAATCATTTTCCATTGATTTCGAATCTGTGACCTCTAGTTGTTGACAACAGAGGGATATTTTTTTCCCCTATTTACTCTATCAAATCCCCTCTCATCTTCTTGAAAACCTCTATTAGGTCACCTCTTAACCTTCTCTGTTTTAAGGAGAACAGGCCCTAACTTTTCCAACCTCTCCTCATAACTGAAGTCGCTCATCCCTGGTAACATCCTGGTAAACAATTGTACATCCCTGTCTGGCGTAAAAATAAAACAGAGAAGGTGGCTAACAAGGGAAAATAGGGATAGTGTTAAATCCAAGGAGGAGGCATATAAATTGGCCAGAAAAAGCAGCAAACCTGAGGATTGGGAGAAATTTAGAATTCAGCAGAGGAGGAGGACAAAGGGTTTAATTAAGAGGGGGAAAATAGAGTGTGAGTGTGAGAGTAAGCATGCAGGGAACATAAAAACCGACTGCAAAAACTTCGATAGATATGTGAAGAGAAAAAGATTAGTGAAGACAAATGTAGGTCCCTTGCAGTCAGAATCAGATGAATTTATAATGGGGAACAAAGAAATGGAAGACCAATTGAACAAATACTTTGGTTCGTTTTCATTAAGGAAGACACAAATAACCTTCCGGAAATACTAGGGGACTGAAGGTCTAGCAAGAAAGAGGAACTGAAGGAAATCTTTATTAGTCAGGAAATTGTGTTAGGGAAACTGATGGGATTGAAAGCCGATAAATCCCCAGGGCCTGATAGTCTGCATCCCAGAGTACTTAAGGAAATGGTCCTAGAAATAGTGGATGCGTTGGTGGTCATTTTCCAACATTCTATAGACTCTGGATCAGTTCCAATGGATTGGAGGGTAGCTAATGTAACCTCACTTTTTAAAAAAGGAGGGAGAGAGAAAACAGGGAATTATAGACCGGTTAGCCTGACATCAGTAGTGGGGAAAATGTTGGAATGATGTAATAGCAGGGCATTTGGAAAGCAGTGACAGGATCGGTCCAAGTCAGCATGGATTTATGAAAGGGAAATCATGCTTGACAAATCTTCTAGAATTTTTTGAGGATGTAACTAGTAGAGTGGACAAGGGAGAACCAGTGGATGTAATGTATTTGGACTTTCAAAAGGCTTTTGACAAGGTCCCACACGAGAGATTAGTGTGCAAAATTAAAGCACACGGTATTGGGGTAATGTATTGACGTGGATAGAGAACTGGTTGGCATACAGGAAGCAAAGAGTAGGAATAAATGGGCCCTTTTCAGAATGGCAGGCAGTGACTAGTGGGGTACCGCAAGGTTCAGTGCTGGGACCCAGCTATTTACAATATACATTAATGATTTAGACGAAGGAATTGCATGTAATATCTCCAAGTTTGCAGATGACACGAAGCTGGGTGGCAGTGTGAGCTGTGAGGAGGATACTAAGAAGCTGCAGGGTGACTTGGACAGGTTAGGTGAGTGGGCAAATTCAAGGCAGATGCAGTATAATGTGGATAAATGTGAGGTTATCCACTTTGGTGGCATAAACAGGAAGGCAGAATATTACCTGAATGGTGACAGATTAGGAAAAGAGGAGCTGCAACGAGACCTGGGTGTCCTGGTACATCAGTCATTGAAAGTTGGCATGCAGGTACAGCAGGCTGTGAAGAAGGCAAATGGCATGTTGGCCTTCATTGCGAGAGGATTTGTGTATAGGAGCAGGGAGGTCTTACTGCAGTTGTACAGGGCCTTGGTGAGGGCACACCTTGAATATTGTGTACAGTTTTGTACTAATCTGAGGAAGTACATTCTTGCTATTGAGGGAGTGCAGCGAAGGTTCACTAGACTGATTCCCTGGATGGCAGGACTGACATCTAGGCTTATATTCAGTGGAATTTAGAAGAATGAGAGGGGATCTCATAGAAACATATAAAATTCTGACGGGATTGGACAGGTTAGATCCAAGAAGAATGTTCCCGATGTTGGGGAAGTGCAGAACCAGGGGTCACAGTCTAAGGATAAGGGGTAAGCCATTTAGGACCGAGATGAGGAGAAACTTCTTCACTCAGAGTTGTGAGCATGTGGAATTCTCTACCACAGAAAGTTGTTGAAACCAGTTCATTAAATATATTCAAAAGGGAGTTAGATGTGGCCCTTACGGCTAAAGGGATCAAGTGGTATGGAGAGAAGGCAGGAATGGGGTACTGAAGTTGCATGATCAACCATGATCATATTGAATGGTGGTGCAGGCTCGAAGGGCCAAATAGCCTACTCCTGCACCTATTTTCTATTTTTCTATGTTTGTAAACCTGCCCTGTACCCTTTCTAATAATGCTTTTATATCTTACTGAAGTGGGATTCCCAAAATATTTATTTTAATTTTTTTATCATTCGTTCATGGGGTTGTCCATGAGAGTCCTAATGTTCCACGTCCCGAACTTCATGTTAACAGAGTGGAAGATGCCTGTGCGCGAGTTCTTTTAACGTGGGGTCATCGTTGCACACCGGCAACCACATGGACTTAGCTGAGCAAGGTCTTGATCCAGTGGCAAGGGGGTCCAAGACGACTGGAGACCAGATACTGCTATATGGGCCTAGTTGCCTCGGCGAGATGTTGGCCGCAGGCTTGGTGCTGGGTAGCGTCCTTGGTGGTAGGTGATCTGAGGTCTGGTTGGGGGCAGGCATTGGGAGGGTCAGTGGCCCACCGGGGTTCAGGGTGGGAGGGGAACGGGGGTCACAGTCATGGTACTCACCACGTGTTGGATGAGGAGAAGAGGGCAGGTTATCAGTGGGGAAGGAGAGCTCCAGCTGTTGCTAATGGAGGAGGAGAGGCCAGTAGCCGATGTAGGAGAGGCGGACCTGGTCGTCGTTGAGGAGGACTTCGTCTGTCGCCACGAGAAGTCCAGCCGTCATCGGGGAGGTCCAGACTGCTGTTGCCGGAGGTGTTCCGATTGCAGCTGGGCGGGGCGGGGGGGGGGGGGGGGCGGTGGCAGGGTGGAGACCCGATAGTCAGGTCCAGGTCGAGGACGCCGCCTTCGGGGGTCGCCGGAGGTCGTCCAGATACAGCAGGAGGCCCAGTCACCGTCACCGTACTTTGGTTCGGTATTCACGAAGGAGGACACGAACAACCTTCCGGTTATAAAAGGGGTCGGGGGGTCTAGTAAGGAGGAGGAACTGAGGGAAATCCTTATTAGCCGGGAAATTGTGTTGGGGAAATTGATGGGATTGAAGGCCGATAAATCCCCAGGGCCTGATGGACTGCATCCCAGAGTACTTAAGGAGGTGGCCTTGGAAATAGTGGATGCATTGACAGTCATTTTCCAACATTCCATTGACTCTGGATCAGTTCCTATGGAGTGGAGGGTAGCCAATGTAACCCCACTTTTTAAAAAAGGAGGGAGAGAGAAAACAGGGAATTATAGACCGGTCAGCCTGACATCGGTAGTGGGTAAAATGATGGAATCAATTATTAAGGATGTCATAGCAGTGCATTTGGAAAGAGGTGACATGATAGGTCCAAGTCAGCATGGATTTGTGAAAGGGAAATCATGCTTGACAAATCTTCTGGAATTTTTTGAGGATGTTTCCAGTAGAGTGGATAAGGGAGAACCAGTTGATGTGGTATATTTGGACTTTCAGAAGGCGTTCGACAAGGTCCCACACAAGAGATTGATGTGCAAAGTTAGAGCACATGGGTTTGGGGGTAGTGTACTGACATGGATTGAGAACTGGTTGTCAGACAGGAAGCAAAGAGTAGGAGTAAATGGGTACTTTTCAGAATGGCAGGCAGTGACTAGTGGGGTACCGCAAGGTTCTGTGCTGGGGCCCCAGCTGTTTACACTGTACATTAATGATTTAGATGAGGGGATTAAATGTAGTATCTCCAAATTTGCGGATGACACTAAGTTGGGTGGCAGTGTGAGCTGCGAGGAGGATGCTGTGAGGCTGCAGAGCGACTTGGATAGGTTAGGTGAGTGGGCAAATGCATGGCAGATGAAGTATAATGTGGATAAATGTGAGGTTATCCACTTTGGTGGTAAAAACAGAGAGACAGACTATTATCTGAATGGTGACAGATTAGGAAAAGGGGAGGTGCAAAGAGACCTGGGTGTCATGGTACGTCAGTCATTGAAGTTGGCATGCAGGTGCAGCAGGCGGTTAAGAAAGCAAATGGCATGTTGGCCTTCATAGCAAGGGGATTTGAGTACAGGGGCAGGGAGGTGTTGCTACAGTTGTACAGGGCATTGGTGAGGCCACACCTGGAGTATTGTGTACAGTTTTGGTCTCCTAACCTGAGGAAGGACATTCTTGCTATTGAGGGAGTGCAGCGAAGGTTCACCAGATTGATTCCCGGGATGGCGGGACTGACCTATCAAGAAAGATTGGATCAACTGGGCTTGTATTCACTGGAGTTCAGAAGAATGAGAGGGGACCTCATAGAAACATATAAAATTCTGACGGGGTTAGACAGGTTAGATGCAGGAAGAATGTTCCCAATGTTGGGGAAGTCCAGAACCAGAGGTCACAGTCTAAGGATAAGGGGTAAGCCATTTAGGACCGAGATGCGGAGGAACTTCTTCACCCAGAGAGTGGTGAACCTGTGGAATTCTCTACCACAGAAAGTAGTTGAGGCCAATTCACTAAATATATTCAAAAAGGAGTTAGATGAGGTCCTTACTACTAGGGGGATCAAGGGGTATGGCGAGAAAGCAGGAATGGGGTACTGAAGTTGAATGTTCAGCCATGAACTCATTGAATGGCGGTGCAGGCTAGAAGGGCCGAATGGCCTACTCCTGCACCTATTTTCTATGTTTCTATGTTTCTATGTAATGTGGTGGGAAGCCTGAGGTAGGCTCGAATGGCCCGAACTCGTGGGACTCGCCGGAGATCATTGAATGTGGACGTCGCTGGCAAGACCGGCATTTATTGCCCATCCCTAATCGCCCTTGAGAAGGTGGTGGTGAGCTGCCTTCTTGAACCGCTGCAGTCCGTGTGGTGAAGGTGCTTCCACAGTGCTGTTAGGGAGGGAGTTCCAGGATTTTGATCCAGCGACGATGAAGGAACTGCCGATATATTTCCAAGTCAGGATGGTGTGTGACTTGGAGGGCAATGTGGACGTGATGATGCCCACAATACTCCAGCCAGGGCCTTACCAATGATTGATAAAGTTCTAGCATGATCTCTTTGCTTATATATTCTATTCCTCTCATGATGAACCCAATTAATCCATTTGCTTTTTGGACCACCTTATCAACTTGCCCCGCTACATTTAAGGATTTGTGTATGGACACCAAGGTCTCTCTGCTCATCACTTTTCATAATCGTGTAATTTATAGTACACTGTCTTTCCCTATTAGTCCTCCCAAAGTGCATCACTTCACACATCTCTGCATTGAAGTCCATTCACTTGCTGTCATGTCCTGGAGATTAATCTTCAATTCTTGAAACTTCAGGGCAATGCTGAAGGGATGGCAACCTTTTATTGTGACCCTGTCATGACACCGTAAGGAGATAAAACGCAGAACTTACCTTCTGATGCTTTAAAGACTTCAGTCAGATAGCGGACTTCTTCCAGAATTTTCTCCTCAAAGGCAATTTTGCCCAAACCAAAGTTTCGCAAAACCGTTAGTGTAATTCTCCGTTGCTGTTTCCAGGACTTCCCGTAGAGGGCCATGACAATCCCTGGCAGAAAGGGGGAAAAGAGTGGATAAATAATAATCACCAGTTTCCTCCACCTGTCTTCTGAGAACAAAGAGAAATTTCCCAGCACAGCGGTGACCCAATAATTCACTTGCAATCTGATGCCTTGTGCTACAGCTAGACAAATAAATCCCTACTGGTCGGGACTGGGTAGGAATAGGATAAATAAGTGCCCTCGTCAAAACAGAGGCCGAGAAAATTCCGTATCACCCCACTTGAGGACAGTAACATCTGGGAGGTGCTGAAACTTTGCACCAGGCGCAGAAGTTCCGCCCCGTTTGATAAATTCGGGTTACCGCCCCCTGGAAGGAAGCGATGAAACCGCAACCGGTAGCGGCCGCCCGCCCAGTACTCATCCACTGATGCAGTCGCTGTCACCGCCCAGCGCAGCTGCAAGGGGCGAAACCCAATTTAGGAGCCGGGGCGCTAATGAGGCGCTACGCACGGTAATGACATCACGATTTCCGGGCGCAGGAAATTGGGGTGCAACGCCGTGGCACCACCGCTAATTTCCCGCTCAATATAGCAGGTGTCGCTAACAGCGCCGCGTCCGGTCACAATCACATTTGCCACGGAGGTACAAAGTGGCTCAATTTCTCTCCCAGAATCTCTCTAGCCACCGCTTCCATCCATGGTAACTATCTGAAGCTGAGTCAGTCTGTTCGCAACCTCGATGTTGTGTTTGACCCCGTGCTGAGCTTCCGACCACATATCCACTCCATCGCCATGACTGCCTACTTCCAGCTCCGTAGCATCGCCCGAGTCCGACCCTGCCTCAGCTCATCTGCTGCCGAAACCCTCGTCCATGCCTTTGTTAATTCTGGACTTGACTACTCCAACGCTCTCCTGGCCGGCCTCCCATCTTCTAACCTCCATAAACTTGAGCTCATCCGAAACTCTGCTGAATATCCTATCTCACACGCTAATGAGGTGCTACGCATGGTAATCCGGGCGCAGGAGATCGGGACGCAACACTGGCACCACCGCTAAATTCCCGCTCAATATGGCGGGTGTCACTAACAGCGCCACACCCGGTCACAATCACGTTTGCCACAGAGGTGCAAATAGCCCAATTTCTCTCACAGAATCTCTATAGCCACCACTTCCATCCCTGGCAACTGTCTGAAGCTGAATCAATCCGTTCACCCAGCACCCCTATGCTTGTTGACCCACATTGGCTCCAGTTCTGACAATGCCTCAAATTAAAAATTCTCATCCTTGTTTTCAAATCCCTCCATGGCCTTGCCTCTCCCTATCTCATTAACCTCCTCTAGCTCCCTCTGAGATATCTGCTTTCCTCCAATTCTAGCCTCTTGAGCATCCACGATTTTAATTGCTCCACCATTGGCGGCCGTGCTTTCAGCTGCCTAGACCTTAAGTTCTGGGATTCCCTCCCTAAACCTCTTCGCCTCTCTACCTCTCTCTCCTCCTTTAAGACGCTCCTTAAAACCTACCTCATTGATCAAGCTTTTGTTCCCCTATCAATGTTTCCTTCTCATGTAGAATGGTCACAGCACAATAGAGGAGGCCATTCGGCCCGTCGAGCCCGTGCCGGCTCTCTTCAGCTAGCCCTTTCCCTGTAGCCCTGCAAATGTTTTTCCTTCAGGTACTTATCCAACTCCCTTTTGAAAGCCACGATTGAATCTGCCTCCAGCATCTTTTGAGGCAGTGCATTCCAGATCCTAACAACTCGTTGCATAAAAAAAAGTTTTTCCTCATGTCGCCTCTGGTTCTTCTGCCAATCACCTTATCTGTGTTCTCTGGTTCTCATACCTTATGCAGCTCGGTGTCAAATTTTGTTTCATAACGCTCCTGTGAAGCGCCTTGGGGACGTTTTACTACCTTAAAAGGCGCTAAATAAATGCAAGTTGTTGTTACAGTAATTGACTACCAAAACAAGCACTCTACTCAGAGCTCTGACACGGCAAGCGACACCCTCAAAGCCTCCTTGAAAAAGTGCAATATCCCCACCGACACCTGGGAATCCCTGGCCCAAGTCCGCTCAAGCATCCGGGAAGGTGGCAAACACCTCGAGTCTCTTCGCCGGGAGCACGCGGAAGCCAAGCGCAAACAGCGGAAGGAGCGCACGACAACCCAAGCACCCCGCCCACATGTCCCTCCAGCCACCGTCTGCCCCAACTGTGACAGAGTCTGTAGATCCAGTATCAGACTCATCAGTCACCTGAGAACTCATGTTAGCATGGAAGCAAGTCATCCTCAACTCCGGGGGACTGCCTAAGAAAAAGGAGAAAACTTTCCAGGGCATTACAGGAAATATAAATACATTAATGAAGACTTAATACCTTGACTTTTCGTCACATCATTATTTAATGGATAATATGGGCGCCCGGCAAATTCTCTACCGCTCTGGACAAGGGCCTCTTGAATGACCTCAAACCCATTGAGGGCAACCATAGGCATCCAGAGTGCGTAGAGCGTAAAAATATTCCCGTACTTCGTGGAGAGCTGTTTTCGGGAAAAAGGAGGGAAAGAAAAACAAAAAGATGATGTGCGCTTTTGTCCGCCTCTCTGCAATTTACCATTGAATAAAAAACAGTTTGAAAACAAAAGTCGTGAAATGTTGAACTTTCATAGCAGACTGCTTTAGGAACTTCCTTATTCCAAAATTACATAGAGGGAGAAAAATTGTGGTCGGAGGTTTCCTTTGTACTAACGCCTTTGGCCCGTAAGATTCCGGTCGGAGGCCTCGATTCGCTGTGCAGCACCCGGGTAGATGTCTTTCAGTGCTGGAGTCATATGGGCCTGGACCACCAATCACTATGCTGTATTCTCATTGATAAAAACGGGAGCTCTGTTTATACGGACACCCCTTACTATCAATAAGAAAAACCCCTAAAACACCGAAACACAGCATAATAAATAAATAAAACATGACATATTTTAAAATATAAGAACATAAGAAATAGAAACAGGAGTAGGCCATTTGGCTCTTCGAGCCTGCTCCGCCATTCAATAAGATCATGGCTGATCTCATCTTGGCCTCAACTCCACTTTCCCATCTGCTCCCCATAACCCTTCACTCCCTTATCATTCAAAAATCTGTCTATCTCCACCTCAAATATACTCAATGACCCAGCCTCCACAGCTCTCTGGGGTAGAGAATTCCACAGATTGACAACCCTCAGAGAAGAAATTTCTCCTCAGCTCCATTTTAAATGGCGATCCCTTATTCTGAAACTATGCCCCATGGTTCTAAATTCTGTCACGTGGGGAAACATCCTTTCTGCATCTTTGCAGGTGACATGCTCGGGAATACATTTTATTTCCTTAAAGCAAAAGTCAAACAAAACAATCACAAAGCGAGACTTGGGCTCTGTTCAGATTACAGACGGAGAGAGATCGGAGCTGGAGCAGCCGTTACCTCAGTTAGAGCATGGTGGGGTGCCAGGCTCCTGGCACAGATATTTCCAGCAAGTGACCACATGGGTGGTCCTGGTGGGAGTCCGCTAGATCGCCTCACTTTCATCAGCGACGCCAGCGTTAGAAACACCGCCAGGAAGATCAGGAGAGTTTGTAGATCGAGACAACGGAGCCAACAGAAAGGTGTTGTCTCCAACAACTGCTCCATGACTTCCATTCTCAACTTGTCAGGAGTGCCCAGCACCGAAGGCTTTTACTTCAGTTTATGTTTGATAAATGAACGCAAGGTTTTCCACTTTATGAAGCAGCTTGTTCCTCAGCAGACTTGTTATTTACAGATACAGTTCCTGTAATCAGGCGAGTCTAGAGTCCAGTTTCTTTGCTTCACTTGCTGACGGAGTGCTCAGCGAAGAGTGGCTGATAAACCTTTGGAGGCAGGGCAGGGAGACATTTCGCCGGCATTGTATTTATTTGTAGTCGGGTTGCTCTTGTTTGCCGACAGCCTCTGGCAGAGTTCCCAAGCAGCAGGCTCTCTTTCATAACACAAAAGCCAAAACATTGCCGATGCTGGGAATCGGAAATAAAAAACAGAAAATGCTGGAAATACTCAGGGAATGTGGAGAGAGACAGCAAGTTAGGAGCATCTTTGCGGCTTCTTCCAGCTTTTGGGAGCGAGGCTGTGGAGTTTGCAAGGAATTGTGGGCAATTAGAAGGGCTATGAATTAAAGGGGCGGTGCGTTCAGGTCAGGCAGCATCTCGACCGGAGTCATGAACTTAAGGAAAGGTAACTTCGACGGTATGAGGCGTGAATTGGCCTGAATAGACTGGCAAAGGATACTTAAAGGGTTGACGGTGGATAAGCAATGGCAAACATTTAAAGATCACATGGATGAACTTCAATAATTGTACATCCCTGTCTGGAGTAAAAATAAAACGGGGAAGGTGGCTCAACGGTGGCTAACAAGGGAAATTAAGGATAGTGTTAAAGCCAAGGAAGAGGCATATAATTTGGCTAGAAAAAGCAACAAACCTGAGGACTGGGAGAAATTTAGAATTCATCAGAGGAAGACTAAGGGTTTAATTAAGAGGGGGAAAACAGAGTACGAGAGGAAGCTTGCAGGGAACATAAAAACTGACTGCAAAAGCTTCTATAAATATGTGAAGAGAAAAAGATTAATGAAGACAAACGTAGGTCCCTTGCAGTTGGATTCAGGTGAATTTATAATGGGGAACTAAGAAATGGCAGACCAATTGATCAAATACTTCGGTTCTGTCTTCACGAAGGAAGACACAAATAACCTTCCGATTGTACGAGGGGACAGTAGGTCTAGTGAGAAGCAGGAACTGAAGGATATCCTTATTAGGCAGGAAATTGTGTTAGGGAAATTGATGGGATTGAAGGCCGATAAATCCCCGGGGCCTGATAGTCTGCATCCCAGAGTACTTAAGGAAGTGGCCCTAGAAATAGTGGATGCATTGGTGATCATTTTCCAACAGTCTATCGACTCTGGATCAGTTACTATGGACTGGAGGGTAGCTAAGGTAACACCACTTTTTAAAAAGGGACGGAGAGAGAAAATGGGTAAATATAGACCGGTTAGCCTGACATCAGTAGTGGGGAAAATGTTGGAATTAATCATTAAGGATGAAATAGCAGTGCATTTGGAAAGCAGTGACAGGATCTGACCAAGTCAGCATGGATTTATGAAAGGGAAATCATGCTTGACGAATCTTCTGGAATTTTTTGAGGATGTAACTAGCAGAATGGACAAGGGAGAACCAGTGAATGTGGTGTATTTGGACTTTCAAAAGGCTTTTGACAAGGTCCCGCACAAGAGAGCGGTGTGCAAAATCAAAGCGAATGGTACTGGGGGTAATATACTGATGTGGATAAAGAACTGGTTGGCAGACAGGAAACAGAGAGTCGGGATAAACGGATCCTTTTCAGAATGGCAGGCAGTGACTAGTGGGGTACTGCAGGGCTCAGTGGCTGGGACCTCAGCTCTTTACAATATACATTAACGATTTAGATGAAGGAATTGAGTGTAATATCTCCAAGTTTGCAGATGACACTAAGCTGGGTGGCGGTGTGAGCTGTGAGGAGGACACTAAGAGGCTGCAGAGTGACTTGGACAGGTGAGTGGGAAAATGCATGGTAGATGAAGTATAATGTGGATAAATGTGAGGTTATCCATTTTGGGGGAAAAAACATGAAGGCAGAATATTATCTGGATGGCGGCAGATTAGGAAAAGGGGAGGTGTAACGAGACCTGGGTGTCATGGTTCATCAGTCGCTGAAATATGGGCATGCAGGTACAGCAGGCGGTGAAGAAGGCAAATGGTATGTTGGCCTTCATAGCTAGGGGATTTGAGTACAGGAGCAGGGAGGTCTTACTGCAGTTGTACAGGGCCTTCGTGAGGCCTCACCTGGAATATTGTGTGTAGTTTTGGTCTCCTAATCTGAGGAAGGACGTTCTTGCTATTGACGGAGTGCAGCAAAGGTTCACCAGACTGATTCTAGAGACGGCTGGACTGTCATATGAGGAGAGCCTGGATCAACTGGGCCTTTATTCACTGGAGATTAGAAGGATGAGAGGGGATCTCATAGAAACGTATAAGATTCTGATGGGACTGGACAGGTTAGATGCGGGAAGAATGTTCCCGATGTTGGGGAAATCCAGAACCAGGGGACATAGTCTTAGGATAAGGGGTAGGCCATTTAGGACTGAGATGAGGAGAAACTTCTTCACTCAGGGAGTTGTTAACCTGTGGAATTCCCTGCCGCAGAGAGTTGTTGATGCCAGTTCATTGGATATATTCAAGAGGGAGTTAGATATGGCCCTTATGGCTAAGGGGATCAAGGGGTATGGAGAGAAAGCAGGAAAGGGGTACTGAGGGAATGATCAGCCATGATCTTATTGAATGGTGGTGCAGGCTCGAAGGGCCGAATGGTCTACTCCTGCACCTATTTTCTATGTTTCTATGTTTATCTCTCCACGGATATTACCTGACCTGCTGAGCATTTGCAGCATTTTCTGTCTTCTCAGAGTCCTTTCTTTACCATCCGAAGCCTTAGAAGCATGCAGTAGCACTCCCCTCACACCCTTAAAAATTTTTTATCATCTATTGCAGCAAGCCACTACTTCAATAACATCAACGAAAACAAAAGTCCAAAAGCTTAAATGCAAACTTACCTGAAAGATGTGTGTGTCTCTTTGAAAGGTGCTGACAGCGCTTCTGTGAGTCTGCTGGGTTAACCTGGCGTGCTTAGGACCCAGCGCTGAACTCAACGCTTGGGTCGAAGTTCGCCGTGATCACATTAAGTGGGCATTGCACGTTGACAGACATCACCACTCTGCCAATTATTTTTCGCGGGGTGCTACTATTTAGCAGCAACACTACCCGAACTTCGAAAGTGGAGGAGGCCACTAGCTGCCTGAAGAGCGGCAGCTCTTGACATTAAGCCACGGTAAAGGCCAGCGCTAAGATCGGGAATTCCTTCCACTCAGTCCTTTCATTTAAGTCATTAATATAGATTGTCAATAGCTGAGGCCCCAGCACTGATCCAAGCGGCACTCCGCTAGTTACAGTCTGCCAACCCGAAAATGACCCGTCTATTCCCACTCTTTTTTCTGTCCTTTAACCAATCCTCTATCCATGCTAATATATTACCCCCAACCCCATGAGCTTGTGTAACAATCTTTCGTGTGGTACCATATCAAATACCTTTTGAAAATCCAAATATAATACATCCACTGCATCCCCCTTAGCTACCCTGCTAGTTACAGCCTCAAAAAACTCTAATTGCTAGTTGCATTCCAGATAAACTCTTTGCGCCGTGTTTTTAAGAGGAACCATTTCGGCACTCGAGGACACACATCCTGTTGTGGTACACATTCAAAAGGTAAAGAAGGTATGAAAGAGAGCGCCATTGGCCCGAAATGTTAACTCTGTTTCTCTCTCCACAGGTGCTGACTGAACTGCTGAGTATTTCCAGCATTTTCTGTTTTTATTTCAGATTTCCGGCATCCGCAGTATTTTGCTCTTTTCTCATCCTTGTTTTCAAATTCTTCGATGGCCAATCCCTCCCTATCTCTGTAATCTCCTTCAGCCCCCGCCCACCCCATCCCGAGATGTCTGCGCTCCTTTAATTCTGCCCTCTTGAGCATCCCTGATTATAATTTCTCAACCATTGGTGGCCGTGCCTTCTGTTGCCTGGGCCCCAAGCTCTGGAACTTCCTGCCTAAACCTCTCCGTCTCTCTTTCCTTCTTCAAGACGCTCCTATAAACCTACCTCTTTGACAAAGCTTTTGATCACTGCGTTAATTTCTACTTATGCAGCCTGGTGTCAAATTTTTATCGCATAATACTCCTGTGAAGCGCCTTGGGACATTTCACATCTTTAAAGGTTTTATATAAATATAAGTTGTTGTTGTTGTGTTATGAAAGAGAGCCTGCTGCCTGGGAACTCAGCCAGAGGCTGTCGGCAAACAAGAGCAACCCGACTACAAATAAATACAATGCCGGCGAAATGTCTCCCTGCCCTGCCTCCGGAGGTTTATCAGCCACTCTTCGCTGAGCACTCTGTCAGCAAGTGAAGCAAAGAAAAAACTGGACTCTAGACTCGCCTGATTAAAGGAACTGTATCTGTAAATAACAAGTCTGCTGAGGGACAAGCTGCTTCATAAAGTGGAAAACCTTGCGTTCGTTTATCAAACATAAACTGAAGTAAAAGCCTTCGGTGCTGGGCACTCCTGACAAGTTGAGAATGGAAGTCATGGAGCAGTTGTTGGAGGCGACACCTTTCTGTTGGCTCCGCTGTCTCGATCTATAAACTCTCCTGATCTTCCTGGCGGTGTTTCTAACGCTGGTGTCGCTGATGAAAGTGAGGCGATCTAGCGGACTCCCACCAGGACCACCCATGTGGTCACTTGCTGGGAATATCTTCGCCAGGAGCCTGGCACCCCACCATGCTCTAACTGAGGTAACGGCTGCTCCAGCTCCGATCTCTCTCCGTCTGTAATCTGAAGAGAGCCCAAGTCTCGCTTTGTGATTTTTGTTTGACTTCTGCTTTAAGAAAATAAAATGTATTTCCGAGCATGTCACCTGCAAAGATCAATGTTGCACATCTGTCCCTCGTTGCTTAGTTTGTGTGGGGTGTGTGGGGGTCCCCTTTTATAGGGGGCACTTGTAAATTATGGTTTTAGAGCCCAAAAAAACCCACAAAAAAAGTACAAAAATACAAAAAAAAACAAAAAACAAAACAGGGCCTTGGGAAATGTTTGGGGTGTCCCCCAGATCGGGCGGGGGGGGGCACGATTTAATGTTTAATATTGTTTACTCCAAAAGAGTTGTGTGTGGGGATTAATGACTTACTACTTTTGCAGTGGATGTGCACACAATGGCCTGGATTTTCCGTGGCCTATGACCGCGTAAGCTGCCGTAAGTGCCCCGCAAGTTCCGGGTTTACGCCCGGGCTGCGCACCCACGAAAACCCAGAACATGTAATCTGTCAAGAATCCTCCCGACAGATCCTCCGATGCGCTTCTTTTCCCATCCCCCGGAAATGGGCATCATCTGGCGGAGAGTTTGGCTATCCGTGAAACTCTTGCACCTGTAAAAGCAGACATAAGGGTGAAAATAAATATTAAAATAAATATTTTAAAAATAAATTTAAAATTCAAAAACCTTTACTATTAGTTTGCGTTACTTTTGGCCAAATTAAAAAATGTTTATATTTACTTTTGCAGTGGGTGGGCACACAACATTGGATGAAAAGCTTTGGCTGTGAGGAAAGATTTGAGAATCTGGAGCCTTCTTTTCCCATCAGAACAAATTCAGTGAAGAGGAGATTTGACAGAGGCGATATGAGGGGTTTTTGATAAGTGGGTAAAAGTATTTACACTGGTCACACTGGGGCATAAGTTTCAGATCACCACAGAGCAAAAGGCAGCAGTCATAGAATGATGCAGCACAAAGCAGGCCATTCAGTCCATCGTGTTTGCCAGCACTTTAGAAGAGCTATCCAATTAGTCCCATTCCTCTCGCTTTTTCCTCCATAGCCCTGCAAATTTTTCCACTTCCAAGTATTTATCCAATTCCCTTTTAAAAGTTATTCAATCTGCTTCCGCCGTCCTTTCAGGCAATGCGTTTCAGATCATAAGAAATCGGCGGCTAAATTTTTTTTCCCCCTCACGTTCTTTTTGCCAGTTGCCTTAAATCTGTGCCCTCTGGTTACCGACCCTTCTGTCCCTGGAGACAGTCTCTCTTTATTTGCTCTCCAAAAACCTTCATGTGTTTGAACACCTCTGTCATATTTAAACACAGAGGCCGAGAAATTGGTTCGCGCTCGGAACAGGTAGGCCCGAGTCTCACCAGATATTGGGCCCCAGGCCTCATTTACCTGAGGCCGACGAGTTCCAAACACCTGTTGGGCGACACCAGGAAGCTCACCGGCAAAGAGGATTTGCATTTTGGGCCACTCCCGGACCAGGCGGAGACGGGAGTTTTCATCCGGAGCAGGAGGAGGCAGGGGCTCACAAGGAACCATCGGGCCTTCCCATTCGTTCCCATCATCGGATAATATTTGCCGACGCCCCACACACATCCTCCCAAGACTAATGTTATGTTGGATGTCCAGGGGCGGATTAACCAGCCCCAGAACATAGGCCCACCAGATTGAGAGAAATTTGTATATATGTATCGGAATCTAGTATTGCAATGTTACCAGAAGCAAAATATATAACTATCTGATACAGAATATATGCTTTCAGTGTTGAATATACTGACCTATGTTTTCATATTCAGAATCAGAATCATATAATGTAATGAACTTGAACAAACATAGGCCCACTTGGATCAGTTTGCCCCAGGCCCATCAGGCCCTTAATCCGGCCTTGCGGGTGTCAGTTCCTTGGGTTGGTGGCAGAATTGGCCACCCGCCCAATTTCACCATCCACCCATCCTCTCTGGGTGGCTTTTACATCATTCCCATTGGGGAGAACGGGAGTTAAAATGGCATGGGTCTCACGCCAAGGGAGTCCGTGGGGGCTCCGAGTTAAAATCAGGGGCTTTTGTAGCTGCGAAGCTGACAACCACACACAACGCTATATGGTGCAGGCTAACTTCAGGCAGCCATGGGGGTGCCCCGTCATATCAGCCAGAGGGCAGAACGGGAATGCATTCATCGGGTGGCTGACCCACTTTGCAAGACGTGACCACCTTCACCATCACAGCAAGGCAGCAGTGAGACACCCTGCAAAAACATTCACATTGTTGGCCGTCTTTTATATTGATGGTTCCTGTCCTGGGGCCAATATTTATCCCTGAATCAATGTCACTAAAAAGGAGATGATCTGGTCAATATCTCTGTTTGTGGGAGCTTGCTGTGCGCAAATTGGCTGCCGCATTTCCTACATTACAACAGTGACTACATCACAGTCACTTCATTGGCTGTAAAGCACTTTGGGACATCCTAAGGTCATGAAAGGTGCTATAGAAATGCAAGTCTTTATTGTTTCTTTCTTTCCTACCTCACAGGTAGTTCCTATTTTCATCCGTCTTCCTTTACTCAGAGAATCAACAGGCTTTAATACCCAAGTTTAGTGTCATCTCATCACTACTCTAATTGTTTTCAATCTGGGCACTGTTTTTGCCCTTCCTCTAGTTCCTTCAGCGGGAATTGGAAGGAGTTTTTACAGTAAGGTACAGTGATTAACCTTCCTTTTACCTAACATGCTGTAAAATGAGGAATGAAAGAAAAAAGAAAGACTTGGATTTATATAACGCCTTTCACGACCACCGGACGTCTCAAAGCGCTTTACAGCCAATGAAATACTTTTGGAGTGTAGTCATTGTTGGATTGTAACGTCTTCTCCCTGTGGCCGAGGAGCTCCTCCCGGAGTCACAGTGCGGAATTCGTATACTACGGGGCACAACGGACATGATTTTTGCAGCGCGACAGCTGCAGGAACAATGCAGGGAGCAGCGCCAGCCCTTATTCATGGCCTTCTTTGACTTTACAAAGCCTTCAACCACGAGGGTCTATAGAGCATTCTCCTCCGTTTCGGATGCCCTCAAAAGGATGTCAACATTCTCCGCCTGCTCCACGACCAACATGCAGGCCGTAATCCTTACCAACGGATCCATTACAGATCCAATCCACGTCCGGACCGCGGTCAAACAGGGCTGCATCATCACCCCGACCCTATTCTCAATCTTCCTTGCTACCATGCTCCACCTCAGTCAACAAGCTCCCCGCTGGAGTGGAACTAAGCTACAGAACCAGTGGGAACCTGTTCAACCTGCGCCGTCTCCAGGCCAGGTCCAAGACCACCCCAACCTCTGTCGTCCAGCTACAGCACGCGGACGATGCCTGCGTCTGCGCACATACAGAGGCAGCATTCCAGGACATAGTTGACGTATTTACTGAGGCGTATGAAAACATAGGCCTTACGCTAAACATCCGTAAGACAAAGGTCCTCCACCTGCCTGTCCTCGCTGCACAGCACTGCCCCCCAGTCATCAGGATCCACGGCGCGGCCCTGGACAATGTGGAACACTTCCCATACCTCGGGAGCCTCTTATCAACAAGAGCAGACATTGATGATGAGATTCAACACCTCCTCCAGTGCAGCCTTCGGCTGCCTGAGGAAAAGAGTGTTCGGAAACCAGGCCCTCAAATCTGCCACAAAGCTCATGGTCTTCAGGGCTGTAGTAATACCGCCCTCCTTTATGGATCAGAGACATGGACCATGTACAGTAGACACCTCAAGCCGCTGGAGAAATACCACCAACGATGTCTCTGCGAGATCCTACAAATCCCCTGGGAGGACAGATGCACCAGTATTAGCGTCCTCGACCAGGCCAACATCCCCAGTATTGAAGCACTGACCACACTCGATCAGCTCTGCTTGGTGGGCCACATTGTCCAGACACGAGGCTCCCAAAGCAAGTGCTCTACTCGGAAGTCCCTTCACAGCAAACGAGCCAAAGGTGGGCAGAGGAAACGTTACAAGGACACCCTCAAAGCCTCCCTGATACAGTGCAACATCCCCGCCGACACCTGGGAGTCCCTGGCCAAAGACTGCCCTAAGTGGAGGAAGTGCATCCGGGAGGGCGCTGAGCACCTCGAGTCTCATCGCCGAGAGCATGCAGAAATCAAGCGCAGGCAGCGGAAAGAGCATGCAGCAAATCTGTCCCACCCTCCCTTACCCTCAATGACTATCTGTCCCACCTGTGACAGGGACTGTGGTTCTCGTATTGGACTGTTCAGCCACCTAAGGACTCATTTTAAGAGTGGAAGCAAGTCTTCCTCGATTCCGAGGGACTGCCTATGATGATGATGAATGTTAGAAACTCGGCAGCCAATTTGTGCATAAGAAAGCTTCCACAAACAGCAATAGGATAATGAGCTGATACTCTTTTTGTTATGTTGATTGAGGGATAAATATTGGCCCAGGACAACGGGGATAACTCCACTGCTCTTCTTCGAAATAGTGGATCTTTTATGTCCACTCGAGAGGGCAGATGGGGCCTCGGTTTAATGGCTCATCCGAAAGACAATGCTCCCTCAGCACTGCACTGGAGTGTCAGCCTAGATTTTTTTTGTGCTCAAGTCCCTGGAATGGGCCAGTGAATGCACAAAATATTTAAGAGAATGCCCAGTTCTTTGCACAGAGGTCTTTAAAATTGTGAAGGGGTTCGATAGGGTAGACTAGGGAAGATATTTCCACTTGTGGGAGACTAGGGGCCATAAATACTAGGTAGTTATTCATAAATGCAAGAAGGAATTCAGGAGAAACTTCTTTACTCAGAGCGTGGTGAGAATATGACATTCGCTACCACATTGAGGCGAACCATACAGATGGATCTAAGGGGAGGCTAGATAAAGACATGAGGGAGAAAGGAATAGAAGGATAATAGGGTAGGATGAAGAGGAGTGGGAGGAGGTCCGTGTGGAGTGTAAACACCGGTATAGACCAGTTGTTCCGAATGGCCTGTTTCTGTGCTGTACATTCTATGTAATTTTGCAAGAAGGAAATTCCTAAAGTAGTCTGCTATGAAAGTTCATCATGACGCGACATTTGTTTTCAAACTTTTCCTTTTGTTAAATTGCAGAGAAACATACAAAAACGCACATCATCTTTTGTTTGTCTTTCCTTCCCTGTCCCCTAAAACAGCTCTCCACGAAGTACGGGAACCTTTTGACGTGCTACATACTTTGGATACCTGTGGTTGCCCTCAATGGGTTTGAGGTCATTCAAGAGGCCCTTGTCCAAAGTGGTAGAGAATTTGCCGGGCGGCCTCGTATTCCTTTAATTGATGCTATGACGAAAGGTCAAGGTACTAAAATTTTATGGAATCAAAACAGAAAATCCTGGAAATACTCAGCAGGTCGGGCAGCATCCGTGGAGAGAGAATCAGAGTTAATGTTTCAGGTCGATGATCCTTCGTCAGAACTGGAAAAAGTTAGAGATGTAACGGGTTTTTGAACAAGTGTCGGGGCAGGGAAAGGGGGGAGGGGAGGAAAGAAGAAAAGGGAAGGTCTGGGATAGGCTGGAAGGCAGGAGAGATTAAGAGACAAAAGGGATGATGGTGCGAGGCAAAAAGAGATGGTAATGGGGAAAGTTAAGAAACAAAAGAAGAGTCTTGATGACGTGTAAATGGAAATGGCAGAATCATTAACTTCTGCCATGGGGGAAAAAATGGGGGTAGAGGTTATGGTCTGAAATTGTTGAACTCGATGTTGAGTCCTGAAGGCTGTAAGGTGCCTAATTGAAAGATGAGGTGCCGTTCCTCGAACTTCCATTGAGCCTCGTTGGAACAGTGTAATAGGCTGAGGACAGAGAGGTCAGAGTGGTGTAGAGAATTAAAGTGACAGGTGACCGGAAGCTCGGGGTCACGCTTACAGACTGAACAGAGGTGTTCCGCAAAGCGGTCACCCAATAAAGTTTTAATGAATTAATTTCATTTTTCCATAATGCCTTGGAAAGTTACTATAACAACAACTTGTATTTATATAGTGTCTTTATTGTAGTAAAATATCCCAAGATGCTTCACAACATTGTTACCAAATAAAATTTGACACCGAGCCACATAAGGAAAAATTAGGGCAGATGATCAAAAGCTTTGTCAAAGAGGTAGGTTTTAAGGAGTATCTTGAAGGACGAGGTAGAGGTAGAGGTTTAGAGAGGGAAGTCCAGAGCTTAGGGCTCAGGCAGCTGAAGGCACAGCCGCCAATGGCGGAACAATGAAAATGTGCAGAAGGCTAGAATTGGAGGAGCGCAGATATCTCAGGATTGTCGGCCTGAAGGAGGTTACAGAGATAAGGAGGAGAGAGGCCAATGGAGAGATTTGGAAACAGGGATGAGAATTTTAACATCAAGGTGTTGCCAGCCCAGGACCCAATGTCGGTCAGCGAGCACAGGGGTGATGGGTGAACGGGGCTTGGTGCGAGTTAGGACACAGGCAGCAGAGCTTTGGATGAGCTGAAGATTACAGAGGGTGGCAGATGTGCATTCACTCAGTGTATAAGTATATTGGCTGGTGTGGAACTGAGCCACACATCAACGATTCTAGATTTGATCCCTGATCTGTGCTGGGTTATGTGAGCTGAGCTAGAGTGACAGAACTATATGGGTGGGAAACAAATTGGGATAGAGTTCCTGTTCTTGATTGCTAATCTAGGTGCTAGCCTTGGGTCATTCCCGCCTCTGAATTCAAATCCCACTCCAGAGAGTTGAGCACATATTTTAGGCTGAATCTTCAGTCCAGTACAGTGGGAGCACTGCACTGTCGGAGATGGCGTCTTTCGGATGAGACATTAAACCGAGGCATCGTTTTCCCTCCCAGGTGGACGCAAACGATCCCACGGCAATATTCGATGGAGAGTAGGGGAGTCCTCCTTAGTAAACTGCCGAAGATTTATTCCTCAACCAACGTCCCAAAATCAGATTATCTGGTCATTTATCCTATTGTTGTGTACAAATTGGCTGCCACTTGTTCCTACATTACAACTGTGACTGTACCCTTCGAAAAGTACTTAATTAGCTGTAATGTCCTCCCAAACTCACTATCCATACTCACACAGGATGCAGAATGGCCACCTCCATCGTGTGATCAGAACGAGTTATAACCTTCAGGAAAGACTTACATAGAATGGCCCAACTGGTCCATGCCAGCGTTTATACTCCACATGAGCGTTCAGTTTCTCCTGAGTTCCCCATTGGACTTATTGGTGATGTTCTTGTATTGATGACCCCAAGTTTTAGTCTCTCACACAAGTGGAAACACCTTCTCTATGTCTACCTTATCAAACCCTTTCTCCCTCGTGTGCTTATCTAGCTTCCCCTTAAATGCATCTATGCTATTTCATTAGAACGTAAGGACATAAGAAATAGGAGCAGGAGTAGCCTGCTCCGCCATTCAATAAGATCACAGCTGATCTGATCTTGGCCTCAACTCCACCTCCTTGCCCGCTCCCCATAACCCTTGACACCCATATCGTTCAATGATCTGTCTATCTACACATTAAATATATTCAATGACCCACTGCTCTCTGGGGTAGAGAATTTCAAAGATTCATGATCCTCTGAGAGAAGAAATTCCTCCTCATCTCCGTTTTGAATGCGCGAACCCTTATTCTGAAACTATGCCCCTGAGTTTTAGATTCCCCTACGAGGGGCACCATCCTCTCTGCATCCACCCTGTCGAGCCCCCTCAGAATCATATTGTTGTGTATGGAGAAAGAGTCAGACTGAACACTGTGAGCTCAAAGTAAATTGTGACCATAGCCTTTTATTGCAGGTCTCCAGAGTGCCTCTCCAACCTCCAGCCTCCTTAAATACCTGTGCCCCCAAGGGATTATGGGATCCCTTGGGACTCCAGGGGATGAGCCCACTGGTGGCTGTACAGAGTAAATACAAGTATACATATATAACACATATATGTTTCAATAAGATAATCTCTCATTCTTCTAAACTGCAATGAGTACAGGCCCAACCTGCTCAACTCTTCACCTCAGGAATCAACCTAGTGAACCTTCCGCGAACTGCCTCCAATGCAAGTATATCCCTCCTTAAATAAGGAGACCAAAACTATATGCAGTTCTCCAGGTGTGGTCTTACCAACACATTGTACAGTTGTCATCTCAACTACTCCCTGTCATAGCGAGTTCCACATTCTCACCGCTCTGTGGGTAAAGAAATGTCTCCTGAATTCCCCATTGTATTTATTGGTGACGTTCTTGTATTGATGACCCCTAATCTTAGTCTCGTGCACAATTGGAAACACCTCGGGAGGGAAAATTTCGATCGCGCCTCATTTGGGGCGGTAACCCAGGCGGAGCGGTAATTTTAGCGCCTTGAAAAAGTTTGTGCCCTCCGCCCCAGAAATTCGTCAGGTTCGGGCGAAGAGCTGACAGGGGTGCTAAATCAGTCGTTGCGCAGAACAGCAGGGGGCACCAGGACTGATGTCAGGATCGCACTGATAGTCAGCAGCCAGGCGCTACTGGTTTGTGCCCCCAGTGAGCCTCTAAAGAATTTTCGGTCGGGGCGCTAAAAGCTGCGCTCCCGGACGGTAACCTCTCACGCTCCCATTAACGTCCCCTCTGGTCACTAACTGAGGCGTTAGACAACCGAAAATCCAGCCCTAACTCTACGTCTACCCTATCAAACCCTTTCATAATCTTAAACACCATTAGGTCACTTCTCGGCCTTCCCTTTTCTAGCGCCTGTGCAATCTTTCCTGATAGGAATAACTCTCAGTTCTGGTATCATTCTTTGCACTTTCTTCACTGCCTCTATATCCTTTAATAAGATCTGGATAAGTGTAATGGAAAGAAAGATGTTGGCTGTTATGAATGAAAGGGTTTTAGTTATGTGGAGGGGAATCTTAACACCTGCATGTTTTATGGTTTGTTTTGAAGAGGACAAAATCTTGCCATGCATCCCGCAAGAATCTGGTGCCTTTAATTTACTCCTGGAATTAAAGGCACCAGATTCTCTATTTTGGGTGTAGTGGGTGGAGCAGGGCTTTCGCCCGCCCCTCCCTCCGACTCCACCCGAATCACAACTCCTGCACGGGGTCCTTGCCAAAACAGAGTCTCTCGATCCACCGCTTCCATCCTCGCCAACTGTCTGAAGCTGAGCCAGTCCGTTCACAACCTCGGTGTTGTGTTGGACCCCGAGATGTGCTTCCGACCACATCCCCGCTACCTCACCAGGACTGCCTGCTTCCACCTCCGTAACATCGCCGGACCCAACCATGCCTCAGCTCATCTCCTGCCGAAACCCTCATCCACGCCTTTGTTACCGCTAGACTTGACTAGGCTGGCCTCCCATCTTGCACCTTCCACCCTACATAAACGTGGGTTTATCCAAAGCTCTGCTGCCAGTATCCTAACTCGCACCAAGTCTCGTTCACCCATCACCCCTTGTGCTTGTTGACCCAAATTGGCTCCCGTTTCGAAAACTTTGTAAATTTTAAAATCATCACCCTTGTTCGTAGAAGCATAGAAATTTATGGCACAGAAGGCGGCCATTCAGCACATCGTGTCTGTGCCGGGAATTGCTCTCAAATCCCTCCATGGCCTCGGCCCTCTCTATCTTTGTAACCACCTCCATCTCTACAAGCTTCCTAATGTCTGCGTTCCTCCAATTCTGAGCTCTTGCGCACCCCTGATTTTCATCACTCCACCATTGGTGGCCGTGCCTTCAGCTGCTTTGGCCCTAAACTCTGGAAATCCCTCCCTAAACCTCTCTGCCCCTCTACTTCTCTCTTTTCCTGATAGCTTCAGCTGTGGCTCAGTGGATAGCACATTTGCCTCTGAGACGTAGTTCGTGGGTTCAAGTCCCATTCTAGGAACTTGAGCACAACAATCTAGGCTGACACTCCAGTGCTGCACTGTCGGAGCTGCCATCTTTCGGATAAGATGTTAAATCAAGGCCCTGTCTGCTCTTTCAAGTGGACGTAAAAGATCCCATGGCATTATTGCGAAGAAGAGCAGGGGAGTTATCCCTGGTGTCCTGGCCAACATTTATCCCTCAATCAACATAACAAAAACAGTTTATCTGGTCATTATCACATTGCTGTTTGTGGAAGCTTGCTGTGCGCAATTTGGTTGCCGCATTTCCCACATTACATCAGTGATTGCACTCCAACAGTACTTCATTGGCTGTAAAGCGCTTTGAGACGTCCAGTGGTCGTGAAAGGTGCTATACAAATGCAAGTCTTTCTTTCCTTTAAGATACTCCTTAAAACCTACCTGTTTGTCCAAGCTTTTGATTATCAGTCGTGATATCTGATTCTGTGGCTCGGTGTCAAAAATGTTTTTATTGATATCGCTCTTGTGAAGCACCTTGGGATGTTTTGCTACATTAAAGACGCTATATAAATGCAAGTTGTTGTTGAGGCAGAGCGTCAGTCTCGAAATGGTTGTCATCGTGTGAGCAAATATCAGTGACTGGAGTTAACCACCTCATTCCTACCCAGTCCCGACCAGTAGGGATTTATCTGTCTGCTGTAGCACGAGGCATCAGATTGCCAGTGAATTATTGGGTCACCGATGTGCTGGGAACTTTTTCTTTGTTCTCAGAAGATGGGTGGAGGAAACTGGTTATTATTAATTATCCACTCTTTTCCCCCTTTCTGCCAGGGATTATCATGGCCCCCTACGGGAAGTCCTGGAAACAGCAACGGAGAATTACACTGACGGTTTTGCGAAACTTTGGTTTGGGCAAAATTGCCTTTGAGGAGAAAATTCTGGAAGAAATCCGCTATCTGACTGAAGTCTTTAAAGCATCAGAAGGTAAGTTCTGCGTTTTATCTCCTTACCTTGTCATGACAGGGTCACAATAAAAGGTTGCCATCCTTGAACGATAAGGGAGTCAAGAGTTATGGGGAGCGGGCAGGGAAGTGGAGTTGAGGCCAAGATCAGATCAGCCATGATCTTATTGAATGGCAGAGCAGGCTCGAGGGGCCAGATGGCTCTTCTGCTCCATTTTCTTATGTTCTGCAGCATTGTCCCAGGAATTGAAGATTGATAATGTGATCAGGGACAGGAGGGTGTGACGACAAGTGAGGCAGCTATGCGGACCCAGGAGGTAGTAATGGAGAAGCCTCAGCCCTTGTTCTTGTCCAACAGTTACCAGATTCTTGCTCCCTGTGTGGATGAGAGCAGGGACTGCAGGAAGGATGAGCAAACTAACCACAGCACCGTGGTACAGGGGGCCATTCAAGTGGGGGGAGTAAGATGAAATGTTGTAGTGGTAGGGGACAATATCATTAGGGGGATAGATGCTGTTCTCTGCAGCTGAGAGCGTGAGTCCCGATGGCTGTGTTGCCTACCCGGTGCCAGGGTTAAGGTCATCTCCTCTGGGCTGGAGAGGAACTTGGAGTGGGAGGGGGAAGATCCAGTTGTCGTGGTCCACGTGGGTACCAGCGACGTAGGTAGGACAAACAAAGTGGTTCTGCTGAGGGAGTATGAGCAGCTAGGGGCTAAATTAAAAAACAGAACCACAAAGGTAATAATCTCTGCATTACTACCTGAGCCATGAGCAAATTTGCATAGGGTAAGATCAGAGAGTTAAACACGTGGCTCAAAGACTGGTGTGGGAGAAATGGGTTTCAATTCCTGGGGCACTAACACCAGTACTGGAGTAATAGGGAGCTGTTCCGTTGGGACGGGCTCCACTTAGACCGTGCTGGGACCAGTGTCCTGGCGAATTGAATAACTAGGGCTGTGGAGAGGGCTTTAAATTAGATAATGGGTGGGTGGGTTCAGGTGAGCAGAAATTTTAAAAGTCAGCGAGCAAGGGGAAGGCAATAGAGCAGGATAGCACTGCGGAAAATGATAACCAGAGTGTGACAGGAAAGGGCAGAATTTATAAACAGAAGAGTGTATCAGAAAGTGGGGTCAAAGCAGGGAAAAATGCTAAAAAAAATAATTAAAAGCTCTTTATCTGAATGCATGCAGCATTCGTAACAAGATAGATGAGTTGACGGCACAAATAGATACAAATGGGTATGATCTGATAGCCATTACAGAGATGTGGTTGCAAGGTGACTAAGGCTGGAAAGTGAATATTCAGGGGTATTTGACAATTTGGAAGGATAGACAGAAAGGAAAAGGAGGTGTGGTAGCTCTGTTAATAAAGGATGAGATCAATGCAATAGTGAGAAATGATATTGGCTCAGAAGATCAAGATGTAGAATCAGTTTGGGTGGATATAAGGAATAATAAGGGGAAGAAGTCACTTATGGGTGTAGTCTATAGGCCCCCTAACAGTAGCTACACTGTTGGACGGAGTATAAATGAAGAAATAATGGAGGCTTGTAAAAAAGGAACGGCAATAATCATGGGCGATTTTAATCTTCATATTGATTGGACAAAGCAAACTAGCCAAGATAGCCTTGCGGAAGAGTTCATAGAGTGTATCTGGAATAGTTCCCTTGAACAGTACGTTGCCAAACCAACCAGGGAGCAGGCTATCTTAGATCTGGTACTGTGTAATGAGACAGGATTAATAAATGATCTCCTAGTAAAGGATCCTTTCGGAAAGAGTGATCATAGCATGGTTGAGTTTCAAATTCAGTTGGAGGGTGAGAAAGTTGGATCTCAAACCAGTGTCCTAAGTTAAATAAAGGAGACTAAAAAGGTATGAAGGCAGAGTTGGCAAAAGAGGACTGGGAAAATAAATTAAAGTGTGGAATGGTTGATGAGCAGTGGCAGACATTTAATGAGATATTTCATAACTCTCAACAAAAATATATTCCAGTGAGAAGGAAAGGCTTTAAGAGAAGGGATAACCATCGTGGCTAACTACAGAAATATATGATGGTATCAAATTGAAAACAAGGGCATGCAAAGTATCCAAGGCCAGAGAATAGGGAAACTTTAAAAAAACAGCAAAGGACGACTAAAAAAATAATAGAGAGGGAAGATAGAATACAAGAGTAAACTAGCAAAAAATATAAAAACAGATTGTAAGAGTTTCTACAGGTATATAAAAAGGAAGAGAGTGGCTAAAGTAAATGTTGGTCCCCTAGAGGATGAGACTGGGGAATTATTAATGGGAAACAGGGAAATGGCAGAGACTTTGAACAAATATTTTATATCGGTCTTCATGGTAGAAGACATGAAAAACATCCCGATAATGGATAATCAAGAGGCTATAGGGAGGGAGGAACTTAAAACAATCACTATCACTAAAGAAAAAGTACTCAGTAAAATAATGGGACTAAAGGTGGACAAGTCCCCTGGACCTGATGGCTATCATCCTAGCGTCTTAAAAGAAGTGCAGAGATAGTGGATGCATTGGTTGTAATCTACCAAAATTCCCTGGATTCTAGGGCGGTCCCAGCGGATTGGAAAACCGTAAATGTAATGCCCCTATTTACAAAAGGAGGCAGACAGAAAGCAGGAAACTTTAGACCAGTTAGTCTAACATAAATCGTTGGGAAAATGCTGGAGTCCATTATTAAGGAAACAGTAGCAGGACATTTGGAAAAATTTGATTCAATCAAGCAGAGTCAGCATGGTTTTATGAAAGGGAAATCATGTTTGACAAATTTGCTGGAGTTCTTTGAGGATGTAACAAGCATAAGGGGGAACCAGTGGATGTGGTGTATTTAGATTTCCAGAAGGCATTCAGTAATGTGCCACATAAAAGGTTACTGCACAAGATAAAAGTTCACGGAGTTGGTGGTAATATATTAGCATGGATAGCGGATTGGCTAACTAACAGAGAACAGAGAGTCGGGATAAATGGGTCATTTTCTGGTTGGCAATGGGTAACTAGTGGGATGCCACAGTGATCAGTGCTGGGGCCTCAACTATTTACAATTTATGTTAATGATTTGGATGAAGGGACCGAGTGTAATGTAGCCAAGTTTGCTGATGATACAAAGATGGGTGGAAAAGCAAGTTGTGAGGAGGACATAAAAAAATTGCAAAGGGATATAGACAGGCAAACTGAGTGGGCAAACATTTGGCAGATGGAGTATAATATGGATAAGTGTGAGGTTATCCACTTTGACAGAAAAAATTATTATTATTTAAATGGAGAGAAATTACAAAATGCTGCAGTACAGAGGGACCTGGGGGTCCTTGAGCACGAAACAGAAAAAGTTAGTATGCATGTACAGCAAGTAATCAGGGAGGCAAATGGAATGTTGGCATTTATTGCAAAGGAGTGGGAGTATAAAAGCAGTCCTGCTACAACTGTACAGGGCATTGGTGAAGCCTATAGTTCACTATGTTGATTCCTGAGAAGACAGGGTTGACTTATGAGGAAAGGTTGAGTAGGTTGGACCTATACTTATTGGAGCTTAGAAGAATGAGAGATGATATTGAAACATATAAGATACTGAGGGGGCTTGATAAGGTAGATGCAGAGAAGATGTTTCCCCTTGCGGGGAAATCTAGAACTAGGGGGCATAGGGAACGGGCAGGGAAGTGGAGCTGAGTCCATGATCTGATCAGCCATGATTTTATTGAATGGCGGAGCAGGCTCGAGGGGCCAGATGGCCTACTCCTGCTACTATTTCTTATGTTCTTATGTTCTCCAGCATTGTCCCAGGAATTGAAGATTGATAACTTGGACACTGCTGCTCGCAACCCAGGAGAGAAAAAAAACATAGGGCCATTTAAAAAAATTATCTTTCTTTTTCATTTTTTATGAACATACGAACAATGACGGACAGGTAAAGGCCCTCTGGTCCATCGAGCCTGTCCCACACAATTGCGATACCTTGTGCATCTACCCCACCCGAAACCATGTGATCTCCTGGGAGAGGTGAAAAACCAGATTAAAAAACCCAGGCCAATTTGGGGGAAAAAATCTGGGAAATCATTCTCCAATCCATCGAGGCGATCGAAACTAGTCCAGGAGATCATGCTGGCCATTAAATTCCCTGTGGTACCTACTTTCTGTAAGAGGTGATCTCCGCCGCAGTCAAAAACAAATCCAACTTCCGGTTGAAGGAATTCAGCGAGTCTGCATCCATCACGTGAAATGGCAACTGGTTCCAGACGTCTACTATTCTCTGGGAAAAGAACCACCTCCTGGCATCCAACCTAGATCTAGCCTTATAAAACATAAATTTGTGACCCCTGGTCCTGGCTAACCTATTTAATTGAAATAAACTGTCAGCTGGAACACCGTCTATTCGCTTCATTATCTTATAAACCTGAACCAGATCCCTCCTAAGTCTACGAACTCAAACTCTTCCATTTATTTGTGAGAATTATGTTTCACTAACGGCCAAGCTTTATCCAAGTGGGTAACAAGGAGTTTAGTCCCTTTCCAATTGACGTGGGAAGGCAGTGCGCCGGGAGCATGAGCCAATGGGGGGACTGTGGGGGTGGGGCAGTTTGAGGCAGGAGGTCATGTGATCAAACCTCCAGGAATATACCCAGCAGAGTTGGCAATCCTAGGTCACATGGTATGGCAGCACTCTGCTTTGGGATTCTTCACTTGAATTTGCTCTGTGTTTCATCCTGAAGACTTGCAGTGCATCAAAGGGCTTCATCTAATCCTAATCAAGGGTTACATCCTGAAACAAATCCCTCCATGACCCCGCAGCTCCCTATCTCTGTAACATCCTCCAGCCCTACAACTATCCCAGATCTCTGCGCTCTTCCAATTCTGATCTCTTGCGCATCCCCGGTTTTAATCGCTCCATCACTGGTGTCTGTGCCTTCATCTGCCTGAGCCATAAGCTCTGGAATTCCCTCCTTAAACCTCTCCGCCTCTCTCTCTGTCTCAAGCCCTATGTCTTTGACCAAGTTTTGGTCCTAACATCTCTGAATGTGGCTCGGTGTCAAATTTTGTTTGATAACGCTCCTGTAAAACGCCTTGAGACTTCTTACTACGTTAAAGGCACGATATAGAATCATAGAAATTTACAGCACGGAAGGAGGCCATTTTGGCCCAATGTGTCCATGCCGGCCGACGAAGAGCTATCCAGCCTAATCCCACCTTCCAGCTCTAGGTCCATAGCCCTGTAGGTTACAGCCCTTCAAGTGCACATCCAAGTACTTTTTAAATGTGGTGAGGATTTTTGCCTTTACCACCCTTTTAGACAGTGAGTTCCTGACCCACACCACCCTCTGGATGAAAAAATGCTCCCTCAAATCCCCTCTAAACCTCCCACCAATTACTTTAAATCTATGTCCCCTGGTTGTTGACCCCTCTGCTAAGGTAAATAGATCCGTTCTATCCACTCTATCTAGGCCCCTCATAATTTTATACACCTCAATAAGGTCTCGCTGGATTTGGACTTTCAAAAGGCTTTTGACAAGGTCCCACACAAGAGATTAGTGTGCAAAGTTAAAGCACATGGTATTGGGGGTAATGTATTGACGTGGGTAGATAACTGGTTGGCAGACAGGTAGCAAAGAGTAGGAATAAACGGGTCCTTTTCAGAATGGCAGGCAGTGACTAGTGGGGTACCACAAGGTTCAGTGCTGGGACCCCAGTTATTTACAATATACATCAATGAGTTAGACGAAGGAATTGAATGTAATATCTCCAAGTTTGCAGATGACACTAAGCTGGGTGGCAGTGTGAGCTGTAAGGAGGATGTTAAGAGGCCGTAGGGTGACTTGGACAGGTTAGGTGAGTGGGCAAATGCATGGCAGATGCAGTATAATGTAGATAAATGTGAGGTTATCCACTTTGGTGGTAAAAACAGGAAGGAAGACTATTATCTGAATGGTGACAGATTAGGAAAAGGGAAGGTGCAACGAGACCTGGGTGTCATGGTACATCAGTCATTGAAAGTTGGCATGCAGGTACAGCAGGCGGTGAAGAAGGCAAATGGCATGTTGACCTTCATAGCGAGAGGATTTGAGTAAGGGAGCAGGGAGGTCTTACTGCAGATGTACAGGGCCTTGGTGAGGCCACACCTTGAATATTATGTACAGTTTTGCTCTCCTAATCTGAGGAAGGAAATTCTTGCTATTGAGGGAGTGCAGCGAAGGTTCACCAGACAGATTCCCGCGATGGCAGGACTGACATGAAGAAAGACTGAATTGACTAGGCTTATATTCAGTGGAATTTAGAAGAATGAGAGGGGATCTCATAGAAACATATAAAATTCTGACGGGATTGGACAGGTTAGATGCAGGAAGAATGTTCCTGATGTTGGGTCACAGTCTTAAGGATAAGTGGTAAGCTATTTAGGACCGAGATGAGGAGAAACTTATTCACTCAGAGAATTGTGAACCTGTGGAATTCTCTACCACAGAAAGTTGTTGAGGCCAGTTCGTTAGATATATTCAAGAGGGAGTTAGATGTGGCCCTTATGGCTAAAGGGATCAAGGGGTATGGAGAGAAAGTAGGAATGGGGTATTGAAGTTGCATGATCAGCCATGATCATATTGAATGATGGTGCAGGCTTGAAGGGCCGAATGGCCTACTCCTGTACCTATTTTCTATGTTTCTAAGTTTCTCCCCTCAGCGTCCTCTGTTCCAAAGAAAACAAACCCAGCCTATCCAATCTTTCCTCATAGCTAAAATTCTCCAGTCCAGGCAATATCCTCGTAAATCTCCTCTGTACCCTCTCTTGTACAATCACATCTTTCCTGTAATGTGGTGACCAGAACTGCACGCAGTACTCTAGCTGTGGCCTAATTAGTGTTTTATACAGTTCAAGCATAACTCCCCAGCTCTTGTATTCTATGCCTCGCCTAATAAAGGCAAGTATTCAATATGTCTTCTCAACCACCTTATCTACCTGGCCTGCTACCTTCAGGGATCTGTGGACTTGCACTCCAAGGTCCCTTTGTTCCTCTACACTTCGCCGTGTCCGACCATTTAATGTGTATTCCCCTGCTTAGTTAGCCCTCCCCAAATTCATTACCTCACACTTATCTGGATTGAATTCCATTTGCCACTGTTCTTCCCACCTGACCAGTTCATTGATATCATCCTGCAGTCTACAGCTTTCTTCTTCATTATCAACCACACAGCCGATTATAGTATCATCTGCAAGCTTCTTAATCATCCCCTCTATATTCAAGTCTAGATCATTGATATATACCACAAAAAGCAAGGGACCTAGTACTGAGCCCTGTGGTACCCCACTGCAAACAGCTTTCCAGTCATAAAAATATCCATCAACCATTACCCTTTGCTTCCTGCCCCTGAGCTAATTTTGGATCCAACTTTGCCCTGGGTCCCATGAGCTTTTACTTTCATGACCAGTCTGTCATGTGGGACCTTATCAAAGGCCTTGCTAAAATCCATATACACTACATCAAACGCACTGACCTCTTCGACCCTCATAAATACAAGTTGTTGTTGTTATTGATGCGATGCCAAAGTGGACTTCTCAGCAAACTTTAGTTTATAGCCATTATGATTAGTGACCATCTCGTTCACCTTTTGGGACAGTTCTCCATTTATATGGGGTTGCTTGATCAGTACAGATTGAGCAGGTCTCCCTCTGGTAGATGTGGATGCTTGACTACATTCACTATCTTCAGAGGCAAGCTCTACAAGACAGGAAATTCCCACTTCCATTGTCTCATAGTTTGCGAATGGGCCAGAAGGTACAGATCAATGATCGTGTCAAGGAGCATAAACAGTTTTCTTATATCTTATATTTGAAAGAAAGAAAGACTTGCATTTATACAGCACCTTTCACGACCACCGGACGTCCCAAAGCACTTTTTGGAACTTTTTGAAGCATAGTCACTGTTGTAACGTAGGATACGCGATAGACAATTTACACACAGCAAGCTCTACAGTGGGACTAGCTGCTCCTGCAGTGGGACGAACTGAGTGGGCCGAATGGCCTTCTTCCATGCTGTAACCATTCGATGATTCGATTCTTTTGAAGTGATGTTGATTGAGGGATAAACATCGGCCAGGAAATATAGAAACATAGAAAATAGGAGCAGTAGTAGGCCATTCGGCCCTTCGAGTCTGCACCGCCATTCAATATGATCATGGCTGATCCTCTTATCTCAACACCATATTCCCGCTTTTTCCCCGTATCCCTTGATGCCTTTTGTTTCTAGAAATCTATCTATCTTCCTCTTAAATATATTCAGTGACTTGGCTTCCACAGCCTTCTGTGGTAGAGAATTCCACAGGTTCACCACCCTCTGAGTGAAAACATTTCTCCCCCGGGGATAATTCCCATTGCTCCTCTTCGAAATAGCGGCCATGGAATTCTTTACGTCCATGTGAGAGAGCATAAGGGGCCTCGGTTTAATGTCTCATCTAAAAGAGCACACCTCCGACAGTGCAGCACTCCTTCAGCACCGCAGTGGAGTGTCAGCCTAGAATTTTGTGGTTAAGTCTCTGGAGTGAGACTTGAACCCATGACCTTGTGACTCAGAGGCGAGAGTGCTACCCACTGAGTCACTGGCTAACATCAATATGGATTAAATGTTGATGGATTGTTAAGTTTGCACAGTGTAGTATTATTCATTAACTTTTTGTTAAGAACCATACTCCCAACTAATGACTTGCTTTGAGAGCCATCATCATCATAGGCGGTCCCTCAAACGAGGATGACTTGCTTCCATAAGAGTTCACAGATGTTTCAGTGAAGGACCCGATGTTCCAGTCCTGAACTCCAATTGAAGGGGTGGAAGTTGCCTGTGCGTGGATTTTTTTAACGTGTGGTGACTGTTGCACATCAGCCACCACATGGACTTGACAGAGTTAGGCTTTTATCCAGTGGCATTGGTTGAACCAGGACGACTGGAGACCTGCTCTGCTGCACGGACCTAGTGCGCACACATATCGCAGTGTGGGCTGGCCCGTGCTGCCTCTGGGTCCTCAGCGTTTCTGGGCCTCGTACCCTCATTCACCGCACTTTTACCTGCGATGTTCCTGGGCCTGGCGCTCCAGCTCTATTTATAGCCCCGACATGCAGTGGTGTTCTCACACAGGGTAACTACCACACATTGTTACATGGAATCAGGAGGCAGATTCTCGCCCCAGGGCAAACTTCTAGTTTCTCTCACTCTGTTGTGCACCGTTGCCAAGTAGAGGCAGGCACTCAAAGGGGGGAAAAAAACTATAGGTTCAGATATGATGGACGCTGAGATAACGTACCCTCCTAATGACTCACCCTTGCTTCGCTTTGCTGGAATGCTAGGTATAGAAACATAGAAAATAGGTGCAGGAGCAGGCCATTCAGCCCTTCTAGCCTGCACCGCCATTCAATGAGTTCATGGCTGAACATGAAACTTCAGTACCCACTTCCTGCTTTCACGCCATACCCCTTGATCCCCCGAGTAGTAAGGACTTCATCTAACTCCCTTTTGAAAATATTTAGTGAATTGGCCTCAACTACTTCCTGTGGTAGAGAATTTCACAGGTTCACCACTCTCTGGGTGAAGAAGTTTCTCCTTATCTCGGTCCTAAATGGCTTACCCCTTATCCTTAGACTGTGACCCCTGGTTCTGGACTTCCCCAACATTGGGAACATTCTTCCTGCATCCAACCTGTCCAAACCCGTCAGAATTTTAAACGTTTCTATGAGGTCCCCTCTCACTCTTCTGAACTCCAGTGAATACAAGCCCAGTTGATCCAGTCTTTCTTGATAGGTCAGTCCCACCATCCCGGGAATCAGTCTGGTGAATCTTCGCTGCACTCCCTCAATAGCAAGAATGTCCTTCCTCAAGTTAGGAGACCAAAACTGTACACAATACTCCAGGTGTGGCCTCACCAAGGCCCTGTACAACTGTAGCAACACCTCCCTGCCCCTGTACTCAAATCCCCTCGCTATGAAGGCCAACATGCCATTTGCTTTCTTAACCGCCTGCTGTACCTGCATGCCAACCTTCAATGACTGATGTACCATGACACCCAGGTCTCGTTGCACCTTCCCTTTTCCCAATCTGTCACCACTCAGATAATAGTCTGTCTCTCTGTTTTTACTACCAAAGTGGATAACCTCACATTTATCCACATTATACTTCATCTGCCACGCATTTGCCCACTCACCTAACCTATCCAAGTCACTCTGTAGCCTCATAGCATCCTCCTCGCAGCTCACACTGCCACCCAACTTAGTGTCATCCGCAAATTTGGAGATACTACATTTAATCCCCTCGTCTAAATCATTAATGTACAATGTAAACAGCTGGGGCCCCAGCACAGAACCCTGCGGTACCCCACTAGTCACTGCCTGCCATTCCGAAAAGTACCCATTTACTCTTTGCTTCCTGTCTGACAACCAGTTCTCAATCCACGTCAGCACACTACCCCCAATCCCATGTGCTCTAACTTTGCACATTAATCTCCTGTGTGGGACCTTGTCGAAAGCCTTCTGAAAGTCCAAATATACCACATCAACTGGTTCTCCTTTGTCCACTTTACTGGAAACATCCTCAAAAAATTCCAGAAGATTTGTCAAGCATGATCTCCCTTTCACAAATCCATGCTGACTTGGACCTATCATGTCACCATTTTCCAAATGCGCTGCTATGACATCCTTAATAATTGATTCCATCATTTTACCCACTACTGAGGTCAGGCTGACCGGTCTATAATTCCCTGCTTTCTCTCTCCCTCCTTTTTTAAAAAGTGGGGTTACATTGGCTACCCTCCACTCGATAGGAACTGATCCAGAGTCAATGGAATGTTGGAAAATGACTGTCAATGCATCCGCTATTTCCAAGGCCACCTCCTTAAGTACTCTGGGATGCAGTCCATCAGGCCCTGGGGATTTATCGGCCTTCAATCCCATCAATTTCTCCAACACAATTTCCCGACTAATAAAGATTTCCCTCAGTTCCTCCTCCTTAATAGACCCTCTGACCACTTTTATATCCGGAAGGTTGCTTGTGTCCTCCTTAGTGAATACTGAACCAAAGTACTTGTTCAATTGGTCTGCCATTTCTTTGTTCCCCGTTATGACTTCCCCTGATTCTGACTGCAGGGGACCCACGTTTGTCTTTACTAACCTTTTTCTCTTTACATACCTATAGAAACTTTTGCAATCCGCCTTAATGTTCCCTGCAAGCTTCTTCTCGTACTCCATTTTCCCTGCCCTAATCAAACCCTTTGTCCTCCTCTGCTGAGTTCTAAATTTCTCCCAGTCCCCAGGTTCGCTGCTATTTCTGGCCAATTTGTATGCCATTTCCTTGGCTTTAATACTATCCCTGATTTCCCTAGATAGCCACGGTTGAGCCACCTTCCCTTTTTTATTTTTACGCCAGACAGGAATGTACAATTGTTGTAATTCATCCATGCGGTCTCTAAATGTCTGCCATTGCCCATCCACAGTCAACCCCTTAAGTATCATTCGCCAATCTATCTTAGCCAATTCATGCCTCATACCTTCAAAGTTACCCTTCTTTAAGTTCTGGACCATGGTCTCTGAATTAACTGTTTCATTCTCCATCCTAATGCAGAATTCCACCATATTATGGTCACTCTTCCCCAAGGGGCCTCGCACAATGAGATTGCTAATTAATCCTCTCTCATTACACAACACCCAGTCTAAGATGGCCTCCCCCCTAGTTGGTTCCTCGACATATTGGTCTAGAAAACCATCCCTTATGCATTCCAGGAAATCCTCCTCCACCGTATTGCTTCCAGTTTGGCTAGCCCAATCTATGTGCATATTAAAGTCACCCATTATAACTGCTGCACCTTTATTGCATGCACTCCTAATTTCCTGTTTGATGCCCTCCCCAACATCACTACTACTGTTTGGAGGTCTGTACACAACTCCCACTCACGATTTTTGCCCTTTAGTGTTCTGCAGCTCTACCCATATAGATTCCACATCATCCAAGCTAATGTCTTTCCTAACTATTCCATTAATCTCCTCTTTAACCAGCAATGCTACCCCACCTCCTTTTCCTTTTATTCTACCCTTCCTGAATGTTGAATACCCCTGGATGTTGAGTTCCCAGCCCTGATCATCCTGGAGCCACGTCTCCGTAATCCCAATCACATCATATTTGTTAACATCTATTTGCACAGTTAATTCATCCACCTTATTGCGGATACTCCTTGCATTAAGACACAAAGCCTTCAGGCTTGCCTTTTTAACACCCTTCGTCCCTCTAGAATTTTGCTGTACAGTGGCCCTTCTTGTTCTTTGCCTTGGGCTTCTCTGCCCTCCACTTTTCCTCATCTCCTTTCTGTCTCCTGCTTTTGCCTCATTTTTGTCTCCCTCTGTCTCCCTGTATAGTTTCCCATCTCCCTGCAATATTAGTTTAACTCCTCCCCAACAGCACTAGCAAACACTCCCCCTAGGACATTGGTTCCGGACCTGCCCAGGTGCAGACCGTCTGGTTTGTACTGGTCCCACCTCCCCCAGAACCGGTTCCAATGCCCCAAGAATTTGAATCCCTCCCTGCTGCACCACTGCTCAAGCCATGTATTCATCTGCGCTATCCTGCGATTCCTACTCTGACTAGCACGTGGCACTGGTAGCAATCCCGAGATTACTACTTTTGAGGTCCTACTTTTTAATTTAGCTCCTAGCTCCTTAAATTCTTTTCGTAGGACCTCATCCCTTTTTTTACCTATGTCGTTGGTACCAATGTGCACCACGTCAACTGGCTGTTCTCCCTCCCATTTCAGAATGTCCTGCACCCACTCCGAGACATCCTTGACCCTTGCACCAGGGAGGCAACATACCATCCTGGAGTCTCGGTTGCGTCCGCAGAAACGCCTATCTATTCCCCTCACCATCGAATCCCCTATCACTATCGCGCTCCCACTCTTTTTCCTGCCCTCCTTTGCAGCAGAGCCACCTACAGTGCCATGAACTTGGCTGCTGCTGCCCTCCCCTGATGAGTCATCCTCCCCAACAGTACTCAAAGCAGTGTATCTGTTTTGCAGGGGGATGACCACAGGGGACCCCTGCACTATCTTTCTTGCACTGCTCTTCCTGCTGGTCTTCCATTCCCTATCTGGCTGTGGACCCTTCTCCTGCGGTAAGACCAACTCACTACACGTGATACTCACGTCATTCTCAGCATCGTGGATGCTCCAGAGTGAATCCACCCTCAGCTCCAATTCCGCAACGCGGACCGTCAAGAGCTCGAGGCGGATACACTTCCCACACACGTAGCGCCCAGGGACACCGGAAGTGTCCCCGAGTTCCCACATGGTACAGGAGGAGCATATCACATGGCCGAGCTCTCCTGCCATGTCTTAACCTTAGATACCCTTAAATTGGTAATAACAATGTTACAGTTCACTTACTGATATAAAAAAGAAAAGAAAAGCTACTCACCAATCACCAGCCAGTATGGGGCAGGGAACTGCAATTAATCCCAGTTCAGTGAACATCACACAATTGGACAGGCTGTAGCTAGAAAAGAACTTGCATTTACATAGCGCCTTTCACAACTTCAAGCGTTTTACAGCCAATTAAGTATTGTTTAGTCACTATTGTATGTGTAAAATAGGTGGCAGCCAATTGCGCACAGCAAGCTCCCACACATGTGACCAGATGATTTATTTTAGTGATGTTGGTGGAGGGATAAAAATTGTTGAGGGAGAACTCCCCTGCTCAGCCAGCAGTAAGTTATTTTTCAAACTATGTGCCTCTCTGAATATCAGCTGGATATTGTGAGTTGGAAACTGCTCATAAATGATCTTGAGAGTGAAACATAGAAACATAGAAAATAGGTTCAGGAGTAGGCCATTCGGCCCACCATTCAATAAGATCATGGCTGATCATTCACCTCAGTACCCCTTTCCTGCTTTCTCTCCATACCTCTTGATCCCTTTAGCTGTAAGGGCCATATCTAACTCCCTCTTCAATCTATCCAACAAATTGGCATCAATAACTCTGCGGTAGAGAATTCCACAGGTTAACAACTCTCTGTGTGAAGAAGTTTCTCCTCATCTCAGTCCTAAATGGCTCACCCCTTATCCTTAGATTATGTCCCCTGGTTCTGGACTTCCTCTGTTGTGTATCTGTAAAGCATGCACTCCCATATTCCGCCACCAGGAAGCGCATCCCCTGAAGTCCCAAGAGCACTGTATATAAGCCGGCCCCTAAGGCCTGTTCCTCACTCTGGAGTGTCTTAATAAAGACTGAGGTCACTGTTACTTTAACCCCTCTATGTGCAGTCTCATCTGTGTTAGGAACACAATATCCCCAACATCGGGAACATTATTCCTGCATCTAACCTGTCCAGTCCCGTCAGAATTTTATATGTCTCTATGAGATTCCCTCTCATCCTTCTAAACTTAAGTGAATACAGGCCAAGTCGATCCAGTCTCTCCTCATATGTCAGTTCTGCCATCCCGGGAATCAGTCTGGTAAACCTTCGCTGTGCTCCCTCAATAGCAAGAACGTCCTTCCTCAGATTAGGAGACCAAAACTGAACACAATATTCCAGGTGAGGCCTCACTAAGGCTCTGTACAACTACAGTAAGACCTTCCTGCTCCTATATTCCTAGCTATGAAGGCCAACATACCATTTGCCTTCTTCACCGCCTGCTGTACCTGCATGCCAACTTTCAATGACTGATGTAGCATGACACCCAGGTCTCGTTGCACCTCCCCTTTTCCTAATCTGCCGCCATTCAGATAATATTCTACCTTCGTGTTTTTGCCACCAAAGTGGATAACCTCACATTTATCCACATTATACTGCACCTGCCATGCATTTGCCCACTCACCTAACCTGTCCAAGTCACCCTGCAGCCTCTTAGCGTCCTCCTCACAGCTCACACCGCCACCCAGCTTAGTGTCATCTGCAAACTTAGAGATATTACACTCAATTCCTTCATCTAAATCATTAATGTATATTGTAAATAGCTGGGGTCCCAGCACTGAGCCCTGCAGCACCCCACTAGTCACCGTTCTGAAAAGGACCTGTTTATCGCAACTCTCTGCTTCCTCTCTGCCATCCAGTTCTCTGTCCACATCAGTACATTACCCCCAATGCCATGTGCTTTAATTTTGCACACCAATCTCTTATGTGGGACCTTGTCAAAAGCCTTTTGAAAGTCCAAATACACCACATCCACTGGTTCTCCCTTGTCCACTCTACCAGTTACATCCTCAAAAAATTCTAGAAGATTTGTCAAGCATGATTTCCCTTTCATAAATCCATGCTGACTTGGATCGATCCTGTCACTGCTCTCCAAATATGCTGCTATTTCATCTTTAATAATTGATTCCAACATTTTCCCCACTACTGATATCAGATTAACCGGTCTATAATTACCCGTTTTCTCTCTCCCTCCTTTCTTAAAAAGTGGTGTTACATTAGCTACCCTCCAGTCCATAGGAACTGATCCAGAGTCGATAGACTGTTTGAAAATGATCACCAATGCATCCACTATTCCTTGGGCCACTTTCTTAAGTACTCTGGGATGCAGACTATCAGGCCCCAGGGATTTATCGGCCTTCAATCCCATCAATTTCCCTAACACAATTTTCCGCCTAATAAGGGTTTCCTTCAGTTCCTCCTTGTCACTGGACCCTTGAAAATGACGCAGGTCAAAACCTTACCTCACCTGGGCAGCCTCTTCACAATGGCAGAGACCACCGTTGCTCCCTCACACGTGCCGTCTTTCGGATGAGATGTTAAAACCGAGGCCCCGTCTGCTCTCTCAGGTGGACAGAAAAGATCCCATGACACTATTTCCGAAGACAACTAGGGCAGGTGATCCCCGGTGTCCTGGCCAATATTTATCTCTCAATCCATGTAACAAAACAGATTATCTGGTCATTATCACATTACTGTTTGTAGGAGCTTGCTGTGCGCAAATTGGCAACCGTGTTTTCTACATTACAACAGTGACTCCACTCCAATAGTACTTCATTGGCTGTAAAGTGCTTTGAGGCGTCTGGTGGTCATGAAAGGGCTATGTTAATGCAAGTCTTTCTTTCAAGTCTCTCACATTCACCCACTTCTTTCTCTTTTTCTACAGGTCAACCCTTCAATCCCAATTCTAAAATCACCAGTGCAGTATCCAATGTGATTTGCTCAGTGGTTTTTGGGAAGCGTTTCCATTATGAAGACAAGACATTCATGCGACTGATAGAACTGATTGATGAGAACATGAAGATTCAGACAACACTATGGGTACAGGTAAAAGAAACGGACTTCCTTTCCTCAAGGACAAGGGAACATCCTTATTAAAGTAGGGATACAGATGTCAAAAATGTGGTTCATAGAAACTGGACCATAGGAACAGGAGGAGATCATTCAGCCCCTCGAGCCTGTTCCACCATTCAATTAGCTCATGGCTGATCTGTGTCTTAACTCCATCACCCGCCTTGGTTCCGTAACCATTGATACTCTGCCTAACAAAAATCTACCATTCTCAGTTTTGACATTTTCAATTCACCTAGCCTGGCACCTTGCTAATAAATCAGGGCTCAAATGGGACACTGTGATAACAGCCCGCAGTCTGGACAGGGTAGGAGGTGAGAGTGTGAAATAGAGGTTTATTAACGGCTCAAGCCAATATTTTTTGCGCCCCTAGGGAGTATCGATCGCTACAAACAAGAATACTCCCACAAACGCAATGTGATGATGACCAGATAATCTGTTATTTTGTTATGTTGATTAAGGGATAAATATTGGCCAGGATATCAGGGATAACTCCCCAGCTTTTCTTCTAAATAGTGCCATGGGATTGTTTACATCCACTTGGGAGGGCAGATGGGGCCTCAGATTAAAGTCATCCAAAGGACGGCACCTCCGACAGTGCAGCACTCCCTCGTCTCGAAACCCCTTGCCACTAGACCAAGACCTTGCTCTGCTAAGCCCGTCTGGTCGCCGGTGTGCATGGCCACCCCACGTTAAAAGAACTCACGCACAGGCATCTTCCATCCTTCAAAATGATGTTCGGGACTTGGAACGTCAGCACCCTCATGGACAACTCCAACAGCGACAGACCGGAACACTGCACCACCATCGTTGCCCAGATACTTAGACGCTTCGATGTCAACATCGCCGCCCTAAACGAGACCCGGTGAGCAGGGGAAGGCCAGCTCAAAGAACAAGGTGGAGGTTACGCCTTCTTCTGGAAAGGCAAACCAGAGGAAGAACGCCGCCTCTATGGAGGTGGTTTTGCCATCAAGAACGAGCTGGTCGGCCGCCTCAGAGATTCCCCCTGCTGCATTAGCGAACGTCTCATGACTCTCCGGGTCACCCTATCCCGGAACCAGTGCGCCAGTTGTTAGTGCGTACGCCTCAACACTCGAAGCAACAGATGAGACCAAAGAGGAATTCTACTCCAGCCTCCAATCCCTGTCCTGCGTCCCTATGGACGACAAACTGATCCTCCTCGGTGACTTCAACGCCAGAGTCGGTAAGGACACAGACCTCTGGGGAAGCGTGATCAGCAGTGAGAGGGTAGGGAAAACCAACTCCAGCGGTACCCTGCTCCTGACAAAATGCCTAGAACACGACTTTGTCATCACCAACACCTTGTTCCGCCAGAGGGACAAGTACAAGGCATCGTGACAATACCCTCGCTCCAAGCACTGGCACCTGCTCGACTACGTCATTGTTCGAGCGAGGGATCGCAAGGACGTGCGCATCACCCACGCCATGACAGGAGCCGACAACTGCTGGATGGACCACCGCCGAATCCGTTCCGTCATCAACATTAATATAGCCCCAAAGCCCTCCCGGATGCACTTCCTCCACTTAGGGCGGTCTTTGGCCAGGGACTCGCAGGTGTCAGTGGGGATGTTGCACTTTATCAGGGATGGCTTTGAGGGTGGTCTTGTTACGTTTCCGCTGCCCACCTTTGGCTTGTTTGCCGTGAAGGAGTTCCGAGTAGAGCGCTTGCTTTGGGAGTCTCGTATCTGGCATGCGAATTGTGTGGTCTGTCCAACGGAGCTGATCAAATGTGGTCAGTGCTTCAAATGCTGGGGATTTTGACCTGGTCGATGACGCTAACGTTGGTGTGTCTGCCCTCCCAGAGGATTTGTAGGATCATGCGGAGACATCGTTTGTGGTATTTCTCCAGCGATTTGGGGTGTTTGCTGTACATGGTCCATGTTTCTGAGACATAAAGAAGGGCGGGTATTACTACAGCCCTATCGATCATGAGCTGTAGACCATGACCAATATGTACACCACAACAACAGGATTTATCTTCAAGCTTGTGAAAGTGTCTTTAGGACACAACAGGAAATATTTCTTCACGGAGAGGGTGTGCAATAACTGGAATGGATTGTCAAGAAGGGGTGATGGGGACCAACAGTTACTTTAGAAACAATACCTGCTGCAATGGAAGATGGTTGGGTTGATATTTTGGAAGGATGTGATTGAATACCCTGATGGGTCTTACTCACAGAAGATTCCAGTGGTGTGTGCCACTGTGTAGTGTGGTGATAATTTGCTAATGCGACTCCTCACAGTACAAGATGCCAATCTTTGGAAGATTTCGCAGGACTTGGTAAAAGGATGGTGCTTGGCACCTATCACAAGCTTCCTCGGAGCTGGCTGCAGAACAGTGTTGGCAGAGGCTTATAAGTACATCACTGGTCTGTGCACATAGTTATGTTGTGATTTGGCTCGACTCCACACCCAATCTTTTCTCCTGTTAAAGTGTGTCTTGCACTTAGTTACATCTGCCGGAGGTGGTAGCACTCTCGCCTCTGAGTCAGAAGGTCGTAGGTTCAAGTCTCACTCCAGAGACTTAAGCATAAAGTCTAGGCTGGCACTTCTACTGCAGTGCTGAGGGAACGCTGCATTGTCGGAGGTGCCATCTTTCGAATGAGACGTTAAACCGAGGCCCCGTCTGCTCTTTCAGGTGGATGTAAAAGGTCCCACGGCACTATTGCGAAGAAGAGCAGGGTCGGTGTCCCGGCCAATAGTTATCTCTCAAAGAACACCACTATAACAGAGGATCTGTCCATTATCACATTGCTGTTTGTGGGAGCTAGCTGTGTGCAAATTAAATGCAACTTTTCCCACATTACAATGTGATCACACTTCAAAAGTATTTCATTCCAATACCAAAAACATATGGCATTAGGTCACAGATCAGCCATAATCTAATTGAATGATGGAACCGTCTCGAGGGTCTAAATGGGCCTTTCCTGCTCCAATTTTTTTATTTGTTCATGGGATGTGGGTGTCACTGTCAAGGCCAGCATTTATTGCCCATGCCTAGTTGCCCTTGAGAAGGTGGTGGTGAGCCGCCTTCTTGAACTGCCGCAGTCCGTGTGGTGAAGGTACTTCCACAGTGCTGTTAGGGAGGGAGTTCCAGGATTTTGACCCAGCGACGATGAAGGAACGGCCGATATATTTCCAAGTCAGGATGGTATGTGACTGGGAGGGGAACTTGCAAGGGGTGGTGTTCCCGTGCGCCTGCTGCCCTTGTCCTCCTAGATGGTAGAGGTCGTGGATTTGGGAGGTACTGCCGAAGAAGCCTTGGCGAGTTGCTGAAGTGCATCTTGTAGATGGTTCCTATTAGCTTTAAAGCACTTTGGGATGTCCTGAGGTCATAAGAGGCAAGTTCTTTCTTTCTTTCAATCTATTTCATAAACTGAAGTTTCTAAGCCTTGTCACTCACTGTATTGGAGAACCAAAATCATACATGATGACCCTCTTGTGCTTTTTGCTAGGTGTATTCCATAGCTCCCTTCATTCGCTATTTCCCAGGGCCTGTTCGGAGGATAGTTGAAAACCAGGCCGTAATTGAAGCCATACTTCAGGATTTCATTAACCAGCACAAAGACACTTTGAATGGTGAAGAGATCCGGGATTTCATTGATGCATATTTACTGAAAATGGAAAAGGTGAGTGCAGCGCTTACTTTCATTTTGTTGGTGGGTCTGTATTTTGCAATCGGCTTGAGCTTTGTTCCTTGACCTTTCGTCTGCGAAAGCCTTGTTTGAGCCCAGATTAGACCAATGGCCATGAAATGCTTATTTCCCTTCAGTTACTCATGTGGTGTCCTCAGTGAACCGGAACCAATGTCCGAGGGGGAGTGTTTGCTAGTACTGTTGGGGAGGAGTTAAACTAATATGGCAGGGGGATGGGAACCAATGCAGGGAGACAGAGGGAAACAAAATGGAGACAGAAGCAAAAGACAGAAAGGAGATGAGTAAAAGTGGAGGGCAGAGAAACCCAAGGCAAAAAACAAAAAGGGCCACTGTACAGCAAAATTCTAAAGGGTCAAAGTGTAATAAAAAGGCAAGCCTGAAAGCTCGGTGCCTCAATGCAAGGAGTATTCGGAACCCAGGAGAGGGCTCTGAGCTAGTTAGAGTGGGTGAGAGCTCAGATGAACAGGACCCCAAGAAAGAATGCAAAAGGCAGGAGGCGACAGAGCAGAGTAGCACTGGGGTAAGTGTAAACCACAAGGTGATAGTAAGGGACAATATGTATGAATATAAAGGGGCTGCAGGAGGGGTCAAAGCTAAAAATCATGGTTTAAAAACTAGTATTAAAACACTCTACCTAAATGCATGCAGCATTCGAAATAAAGTAAATGAGTTGACGGCACAAATCATTACAAATGGGTATGATGTGGTGGCCATTACAGAAACGTGGTTGCAGGGTGGCCAAGACTGGGAATTAAACATACAGGGGTATCTGACAATTCGGAAAGATAGACAAGAAGGGAAAGGAGGTGGGGTAGCTCTGTTAATAAAGGAAGATATCAGGGCAGTTGTGAGAGATGATATTGGCTCTAATGAACAAAATATTGAATCATTGTGGGTGGAGATTAGAGATAGTAAGGGGAAAAAGTCACTGGTGGGCGTAGTTTATAGGCCCCCAAATAATAACTTCATGGTGGGACGGGCAATAATCAAGGGAATAATGGAGGCATGTGAAAAAGGAACGGCAGTAATCATGGGGGATTTTAACCTACATATCGATTGGTCAAATCAAATCGCATGGGGTAGCCTTGAGGAGGAATTCATAGAATGCATACGGGATTGTTTCTTAGAACAGTATGTTATAGAACCTACAAGGGAGCAAGCGATCTTAGATCTGGTCCTGTGTAATGAGATAGGAATAATAAACGATCTCCAAGTAAAAGATCCTCTCGGAATGAGTGATCACAGTATGTTTGAATTTGTAATACAGATTGAGGGTGAGGAAGTAGTGTCTCAAACGAGCGTACTATGCTTAAACAAAGGGGACTACAGTGGGATGAGGGCAGAGTTGGCTAAAGTAAACTGGAAACACAGACTAAACAGTGGCACAATTGAGGAACAGTGGAGGACTTTTAAGGAGTTCTTTCATAGTGCTCAACAAAAATATATTCCAGTGAAAAAGAAGGGCGGTAAGAGAAGAGATAACCAGCCGTGGATAACCAAGGAAACAAAAGAGAGTATCAAATTAAAAACCAATGTGTAAAGGTGGCCAAGGTTAGTGGGAAACTCGAAGATTGGGAAAATTTTAAACGACAGCAAAGAATGACTAAGAAAGCAATAAAGAAAGGAAAGATAGATTACGAAGGTAAACTTGCGCAAAACATAAAAACAGATAGTAAAAGCTTTTACAGATATATAAAACGGAAAAGAGTGACTAAAGTAAATGTTGGTCCCTTAGAAGATGAGAAGGGGGATTTAATAATGGGAAATGTGGAAATGGCTGAGACCTTAAACAATTTTTTTGCTTCAGTCTTCACAGTGGAAGACACAAAAACCATGCCAAAAATTGCTGGTCACGGGAATGTGGGAAGGGAGGACCTTGAGACAATCACTATCACTAGGTGGGGTAGTGCTGGACAGGCTAATGGGACTCAAGGTAGACAAATCCCCTGGTCCTGATGAAATGCATCCCAGGGTATTAAAAGAGATGGCGGAAGTTATAGCAGATGCATTCGTTATAATCTACCAAAATTCTCTGGACTTTGGGGAGGTACCAGCGGATTGGAAAGCAGCTAATATAACGCCTCTGTTTAAAAAAGGGGGCAGACAAAACTATAGGCCGGTTAGTTTAACATCTGTAGTGGGGAAAATGCTGAAGCTATCATTAAGGAAGGAATAGCGGGACATCTAGATAGGAATAGTGCAATCAAGCAGACGCAACATGAATTCATGAAGGGGAAATCATGTTTAACTAATTTACTGGAATTCTTTGAGGATATAACGAGCATGGTGGATAGAGGTGTACCGATGGATGTGGTGTATTTAGATTTCCAAAAGGCATTCGATAAGGTGCCACACAAAAGGTTACTGCAGAAGATAAAGGTACGCGGAGTCAGAGGAAATGTATTAGTATGGATCGAGAATTGGCTGGCTAACAGAAAGCAGAGAGTCGGGATAAATGGGTCCTTTTTGGGTTGGAAATCGGTGGTTAGTGGTGTGCCACAGGGATCGGTGCTGGGACCACAACTGTTTACAATATACATTGATGACCTGGAAGAGGGGACAGAGTGTAGTGTAACAAAATTTGCAGATGACACAAAGATTAGTGGGAAAGCGGGTTGTGTAGAGGACACAGAGAGGCTGCAAAGAGATTTAGATAGGTTAAGCGAATGGGCTAAGGTTTGGCAGATGGAATACAATGTCGGAAAATGTGAGGTCATCCACCTTGGAAAAAAACCCAGTAAAACGGAATATTATTTGAATGGGGAGAAATTACAACATGCTGCTGTGCAGAGGGACCTGGGGGTCCTTGTGCATGAATCCCAAAAAGTTAGTTTGCAGGTGCAGAAGGCGAATGGAATGTTGGTCTTCATTGCGAGAGCGATGGAGTACAAAAGCAGGGAGGTCCTGCTACAACTGTATAGGATATTGGTGAGGCCGCACCTGGAGTACTGCGTGCAGTTTTGGTCACCTTACTTAAGGAAGGATATACTAGCTTTGGAGAGGGTACAGAGACGATTCATTAGGCTGATTCCGGAGATGAGGGGGTTACCTTATGATGATAGATTGAGTAGACTGGGTCTTTACTCATTGGAGTTCAGAAGGATGAGGGGTGATCTTATAGAAACATTTAAAATAATGAAAGGGATATACAAGATAGAGGCAGAGAGGTTGTTTCCACTGGTCGGGGAGACTAGAACTAGGGGGCACAGCCTCAAAATACGGGGGAGCCAATTTAAAACCGAGTTGAGAAGGAATTTCTTCTCCCAGAGGGTTGTGAATCTGTGAAATTCTCTGCCCAAGGAAGCAGTTGAGGCTAGCTCATTGAATGTATTCAAATCACAGATAGATAGATTTTTAACCAATAAGGGAATTAAGGGTTATGGGGACGGGTGGGTAAGTGGAGCTGAGTCCACGGCCAGATCAGCCATGATCTTGTTGAATGGCAGAGCAGGCCCGAGGGGCTAGATGGCCTACTCCTGTTCCTAATTCTTATGTTCTTATGAAACCGCAGCCACAGCCCAGTTACTGGTAGGTGGGAAAACCAGCACAAGCTGTCTTTACAGTAGTGGGATAGGGGTGGAGGATGAAGGGACTGCGAACGATGAGGCTTCACCGCCTGTACCCTATTTTGCTCCCTCAACTTCTGCTGCCGAGACCTCCGCAGGTAAATGGTGACGGGTGGGGGGGGGGGGGGGGTGGCAGGGGTGTGGGGGGAGGGGGGCGGTGGTGGTGGAGGGAAGGGCATCGTTCCCTGGCAGATTTCCATCCATCTGCCTGTGTTACTAAAAATTCCCACAGCGAAGGTGGATTAACCATGGGGTGGATGGGGCTGCAGCCCTGGGCCCACCATTGAACATAGGCCCACCTAATAAATGTAGGAAAAAAATATAAGGCCTCTTATAGATTCTCTTGTTTTTACCTAGATACAGGAGTACCCATATACACTGATGTACCGATATACAGAAGTACCCATATACACTAATGTACCTAGATACAGAAGTACCTTTATACATTGATGTACCGATATACAGAAGTACCTATATACACTAATGTACCTAGATACAGAAGTACCTTTATACATTGATGTACCGATATACAGAAGTACCTATATACACTAATGTACCTATATACAAAAGTACCAATATACACTGATGTACCGATATACAGAAGTACTCATATACACTAATATATCTAGATACAGAAGTACCTATATACACTGATGTACCGATATACAGAAGTACCCATATACACTAATGTACCTAGTTACAGAAGTACCTATATACACTGATTTACCGATATACAGAAGTACCCATATTCACTAAAGTACCTATATACATAAGTACCTATATACACTAATGTACCTAGATACAGAAGTACCTATATACACTAATGTACCTAGATACAGAAGTACATATATACACTAATGTCCCTAGATACAGAAGTACCTTTATACACTGATGTACCTGAATATAAAAGTACCCATATACACTAATGTATCTAGTTATAGAAGTATCTATAATAACTGATGTACCGATTTACAGAAGTACCTATATACACGAAAATACCTAGATACAGAAGTACCTCTATACACTAATGTACCTAGATACAGAAGTACCTATATACACTAATGTACAGATATACAGAACAGAATATGTACTAGCCTGTTTTATTTCGCATGTTATTAAGAGAAATTTGCAGGAATCTAGTATTGCAATGTTACCAGATCCAGAACATATACCTTCTTGATACAGAATTCATTGTTGAATATACTGGCCGATATTTCTATACTCAGAATCAGAATCATATACGTAATGTAAATGGGAAATTGATGGGATTAAAGGCCGATAAATCCCCGGGTTCTGATATTCTGCATCCCAGAGTACTTAAGGAAGTGGCCCTAGAAATAGTGGATGCATTGGTGATCATTTTCCAAAAATCTATCGACTCTGGATCAGTTCCTATGGACTGGAGGGTAGCTAATGTAACGCCACTTTTTAAAAAAGGAGGGAGAGAGAAAGCGGGTAATTGTAGACCGGTTAGCCTGACATCAGTAGTGGGGAAAGTTTTGGAATCAATCATTAAGGATGAAATAGCAGCCCATTTGGAAACCAGTGACAGGATCGTACCGAGTCAGCATGGATTTATGAAAGGGAAATCATGCTTGATGAATCTTCTGGAATTTTTTGAGGATGTAACTAGTCGTGTGGACAAGGGAGAACCAGTGGATGTGGTATATTTGGACTTTCAAAAGGCTTTTGACAAGGTCCTGCACAAGAGATTGGTGTACAAAATCAAAGTGCATGGTATTGGGGGTAATGTACTGACGTGGATAGAGAACTGGTTGACAGACAGGAAACAGAGAGTAGGAATATATATGTCCTTTTCAGAATGGCAGGCAGTTACTAGTGGGGTGCCGCAGGGCTCAGTGCTGGAACCACAGCTCATAACAATATACATTAATGATTTGGATTAAGGAATTGATTGTAATATCTCCAAGTTTGCGGATGACACTGCGGTGGCGGTGTGAGCTGTGAGGAGGATGCAGGGTGACTTGGACAGATTAGGTGAGTGGGAAAATACATGACAGATGCAGTATAATGTGGATAAATGTGAGGTTATCCATTTTGGGGGCAAAAACACGAAGGCAGAATATTATCTGAATGGCGGCAGACTAGAAAAAGGGAGGTGCAACGAGACCTGGGTGTCATGGTTCATCAGTCACTGAAAGTGGGCACACAGGTACAGCAGGCAGTAAAGAAGGCAAATGGCATGTTGGCCTTCATGGCTAGGGGCAGGGAGGTCTTACTGCAGTTGTACAGGGCCTTAGTGAGGCCTCACCTGGAATATTGTGTTCAGTTTTGGTCTCCTAGTCTGAGGAAGGACATTCTTGCTATTGAGGGAGTGCAGCGAAGGTTCACCAGACTGATTCCCTGGATGGCAGGACTGACATATGAGGAGAGACTGGATCAACTGGGCCTTTATTCACTGGAGTTGAGAATGATGAGAGGGGATCTCATAGAAACATGTAAGATTCTGACGGGACTGGACAGGTTAGATGTGGGAAGAATGTTCCCGATGTTGGGGAAGTCCAGAACCAGGGGACATAGTCTTAGGATAAGGGGTAGGCCATTTAGGACTGAGATGAGGAGAAACTTCTTCACTCAGAGAGTTGTTGACCTGTGGAATTCCCTGCCGCAGAGAGTTGTTGATGCCAGTTCATTGGATATATTCAAGAGGGAGTTAAATATGGCCCTTACGGTTAAGGGGATCAAGAGGTATGGAGAGAAAGCAGGAAAGGAGTTCTGAAGGAATGATCAGCCATGATCTTATTGAATGGCGGTGCAGGCTCGAATGGCCTACTCCTGCACTTGTTTTCAATGTTTCTATGTTTCTATGTTTCTATGTAATGAACAAGAACAAAGAACAAGAACAAACATAACTTTAAGCCCATTTGGATGAGTTTGACCCAAGCCCATTAGGCCCTTAATCCGGCCCTGGCTGAGAGAAGACTTTGGTGCTGTTCAGTATTTGACGGAAGAATAACATTTATTTTGCAGGAAAGGAACTCTCCTGACTCTTGTTTGACGGAGGGGAACCTGCTCTATAATGTCAACGATCTCTTTGTAGCTGGGATCGAAACTACAACAACAACTCTCCAATGGGGCATTCTGTACATGATGGCTTATCCAGAGATACAAGGTATAGCCAGGCCTCCGACTTAAAGGGGGCGGCCATTCGACTAAATTGCACATCATAGTAAGCGAAATAAAAAAAGGCTTTCTCCACCTTTCAGTGAGCCTCAGTCCTCTCAGTTGCTCAGTTTTATGCTTTGGAACTGCTGTTTGGAAGGATTTCAGGAGCAGCCATTTCCTCTACACTATACCCTGTTTAGATCCTTCCAGCCACATAAATAGAGAGAGAGAAACTCTTTCCACTGGCGGAGAAGTCAGTAACCAGCGGACACAGATGGAAGATAATTGACAAAAGAACCAGAGGAGATGAGGAGAATTTTATTTATACAGGGGTAATTAGCAATCTCATAGTAAAGGATCCTCTGGGGCAGAGTGATCATAAATAATGAGTAATGGGTCCAATGTCCCACTGACAATGTCAGAGCACACAAAGACTACATAAAGGGGCGGGGCGGGGGGGGGGGGGGAGGATGAGCAGAATGTTTTTATAGGCAGTGAGTGAAGGAGGCCATTCGGCCCATCGTGCCAGTGCCAGCTCTTTGAAAGAACTTTCCAATGAGTCCCACTCTCCCGCTCTTTTCCCGTAGCCCTGCAAATTAATTCTCTTCAAGTATTTATCCAATTCCCTTTTGAAGGTTACTATTGAATCTACTTCCACCAGTCTTTCAGGCAGTGTATTCCGGATCATCATAACTCGCTGTGTAAAAAAAATTCTCATCTCCTCTGGTTCTTTTGCTAATTATTTTCAATCTCTGTCCGTTGGTTCCCGACCTCTCTGCCAGTGGAAAGAGTTTCTCTCTATCTACCCTCGTAATTGTGAACACCTCTATTAAGTCTCCCCTTAACCTTCTCTGCTCTAACAATCTGAACTTTCCCAAAGATTTGACCTTGACAAAATCATAAACGTACACCGAACACGTAATTATCAATTGGTTAGACAGGTTGTGCACGAGACATCAACTGTTATTCTTGTAGACGTTTCTCTTTTGCTTTACAGAGAAGTGTCAGAAGGAGATAGACGAGATGATCGGCTTGTCCCGTGCCCCGTCCATGGAGGATGAAAGCAGTATGCCATACGTCAACGCTGTTATTCATGAGGTTCAAAGACTTGGGAATGTAGTACCTCTTGCTGTAGGCCACACAACAATACAAGACACGAGCTTTAGGGGATACACAATCAAAAAGGTGATTTATTTTCTATCAGAGTGTGTTTCTATTTTCCCTAATTGCAATTTGTCTCTGACCCTCTCAGAGCCTCCGTTCATCCCTTAGCTGAGCAAACTGTCACTGATAGGCTCCTTGGAGCTGCCACCGCTATCAATGAATGGCCAAAGTACACACAGACAGCATTAGCTAACTTCTTCTTCCGTTCCTCAGGTCAAACATTAACTGAGAAGACAGAACAGTCCAATTAGTCCCAATCCCCACCCCCCCCTCCCCCTCCACTCTTTCCCCATTGCTCTGCACATTTTTCTTTTTCAAATATTTATCCAGTTCCCTTTTGAAAGTTACTATTGAATCTGCTTCTACCATCCTTTCAGGCAACGCGTTCAGATCATAACGACTCGCTGCATAAAAAAATAAAATCTCCTCATCTCCCCCTCCAGTTCTTTTGCTAATTACCTTAAATCTGTGTCCTCTGGTTACTGACCCCTCTGCCACTGGAAACACTACCTCCCTATCTACTCTATCAAAAGCCCTCATGATTTTGAACGCCTCTATCAAATCTCTCCTTCTTTGCTCTAAGGAGAACAATCCCAGCTTCTCTAGTCTCTCCACACAACTGAAGTCCCACATCCCTGGTACCATTCCAGTAAATCTCCTCTGCACCCTCTCCAAGGCCTTGACATCCTTCCTAAAGTGCGGTGCCCAGAATTGGACACAATACTCCAGCTGGAGCCTAACCAAATTTGGAAGAACATTTTTTATTCAATGCCTCTATTTATAAAGCCTAACCACCTTATCAACTTGTCCTGCCACCTTCAAAGATTTGTGTATGTAAACCCTAGCTCTCTCTGTACTTCACCCCCTTAAAATTTTACCCTATACTTTACTTTGCCTCTCCTCATACTTCCTTCGAAAATGAATCACTTCACTCTTCTGACTTATTTACATTCTACGATTCGAAAAGAGGTGGCTGCAGAGATAATGAATGCTTTGGTTGTGATCTTACAAATTCCCTCAATTCTAGAACAGTCCCAACAGACTGGAAGGTAGCAAATCTAACCCCGATATCCAAAAAAGGAGGGAGAGAGAAAACAGGGAACTGCAGACCATTTAGCCTGCAGTGCCCACTCACTTAACCTGTATATATCCCATTACAGGCTCTTTGAGTCCTCCTCGCAGCTTACTTTCCCACCTAGCTTTTTATCGTCAGCAAACTTGGATACATTGCACTCAGTCCTTTCATCTAAGCCAAAGGCGCAATACGAAGGTAGCATAGTGGTTATGTTACGGGACTAATAATCCAGAGACCTGGACTAATGATCAAAAGACGTGAGTTTGAATCCCAGCATAGCAGCTGGGGAATTTAAATTCAGTTAATTAAATTAATCTGGAATAAAAAGCTAGTATCCGTAATGGTGACCATGAAACAACCGGATTGTCGTAAAAACCCATCTGGTTCACTAATGCCCTTTAAGGGAAGGAAATCTGCTGTCCTTATCCAGTCTGGCCTGCATGTGACTCCAGACCCACAGCAATGTGGTTGATTGCCCTCTGAAATGAGCTAGCAAGCCACTCAGTTGTACCAAACTGCTATGACAAAGTCAGCACTGAGTACCTTCACCACAAGGACTGCAGCGGTTCAAGAATGTGGCTCACCACCACTTTCTCAAGGACAATTAGGGATGGGCAATAACTGCTGGCCTTGCCAGCAACGCCCACATCCCGTGAATGAATAAAAAAAAACCTCCACCTTGTGGTGGAAGATTCCACATTCTAACCACTCTCCAGTAAAGATGCTTCTCCTGAATTTCTTACTTACCCCAGAGAGCAGTGGAGGCTGGGGCATTGAATATATTTAAGGTGGAGATAGACAGATTTTTGAAAGATAAGGGAGTCAAGGATTATGGGGAACAGACAGGGAAGTGGAGTTGAGGCCAAGATCAGATCAGCCATGATCTTATTGAATGGCAGATCAGGCTCGAGGGACCAGATGGCCTACTCCTGCTCCTATTTCTTATAGAAACATAGAAAATAGGTGCAGGAGTAGGCCCTTTGAGCCTGCACCACCATTCAATAAGATCATGTTCTTATGTTCATATATTTCAATCTATTTCCTACCTTGTGCCCTTGAGCAAACTAGGGTTCCTTGGCCCCATTCCCACTAAACTGCTGCCCACCCAACTTCCCTTCCTGGCCCCCATGTTACTGATACTGTAAATGTTTCTGCCCCTCAGCTACTATAACCCCCCTTTCAAAACCACCGTCATCACCCCCTCCTGTGCTCCATTTGATAACATCAGATGGATAAGCTTTTTAATTTTAATTTTAAGAAGTGTCTGTACCTCCAGGCTGGGACTGGGACAAATTCCATTTCCAGCCTTTCTGCCTTTCCATCAATAGCGATGATGATGATGCTGAGTAAAAGATGGTGAGCTGTAACCCATTGCATTGTGTAACTCTATCCGGCAATTTTGTTCTGCTTTTCCAGGGCACGTTTGTTATTATAAATATGATGTCAGTTTTGTCTGAGGAGACACAATGGAAGGACCCAAAACAGTTTAATCCAAAGAATTTCCTGACTGAAAATGGGGAATTCTTTAAACCAGATGCATTCATTCCTTTTTCAATAGGTGAGTTGGCACTTCAAGCTGCCAAGATTCATGTTTACAACCAGTTCTACATTAAGTTAATCTTCACCCTAACAACAAGCAGGAGTGCTATCCAACGCAACTCATGCTTTATTCTTCCTAAAGATACATCGGGGGTGGGGGTTTGGGGGGAGAGGAGATCTCTGCTCACTGCAGGTCTCCGACGTTATTTCTCCTTTCTTTCTGGAAATCTCTGAAATCATCCAAAACTCTGCTGCCCGTGTCCTAACTCGCACCAAGTCCTGTTTGCCCATCACTCCCTGTGCTCCCTGATCTACAGTCTGTTGAAATCTCTCTATGACCCCGACCCTCCCTATCTCTGTGACCTCCTCCAGCCCCACAACCCCCAGAGATCTCAGCGTTCCTCCAATTCTGACCTCGAGCGCATCCCCACTTCCTTCACCCCACTATTGGCTGGCAAGCATTCAGCTGTCTGCCCAACCCTCTGGAATTGCCTCCCTTTACATCTCCGCCTCCCTGCCAATGTTCACTGTAAGCTGAGCTTTGTAACGCACGGCCTGCTGCTTTTAATGCGCGGTCATTATAAATTTCTGCGCATGCGCAGTATTTACACTGTAAAAGCCAGTGAGTGACTTGCGCGGGACCTTTCAGATTACTGCGTGGTCACACCGCGTGCACCTTAGCAGGAACATTACTCCTCACCTCTCTCTCCTTCTTTAAGACGCTTCTTAAAACTTACCTCTTTGATCAAGCTTTTGGTCACCTGTCCTAATATCTCCTTATGTAGCTCGGTGTCAAATTCTGTCTGATAACGCTCCTGTGAAGCATCTCGGGACGTTTTGCAACGTTGAAGGCGTTATATAAATGCAATTCATTTTTGCTGTTGGAGGCCAACCAGGGCAGCATTGGGATAGTTGAGGCTAGAGGTACAGATGATGATTTCAGCCACAGGTGAGCTGAGACAGAGGCGGAGAGGGGCAATGTTGCGGAGGTGGAAGAAGGCGGACTTGGTGATGGAGAGGATACGGGGTGTGAAGCTCAGCTCAGGGTCGAGTCGGATGCCACGGTTGCGACTATCAATAGTGCAATGCCTAACGTCCACTGTAGAGCATTTTACTATCTGATGGCAACATGACTCACGATGTAGTCTGAGTTGGTTCGAACGAGGTCTAATTTCATCTCCACTCATTAACGTGTTGCACGTTGCATTGAATGTTCTAGGTCTGCGAGCGTGCCCGGGAGAAAAGCTGGCCAGGATGGAGCTCTTCCTGTTCTTCACTTCTCTTCTCCAGAACTTTGAGTTCTATTGGCCTGAGAAGACCTCCCCCCCCAACCTGCAAGGTGAATACAAATTGATGCAAACGCCGCAGCCATACAGGATGGGGATCAGATGCAGAAGGGCAGCGGATGATGAACTGTGACCTCAGAGTCACTTGATGGTGGCGGATGGTGGAGTTTGCTTCAGAGAATTATGGAACGTGCTTGATTGGAATAGTGGGATAGTCGAGTGCCTTTTCCTCTTTCCCGCGCCTGTGCGATGTTTGGCTGCCCAGGCACAGGAAAGAGGCAAAAGTGGCAGATTCACTCTATGCATTCGGTCAGAGTGTTTTATGAGGTAATCTCTGGCTGCTCCTGGAAACTTCATGTTTATTGAAGAGTTCAAGATCCAATCAGCCTGCAATCCTGGCATAAGCGCCGGGATCCTACCCACCAGTGCCCCCTCCAGCACTGACCCCCACCAGAGTGTGTGGGGTCAGAAAAATGGCACCTAATTGGAATGGGCTCAATCTCCCCAAACTGCTGAGAAATTCTACCTCACTGGAAGGCATGGTATCCTCTCTACAACATCACAAACACACACTTACAAGATGACTTCAACGGAGGAACTTGTCAGGTGACCTGACCTTTTCTTATTATACATGAGCAATTGCATTATCACAGTAGTCTGCTAGGTGGAGCAGTAGTTTACTAGAGGGAGCTATATATTATACTTCTCCCTCCTTAATGAAGAAGTAATTATAACAAAATAATCACATATAAGTTGCATGCTTATACATAACAAAAGATACAGACTTATTTTGCCATATTTACAAATCAAACTCAACCACTTGTTTTCTGTCATGTATTCAACTGTCATTGTAATCCATGTATAAACTGACCTAAGTTGTACACCATGAGAACACCGACTATTAGGTGGTGAACTTGTGGGAGACACTCCTAACCTGGACTTTCAGATATAAAAGGGGAAGCTCCACCCATCTTCTCCACTTCAGTGCTGGCAAATAAAGGTTATTGATTACAGAGTGACCTTCTCTCTAGTATGGGCCTCGTGTGCATTTGTACTGTATAGTAAGGACATATCAGTGGCGACGAGAAACTGGGAATTAAACCACGCAAGCATGGCCACTAGCAGCACAGATGAGAGGTACTGTGTTGGTGATGATTGGGACAATTTTATTGAGAGACTACAGCAAAGTTTCGTCACTAAGGAATGGCTGGGACAGGACTCGGCCGACAAACGCAGGGCTCATCTCCTGACGGTTTGTGGATCCAGGAAGTACTCCCGGATGAAGGACCGTCTAGTGCCAGAGAAACCGGCGGACAAGACTTTTGAAGAGCTCAGTAAGTTGATCGGGGAACACTTCAAACCGGCGAGCAGCATGCACATGGTGAGACACCGGTTTTACACGCATCGGCGGCGAGAAGGGCAAAGCGTTCCAGACTTTGTGGCAGACCTCCGGCAACTGGTGAGCCTATGTAAGTTCCCAGATGCATGCAAAGCGGAGATGCTGTGAGACTTTTTTATTGAGGGCATCGGGCACGCTGGGGTTTTCAGGAAACTGATTGAGACCAAAGACTTGACCCTGGAAACGGTAGCTTTGATGGCCCAGACATTTATCTCGGGGAGGAGGAGACCAGAATGATGTTTGACAAAAATCTTGGTTTAAATGCAGCAAATGGACAGGGAGTCAACATTGTTAACGCGGCACACAGTTCTCCAGGCAGACAGAGGCAATGAACATGTAGTCGAACCCAAAGGGGGAATTAAACAGAGACAATGACTAGCTGAACGGCGATTCGTGCCATCGCAAGGGAAAATGCGGCCAGTAATGGGGCCATCAACACCTTTCAATGGTGCATTTAAGGACAGTTACAGAGACAGTCAGAGACGATCGACTGGTAATGGACCTTTTATTTCCAACAACGGCTCATGTTGGAGGTGTAGAGGCAAACACCCAGCCAGAGCTTGCAGGTATCAGCAATATACCTGCAGAAATTGCAACGTCAGCGGTCACTTGGGGCGTATATGCAGGAAGCCTGCAGCCAGGTTGATATACGAGGAGGACGGGCCCAATGTAAGCCCTACGATGCCAAATGGACACTGGGGGAAATCGCTGGAAGCTGAAGTTCAGCTAGTTCATGTGGAGCACATATACAGTTCATACACCAGGACGCCACCGATAATGATGAAAGTGCTCTTCAATGGCATCCCAGAATCAATGGAGCTAGACACGGGGGCCAGCCAGTCCCTGATGAGTATCAAACAGTTTGACAAGTTGTGGGCGTCCAAGGCCAGGAGGCCAAAATTATTGCCGATTGACGCACAGCTATGGACATATACAAAGGAGATCATTCCGGTGCTAGGCAGTGCCACGGTAGTCATGACCCACAAAGATTCGGAGAACAGGTTGCCACTCTGGATTGTCCCGGGGGACGGTCCCGCACTGCTGGGGAGGAGCTGGCTTGCTGTCATGAACTGGAAATGGGGCGATGTCAATGCAATTTCTTCTGTGGAGCGAATATCATGCTCACAGGTCCTGGACAAATTTGACTCACTATTTCAACCCGGCATCGGCACTTTCATGGGGACCAAGGTAGTGATTCACAAACTCGGACGCTAGGCCAGTACACCACAAGGCCAGAGCGGTGCCGTACGTGATGCGGGAAAAGATAGAAGGCGAATTGGACCGCCTGCTGAGGGAAGGCATCATCTCGCCAGTTAAATTCAGTGACTGGGCGAGCCCGATCATGCCGGTGCTCAAGGCGGATGGGTCGGTCAGGATATGTGGCGATTACAAGGCCACCATCAATCGGGTGTCACTCCAAGACCAGTACCCGCTACCGAGAGCGGAGGACCTCTTTGCAACGCTATCCGGTGGCAAACCTTTTTCAAAATTGGACCTGACCTCAGCTTACATGACCCAGGAGTGAGTCGAAGAAGCTGACCACCATCACGACACACAAGGGGTTGTTTGAGTACAACAGATGTCCGTTCGGGATTCGCTCGGCCGCCGCGATCTTCCAACGAAATATGGAAAGACTCCTCAAGTCGATTCCAGGGACGGTGGTTTTTCAGGACGACATCCTCATTACGGGTTACGATACTGAAGAACACCTCCACAACCTGGAGGAGGTGCTACGCAGACTGGACCGGGTAGGTCTGCGACTGAAAAAGGCGAAGTGCGTCTTCCTAGCTCCAGAGGTAGAATTCCTGGGGATGAGGGTAGCAGCAGACGGGATCAGCCCTACTGTGTCCAAGACGGAAGCGATCCAGAGAGCACCCAGACCCCGTAACACGACGGAGCTGCGTTCATTCCTGGGGCTCCTGAACTATTTTGGTAACTTTCTTCCCAAATTGAGCATGCTGCTAGAGCCGCTACACGTGCTCCTACGCAAAGGTCGCGAATGGGTCTGGGGGGACAGCCAGGAATGAGCTTTTGATAGAGCACTTTGTTATGCTCCAACAATCTGTTAACGCTATATGACTCATGTAAGAAACTTATTTTAACGTGCGATGCGTCGTCCTATAGGGTCGGGTGTGTGTCAGTTACAGCCGGTAGCTTATGCCTCCAGAAGTCTGTCCCAGGCAGAAAGAGGCTACGGGATGGTAGAAAAGGAGGCGCTTGCATGTGTATATGCAGTAAAAAAAATGCACCAGTACTTGTTTGGCAGGAAATTTGAGCTGGAGACAGATCACAAACCCCTAACGTCCCTTTTGGCTGACAACAAGGCCATAAATGCAAATGCGTCGGCCCGCATACAGAGGTGGGCACTCACGTTAGTCGCCTATGACTATGCTATTCGGCACAGACTGGGCACTGAAAACTGCGCCGATGCACTCAGCAGGCTTCCACTAGCCACCACCGAGGGGGCAACCGAGCATGCTGCTGAGATGGTCATGGCTGTTGAAGCTTTTGAAAGCGAAGGCTCACCTGTGACAGCCCGTCAGATCAAAGTCTGGACAAATAGAGACTCGCTACTGACTTTAGTCAAGAAATGTGTCCTGAATGGGGACTGGGCAGCCACTTACGGGGCATGCCCTGAGGAATTTAAACCATTTCACAGGCGCAAGGATGAACTTGCGATTCAGGCCGATTGCCTACTATGGGGAAACTGAGTAGTCATGCCCCAGATGGGCAGAGAGGTGTTCATCCGAGAACTCCACAATGAGCACCCGGGCATTGTAATGATGAAGGCAATTGCCAGGTTTGGTGGCCAGGGATAGATGCAGACCTCGAGCTTTGTGTTCGCAGGTGCAACACGTGTGCCTCGCTTGGCATTGCGCCTAGGGAAGCCCCCCTTATCCCCTGGTCCTGGCCCGTCAAGCCATGGTCACGCATCCATGTGGACTACGCAGGTCCTTTCATGGGAAAAATGTTTTTGGTTGTAGTAGACGCCTACTCCAAATGGATCAAGTGTGACATTCTCAATTCAATCACATCCTCTGCCACGGTAGAAAGTCTACGGGCAATGTTCGCCGCCCATGGTCTACCGGACGTCTTGGTCAGCGACAATGGCCCGTGCTTTACAAGCATTGAATTCCAGGACTTCATGGCAGGAAATGGTATCAACCAGAACGGCACCATTCAAGCCGGCCTCAAACGGCCAGGCGGAACTAGCTGTACAGATTATCAAACGGGATGCTCAGAATCCAAGGGGGTTTCCTACAAAGCCGCTTATCACGCGTCCTGTTGGCCAATAGATCCCGACCACACTCGCTCACAGGAGTTCCACCCGCAGAGCTGCTAATGAAAAGGACACTCAAAACCAGGATATCCCTTATACACCCCACCATGAAAGAAATTGTTGAGAGCAGGTGCTGGTCACAATGTGACGACCATGACGGGAATGTGGGGGCACGATGTATTGATGTCAATGACCCTGTCTTTGTCCTCAACTATGCTGCAGGGCCTAAATGGCTTGCAGGCACTGTGATTGCCAAAGAGGGGAATAGGATTCTGTAGTTAAACTTACCAATGGACAAATCTGACGCAAACACGTGGATCAAACAAGAAGGAGGTTCAGAAAATCCATAGAAGAAGCAGAAGAAGAACACGATGTAGAGTTCACTCGACCACAGGTGACCGAACACCGGAACCAAGTGGAGGAGAGCCCAGTCACTGTGGGCATTCCAGACAGGCCTGAGGCCCCTGCAAACAGCAGACACTCAGGCCAGCGCCCAACAACCGGAGCCCCAACTCAGGCGCTCGACAAGAGAGCATAAACCACCAGAGAGACTTAACCTGTGATCCCAATAAGACTTTGGGGAGGGAGGTGATGTCATGTCATTGTAACCCATGTATAAACTGACCTAAGTTGTACACCGTGAGAACACTGACCACTAGGTGGTGAACTTGTGGGAGACACTCCTAACCTGGACTTTCAGGTATAAAAGGGGAAGCTCCACCCATCTTCTCCACTTCAGTGCTGGCAAGTAAAGGTTACTGGTCACAGAGTGACCTTCTCTCTAGTATGGGCCTCGTGTGCATTTGTACTGTATAGTAAGGACATATTCGTGTCGAACTTAGGAAAATGCGCCCCAAGGAGCCCTCTTTGTAAAGGGTTCGCTGTTTCATAAATAAAAAAACATCTTCCATCTTTGGGGTCCAGGCGATGCCCTCGGCCTAAACATCCCCCTGCCCCCCCCTCCCCCCAATGGGGTCCACTTCTGCCTTTCCGTAGCCCAGTGCAGGCCTTCAATCTTACACCAGACCTTTCCGATGCCATGGGCATGGGGTCTCCCAATGTAAGAGTCCCTCCGGTACTCGGCCCCTACAGAGGGAAGGGGTAAGTTCCATCCCATAATATGCTCCACAGAAGCCCCTCCATGTCTGCCCAGGGTATTCAGGACCGGGCAGAGTTGGCAACCGTTCCACTGAACACTGACCGAATCTTGCTGGAGCAGCCAAGGATCCTCGGCCTAGGTAAGCTGGCACACTCTAAAGGGACGCTCATGGTTTGAAGGCAGATTGTGAAGGCAGGAACCAGCTGGCAACAGAGAATGCAGTGGTAGAGTGGAATCCTTGGTTGAGAAGAAAGAAAAACATCTCGGAAGCACTAGTATGGAAGGTGGCACTGTTACACAGATGGAGAAACTGGGAGAATGGAATAGAGTCCTTACAGGAAGCAGGGTGGGAAGACGTATAGTCCATATAGCTGTGGGAGTCAGTGGGCTTGTAGTGGTTACCCAAAAATGGAAACTGAGATATCGGTTCCTTTCCTCGACTTCTCCTTTCAGCCCTACCTGTGGCCAAGGGCTCAGCCATGCCCCTGCTAAGAATGACCTGCACCGTTTCCACCAGCGCAGCTCTCCCTGTCTGGACTGAACTCCTCATCGGCGCCAAGTCCCGAAACCTCCCTCGGGAGCCGGCACCTCACAACTTGAGCTTCCTCAGGGAAATCCCCTCCGTGCCTTTCAGTTCTGCGCGGAGGGGTTTCGTGTACGAGCCACTCTTGCACACTCTCCACCTTGCCATCCTCGTCTGCCATCCGGACACGCCATGGTGCACCATCTTTCCGTCCGCAGGAGGCAGGGGTCCCCAATGGGGTGCACGCTACGTGGGAGTCCTCACTCTATTTATTGGGGACTTAGCCTGGAAGGTGTTGCACGGAGCAGTCCCATGCAATAGGTTTTTAAATCGGTTTATGGGCTCCCAGGCCGCCTGCAATTTCTGCGGTCTGGGATACTCCGTGTTCCATGTTTTTATTGAATGTATGAGGTTGCAGCCCCTGTTCCTTTATTTGAAGGGGCTGCTCCTCGAATCCTGGTTGCACTACACTCCTGATCTTTGGGCACCCTGCACGGAGGGGAGCGGGCAGGTCGGAACGCTTCCTTGTAGGATTGCTCCTGGGCATGAGGCAGCGGGCGGTCGAGGGGGTCGTTCAGCCCGACTGCCTGCCTCTCTTTTGCCGCTACATCTGAGCCAGGGTGTCCCTGGAGATGGAGCACGCGGTGTCCACCGGTTCACCGGCCTTCCGTGAGAGGTGGGCGCCGGAGGGACTGGAGTACATCATCACCTCCGCAACCAAATTTTAATTTGATTTTAATGTCTAAAGTTTAATTTGTTTAAGTTGTCGGTTTTAGTGCCCCTCCCCCCTTTTAGCCAGGGGGCACTTGTATAATTTGTGTTTTAGTGCCCTCAAAAAAAAAGAAGAAAAAAGGGGGGCACTTGAAAAGTTTTCGGAGTGCGCCCCCCCCCCGCCCCCCCCACCCGCCCTCCTTTAATCAGGGGACACTTGATTATTTGTTTTCTACAAAATAGTTATAGAGCTGTTAAGATTTACTCGGCCAAATCCTCCACCAGGATCAATTGGGAGAAATGTTCCGGACTCCTGGTGGGTCAGTGCAGGTGGACTCCCTGCCGGAGGAGCTCAGGCCTTTTGCCTGGAGCACGACCCATCTCCTCTGTCTGGGAGTCTACCTTAGCCTTGATGAGGAAGCCTGGCTGGCATACTGGCAAGAGCTGGAGGCCAAAGTCGCCGCTCGTCTAGGGCGCTGGACCGGGGTCGAGCGCTAGTCATAAATCAGCTGGTGGCCGCTATGTTGTGGTACCGGCTGGTCACTTTGACCCCTCCCCCTGCGTTTGTCGCCAAGATACAGAAAAAGCTGGTTAACTTCTTCTGGAACAGGAAACACCGGGTCTCTGCTGTGGTTCTGAGTCTCCCGCTTAGGGAGGGCGGTCAGGCGTTGGTGTGCGTCAGCACCCAGACTGCGACTTTCCGTCTTCAGACCCTGCAGAGATACCTGTACGTCCTGGATGGCATGTGCTGGCGATGTATTTCTTCCGCCAGCAGTACTGCCTCAATTATGACACGCAGCTCCTGTTTGTGAGCCTGGCGGGGTGTCAGGACCGCTATGCGGGGGCTGCCTGTCTTTTACCAGGAACTTATCAGGGTCTGGAACAGAGTCACCACCAAAAGCAGTTCTCCCTCGTCTGGAGTGGAGGCTGTCCTTCGGGAGCCGCTGCTCAAGAATCCGTACCTCCACGACCATGGTTTTAGGTGGTAGGCGGACGAGAGGCTGTGGCTGGCAAGGTGACCAGGGTCAGGGACTTGCTTGATGGCGGAGGAGCGGGCTGGATGGTGCCAGACAAGCTGGCACGGCGCCTATCCTGGGCCGATGTCCGCTGCGCGGCCAATGCCGTCGTGTCGCTAAAAACAGCACTGGGCCCTGACTCCGTTAGGTGTCTCGAGGAGGCCCAAGCACGTGGGGAGATCCCGTCCGAACTGACCTCCATCCGGACGGAATTACTCATCGCGCCAAGCCCCGAAACCTCCCACGGGAGCTGGTGGCTCATAACTTGAGCCTCCTCTGGGAAATCTCTACCGTGCCTTTCAGTTCTGCGCGGAGGGGATTCCTGTACAGGCTGCTCTTGCACACTCTCCACTTTGCCATCCTCGTCTGCCACCTGAACATGCCATGGTGCACCATCTTGCCGTCTGGAGGAGGCGGGGGTCCCCAAAGGAGTGCTCTCTATGCGGGAGTCCTCCCCTTATTTATTGGGGACTTGGCCTGGAGGGTGTTGCACGGAGCAGTCCTGTGCAATAAGTTTTTAAGTCGGTTCATGGGCTCCCAGGCTGCCTATAATTTCTGCGGTCTAGAGGAGTCTGTGTTCCACGTTTTTAGTGAGTGTGCGAGGTTGCAGCCCCTCTTCCAATATTTAAAGGGGTTGCTCCTCAATTTCTGGTTGCACTTCAGTCCCACACTCCTGATCTTTGGGCACCCTGTGCGGAGGGGAGCGGGCAGGTCCGAGGGCCTCCTCGTAGGACTGCTCCTGGGCATGGCCAAGGGGGCCATCAGCCGGTCCAGGCAACGGGTGGTTGAGGCGTCGTTCAACCCAACTGCCTGCCTCTCTTCCACGGCTACATCCGAGCGAGGGTGTCCCTGAATATGGAACATGCGGTGTCCACCGGTACGCTCACGGCCTTCCGCGAGAGGTGGGCACAGGAGGGACTGAAGTACATCATCACCCCCGGCAACCAAATTTTAATTTGTTCATTAATGTTTAAAGTTGATTTTGTCTATGTTTGTTGGTTTTAGTACATCCCACCCCCCTTTTAGCCAGGGGGCACTTGTATAATTTGTGTTTTTAGTGCCCTCAAAAAAACTTCCCAAAAAAAACCAAAAAACAAGGGGGCACTTGTTTGAAAGTGTTTGGAGTGTGCCCTCCCCCTTTAACTAGGGGGCACTTGATTAAAGTGCACAACTAAAATAGTTGTAGAGCTGTTGAGTTTGGAGTGGCTTAGCCAGTCACGTGATGTTCACAAGACTCAATAAAACCCCAGCCAGTTGGGTTTGAAGGATCCACGATGAGGCACGTGGTCGTGTGCCTCGTAATGAACTGATAATGTGTTGTGTGACTGTTATACCTTTTGTTAATAAACCAACTACCGTATATACTCGCGTATCATGCGACTTTTGAAGACCTAAATTGTAACCTAAATTTGGGGGGTTGCATGATACGCGAGATACAAAATTTGCGGGTGTGAAGTGCTGGCCAAGATTAGGCTGTTGGGCTGTTAAGCAGACCGTATCCACGCTGAATCTCGGCAGGTATCTCCAGGGCTGGATTGCAGCCTCTATTGTCGCTTGTACTGTATCTTTGCTGTGGTCGAGAGATCGCCACCCAAAACTCCCTCTGAAGTTTGTTGCATTATTAGAGGCTCCATCTATCTCAGCCCATGCTTCTTTTACCCGCAAACACAGTAGAGGCTGTGGCTGAACGACGCTAGTCAAGCCAGCTGGAATGATTGCTATATCGGTGTTCGATTCGCGAACAGCTTTCACAGCAGAATCCACTCGATGTTTCATGATTCGGTTGTTAAGGTCTGTATTCGATCGTTGTTATGTGTTAGGGTACTTGTTACGTGTTGGGTACTTGTTAAACTTGTTTGAAAGCCTAGCCTAGAGGCATCTGGTATCTTAAAAAAGTGACTCGCATGATACATGAGATATATGATAAAATCATGTTTTGGGGACGAAAATTTAGGGGTCGCATGATAGGCGAGATCGCATGATACGCGAGTATATACGGTAGTTCTTAATAGCAATATGTTGCCATGAATTTGTTGGGATAAAAAGAAGACTTCTCTTCTTCAAGGTGGGCTGCCTGGTATAAGGAGTCGACACCCGCCCGTATAGTGACCACGGAATCACTCAGACGAAACCTCAGTTCAACCGGTATTTATTCAAGCATGCAGGGGAAGAGTTCAGGAGTGAACCTTCGAAATACAAGTGTTTCTACATGCACAGTTATACAATTTTTCGAGGTGTGCGATCCTCCTACAAAATCTTCTATGACCATCGATTGACCTACAGCTTATCAGCAGAGCTTCATTCATTTGTAGACCCTTATCAGACTAGCTGCTGAGTGGTTTCCCAACCTGTCCATCTCCTATCACATGTCAACCTTCTGGAATGTGTTGCTCAACAGTGTTAACTTTTCCTCAGTTCCTCATGAGGTGTTGATTAACCTTGCTTCCCAGGGTTTGCTATCTCGTTCCCAGTCACCTGGTTTATTATCCCTTTCCCAAGAATTCCAGTCAAAACTATCTCATTCCCATGGGTGCAGCTGCTGCTACAATCTATGTTTCAAGACAGCCCACTCCTCACTGTCCTTGATAGGTGTATTCCGCACTGTATATGTAAGTTTCCATTCTCTATCAGTCTGCACCAAAGTTCAACACAGTTGATGGTTCATTTACCATCAAGCTTTGCTTCTTAGCCTTGCTCCAAAAACCCATTTCTAAGCGAGTTTTATAAACAAGCTTTACATACACAAGCGAGTTTTATATACAATCTGTCAATAGGCTATATATTACAATCCCTACCGTGAGGTGAAGGAACTCCCTACTCCTCACAACCTCCTAATACTGATAAGCCCTTTAACCTGGACCATTTTATGCGACAGATCAATTCAGTACCTTCAGAATCCACTTTAGTGACCATCTGTCTGTCTATTTCCACTTTGACGACAGTACTTTATCCCCTTACAATACTTACAAATACTCCCCCTTACAAATTCTTAAGCAAAGAACCCATGAAGCAAATGCATTACACATTCCCTTGTACTACCTTTTCTGTACCATTCACTATCTTACATAGCTCTGCAAGATCACCACTCAGTCACCTCCTTTTAAAGTTCAAATGTCGATGTTTATCCAGTCTTATCTCATAGCTTAGTCCTATCATGCTGGATTCAGTCTAGTGGCTATCCTTGGGATCACTATGACTTAAATCTACTTCTTGTGACTATTGATTGGATATGGTACTCAAAGTGCGATCTGGCCAGAGTGCTGAACTTTCTCGCATGAATTCCTGCCAATTGTACTCCACTGTTCTCATAGAATCATTGAATGATACAGCACAGAAGGAGGCCAGTGCCGGTTCTTTGAAAGAGCTGTCCAATTAGTCCCACTCCCTCCTGCTCTTTCCCCGTAGCCCTGTAAATTCTTCCAATTCAAGTATTTATCCAATTCCCTCTTGAAAGCCACGATTAAATCTGCTTCCACCGCTCTTTCAGACAGCACATTCCAGATCACAACTCACTGTGTAAAAACAAAGGATCATTTTGTCGCCACTCGCTTATATTCCAATCATCTTAAATCTGTGTCCTCTGGTTACCGACCCTTCTGCCACTGGAAACCGTTTCTCCTTATTGAGTCTATCAAAATCATTCATGACTTCAAACGCCTCTATTTTTAGCGAAATAATTCCACATTCTGTTTGGTTTGCGTTTACCAAAACTACATGATCTCTCTCGACTTCATCCCTAAGATATTTCAGTACACTTTGTGGAGCCCTATTTCCTTCCTCTGCTCTCGCCTCTGAGTCAGAAGGTTGTGGGTTAAAGTCCCACTCCAGAGACTTAACGCACAAAATCTAGGCTGAGGGAGTGCTACACTGTTGGGAGGTGCCATCTTTCCGGTGAGATGTTAAACTGAGGCCCCGTCTTCCCTCTCAGGTGGATGTAAAAGATCCCGTGGTACTATTTGGAAAAAGAGCAGGGGAGTTATCCCAGGTGTCCTGGGCCAATATTTATCCCTCAATCAAATCATTAAAACAGATTATTTCGTCATCACATTGCTGTTTGTGGGAGCTTGCTGTGTGCAAATTGGCTGATGCATTTCCTACATTTTACTATAGTGACTACACTTCAAAAATACTTCATTGGCTGTAAAGCGCATTGTGACATCCTGAGGTTGTGAAAGGCGCTATATAAATGCATCTCTTTCTTTTACCTTGTCTGTATTAAATTTCATCTGCCATTGTTCCACCCATTTACATATTTTGTCCAGCAAATTTTGTAGTTTCTTAGCTGCCTCCTCCGATTCAACTTGTGGGAGGGGTTGCAAACCATCTCTTCCTTCGATGTCTCCTCTTCCCACCACCACCTACAATGGGCGATGTTGAAAACCAGGGAGATGTCCTTGATTGGTGGACTCTCATCTCAGCCAGATGGACAAGTCAGGAGGATGTAGTGACAATACCAATTTAACAATGGCATCAGATGTACATGATGCACTGCAGCGACTTGCCAAGGCTTCTTCGACAACACCTCCCAAACCCGCGACCTCTACCACCTAGAAGGACAAGGACAGCAGGCGCATGGGAACACCACCACCTCCAAATTTCCCTCCAAGTCACACACCATCCTGACTTGCAAATATATTGTCGTCCCTTCATCCCAGCTGCCTCAAACACCGGTGGGAATGAAATTGGTTTGTGCCCTTTCATTTAAAATTGGTGAATGGTGTAATACTTGATTTCAACCGGCTTCTTGGGGGAAAGGTATAAATTTGCAGCATTGTAGTCAAGTAGAGGCCTTTTATGAACAAGTTTTAACAGTGTAAAAAATATTAATTTCGAATTACATTTCGCAATGGTTTTAAAATACTGAAGTACAAATGATGAAAGTTCCCTAAAAAATATATTTAACTGACATCATGACTATAATTAAACATATGCTGTGAATGGCAAGCTTGCTAGAACAAACGCAGTCACCGCAATGTCTGAAATAAACCATCAAATGAGCTCAGAGCCAGCTGCTGTGTTGCATTGTCTTTCGGATGAGACGTTAAACCAAGGCCCGGTCTGTCCTCTCGGGTGGACGTAAAAGATCCCATGGCACTATTTCGAAGTTATCCCCGGTGTCCTGGGCCAATATTTATCCCTCAATCAACATCACTAAAACACAGATTATCTGGTCATTATCACATTGCTGTTTGTGGGAGCTTGCTTGTGCGCAATTGGCTGCTGCGTTTCCTACAGTACAACAGTGACTACGCTCCAAAAGTACTTCATTGGCTGTAAAGCGCTTTGAGATGTTCGGTGGTCGTGAAAGCTGCTATATAAATGCAAGTCTTTTTTTCATTGTTGTACATCATTTCAAAAAGTCTGGCGTGGCTCATGAAGAAGGAAAAAAAAACCGATGCAGAGCAGCATTGCTGTTTTGACGCAGGCAGAGTGTCCGCAATCCCAATGAACTGTCCAAGCTCTGGGACCAGGGCGATGCACCAAGAACCTGGCTATTGAGCCAAGAGCACACAAAGGCTTTTAGTGGTTGTCGGGGGCCATGTCCGGCCTGCCATCTTGTACAAGGACGGTGAAGAAGTGCAGGAGGTCCTAATCGGCCAAAGTCAAAATGGAGTTGGGATGTGAGGATAGCAGAGCTGGCTACGAACTACCAATTAAGAAAAGGTGCTTCAGTCGTTGCTCCTGCGCCTGTGGCATGCTCGTTTACTGAATAAATGTTGTGCAATTGTTTCTTGAAATCGTTTGCAGCCAAACATGGAGATACAGACTAGGGCACAATCGTAATACCTGTAGTATAGGGAGATTGAAACTGTGGCTTCCCTTTCAAATCCTCATGGAAGACTGAATGCTTGTTTGCCGGCTCAGCATTTGCCAATGATGATGAAGCATGGCATTTTGTGAACTCGTTTGTCTTTGTAGGACAGGATCCAGGAATGAAGCAATAATCTCCGATTTGCTGCAGCAGGATGGGCTTAGCTCCTTGCTGGTACAGGATTACATTCGGGCCTTCGTTCTCCAGAAGATTTGAAAGTTGCAGCTGCTGCTCTTTGGCTGTAGGTTTCCGGGCATCCTCTTGAAACTTAGATGGGTAAGGTAATTCCGGGGAATAATCAACGGCCTTGGTCCGAACCGAAGCCTCAGAGCCCACGGCTTGATGATGGTCAGCTGAAAGGCTCCAGTCTTTGAGATTGCCTGATTTAGGCGGTTCAGGAGGAGCGCTCGAACGGACCACTTGTTCTCCAGGTGGAGTTAATACGTAGCCACCGGCACAGGGCTGCCAGGGCGTGCCTGCAGGGTCTTCCTGCGGGACGTGGCGGCAGCCTTGCGAGTCTCGCGCATTTTCATCCTCTGCTGTCGGGATATTGCACCCGGGCAATGGGCCTTCCTCGCGATTGGAAGCCGTTGGGCGCTGCCCAACTGCGAATTTGTCTGAACCAGAGATATCTGTGTCTTTTGTGCGATTGTAGCCAGCGATAACCTCCGGTGAGGAGGTCGGGACGGAATTCACCAGCGGGGGGCACAGGACATAACTGGAAGTGGAGGCAGATGGTTGGCCCAATGCCGAGGGTCTTAAACAATCTGTTGCGGTCCAGTCAGTGTGAACGTGATAACCCGTTGCACTCGACGTCAATGGGGAACTGAACTGAGGCTGCGAAGGATTTAGAACATAAGCAAAAGTGGGCAAAGGCGGTCCTTGCTCACCATCTTGTAGACCTTCAGATACGATATGTGGGAGCTTCACATATCCAGGTGCCCCCTGGCCGTTTTTGAAATAACTTGCGTTTTTGTTGAGCCCCTTGTTTAATTCCGAAAGGGAATTTAGCGCAAGAGAGAAATCTTGATAATTGAACAAATATGGACCATTGAAATCAAATGGCTCACTCTGTTGTGTTGGAACTCTGGGAAATTCTTCTCCAGAATACGATACTGTTTCTGCTGCAGTTCCAATATCCCGATATAGTTGCTCTTGACCGACACGACCTCTGGTCATCAAAGGGGGTGAAATGTCTGGTCTCTCCTCTGACTGCGTGAGTTCTGCTTTTTTCCTGTTGTGGGAATAAGGTATTCTGTTACAACAAAGCACACCAGTCATACAATATCTCTGCCATCAAATTCCACTTATTCCTAAGACTTAAATACAGTCACGGTACACGCAACGGTCAATTTTACCAATTCACACTCTTCATCATTTTCTCTCCATTAACTTTACCGCATGGACAGTAGCGGGAAGCTTATCCACACAGATTCTGGCCTCTTGCGCGTCCCCGATTAGCTTCTCGCCACCATCGGTGGCCGCGCCTTCAGCTGCCTGGGCCCTAAGCTCTGAAAATCCCTCCCTAAACCTCTACTCTCTACCTCTCCTCCTTTAAGACACTCCTTAAAACCCATTTCCTCACCTGTCCTAATATCTCCTTAGCTGGTTGTCAAATATTGTTTGATAACATTCTAGTGAAGCGCCTTGGGGCATTTTACTACGTCAAAGGCGCTACAGAAATGCAAACTGTTGCTGCTGTTGACTAAGCTTTGCCTAAATCTAGGCTGACACTCCAGCACAGTGCTGAGGGAGGTGCCGTCTTTCAGATGAGGCATTAAACCGAGGCCCCGTCTGCTCTCTCAGGTGGACGTAAAAGATCCCATGGCACTATTTCAAAGAAAAGCAAGGGAGTTTTCCACCAGTGTCCTGGCCAATATTTATCCCTCAATTAACAAATCAAAAAACAGATTATCTGGTCATTTTCACATTGCTGTTGGTGGGAGCTTGCTTGTGCGCAAATGTGCATTTCCCACATTACAACAGTGACTACACTCCAAAAGTACATAATTGGCTGTAAAGCGCTTTGAGATGTCCGATCTATGTGAAGGGCGCTATAGAAATGCAAGTCTTTCAAGGCTTTTTCTGGGAGGGATGCCTTTGTAAAATGCACCTTTCAGAGAGCTGAGGGTGTGGTTCCAGGGTGATATTCTAATCTTGAGGCTCGGACAGCAGTTGCACCTGCTCAAGCTTAGCTCTGTTTGTTTTTGTTAATTTCCACATCTGTTGGTGAACTGTGCGGGATGCCAGCGGAAGAGGGCACCCCCAAGGTCAGGTGTAGCACAGCTTATTAGCAGAGTGAAGCTCACATCACACTGCTCTTGCAATGTGCAATGGCCCAAGGCTCAAAAAGTGTATCTGCTTCTGCACACTCCAGGGTTTTCTGTTTCCTTTGCCTGTTGATTTTGGGGCTTCCACGGGTAAGTTTCCCGAGTACCGATTTAGAACCGAATTATGACCACTTTTGAGCTGTGTACTGAGATGGTGACGACACAAGCTGAGGATCCTGAGAGACTAAGAGCTTCACCCCATTAATCTGCAACATAGACGCAAACCCCAGAGGTGAAAGAGCAAGAGTTCAGTGGAGTTCAGATAACACGCCACACCAACTTGCATTGATATAACACCTTTAACTTCGTGAAATGTCCCAAGGTGCTTCACAGGAGTGCAATCAGAAAACCGAGCCACGCAAGAAGATATAAGAACATAAGAAATAGGACCAGGGGTCGGTCATTCGGCCCCTCGAGCCTGCTCTGCCATTCAATAAGATCATGGCTGGTTTGATCTTGGCCTCAACTCCACTTCCCTGCCCGCTCCCCATTACCCTTCACTCCCTTATCGTTCAAAAATCTGTCTATCTCCACCTTAGATATATTCAGTGACCCAGCCTCCACAGCTCTCTGGGGTAGAGAATTCCAAAGATTCACGACCCTCTGAGAGAAGAAATTCCTCATCATCTCTGTTTTAAATGGGTAACTCCTTATTCTGAAACTATGTCCCCTGGTTCTAGATTCCTCCACGAGGGGAAATGACCTCTCTGCATCTACCCTGTCCAGCCCCCTCAGAATCTTATACCTTTCAATAATATTAGGACAAGTGACCATGAGTTTGGTCAAAGTGGAAGGTTTTGTGGAGCGTCTTAAAGTCAGAGAGAGAGGTAGAGAGACGGAAAGGTTTAGGGAGGGAATTTGAGAACTTAGGAGGCAGCTGAAGCATGGCCGCCAATGGAGGGGCAATAAGAAAATAAGCAATAGAAGCAGGAGTAGACCATTCGGCCCTTCGAGCTTGCTCCACCATTCAATAGAATCATGGCTGATCTTCGACCTCAACTCCATTTTCTCACCCGATCCCCATATCCCTTAATTCCCTTAGAGTCCAAAAATATATTGACCTCAACCTTGAATACACTCAACGACCAAGCATCCACAGCGCTCTGGGGTAGAGAATTCCAAAGATTCACCACCCTCTGAGTGAAGAAATTTCTCCTCATCTCAGTCCGAAATGGCCAATCCCCTCATCCTGAGACTATGCCCCCTAGTTTTAGACTCTCCAGCCAGGGGGAAACAACCTCTCAGCATCTACCCTGTGAAGCCATCTCAGAATCTTATATGTTTCAATGAGATCACCTCTCATTCTTCTAAATTCCAAAGAGTGTAGGCAAGTCGAAATGGATCTCTCACATGTACTTTCTGGTGCAATGATTAGCAAGAAACATTTGCAGGCGCTGGAGTAAATGAAAGGGCTTACTTTGGAATGACCTGACAAGGTGTATCGGATGACTCATTGGTCACAACTTGGCAGATATTGCTTTCTTCCAAAGTTGCGGCTTCCATAGGTGTGGGATGAACCAGCAGTCCTCTCTGAAGGGAGAAAGAATCACATACATGTGAACAAGGAGCCCAGATGGAATTGAAATGTTACTACCAACATGTCATGCAGTGTGCCACCATGATCACGCTAGAGAGGGTATAGAAGAGATTTACCAGGATGCCTGGACTGGAGAATTTTAGCTATGAGGGAAGATTGGATAGGCTGGGGTTTGTTTTCTTTGGAACAGAGGAGGCTGAGGGGAGACCTGATTGAGGTGTATAAAATTATGAGGGGCCTAGATAGTGTTATATCTTTAGATGTTCTGATAATGACTCCACGAAGCAATGTATAGCACTTGAACTGTAGTGACCTTAGTCCATTTAATATAACTCCTGAGTGAAGATCACACATGGTGGTCTGCCTTTTATACTAGGCCAGGCACACCTGTACAGGTAATCTACAAAGTCTCCCACTGCAGTGCCCTCTGGTGGCATACTTAGTGACCATACAGCTGGTGTACAAGTTTCCCATTGTAGTGCCCTCTGATGGCACATCATATGTAATAGTACAAGCAGTAAACATGTGTCGATATATGACAGATAGAGTGGATAGGACAGATCTATTTCCTTCAGCAGAGGGCTCAACCACCAGGAGGGCATAGATTTAAAGTCATTGGTAGAGGGGATTTGAGGGGAAATTTCTTCACCCAGAGGGTGGTGGGAGTCTGGAACTCACTGCCTGAATGTGCACTTGAAGTGCCGTAACCTACAGGAAAGTGGGATTAGGCTGGATAGCTCTTTGTCGGCTGGCGCGGACACGATGGGTCAAAATGGCCTCCTTCCGTGCTGTACATTTCTATGATTCTATGATGATGTGTGTGCTCCCTAAGACATTGTGACATTGGCGCCGAGGATGGGATAGAAATGTAGCCCTGCAAATTCTTTTCCTTCAGGTACTTATCCCTTTTGAAAGCCACGATTGAATCTGCCTCCACCACCCTTTCAGCGACCTAACCACTCGCGCAAAAAAGTTTTCCCTCATGTTGCCTTTGGTTCTTTTGCCAATCATCTTAAATCTGTGTCCTCTTTTTGTAAATCTTTTCTGTACCCTTTCTAAGGCCTTCACATCCTTCCTAAAGTATGGTGACCAGAATTGGATACAATACTCCAGTTGGGGTCGGACCAGTGTTTTATACAGGTTCATCGTAACTTCCTTGCTTTTATACTCTATGCCTCTATTTCTGAAGCACAGGATCCCGTATGCTTTTTTAACTGGTTTCTCAACCTGCAACGATTTGTGCACATATACTCCCAGGTTTTTCGGTTCATGCACCCCCTTCAGAATTGGACCCTTTAGTTTATATTGCCTCTCCTTGCACTTCCGATCAAAAATTCATCACTTGGCACTCTCCTGCTTTAAATTTTATCTGCCACGTGTCCGCCCATTCCACAAGCCTGTCTATGTATGTCCTCTTGAAGTCTATCACTACCTTCCTCACTATTCACTGTACTATGGATGCGATAAGACCTGAAGGTGTATTGGATAAATGACGTAAGACCTGAAAGTATGTTGGATTCATGGATTCATGGAGCAGATCATGCAGTATCATGAGGTTATATTTTACATGGATTTTCTCTACCCATATGTATATATCTACAGGTGCCCACAATCCATGTCTTTACAGTACACAGCCAGTAGAGGTCGCTCCAGAGCAATGACAAACAATTACCTGGCTCTCTCTCTGGAACAGTTTGCTCTTTGCTGGGTCAGGAATACTATCCAACCAGGATCTCTTTTTCCTGTAATACGTAGAACAAACAAAAAAAAATGATTGAAGTAAGAAGACTGGAGGTGTTTGAGTACTAGTAAAACATTGAATTACAGACAGTTCACAGCACAGAAACAGGTCATTCGGCCCAACTGGTTTATGCCAGTGTTTATGTTCCACACGAGTTTTCTAGCAGTTTCCGTTTTTATTTCAGATTTCCAGCATCCACAGTATCTTGCTTTTGCACCGCTGTTTTATGTATCGCACATTGAGCGGGTTACCAAATCTCCAGCTCCTGAGTAGCTCTCGAGCGAGGTAATCTAATCGAGGGACTCAGAGAGTTCAGATATAAAGAACAATGGACTTTACCTTTTTATCAGGCAGATGAAGGGTGGAATCAAGAGGATCAAAATCAGCGGCATAGCGTATGCCGTAGCAACTAGAAGCTGAAAATCTGCATAAAACAAAAAAAAAGTTGTAATGTATTTGCTTCGTGGGTTCTTTGCATAAGAATTCAAAGCAACACACTGCTAATAAACCAACTAGTTCTAAATAGCAAAGGTTTAACAATCACATGACACATTACCAGTACATCCACCAGGTTCACAACCACATCGCCTCATCGTGGATCCCCCGAACCTAACTGGCTGGAGTTTTATTGAGTCTTGTGAATATCTTGTGACTGGCTAAGCCACTACCAACTCGACACCTCTACAACTATTTTTGGTTAACAGATAAAGCCAAGTGGCCCCTTATTAAAGGGACACCAAACACACAAATTAACAATAAAACTTTAAGTAAACTTTAAACGATTCAACAGCTCTACAACTATTTTAGTAAAACTATAAATCAAGTGCCCCTTTTAAAAAGAGGCACTAAAACCGACAAATAAACAAATTAAAATTTGGACATTAAACAAACCAAATTAAAATTTGGTTGCCAGGGGTGATGATGCCTCCGGTGCCCACCTCTTGCGGAAGGCCGTGAGCGTACAGGTGGACACCGCGTGCTCCATCTCCAGGGATACTCTGGTTCGAATGTAACCGCGGAAGAGAGGCAGGCAGTCGAGCTGAATGACCCCCTCGACCGTTCGACGACAGCTCTACAACTCTTTTGTTGCAAAAACAAAACAAACATTAACTCAAGTGCCCCCTTATTAAAGGGGAAAGACACGCCAAACACTTTTCAAGTGCCCTTTTTTGGGGGTTTTTTTGTGGGGTGTTTTTGTGTTTTTTTTAGGGCACAGAGGCAAATTATACTAGTGCCCCCTGACTCGGGGGACACTAAAACCGGCAATAAAAACAAATTAAACTTTAAAACATGTGAAATCAAATTAAAATTTGGTTGGCGGGGGTGATGATGCACTCCTGTCCCTCCGGCGCCCATCTCTCGCGGAAGGCCGCGAGCGTACAGATGGACACCGCGTGCTCCATCTCCAGGGACACCCTGGCTCGGATGTACGCACCGAAGAGAGGCAGGCAGTCAGGCTGAATGACCCCCTCGACTGCCCGTCAACAGCTCTACAACTCTTTTGAGGGGGGAACAAAATAAAAATTAGATCAAGTGCCCCCCGATCTGGGGGACACTCCAGACACTTAACTGCTCCTTTTTCTAATAAATGTTTTTTTTTGTGATTTTTTTTTTGGGGCATTAAAACCATATATTTTACAAGTGCCCCCTATAAAAGGGGAGGGGGACACTAAAAATCAGGCAAATAAAGCAAATTAAACTTTAAAACGTATAAAATCAAATTAAAATTTGGTTGGCGGGGGTAACGATGCACTCCAGTCCCTCCGGCGCCCACCTCTCGCGGAAGGCCGCGAGTGTACCGGTGGACACCGCGTGCTCCATCTCCAGGGACACCCTGGCCCGGATGTACGCACCGAAGAGAGGCAGGCAGTCAGGCTGAATGACCTCCTCGACCGCCTGTCAACAGCTCTACAAACCTGTGAGCATCCTCACAGCTGCATTCATTACAGAAGTAACGAATGAAACTTTCATTAAACTGATTATTTTTATATCGCTCCTCTCAGAGAGCCATGCTGGTGTGTGGCCCTTACAGTGCCTGCCAGGGTCTGGTTCTATGCCGCATTGTACCACGCTGACTGCATTTTTTCAGAAGCAGCGGCTAGGTAATGACTACAATTGTGTCGGAAAAAATGAACGATTTATATTTTAATGTTTTATACGTGAATACACAGTGCCATGGAATGGTGGCGTGGGGGGGTTGATTTCCATGGTGGGGCAGGGTGGTGGTGGGGGAGGGGGGTCATTTTAACTTTTGGCCATATTGGTTCGACTGCCCACTCAAACCCATTGATATCAGAAACGTGAAGGTATACATATCAGGAAAGGATGAACAGGCTGGGTCTCTTTTCTCTTGAAAAGAGCAAGGCTGAGAGATGACCTAATAGAGGTCTTTAAAATTATGAAAGGTTTTGATAGAGTGGATACAGAGAGAGTGTTTCCACTTGTGGGGACGAGCTTAACTAGAATAAACCTCTTTACCCAGAGAGTGGTGAGAATGTGGAACTCGCTACCACAGGGAGTGGTTGAGGCGAATAGTATCGATGCATTTAAGGGGAGGCTAGGCAAGCATATGAGGGAGAAGGGAATAGAGGGTTATGCTGATATATTTTAGATGAGGAAAGACGGGAGGAGGCTGGAGTGGAGCATAAACGCCAGCATGGACTGGTTGGGCCGAATGGCCTGTTTCTGTGTCGTGTATCCTATGTAATCCTGTGTAATCTTATGTAAACTCTTCTGCCCCATGTCCTAACTCGCACCATGTCGCGTTCACCATCGCCCCATGCTCGCTGACCTACATTGACTCCCGGTCTGGCAACGCCTTGAGTTTAAAATTCTCATCCTTTTTTTCAAATCCTTCCATGGCCTCGCACCTCCCTATCTCTGTAATCTCCTCCAACCCTACAACCCCCCCGAGATCTCTGCGCGCCTCCAATTCTGGCCTCTTGAGCATCCCTGATTTATTCGCTTCATCATTGATGGCCGTGCCTTTTGTTGCCTGGGCCCCAAGCTCTGGAACTCCGTCCCTGAACCTCTCCCTCCCTGAACCTCTCCCCTCCTCACTCTCCTCCTTTAAGATGCTCGTTGAGAATCTACCTCTGTGACTAAGCTTCTGGTCACCTGTCCTAATATCTCCTTATGCGGCTCGGTGTCAACATTTTGTCTGAAAACCCACCTTGGGATGTTTTTACTATGTTAAAGGTACTATATAAATTCGAGGTGTTATTGTTGGACACCTCTCCCAATTTTCAATTCCATTGAAGTATAATCACTGCACTAATCTGGCATCGTGTGTTTGGCACTCTTGCCAATCGCTAAATGTACCCCCATGGCGCCTTACATGTGGAGATGTGACCACACCTATGGCGTATGGCACAGCTCCAAGCACAGACCCACAGCTTTCTCACAGGGGAAGAGGAAGTCAATTCTTTAGAGAGGTTTCTGGCGGCTGTGATATATCCTTGCGACATCACTTAAGAAGCACACACTACACAAGATGGCTCTACAGAAACAGTCATCATGTGACCTTGCAGAAAAAAATCAAAGAGCAAGTTATTATTTAAATGGAGAAAGATTGCAAAGTGCTGCAGCATGAAACACAAAGGATAGTATGCAGGTACAGCAAGTGATCAGGAAGGCCAATGGTATCTTGGCCTTTACTGCAAAGGGGATGGAGTATAAAAGCAGGGAAGTCTTATTAACAGCTATATAAGGTATTGGTGAGGCCACACCTGGAATACTGCATGCAGTTTTGGTTTCCATATTTACGAAAGGATATACATGCTTTGGAGGCAGTTCAGAGAAGGTTCACTAGGTTGATTCCGGGGATGAGGGGGTTGACTTATGAGGAAAAGTTGAGGAGGTTGGGCCTTTACTCATTGGAATTCAGAAGAATGAGAGGTGATCTTATCGAAATGTATAAGGTTATGAGGGGGCTTGACAAGGTGGATGCAGAGAGGATGTTTCCACTGATGGGGGAGACTAGAACTAGAGGGCATGATCTTAGAATAAGGGGACGCCCATTTAAAACAGAGATGAGGAGAAATTTCTTCTCTGAGAGGGTCGTAAATCTGTGGAATTCACTGCCTCAAATAGCTGTGGAAGCTGGGACATTGAATAAATTTAAGACAGAAATAGACAGTTTCTTAAACAATATGGGGATAAGGGGTTATGGTGAGCGGGCGGGGAAGTGGAGCTGAGTCCATGATCAGATCAGCCATGATATTATTGAATGGCAGAGTAGGCTCAAGGGGCCGAATGGCCTACTCCTGCTCCTATTTCATATGTTCTTACATGACCTTTTTAATATTTACATCAGTAGTTGCACTACCACAGTAGTCATTATCGTCGTTCGCACACGAGCGGGACGGATACCTTCTCTGCCTCAAAAAATCACAAGGGCAATGCACCGATCGTCGGAGAGTCCGCCCCAACTGGACGGAAACTCATTTCTGCCCCGCTAACTGCTCTTAAAAAAAGGGGCAATTTCGGCCCCTGAAAGTCATCAATTCTAACGTTGCTTATTTCTGATGAGCTAAAATGACCATTGCAAGTAGAAACTATCGGGAGTCAGTTGTATTCTGCCCACGTACCAAAGTCAGTTTCCAATGTGACCTCCTTGCTCCAGTCACTCCAGGGTCCAAGGTAGCTATACGGATCACCTTCATTATCTATTACCTTTGCCCTTATTCTGACGCTATATTTACAGGATGATTGCAGGGATACCTTTTGGAATCTGTGTGAATTGTTGCCCTGCGGCTTCTTCACCACTTTGGCATTCTGGCAGAAGAAAATACAAGACATATTGTACTTCGCAAAAACATTGGCATGAAATGCTGTTTGAATCTGTCTCCATGTGCGGGCTGCATTCATTGAATTAATCGGAGTTCTGATTTTTATAGTTAACCATAACTTTACATAAAATGACACTTGAAATTTAATAGCATAATTATTCCTATTGTAACCAAAACCCCATTCAATCCAAAACCAGCAAAAATTCAGAATCCTTTGTTAGTATTTTCTAACCTGCTGCTTTTTGTCAGGCTTCAGGGCCCGTACTCTCTAATGCTCTCTCTCTCTCACACTGTCTCTCTCTCTCACTGTCTCTCTCTCACACTGTCTCTCTCTCTCACACTCACTGTCTGTCTCTCTCACACTCACACACTGTCTCTCTCTCACACTGTCTCTCTCTCACACACTCACACTGTCTGTCTCTCTCACACTCACACACTGTCTCTCTCTCACACTGTCTCTCTCACACAAACTGTCTTTCTCCCTCTCTCACACACTGTCTCTCTCTCTCACACATACAATGTCTCTCTCTCTCATACTTTCTCACACTGTCTCTCTCTCTCTCACTGTCTCTCTCACACACTCACACACTGTCTCTTTCACACATCGCACACTCTCTCACTGTCTCTCTCACACACTCTCACACTGTCGCTCACTGTCTCTCACACACTCACACACTGTCTCTCTCACTGTCTCTCTCTCTCTCACACTGTCTCTCTCTCTCTCACTGTCTCTCTCACACGCTCACACACTGACTCTCTTACACACTTACACACTGTCTCTCTCTCTCACACTGTCTCTCACACACTCACACACTGTCTCTCTCACACACTCACACACTGTCTCTCTCACACACACACTGTCTCTCACACGCTTTCTCTCTCTCTCACACACGGTCTCTCACACACGGTCTCTCACACACGGTCTCTCTCACACACTGTCTCTCTCACACACTGTCTCTCTCTCTCACACTGTCTCTCTCTCTCACACACGGTCTCTCACACACTGTCTCTCTCTCTCACACACGGTCTCTCACACACGGTCTCTCACACACGGTCTCTCTCACACTGTCTCTCTCTCTCACACACGGTCTCTCTCACACTGTCTCTCTCTCTCACACACGGTCTCTCACACACTGTCTCTCTCTCACACACACTCACACATTGGCCCCAAGTTTCCACATGATTTGCGCCTGATTTTTAGGAGCAACTGGTGGAGAACGGACTATTTTAGAAATCGCAATTCTCCACATTTTTTTTTCTGCAGTTCTAGTCAGGTAGAACAGTTCTAGTTTAGAACAGAATTTTTTCTTCAAAAGGGGGCGTGTCCGGCCACTGACGCCTGATTTGAAAGTTTCCACAGTGAAAACGTACTCCAAACTAAAGTAGAATGGAGCAAATGAAGATTTTTGTAGAACTGAAAAAACCTGTTCTACACATTAAAAAATCAGGCGCAGGTTACAAATTAGGCGTCCAGAACGAGGTGGGGGGGGAAGGGAAGTCATTAAATTCGACAATAAATCCTTATTTATACTTCTACAAATATTATACAAATAAATCCAACCTGAATAAACATTTATAAGCCAAGAAAAGATTAAATAAACCATCTTCCTACCTGTGTGAAAGTGCTTCAGCCAGGGAGAATTCTGCAGGAAGCCTCACAAAACGAGGGAGCCGATGAACGCGGGCGGGGGGGGGAGCCGACGAACGCGGGCGGGGGGGGAACCGACGAACGCGGGCGGGGGGGGGAACCGACGAACGCGGGCGGGGAGCCGACGAACGCGGGCAGGGGGGGGGGAGCCGACGAACGCGGGCGGGGGGGGAACCGACGAACGCGGGCGGGGGGGGGAACCGACGAACGCGGGCGGGGGGGGAACCGACGAACGCGGGCGGGGGGGGGAACCGACGAACGCGGGCGGGGGGGGAACCGACGAACGCGGGCGGGGGGGGAACCGACGAACGCGGGCGGGGGGGGGAACCGACGAACGCGGGCGGGGGGGGAACCGACGAACGCGGGCGGGGGGGGGAACCGACGAACGCGGGCGGGGAGCCGACGAACGCGGGCGGGGGGGGGAACCGACGAACGCGGGCAGGGGGGGGGAACCGACGAACGCGGGCGGGGGGGGAACCGACGAACGCGGGCGGGGAGCCGACGAACGCGGGCGGGGAGCCGACGAACGCGGGCAGGGGGGGGGAACCGACGAACGCGGGCGGGGGGGGGAACCGACGAACGCGGGCGGGGGGGGAACCGACGAACGCGGGCAGGGGGGGGGGAACCGACGAACGCGGGCGGGGGGGGGAACCGACGAACGCGGGCGGGGAGCCGACGAACGCGGGCGGGGGGGGGAACCGACGAACGCGGGCAGGGGGGGGGAACCGACGAACGCGGGCGGGGGGGGAACCGACGAACGCGGGCGGGGTGGGGAACCGACGAACGCGGGCGGGGGGGGAACCGACGAACGCGGGCGGGGAGCCGACGAACGCGGGCGGGGGGGGGAACCGACGAACGCGGGCGGGGAGCCGACGAACGCGGGCGGGGGGGGGAACCGACGAACGCGGGCAGGGGGGGGGAACCGACGAACGCGGGCGGGGGGGGAACCGACGAACGCGGGCGGGGAGCCGACGAACGCGGGCGGGGAGCCGACGAACGCGGGCAGGGGGGGGGAACCGACGAACGCGGGCAGGGGGGGGGGAACCGACGAACGCGGGCAGGGGGGGGGGAACCGACGAACGCGGGCAGGGGGGGGGGAACCGACGAATGCGGGCAGGGGGGGGGGAACCGACGAACGCGGGCAGGGGGGGGGGAACCGACGAACGCGGGCGGGGGGGGGGAACTGACGAACGCGGGCGGGGGGGGGGAACCGACGAACGCGGGCGGGGGGGGAACCGACGAACGCGGGCGGGGAGCCGACGAACGCGGGCAGGGGGGGGGGAGCCGACGAACGCGGGCAGGGGGGGAGGAACCGACGAACGCGGGCAGGGGGGGGGGAACCGACGAACGCGGGCAGGGGGGGGAACCGACGAACGCGGGCAGGGGGGGGAACTGACGAACGCGGGCAGGGGGGGGGAACCGACGAACGCGGGCGGGGGGGGAACCGACGAACGCGGGCAGGGGGGGGGGAACCGACGAACGCGGGCAGGGGGGGGGAACCGACGAACGCGGGCGGGGGGGGGAACCGACGAACGCGGGCAGGGGGGGGGGAACCGACGAACGCGGGCAGGGGGGGGGGAACCGACGAACGCGGGCAGGGGGGGGGGAACCGACGAACGCGGGCGGGGGGGGAACCGACGAACGCGGGCGGGGGGGGAACCGACGAACGCGGGCAGGGGGTGGAACCGACGAACGCGGGCAGGGGGGGGGGAACCGACGAACGCGGGGGGGGGTGGGGGGGGGAGCCGTTCCGGATGGCTGGCGGGAAAGAGAGAAGGCTGCAGGAAGCCTCAGAAATTGAGGAGCCATTTCCCGACGGCAAAAGGGGGAGGTCGTTGGGAAACGGCTGCCTCAACTTTCTGCGGCTTCCTGCGGCCTTCTCCGTGCTGATGTGCTGATGGCAATGTATTTTTATAAAAAAATGTTAAAAAACTAAACAGCTACAAAGAACTACAAAAATGGCCGAGTGCCAATGTTTTTTTCACACTGAGCGTGCGCGAACGCTCCAACGCGCAGCGTTGCCGGCAGGATAAAAACTAATTTAAATAGTACCCGCCCCCTCCCACTTACAAAATCGACGCGAGTGTAGGCTCCGCCCCCCTGGCGCCGCGCCAGGCAGACAAGGAGCTGCAGAACGCTCCAGAATCGAGATTTTTTTTTTAGGCGCCGTTTTAGGTGCGAAAAACGGGCGCCCAGCTCGGAGGGGCGCCCGTTTTTTTTCTTGTGGAAACTTGGGCCCATTGTCTCTCTCACACACTGTCTCTCTCACACACTTACACACTGTCTCTCTCTCACATACTCACACATTGTCTCTCACACACTTACACACTGTTTCTCTCTCTCACACTCACACACTGTCTTACACACTGACACTGTCTCTCTCACACACTCACACTGTCTCTCTCACACACTCACACACTGTCTCTCACACACTTACACACTGTTTCTCTTTCTCTCTCACACTCACACATTGTCTCTCACACACTTACACACTGTTTCTCTCTCTCACACTCACATACTGTCTTACACACTTACACTGTCTCTCTCACACACTCACACACTGTCTCTCTCACACACTCACACACTGTCTCTCTCACACACTCACACACTGTCTCTCTTACAGTGTCTCTCTCACACACACTGTCTCTCTCTCACACGTTCACACACCGTCTCACACACTGTCTCTCTCACACACACTGTCCCTCTCTAACACTGTCTCTCTCACACACTGTCTTTCTCTCTCTCTCTCATACTGTCTCTTACACACTTACACACTGTTTCTCTCTCTCTCTCACACTCACACATTGTCTCACATACACTTACACATTGTTTCTCTCTCTCACACTCACATACTGTCTTACACACTTACACTATCTCTCTCACTCACTCACACACTGTCTCTCTTACAGTGTCTCTCTCACACACACATTGTCTCTCTCTCACACTGTCTCTCTCACACATTCACACACTGTCTCTCTCTCATACACTCACACTGTCTCTCTCACACACTCACACACTGTCTCTCACACACAGTCTCTCACTCACACACTGTCCCTCTCTAACACTGTCTCTCTCTCACACACTGTCCCTCTCTAACACTGTCTCTCTCACACACTGTCTTTCTCTCTCTCTCATACTATCTCTCACACACTCACACACTGTCTCTCTCTCTCACACTCACACACTGTCTCTCTCTCTTACACACTCACACACTGTCTCTCTCACACTGTCTCTCTCTCTCACACACAGTCTCACACACTCACACACTGTCTCCCTTACACACTCACACACTGTCTCTCTCCCACACTGTCTCTCTCACACACTGTCTCTCTCTCTCATACACTCACACACTGTCTCTCTCTCACACACTGTCTCTCTCTCTCACACTGTCTCTCTCACACACTGTCTCTCTCTCTCATACACTCACACACTGTCTCTCTCACACACTGTCTCTCACACTGTCTCTCACTCACACACTGTCTCTCACACACTGTCTCTCTCACACACTCACACACTGTCTCTCACACACAGTCTCTCTCTCACACACTGTCCCTCTTTAACACTGTCTCTCTCACACACTGTCTTTCTCTCTCTCTCTCATACTGTCTCTCACACACTCACACACAGTCTCTCTCTCACACACTGTCCCTCTCTAACACTGTCTCTCTCACACACTGTCTTTCTCTCTCTCTCTCATACTGTCTCTCACACACTCACACACAGTCTCTCTCTCACACACTGTCTCTCTCACACACTCACACACTGTCTCTCACACACAGTCTCTCTCACACACTGTCCCTCTCTAACACTGTCTCTCTCACACACTGTCTTTCTCTCTCTCTCTCATACTGTCTCTCACACACTCACACACAGTCTCTCTCTCACACACTGTCCCTCTCTAACACTGTCTCTCTCACACACTGTCTTTCTCTCTCTCTCTCATACTGTCTCTCACACACTCACACACAGTCTCTCTCTCACACACTGTCCCTCTCTAACACTGTCTCTCTCTCACACACTGTCCCTCTCTCACACTGTCTCTCTCTCTCTCATACTGTCTATCTCACACTCACACACTGTCTCTCTCTCTTACACACTCACACACTGTCTCTCTCACACTGTCTCTCTCTCTCACACACAGTCTCACACACTCACACACTGTCTCTCTGCCACACTGTCTCTCTCACACACACTCACACACTGTCTCTCTCTCTCTCATACACTCACACACTGTCTCTCTCTCACACACTGTCTCTCACACTGTCTCTCACTCACACACTGTCTCTCTCACACACCGTCTCTCACACACTGTCTCTCTCTCACACTCACACACTGTCTCTCTCTCTTACACACTCACACACTGTCTCTCTCACACTGTCTCTCTCTCTCACACACAGTCTCACACACTCACACACTGTCTCCCTTACACACTCACACACTGTCTCTCTCACACTGTCTCTCTCTCTCACACACAGTCTCACACACTCACACACTGTCTCCCTTACACACTCACACACTGTCTCTCTCCCACACTGTCTCTCTCACACACTGTCTCTCTCTCTCATACACTCACACACTGTCTCTCTCTCACACTGTCTCTCTCTCACACTGTCTCTCTCACACACTGTCTCTCTCTCTCATACACTCACACACTGTCTCTCTCACACACTGTCCCTCGCTAACACTGTCTCTCTCACACACTGTCTTTCTCTCTCTCTCTCATACTGTCTCTCACACACTCACACACAGTCTCTCTCTCACACACTGTCCCTCTCTAACACTGTCTCTCTCACACACTGTCTTTCTCTCTCTCTCTCATACTGTCTCTCACACACTGTCTCTCACACACAGTCTCTCTCTCACACACTGTCCCTCTCTAACACTGTCTCTCTCACACACTGTCTTTCTCTCTCTCTCTCATACTGTCTCTCACACACTCACACACAGTCTCTCTCTCACACACTGTCTCTCTCACACACTCACACACTGTCTCTCACACACAGTCTCTCTCACACACTGTCCCTCTCTAACACTGTCTCTCTCACACACTGTCTTTCTCTCTCTCTCTCATACTGTCTCTCACACACTCACACACAGTCTCTCTCTCACACACTGTCCCTCTCTAACACTGTCTCTCTCACACACTGTCTTTCTCTCTCTCTCTCATACTGTCTCTCACACACTCACACACAGTCTCTCTCTCACACACTGTCCCTCTCTAACACTGTCTCTCTCTCACACACTGTCCCTCTCTCACACTGTCTTTCTCTCTCTCTCTCATACTGTCTCTCACACACTCACACACTGTCTCTATCTCACACTCACACACTGTCTCTCTCTCTTACACACTCACACACTGTCTCTCTCACACTGTCTCTCTCTCTCACACACAGTCTCACACACTCACACACTGTCTCTCTGCCACACTGTCTCTCTCACACACACTCACACACTGTCTCTCTCTCTCTCATACACTCACACACTGTCTCTCACACTGTCTCTCACTCACACACTGTCTCTCTCACACACCGTCTCTCACACACTGTCTCTCTCTCACACTCACACACTGTCTCTCTCTCACACTCACACACTGTCTCTCTCTCTTACACACTCACACACTGTCTCTCTCACACTGTCTCTCTCTCTCACACACAGTCTCACACACTCACACACTGTCTCCCTTACACACTCACACACTGTCTCTCTCACACTGTCTCTCTCTCTCACACACAGTCTCACACACTCACACACTGTCTCCCTTACACACTCACACACTGTCTCTCTCCCACACTGTCTCTCTCACACACTGTCTCTCTCTCTCATACACTCACACACTGTCTCTCTCTCACACTGTCTCTCTCTCACACTGTCTCTCTCACACACTGTCTCTCACACTGTCTCTCACTCACACACTATCTCTCACACTGTCTCTCTCACACACTGTCTCTCTCTCTCACACACTCACACACTGTCTCTCACACACAGTCTCTCTCTCACACACTGTCCCTCTTTAACACTGTCTCTCTCACACACTGTCTTTCTCTCTCTCTCTCATACTGTCTCTCACACACTCACACACAGTCTCTCTCTCACACACTGTCCCTCTCTAACACTGTCTCTCTCACACACTGTCTTTCTCTCTCTCTCTCATACTGTCTCTCACACACTCACACACAGTCTCTCTCTCACACACTGTCTCTCTCACACACTCACACACTGTCTCTCACACACAGTCTCTCTCACACACTGTCCCTCTCTAACACTGTCTCTCTCACACACTGTCTTTCTCTCTCTCTCTCATACTGTCTCTCACACACTCACACACTGTCCCTCTCTAACACTGTCTCTCTCTCACACACTGTCCCTCTCTAACACTGTCTCTCTCTCACACACTGTCCCTCTCTCACACTGTCTCTCTCTCTCTCATACTGTCTATCTCACACTCACACACTGTCTCTCTCTCTTACACACTCACACACTGTCTCTCTCACACTGTCTCTCTCTCTCACACACAGTCTCACACACTCACACACTGTCTCTCTCCCACACTGTCTCTCTCACACACACTCACACACTGTCTCTCTCTCTCTCATACACTCACACACTGTCTCTCTCTCACACACTGTCTCTCACACTGTCTCTCACTCACACACTATCTCTCACACACCGTCTCTCACACACTGTCTCTCTCACACACTTACACACACCTCACACACACACCCACACTCTCTCTCACACACACCCACACACACACACCTCATGTACACACACCTCACACACACATTCACCTTACACACAGACGCACACAGCACACACACATGTACACACCTCACATAAACACACCTCACACACACACACCTCACACACACACATGTACACACCCCACACACACTCACACCATATACACACCTCACGTACACACACACACTTACACACACATCTCACATAAACACACCTCACACACAGACACAAACACACACCTCACACACACACGCCCACACCTCACACACATCACACGCAGCTCTGAAGACCTGTGCCTGTCACTGATGTATGATTGCAACTTACCTCCCAAGGTTCTTCAAACTTCTTGTAGTAGATTTCGTATTCTGACTTGTATATAGCTTTCATGGTAAGCCAGTCCAGTTGATAAACCCCCTCAGGCTGCTGCGTTATGGTCAAGTTGAAAGGGGCATTTACTTTAACTGATAAGAAAAGACAAAACAATGAAAGCATTTCATTCTGCACTGGGGCTTTGATCTAGAAGTTGGCTATTGTGCTAAATGCTGGGGTGACACTCAGTGGACAGTAGACCATCGTGTTCTCCAAACCTCTTCCTTCCATCTTTGGCTAGCGTGGGCTGCAAATCAATGCCACAATATAGAAATTCCACATAGCTTTTACATTTGTATTAACGTGGCTGCCATTCCCCTTTCTGTCCTCTGGAAGGTACAGATTTTTCTTGGCATCTGCTGGTACCTCATAAAAGACTTTGGGCTGGAAATTTGGTTGGGGGTTAATCGGGGCGCTAATGGTACGGGACAGTAAATTTAGCACCGGGAAATGGTTTACGACTTCAGTCAAAAAATTCACCAGCTGGGCCCTGAGTGTGGGGCGGAGCGCTAAGGGAGGCGTTCCACATCTCTCCTAGGGCACTAGGCCGGCTGAGCAACTGAAAATCCCGAGCTAAAGAGCCGGCCTCGGAGTGCTGTAAGAGAAGCTTCCCTGGGAAAAGAAAATCGGCAAGAAAAAGACCAAAAACATTCCCAAAGCCTTTGCTCAACCCACATAAACATAATTCGCAAAAATAAAATAATAAAAACCAATCACACTTACCTCGTGTCGTCATTCCTTCCCTCACCGCCGCCAGAACAGCTCGGACCGCCGATTTCCCAGACGGTCCCACTAGGGGGAGCTACAGGACTCTAGGGGTTTTGCAGCCAAATTTCAGAATGGTGTCGCGACTCTCTCGGGCCGTACTGCTCCACGCCCCCCCCGCAAACCCCGCACCTAATGTCCCGGCAGGGCGCTGGAAGCTGGCCGCCCATCCGGAAAGCATTTCCGCCTCCATTACCACCCCCTCCATGGCGCAAACAGAGGCGGAAACAGACCAAATTTCCACCCCTTCATGTGTAAGCCTGGGCAATTAGTGAATTAGTGAAGTGAATCCATTCCTTACGCTAAGTCCACATCCCATGGAGTTGCTGTACAGCCACCCAGATCTGGGGTTGTCTTTCCCCTGCCTAGCGTAGAGATCAGTGTAGTGTTGGACTGTATAGCTCAGCCCCAAACTCTACGTTCAAAATAGGAACATAGGAATGGGAGGAGGCCATTCAGCCCCTCGAGTCCGTTGCGCCATTCAATGAGATCATGGACGATCTGCGACTTAACTCCATATACCCGCCTTTGCCCTACATCCCTTAATACTTGTGGTTAACAAAAATCTATCAATCTCGGATTTAAAATTACTAATTGATCTAGCATCAGTTGCTGTTTGAAGAAGAGAGTTTCAAACTTCTACCGCCCTTTGTGTGTCAAACTGTTTCCTAATTACACTCTTGTAAGGTCTGACTCTAATTTTTAGACTATGCCTCCCGAGGCCCAGAACCTTCAAAGGAACTCAGCATTGATTACTGTTGTACATGAGTGAGATGACATGCTAAAGGAGAGAAAGACTCTATAGTTCTCTATAGGAGCAAAAATAAAATGGGAGAATGAATCAAAGGAGGCACCGTTAATATGGTCAGCCGTCTCTTGGCTTTTTCCTTATGTTCCTTCAAAGCTCCGATCACGCTGCCTATTACTGCTCCTTAGCCATTGGCTCAGCGGGCAGCACCCTTGCCTTTGAGTGAGAAGGTTGTGGGTTCAAGGCCCACTCCAGTGACTTGAACACAAAATCTAGACTGACATTCCCTGTGCAGTGGTGAGGGTTTTCAGGATATTAAGGGGAATTGATCGGGTAGATAGAGAGAAACTATTTCTGCTGGTTGGGGAGTCTAGGACTAGGGGGCACATCCTAAAAATTAGAGCCAGACCTTTCAGGAGTGAAGTTAGGAAACACTTCGACACACAAAGGGTGGTCAAAGTTGGAAGCTCTCTTCTGCAAACAGCAGTTGATGCTGGGTCAATTATTATTTAAAAATGTAAGATTGATAAATTTCCGTCAACCAAAGATATGGAGGGATATGGGACAAAGGCGGGTATATGGAGTTACGTCGCAGATCTGTCATGATCTCATTTAATGGCGGAACAGGCTTGAGGGGCTGAATGGCCTCCTCTTGTTCCTAAGTTTCTATAATATTCATAGTGTTGTGTATCTGTAAAGCATGCACTCCCATGTTCCGCCACCAGGAAGCGCATTCCCTGAAGTCCCAAGAGATCCCAGCATCCCTTGGGAACACTGTATATAAGCCGGCCCTAAGGCCTGTTCCTGACTCTGGAGTGTCTTAATAAAGACTGAGGCCACTATTACTTTAACCTCCCTGTATGCAGTCTCATCTGTGTTAGGAACACAATACATAGAATCATAGAAAAATTATGACTGAGAAGGAGGCTATTGGGCCCATCATGTCCCCGCCGGCTGACAAAGAGCTATCGCCTAATCCCACCTTCCAGCTCTAGGCCCGTAACCCTGTAGGTTAGGGCACTACAAGTGCACATCCAGGTACATTTTAAATGTGGTGAGGGTTTCTGCCTCTACCACCCTTTCAGGCAGTGAGTTCCAGACCCCCACCATCCCCTGGGTAAAAATTCTTTTCCTCATCCTCCCCCTCTAATCCTTCTACTAACGACTTTAAATCTACGCGCCATGGTTATTGACTCTTCTGTGAAGGGGAATAGGTCCTTCCTATCCACTCTATCTAGGCCTCTTATAATTTTACACACATCAATTAAGTCTCCCCTCAGCCTCCTCCGTTCCAAAGAAAACAACCCCACCCTATCCAATCTTTCCTCATAGCTAAAATTCTCCAGTCCAGGCAACATCCTCGTAAATCTCCTCCCTGCCCTTGACAAACTGAGATTCACTGGTACAATAAATGTCAAAAAAGTGCTGAAGCAGCCCAAGTGAATGAACTCACTGTTTTTAAATGGGTTAATTGTCTTTGCTGGTTCGGTGAGCTTCAGGAGCACCTTATAATTATCTAGGGCCTCCTGCCCATTCACGGGTATGTTACAGCGATGAACTGTGAGATGTGAAAAAGTGTGGTGTATCACCGATGGATTGCATTCTTTGGTTCTGAAAAGTGAAAAAAAGTTATCATTAATAAAAGGATAGTCATCTTTACTTTGCTCAAATGGGTTGTGAATCTTTGGAATTCTCTCCCCCAGAGGGCTGTGGATACTCAGTCGTTGAGTGTATTCAAGACAGAGGTCGATAGACTTTTGGGAACTAAGGAAATTAAGGGATATGGGGATTGGGCGGGAAGCTGGAGTTGAGGTAGAAGATCTTCACGATCTTGTTGAATGACAAAGCAGGGTCGAAGGGCCAAATGGCCTACTCCTATTTATTATGTTCTTATTATTGAACAAAATAAGAATCAAACAAAGAAAGACTTGCATATCTATAGCGTCTTTCACGATCTCAGGATGTCCCAAAGCGCTTTACAACCAATAAAGTACTTTTGGCATGTAGTCACTGTTGTAATGTAGGAAACGCGGCAGCCAATTTGCGTATAGCAAGCTCCCACAAACAGCAGTGTGATCATGACCAGATAATCTGTTTTAGTGATGTTGGTTGAGAGATAAATATTGTCCAGGACACCAGGAATAACTCCCCAGCTCCTTTTCAAAACAATGGCTGTGGGATCATCCACCTGAGAGAGAAGAGGGCCATCTAATCAGTTATCACCATTATTATACTATTATCAAAGGTTAACCACCACCCCCTCCCCGCCTCCCCACACCCCCCCCCCCACAATGAGTCTTGTTGGAGGAGTTATGTCAAAGTGGATGGAATTACTGAGTGGGGTACCTCTGCGCTCAGTGTTGAGACCATTGGGAACATTAGCATAGTGATTATGTTACTGGACTAATAATCCAGAGGTCTGGACTAATGATCCGGAGACGTGAGTTCACAATCCCACCATAGCAGCTGGGAAATTTAAATTCAGTTAAATAAATGGGTTTGGATTTAAAAAGCTAGTATCAGTAATGGTGACCATGAAACTATGGGATTGTCATAAAAACCCATCTGGTTCGCTAATGACCTTTAGGGAAGGAAATCTGCTGTCCTTACCCGGTCTGGCCGGTATGTGACTCCAGACCCTCTGAAACAGCCCAGCAAGCCACTCAGTTGTACCAAAACCGCCATTAAAAACAATAACAATAATAAAAATAAAACCAGATGGACCACCTGTCTCCGGCTTCGGACACACACCATCCTGAATTGGAAATATATCAGCCATTCCGTCATCGCCGCTGGGTCAAAATTCTGGAACTCCCCCCCTAACAACACTGTAGGAGCACATGGACTGCAGCTGTTCAAGAAGGCGGCTCATCACCACCTTCTCAAGGGCAATTAGGGATGGGCAATAAATGCCGGCCTTGCCAGCGATGCCCACATCCCAGAAATAAATTTTAAAAAAAAATCTTTTACTAGTTTGGGCCTGTGACCCCTTATCCTACTCTCACAATATTATCTTGAGCAATTTTCCAAACTAACTGTTTACAATTGTGTTTATCTTTATAAGATCACCTCTCAGGCAACTTCTTTCAAGGGCATCAAGCCCAACTTTCGTCAATCTTTCCTCATAACGAAGAGCTCTGGGTGTCAACCTTGTGACTCTGCCTTGCACCACCTCCAGGGTTTGAATGTGCCTCCTGTGTATCAGAGGACAGCACTCTGGGACTGGTCTGAGCAGCACCCTGTACAGTTTGATCTCAACTTCCTCTGACTTGTGATACACTGTTTTGCCTGAATAGTCCAACATCCTCGTATTGTTGTTGATTGTGACTCTGCAAAGGTTGGACATTTTGGGTCTTGGGTCGACTAAGATTCTTAAATCCTTTCTAACTTCATCCTTATCTCTTTAAATGCCATTCATGGTGTACTGTTCATTTGTCCTTCTGATGCGTAGTATTTTATATCTGTATTATATTTAATCACCACATGTCCTGTTCACCCAGTTCAATCGCTCGTTTTGGAACTGCATCATCCAATTTCACTGCTCCTTTTAGCTTGATATCATCGGCATGGAATTGCTGAATTATAGAAAAAGAAATGTATTTATTCTTAGGATGTGGGCGTTGCTGGCAAGGCCGGCATTTATTGCCCATCCCTAATTGCCCCTTGAGAAGGTGGTAGTGAGCCGCCTTCTTGAACCGCTGCAGTCCGTGTGGTGAAGGTGCTCCCACAGTGCTGTTAGGGAAGGAGTTCCAGGATTTTGATCCAGCGACGATGAAGGAATGGCAATATATTTCCAAGTTCAGGATGGTGTGTGACTTGGAGGGGAACGTGGAGGTGGTGGTGTTCCCATGCACCTGCTGCCCTTGTCCTTCTAGGGGGTAGAGGTCACGGGTTTGGGAGCTGCTGCCGAAGAAGCCTTGGCGAGTTTGCTGCAGTGCATCTTTTGGATGGTACACACTGCAGCCAGGGGGCGCCGGTGGTGGAGGGAGTGAATGTTTAAGGTGAATTTAGGACTATTACTGTTGTGTATGCAATAACTGTTAGACTGAGTACTGTTTAACTCCAAGGGGTATGACCTTGGCTCTGATTTATTAAGGCCCAAAGTGACCAATATACAAAATGGCTGGCCTTTGATACTTGGGCTGCACACATGTGTGTGCAGCCCAATGGCCTCCAACAGTGATGCCATCTAGTGGCTAGTGATCCCAAAAGTACATGCATGACAATTACCAGGATATTTTCTTCACACAAAAGGGGGTCATTTTAACTTTTATGGATAGTGTAAAACGGGAATGTTTGGATCAGCCACCTGTCATACACCTCGCGCTAGAAGTTAAAACTACCTGCAAATAATGATCAACATATGGAACGGACTTTCTGATAGAGCAGTTCAGGTAATCTCTCTGGAATCTTTTAAGAACCAATTGGATGCTGCAATAGAAGTACTTTAAGGTCATTATGCATGGACGAGCTAGGATGAGCTGAATGACCTCTCTTATTCATAATGGTCTTCTGATCTTGTGCAATCAGGATGAGGATAGGGGTACAGGTTGGACCTCTCTGGTCCGGCACTCTCGTGACCTGACCGGTGCCGAAACAGAGAATTTTCCGAACCACGGGAGGTCACGCCAAGCCGAGGCTTACCGGTACCCGAGGACAACGCCAGGGCTCCTGATGGCCTCCGTCACACTCCGGCTCAGGCTCAGGCTGCGAAACCCAGGCCTCACTCAATTTCTCCGCAGCAATGAACACTGCGAGCCAGGAAGCGCGGGAAACCGATGCCGAACCACGGATATTTCCTGACCAGAGAATCCCGGACCAAACCTGACCTACAATTAGATTGTCGTGTCCTTGGACTGGAGATGAAAAAAAATGAGCCCAGTTCAAGATCCCTTGATCTCCCGCTGATCTGTTTACTTACTCAGAGCTATTGCCTTTAGCGAAGTGGAGTTTGAACTCAAAATATTTGCTGGACTCCCTTGTTACTTCCCAAGTACATTCTATCGCTTGGATTCCATCGTAGGCACACTGCAGATTTCGAGGCATCACCTCAGCCTCAGCTGTGAATGATAAAGGCAGACAGTTAGCACTGAAATATAGAGCAGGAAAGTTATGGAGTCTCCGTTTTAAATGGGGTTGCCCATTTAAAACGGAGATGAGGAGGAATTTCTTCTCTCAGGGGAACGTGAATCTGTGGAATTCTCTGCCCCAGAGAGCTGTGGAGGCTGGGTCATTGAATATATTTAAGGTGGAGATAGACACATTTTTGAACGATAAGGGAGTCAAGGGTTATGGGGAGCGGGCAGGCAAGTGGAGTTGAGGCCAGGATCAGATCAGCCATGATCTTACTGAATGGCAGAGCAGGCTCGAGGGGCCCAACAGCCTACTCCTGCTCCTTTTTGTTATGTTCTTAAGTTCTTAGTTCACTGCACCATCTACAAGATGTACTGCGTCAACTCGCCAAGGCTTCTTCGGCAGCACCTCCCAAACCCGCGACCTCTACCATCTAGAAGAGAATTCCAAAGAATCACAAACCTTTGAGTGAAGAAATTCCTCCTCATCTCAGTCCTAGATGGCTGACCCCTTATCCTAGTTCTAGACTCTCCAGCCTTGGGACGCTTAACTACGTTAAAGGCATCTTTGAAATGCAAGTTGTTATTGCAAGTCTGATTCTATGCCTATCGCCAGCTGTTGCATACAGCATTTTATCAAACCTTTCAGAGACAATTACCTGCTTGGGAGACATTGGTATTTTCAGTTGTGCCCCATTGAAGCTCTGAGCTCCACGCACTCCAGATGCCGGTATAACTACTGTTGTACTGCGGCTTTGTTCGCACACGTGCAATGTACATATCCGAAGTCGCCGGGAAAAATTTGCTGATTTGAAAGCGCCGATCGTCATCGGACACAGTTTCCATTATGGAATTCTGCAGGGAGGATGCAAAAGAAGGTTTTTCAGCTCATGCACGGCAGTCAGCTATCCGCCCGCAACATCGTTCAATTTAATAGCCCCAATTTCTGCACAAGTTCATGCTCGTAATTTGTTTGTTAAAAGGAATTTCAAACCAACACAGTTAACAGGTCCTGACCTCCTTCATGGTTCCAATGAAGCCCAACAGAAGCTCGAGAAACAGCACCTCGGGGTTGAAATTCGTTTTTTAATGCCGCTCGATCTCGCCGGAGAGGGGCAGCAAACGGGCGGCTACGGTGCTTACCGTTGGCAGCGAGCGGGTTCCCGGTCTGTTGTCGAAATCTCGACCTCCGAAAAGAATGACTCCGACACTTACAGCTCCGATAGAAGTTTCCCTTTTAATTTACTTGCTCGCAAGGGGTAGGTTTCACTCAGTCAAGGGCTAAATGAACACCTCCGCAATGGTACAGCTTCACAAGATATTTATACAGTAAAACCCAAGTTCTGGCCTCTCCCTGTGTATTGCTCTGTCTCACAGTCAGTGAATACAGATAAAGAGTTAATTACTATATCCTGGTCCTGACATGGTGTCGAGATATTTCCTTTTGTCAGGGTTATCAGAAAGCCAAACGGCCATTACTCCATGAGTCATAGGTAATGGGCTATCACCTGTCTTGTATTGTGTCAGGATTATCCAATTTCCTGGTCAGTTTACCTGTTTGCTTCAAATGGATAAGGTAAAGGAAAGAGATAATGGCTAGAAGATAAGGGTGGGGTGACATGGAACTCCTGTAGTGTAGACAATAGGAGAGCACCATGGGGGGTTACTTGTCTCAGCATGACTTGTCTCCTAGCTGTCTGATAACCATCAGCCATCTAACAGCAGGTTTGGCTGTTTATGCAAGCTGGCTGCTAAAATGCAGAAAGTTCTGGAAGGGCCAGGACTCCATCTTAATCAAAAGGCACACAAATACCGTATGGTATCAGCTTAGATAAAAATACATTTCCACACTGTCGGGAAATTGAGTTGGATGGTGGGGGGGGGGCGGCGCCAAGACGTACCGCTGGGCACTCAGCCGCCACCCACGTGGTGAGGTCATCGAGCATGCAATGCCCCCTTGCTGCCGCAGCTCCGAAATTAGGTGAGGGCGGTGGCCTTACCGGCAGGGGTCCGTACAGCCTGGGAAAGGTGGTGGGACATCGGGGATCCCGGGCCGGGAGTGTCCAGGAATGAAAGTTAGTGGTTATGATTATTTTTATTTAGCATTCAGGTATTAATGATGACCAGTGCGGGTGTGGGTGAGGGAGTTCCCGAAACGTTTTTTTTCTTAAATCGCACGCCGGCAGGCGACCATCAGGAAATTCGGTCGGCCTCCTGAACTGCCGCTCCGTTGGCGCCTGAGGATGAGTGTGCGACGCCACTTTTAGCGCTGCTCTCTCATCTTTGGGCGGCAAAACCGAATTTTTGCACAGTTTGAGGTGGCACCGACCGTCTGGCGTCAAACTCAGCACTCAGCCGGCGTCACCGCCTCAGAATCGGCGGGACCCCCCTCATCTTTCGATTGGGCACTTTACAGTGCTCCCCTCTGCCTCCTTTTTTATTCCAGGCAGCATCTTGTGGTTACAATTCTGCTGTTGCCATTTACACCTCCTCTAGACCCAACGCTCGTTTCTTTACCTGTCCCATTACCACCCATTCTTGCTTTGCCTTCAGCTCTGGTTGCATTACAGAGAGGCAGCCTCATCTAAATGCTTTTGTTGCACCTCCACAACCCGTTTTGCGGTCACTGCCTTTTTACGCCGATCAACTCCTGTTTCTAGGCCCAACAATAAGGGGTAACTGGTGCATCGGGTGTTCATAGAATGACGTAGAATTCACAGCACAGAAACAGGCCATTCGGCCCAACCGGCTGTGCCGGTGTTTACGCTCCACTCGAGCCTCCTCCCGCCCTACTTCATCTCACCCCATCAACATATCCTTCTACTCCTTTCTCCCGCATGTCTGCATCTCATCATCCCCTTAAATGCTATTTGCCTCAACCACTTCCTGTGGTAGCAAGTTCCACATTCTCACCACTCTCTGGGTAAAGAAGTTTCTTCTGAATTCCCTATAGGATTTATTAGTGACTATCTTATATTTATGTCCCTTAATTTTGGACTCTTCCATGTCTATGTCTACCCTATCGAACCCCTTCATAATTTTAAAGGCCTCTATTGTGTCACTCCTCAGCCTTCTCTTTTCTGGAGAAAAGAACCCCAGCCTGTTCAGTCTTTGCTGATTGTTGTACCCTCTCAGCTCTGATAAGGCTAGACATGCATATGAGGGAGAAGGGAATAGACGACTTTGCTGATAGATTTAGATGAGGAAAATGGGAGGAGGCTCGAGTGGACTGGACTGGTTGGGCCGAATGGCCTGTTTCTGTGCTGCATGTCCTGTGTAATTGCCCTTGTGAATCTTTTTTCGCACCTTCTCCATCGTCATTCAATCAAAATCATCATTGTATTATTGCCCTCACAGTGTAGATGCTGCCTCATCCGGACATGTGAAGATACTCCCACCCTCCACATTCCCTCGATCTGTGGCAATTTTGCTCATTCACAACGTTTTAAGGACAACGTAGCTAGGCTGTACCTCCCACGACTCCCAGGATCGTCTGTAGTTAATTTCATACTGCAACTTTCCAAAGAGCATATTGGACGAGTCGTTCGTATAAATTGTCTGCCATGTTAGTAGGTAGTCCCCTTTCTCCGTGACAGCCACACTCAGGTTGAGCGGAGGCTGAGGCTTAACTGAAAATGGAAGGGCCAAACAAGAAAGTAGGTTATCCACGTGTGATGGAAGGGCAAGGCTTGCCACTCATTTCCGAAGATGTCGAGGTTTAATAGACCAAGGAGTCCATTGGGGCTCATCCATCCAGGAAAATGACAAACTTAAAGCTTCAATTCTCCGCCCCCCCCCCCCCCCCCCTCCCACTCTGACCTTTCTGTTCTTGGCCTCCTATAATGTTCCAATGAAGCTCAACGTAAGCTCGTGGGACATCACCTCATCTTTCAATTAGGCACTTTACAGCCTTCCGGACTCAACATCGAGTTCAACAATTCCAGACCATAACTTCTGCCTCCATTGTTTCGGATGGCAGCTGGTGATGATTCTGCCATTCCCATTTACACCCATCTTTTGTTCCTTTACTTGCCCCAGTACCATCACCTTTCGCCTCGCATCATCATCCCTTTTGTCATTTAATCTCTCCTGCCCTCCACCCTTTCGCAGACCTTTAGTTCCATGCCTTTGTTACCTCTAGACTTGACTACTACAACCAATGCACTCCTGGCTGGCCTCCCACATTCTACCCTACATAAACTAAAGGTGATCCAAAACTCAGCTGCCCGTGTCCTAACTCGCACCAAGTCCCACTCACCCATCACCCCTGTGCTCGCTGACCTACATTGGCTCCTGGTTAAGCAACACATCAATTTCAAAACTCTTATCCTTATTTTCAATTCCCTCCATGGCCTCGCCCCTCCTCGAGCCCCACAACCCCTCCCGCGCCCCTCCCACCCGCCGCCCCGAGATGTCTAGCTTCCTCTAATTCTGCCCTCTTGAGCATCCCAGATTATAATCGCTCAATCATTGGTGATCGTGCCTTCTGTTGCCTAGGCCCTAAGTTTTGGAACTTCCTGCCTAAACCTCTCTGTCTCTCTACCTCTCTTTCCTCCTTCAAGACGCTGCTTAAAGCTACCACTTTGACCAAGAACCTGCCCTCATTTCTCCTGATGTGGCTAGGTGTGAAATATCTTGTCTCACAACACTCCTGTGAACTGCCTTGGGACATTTTGCTATGTTTCACTACGCTAAAAGCAGAAGGAGGGATTTAAACTTGTAGCTTCAAGATTTTCCAAACTAACTTACTAGTTTCCAAAAGTCTGAAGGATTTGGTCAGGATGAGAGGTCGCTCCGGTTTAAACACATAACTATATTTATATGAGACGGCATAATTGCCATCCTTTATGGTGCAACCCCAATTAATATCAGGGCTTGATGTATTCGTTAATCTTCTCAAGTTGCATTTCTGCTCACTGCAAGGATAAAGTAGAAAACATAAAAATAAGACGTTTTCATTTCAATAGTTCTTCCCTATAGATGACGACTGCTGATAATAGCACGGTGTGATTGTGCCACATTCCCTGTGCACTAGTTTTATTTATTGTACAGGTTGAACCTCCCTTACCCAGCACCCTCGGGACCTGGCCTGTTTTGGATAAGGGATTTTGCCGGACGAGGAGAGGTCACGTTAAATTGGATGGTACAGGTATTGAGCAAGGGGATATCGGGGCCAGCTGGCTTGGGGCTGGGAGTGCGGCAGAGAGATCATGGTGGGAGGGAATGGTGGATCGTGGGGTCAGGCCAGTGATTGCAGGAGTCGGCAGCGAGGAAGGATTTCAATTTGTTCAATTTGTTCATGGCAGAGTTCTGCACATGCGGCACCCGGTGGCCGGGAATGGTGCCGGACGAGGGGCGTTGCCGGATAAGGAAGTCCCAGATAAGTGAGGTTCAATCTGTACGGGCTTGCTTGCAATATGCACCCCTTCCTGTGATGTCTGCTTTACGACATCATAAACACACAGACTACAAGATGGCTCTTAACACAGGATCTAGCCACATGATGCTTTCATTGTATTTGCAGCAATGGCTGCAAAACCACAGTAGTCCACTAGGCGGAAGGAGCAGACCACAAGGTGGATCTATATTACACTTCTCAGGTTAGAGAGTTCCTCCCAGTTACTGGACATTAACTCGCAGCTGATGACACAGTGGGACTGAGCGACGCAGGCAAGGAGGTCCTCTTGCCCACGAAGTGGGCTGTTTTCTGGGAACATCCACACAAAACCACATTTCTCTTTTGAAAAGGGTACGGCGTGAATAGCTTGATGGACGAATGCTTCTTGTGCCGTGGGGCTGAGCCACGCAAGCCGCAGACCTGATTCACAGTCTGATTTTGCTGATCGCGGCCAGCGTGGCGATGGGTTGTTTACACTTGCCGATCTTTACCTTCTAATTCACGCCCTCTCACTTTTCCTCTCTGGTTTCCTGGGATCATACACACCATCCGTAAATGAAATGAGAATGCAAGGTGGCCTGTTCTTGGGAGTCGACCATCACCACTGTGATTTGAACACTGAATGAGTGATCTTGCATTTATATAGCGCCTTTCATAATCTCAGGGTGTCCCAAAGCGCTTTACAGCCAATTAAGTACTTTTGGAGTGTAGTTACTGTTGTAATGTAGGAAACACAGCAGCCAATTTGCGCACAGCAAGCTCCCACAAACAGCAATGTGATAATGACCAGATAATCTGTTTTTAATGATGTTGGTTGAGGGATAAATATTGGCCAGGACACCGGGGATAACTCCCCTGCTCTTCTTCGAAATAGTACCATGGGAAATTGTACGTCCACCTGGGAGGACAGGCGGAGCCTAGGTTTCATAGAATCATACAAATTTACGGCACAGAAAGAGGCCAGTTGGCCCATCGTGTCTGTGTCGGCCGAAAAAGAGCTATCCAGCCCAATCCCACTTTCCAGCTCTTGGTCCTTGGCCTTGTAGGTTGCAGCACTTCAAGTGCACATCTAAGTACTTTTTAAATGCTATGAAGGTTTCTGCCTCTACCACCCTTTCAGGCAGTGAGCTCCACCCTCTGGGTGGAAAAACCTTCTCTTCAACTCCCTTCTAAGCCTTCTACCAATTACTTTAAAAATCTATGCCCCCTGGTTATTGACCTCTATGCTTAGGTAAGATAAGCGCTAAGGGCTTAACGTCCCATCCGAAAGATGGCACCTCCGACAGTCCGGCACACCCACTGGAGTTCCAGTCTAGGTTTTTGTGCTCAAGTCTCTGGGGCAGGGCCTGGACCCACGACCATTGGACTTAGAGGCAAGGGTACTGCCCAGTGAGCCCAATGTGGAATGATATACCTGCAGGAGTCAGCAACTTAATAACAAAAAGCTAAAAGGATAAATATTAATTTATCTTGTAAAAAAGAATCTTGCTTTTTTAACCTATATTTCGATATAGAAGATAGGGTTTCTTTCTTGTAATATAGTTCCATCGGAATATAACGTCTTGCCACCGAGTTTTCAGCCCATTGGCAGTCTATCTTGGTGATGTAGTCGGTGGTACATTGCAAGCTGCTGGCAATATCGGACGCTAAAGTCAAAAAAGAAAATCGTGTATCAGAAACAAGCAATAAACAATACCTTTGAGCCGCATTCATGTCTAAGTAAAAGTCTCAAAAAGAAAGACTTGCATTTCTATAGTGCAAAGGGAATGGAGTATAAAAGCAGGGAAGTTTTGCTGCAGCTATACAGGGTTTTGGTGAGGCCACACCTGGAATACTGCGTGCAGTTTTGGTCTCCATATTTACGAAAGGATAACTTGCTTTGGAGGCAGTTCAGAGAAGGTTCACCAGGTTGATTCCGGAGATGACGGAGTTGACTTATGAGGAAAGATTAAGTAGGTTGGGCCTCTACTCATTGAAATTCAGAAGAATGAGAGGTGATCTTATCGTAACATATAAGATTATGAGGGGGGCTCGACAAGGTGGATGCAGAGAGGATGTTTCCACTGAGGGAAGAGACTAGAACTAGAGGGCATAATCTTAGAATATTTAAAACTAAGATGAGAAATTTCTTCTCTCAGAGGGTTGCAAATCTGTGGAATTCGCTGCCTCAGAGAGCTGTGGAAGCTGGGACATTGAATAAATTTAAGACAGAAATAGATAATTTCTTAAACGATAAGGGGTTATGGGGAGCGGGCGGGGAAGTGAAGCTGAGTCTATGATCAGATCAGCCATGATTTTATTGAATGGCAGAGCAGACTCGAGGGGCAGTATGGCCTACTCCTGTTTCTATTTCTTATGTTCTTAAAGCACTTTACAGCCAATGAAGTGCAGACGCTGTGGTAATATAGGAAATGCGGCAGCCAATTTGCGCACTGCAAGCTCCCACAAGCAGCAATGTGATAATGACCAGATCATCTCAGTTAGTGATGTTGGTTGAGGGATAAATATTGCCCCAGGACACCGGGGATAGTGGCCATGGGATCTTTCACGCCTGTCCCAAAAGGCAGACAGGGCCACGGTTCAACACCTCATCTGAGAGGCTTCCTCACTACTGCACTGAAGTGTCTCTGGCGTGAGACTTGAAGCCACAGCCTCTGACTCAGGTGAGAGTGCGACTACTGACCCACAGCCAACACTTAATGCACAATAAGTATAACATTTAATACAGGTATAATGTTCAAAATCTGGAATCCTCAGGACTGAGTCCATTCTGGTTTGGGGTTTTTTCCGGATTTCAGACAAGAAAATCAAGTCTGAAATCCGGAATCCTTGACCGAATCCCTGTCGGGTTTTGAGCGGCAATATCAAAAATCCAGCAAAAAACAAAATCCAGCACGGATTTCAGTCACGGATTCTGGATTTCAGACTTGATTTTCTTGTCTGAAATCCGGAATCCTTGACTAAATCCGTGCTGGATTTGGAGTTTTGCCTCAAAAATGTCCGATTTTTGGGCAATTCCAGTTTTCAGAGTTCCGGATTCGGGACGTTGTACCTGTAATACGCTTTCCAAACAGGGAGATATATTTTTGCATGACTACAGGATGGTAAAGAGGCATTATTAACTTTTAAGATGACTCCCTTTCCAACAACAACTTGTATTTATATAGCAACTCAAACATAGAAAATCCTCCCACCGTGCTTCACACAAACGTAATGATAAAAATGGGCGCTGAATCAAAGAAGGAGTTTTAAGGAGGCGGCTGACCAAAAGATTGGTCAAAGAGTTTTAAAGGAGGCGGGGGAGGTGAAGAGCCAGGGGAGTTTAGGGAGGGAATTCTTGAGGGTGGGGCCTAGATTGGTGAAGGGGCTGCCACAGAAGATGGGATGAAGGGAGGAGGTACGCACAAGAGGCCAGAGGCAGAGGAATGGAGAGTTATGGAGGATTATGTTAGGGCTGGAGGAGGTTACAGAGATAGGAAAAGGCCAAGCCATGAAGGACTTTAAATATAGGATCATAGAATAGTACAGCACCGAAGAGCCCATTCGGCCCATCGAGTCTGTGCCGGCTCTTTTGAAGAGCAATCCAGTCAGTCCCACCACCGTCCCCCGCCCCTCCTGCTCTTTCCCCATATCCCTGCAATTTGTTTTCCTTCAAGTATTTATTCAATTCTCTTTTGAAGGCTACAATTGAATCGGTATCCACCACCCTATCAGGCAGTGCATTCCAAATCCTAACCACTCGTGTAAAGAAGTTTCTCCTCATGTCGTCTCTGGTTCTTCGGGCCAAACACCGTAAATCTGAGCCCTCTCATCATCGATCCTTTGGCCATTGGAAACAGTTTCTCTTTATTTACTCCATCTAAATCCTTCACGATTTTGAACACCTCTATCAAATCTCTTCTCAGCCTTCTCTGCTCTATGGAGAACAACCCCAGCTTCTCCACTCCATCCACATAAACTAATCCCTCATCCCAGGAACCATTCTAGTTACAAATCTGTTCTGTACCCTCTCCAAAGCCTTCATGCCCTTTTTATGGTTTCTGGTGAAGGTTGAAGACGATGGCTTTGGTCTTACAAACGTCTAACTGGAGGAAATTATGACACATCCAAGACTGGAATTAGACAAGCAGCCTGACAAACGCAGAGGCATTTACATCGCACAAAATTATTAATGTCCTTCCTATGAAGTAATTATCAATCTTATTTTTTTTAAATGGTGTATGCTGAAGAGAAGCGAATGAATTTGGTCATTCATCAAAATATGGTCAGTCAGTGCTGGACAAGAGGAACATTTACCAAATGCAGATCAGATTAAGGTGAAGATTCCTCTGCACTGCTCCATCTCATAGTCTCCACCACAGGCCTCACTCCACCAGCCTGACATTTCCATTTCCGATTGCTTTTATGTAGCCTTTCAAAGGCACGAGTGCTCAGCTCGTGCCAGTGTTGAAGGTTTGTGTGTTGTGTAGTCATGGCCGTACACAGTTAGGTTGACTCTGCCCAACTCAACTGGGAACCATTAACATCCCCATGGAGGAGTTTCATCTCATCGATATGAGCCACCTTCAGATGAGGTGTGGTGTTATTCTCCGTAGCTCTGTATTAGCTTCCTAGCTGGAAAATAGAAGGACTGAGGGGCGGGGTGACCTGATAGAGGTCTTTAAGATTATGAAAGGGTTTGATAAAATGCATGTAGGGAAGATGTTTCCACTTGTGGGGGAGAGCAATACTAGGCCATAAATATAAGATAGTCACTAATAAATCCAATTGGGAATTCAGGAGAAACCCAGAGAGTGATGAGAATGTGGAACTCGCTACCATAAAGAGTAGCTGAGTCGAAAAGCATGGATATGCTTAACGTGAAGCTAGTTAAGTACTTGAGGGTAAAGGGATAAGTATATGAGGGGAAAGTACATGAGGAGTCAAGGGTTATGGGGAGCGGGCGGGGAAGTGGAGTTGAGGCCAAGATCAGATCAGCCAGGATCTTATTGGATGGTGGAGCAGACTCGAGGGGCCAAATGGCCGACTCCTGCTATTTCTTATGTTCTAAAAAGGAAAAGAAAGTGATGCTGATTGGGGTGAGCTGAAGAGGGGTGGGAGGAGGCTCGAGTGGAGCATAAACACCGGCACAGACCAGTTGGGCCGAATGGCCTGTTTCTGTGCTGTATGTTCGATGTAATTCGATGAAAGGTGGCGCCATAACCATGATTGACAGGACACTATGGCATACATAGTGCATAACATCCCTCCTCAAGCAATCTCAGCTCCAATTCACATGCAGGGGAAAAAGGTGCAGCTTTGAAATTGCTTACCCTCCTCAGCACAGTGGGCAGTGGTCAGGATCCAAGCGGATATCAGACACAAAAAGCTCCTTTCTCTTCCAAACATGTTGCAACTTCCTTTAAGCTTCTCTCCTCAAATCTTTTCGTGGTGGCATTCTCACATTCTCATTATCTCTAGTGACAAAAAAAACAGAAAAATGTCATCCATTTACAACTCCAGCGATCGGCGAGGTCTGAGACATTCTGTGTGACTGTGATCATGAAAGACTTGCATTTATATAGCGCCTTTCACGACTACAGGATGTTCCAGTGCGCTTCACAGCCAATGAAGTACTGTTGGAGTGTAGTCACTGTTGTAATGTAGGTAGCCAATTTACACACAGCAAGCTCCCACAAACAGCAATGTGATAATGGCCAGATAATCTGCTTTTAGTGACGTTGATTGAGGGATAAATATTGGCTCCAGCTCACCAAGGATAACTCTCCTGCTCTTCTTCGAAATAGGGCCATGGGATCTTTTGTATCCAACTGAGAAAGCAGACAGGGCCTCAGTTTAACATCTCATCCAAAAGACAGCACCTCTGACAGTGCAGCACTCCCATAGTACTGCACTGGGAGTGTCAGTCGAGCTTTTTGTTCCTGGCATGGGACTTGAACCCACAACCTTCTGACTCAGAGGCAAAGGTGCTCTCGACAATTTCTTTCATGGTGGGGTGTATAAGGGATAACCGGGTTTTGAGCATCCTTTTCATTAGTAGCTCTGCGGGTGGAACTCTGTGAGTGAGTGTGGTCGGGATCTATTGGCCAACGGGAGGCGTGATAAGCGGCTTTGTAGGGAACCCCCTTGGATTCTGAGCATCCCCTGTTTGATTATCTGCACTGCTCGTTCTGCCTGGTCGTTTGAGGCCGGCTTCAACGGTGCCTTTCTAACATGGTTAATTCCATTGCCTGCCATGAAGTCCTGGAATTCAGTGCTTGTGAAGCACAGGCCATTGTCGCTGACCAAGATGTCCGGTAGACCGTAGACTTTCTACCGTGGCAGAGGATGTGCTTGAATTTAAAATGGCACACTTAATCCATTTGGAGTAGGCGTCTACTACAACCAAAAACATTTTCCCCATGAAAGGACCTGCGTAGTCCACATGGATGCATGACCAAGGCTTGGCGAGCCATGGCCAGGGGCTAAGGGGGGCTTCCCTGGGAGCATTGCCCAGCTGGGCACACGTGTTGCACCTGCGAACACAAAGTTCCAGATTTGCGTCTATCCCTGGCCACCAAACGTGTGACCTGGCAATTGCCTTCATCGTGACAATAACCGGGTGCCCATTGTGGAGTTCTCTGATGAACACCTCTCTGTCCCTCTGGGGCATGACTACGCTGTTTCCCCACAGTAGGCAATCGGCCTGAATCGAGAGTTCATCCTTGTGCCTGTGAAATGGTTTAAATTTCTCAGGGCATGCCCTGTACGTGGCTGCCCAGTCCCCATTCAGGACACATTTCTTGACTAAAGACAATAGCGGGTCTCTATTTGTCCAGACTTTAATCTGACGGGCTGTCACGGGTGAGCCTTCGCTTTCGAAAGCTTCAACAGCCATGACCATCTCAGCAACATGCTCGGTAGCCCCCTCAGTGGTGGCTAGTGGGAGCCTGCTGAGTGCATCGGCGCAGTTTTCGGTGCCCGGTCTGTGCCGAATTGTGTAGTCATAGGCGGCTAACGTGAGTGCCCACCTCTGTATGCGGGCCGATGCGTTTGCATTTATGGCCTTGTTGTCGGCCAAAAGGGACGTTAGGGGTTTGTGATCTGTCTCCAGCTCAAATATCCTGCCAAACAGGTACTGGTGCATTTTCTTTACCGCATATACACATGCGAGCGCCTCCTTTTCTACCATCCCGTAACCCCTTTCTGCCTGGGACAGACTCCTGGAGGCATAAGCTACCGGCTGTAATTGACCCTTGGCATTGACATGCTGCAACACACACCCGACACCATAGGACGACGCATCGCACGTTAACACAAGTTTCTTACATGGGTCATAGAGCATTAACAGATTGTTGGAACATAACAAATTACGTGGTCTATTAAAAGCCCTTTCGTGGCTGTCCCCCCAGACCCATTCGCAATCTTTGCATAGGAGCATGTGTAGCGGCTCTAGCAGCATGCTCAATTTGGGAAGAAAGTTACCAAAATAGTTCAGGAGCCCCAGGAATGAACGCAGCTCCGCCGTGTTACGGGGTCTGGGTGCTCTCTGGATCGCTTCCATCTTGGATGCAGTAGGGCTGATCCCGTCTGCTGCTACCCTCATCCCCAGGAATTCTACTTCTGGAGCTAGGAAGACGCACTTTGCCTTTTTCAGTCGAAGACCTACCCGGTCCAGTCTGCGTAGCACCTCCTCCAGGTTGTGGAGGTGTTCTTCAGTATCGTAACCCGTAATGAGGATGTCGTCCTGAAAAACCACCGTCCCTGGAATCGACTTGAGGAGGCTTTCCATATTTCATTGGAAGATCGCGGCGGCCGAGCGAATCCCGAACAGACATCTGTTGTACTTAAACAACCCCTTGTGTGTCGTGATGGTGGTCAGCTTCTTTGACTCACTCGCCAGCTCCTGGGTCATGTAAGCTGAGGTCAGGTCCAATTTTGAAAAAAGTTTGCCACCGGATAGCGTCGCAAAGTGATCCTCTGCTCTCGATAGCGGGTACTGGTCTTGGAGTGACACCCGATTGATGGTGCCCTTGTAATCGCCACATATCCTGACCGACCCATCCGCCTTGAGCACCGGCACAATCGGGCTCGCCCAGTCACTGAATTCGACTGGCGAGATGATGCCTTCCCTCAACAGGCGGTCCAATTCGCCTTCTATCTTTTCCCGCATCACGCACGGCACCGCTCTGGCCTTGTGGTGTACTGGCCTAGCGTCCGGGTTTATGTGAATCACTACCTTGGCCCCCATGAAAGTGCCAATGCCGGGTTGAAATAATGAGTCAAATTTTTCCAGGATCTGTGAGCATGATACTCGCTCCACAGAGGAAATTGCATTGACATCGCTCCATTTCCAGTTCATGACAGCAAGCCAACTCCTCCCCAGTAGTGCAGGACCGTCCCCTAAGACAATCCAGAGTGGCCGTCTGTTCTCCGAATCTTTGTGGGTCACGACTAACATGGCGCAGCCTAACACCGGGATGATCTGCTTTGTGTAAGTCCGTAGCTGTGCGTCAATCGGCGATAATTTTGGCCTCCTGGCCTTGGACGCTCACAACTTTTCGAACTGTTTGATACACATCAGGGACTGGCTGGCCCCCGTGTCTAACTCCATTGATACTAGGATGCCATTGAGGAGCACTTTCCTCATTATCGGTGGCGTCCTGGTGTATGAACTGTATACGTGCTCCACATGAACTCGCTGAACTTCAGCTTCCAGCGATTTCCCCCAGAGTTAATTTCTGCAATTTCTGCAGGTATTTTGCTTACCTCTGCAAACTCCGGCTGAGTGTGTGCCTCCACGCCTCCAGCATGAGCTGCTGTTTGAAACAAAAGGTCCCTTGCCAGTCGATCGTCCCTGACTGCCCCTGTTATTGCCCTTGAGTGCACCATTAACAGGTGTTGATGGCCCCATTACTGGCCACATTGTCCCTTGCAATGGCGTGAATCGCCGTTCAGCTTGCCATTGTCTCTGTCGAACTCCCCCTCTGGGTTCGACTACATGTTGGGGCATGCCCGACTGTCCTTGTCTGCCTGGAGAACTGTGTGCTGCTTTAACAATGTTGAATCTCTGTCCCAACCATTCCTTAACACAGTACCTCTCGTCTGTTCTGCTAGTGGCCATGCTCGCGTGGTTTAAATCCCAGTTTCTTGTCGCCATTGATACGTCCTTACTATACAGTATAAATGCACACGAGGCCCATGCTTGAGAGAAGGTCAGTCTGTGACCTGTCCTTTATTCCTTAGCACTCAAGTGATGAAGGTAGGTGAAGCTTCCCCTTTTATATCTGAAGGTCCAGGTTAGGAGTGTCTCCCACAAGTTCACCACCTAGTGGTCATTGTTCGTACAGTGTACAACTTAGGTCAGGTTATACATGGGTTACAATGCTGGTTGAATACATGACACTACCCACTGTGCCACTGGCTGACACATGGCCCATTATCCCTTCTTGTCCTCTTTGCCGCCTTTGACATGGTCGACTGCACACCATCCTCCTCCAAGGCCTCTCCTCCGTTGTCCGGCCTCACTTGGCCCCACCCTTACCTGTCCGATCGCAGCTGGAGCATCTCTAGCAATGACACTTCTTCCTGTCCCTGTGCCTTTACCATTGGAATCTCCCAAGGAGCTGTCCTAGACCATAACATCCGCAGACAAGGGAGCGACTTCTCTATGTACGTGTGCTTTTGGGTTGGGGTGTGGTCTGTTTTTGAGTTCGGGGTGTTTGCGGCTGTGGTTATCATAAGATTTGCTTATGTGGTCGGAAGTGCGTGTATGTGAGAGAGTGTGGTTGTGTTTGGGATAAGGATGTGTGTGGGTCTATTTGGAGTAGGAGTGTTTGTGTATATTAAGGTATGAGCCTACTTCAGCTTACAGTAAGGCACGAGTGGAAGGTCCCTCAGGGCTTCTCCCGATGTAACCTTGGCGGAGATTCGACAGTAACCCGTTTACGCGCATGAACCGGCTTTTCTGCCGAACGGCCACCAAAGTTACAGCTGAGCACAGGAGAAGACCGAGCCTGCCTGTCTGCGAGCATGCTGGGAGGTTGTGTGCATGTGTGTGTGTTTGTGTCTGGGTGTGTGAGCACTGGATGTGTATATGCATATGTGCGTGTGTGTGTGTGCATGCGTGAACATGGGTGTGTGCACGCACTCACATGCGTTCATTGTACTTATGATACTGTGTGCGTGCTCATTGTATGCATGCAGAGTGGGCTCGAGTGGCTGAATGGCCTATTCCTGCTCCTATTTCTTATGTTCTTATGTTCATTTGCATTCGTGTTCTGGTGGACATACAGATAGCTATCCGTATATGAGTACGGGTAAAACTGGGATTCGCGGTAACAGCCATAAATAAAATGAACATGTTTGAAAAAGCTAAACAAATAATTGCAGTGACCTGCACATCTGTCATCACAAGAAGACCATATCAATGAAATGGAACTAATATATTGGCCTTGGAGGAAGTGCAGCGTAGGTTTACCAGAATGATACCCGGACTTCAAGGGTTAAGTTACGAGGAGAGATTACACAAATCAGGGTTGTATTCCCTGGAATTTAGAAGGTTAAGGGGTGATCTGATCGAAGTTTTCAGGATATTAAGGGGAACAGATAGGGTAGATAGAGAGAAACCATTTCTGCTGGTTGGGGAGTATAGGACGAGGGGGCATAGCCTAAAAATTAGAGCCAGATCTTTCAGGGGTGAAATTAGGAAACACTTCTACACACAAAGGGTGCTAGAAGTTTGGAACTCTCTTCCGCAAATGGCAATTGATGCTAGATCAATTGTTAATTTTAAATCGGAGATTGATAGCTTTTTGAAACTAAAGGTATTCAGGGATATGGACCATATGGAGTTAGGTCACAGATCAGCCATGATCTCATTGAATGGCGGAACAGGCTCGAGGGGCTGAATGGTCTCCTCCTGTTCCCATGTTCTAACTGCACTTTGTTTAAACTGGCAGTGACTATTCTTTCTGACAGCAGTTTAAGGCCCATGATTAGAGAGACGGCTATGTTGACAGGCAGGACCCTCGCAAATGCACAGAAGTAAAGTACTGATAAAAAGTTGGACATTTGCTGCGGTCTCGTTTGATGAATGTCTTTTAATCTCGCTGAAGCTAAGCTTCCTAGCTGTGGCTGCAGCGGACACAGTGACTGCAGAGATAGCAGATGACCATAGGGTTGTAATGTTTACCTCTTTGCTGCCTCGTTCCCAGCCTTATGAAAATGTTCAGATTAGACATAGGGACTGGGCAGACCATTCAGCCCCTCGAGCCTGTCCCACCATTAAGTTAGATTGTAAACAAAAAGAAAGAACTTGCACTTATATAGCGCTTTTCATGACCTCAGGATGTCCCAAAGCACTTTACAGCCAATGAACAGCTTTTGAAGCGTAGTCACTATTGTAATGTAGGAAATGGGGCAGCCAATTTGCGCACAGCAAGCTCCCACAAACAGCAATGTGATAATGACCGGATCATCTGTTTTAGTGATGTTGGTTGGATAAATATTGGCCCCAGAGCACTGGGGATAACTCCCCAGCTCTTCTTTGAAATAGTGCCATGGGATCTTTTCAGCAATTTTCTATCGTTCATTTAGCATCTTGTTGAATTATGATTATGTTGTTTCAAATCTAATGCATTTATTTTTGTTAAGCAGGAGTATTAGGGATTTGGAATTGAGGCGGGAAGATGGAGTTAATATCCATTTGATACGGTGGCATAGTGATTATGTTACCGGATTGATAATCCAAAGATCTAGACTAATGATCCAGGGACAGGAGTTCAAATATCACCACAGTCTTGCTATCTGTGACTCCAGACCCACAGCAATGCGATTGACTCTTAACTGCCCTTTGAAATGGCCTAGCAAGCCCCCCAAGTGTAACAAATCCTCTACAAAAACATATACTCCCTGTAGGAGTACCTTCACCTCACGGGCTGCAGCGGTTCAAGAAGGCGTCTCACCACCACTTTCTCAAGGGGCAATTAGGGACGGGCAATAAATTCCAGCCTTGCCAGCGATGCCCACATTCCGCGAACAAATAAAAAAAAAGATACAGACCAGCTTTGATCCCATTGAATGGCGGAAACAGCTGGAGTGGCTGAATGGCCTCCTCCTGTTCCCGTTCCTACAAGAGTCTTCACTCCATTTCTTTGTTGTTTCTCTGGCCCTTTCAAGTCATCCAACCAGTCGTTGAGGACTTACCGTCGGTCACATGGTTTGGGTTTTACTCTTTGTAACGTTTTAAGGGCAATTTGATGTCATTCAGAAGTTAAAGCCAGTTATTATGGGCGTTTGGGGAGTTTTTGTTCACTCGGTATTGACAACAAAGTGTTTCTGCTCTAGGATTGGGCTGGGGACATCCCCTGTCTCTCAATGTCTGTCTCTGGAGAGTAGCCTAGACCCACCCCTCTGAAGTCTGGGCCTCTCATCTTCTTCTTAAGGTACATTTAAGAACATGAGAACAGGAGGAGGTCATTCAGCCCCTCGAGCCTGTTTCACCATTCAATGAGACCATGGCTGATCTGCGACCTAACTCCATATACCCGCCTTTGGCCCATATCCTTTAATAACTTTGGTTAACAAAAATCTATCATCTCAAAGTTAAATTAACAATTGATCCTGAGCATCCATTGCCGTTTGCAGAAGAGAGTTCCAAATTTCTCCCACCCTTTGTGTATAGAAAAGCTTCCTATTTCACTCCTGAAAGCCCTGGCTCTAATGTTCAGACTATGCACCGCCCACTCCCCCTCAGTCCTCGACTCCCCAAGCAGCAGAAATAGATTTTGTTCTTTGTTCTTGTCTACACCTGACATTCAATTCAAATGCTTTCATGATCTGAAAGATTTTCAAATAACGTAGGTTACTGGCCTTCCTTTCTGTTAATATTAGCGAATGGGAATGGTAAAATGTCATTCATTTTGTGGCCACGGATCAGACCTGGGATCGGCCGGGAGGCGTGGAGAGGGAAGTTGCGATATCAGCGACTCCTGACGCAAGCGGGGTTAACTCGGCCCCCGAGCCAGTTGCTGCTAACTGGAATCGAGAGCAGTGCAAAGTTCGGCTATTCATAGCGCTGATAAACAAATGAGCTTAAATCAGACTTCCCTGTGCTTCACTGACCTTTTTAAATCCAAACCTCGATGGTTATGCAAATAAGTGTGTGCAAAGGTGAGTCACCAGGCAGTTCCACAGACTCCTGTCACGATCTCCCAGCATTCGGTGTATTCACCTGAGCAGGGCAAATAAACTTATCCTCAAAACAAACTCCCGACACAATGAGGTTGTTTGTGTTAGGATATTAATAATTATGACACGACTATCCGAAAAACCCAGTATTTGCTGTTTTCTGTTATTAATTATGTGCTTTCGTTCCGCAAATCCGAATACTTATTAAAGGTATTTTGGTCTGATTTGTGCTTCATTGGCATTTATTTTTGCCACATGGGGGTACGGTAGCATAGTTGTTATGGTACCGGACTAGTAATCCAGAAACATGGAGTAATCCAGAGACGTGAGTTCAAATCCCATCATGGAAGCTGGGAGAATTTAAATTCAGCTAATTAAATAAATCTGGAATTTTTAAAAAAAAGCTCATGGTGTCGTACAAAACCCATCTGGTTCACTAATGTTCCTTAGGGAAGGAAATCTGCCATCCTTACCCGGTCTGTCCTATAAGTGACTCCAGACCCACAGCAATGTGGTTAACTGCCATCTAAAAATGGCCACTCAGTTGTACCAAACCGTTGCAACAAAGTCAGCACTGTGGGAGCAAATTCACCACACGGACTGCAGCGGTTCAAGAAGGCGGCTCACCACAACCTTCTCAAGGGCAATTAGGGATGGCCAATAAATACCGGCCTCGCCGGTGACACCCACATCCCATGAACCAATAAAAAAGAAATTAGAAATACAAACATGGAAACAGGACATTCGGTCCAACCAGTCCGTGTTGGCGTTTATCCGTCACATGTGCAGATATTTCTAATCTCATTTAACCTGTTCCCAAATCCCTTCAAACCTTTTTCCTTCATCCAGCCTCTCCAATCTAATCTTCAATGTTGGTATAGTTTCCGCCTCAATCGCTAACCCTGGAAGTGACTTCCACAGGGTGAAGAGGTTTTTCCTTTCCTTTGTCCTGAAACCCCTAGGTTTAACCTTGTATCTGCGGCCCCTCATTCTTGTCCCTTCAACTGCTGCATACAGTCTGCATCTATCTACTCTGTCTCTATTCTTTCAGCATTTTAACAACTCTATTCTATCGTAATCAGCATTGTTCTGATGAAAAAGACCCAACTCTTGAAGTCTTTCTTTGTATTTTTCTTTCATCATATCAGGCAGCATCCTAGTGATTCTGCGTGCACCCTCTCTCAAGCCCCAATATTATCATTCCTATAGAGTGGAGCACAACACAACACACAATGCACTCGAACTGAGGTCTTATTGAGGCTTTCTGGAGACTCAGCATTACCTCTTGGCAGAGGGGTTACCAAATTTCAAACTATCAAAATATAAAGAAAAAGACTTGCATTTATACAACACCTTTCATGACCTCAGGACGTCCAAAAGCACTTTACAGCCAATGAAGTGCTTTTAAAGTGTAGTCACTCTTGTAATGTAGGAAACGTGGCCGTTAATTTACAGACAGGAACTCTCACAAACAGCAATCTGATAACAACCAGATAGACTGTTTTTGTTATGTCGATTGAGGGATAAATATCAGCCAGGACACTGGGGATAACTTCCCAGCTCTTCTTCAAAATAGTGCCGTGGGATCATTTACGTCCACCCAAGAGGGCAGACGGAGCCTTGGTTTCACGTCTCATCCGAAAGACGGCACCTCTGACAGTACGGTATTGCAAGTTTCAGCCTAGATTTTTGTGTTTAAGTCCCTGGAGTGTGATTTGAAGCCACGACCTTCTGACTCAGAGGCAAGGGTGTTACCCACTGAGCCACACCTAACACTGGGCAGGGCAGGTTGCTTGGGGCAGCATCACAATGGCATCTCAAAGACATCCCACGTCCCACAAAGGTGTTTGGAGGTCCCAAGGTGGATGTCAGACTTTCTCAATACTCTCACTCTCCCCCCTTAATCCTCCATCTTATCCCTTTGACTTTTATTTCTTGCCTCACCCTATTTCCGATGGTTCAGCCTTGCTGCTATCCTGTGGCATGGGTCTTTGTCCTTGTTCTGTCTAGGTTTGTCCCTGGTTCACAAGTCAGCTACTGGCGAGTTGGTGAGTTGAATTTGCCAACCCATAGTCCAGGCATTGATCGAGGGGGAGGGAGAATGCTTTTCTGTAATTCTTATGTGTTAGGGCCACTGGCTAGATTTACGATTATCATTCTTTCTATTAAATCTAAAATGAAAATCTTCCTGCTATAATATCACTAACATATAGCAAGCAGAGGAGATCTTGCCTCAGAGTCTTGCCCCCTGCCTCAGCTCATCCGCTGCTGAAGCCCTCTTCCACGCCTTTGTTACTTCTAGACTTGACTATTCCAATGCACTCCTGGCTAGCCTCCCACATTCTACCCTACGTAAACTAGAGGTAATACAAAACTCGGCTGCTCGTGTCCTAACTCGCATCAAGTCCCGCTCATCCATCACCCACTGTATTCGCCGACCTACATTGGCTCCTGGTTAAGCAACGTCTCGATTTCAAAATTCTCATTCTTATTTTCAAATCCCTCCATGGCCTCGCCCCTCCCTATCTCTGTAATCTCCTCCAGCCCCACATCCCCCCCGAGATGCCTGCGCTCCTCTAATTCTACCCTCTTGAGCATCCCTGATTATAATCGGTCAACCATCGGTGGCCGTGCCTTCAGTTGCCTGGGCCCCAAGCTCTGGAATTCCCTAAACCTTTCTGCTTCTCTACCTCTCTCCTCCTTCAAGACGCTCCTTAAAACCTACCTACTTGACCAAGCTTTAGGTCACCTGCGCTAATTTCTACTTATGAGGCTCGGTATGAAAGTTTTTAATCTCATAATACTCCTGTGAAGCGCCTTGGGATATTTCACTACATTAAAGGCGTTATATAAATACAAGTTGTTGTTGTTGTCATTGTACTCACGAGAGAACACAAATACAGAGGCATCAAACAATGAGGATTACATTGAATTATGTAGAACTTTACAGCACAGAAACAGGCTATTCCTTTCTCGTTCACGCGAATACTATTGATTCAGTATTACTGGAATAAAAGGCACGCAAGAAGATGCTATCAATGCTTAGATAGGGCTCTGGACTAGAACCCTTCGCAAGAATGGAGTGCATTAAAAGGCAGTCACTTAATTGAGATGGTCTACATTGACATCCCAAGGCTGATTACCTTTGTGAAGAGACTTCAAGGGTGATTCTCATTCCTGCGCGAGCAGTAGGAAAGCATGTTGACAAGGAATATGGGTTAGGGGCAGGGCTACAACACCACTCGCCCCAAACCCACAGTTCCTGCTCCACACTGGCCGTATGGGATCGTGGAATCACCTCACGTGTGTCAGTATCAGCTGTGGCTCAGTGGGTCGCACTCTCCCCTCTGAATCAGAAGGTTGTAGATTCAAGTCCCACTCCAGGCACACTAAAAAAATCTAGGCTGACGCTCCACAGGAGTGCTGCACTGTCCTTTTGGATAAGACGTTAAACTGAGGCCCCTTCTGCCCTCTCAGTGGATGTTAAAAATTCCCGCGGTACTATTTCGAAGAAAAGCAGGGGAGTTATCCCCGGTGTCCTGGCCAATATTTATCCCTCCATCAACGTAACAAAAACAGATTATCTTGTCATTATCACGTAGCTGTTTGAAAGGCGCTATATACATCCAAGTTATTCTTTAATCTTTTCTATCCATTTCTATTTCTAACGCAAAGATTAGGTTGCGGGTATTCTTACCATTCTGACGTGGTGCCGTTCTGACGATTGACTTAACACTGTGTGATGCAGGTACAGGATAACATTGACGTTATGAAGTAAGACTTGAGGTGCTTGGGATGTTGGAGCTGCAATCTCACTAGGATTTCTCAAAGTGAATGACTGCAATAAAATATATCGACACACGAAGGGAAATAATATTTCCTGGAAAGAGCAATTAATATTGATCTTTATACAACGCCCTTCTCCTCCTCACTAACACACCCTAAGCTCTGCCTTTTAAATAAATAGAGCTCGGCTGTCAGGGGGCGGAGCATCAATATCACAACACCACCGTCCCAGGAAACTAGCACTAATCCAGCACACACTCACTCCGTGACTATCACGGTTCTCTCTCAATCTCCTCTCTCGTGATTAACTGTTTCTACTACTGTGTGTGTGACCCGCAAAATCTTTTTGCCCCCTTCTGATCTCTGCTTTTGGTGTCAGTCGTGGCTCAGTGGGTAGCACTCTTGCATCTGAGTCAGAAGGTTGTGGGTTCAAGTCCCACTCCAGCGACTTCAGTACACAAATCTAGGCTGACATTCCCAGTGCAGTGCTGAGGGAGTGCTGCACTGTCAAAGATGCCGTCTTTTGGATGAGACGTTAAAACGAGGCCCCATCTGCTCTCTCAGGTGGATGTAAAAGATCCCATGGAACTTCGAAGAAGAGCAGGAGAGTTATCACCGGTGTCCTGGTCAATATTTATCCCTCAATGAACATCACAAAAACAGATTGTCTGGTCATTATTGCATTGTTGTTTGTGGGAACTTGCTTGTGCGCAAATTGGCTGCCAAGTTTCCTACATTACAACAGTGACGACACTTCAAAAGTACTTCATTGGCTGTAAAGAGCTTTGAGACATCCGGTGATCGTGAAAGGCGCTATATAAATGCAAGTCTTTTTATCGACTCATGTTGGAATACGGGAATCAATGGGTACTTCAGTACCTATCATACACTTCAGTACCCTTCTCAAGCCACTATCTTCCGTATGGGAGGAGGGCTCGAACGGAATATTCAACTGTGCAAGGCATCACGTCAAAAGTCTCTGCCTACCACACACTCATCCCCGCCCGAATATTTCCCTGGCCTTCACACATGGACGTTCCCCAACAATCATTGGACAGCAACCAAGAGCAGGAAGTGTGACCTTTTCTCCACAAGCCGAGGGACGCAGAGACTAACAGCGACAATCCTGCTACCACCATCGTGGTTGAGATCATCTCGCTTGCCACAGACCGCGGCTCAAAACCTGGGACCTTCTGGGCTGCAGGACTCCATTGCATCTCTAGCAGTGCAGTTCCCAACCTAACAATTGAGAATCCCCGTGTCGAGGCAGTTTTGGCTGTGGGTGAGAGACGGCAGAAACAGTCTAGCGGTAAGTCGCGAGTGAACTTCGGAAAGAGGGTGCCCCCAAACGGGCGTCAGCCCCCTTTACCTGTGCAAATCGGCAGTCTAACACCTGTTATAGCCGCAGGCGCTGGATGCCTACACGCAAGCCATTACCAATAATACGTCCTTACTATACAGTATAAATGCACACGAGGCCCATGCTTGAGAGAAGGTCAGTCTGTGACCTGTCCTTTATTCCATAGCACTCAAGTGATGGAAGTGGGTGGAGCTTCCCCTTTTATATCTAAAGGTCCAGGTTAGGAGTGTCTCCCACAAGTTCACCACCTAGTGGTCATTGTTCTCACGATGTACAACTTAGGTCAGATTATACATGGGTTACAATGCTGGTTGAATACATGACAACCAATATGGCGGGCAGAGCACTTCGGGTGTGAAATCTGCACATGTGCCATATTGACGCTTTAGCTCCCGTGCTGCGCGTGAGAAAATGGACACGTGCCACCAAATCTCAATGTCCGCAGTCAGAAGCACTGCATGTCAACAACAACCTGCATTTCTATAGCGTCTTTAAAGTCATAAAACGTCCCAAGGCGCTTTATAGGAATGTAAGTCAGCCAAGATTTGACACTGAGCCACATAAGGGGATATTAGGGCAGGTGACCAAAAGCTTGATCAAAGAAAATAAAAAGACTTGCATTTATATAGTATCTTTCACAACCACCGGACGTCTCAAAGCGCTTTACAGCCAATCAAGCACTTTAAAAGTGCAGTCACTGACGTATTTTGGGTAACGCAGCAGCCATCTTGTGCACAACAAGCTCTCACAAACAGCAAGGCGATAATGACCAGCTAATCTGTTTTTGTTATGTTGATTGAGGGTTAAATATTGGCCAGGGTACCGGGGATAACTCCCCTGCTCTTCTTTGAAATAGAAACATAGAAACATAGAAAATAGGTGCAGGAGCAGGCCATTCAGCCCTTCTAGCCTGCACCGCCATTCAATGAGTTCATGGCTGAACATGAAACTTCAGTACCCCCTTCCTGCTTTCTCGCCATAACCCTTGATCCCCTGAGTAGTAAGGACTTCATCTAACTCCCTTTTGAATATATTTAGTGAATTGGCCTCAACTACTTTCTGTGGTAGAGAATTCCACAGGTTCACCACTCTCTGGGTGAAGAAGTTTCTCCTCATCTCGGTCCTAAATGGCTTACCCCTTATCCTCAGACTGTGACCCCTGGTTCTGGACTTCCCCAACATTGGGAACATTCTTTCTGCATCTAACCTGTCTAAACCCGTCAGAATTTTAAACGTTTCTATGAGGTCCCCTCTCATTCTTCTGAACTCCAGTGAATACAAGCCCAGTTGATCCAATCTTTCTTGATAGGTCAGTCCCGCCATCCCGGGAATCACTCTGGTGAACCTTCGCTGCACTCCCTCAATAGCAAGAATGTCCTTCCTCAAGTTAGGAGACCAAAACTGCACACAATACTCCAGGTGTGGCCTCACCAAGGCCCTGTACAACTGTAGCAACACCTCCCTGCCCCTGTATTCAAATCCCCTCGCTATGAAGGCCAACAAGCCATTTGCTTTCTTAACCGCCTGCTGTACCTGCATGCCAACCTTCAATGACTGATGTACCATGACACCCAGGTCTTGTTGCACCTTCCCTTTTCCTAATCTGTCACCATTCAGATAATAGTCTGTCTCTCTGTTTTTACCACCAAAGTGGATAACCTCACATTTATCCACATTATACTTCATCTGCCATGCATTTGCCCACTCACCTAACCTATCCAAGTCACTCTGCAGCCTAATAGCATCCTCCTCGCAGCTCACACTGCCACCCAACTTAGTATCATCCGCAAATTTGGAGATACTGCAATTAATCCCCTCGTCTAAATCATTAATGTACAATGTAAACAGCTGGGGCCCCAGCACAGAACCTTGCGGCACTCCACTAGTCACTGCCTGCCATTCTGAAAAGTACCCGTTTACTCCTACTCTTTGCTTCCTGTCTGACAACCAGTTCTCAATCCACGTCAGCACACTACCCCCAATCCCATGTGCTTTAACTTTGCACATTAATTAATCTCTTGTGTGGGACCTTGTCGAAAGCCTTCTGAAAGTCCAAATATACCACATCAACTGGTTCTCCTTTGTCCACTTTACTGGAAACATCCTCAAAAAATTCCAGAAGATTTGTCAAGCATGATTTCCCTTTCACAAATCCATGCTGACTTGGACCTATCATGTCACCATTTTCCAGATGCACTGCTATGACATCCTTAATAATTGATTCCATCATTTTACCCACTACTGAGGTCAGGCTGACCGGTCTATAATTCCATGTTTTCTCTCTCCCTCCTTTTTTAAAAAGTGGGGTTACATTGGCTACCCTCCACTCCATAGGAACTGATCCAGAGTCAATGGAATGTTGGAAAATGACTGTCAATGCATCCGCTATTTCCAAGGCCACCTCCTTAAGTACTCTAGGATGCAGTCCATCAGGCCCTGGGGATTTATCGGCCTTCAATCCCATCAATTTCCCCAACACAATTTCCCGACTAATAAAGATTTCCCTCAGTTCCCCCTCCTTACTAGACCCTCTGACCCCTTTTATATCCGGAAGGTTGTTTGTATCCTCCTTAGTGAATACCGAACCAAAGTACTTGTTCAATTGGTCTGCCATTTCTTTGTTCCCCGTTATGACTTCCCCTGATTCTGACTGCAGGGGACCTACGTTTGTCTTCACCAACCTTTTTCTCTTTACATACCTATAGAAACTTTTGCAATCCGCCTTAATGTTCCCTGCAAGCTTCTTCTCGTACTCCATTTTCCCTGTCCTAATCAAACCCTTTGCCCTCCTCTGCTGAGTTCTAAATTTCTCCCAGTCCCCAGGTTCGCTGCTATTTCTGGCCAATTTGTATGCCACTTCCTTGGCTTTAATACTATCCCTGATTTCCCTAGATAGCCACGGTTGAGCCACCTTCCCCTTTTTATTTTTACGCCAGACAGGAATGTACAATTGTTGTAATTCATCCATGCGGTCTCTAAATGTCTGCCATTGCCCATCCACAGTCAACCCCCTAAGTATCATTCGCCAATCTATCCTAGCCAATTCACGCCTCATACCTTCAAAGTTACTCTTCTTTAAGTTCTGGACCATGGTCTCTGAAATTACTGTTTCATTCTCCATCCTAATGCAGAATTCCACCATATTATGGTCACTCTTCCCCAAGGGGCCTCGCACAATGAGATTGCTAATTAATCCTCTCATTACACAACACCCAGTCTAAGATGGCCTCCCCCCTAGTTGGTTCCTCAACATATTGGTCTAGAAAACCATCCCTTATGCACTCCAGGAAATCCTCCTCCACCGTATTGCTTCCAGTTTGGCTAGCCCAATCTATGTGCATATTAAAGTCACCCATTATAACTGCTACACCTTTATTGCATGCACCCCTAATTTCCTGTTTGATGCCCTCCCCAACATCCCTACTACTGTTTGGAGGTCTGTACACAACTCCTACTAACGTTTTTTGCCCTTTGGTGTTCTGCAGCTCTACCCATATAGATTCCACATCATCCAAGCTAATGTCTTTCCTAACTATTGCATTAATCTCCTCTTTAACCAGCAATGCTACCCCACCTCATTTTCCTTTTATTCTATCCTTCCTGAATGTTGAATACCCCTGAATGTTGAGTTCCCAGCCCTGATCATCCTGGAGCCACGTCTCCGTAATCCCAATCACATCATATTTGTTAACATCTATTTGCACAATTAATTCATCCACCTTATTGCGGATACTCCTTGCATTAAGACACAAAGCCTTCAGGCTTGTTTTATTAACACCCTTTGTCCTTTTAGAATTTTGCTGTACAGTGGCCCTTTTTGTTCTTTGCCTTGGGTTTATAGTGCCATGGGATCTTTTACATCTGCTTGAGAGAGCAGACGGGGCCTCGGTTTAATGTCTCATCCGAAAGGCGGCACCTCCGACAGTGCAGCACTCCCTCAGCACTGTACTGGGAGTGTCAGCCTCGATTTTTGTGCTCAATTTCCTGGAAAATGACATAAACCCACAACCATTTTGACTCAGAGGCGAGTGTGCTTCCCACTGAGCCACAGCTGATATTCAAAGACATAGGTTTTAGAGAGAGCCTTAAAGAGGGAGAGGTAGAGAGGCGGGTCAGTGTACTACATAATGAAAAGGACATTATGTAATATAGAGTATATTATATATTATAGCAGAAAGCACCCATCCTTTGATGCTCCTCCATATATTGATTAATGTATAATCTCTTACACAAGCATCACTGCACTCCAGAAAGTATGCGATACACTCAGAGATACTTGATGACATGATAAGGTGAGACATAATTGCAAGAATTCTCCTTTATTTCTTCTGAAAGCTCCATATATTTGAATAAATCATGCGTGGACCTATTATACTTTAGTTCCTCTCACTGTATACATAGTTCAATTTAAATAATCTACCAGTATTTACACCATTCATTACCCTCAGCATTTTAGAAACCTGGATATTATCTCTTCTCAGTTTTCAGTTGTAATATCCCTTCAGCCGTTGTGTCGCTCTCACAGATATCAGCCAGCTCAGAAAGCTTCTATCAACTGATTGCTCAATTAAGGTGTCAGCTGTTGTTCAGTGGACAGCACACTCGCCTCTGAGTCAGAAGGTTGTGGGTTCAAGCCCCATTCCAGAGACTTGAGTACATAAATCCAGGCTGACGCTCCCAGTGCAGGGCTGAGGGAGTGCTGCACTGTCGGAGGTGCTGTCTTTCATAAAATACATTAAACCGAGGCCCCATCTGCCCTCTCAGGTGGACGTAAAAGATCCCGCGGCCCTATTTCCGAAGAAGAGTTGGGAAATTATCCCCGGTGTCCTGGGCCAATATTTATCCCTCAATCAACATCACTTAAAACAGGTTATCTGGTCATTATCACATTGTGGGAGCTTGCTGTGCATAAATTGGCTGCTGCGTTTCCTACATTATAACAGTGACTACACTACAAAAGTACTTCATGGTATTAGGGGTAATGTACTGATGTGGATAGAGAACTGGTTGGCAGACAGGAAGCAGAGAGTCGGGATAAACGGATCCTTTTCAGAATGGCAGGCAGTGACTAGTGGAGTGCCGCAGGGCTCAGTGCTGGGACCCCAGCTCTTTACAATATCCATTAGCGATTTAGATGAAGGAATTGAGTGTAATATCTCCAAGTATGCAGATGACACTAAACTGGGTGGCGGTGTGAGCTGTGAGGAGGACACTAAGAGGCTGCAGGGTGACTTGGACAGGTTAGGTGAGTGGGCAAATGCATGGCAGATGCAGTATAATGTGGATAACTGTGAGATTATCCATTTTGGGGGCAAAAACACGAAGGCAGAATATTATCTGAATGGCAGTAGATTAGGAAAAGGGGAGGTGCAACGAGACCTGGGTGTCACGGTTCATCAGTCATTGAAAGTTGGCATGCAGGTGAAGAAGGCAAATGGTATGTTGGCCTTCATAGCTGGGGGATTTGAGTATAGGAGCAGGGAGGTCTTACTGCAGTTGTACAGGGCCTTAGTGAGACCTCACCTGGAATATTATGTTCAGTTTTGGTCTCCTAATCTGAGGAAGGACGTTCTTGCTATTGAGGGAGTGCAGCGAAGGTTCATCAGACTGATTCCCAGGATGGCTGGACTGTCATATGAGGAGAGACTGGATCAACTGGGCCTTTATTCACTGGAGTTTAGAATGATGAGAGGGGATCTCATAGAAATGTATAAGATTCTGATGGGACTGGACAGGTTAGATGCGGGAAGAATGTTCCCGATGTTGGGGAAGTCCAGAACCAGGGGACATAGTCTTAGGATAAGAGGTAGGCCATTTAGGACTGAGATGTGAGAAACTTCTTCACTCAGAGAGTTGTTAACCTGTGGAATTCCCTGCTACAGAGAGTTGTTGATGCCAGTTCATTGGATATATTCAAGAGGGAGTTAGATATGGCCCTTACAGCTATGGGGATCAAGGGGTCTGGAGAGAAAGCAGGAAAGGGGTACTGAGGGAATGATCAGCCATGATCTTATTGAATGGTGGTGCAGGCTCGAAGGGCCGAATGGCCTACTCCTGCACCTATTTTCTATGTTTCTACATTTCATTGGCTATAAAGCTCTTTGGGATGTCCTGAAGTCATGAAAGGCGCTATAGAAATGCAAGTCTTTTTTTATCAAAAACCTCAAAGTATAGCTGGAGACCAGATAATAATGTTAAAATGCGAGCAAGGAGCAGTGAGTTTAAGGCAGTCAGATTGATTCCCCCAAGTCTTCACTTTCCCTCGAACTCCTTTGAACCTTTGAGGGGCTTGCTGGGCTGGACAGATGCATGGACCCCCTGTCCCTTCTCCTGACATGTACCACATCTGGTATCTGCATGTCAGGAGAAGGAACAGGGCTCTGCAGCAGGAGGAGCAGCGGAGGAGAATGGCCCTCGTTTGGAGATGAATGCCGCCGGTCAACGGCACAATACGCCAGACACCACGGACCCCTCACGCCGATCCCTCAGCCTGTCCAATCCGGCACCGACCTGACCTGCAGGCCCCGCGATCTCAGCAGCTGAACGTTTATGAGGAAAGTTGTATCTGGGTTCGGTCCCTCCGTTCTCAGGTGCTCCACGGGGTCTGGGTCAAGAATACCCGAAGCTGTCTCCCGACAGCTCTTTGACATCGTGAGGTCCCTCTGACAGTGCTCAGATAACAACAGCCAAATGTCACCTCTGTAACCACTGCCCAACCCCTTCACTAACGAATCCTTCCAAAGCTCGAGGTCCTCAATGTAGGATAGCCACCAAGAGATCCAATGGGGAATGCAGGAGGAACTTCTTTACCCAGAGAGTGGGGAGAATGTGGAACTCACTACCACCATAGAATAGTTGAGGCGAATAGCATAGAGGCATTTAAGGGGAAGATGGATAAACACATGAGTGAGAAAGGAATAGAAGGTTATGCAGATAGGCTCAGATGAAGTAGGGTAGGAGGAGGCTGATGTGGAACATAAGCACCAGTTGTGCTGTAGACTATGTAACTCTATGTCTTCTTAGGCGGTCCCTCATATCGAGGATGACTTGCTTCCAACCAAAAAGGGATGAGTTCACAGGTGTTTCTCTGAAAGACCTAATATTTCAGATCCCGAACTACACCCTGAAGGGTGGAAGATGCCTGTGCGTGGATTTTTTTAACGTGTGGTGACCGTTGCACACCAGCCACCACTTGGGCTTGACAGAGCTAGGTCTTGGTCCAGTGGCAAGGGTTAACCAAGACGACTGGAGACTAGCTCTGCTGCACGCATCGAATGCGCACACGTATCGTAGCGTGGGCTGGCCCGTGCTGCCCCTGGGCCCTCGACTCTTATGGTCCCCGAACTCACACCTCTCGTGGGCCTCTATGTACTAGCTTGGTGGCAGTGTTGGTTCTCAGCATACCTTCCAACATTTCTGTGTTAGAGTGAAAGTGACTCGTGTGCCCTACAGGAAAAAGGAATCCAAGCAATAGCAGAGAGGGAGGAGAACAGAGAACAAGAGTCCCTCTAAGCTTCGCATTTCACTTCCCTCGAGGGTGCTGCAGCTCACACTTTGGGTTTGGGTTGTACAAACAATGGCCCAATCGTGGATACATCCTTGATAAAGTGCAACATCCCCACTGACACCTGGGAGTCCCTGGCCAAAGACCGCCCTAAGTGGAGGAAGTGCATCTGGGAGGGCGTTGAGCACCTCGAGTCTCGTCGCCGAGAGCGTGCAGAAAACAAGCGCAGGCAGCGGAAGGAGCGTGCGGCAAACCAGACTCCCCACCCACCCTTTCCTTCAACCACTGTCTGTCCCACCTGTGACAGAGACTGTAATTCCCGTATTGAACTGTACCGCCACCTGAGAACTCACTTTTAGAGTGGAAGCAAGTCTTTCTCGATTTCGAGGGACTGCCCATGATTGATTGATTGATGAGTGGATACATGTAAAAGATGGGTCCGCTTATACTGCCACTCCTGCCGAAACTACAGAAACTTCTTCCACACTTGATCTCGGGTCCTCTGCTTAACCTCCCGGCATGTCACTCGAACCTCTGCTCGCAGAGGAGAATGTCATCCAGTTCCAAACGAGAGCTACTCCCCTTTACTGCCTCTCCTGCTGCAGGAAACTTCAAACCATCCTGGTAAATAGTGGATTTTTTCTCAAAGCCCAGCAACGCCTCGATTTTAACATTCCCGTTCTTATTTTCAAATCCCTCTATGGCCTTCGCGCTCCCCCCCCACCCCCCTTGCTATCCCTGGACCCTCTTCTAAGCCCTGCAGCCAACGTTCCCTAACATCTAACCCCCTCGATAGATCCAGCTAACTATCTGACCAATCTCAACCAAATCCACCAAAACAGATTCACAGGCTGCTTGTGCAAATTGCCTGCAGTGTTTGCCCACAAAACAGCAGTGACTTCAGCTCCGCAGTGACTCATTGTTGTGAAGCAGTCCCGAGTAAGTGAAAGGCGTTGTATAAATATAACTTCTTTCTTTCGTTTGGCTCGCGAAAATCGCCGCAGACGTTTCAATCTCAACTTCTACATCAATCTGGTCCTTTCAGAAACAAACAGTTCAAGAATAAGCAGCTAAAGAAAGACTCATTTTACAATGATAAAACCACCGACACATCAAGAACAGCTTCATTTTTATAACGTTACAGAGAATATACAGCACAGAAACAGGCCATTCGGCCCAATCGGTCCGTGCCAGTGTTTATGCTCCACACCAACCCCCTCCCACCCCTCTTCATCTCACCCTATCAGCATATCCTTCTATTCCCTTCTCCCTCAGATGTTTATCTAGCCTTGCCTTAAATGCATCAACCACTCCCTGTGGTAGCGAGTTTCACATTCTCACCACTCTCTGGGGAAAGAAGTTTCTTCTGAATTCCCTATTGGATTTATTAGTGACTATCTTATATTTATGGCCCCCCTAGTTTATTATTAATGTTATTTATTTGCCCCTACCCTAAAACACTAAAAAACATAGACACTCTAGTGCCCCTTTATCTCCACTCTGTAATACCATTTAAACCAAAGGTTTATTCTTTAATCAATGCACTGTTACTGGGACATATGTGCTGAGAATACTCAAAGAGATCTGGTTCGCCAGTGACACAGTACAGAATTCAAACAAGCATAAGTGAACAAAACGTGTTTCTGCTTCAACGGTAACACCCCTCAGTTTAAAAGCTGAAAGAAACTGGTTACAAATGCTTACCTCCCAGGCTGGGCTTGGGGCTGCCACTCTGACCGCTGTGCTAGTGATACTTAGCTTGTCAACCGTTTCCTCCTTACTGCCGCCTCTGCACGCTGCTGATTGGGTGGGAGCTTTCTCAGAGCTCTCCACAGTGTACAGGAAAGGTTCTATGTTTTGCCAGAAGTTTATTCCAGCTGTGGATTTTTTGTTATAATGGGACCCTGTCTGCAATTCCTGGCTTCAGGGGGAAGTTATATGAATGTTCAGAAGGAGGTTAATGAAAAACATGAAGCCACTGCAGCTTACGGGAAGTCAGCTGAGATTGGCTGCACTTTTTTTTTTAAGAATATGGGAAATTCCATGGAATTGTTTTGGCAGAAACACCAGTGAATCAGCGACACATGAGCAAACACTATTCCCTGTAAGTGGGCGGCGAGTCAGGCAGTCACCCAGAGGGGAACAGAAGAGACAAGCAAGGGAGGCTCAGGGACATAGGGAGAGACAAAGGCACATATAGAGACAGGACCAATGACACGTATCTGGTCAGGGAATGGGATCTAATGTGAGTGGAGGGACAGAAATGATCACAGAAGCACAGAGAACTAGGGAGAGAGACTTAGGGCACAGAGGCACAGAGAGGGAGAAAGACAGACACGAGACACAGATACACATGACCAGGCTGGGAATAGGATTCATTGTTGGCAAAGAGAGAGAGCAAGCAAGAAGAAAAGAGCAGAGACTTGATGTATATACCATCTACAAGATACAGCGCATCTTGTAGATGGTACACACTGCAGCCACATTGCGCCGGTGGCGGAGGGAGTGAATGTTGAAGGTGGTGGATGGGGTGCCAATCAAGCGGGCTGCTTTGTCCTGGATGGTGTTGAGTTTCTTGAGTGTTGTTGGAGCTGCGCTCATCCAGGTAAGTGGAGAGTATTCCATCACACTCCTGACTTGTGCCTTGTAGATGCTGGAAAGGCTTTGGCGAGTCAGGAGGTGAGACACTCGTCACAGAATATCCAGCCTCTGACCTGCTCTTGTTGCCACAGTATTTATGTGGCTGGTCCAGTTAAGTTTCTGGTCAATGGTGACCCCCAGTATGTTGATGGTGGAGTATTCAGCGATATTAATGCCGTTGAATGTGAATGTGAATGAAAAAAAAAATGATAGAGAGAAAAAAGAAAGTAAGTCTTGCATTTACATAGACCACTGGACATCCCAAAGCTTACAGCCAATTAAGTACTTTTGGAGTGTAGTCACTGTTGTAATGTGGGAAACGCAGCAGCCAATTTGTGCACAGCAAGCTCCCACAAACAGCAATGTGGTAATGGCCAGATAATCTGTTTTTGTTATGTTGATTGAGGGATAAATATTGGCCAGGGCGACTGGGATAACTCCTCTGCTCTTCTTCGATATAGTGCAATGGGATCTTTTACGTCCACCTGAGAGAGCAGACGGAGCCTCGGTTTAACGTCTCATCTGAAAGACGGCACCTCCGACAGTGCAGCACTCCCTCAGCACTGCCCTGGGAGCGTCAGCCAGGATTTTTGTGCTCAAGCCCCTGGAGTGGGACTTGAGCCCACAACCTTCGGAGTCTGGTCGTGAAAGACGCTATGTAAATGCAAGACTTTCTTTCTTGACGGATGTGTGAGCATGTAGCAAGAGCGCAACACGAAAATCTTGTAGACTGGCTCAACAGAAAGGGAAATTCGCACACCAGAGGTTAATGTTGCTGTTTACTGGCTACGTAAGCAAGCACCTGTGGGGAAAAGCCAATCTCAAACGTCCCGAATAAATGACTCAGCCCAGTGATGTAGGCAGCAACGTGCGCAGAACCGCCCGTACCAGTTGGGACAAGTTAGCATAAAAGCAAGCTCTGCACACAGATTATGTTCACGGAATCGTAAAACAGCTGAACCTGCTGGGAATAGAGACCGAGTCATGGAAAACTGTGTCCACAAGTTTTCCCATGTGAAACAAAAGGGAACCGGAATGACTCAAGGATTCAGGTTTCCCAGGATCTGTGTCAACATGGCACCAAGAGACGACATTTACAAACCCAGAAAATGCTGGAAAGGCTGCACAGTTCAGGTAGTGCCCACGGAGAGAGACTCAGTCAACGGGCTGGGTTTTCAGCTTTCTCCATTTGGCAGCGAAAACGCAGGTGATGCGTGAAAATGACCGCCCAATCAGCGTTCACGATTAATTGCCCAGCTTTCAGCATTTGGGGGTCTGTACCGGGGGGGGGGGGGGGGTGCAAAGGGACGTGTTGCATTATGTCCGTGGCGCAAAAACCCGAATCCTCGCCAACTTTAGTGCGGGGACGGGAGCGCTCCGAGAGAGGCCCTGGGAGGGGGAAAAAAACATTATCAACACCCTTACCTGGCAAATCACTGCAAAAAAAAGTTCCCTTTTTTCAGGTTTTCCAACCTCCCGCTGCCGGCACGGTTGGACTGCCGTGTTTTCCCTGGCGGTCTGTACCTTGTCGTACGGGTCGGTTGAGTCTCGAAACTCGGTCTTTGTCGCACTGCAAATTGTTGCACACCCCAGTGCAGCTCTGTCCGGCCGTGCCCCCGCAATAAAAGCTGAGGGTCGCGACCGGGGCGAGAAACAGCCAAGCGCCCGGTTTTGTGCCGCGGAGGGTCAAAGCGCGGCGAAAAGCCGGTCACAAACCCCTAGAAAATCCAGTCCCATGGTTTCGGGTCGATGGCCTCGCCTCAGAACTGGTGAAGTAATTTCTCTCCTTCTGTCTCCTCAAAAGTGCCAAGGCTATTCTTGGTCTCTGCAGAGTAGGCTTTAGGAGTGCTTGTGCCTGTCACAGCTAACCTGGGTTTCCGCCACTGATGATTAACAAGATGCGCTGGCTGTGAATTCCAATGTTAGGATGGGGGCTGGCTATGATGCGCTCTGTAAAGAAAGAAAGGGGCGGAAATTCGGTCACGCCTCTGTCGCGGCGTTAATCTGGGTGGGTCGGTAAATTTTGTGCCGGGGAATGGTTTGCGTCTGCCGCCGCAAAATTCATCAGCTGGGCCCTGAGTTTGGAGCGGAGCGCTAAGGGAGGCGTTGCACACCTCTTTTAGGGTGCTAGACCTGCTGAGCAAGGGAAAATCCCGATCTAAACAGCCGGCCTCGGAGTGCCCTATTGAGAGACCGGGGGAAACAAAACCTGAAAACCCCCCTCCACCAAAAACATTCTCAACATAAATCGCAAAAACTAAAAATGAAGAACAATCACACTCACCTGAGGTCGATATTACTTACCTCACTGCAGCCGCTACAGCTTCTACAGGCGTTTCCACCAGGGGGCGCTACTGGGCGCTAAGGGGTGGGCGCGATCCACATATCGAACTGGTGTCACAACCAGGGGTGTTGCACACCGGCTTGCCTCTCCCGGGCGTTAATGCTCCTCGCCCCGTCGAAACTGGCCCTGAATGTCCCGGTGGGGCACTGGAAGCTGGTCGCCCGCCCAGAAGGGCTTACCGCCGCCATTGCGGCCCCTCTGGGGCGCTAACAGAGGCGGCAGAAGACCGAAAATCCAGCCCAAAGACTTGTGTTTATATAGTGCCTTTCACCTCAGGACCGGGTGAGTCTCGAAACTCTAAAAGCGCACCACAGCCAATGAAATACTTTTGGAGTGTAGTCACTGTTGTAATGTAGGAAACGCAGCAGCCAATTTGTGCACAGCAAGCTCCCACAAACAGCAATGTGATAATGACCAGATAATCTGATGTTGGTTGAGGAATTAATATTGGCCAGGACACCGGGGATAACTCCCCTGTTCTTCTTCAATCTCTTGCCATGGGATCTTTTACATCCACCTGAGAGGGAAGACAGGGCCACGATGGGCTGAGTGGCCTCCTTCTGTGCCATAATTTTTCTATGATTCTATGACAGGGCCTTGATTTAATGACACATCCAAAAGACAGCATTTCCGACAGTGTAGCACTCCCTCAGTACTGCACTGGGAGTGGAACTTGAACCCACAACCTTCTGCCCCAGAGGCAAGAGTGCTACCCACTGAGCCTCAGGCTGACAGAGCGAGGAATGCTTTACTGAGACACACTTGAAGAATGGTCACTGAGGTTAGGTCCATTTGTCGGTGGGAAACAAGCCACAGCATCAGTCAAAGTTGTTTTGGAGAGGGGACAGGACATGACACGAGATAAAATTGTAAAAAGCAGAAACGATTGGTGTGGCTGAGTCATTGAAGCAGTTTTTAGAAACACCATCCATGCCCTTTCAGCCGCAGATCAACTTGTTACTGATCCTTCCTCCAATTTTCTTCCTTTTCTCTGCTGAAGGCAGTGACTCAAGCTGTGGTGGAGATCTGTGGGTATTGATCTTCTTCCAGTACCTGGACCATAGAAGGAAATCAAAGCAAAGCCTGGCCCTGTCCTCAGTTGACGCACATGCCCACCTTCTGGTGCTTATCACTAGATAGCGATCCAGAGCTGTGTATGTATGCACCTGTGAGTATGCTAACGGGTTTGTGGAGCTGCTAAGTTGTGAGTAGCTTAACCAGTCACATGAGGATCACAAGACTCAATAAAACCCCAGTCAGTTGGGTTCGGGGGATCCACGATGAGGCAGGTGGTTGTAGATGAACTGGTAATGTGTAGTGTGATTGTTAAACCTTTTGCTAATAAACCAACTAGTTCTTAATAGCAATGTGTTGCTATGAATTCTTAAGCAAAGATCCCATGAAGCAAATACATTATAAGTGGGACCTCTTTGCTATCTTTTCCCATTTCAAACCACACACACTGATTCCAGTTGTACTATCCCACTTGGATCTACTCACTCAACAATAACTTGTATTTATACAGCGTCTTTAATGTAGTAAAACATCCCAAGGCGCTTCACAGGAGCATTATTTGACACCGAGCCACATAAGGAGATAGTGGAGCAGATGACCACAAGATTGGTCAAAGAGGTAGGTTTTAAAGAGCATCTTAAAGGAGGAAAGTGAGGTAGAGGTTTAGGGAGGGAATTACAGAGCTGAGGTCCTCGGCAGCTGAAGGCCAATGATGGAGCGAGTAAAGAGGCCAGAGTTGGAGGAGCGCAGAGATCTTGGAGGGTTGGAGGAGGTTACTGAGATAGGGAGCAACGGGCCTACTTTCATTTCATTGTGGCATCTTGCTGTGTGAAAAATGGCCTGCATAAGAGTCATCACACTTCAAAGTAATTCATTGTATGTGAAGTGGCTTTGAGACATTTCTGAGATAAGTGATAAGACAATGGATAACTGCAAGTTTTCCTTTTTTTTTTGAATGTACTAAGGCAGCAAGATAAATGGAAAGTTGGGAGAGCAGCCTATTGGTGAGCCATGCGAGTTAGTGGCTGGTGGAAGCCGGGACAAAGGGATTATCTACACATTTGGCGGGACAATCTAGAGAGAGTGGAGAGAGGGACAAAACGGACTAAATGGAGGAAAATATTGAAGGCCTCCTACATTTTACAATACGTAAACTAGAGGTGATCCAAAACTCGGCTGCCCGTGTCCTAACTCACACCAAGTCCCGCTCACCCATCACCCCCTGTGCTCGCTGACCTACATTGGCTCCCTGTTAAGCAATGCCTCAATTTCAAAATTCTCATCCTTGTTTTCAAATCCACCCATGGCCTCGCCCCCTCCTTATCTCTTAATCTCCTTCAGCCCCACAACCCCCCGAGATGTCTGCGCTCCTCTAATTCTACCCTCTTGAGCATCCCTGATTGTAATCGCTCCACCATCGGTGGCCGTGCCCTTTGTTGCCTGGGTCCCAAGCTCTGGAACTCCCTGCCTAAACCTCTCCGCCTCTCTACCTCTCTTTCCTCCTTAAAACCTACATCTTTGACCAAGCTTTGCCGTAATTTCTCCTTATGTGGCTCGGTATCAATTTATTTAATATCATAACATAGCTGTGAAGCGCCTTGGGATATTTCACTATGTTAAAGGCACTGTAAAAAACAAGTTATTGTTATTAAGATGGTCTTGAGGAAGTGGTTAATGGATAACTACAGTTCACACTCCTGGTTGGAAATATGTAAATATATGGTTATAATCAGAGGAAATCTAGCAGGAGTTAACCCTTATTATCAACCACTGTAACGTCACAAACAACCCAGACGTCGAGGTGTGAGAAGTTGGATGGTGATCTATCACAATAAAGAGAAACAGAAGAGAAACCCACCCCAACGAGACACCATGTTAAATCCCTTCCCCCATTACTTCAAGGCAGCAGTCCTTGAACTCAATGTTACAGCTATCAATTCTTTTTCCTCCTTTTCTTTTCCTATTCGTTTCTGGGATGTGGTCATTGCTGGCATTTATTGCCCACCCCTAGTCGCCTTTGAGAAGGTGGTGGTGAGTCACCTTCTTGAACCGCTGCAGTCCGTGTGGTGAAGGTGCTCCCCCAGTACTGTTAGGGAGGGAGCTCCAGGAATTTGACCCAGCGACAATGAAGGAACGACCGATATATTTCCAAGTAGAGATGCTGTGTGACTCGGCGGGGAACGTGGAGCTGGTGGTGTTCCCATGCGCCTGCTGCCCTTGTCCTTCTAGATGGTAGAGGTCGTGGGTTTGGGAGGTGCTGCTCACATCAAATCTCTGCTCTTTTCCTGTTTCTTTCTCACTCTCTCTGCCCACGATGAATCCTGTTTCCCAGCCCGGTCATGTGTATCTGTGTCTCTCGTCTCTGTTTTTCTCAATACAGAGGGGGTGAAATTCACTCTCGCCGCATTTGAGTGGGGGGGAGGCGGTGGGGGGGGGGGGGGGCAGTGGTAACAGTTGGGAGGCATGAGACTTAGCACCAGGCGCTGAAGTTTTGTCCCCTCAAAAGATTCAGGTTAGCACCCCTGGAAGGAAGCACTAACTCAAGCGCTCCACTTCCTTCCTGGGGTGCTAACGGTGCTGCACACTGGGCCGTGCCACCCTGCCACGTCCGAGGGACCCCTCCCTCCCTTCACGGGAAAGGCCCACGCTGCAGGCTCTGCAAATGAAAAAGGACCTACCTGGACCACCGGGGAGCCGGGGTACCGCGCGATCAGCTGAGTGTGGGTTTGAGCGATCGCGGCCCCAATCCCGCGAAGAAATCGGAGCAGCGCCGCGAAAGGCATATATTAACCTTTTTAAAAAATTTCCGTGGCCCACCTCGCCCCGGTAGCAGCCATTCCACTCAAGCCGCGCCCCCTGTAGCTGTCGCCGTTTTTGCCCGGTGCTGCTGCGGGGGATCTGGGGCGAGACTCAATTTTGGGGCTGGGGTTGCTAATTGCGGGGGGGGGGGCCCGTAGCGCCCCTGCTCAGCCCCCGCCCAATATGGCGGAAGTTGTTGCCCGCGCCGCGCCCGCTCGGTCACTCGCTTGTGCCGCAAATGCATCGAATTTGTGGCCCAGAGAATTCGATAGCCACAAGTAGCACCCCACCGCCTCACCCTCGTGTCCCATCTCAGTGTGAGTCGACATACTTACTTCGGCTAACCACAATGGTCGGAATCAGAGGCAGGCAAATACCATCGTAGCCCAAAGCCCACTGGCAGCCACTGGATACCGATCAGGAGCAGAAACCGATGATTCTTTCCCCCCCACCTGCCTCCCGCTTTCTAGCTCGGGAGCACAAAGGTGTCTTGTAACACGTCAACTACTGTTCCAGGTGAGATCGGGTAAGTCAGCACAGAACTGACCGGGGTCCTTTGTGGTCCAGCTGGCTCACGGGATGGTGCAGTTACACATCATCCTACCGGTGGAGCTGTTCATAATTTACGTGCAGAAAGTACTTCCCAGAGAGCGGGAATGTGATTTTGATGGTGTGGGGGGGGGGGGGGGGGCGGGAATCAGCAGTGGGCAAGAAATTTTTATGGAGGAAGAAAAGATCGCCATTCCTGCGATTTCTTAAGTTCAAAACAAAGAGGGTATGAATTTGTCTGGGGCCCATTTTCAGGTCTGAGCAGAGACTGTCATAGACCGACCCGAAATTGGGCTCGGCCTCATCTAACATATTCCAGCTACCTTCCGGTATGGTCCGGGAGCAGGTCTGGCGATCGCCAGGACAGTGGGGTCGGGACGGGGGCAAATGATCCAAATAAAAGTACAAATGATCCAAAACTCGGCTGCCTGTGTCCTAACTCGCACCAAGTCCCACTGACCAACATTGGCTCTCGGTTAAGCAACGCCTCGATTTCAAAATTCTCGTCCTTGTTTTCAAATCCCTCGATGGCCTCGCCCCCGCCCTATCTCTGTAATCTCCTCCAGCCTCACAATTCCCCGAGATGTCTGCGCTCCTCTAATTCTACCCATTGAGCATCCCGGATTATAATCGCTCCACCATTGGTGGCCGTGCCTTCTGTTGCCTGGGCCCCAAGCTCTGGAACTCTCTCTCTAAACCTCTCTACCTCTCTTTCCTCCTTTAAGACGCTCCTTAAAACCTATTGCTTTGACCACGTTTTTGGTCACCTGCGGTAATTTCTATTTATGCGGCTCGGTGTCAAATTTTTATCGCATAATACTCTCGTGAAGCGCCTTGGGACGTTTCACTACGATAAAGGCGCTATATAAATACAAGTTGTTGTTGTTGTTGTTGTTGAAGTTCGTGGCTGCATAGGCTGCTGAGAAATCCTGACTCCTTCCCCACCTGTCGGTGGCTAATTTTGTAAAAAGGGGGTCCTTTATGGGCGTCAGTACCCTAATTAACTTACTGAACGAGCCTAACGCCTGTTCCAGGCATCCGCGCGGGACACCTAAAAAAATGGCCCCCAGGAATTTAGCAGCGCAGTTTGGTCGCAGGCCGTTCCACTGCTAAATCGTTCTGTTCTGCACCCTTTCAACAACCGAAAAACGGACGCAATGCGTGCCAATTCCCACCCCAAAGTGCTTTATGTCAAAATTGTATGGCAGTTTTGGTATTTTTTTGTTCAACTCTGTGCCATTTCTCTTGATTTGTGTTTGGTACAGAAAACCTTTTCCTGTCTCTCCCGCCCTCGCTCTGCTATGAAGCGGGTTGGCGTCCTTATCATTCAGAAGCTCCAAAGCCACAGTTGGCGCTTCAGGACCGGAGGTCGCGAACCACGGGCAGGCGTTCCTTACAGATAAGAATGCTATTTTCCCGCGCGCTGTTGGTGGTTTTCCTATATTTATTCCTGCGTTCCCACAAGAACAGAAGACGGGTCATGAAAAAGGGAAAATGAGAGGAGAAATGCACTGAGGTTTGCACACGGTTACAGGCCATTCGACCCATCCAGTCTGTGTTGTACCCTCCACACGGGCAAATGGTACGGATCGCATTCACCCACCAGCTTCCCATAATCCCTTCGACTATTTTATGGAAAACGATAAATGAAGTGCCCCCTTATTAAAGGGGTACCAGAACCGACAAATTAACAAATTCAACTTTGGACCATTAAACAAATCAAATAAACATTCTGTCCCTGGGGGTGATGATGCACACTCCAGTCTCTCCGCCGCTCACTTCTCGCGAAGGCCGCGAGCGTACCGGTGGACACCGCGTGCTCCATCTCCAGGGACACACTGGCGCGAACGTAGTCATGGAAAAGAGACAGGCAGTCGGGCTGAACAACCTGGACTGGTTAATGGCCACCTCCCTTCATCCCATTTTCCTGTATCCACCCCTCCAAGCTAACCTTCAACGTTGACATAGGCTGGAATTTTCCCCTAAGAAAATGGGCGGTTAAATTGTTAAAAATGGGATTCCCGACCTGATCTCGCCTCCAACCCGCCCACTTCCAGTGTTGCCGGAGGTGGAATGGGGTCAGGATCGGAAGGGGGGTGCGGTTGGGGGCAGCCAACCCGCTGCCAGGGGGCGGTATCTTAATTTAAATATTATCCCCCGCCTCCATTTTGAATTGAACTGCGCGGGGACAGGTTTCACACAATTCAGTTAAACTGAGGCGAGGACTTCTGCATCCGGGAGGTACGTGGATCAGCATGGAGCAGTTGGGCCGAATGGCCTGTTTCTGTGCTGTACATTCGATGTCAAAGTGGATTTATATCTACTTCCTGGATCTGGGGGTCCGACCATTCCCACCCACCCCCACCACAATCGGAGACCAACCCCCCCCACCCCCTCCCCACCTGCCCGCGAAACCTCCGATTGCCTCCCCAGGTCTCCGATCCCCACCACGAGGCCTCCACCCACTCCCCACCAACGATGCTGAGGACGGCCACAATCCTCGCTCCCCCGCCACGCCCCCCCCCCCCCCACCCCCGTCGATGCTCGGCCGTAGCCGCGTACGAGGACACCCTCAAAGCCTCCTTGATAAAGTGCAACACCTGGGAGTCCCTGGCCAAAGACCGCCCTAAGTGGAGGAAGAGCATCCGGAAGGGCGCTGAGCACCTCGAGTCTCGTCGCCGAGAGCGTGCAGAAAACAAGCGCAGGCAACGGAAGGAGTGTGCGGCAAACCAAACTCCCCACCCACCCTTTCCCACCCGTGACAGAGACTGTAATTCCTGTATTGGACTGTTCAGTCACCTGAGAACTCACTTTTAGAGTGGAAGCAAGCCTTCCTCGATTTCGAGGGACTGCCTATGATAATGATGATAAGTTCGGCCAGGCAACACCCGTTTCTCAGGCGCTACCACGACCTCCTAAGATCCCAAAATGGTGGGCAGGAACTGCAGCGCCCGCCATTTTGAGGTGGGACAAACAAGAAGCGTCCGATATGCAAACATGGGGCCTGACGTCTGCTTCAGGTCCCCGCCTCCAACCTTGGTTTGGAGGAGGAATCGCCGCCATCGCTCAGGGAAACCTACATTAAAAAAAGAGGCAAGTTACTTACTACAATCACCGTCCCGAACGCTGCTGCTTCCTGCCCGAGATCCTGACCTCCAGCCTCCCTGACTCCCGATCTCTATGCTCCTCGACACCTGACCTCCAGGTTGCCTGACCCCAGATCTCCTTCCCTCGACCCCCAATGCTCACAACAATAAAAAAAGAAAGGCTTACCTTCATATAGCGCATTTCACGACTACCAGACATCTCAAAGCACTTTACAACCAATGAAGTACTTTTGCAGTGTCGTTACTGTTGTAATGTGGGAAACGTGGCAGCCAATTTGCGCACAGCAAGCTTCCACAAACTGCAATGTGATAATGACCAGATAATCTGCTTTAGTGTTGTTGGTTGAGGGATAAATATTGGCCAGATAACTCCCCTGCTCTTCTTCGAAATAGTGCCATGGGATCTTTCACATCCTCCTGAGAGAGCAGACGGGGACTCGGTTTTACGTCTCATCTGAAAGATGCACCTCCGACAGTGCAGCGCTCCCTCAGCACTCCACTGGTGTGTTAGCCTAGATTTATGTGCTCAAGTCTCTGGAATGGGACTTGGCCACTCAACTTTCTGACTCAAAGACGCTGTACACATCTGGTATATAGAGTCATAGAATGATACAGCGCAGAAGGACTGAGTGTAACGTAGCCAAGTTTGCTGACGATACAAAGATGGGAGGAAAAGCAATGTGTGAGGAGGATACACAAAATTTGAAAAAGGTTATAGACAGGCTAAGTGAGTGGGCAAAAATTTGGCAGATGGAGTATAAAGTTGCAAAGTGGGAGGTCATGCACTTTGGCAGAAAAAAAAATCAATGAGTTATTATTTAAATGGAGAAAGTTTGCAAAGTGCTGCAGTACAGCGGAACCTGCATGAAATACAAAAGGATAGTATGCATGTCCAGCAAGTGATCAGGAAGGCCAATGGAATCTTGGCCTTTATTGCAAAGGGGATGGAGTATAAAAGCAGGGAAGTCTTGCTACAGTTGTACAAGGTATTGGTGAGGCCACACCTGGAATACTGCTTGCAGTTTTGATTTCCATATTTACGAAAGGATATACTTGCTTTGGAGGCAGTTCAGAGAAGGTTCACTAGGTTGATTCCAGAGATGAGGGTGTTGACTTATGTGGAAAGGTTGAGTAGGTTGGGTCTCTACTCATTGGAATTCAGAAGAATGAGAGGAGATCTTAATGAAATGTATAAGATTGAGAGGGCTTGACAAGGTGGATGCAGTGAGGATGTTTCCACTGATGGGGGAGACTAGAACTAGAGGGAATGATCTTAGAATAAGGGGCCGCCCATTTAAAACAGAGTTAAGGAGAAATTTCTTCTCTCAGAGGGTTGTAAATCTGTGGAATTCGCTGCCTCAGAGAGCTGTGGAAGCTGGGACATTGAATAAATTTAAGACAGAAATAGAGAGTTTCTTAAACGATAAGGGAACAAGGGGTTATGGGAGCGGGCAGGGAAGCGGAGCTGAGTCCATAATTGGATCAGCCATGATCGTATTAAATGGCGGAGCAGGCTCGAGGGGCTGTATGGCCTACTCCTGCTCCTATTTCTTATGTTCTTATGTTCTAAGGGCTAGAAAATAGTTGGTGGCCAAACAGGAAGGCCGGAAGTCAGCCTGAAATTGAACGCTGCATTCCTGGCCCAGGGACGCCTGCTCAGGGCAGCCCAATTTCTGGAAAGGGTCCTTCAATGGGCATTAGACCTCTCATTAACATATTCATGGAGCCTAACGGCCGTTTTAGGTGGCCACCTGATTGACGAATGTTGCGCCAGTCTTACACCCGAAAAACACATGCGACGCTAACTAATTCCGACCCCCAGAGTTTGCCCCTGATCTTGACGGGAAGTCATTTACAGAAAGGGGCAGAGAACTGGGATTAAATTGCAGAGCTATGGGGAAAGAGTGGGAAGAGTGGGACTAATTGGACAGCTCTTTCAAAGAGCCGGCACAGGCACAGGCACAGGCACAGGCACAGGCACAGGCACAGGCACAGGCACAGGCACAGGCACAGGCACAGGCACAGGCACAGGCACAGGCACAGGCACAGGCACAGGCACGATGGGCCTATTGTCCTCCTCCTGCGAGCTGCCACCCTGTGATTCCACGTGATGTCACTGCCAGATGCGTATGATCTCAGCCTTTTTGAGGATCATCGCTACAGAACGGAACCCTGTTCAGCTGTCGGCAAGGACAGCTGTATTCTGCAGCGTTGTCACTTTGGGCACAGCAGCCTTTGACCTGTTTACTTTCTTGCAGACCATCAGCTACCTCAGAAACAAAGAGACATGGACGTATATTACGGGTTCAACTCGAGAAACCTCAACTTCCCTTTTAAATTATTTTTTGACTTGTCACTGTTGTGTCCTAACACTGTCGTTTCCTTCCCTTTTTTTGGTTAATGTAAAACAAAGGCCGACAAATACCTCACTAAACATGAAGAAATCTTCGGGTTTCTTTGAATTGCCGGCATCTTTCGTATTAGAATCAGTCAGATGCCGATGTTCATCTGTCCGCAAGCCGCCTTCCGTTGGGGTGCAGACATATGCTGGACTCACACTGGGATGAAGCACCATAGCCGTCAGCTATCTCGGGAACCTCTGGTCTGAGTCTCTGCTCTCACCAAGCTCATTGGCGACAGGGTATTTGAGCATCCTCCTCACCTGCTTGTCCACAAGGGCGCACTTTCCGGCAGCAGGCTCTAGGTGCTGCTGAGAGCAGGATCCCTGGCTGATTTTCCGCCCCCACCCCTCCGTCCCATCAGGGTGCTGAGGCCAAACTGCTCCACTGCGCCCTCCCCCCACCCCACCCCAGCCCGAGTTGCGATCAGCAGTCTCAACACAAGCCATAGATCATAGCTGGCACCTCTCTAGTCTCCATGGCTCAGTGCACCTTGGGTGTTTCCCGGTTACCACCGACGCAATAGCCGAAGTAATTCTATTATCATTGCCAATAATTATAAATTAAGCACGAAATCCGTACATATCGGCCGTGGGTCCCACTCCAGGGACTTGAGCACAAAAAGTTAGGTTGATATTCCCAGGGCAGAGCTGAGGGAGCACTGCACTGTTGGAGGCGCTGTCTTTCGGGGTGATGTTAAACCGAGGCCCCGTCTGCTCTTTCAGGTGGACGTAAAAGATCCCACGGCACCATTTCGAAGAAGAGCAGGGGAGTTATCCCCGGTGTCCTGGGGCCGATATTTATTCCTCAATCAACCTAACTAAAACAGATCACATTGCTGTTTGTGGGAGCTTGCTGTGCACAAATTGGCTGTTGCGTTTCCCACATTACAACAGTGACTACACTTCAAAAGTACTTCATTGGCTGTAAAGCACTTTGGGACGTCCTGAGGTTGTGAAAGGCGCTATATAAATCTTCCTTTTTCTTTTTAAAAGTTGGGCCAAATGGTTGTTAACCTTCCACTGCTGAAGTTCTCATTGCAGCACTCCACATTTGAACCTACATGGACATCCTAGTATCTGTACATGTCAGCACGCTATAGTTCTTTTCTATTTAGTTCAAACACTTGAGGCAATGGAGGAATCCCGTGCTCCTTTACGCAAAATATATTTTTGGAGTAAACGTATTAAATGCAAAAGAAATCCTCCCGATGACACAGAAATATCAAAAGCGAGTGGTGTATAAAATAATTAAAGGGCTGGATAGCATCCCTACTGATACATAGAAACATAGAAACATAGAAAATAGGTGCAGGAGTAGGCCATTCGGCCCTTCGAGCCTGCACCGCCATTCAATGAGTTCATGGCTGAACATGAAACTTCAGTACCCCATTCCTGCTTTCTCGCCATACCCCTTGATTCCCCTAGTAGTAACCTGATAGGTTATTCCAGTTTAACAGATTGAGGAGGACTTGGGGATACGAGTTTAAACCACATCGGGAGAGATATTAAGAGATAACTTATCTTAAGGCATCGGGAGTGATATTTAAACTGGATGTTAGGTGGTTCTTCATTTCCCAGAGAGTAGTGAGCCTCTGCAATGTGTTGCCGGCTGGGTCCCTTCAAGAGAGAGTTTGACCAGTTCCTGAGTAGGGCAGAGATTACATCTTATACAACATAAGTGGCTTTACAGATAACACCTGGTCCATGTGATCTCCTGGTCTGGTTTTGATCGCCTGAGGGGGTCGCAGAGGAATTTTCCAGTGATTTTTTTTCCCCCATGTTGACCCTGGGGTTTTTCTGTTTTTTTCTCCATTCTGCAGGTGATTACAGGGCTGAGTGTGTATTGGGGGAGAAGGGGGGGGCGCGGGGGTAGGCGGAGGAACGGGGGGAGCGGAGGAAGGGTGGGGGGCAGATGAAGGGGGTGGTGTAAGGTAGCATAGTGCTTATGTTACGGAACTAATAATCCAGAGGGGCCTGGGCTAATAATCTGGAGACACGAGTTCAAATCCCACCACAGCAGCTGGGGAATTTAAATTCAGTTAATTAAGTAAATCTGGAAATAAATCTGGAATTATATAGCTAATGGTGACCATGAAACTATCGGATTGTTGGAAAAACAATCTGGCTCACCAATGCCCTTTAGGGAAGGAAATCTGCCGCCCTTACCCGGTCTGGCCTATATGTGACTCCAGACCCAGAGGAATGTGGTTGACTCTTAACTATCCTCTGAAATGGCCCAGCAAGCCACACATTGGCAATTAGGGATGGGCAATAAATGTGGCCTTGCCAGCGACGTCCACATCTCATGAACGAATAAAGTAAAAAGTGTGAGGTGGCGGGGGGGAGGGAAGTGTTTAATCATAATGCTCTGGCCATCGTGAAGTGGGGAAAGCTTGATGGGACCAGCTGGTCCTTTCCACGCTCATCAAGTTCGTAAGAAATGGAATGTGGAAAAAGGAATTGTCAAGAATAATTTCATGGAATAACAATAGCAGCCTTAAAATTCATTATCCCCCTCAGCGACGGGTCTGTGTTTATAATGCAAACGTCAAAATGCAAGAACAGACAGGCACCATGGGTTAACCTTTGACCTTTCACCTCTGGAACCTGGATTCAAATCCGACCTTCTGGACGTTGGTTGTAAGTGTTCTATGTGAAATGGATCGGGCACTCTCAGTCCAATTCCCAGGAGGCCTATGGCACTAAACTGCTCCTAATTTGGGTGGGATGTGGAGACATGCCGTATGGATGAAGTCTTTTAAGGCCGAGCCGAGGGAGCTATAAGCGGATCATGGGATTGCTTGAGGCTGCTCCTGTCGGCCCAAACTGGAAAGTTCCATTTTCCCACAGCACCAAAGTCCTCACCTTGAGCACCAGGGCCCAAATTTGGTGAAGGGCCCCGCCCGGCCAAGTGCCGCCCAAAGGACCGCCGATGGCCGCCGAGGTCCCTGACGGTTCTTTGGGCGGGGTTTTCATCAGCAAGGTCCCTCGAAGGTCGGTGGGCAGCAAAGCAGCGATGTACGCCACCAATCTGGGCGGGAGCCGGCGGGCGGTCTCATTCTCGGCGGCAAAGGCGCTTGCCGCCCTTGTGCCGCCGAGGATGGAGTCAGGCCCAGGGAGGGTCGAACACCTAAAAATAAAAAGCATTCAAAAAAAACGTCTGATGACCTTTAGGGGACCCCATCCAGGTAAGCCCCTGTAAAGAAAATGTCACGAGCCTGTCTTCCCCACTTACCGTTGGGGACAGAGCATCCTCCACGCAGCAGTCCACCGCTGTCCTGCCGCCGACTCCCGCCTGCACCGATCTGGCATCTCGGCGGGCGGGAGGTCCCTTACGGGCATCGGCTGTCCGCTGACGTTGGCGGGCGCTTCCCGGCAGCTCTCCCTTCCCGCCCGCTCCAGGCCACGACAAAAGTGGCACTGGGCGGTTCGAGCAGAGGGATGTCGGTGGCGGCAGTGGGCAGTGAGCGCATCAATTTCGGGCCCCAAGTTCATAAATAATAGTAAAAAAAACGAATCCTGAGAAATCAGAGAGTCCGAGGATCGGAGATGCTGGGGCGTTCTCCTTAAAGCAGAGCAGGTTAAGGGGAGATTTAATAGAGGTGTTCAAAACCATGAAGGGGTTTGGTAGAGTAAATAAGGAGAAACTGTTTTCAGTGAAAGGAGGGCCAGTAACCAGAGTTCACAGAGTTGAGGTGATTGGCAAAAAAACCAGAGCCTACATGTTCAAACATTCTTTTACACTGCGAGTTGTGATCTGGAATAAGCACATAAGAATTAAAAGCAGGAATAGGCCATTTGGTGTCAGAAACCAGAGGACATAGATTTGAGGTAATTGGTAAAAGAACCCGAGGAGGATAAAACATCTTATGCCGCGACTTGGGATCTGGAATGCGCTGCCTGAAAGGGTGCTGGAAGCAGATTCAAAGAAAGAAGGAAAGACTTGCATTTATATAGCGCCTTTCACAATCTCATGATGTCCAAAAGGCGGGACAGCCAATGAAGTACTGTTGGAGTGCAGTCACTGTTGTAATGTGGGAAACGCAGCAGCCAATTTGTGCACAGCAAGCTCCCACAAACAGCAATGTGATAATGACCAGATAATCTGTTTTAGTGATGTTGATTGAGGGATAAATATTGGCCCAGGACACCGGGGAGAACTTCCCTGCCCATCTTCGAACTAGTGCTGTGGGATCTTTTACGTCTACCTGAGAGAGCAGATGGAGCCTTGGTTTAACGACTCATCGATTTAATGATTCAACTGTAACTTTCAAAATGAAATTGGATAAATACTTGAAGGGAAAATAATTCCTCTATTAATAAAATATATCCCTTAGTAATCCCTGCTGTGAATGTTGGAAGTGAACAGGCTACTTTAGGGAAGGCGACAGGGGATAAAGGATCTTAGTCCTGACTGGAAAATGCAGTGGGAACATTTTCATTGGTCTGTAGGGATAGGGTTCAAACACAGTACAGACTGGTTGATGAATACACCCTTCCTTTCACCTATACAGTTACGTCAGCCTGTTTTAACCCAGTAACCAGTGGATATGCAGCCAAAAGACGGAATTATTCTCTACTCAATCTTCATTGGCAATCTCAGTCAGGGAGCTCCGTGTAAATAGAGAAACTACCCAGGAGAGCAAGGCACAGTGTGGAACCAGGGTAGAGGGAGTAGGCTCTCTGTTTGACCGACTTACAGTATCCCTCAGAGTGCTTTATGCTGAGAATTCCACAGACTTTACAGCACAGAAACAGGGCTTTCAGCCCAACTGGTCCGTGTCGGTGTTTATGCCCAGCACGAGCCTCCTCCCACCCTTCTTCATCGCACCCTATCAGCAAATCCTTCTTCCCTCACATATGTATCTAGCTTCCCCTGAAAGCCACTGAGAATATTAATCTCTTCCTCTCTGACATCAATCACTTTAACAAGAACCACATTTCAACTCCCGAAAATAATTACATCCTTTGCTCTCACTACTTTTATTTCTTTGGTTAATTTGACAAATGTATAGTTGGTTTCAGTATCCAGTCATTTAGAGGCAAAAGGTGTTTAGACATTGACCCCTGTGAACCTCACTCAACACTTTGCCCAGTCTAACGTTACACTATCACGAGCACTGCTGTTTCCAATTTCTTTGTATTCTTATGGTCAGAATCTTTGTTCTCCTCTGGATTCTGTGGCTTTTATGTATTTAGAATTCCAAAAATTCAGTGAAAAACTAAAACTCTAACTTAAAGATTAACAGGATCTGACAGAGTCCATGTTATCGAACAACTGCATCTGCATCTGCGCTGATGTCCCTTGTGTTGTACAGTTCAATATTTCCTAATGAACTTGTCCTTTTAGAAGGTAAGTTTCTTTATAGCTAACACTATAGCTACTCCAGTGTGATGGAATACTCTCCATTTACCTGGATGAGTGCAGCTCCAACAACACTTAAGAAGCTCGACACCATCCAGGACAAAGCAGCCCACTTGATCGGCACCCTATCCACCACCTTCAACACTCACTCCCTCCACCACCGGCGCCCCCTGGCTGCAGTGTGCACCATCTACAAGATGCACTGCAGCAACTTGCCAAGGCTTCTTCGACAGCACCTCCCAAACCCGCAGCCTCTACCCCCTAGAAGGACAAGGGCAGCAGGCGCATGGGAACACCACCACCTCCACGTTCCCCTCTGAGTCACACACCATCCTGACTTCGAAATATATTGCCATTTCTTCATTGTTGCTGGGTCAAAATCCTGAAACTCCCTAACAGCACTGTGGGAGCACCTTCACCACACGGACTGCAGCGGTTCAAGAAGGCGGCTCACCACCACCTTCTCAAGGGCGATTAGGGATGGGCAATAAATGCTGGCCTTGCTAGCGATACCCACACGCCATGAATGAATTAAAAAAAACGTGGTCCATGTGATCACCTGGACTGGTTTCATTCGTCTGAGGGGGACAGAAAGGAATTTTCCTGAGTGTGGGGAAGAAGGGGAATGTTTTCTCATGATGCTCCGGTAATCATGAGTGTGGGTCAGGCTTGCTGGATCACATGGTCTTTTCCTGCCCAGCACTTTCATATGCTCTTTCGTTCCGGAGGTGTTTACCCTTAGACAAAAAGTTAATTATAAAGAAAGAAAGACATTGCATTTCTATAGTGCCTTTCATGACTTGAGGGTGTCTCAAAACACTTTACAGCCAATGAAGTACTTTTGAAGTGTAGCCACTGTCGTAGGAAACGTGGCAGTTGTGCCCAGTGAATCTATCTTAGCGATGTTGATTGAGGCATAAACATTGGCCAGGACATTGGGGATAACCCCCCCCTGCTCTTCTTCAAAATAATACCATGGGATCTTTTACATCCAGCTGAAAGGGCAGACGGGGCCTTGGTTTAACACAGTAATGCCAACGCCACCATCTCATGAATCATGAGACAAAATCATAAAAAATCATGAGATTTAGTACAGAAATCATGAGATGCTATTTTTTTCCGACCCCTTGCTGATCTTTGCTCCCGGACAGGAAGCGCATCCAGCGACCTTTGCTCCCAGACAGGAAGCGCATTCGGCTGTCGCCAACCGATTACTGACATAAGAACATAAGAAATAGGCACCTTGCAATCTGATCACAAAAAGTAAAGAAAAATAAGGATTTCTGCATGCGTGGATCTTATGATACCCGACAAAGGAGTTCAAAAGTCATTGAAGGAGTAAATATTAAACGGGGTTTGGATTTTGTACCAAATCGGGATTCCTTTTGCTTTGCAGTTGACTCAATGTGTTAGATTAGAAACATCAGTAATACAACCATCATACATTGTTTGTGCTGCTGTTATACATTTCTATGTACCTGCCCAGAACAATCTATTCCTGATCTCCAATCCATGCCTCCTGTCGACGCAAACCCATGATGCTGTTCAACTGAGGAGAATAAAGAATGAAATACGTTATGAGGAGAGATTACATCAATTAGGGTTGTATTCCCTGGAATTTAGTAGATTAAGGGGTGATTGGATCTATAATGTATGTATCTGTGAGTATGCTCACGGGTTTGTTGAGTTGGGAGTGGCTTAGCCAGTCACGTGATGTTCACAAGACTCAATAAAACCCCGGCCAGTTGGGTTTGGTGCATCCACGATAAGGCAGGTGGTTGTGAGCCTGGTGGATGAACGGGTAATGTGTAGTGTGATTGTTAAACCTTTGTTAATAAACCAACTAGTTCTTAATAGTAATGTGTTGCTATGAATTCTTAAGCAAAGAACCCATGAAGCAACTACATTACAGGATTGAAGTTTTCAGGATCTTAAAGGGAACAGATAGGGTAGATAGAGAGAAACTATTTCCGCTGGTTGGGGAGTCTGGGACTAGGGGGCATGGACTAAAAATTAGAGCCAGACCTTTCAGGAATGAAATTAGGAAACACTTCGACACACAAAGTTTGGAACTTCCACAAACGGCAATTGATGCTAGATTTATAATCTGAGATTGATAGCTTTTTGTTAACCAAAGGTATTAAGCTTTTTGTTAACCAAGGTTGGGTATGTGGAGTTAGGCCGCAGATCCGCCATGATCTCACTGAATGGCGGAGCAGCCTTGAGGGGCTCAATGGCCTCCTCCTGTTCCTATGTTCCAACAGTGCAGCACTCCCTCAGCACTGCACTGGAGTGTCAGCCTAGATTTTTGCGCTCAAGTCTCTGGGATGGCACTATGAACCCACAACCCTCCGACTCAGAGGCGAGAGTGCTGCCCACTGAGCCACGGCTTGCACATGCAACAAATACATTCATTTATTTCTGTAGAAATGGATCTAAAAAAGATAAACTGGGTTTAAGGTTATTGTACGAAGAGGAGCTACCAACAGCACAAGCAGGCACCTTGTGACCTGCATAGACTCATGGGACCACAAAGCCATTCAGAAAATACACAAAATAAACTATTAATAAGAAGTCAGCTTTTGTGCCCCAGCTGTGGAGGAGATAGGGTTGGATACCTAAAGGGTGGGGGATGAAAGAGTCACCATCCTGCTTCCTGCACAGTTCCTTCAACCTATCAGAAACATATTCATGCGGTCTAGTGCACGAGCCAACTGCTTGCATCAATCACCGACAAGCAAACAATATTAGAGCCACACGGCACAGAAGGAGGCCCTTCGGCCCATCATTCCAGTGCCAGCTCTCAGAAAGAACGATCCAATTAGTCCCACTGCTCCACTGCACTGCCCTTTCCCCATATCCCTGCAAATAGAGTGCAGCAAAGTGACAGCCGTGACTCAGTGGGGAGCACCCTCACCTCTGAGTTGTGGGACTGTCCCTTCACCCTCTTTCCCTGCGTCCGTACTTGCTTAATACCTGCTACGTCTCTAGCTTTAGCCAGTTTTGACGAAGGGTCATAGACCTGAAACATTAACCCTGTTTCTCTCTCCATAGATGCTGCCTGACCTGCTGAGTGCTTCCAGCATTTTCTGTTTTGATTTTGACTCGTTACACGCTGGAGTTTTCGAAAGTCCACATTGACATGGTGACAATAGTCCTGGCCAGTGAACCCTTAATTGTTCAATTCAGTCACTGTTTATAGGTAAGGATGAAAGTTGCCTCATAAAGTAATAAGAGTATGAGATTCCCTTGTGTGTTTGAGATAATCCTTATGTAATTTATATACAAAGTCTCAAACATTCTTCCTCATTCATTATACATACGCGTGTGGCTCAGTGGGTAGCATTTTTGCCTCTGAGTTAGAAGGTTATGGGCTCAAGTCCCACATAAATCTAGGCTGACACTCCAGTGCAGTGCTGAGGGAGTGCTGCACTGTTGGAGGTGCTGTCTTTTGGATGAGACCCTGTCTGCTCTCTCAGGCGGATGTAAAAACATCCCATGGCACTATTTCAAAGAAGAACAGGGGGGGTTCTCCTCGGTGTCTTGGAAAATATTTTTCCATTAATCAACATCAACAAAAAAACAGATTATCTGGTCATTATCACATTGCTGTTTGTGGGAGCTTGCTGTGCGCAAAATGGCTGCCCGCGTTTCCCACATTACAACAGTGACTACACTCCAAAAGTACTTCATTGTCTGTAAAGAGCTTTAGGTGTACGGTGGTTGAGAAAGGCGCTATATAAATGGAAGTCTTTTTATGGTCCCTCCCCCAAGCAACAGCCACAGAGGTGTTTCTCGGAATACCACGTACTAATGTGACTTACTTCTGACCCTGTGCTAAGAGACATTCTTCATTGCAGTCATTCCTGTCCATCCTCTTGATCATATTTTGCTTCGAGACCGCGAGTGTTAACGTTTCAGAAATCCCAAGTCACACAGCCAATGACAACAACAACAACAACTTGTCTTTTTTAGTGTCTTTAACGCAGTGAAATGTCCCAAGGCGCTTCACAGGAGTATTATGAGATAGAAATTTGACACCGAGCTGCATAAGTAAAAATTAGCGCAGGTGGTGGTATGTTTTAAGGAGCGTTTTGAAGGAGGAAAGAGAGGTAGAGAGGCGGAGAGGTTTAGGGAGGGAGTTCCAGAGCTTGGGGCCCAGGCAACAGAAGGCATGGCCACCAATGGTTGAGTGATTAAAATTAGGGATGCTTAAGAGGGCAGAATTAGAGGAGCACAGATATCTCATGAGGTTGTGAGGCTGGAGGAGATTAGGACAAGGGCAGCGATTTTTGGATCACCTCGAGCTTATGGAAGGTAGAATGTGGGAGGCCAGCCAGGAGTGCGTTGGAATAGTCAAATCTAGAGGTAACAAAGGCATGGATGAGGGCTTCAGCAACAGATGAGCTAAAGCAATGGCAGAGACGGGCAATGTTACGGAGATGGAAATAGGTGGTCTTAGTTATGGTGCAGATATGTGATCGAAAGCTCATTTCAGGGTCAACTATGACACCAAGGTTGTGAACAGTCTGGTTCAGCCTCAGACAGAAGTTGGGGAGAGGGATGGAGTCAGTGGCTAGGGAACGGAGTTTGTGGCGTCGGACAAGCAGTCTGACAATTTAGTGACCGTGGAGGGATTGAGAAGCAACTAAACAAAATGGAGTCCAAGGCCATCATCTCTAGGCCGCATATTAATGCTGTTTATTTTGTGGTTAGGGTTAAAACACAGTCAAATTGACAGTGTTTTAGAGCTCATTCTTGGTCAAAACTTTCGTCAAATCCTTGGATTCTTGGATTCGTCAAATCCAATTGATACTTCAACAACAACAACTTGCATTTATATAGTGCCTTTAGAGTAGTACAACCTCCCAAGGGGCTTCACAGGAGTGTTATCAGACAAAATCTGACACCGAGCCACATAAGGAGATATTAGGACAGATGCTTGGTCAAAGCGGTAGTGCCTTCAATGAGGAAAGAGAGGTAGAGAGGCGGAGAGGTTTAGAGAGGGAGTTCCACTCAATATGCAGTTATTATAATTTCAACTTTATTAACCAAAAAGATCTCTTAAACACTGTTGCCCGAGTTCTGAAAGTTGATCTGTAAGCTTTGGCCGGTGAGATGCACTAATATTCCAACAGCTTAAAATAACAAGGAGTTGTCCTCACAGACCACGTGATTCACAGCTTCCTTTTTTTTTACCATGTAAAAGTGACAGGTTCATTGTGAGGTTTTTAATCTCAACACCATTTGCCACACAAAAGCGTCAGTAAATGCGAATGTGATCAATACTGGCAACTTCTGCAGAACAGAGGTCCTCTCCCTGGCAATCCCTTCTCTCTTGAAGGTGGTGGACTTATACTGAGATAAGTTGTGTGGGCACTGATATCTTGGTAAGTTTTTGGTGAGGGGCCCAGAATATTGAATGGAACAATCTTTCCGATAATTTTAATAGCCACTGGAATTATCCTATGCCTTCATTGGTTCTTCCTCCTGCCTTCCACAACAACAACTTGTTTATATAGCACCTTCAATGTAGTAAAATGTCACAAGGTGCGCAATCAATCAAAATTTGACACTGAGCCACATAAGGAGATATTAGGACAGGTGACTTAAAGTTGGTCAAAGAGTTAGCTTTTAAGGGGTGTATTAAAAGCATATATAAGAACATAAGAAATAGGAGCAGGAGTCGGCTATTCGACCCGTCAAGCCTGTTCCGCCATTCAATAAGATCATGGCTGATCTGATCATGGACTCAGCTCCACTTCCCCGCCCGCTCCCCATAACCCTTTACTCCCTTATTGCTCAAAAATCTGTCTATCTCCGCCTTAAATATATTCAATGACCCAGCCTCCACAGCTCTCTGGGGCAGAGAATTCCACAGATTTACAACCCTCCGAGAGAAAATATTTCTCTTCATCTCATTTTTAAATGGGCGGCCCCTTATTCTGAGACTATGTTCCCTAGTTTTAGTTTCCCCTATGAGTAGAAATATCCTCTCTGCACCCACCTTGCCGAGCCCCCTCATTATCTTATAAGTTTCAATAAGATCACCTCTCATTCTTCTGAACTCCAATGTGTAATGGCCCAACCTACTCAACCTATCCTCATCTCCGGAATCCACCCAGTGAACCTTCTCTGTGGAGAGATATAGAAAGGCGGAGAGGTTTCGGGATGGATTTCCAGACCTTCGGGCCTAGGCAACTGAAGGCATGGCTGCCAATGGTGGAGCGATTAAAATTGGAGTTTCGCAAGAGGTCAGAATTGGAGGAGCGCAGAGATCTCGAAGGGTTGTGGGGCTGGAGGAGGTTATAGAAATAGGGAGGGGTAATGTCATGGAGGGATTTGAAAACAAGGATGAGGGTATTAAAATTTGAGAACACTCGTGTGAAGCGCCTTGGGACGTTTTACCACGTTAAAGGCACTATATAAATACAAGTTGCTGTTGTTGTTGAGATGGTACCGGACCGTGTGCGAGTCAGGAGACGGGCAGCAGAGTTTTGGATGAGCTCACCATTACGAATGGTGCAAGGTGGGAGGCCAACTAGGAGAGCATTGGAGTCATCTAATCTAGAGGTACCAAAGGCACGGATGAGGGTTTCAGCAGCAGATGAGCTGAAGCAGAGGTATTAAGCAATAGGACTAATTTCAGGATTCAATCATTAATTCAACTTATTTAACAAAAGATGAACAAGGTAATATTTCTTGTGTTCCTAACACAGATGAGACTGCACACAGGGAGGTTAAAGTAACAGTGACCTCAGTCTTTATTAAGACACTCCAGAGTGAGGAACAGGCCTTAGGGGCCGGCTTATATAGAGTGCTCCCAAGGGATGCTGGGATCCCTTGGGACTTCAGGGGATGCACTCCCTGGTGGCAGAACATGGGAGTGCATGCTTTACAGATACACAACATCACTCCCTCCCAAAGTCAAAGTGAAAACTATTTACAAGGTGAGGCGGATGGGAGCCTTTCTTTCCCTGGTGGACCGCCTCGGTACAAATGTCTGTTCTGGTGTGTTGGCTGTGCCCTCGCTGGGCTGGCGTGTTGTTGGCTCTGCAGGACTGCTAGGTGAGCCTGGCCTTGCTGGGCTGTTGGGCGTGATGGGTTCGATTTCCTGGTCCGGGGTGGTGTCGTTTGTGATGTATATAGCACACAAATACTGACTCCACACGGTCTGGTGTTGATCTAACTGCTGTGACCTTGGTCCTTTATTGAACAGCTCCAGAGTGACTCTCAGGTGTGGTGGTCAACCTTTTATACTGCCTCTTGCAGGGTACTTTCAGGTCTCCCACCACAGCGCCCTCTGTGGTATACCATTGTGCTTATTATACATTTAAGGTACCAGGATGATACACACATCGATACATAACATCTCACTTCCCCCTCCCCCAGTCCCGAAGCCATTGCCGGGGATCTCGTCCTTGTTTGTCCAATGGAAGGCAGGTATGCATAGACAGTGCGTTTGTATGGTACATGTTATCTGGTACAGATGTTGCGTCAAAGGGTTGCGGGTACACTGAGCAGTTACATTAAATAGTTATTAAATCCCAGTTCCTCTGGGTGAGGTGCAGTGACATGGTAACGGATCCCCGATTTCCTTATTAGCTCTTATCATTAATTGTACTTCATATCCATTATTTTACACAAACACAGTGACCATTCAGCATTAAAATATTAATTCTTATTTAAATCCGTCATCTCACATTAACATAGCTCATTTTGGACTCTCTCTTGCCTTACAAAAGTCACTTTGTGGGGACCACCACGTGGTAAGGCCCTTTTAAGACTCCCGGGTGCATTTCCTTTTTAAGGCGCCATCTTGGATTCCACGAGGCTTCTCCTTGGGCGCCGCCATCTTTGATGCTCCGCTGCTCTGGACACGAGGCCGCCGCCATCTTGTTCTCCGCCGCTCCTGATGCCGTCCGCCGCCACAACCACCGCTCCCCTCCACTACCACCTGACTTGCTGCCTCCCTTGCGGCCGTCATGGCCTCTCCAGCCGCCGCACTTGCTGCCTCCCCTGCGGCCTCCGTAGTGGCCTCCTCTGCGGCTGTCGTGGCCGCCAACCTCCGGCTGCTGCCGCCGCCCGACTCTCCCTCTGCGTGGGCCCCTCCGATCCGTCGGCCATCCTGGATCCCTCGCACCCCGCCCGCAGCGCCCCGCTGGCTCACCCCCCCCACCCCTCCCTGCCCTCCCACTAGGCCCGCATCTGCAGGGCTGCTTTCCTGTGGGGCCGAAGGCTGCAGGATCTCTGTGGCTTGAGGTCTGGGGCTGGGGCTTGCTCTGCTTGCCTGTGGGTGGATTGAGGCTGCAGCTCCAGTTCGGTCGGCGCTGCTCTCCGGGAACCCGGGGCACTGCAGCACCCTGAGGAGCAGCAGCCTGTGGAGTGGTGAAGTCTTCCCAGCTCCCACGGACCGTCCCCATCCACCTCCAGCCGAGGAGCATTGGCCCATCGCCTGCAACGACACACAAAGGTAAACCATGCGTCTCGTCCCCGTGGGATACCTGCACCTTTGTGTGTGCGTTGTGGGCTCGAAAAAGGTGGTGTCTGCTGTGGGTTGTTCAGGGCAGTCTGTGAACCGCAGCCTCGTTTGGGCCAGGTGATTTCTGCAAATTTGTCCATTGTCTACTCCCTACTCCCTTCTTTAGCTATCACCGTGCCCGCGATCCACTTGGGACCATGTTCATAGTTTAGCACATCCACAGGGTCATTCAGATCAATTTCCCGTGACACAGTGGCGCGACCATCGTTTACATTTTGTTGCTGCCGCCTGCTCTCTACCTGATCATGCAGGTTGGGGTGAAACAACGAGAGTCTGGTTTTAAGTGTCCTTTTCATGAGTAGCTCAGCCAGGGGCATCCCTGTGAGCAAGTGCGGTCTCGTGCGGTAGCTGAGCAGTACTCGGGACAGGCGGGTTTGGAGTGAGCCTTCTGTAACTCGTTTAAGGCTCTGTTTGATTGTTTGTACTGCCCGCTCTGCCTGCCCATTGGAGGCTGGTTTAAACGGGGCCGAGGTGTCATGTTTGATCCCATTGCGTTCATGAATTCTTTAAATTCGGCACTGGTGAAACATGGACCGTTGTCACTGACCAGTATGTCAGGCAGGCCGTGGGTGGCAAACATGGCCCTCAGGCTTTCAATGGTGGCGGTGGCGGTGCTTCCCGACATTATTTCACATTCAATCCATTTTGAAAAAGCATCCACCACCACCAGGAACATTTTACCGAGAAACGGGCCCGCATAATCGACATGGATCCTCGACCATGGTCTGGAGGGCCAGGACCACAAACTTAGTGGTGCCTCTCTGGGCGTGTTGCTCAACTGAGCACACATGCTGCATTGCCGTACACAGGACTCTAAGTCAGAGTCGATACCGGGCCACCACACGTGGGATCTGGCTATCACTTTATCCTTACTATACCCGGGTGTGTGCTGTGGAGATCCGAGATGAACGTCTCCCTGCCCTTTTTGGGTAGCACTACGCGGTTACCCCACAACAGGCAGTCTGCCTGAATGGACAGCTCGCCCTTTCGCTGCTGGAACGGCTTAATTAGCTCTTGCATTTCAATGGGGATGCTGGCCCAGCTCCCATGCAGTACACAGTTTTTTACTAGAGATAGCAGAGGATCTTGGCTGGTCCAAGTTCTAATCTGGCGGGCCGTGACAGGTGATTTATCATTTTCAAACGCTTCCATGACCATTAACAAGTCTGCGGGCTGCGCCACCATCAACAAGTTTGCAGGCTGCGCCATTTCCACCCCCGTGGTGGGCAATGTTAGCCGACTGAGAGCATCCGCACAGTTCTCGGTGCCTGGCCTGTGGCGGATGGTATAGTTATACGCTGATAGCGCGAGTGCCCACCTTTGTATGCGGGCTGAGGCATTAGTATTTATCCCCTTGTTTTCAGCGAACAGGGATATGAGGGGCTTGTGATCGGTTTCCAGCTCAAATTTGAGGCCAAACAGGTACTGATGCATTTTCTTTACCCCGAACACACATGCTAATGCCTCTTTCTCAATCATGCTGTAGGCCCTCTCGGCCTTAGACAAGTTTCTGGAGGCATAGGCGACAGGTTGCAACTTCCCCGCAACGTTAGCTTGTTGTAATACACACCCGACTCCGTACGATGATGCATCACATGCTAGCACAAGTCTTTTACACGGGTTATACAATAGAAGCTGCTTGTTGGAGCATAAAATGTTTCTGGCTTTCTCAAAAGCAATTACTTGTTTTTCCCCCATACCCAGTTCTCACCTTTACGCAATAACACATGTAGGGGCTCTAAGAGGGTGCTTAACCCCGGTAGGAAGTTACCAAAATAGTTGAGGAGTCCCAGGAACGACCGCAGCTCCGTGACATTCTGTGGCCTGGGCGCGTTCCTGATAGCCTCTGTCATGGTGTCTGTGGGCTGAATGCCGTCCGCCCTGATCTTTCTCCCCAAAAACTCCACTTCTGTTGCCATAAAGATGCATTTCGACCTCTTCAGCCGCAGTCACTGGAGGACCTCCTCCAGGTTTTGTAGGTGCTCGACGGTGTCCCGACCCGTGACCAAATGTCGTCCTGAAAAACCACCATGCGTGGTACCGACTTGAGTAGGCTCTCCATGTTTCTCTGGAAGATCACTGCAGCCCACCGAATTCCAAACGGGCATCTGTTGTAAATGAACAGTCCCTTGTGCGTGTTGATGCAGGTGAGGCCCTTCGAAGACCCCTCCTGCTCCTGCATCATGTAGGCCGAAGTCAGGTAGAGCTTGGTGAACGTCTTGCCTCCTGCCAGCGTCGCAAATAGGCCGTCTGCCTTACATAGCGGATATTGGACCTGTAGCAAGAAACGATTAATAGTTACTTTATAATCACCGCAAATCCTGACCGTACCATCACGTTTGAGTACTGGAACAATCGGGCTGGCCCACTCGCTGAATTCCACTGGGGAGATGATGCCCTCGCGTTGCAGCCTGTCCAGCTCGATTTCTATTCTCTCCCTCATTATGTGAGGTACCGCTCGCGCCTTGTGGTGAATGGGTCGTGTCTCTGGGACCAATTGGATCCGCACTTACACCGCAGAAAAAAGGGAAGGAAATTTGTTAAGAACCTGGGTACATAAGGCCTCATCGACATGTGATAGCGCTCGGATGTCATCCCAGTTCCAGCGGATTTTGCCCAGCCAGCTCCTTCCGAGCAGGGTGAGGCCATCGCTCGAGACAATCCAGAGTGGCAGTTTGTGCACCGTGCCCTCATAGGTGACCTTGACCATGGTGCTGCCCAGGACAGTGATAAGCTCTTTGGTGTACGTTCTCAGTTTCGTGTGGATGGGGCTCAGGTCTGGTCTGAGTGCCTTGTTGCACCACAGTCTCCCAAACATCATTTTTCTCATGATGGATTGGCTAGTGCCAGTGTCCAGTTCCATGGCCACGGGTAAGCCATTCAATTTTAAATTTAGCATTATAGGTGGACATTTCATCGAAAATGTTTGCACCCCGTGTACTGCAGCATCTGCCTCCTCTCTCTGAGGCTTGAAATAGCTTTGATCCACCATGGATCGCTCTTCCTCTGCCACGTGGGGGTTAGCAGGTTTTGCAGAGCTAGCAGCACGTCTGCAAGCTCGTTGGAGGTGCCCCATTGTTCCACAGCTCTTGTAAACATACCCTTTAAAGCAGCAAGAATAGGCTGAATGAAAGCCTCCACAACGCCAACAAGGTGTGAATTGCCTTGCATTCATCCTTTGTTGCTGACTCTGAGTCATCTGGGTCACCTGAAGCCTGTTGGCAGTTGCAGACTCGTGATTTATGCCCTGTACATTTCTGTTTGCAAACACAGTTCCAATTAATTTATGAACATTGCTAGCACTTGTGTGCTGAGAGATTTGTTTGGTGTTATCACTGGTGGACATAAACATCTGTTATATCACAATAGCCTTACTGAGGGTCGGTGTCTCTACAGTCAAAAGTTTTCGTAGGATAGTCTCGTGGCCAATGCCCAGTATAAAAAAGGTCTCTGAGCATTTGCTCCAGGTAGCCATCAAACTCACATTGTCCTGCAAGTCACCTTAGCTCGGCGACGTAGCTCGCCACTTCCTGACCTTCAGATCGCTGGCACGTGTAGAACCGATACCTCGCCATCAGAACGCTCTCCCTCGGGTTAAGATGCTCCTGAACCAGTGTACACAGCTCCTCATATGACTTATCTGTGGGTTTCACCAGAGCCAGAAGATTCTTCATGGGGCTGTAGGTCGGTGCCGCGCAGACTGTGAGGAGGACCGCTCTCCTTTTTGCAGCGCTTCCTTCTCCGTCCAGCTCGTTGGCTACAAAGTACTGGTCTAGCCATTCGACATAGGCTTCCCAGTCCTCACCCTCCGAGAACTTCTCCAGGATGCCCACAGTTTGCTGCATCTTTGTGTTGGATTCGAATACTCGTCGTCAGTTATTGTGTTCCTAACACAAATGAGACTGAACACAGGGAGGTTAAAGTAACAGTGACCTCAGTCTTTATGAAGACACTCCAGAGTGAGGAACAGGCCTTAGGGGCCGGATTATATACAGTGCTCCCAAGGGATGCTGGGATCCCTTGGGACTTCAGGGGATGCACTCCCTGGTGGCGGAACATGGGAGTGCATGCTTTACAGATACACAACAGTATTGACATTTCTTTTCACAGTAGGATTTTTTACACTGGCTTTTTGAAAGGAAAATGCATAAAGGCTGAAACCAAAATGCTAAGATATTATTTTATAAATAACTTTTATAGTCGCAGTGTTTCTTTGCTCATATCTCTTACCACTTAGAAATTCCAGGCTGACTCTGAGCTACAGTTCCTCTATTGCCCTGACAAAAGCAACTCCAACTTCTTGATTTGAAGAAATGTAAAAATAACTTGTTGCCGTAACACAACTTGAACAAGTTAAGATCATTGGAAAAAGACCGAGGTGGGAGAGGAGGAGAATTATTCTTTCGCAGCGAGTTGTTATGATCTGGAACGCGCTTCCTGAAAGGGTGGTGGAAGGAGATTCAATAGAAACTTTCAAAAAGGAATTAGATAAATACTTGAAAAGGAAAAATTTGCAGGGCTATTGGGGAAAGAGCAGGGGGAGTGGGACTAATTGGATCGCTCTTTCAAGAGCCAGCACAGGCACGATGGGCCGAATGGCCTCTTTCTGTGCTGTATCATATCTAACAAATCTCTCAAGTCAGTGTTTGTTTTAAAGTTATCATGAAATTCCCTGCAGATTCTATCTGTAGCTATTTCTTAAATCCCTTGTGACCAGTGATGGATTGAAAGGAACCTCTGTACAATGTAACAACAACTTATATTTATACAGTGCCTTTAACGTAGTAAAACATCCCAAGGCGCTTTGCAGCCGCATTATCGATTGAATTTGACACCGAGCTACATCAGGAGATAGTAGGGTAGGTGACCAAAAGCTTGGTCAAAGAGGTAGACTTTAAGGAGCGTCTTAAGGGAAGTAAAGCCAAGACAGAACTGCTTCATTTCTGTCAGAGGAACCTTGACTGATGGTTCCTCTCCTTGGCTGAGAGACACAGAAGCTAATTATATTGTCCCACCATTGCCTAGGTTAGTGACATAACTCATTGCTAGCAACCTTCCTGGTCTGTGTGGTGTAGGAATTCACACCAGGGAGTGAAGTTGTCCGCCGATTAGCGGCAAAGCCTGCAATGATCCTTAAGACCCCTGTGGCACTGTCTCATTTTACAAATAACGGCCCAAATTTTGCTTGCGTGGTCAGACTTTTTTGCCCTGTAGCTTGCTGGGAGTGTGAGCCGATGACGGCACGGTGAGGGCAACGGGGTATCTGGGAGCTCAGTGAACGACGGGCGCCGACTGTCTATCTCCCTAACCGATGAGATTCAAGGGACTGGACTTTTGGTCTTCTGCCGCCCCTGTTAGTGCCGCGGCGGGGCGGCAATGGTGGCGGTAAACACTTCCGAGTGGACGGCCAGCTTCCAGCACCCTGCTGGGACATTGGGGGCCATTTTCTGTGGGGTGCGGAGCATTACCGCCCGGAAGAGGCGAGCTGGTGTGCAACGACCCTGGCTGAGACACCGGCTCAATCTTTGGCCGCCGCTCGATTCGTAGCGTCCCGCAGCGCCCCCTGGTGGGAACACCTGTGAAAGTGGGCGGTCCAACCTGTAGCGGCTGCAGTGAGGTCAGTAATGTCGACCTCAGGTAAGTGTGACGGTATTTTATTTTTTTTGCGATTTATGTTGTGGTGACGTAAGGTATTTATTGGGAATGTTTTTGGTGGTTTTTTTTTTAGGTTTCCCCCCACCACCAGGCCTCTCTCAGAGCACTCAGAGGCCGGTTGTTTAGCTCGGGACTTTCGCTTGCTCAGCTGGCCTAGCGCCCTAAGAGAAACGTACAACGCCTCCCTTAGCGCTCCGCCCCACACTCAGGGCCCAGCTGGTGAATTTTACTGACCGAGTCCCAAACTGTTCCCGGGTGCAAACTTTACCGCCCCGAAATCAGCAGAACCGAAAACCCAGCCCAAGGAATTAGAAGGAAACAGAGGAACAAATGAGGAGGAAGATGAATTAGTGTCAAATCAGGGACAGAAAGAGCAATAAAGAGAGGGAAAGAAAGATTGGATTAAGAGAGAGAGAGAAAAGAGACAGAAAGGAAAACTAAGAAAACAAAGTTAAAAAATTTAAAATTACATTTTTTTTTCAACCTGCTTTTTACGACCTGCAGCTATGAGATTGAAGAATTTAAATAAATCCCTTTCTGGGCCGGAGAGGTTGTCTGAATAAACAATTAACACCTCGTTAAGAGGTTACTTACGCTGTCAAGCACCAGCTCTAACTTTCTGCGGCGTGTTTCATTCGAGTTAAACGTGCCAATCAGTAAGTTCTTAAAAATAACGGGAAGGTTGAGGACGCGACAGCGCTTGTGCGAAGCTCACGGCGGAGCGGCGTAAATCGACCAGAAACTCCAGGTGATTCGCAGTTCATGGCGTGTCTCGTCTTCAACTGGATCTCGTTGGCCGATTAATAACATCTTGTGTCGTGAACTCACTGCTAATTTTCCAGCAAGATTTGGGCCAATCTCACTTTTGATTCGGTGATGCAGACCATTGATTTCCACGCTGTGGAGGGAAATGCTGTGGGCTCTTATCCGTAGGCAATACAGTGCAGTGCTGAGGGAGTGCCGCACTGTCGGAGGTGCTGTCTTTTGGATGAGACGTTAAACCGAGGCCCCGTCTGCTCTCTCAGGTGGACATAAAAGATCCCATGGCACTGTTTTGAAGAAGAGCAGGGGAGTTCTCTCCTGTGTCCTGGGCCAATATTTATCCCTCAATCAACATCACTTAAAAAAAACAGATTTTCCAGCCATTATCACATTGCTGTTTGTGGGACTTTGCTCTGTGCAAATTGGCTGCTGCGTTTCCCACATCGAATTATAGAATGGCTACAGCACAGAAGGAGGCCATTCTGCCCATCAAGCCCATGCCGGCTTTCATCTAGTCCCACTCCCCCGCCCTTTCCCCGCAGCTCTGCAAATTATTTTCCTTCAGGTACTTATCCAATTTCACTAACCTGTCTATGTCTTCTTGAAATCTATCACCATTCTCCTCACTGTTCACTGTACTTCCAAGTTTTGTGTCATCTGCAAATTTTGAAATTGTGCCCTGTACACCCAAGCCTAAGGGCCCGAAATTGGTGAAGGCCCCCGGCCGCCCAAGTGCCGCCCAAAGAACTGCCTATGACCGCCGAGGTACCTGATGGTACTCTGGGCGGGGTTTTCAATCGTGAAGGTCCTTCAAAGGGTGGCAGGCGGCAAATGAGAGGCTTACGCCACCAATCTGGGCGTCAGCGGGCGGGAGGTCTCATTCTCGGCGGCAAAGGTGCTTGTTGCCCAAGTGCCCCCGCGAGTGGAGTCGGGCCCACGGAGGGTCGACGACCTGCAGAGAAAAATCATCAGAAAAAAAAACCATCGGAAGAACTTCAGGGGACCCCATTGAGGTAAATCGGTGTGGGAAAAAAAGATTTACTAACCTTTTTTTCAGGGTCTTCAGACTTACTGTCGACAACAGACCAGCCTCCAGCCAGCGGCCCACCCCCGTTCTGGCGCCGGCTCCCGCCCGCACCAATCTGACATCTCGGCGGGCGGGAGGTCAGTTGTGCCACTCGGTCAGCGGACGGTTCCCGGCGGCTCTCCCCTCCTGCCCGCTGCAGGCCACGTCGAAAGTGGCACTGGGCGGATCTTCCGGAGGAATGTCGGCGTCAGTGGGTGGCACTAGGCAGTGAGTGCATCAATTTCGGGCCTATAGTCATTAATATATAAGGGAAAAATGTTAGAATCCACTGTCAAAGTTACACAGCCGGAATATTAAAATAGATATAAAATAATCAGTAAGCGTTGGCATGGATTTATAAACAGATTAATTTGAACAGAGTTTGATAAAATAACGAAAGTAGATAGGAGCAATAACACAGGCCAAAGTCCAAACTAAGTGTTGGTGAGTATATTATTGTTGACCAGTTGTCGCCTGCTGGCTCAATTTATGACTTCTTCCATCACTTTGCTGATGATTGGGAGGAGGCTGACAGGTCGGTAATTGACTGGAATAGATTTGTGGGTCAAACATACCTTAGAACCTTCCACATTGTTGGCTAGATGCCTGTGTCATCGTTGCATTGGAATTGGGTGGGTTCGGGGGCTGACTAGTTCCGGGGCACAGGTCTCCAGCACGACAGCCAGGTTGTTGTCAGGCTCCGCAGCCTCTTCAGACCGTGTGGAGTGACCAAATTGACTGGATATTGGCAACTTAAGAACATAAGTCGGCCATTCGGCCCCTCGAGCCTGCTCCGCCATTCAATGAGATCATGGCTGATCTTCTACCTCAACTCCACTTTCCTGCACTATCCCCATATCCCTTGATTCCCTTAGTGCCCAAAAATCTATCAATCTCTGTCTTGAATATACTCAGCGACTGAGCCTCCACAGCCCTCTGGGCTGGAGAATTCTAAAGATTCACCAGCCTCTGAGTGAAGAAATTTCTCCTCATCTCAGTGCTAAATGGCCGACCCCTTATTTTGAGACTGTGACCCCTGGTTCTAGACTTCCTAGCCAGGGGAAACATCCCCCCTGCATCTACCCTGTCAAGCCCTGTAAGAATTTTGTATGTTTCAATGAGAACACCTCTCATTTTTCTAAACTCTGGGAAATAGAGGCCTAGTCTACTCAATCTCTCCTCACAGGACAATCCCCCCCCATCCCAGGAATCAGTCTGGTGAACCTTTGTTACACTCCCTCTATGGCAAGTATATCCTTCCTTAGGAAAGAGACCAAAGCTGTGCACAATACTTCAGGTGCGGTCTCACCAGGGCCCTATATAATTGCAATAACCATCCATGATGGTTAAAACCTTGGGAGGAGGCCATCTTGGCACTTTGGGATGAACATACACCAACCTTACACTCACATGCCTCGCTATGCAATGGTTGAGGCTGGAGATGTGTATTGCACCACCTCCTCCTGTTGAATTGGCTAATTGTCCACCACCATTCTACATTGGATTTGGTAGAGCTATAGAACGCTGCACTCTTCCATTGGTTGCGGAACTGCTCAGTTGCATCTGTAGTCTCTTTTTGCTGCCTCTCCGTAAATATCGGGGCCATTGTTTTGCATCTACTCAATGCTGCTTCTGACTTCACACAATACTTTGGCACATACACAGCGAGAGCATTTTGTATCGCTTGCAGTTTTGCCAGTATACAGAAGAGGTTAAAACTTACTGAGAAATAAATATGTGTGAAATAGAAACCAGCCACGAGCTGAAGTCACTGAGTTGCACAGACGTTACTTCAGTGACCTCATCATCATAGGCAGTCCCTCGAAGCGAGGATGACTTGCTTCCACGCCGAAAAGGGATGAGTTCATAGGTGTTTCAATGAAGGACCTAATATTGAAGATCCTGAACTACATCTTGGAGGGTGGAAGATGCCTGTGGTTGGATTTTTTTACCGTGTGGTGGCCGTTGCACACCAGCCACCACACGAACTTGACAGAGCTAGGCCTTGGTCCTGTGGCAAGGATTAACCAAGACGACTGGAGACCAGCTCTGCTGCACAGACCGAGCGTGCACATATCACAGTGGGGGCTGGGCCCGTGTTGCCCCTGGGCTCTCGCCTCTTCTGGGCCCCGAACTCACGCCTCTGCTGGGCCCCGGTCACTTCCTTCTACAAACTCTTGCCGCTCCTTCGTCCCTCCTGCTGTGCCTGCCCGCACTGCAATCAGCCACCTGACTTCGCAGTGACCTGGGCTTCAATCCAATCCACAGAGATAGCTCGAAAGGCTTCGCTTAATAGGTTGTCCAAAATGAAGTAAGTTGGAGATAAGCTTAAGCGAATTTTAAAAGTGTGTGCTAAGCCGCACAGCAGGAGATGGCCTGGAACACAGGTTAACTTGACAATCTCGCTGAGCTATGGTGAGTGGACAGGCCACTCTCATTCATTGAGGGGCTACGCAACTACACACAATCTGACAGAAGGAAGGGCTTGATTGCCGGATCGTCCTCTCACAAGTTTACAAGATAAATACAGACGATCATGGCCACCGTTGCTCATCCATCCAGATAGTCAGGAAATTGAAGGGACTGAAGGCCAATAAATCCCCAGGTCCTGATAGTCTGCATCCCAGAGTACTTAAGGAAATAGCCCGAGAAATAGTAGATGCATTGGTGGCTATTTTCCAACATTCTATGGACTATGGATCAGTTCCTATGCATTGGAGGGTAGCTAATGTAACACCACTTTTTAAAAAAGGAGAGAGAGAGAAAACAGGGAATTATAGATCGGTTAGCCTGACATCGGTAGTGGCGAAAATGCTGGAGTCAATTATTAAAGATGTAATATAGCAGCGCATTTGGAAAGCAGTGACAGGATCGGTCCAAGTCAGCATGGATTTATGAAAGGGAAATCATGCTTGACAAATCTTCTAGAGTTTTTTGAGGATGTAACTAGTAAAGTGGATAAGAGAGAACCAGTAGATGTGATGTATTTGGACTTTCAAAAGGCTGTTGACAAGGTCCCACACAAGAGATTAGTGTGCAAAATTAAGGTACATGGTATTGGGGGTAATGTATTGACGTGGATAGGGAAATGGTTGGCAGACAGGAAGCAAAGAGTGGGAATAAACGGATCTTTTTCAGAATGGCAGGCAGTGACTAGTGAGGTGCCGCAGGGTTCAGTGCTGGGACCCCAGCTATTTACAATATACATTAATGATTTAGATAAAGGAATTGAATGTAATATCTCCAAGTTTGCAGATGACACTAAGCTGGGTGGCAGTGTGAGCTGTGAGGAGGGTGCTAGGAGGCTGCAGGGTGACTTGGACAGGTTAGGTGAGTGGGCAAATGCATGGCAGATGCAGTATAATGTGGATAAATGTGAGGTTATCCACTTTGGTGGCAAAAACAGGAAGGCAGATTATTATCTGAATGGTGACAAATTAGTAAAAGGGGAGACGCAACGAGACCTGGGTGTCTTGGTACATCAGTCATTGAAGGTAGGCATGCAGGTACAGCAGGCAGTAAAGAAAGCAAATAGCATACTGCCCTTCATAGCGAGGGAATTTGAGTATAGGAGCAGGGAGTTCTTGCAGCAATTGTACAGGGTCTTGGTGAGACCACACCTTGAATATTGTGTACAGTTTTGGTCTCCTAATCTGAGGAAGGACGTGTTTGCTATTGAGGGAGTGCAGCGAAGGTTCACCAGACTGATTCACGGGATGGCAGGACTGATATATGAGGAAAGACTGGATTGGCTTATACTCACTGGACTTTAGAAGAATGAGAGGGGATCTCATTGAACCTTATAAAATTCTGACGGGTTTAGACAGGTTAGATGCAGGAAGAATGTTCCCGATGTTGGGGAAGTCCAGAAGCAGGGGTCACAATCTAAGGATAAGGGGTAAACCATATAGGACCGGGATGAGGAGAAACTTTTTCACCCAGAGAATTGTGAACCTGTGGAATTCTCTGCCACAGAAAGTTGTTGAGGCCAGTTCGTTAGATATATTCAAAAGGGAGTTAGATGTGGCCCTTACAGCTAAAGGGATCAAGGGGTATGGAGAGAAAGCAGGAAAGGGGTACTGAAGTTGCATGATCAGCCATGATCTTATTGAATGACGGTGCAGGCTCGAAAGGCCGAATGGCCTACTCCTGCAACTATTTTCTTTGTTTCTATGTTTCTAATGGTGCTAGGATTCGCTAGATGACCATTCCAAGTGCTGGTCATTCCTTGTGAGAAGAAATGCTCCTGACATCAGTCAGAGGACGAGAAATTCAATGCATTTGCACCTCGCATTAGCGACTATCGGACGTCTCAAAGCACTTTACAGCCAATGAAGTACTTTTGGAGAGTGGTCACTGTTGTGATGTGGGAAATGCGGCAGCCATCATGCGCACAGCAAACTCACACAAACAGCAATGTGATAATGACCAAATAATCTATTTTTTTGATATGCTGATTGAGGGATAAATATGGCCAGATCACTAGGAATAACACCCCTGCTCTCCTTTGAAATAGTGCCATGGGATCTTTTACGTCCACCTCAGAGGGTTTAATGTCTCATCCGAAAGACGGCATCTCCGACAGTGCAGCACTCCCTCAGCACTGCACTGGAAGTGTCAGCCTAGATTTATATGCTCAAGTCGCTGGAGTGGGACTGGAACCCACAACCTTCTGACTCAGATGTGAGAGTGCTACCCACTGAGGGGAGAAAGGTAGAGGGAGAGAGTGGTTTAGTTAGAGAATTCCAGAGTTTAGGGCCCAGGCAGCCGAAGGCATGGCCACCAATAGTGAAGCGTTTAAAATCAGGGATGCTCAGAATTGGGGGAGCGCAGACATCACCCTCGACACTTTTGGGAAAATGTCACATCAAATGTGGCAACAACCAAGAACAATGAAGAATAATTATCGATGAGGAATTAAAAACTGCGGAAAACCAACAAAATGGAGTCAGATTGTCCAAAAGTAAAATAAAACAATTCTAAGCAGGTCTTCTTGTTTTAAGAGGCTTGTTTCAGCAGGTGCATGTTCCCAGACTCCTCGCTTTATGGGCAAGGTTCATGATACGTCCTTACTACACAGTATAAATGCACTCGAGGCCCATGCTTGAGAGAAGGTCAGTCTGTGACCTGTCCTTTATTCCTTAGCACTCAAGTGATGAAGGTGGGTGGAGCTTCCCCTTTTATACCTGAAGGTCCAGGTTAGGAGTGTCTCCCACCTAGTGGTCAGTGGTCTCACGGTGTACAACTTAGGTCAGTTTATACATGGGTTACAATGCTGGTTGAATACATGACATCACCTCCCCCCCCCAAAGTCTTATTGGGATCACAGGTTGAGTCTCTCTGGTGGTTTACGCTCCCTTGTAGAGCGCCTGAGATGGGGCTCCGGTTGTTGGGCGCTGGTCTGAGTGTCTGCTGTTTGCAGTGCCTCAGGCTGTCTGGACTGCCCACATTGACTGGGCTCTCCTCCATTTGGTTCCGGTGTTCGGTCACCTGTGGTGGAGTGAACTCTATATCGTGATCTTCCTCTGCTTCTTCTATGGGGTTGCTGAACCTCCTTTTTGTTTGATCCACGTGTTTGCGGCAGATTTGTCCATTGGTAAGTTTAACTACCAGAATCCTATTTCCCTCTTTGGCAACCACAGTGCCTGCGAGCCATTTGGGCCCTGCAGCGTAGTTGAGGACAAAAACAGGATCATTTACATCAATACATCGCGCCCTCGCATTCCTGTCATGGTAATGATATTGTGACTGACGCCTGCTCTCGACAATTTCTTTCATGGTGGGTTGTATAAGGGATAATCGAGTTTTGAGCGTCCTTTTCATTAGTAGCTCTGCGGGTGGAAACCCTGTGAGCATGATACTCGCTCCACAGAGGAAATTGCATTGACATCGCCCCAATTCCAGTTCATGACAGCAAGCCAACTCCTCCCCAGTAGTGCAGGACCGTCCCCTGGGACAATCCAGAGTGGCAACCTGTTCTCCGAATCTTTGTGGGTCACGACTACCGTGGCGCTGCCGAGCACCGGAATGATCTGCTTTGTCCGTAGCTGTGCGTCAATCGGCGATAATTTTGACCTCCTGGCCTTGGATGCCCACAACTATTTGAACTATTTGATACCCATCAGGGACTGGCTGGCACCCGTGTCTAACTCCATTGATACTGGGATGCTATTGAGGAGCACTTTCATCATTATCGGTGGCGTCCTGGTGTATGAACTGTATACGTGCTCCACATGAACTCGCTGAACTTCAGCTTCCAGCGATTTCCCCCAGTGTCCATTTCTTCAATTTCTGCAGGTATTTTGCTCATCTCTGCAAACTCCGGCTGAATGTATGCCTCCACGCCTCCAGCATGAGTTGCGGTTTGAAACAAAAGGTCCCTTGCCAGTCGATCGTCCCTGACTGCCCCTGTTATTGTCCTTGAGTGCACCATTAACAGGTGTTGATGGCCCCATTACTGGCCGCATTGTCCCTTGCAATGGCGTGAATCGCTGTTCAGCTTGCCATTGTCTCTGTCGAACTCCCCCTCTGGGTTCGACTACATGTTGGGGCATGCCTGACTGCCCTTGTCTGCCTGGAGAACTGTGTGCTGCTTTAACAATGTTGAATCTCTGTCCCAACCATTCCTTAACACAGTACCTCTCGTCTGTTCTGCTAGTGGCCATGCTCACGTGGTTTAAATCCCATCCTCGTCGCCATTTATACGTCCTTACTATACAGTATAAATGCACACGAGGCCCATGCTTGAGAGAAGGTCAGTCTGTGACCTGTCCTTTATTCCTTAGCACTCAAGTGATGAAGGTGGGTGGAGCTTCCCCTTTTATACCTGAAGGTCCAGGTTAGGAGTGTCTCCCACCTAGTGGTCAGTGTTTTCACGGTGTACAACTTAGGTCAGTTTATACATGGGTTACAATGCTGGTTGAATACATGACATCACCTCCCCCCCCAAAGTCTTATTGGGATCACAGGTTGAGTCGCTCTGGTGGTTTACGCTCCCTTGTAGAGCGCCTGAGTTGGGGCTCCGGTTGTTGGGCGCTGGCTTGATTGTCTGCTGTTTGCAGTGCCTCAGGCCTGTCCGGACTGCCCACAGTGACTGGGCTCTCCTCCCTTTGGTTCCGTTGTTCGGTCACCTATGGTGGAGTGAACTCTATATCGTGTTCTTCCTCTGCTTCTTCTATGGGGTTGCTGAACCTTCTTTTAGTTTGATCCACATGTTTGCGGCAGATTTGTCCATTGGTAAGTTTAACTACCAGAATCCTATTTCCCTCTTTGGCAACCACAGTGCCTGCGAGCCATTTGGGCCCTGCAGCGTAGTTGAGGACAAAAACAGGATCATTTACATCAATACATCGTGCCCTCGCATTCCTGTCATGGTAGTGATATTGTGACTGGCGCCTGCTCTCAACAATTTCTTTCATGGTGGGGTGTATAAGGGATAATCGTGTTTTGAGCGTCCTTTTCATTAGTAGCTCTGCGGGTGGAACCCCTGTGAGCGAGTGTCGTCGGGATCTATAGGCCAACAGGAGGCGTGATAAGCGGGTTTGTAGGGAACCCCCTTGGAATCTGAGCATCCCCTGTTTGATTATCTGCACTGCTCATTCTGCCTAGCCGTTTGAGGCCGGCTTGAACGGTGCTGTTCTAACATGGTTAATTCCATTGCCTGCCATGAAGTCCTGGAATTCAGTGCTTGTGAAGCATGGGCCATTGTCGCTGACCAAGATGTCCGGTAGACCGTTGGCGGCGAACATTGCCCGTAGACTTTCTACCGTGGCAGAGGATGTGCTTGAATTTAAAATGTGACACTCGATCCATTTGGAGTAGGCGTCTACTACAACCAAAAACATTTTCCCCATGAAAGGACCTGCGTAGTCCACATGGATGCGTGACCAAGGCTTGGCGGGCCATGGCCAGGGGCTAAGGGGGGCTTCCCTGGGCACACGTGTTGCACCTGCGAACACAAAGTTCCAGATCTGCGTCTATCCCTGGCCACCAAACGTGTGACCTGGCAATTGCCTTCATCGTGACAATGCCCGGGTGCCCATTGTGGAGTTCTCTGATGAACACCTCTCTGCCCATCTGGGGCATGACTACGCGGTTTCTCCACAGTAGGCAATCGGCCTGAATCGAGAGTTCATCCTTGCGCCTGTGAAATGGTTTAAATTTCTCAGGGCATGCCCTGTACGTGGCTGCCCAGTCCCCATTCAGGACACATTTCTTGATTAGAGACAATAGCGGGTCTCTATTTGTCCAGACTTTAATCTGTCACGGGTGAGCCTTTGCTTCCGAAAGCTTCAACAGCCATGACCATTTCAGCACAATGCTTGGTAGCCCCCTCAGTGGTGGCTAGTGGGAGCCTGCTGAGTGCATCGGCGTAGTTTTCGGTGCCCGGTCTGTGCCGAATTGTGTAGTCATAAGCAGCTAACGTGAGTGTCCACCTCTGTATGCGGGCCGATGCGTTTGCATTTATGGCCTTGTTGTCGGCCAAAAGGGACGTTAGGGGTTTGTGATCTGTCTCCAGCTCAAATTTCCTGCCAAACAGGTACTGGTGCATTTTCTTTACCGCATATACACATGCGAGCGCCTCCTTTTCTACCATCCCGTAGCCCCTTTCTGCCTGGGACAGACTCCTGGAGGCATAAGCTACCGGCTGTAACTGACCCTTGGCATTGACATGATGCAACACACACCTTACCCCATAGGACGACGCATCGCACGTTAAAACTAGTTTCTTACATGGGTCATATAGCGTTAACAGTTTGTTGGAACATAACAAATTGCGTGCTCTATTAAAAGCCCTTTCCTGGCTGTCCCCTCAGACCCATTCGCGACCTTTGCGTAGGAGCACATGTAGTGGCTCTAGCAGCGTGCTCAATTTGGGAAGAAAGTTACCAAAATAGTTCAGGAGCCCCAGGAACGAACGCAGCTCCGTCGTGTTACGGGGTCTGGGTGCTCTCTGGATCGCTTCCGTCTTGGACACAGTAGGGCTGATCCCGTCTGCTGCTACCCTCATCCCCAGGAATTCTACCTCAGGAGCTAGGAAGACGCACTTCGCCTTTTTCAGTCGCAGACCTACCCGGTCCAGTCTGCGTAGCACCTCCTCCAGGTTGTGGAGGTGTTCTTCAGTATCGTAACCCGTAATGAGGATGTCGTCCTGAATAAACCACCGTCCCTGGAATTGACTTGAGGAGGCTTTCCATATTTCGTTGGAAGATCGCGGCGGCCGAGCGAATCCCGAACGAACATCTGTTGTACTCAAACAACCCCTTGTGTGTCGTGATGGTGGTCAGCTTCTTCGACTCACCTCGCCAGCTCCTGGGTCATGTAAGCTGAGGTCAGGTCCAATTTTGAAAAAGGTTTGCCACCGGATAGCGTTGCAAAGAGGTCCTCCGCTCTCGGTAGCGGGTACTGGTCTTGGAGTGACACCCGATTGATGGTGGCCTTGTAATCGCCACATATCCTGACCGACCCATCCGCCTTGAGCACTGGCACAATCGGGCTCGCCCAGTCACTGAATTCGACTGGCGAGATGATGCCTTCCCTCAACAGGCGGTCCAATTCGCCTTCTATCTTTTCCCGCATCATGTACGGCACCGCTCTGGCCTTGTGGTGTACTGGTCTGGCGTCCGGGTTTATGTGAATCACTACCTTGGCCCCCATGAAAGTGCCAATGCCGGGTTGAAATAATGAGTCAAATTTTTCCAGGACATGTGAGCATGATACTCGCTCCACAGAGGAAATTGCATTGACATCGCCCCATTTCCAGTTCATGACAGCAAGCCAACTCCTCCCCAGTAGTGCGGGACCATCCCCTGGGACAATCCAGAGTGGCAACCTGTTCTCCGAATCTTTGTGGGTCACGACTACCGTGGCGCTGCCTAGCACCGGAATGATCTGCTTTGTGTAAGTCCGTATCTGTGCGTCAATCGGCGATAATTTTGGCCTCCTGGCCTTGGATGCCCACAACTTTTCGAACTGTTTGATACCCATCAGGGACTGGCTGGCATCCGTGTCTCACTCCATTGATACTGGGATGCCATTGAGGAGCACTTTCATCATTATCGGTGGCGTCCTGGTGTATGAACTGTATACGTGCTCCACATGAACTCGCTGAACTTCCGCTTCCAGCGATTTCCCTCAGTGTCCATTTCTGCAGGTATTTTGCTCATCTCTGCAAACTCCGGCTGAGTGTGTGCCTCCACGCCTCCAGCATGAGTTGCGGTTTGAAACAAAAGGTCCCTTGCCAGTCGATCGTCCCTGACTGCCCCTGTTATTGTCCTTGAGTGCACCATTAACAGGTGTTGATGGCCCCATTACTGGTCGCATTGTCCCTTGCAATGGCGTGAATCGCTGTTCAGCTTGCCATTGTCTCTGTCGAACTCCCCCTCTGGGTTCGACTACATATTGGGGCATGCCTGACTGCCCTTGTCTGCCTGGAGAACTGTGTGCTGCTTTAACAATGTTGAATCTCTGTCCCAACCATTCCTTAACACAGTACCTCTCGTCTGTTCTGCTAGTGGCCATGCTCGCGTGGTTTAAATCCCAGTTTCTTGTTGCCATTGATACGTCCTTACTACACAGTATAAATGCACACGAGGCCCATGCTTGAGAGAAGGTCAGTCTGTGACCTGTCCTTTATTTCTTAGCACTCAAGTGATGAAGGTGGGTGGAGCTTCCCCTTTCATACCTGAAGGTCCAGGTTAGGAGTGTCTCCCACCTAGTGGTCATTGTTCTCACGGTGTACAACTTAGGTCAGTTTATACATGGGTTACAATGCTGGTTGAATACATGACAGTTCATCATCATCATAGGCAGTCCCTCAAAATCGAGGAAGACTTGCTTCCACACTAAAAGTGAGTTCTCAAGTGACTGTACAGTCCAATACGGGAATTACAGTCTCTGTCACAGGACAGACAGTGGTTGAGGGAAAGGGTGGGTGGGGAGTCTGGTTTGCCTCACGCTCCTTCCGCTGCCTGCGCTTGGTTTCTGCACGCTCTCGGCGACCAGACTCGAGGTGCTCAGCGCCCTCCCGGGCGCTCTTCCTCCACTCAGGGCGGTCTTGGGCCAGGAACCCCCAGGTGTCAGGTGGGGATGTTGCACTTTATCAGGGCGGCTTTGAGGGTGCCCTTGAAACGTTTCCTCTGCCCACCTGGGGCTCGCTTGCCGTGTAGGAGTTCCGAGTAGAGCGGTTGCTTTGGGAGTCCCGTGTCGGTATGCGGACGACGTGGCCCGCCCAATGGAGCTGGCCGAGTGTGGTCAGTGCTGGGGCAAGGTGCACACTGTGGGCGGAGCCTTGCTCAAAGATCTGCCCAACTCTCTGTGGGGCCCCCAATGAGCAGCTGTGAATATTTTAAGGAGGCCGAGCCTGCTGGTGTCGCAAAATTGTGTCAGTGAAATTGGGTTGTCCTAGCTTGCGAGCACTACCCATTGCCTGTGAGGAGCTTGTGGAGCCATGAGGCCTGAGAACACTGATTCATCTTCATGGCTTATGCCTGCTGCTCTTCTTTGAAATAGTGCCACGGGTTTGAAAGTGATTTGAAAAAATGATACTTGCACAAATACGTGGTTGCCAGGGCTCCGTGGTGTTTGCTAAAGTGTCCCACCAGGGCAAGCAGTAGGGCCCCTTCTAACTCGCTCCGGGGTTAGTTCAGAAACTGGGATAGGGAGGTGAGAGCGTGTTGCCATTTTTGTTCCAAATATACTGGCAACCGAGCCTGCAACCACAATAAGATTCAGCTTCTGTGAAGTGAAGGAAAGCCCTGAAGGGAATCCCCACTGAGCGACTCACAGTTCCACACAAAGATTTAAAGGAACGACAGGTGAATCACGGTCAAAGAGTCAGAAAGCCAATTGGGTAAAAACCGAAATGCAGTGATCATTTCTGGGGAAAAGCAGGGAAAAAAACTAACCTGTCAATTGCCTGACTTCCTCCCAACCCCCACCCACCAAGATAATCATTTGCAATAAATATAAAATGATGCGAAAATAAAGTTTGAGAATAAGACCTGCAACTGGGCAGGGGCAGTGGCGGCAGGAATTTCATCGAGAGAAAGGGAGGAACCACAAGTGCAACGGGAAAAGATGTCTTATTCAGAGAGGGGCTGTAGAACTGGCAAATGGTGAAGGTGAGAGTTCACTGTGCACTTAATATATGGTGTCAGCTGTGGCTCAGTGGGCAGCACTCTCGCCTCTGAATCAGTAGGTTTGTGGGTTCAAGACCCACTCCATAGGCTTGAACAGTGCAGTGTGAGCTGGTGCAGGAGGGCGACTGGATTGGACGTCACCATAACCCAGGTCGCTGATTGGAGCGTGGGCACATACAGCAGGGGCAGTGAGGTCGGGGCGCAGTCGTGGTGAGAGACTGCAGAGCGATGTGATCGGGGCCCAGGAGAGGCGTGAGTTCGGGGCCCAGAAGAGACGAGGGCCCATGGGCAGCACGGACCAGCCCACACAGCGATATGTGTGCGCGCACTAGGACCATGCAGCAGAGCTGGTCTCCAGTCGTCTTGGTTAATCTTTGCCACTGGACCAAGACCTAGCTCTGTCAAGCCCGTGTGGTGGCTGGTGTGCAACGGCCACCCCGCGTTAAAGAAATCCACGCACAGGCATCTTCCATTCTTCAAGATGTAGTTCAGAATCTGGAATATTAGGTCCTTCATTGAAACACCTGTGAACTTATTGAACTCATTCCTTTTTGGTGTGGAAGCAAGTCATCCTCGATTCGAGGGACCATCTAAGGAGAAGAAGAGTGCTGAGGGAGTGCCGCACTGTGGGAGGTGTTGTCTTTCGGATGAGACGTTAAATCGAGGCCCTGTCTGCTCTCTCAGGTGGATGTAAAAGATCCCGCGGCACATCAGTCATTGAAGGTTAGCATGCAGGTACAGCAGGCAGTTAAGAAAGCAAATGGCATGTTGGCCTTCATAGCGAGGGGATTTGAATACAGGGGCAGGGAGGTGTTGCTACAGTTGTACAGGGCCTTGGTGAGGCCACACCTGGAGTATTGTGTACAGTTTTGGTCTCCTAACTTGAGGAAGGACATTCTTGCTATTGAGGGAGTGCAGTGAAGATTCACCAAACTGATTCCCGGGATGGCGGGACTGACCTATCAAGAAAGACTGGATCAACTGGGCTTGTATTCACTGGAGTTCAGAAGAATGAGAGGGGACCTCATAGAAACGTTTAAAATTCTGACGGGTTTAGACAGGTTAGATGCAGGAAGAATGTTCCCAATGTTGGGGAAGTCCAGAACCAGGGGTCACAGTCTGAGGATAAGGGGTAAGCCATTTAGGACCGAGATGAGGATAAACTTCTTCACCCAGAGAGTGGTGAACCTGTGGAATTCTCTACCAGAAAGTAGTTGAGGCCAATTCACTAAATATATTCAAAAGGGAGTTAGATGAAGTCCTTACTACTCGGGGGATTAAGGGTTATGGCGAGAAAGCAGGAAGGGGGTACTGAAGTTTCATGTTCAGCCATGAACTCATTAAATGGCGGTGCAGGCTAGAAGGGCTGAATGGCCTGCTCCAGCACCTATTTTCTATGTTTCTATGTTTCTATTTCAAAGAAGAGCAGGGAAGTTATACCCAGTGTCCTGTCACTAAAACAGATTATCTGGTCATTATCACATTGCTTTTTGTGGGAGCTTGCTGTGCACAGATTGGTTGGTGCGTTTCTCACATTACAACAGTGACTACACTCTAAAAGCACTTCATTCGCTGCAAAGGGCTTTGGGGAATCCTGGTTTAGCAGATGGAGCATCGGTTTAATGTCTCATCCGAAAAACATCACCACCAACAGTGCAGCACTCCCTCGTATTGCACTGGAGTGTCAGCTATAGGTGCAAGCTGACTGGCCTAGCATCCCTCTCTTGGTCCTCCCTTTGCTCTCCCTAAAAGGTCAGAAAGGGGGATTCCCACTGGGAAACCCGCTGGTGGCATTATTTGTGATGGGGTAGAAAAATTATGAAACCATTGCCATGGAAACTGGCAGCAGAGAGAAAAAAACCCTAAAATACTGAAGAGGAACATGGCAGAACAGGCTGTAAAATGACTGAACGAATCTCTTCAACTTTTTTGCTTTGAAGCTCAGTGTTGAATAACCATGCCCATGAACAACAACAACCTGCATTTATACAGCGCCTTCAATGTAGTAAAACGCGCCAAAGCGCTTCACAGGGGCGTTATCGGACACAATTTGACACTGAGCCACATAAGGAGATATTAGGGCAAATGACCAAAGGCTTGGTCAAAGACGTAGGTTTTAAGGAGCATCTTAAAGGAGCAAAGAAAGGTAGAGAGGTGGAGAGGTTTAGCCAGGGAGTTCCAGAGCTTAGGGCCCAGACAAATGAAGGCACAGCCACAATCTTGTTGTGCGAGGCCTCTTGGGGAAGAGTGACCATAATATAGTACAATTCTTTATTAAGATGGAGAGTGACACAGTTAATTCAGAGACTGGGGTCCTGAACTTAAGGAAAGGTAACTTCGATGGAATGAGACGTGAATTGGCTAGAATAGACTGGCGAGTGATACTTAAAGGGTTGACGGTGGATAGGCAATGGCAAACATTTAAAGATCACATGGATGAACTTCAACAATTGTACATCCCTGACTGGAGTAAAAATAAAATGGGGAAGGTGTCTCAACCGTGGCTAACAAGGGAAATTAAGGATAGTGTTAAATCCAAGGAAGAGGCATATAAATTGGTCAGAAAAAGCAGCAAACTTGAGGACTGGGAGAATTTTGTAATACAGCAGAAGAGCACAAAGGGTTTAATTAGGGGGCGAAATGTATGAGAGGAAGCTTGCCGGAAACATAAAAACTGACTGCAAAAGCTTCTACAGATGTGTGAAGAGAAAAAGATTAGTGAAAACAAACGTAGGTCCCTTGCAGTCAGAATCAGGTGAATTTATAATGGGGAACAAAGAACTGGCGGACCAGTTAAACAAATACTTTGGTTCTGCCTTCACGAAGGAAGACACAAATAACCTTCCGGAAATATTAGGTATCGAGGGTCTAGTGAGAAGAAGGAACTGAAGGAAATCCTTATTAGGCGGGAAATGGTGTTAGGGAAATTGATGGGATTAAATGCTGATAAAGCCTGATAGTCTGCATCCCAGAGTACTTAAGGAAATAGCCCTAGAAATAGTGGATGCATTGGTGATCATTTTCCAACAGTCTATCGACTCTGGATCAGTTCCTATGGACTGGAGGGTAGCTAATGTAACACCACTTTTTAAGAAAGGAGGGAGAGAGAAAACGGGTAATTATAGACCGATTAGCCTGACATCGGTAGTGGGGAAAATGTTGGCATCAATTATTAAAGATGAAATAGCAGCACATTTGGAAAGAGTGATGGGATCGGTCCAAGTCAGCATGGATTTATGAAAGGGAAATCCTGCTTGACAAATCTAGAATTTTTTGAGACTTGTAGAGTGGACAAGGGAGAACCAGTGGATGTGATGTATTTGGACTTTCAAAAGGCTTTTGACAAGGTCCCACACAAGAGATTGGTGTGCAAAATTAAAGCACATGATATTGGGGGTAATGTACTGACATGGATAAAGAATTGGTTGGCAGACAGGAAGCAGAGAGTTGGGATAAACGGGTCCTTTTCAGAATGGCAGGCAGTGACTAGTGGGGTGCTGCAGGGCTCAGTGATGGGACCCCAGCTATTTACAATATCCATTAATGATTTGGATGATGGAATTGAGTGTAATATCTCCAAGTTTACAGATGACACTAAGCTGGGTGGCGGTGTGAGCAGTGAGGAGGACGCTAAAAAGCTGCAGGGTGATTTGGACAGGTTAGGTGAGTGGGCAAATGCCTGGCAGATGCAGTATAATGTGGATAAATATGAGGTTATCCACTCTGGGGGCAAATACACGAAGGTAAAATATTATTTGAATGGCGGCAGATTAGGAAAAGGGGAGGTGCAACGAGACCTGGGTGTCATGGTACATCAGTCATTGAAAGTTGGCATGCAGGTACAGCAGGCGGTGAAGAAGGCAAATGGTATGTTGGTCTTCATAGCGAGAGGATTTGAGTATAGGAGCAGGGAGGTCTTACTGCAGTTGTACAGGGCCTCACCTGGAAAATTGTGTTCAGTTTTAGTCTCCTAATCTGAGGAAGGATGTTCTTGCTATTGAGGGAGTGCAGCAAAGGTTCACCAGACTGATTTCCGGAATGGCAGAAGCGACTGGATCAACTGGGCCTGTATTCACTGGAGTTTAGAAGAATGAGAGGGGATCTCATAGAAACATATAAAATTCTGACAGGACTAGACAGGAATGTTCCCGATGTTGGGGAAGTCCAGAACCATGGGTCACAGTCTAAGGGTAAGGGGTAAGCCATTTAGGACTGAGATGAGGAGAAACTTCTTCACTCAGAGAGTTGTTAACCTGTGGAATTCCCCACTGCAGAGGGTTGTTGATTCCAGTTCGTTAGATATATTCAAAACGGAGTTAGATATGGTCCTTACGGCTAAAGGGATCAAGGGGTATGGAGTGAAAGCAGGAAAGGGGTACTGAGGTGAATGATCAGCCATGATCTTATTGAATGGTGGTGCAGACTCAAAGGGCCGAATTGCCTTCTCCTGCACCTACTTTATATGTTTCTATGTTTCCAATTACATAGGATTACACAGGATATACGGCACAGAAACAGGCCATTCGGCCCAACCAGTCCATGCCGGCGTTTATGCTCCACTCGAGCCGCCTCCCGTCTTTCCTCATCTAAATCTATCAGCATTACCCTCTATTCCCTTCTCCCTCATATGCTTGTCTAGCCTTCCCTTAAATACTTCTATACTCTTCTCTATAACCACTCCCTGTGGCAGCGAGTTCCAGATTTTCACCTCTCTTTGGGTAAAGAAGTTTCTTCTGAATTCACTGTTGGATATTTTTGGTGACTATCTTATACTGATGACCTCGAGTTATGCTGTTCCCCACAAGTGGAAACACTCTCTCTATATCCACTCTATCAAAACCTTTCATCATTTTAAAGATCTCTGTCACCCCTCAGCCGTCTTTTTTCAAGAGAAAAGAGACCCAGCCTGTTCATCCTTTCCTGAAAAGCATACTCTCGCATTTCTGGTATCATCCTTGTCAATCTTCCCTGCACCCTCTCCAGTGCCTCTATATCATTTTTATAATATGACGACCAGAACTGTGTGATATAGGGTGGGTCAATGACTATTGGAAGAGGCACATGATGAGGAATCGGTCTACTACTGACTCTAACACTGACCCCATTCGGGGTCCTGGGGTCAGATAACTCTGGGCAGGTGGCCACACTGCCTCAGTACAACTGGGGCACCCATCCCAGTGGGGGAGGGGAGGGGAGGAATGTTGCATGTACTGGAGCTTACCGACCCAGCTGTAGGACTGGGGCCGGGTTTCAAGTGTCAATTTTCTCCTTCCAAAGCGACGTTCACGACCATTGAGACAGCGTGAAATTCTAGCCTTGAGTTTCTCATCTTCAAAAAAACCACACCAGACCTCTGCCAGACCACTCACTGTCACTTCCTGTTCAGCGAATAGCCCTGTAAACTCACGCACCGCATTCTTTGTTGTGTCAATTTACCAACAGTTCAGGAAATAAAAAACTGATAGTCAGATCTGTTCTTTTGCACAATGTCTGTAATCTTGGCCATTGTCAAGGACTGTTTTGCAAGGTATAATGTGGCTTGCTTAGCCTTTATTTGGTAGGCTTTGGAAGTGGCAGGAACCTTGTGGTTTATTTGAAAGGAGTTTGTTGTGTTGTTTGGGGTGTGAACACAGAAAATGTGCAATTAAAGGAGTCGTCAATGTTACCCTGAGCAAGAGGAAGAAACACCTTCCAAGGTGTCCCTGCACCGTATTACAAACTCACACGAGGCATGTACTGCAGACACAGTCACTACGTGATCTTAACCTTTATTCCCAGGACCAAGGAGTGCTGACCCTGGGTGGGACCTCCCCTTTTATACCTGGAAACCCAGGTGAGGAGTATCTCCCACAAGTTCACCCCCTATGGTCAGGGCGTGCACTTCTAGGGTATAAGTACAGTGTACAGGAAGGTTACAGTTACATGAAGATTACCGTTGCATGATGGTTACATACATGACATCACCTCCCCCCTTACGTCTTTTTGTGTCAGAGGTTAAGTCTGTCGGGTGGTCGACGCTCTCTCGTGGAGCGCCGCAGTTGTGACTCTGGTGGCTGAGCCTCGGCACGCATCTCTGTCACTTGAGGTGATTCCGGCCTGTCCGGGCTGGCCGCAGGGACTGTGCATGCTGTGGATTGTCCTTGTTGCTCGTCCACTGGCAGTGGTGTGGGTGACATCTCATGCTCTTCTTCATATTCCCCCGTGTCTATGCTGAACCTTTTCTTTACTTGGTCCAAGTGTTTGCGGCATATCTGCCCCTTGTTTAGTCTGACCACTATGAACCTATTCCCCCTTCTTTGCCAATTACTGTGCCCTCAAGCCACTTGGGTCCCAAAGCATGGTTAAGAAAAAATACCGGGTCATCCATTTTTATACACCTCCCCCTTGAGTTTCGATCATGGAACTCGGTTTGGGACTGGCGCTTGCCCTCAACAATGTCTGCCAGGGCTGGGTGAATGAGGGACAGCCGCGTTTTAAGCGTGCGTTTCATGAGAAGTTCCGCTGGCGGGACTCCCGTGAGCGAGTGCGGGCGGGACCTGTAGGCCAGCAGTAGGCGCGAAGGGAGGGTCCTTGGATGCGTAGCATGCCCTGTTTTATGACATGGACTGCACGTTCTGCCTGGCCATTGGAAGCCGGCTTGAGCGGCGCTGTCTGGACGTGTTTGATACCATTGCCCGACATAAACTCCTGGAATTCATGGCTGGTGAAACATGGGCCATTGTCGCTGACCAGGATGTCCGCAAAGCCGTGGGTCGCGAAAACCATATGCAGCCTCTCCACGGTGATGGATGTCATGTACGAGTTTAATATAATGCACTCGATCCATTTCGAGTATGCATCGACAATGATCAGGAACATTTTCCCCATGAACGGGCCCACATAGTCTACGTGAATACGTGACCATGGCCTGGTGGGCCACGGCCATGGGCTGAGTGGGGCCACCCTGTGGGCATTGCCCAGCTGGGCACACGTCGTGCATCTGCGAACCCAGTGTTCCAGGTCTGACTCAATCCCCGGCCACCATACATGTAACCGGGCAATGGCCTTCATTAGCACGATGCCTGGGTGCTCGCTGTGGAGTTCCCTGATGAATGTTTCCCTGCCTTTCTGGGGCATGACTACCCGGCTGCCCCATAGCAGGCAGTCGGCTTGGATGTAGAGCTCATCTATCCGTCTCTGAAATGGTCTGACCTCCTCGGGGCACGCCCTGTGTGCGGGTGCCCAATCCCCAGTCAGGACACATTTCTTTATCATGGATAGGAGGGGGTCCCTGTTGGTCCAGAGTTTGATCTGGCGGGCTGTGATAGGGGAGCCTCCGGTGTCAAAAGCCTCAACGGCCATGACCATCTCAGCGCTTTGCTCCGCTGCCCCCTCGGTGGTGGCCAGTGGGAGCCTGCTGAGCGCATCAGCGCAATTTTAGGTGCCTGGCCAGTGCCGTATGATGTAATCATATGCAGACAGCATGAGGGCCCATCGCTGTATGCGAGCTGACGCATTGGCATTGACAGCCTTGCTGTCGGACAACAGGGATGTTAACGGCTTATGGTCCATCTCTAGCTCGAACCGTCTACCGAAAAGGTATTGGTGCATCTTTTTCACACCGTAAACACAAGCGAGTGCTTCTTTTTCGACCATGCCGTATCCACGCGCTCTGCCTGGGAGAGTGACCTGGAGGCATAAGCCGTCGTCATTTCCCTGCTGCAACACACACCCAACCCCGTAGGACGATGAATCGCATGTTAAAACCAGTTTTTTACAGGGGTCATACAAAGTCAACAGTTTGTTAGAACACAGCAGGTTCCTCGCCTTATTGAAAGCCCGTTCTTGACAGTCCCCCCAAAGCCATTCACAACCTTTATGCAGGAGCATGTGTAACGGCTCCAACAATGTGCTTAAGTACGGCAGAAAGTTCCCGAAATAGTTCAAAAAGTCCTAGGAATGACCGTAACTCCGATGTGTTGCCGGGCCTGGATGCCCGGCGGATTGCCTCCGTTTTGGATTCGGTCGGCCGGATCCCGTCTGCGGCAACCCTCCTGCCCAAAAACTCGACCTCTGGGGCCAAAAACACACACTTGGCCTTCTTTAGTCGCAGGCCTACCCGGTCCAGTCGGCGTAGCACCTGCTCCAGGTTGTGGAGGTGTTCCTCGGTGTCTCGACCTGTTATAAGGATGTCGTCTTGGAATACAATTGTTCCATGAATGGATTTGAGCAAGCTTTCTATGTTCCGCTGAAAGATAGCTGCCGTCGAACGAATGCCAAATGGACATCTGTTGTAGATAAATAATCCCTTGTGCGTCGTGATGGTGGTCAGAAGCTTGGATTCTTCAGCCAGTTCCTGAGTCATGTCGGCTGAAGTGAGGTCCAACTTAGTGAACAGCTTGCCACCTGCCAGTGTGGCAAAAAGGTCCTCCGATCTCGGGAGCAGGTATTGGTCTTGCAGCGACACTTGGTTGATGGTGGCTTTGTAGTCGCCACAAATCCTGACTGAGCCATCTCTTTAAGGACAGGGACGATGGTACTTGCCCAGTCGCTGAATTCAACGGCCGAAATTATGCCCTCTCTGAGCAGCCTGTCCAATTCACTTTCGATTTTCTCACGCATCACATATGGCACCGCTCTGGCTTTGTGGTGCACTGGTCTGGCGTCTGGAGTCATGCGTATCACTACTTTAGTGCCCTTGAACGTTCCGACACCGGGTTGAAACAGTGACCCGAATTTTTGTAGGACCTGTGAGCATGAACTTCGCTCCACAGATGAAATGGCATGCACATCCCCCCATTTCCAATTTATCTCGGCTAGCCAACTCCTCCCCAAGAGCGCGGGGCCGTTTCCCGGGACAATCCAGAGTGGCAGCCGGTTCAGTGATCCATTGTGTGGTACCACCAAGTTTGCACTGCCCAGCACTGGGATGGTCTCTTTGGTGTACATCCGTAGCTGCGTGTCAATGCGTTCCAGTTTGGGCCTGCTAGCTCTGTGTGGCCATAGTCTCTCAAATTGTTGGGTGCTCATAAGTGACTGGCTAGCTCCCGTATCCAGCTCCATGCGCACAGGGATGCCATTCAATAAAACTTTCATCATCATGGGTGGGGTTTTAGTGTATGAGCTGTGGACGTCAGCCACGTGAATCCGCTGAACTTCAGCATCATGGCTTTTCCCCAGGCATCATCCTGCATTGCAGACCCCTCGTCTGGTTCCTCTGTCTTGCAGATTAGCCTCGCCCAAGCCTTTTTGCACATCCTGGCCAAGTGTCCACTGATGTTAAAAATCCTATAGGTATATTGCTGGAACCTGCAGTTTTTCGCAATATGTCTACCCCTGCATCTCCAGCATGAGCTGAGATTGTTGTTAACAAAGAGACTGTTACCAGGAATTCCTCTCTGATTGCCCATTTGGTTGTTTCTAAGCACTCTGATGGTGGGTGTTAATGGTCCCATCGCGGGATGCATTGTTCCTCGTGATGGCGTGAATTGCCGATCCCCTTTCCATTGTCCCTGTTGCGGGCCCACCCTAGAATCTGTTGCTGCCTGGGCGGTTTCGAAATACCCTTGCCTGCCTGCGGGGTCCCTACCTGTGTTCACAATGTTAACTCCCTGGTCCATCACCACGTTGGGACCAGGGCTGCGCGCGTAAATTAGCTTGGTCTCCTCTTCCCCTGCCATGAAGGTCTGAGCTATCAACGCCGCCCCTTCTAAAGTCAAGTCCTTGGCCTCTATGAGCTTCCTGAAAATCCCGGCATGATTAATGCCCTCAATGAAAAAGTCCCTTAACATCTCCCCCCTGCAGGCGTCTGTGAACTTACAGAGACTGGCCAAGCGCCGCAGGTCTGTAATGAAGTCCGAGATGTATTGTCCCTCCCGACGCCAGTGTGTGTAGAACCGATGCCGGGCCATATGTATGCTACTCGCCAGCTTGGGATGCTCACTGATCAGCTGGCTGAGCTCTTCAAAGGACTTATCCGCTGGCTTTTGGGGTGCGAGCAGGTCTTTCATCAGCGCATACGTCTGTGGTCCGCAGCTGGTCAGTAGATGCGCCCTCCGCTTGTCAGCTGCTGTCGCTCCCAGCCAGTCCTTCGTGACAAAGCTCTGCTGGAGTCTTTCCACGAAGTCGTCCCAGTCCTCACCCACACAGTAACATTCCTCTGTGCTACCGGTGGCCATCCTCGTGGTTCGGTGATTCCCGTTTCTCGTCGCCAAATATGGTGTCCCTGCACCGTATTATAAACTCACACGAGGCATGTACTGCAGACACAGTCACTACGTGACCTTAACCTTTATTACCAGGACCAAGGAGTGCTGACCCTGGGTGGGACCTCCCCTTTTATACCTGGAAACCCAGGTGAGGAGTGTCTCCCACAAGTTCACCCCCTGTGGTCAGGGTGTGTATTTCTAGGGTATAAGTACAGTGTACAGGAGTTGCATGAAGGTTACAGTTACATGAAAATTACTGTTGTATGATGGTTACATACATGTCAAAGGGGATGATGGAATTGCCCTGACCAGAGTTTGTGTGAGAGTCTTTTGGACCGGCTGATTTGCGTTGATGTGTCATGTGTAAAGAAAAGAAAGACTTGCATTTATATAGTGCCTTTCTCCACCTCAGGACCTCCCAAAGCGCTTTACAGCCAATGAAGCGATTTTTTTAAAGTATAGTCACCTCCGACAGTGCAGTGCTCCCTCAGTACTGCACTGTCGAATCAGATAGGCTTCTGGGCATTAGCCTTCTAAGTCAAATAATAATTAACAAGGAGAATGGAATGCTGGTCTTTATGTCAAGCTGTGGCTGAGTGGGCAGCACACTAATCTCAGAGTCATGAAGGATATGGTTTCATATTCCAGTCCAGGGACATGAGCGCATAAATCTAGGCTGACGCTCCCAGTGCAGTGCTGATGGAGTGCTGCACTGTCGGAGGTGCCGTCTTTCGGATGAGACGTTAAACTGAGGCCCCGTCTGCTCTCTTAGGTAAATGCAAAAGATCCCATGGTGCTATATTTTGAAGAAGAGCAGGGGAGTTATCCCCGGTGTGCTGGGGCCAATATTTATCCCTCAATCAACATAACAAAAACAGTTTATCTGGACATTACCACATTGCTGTTTGTGGGAGCTGGCTCTGCACAAATTGGCTGCTGCGTTTCCCACATTACAACAGTGACTACACTTCAAAAGTACTTCATTGGCTGTAAAGTGCTTTGAGAAGACTGGTGGTCGTGAAAGGTACTATATAAATGAAAGTCTTTCTTTCCTTCATGAGGGCTGGAATACAAAGAGATGGGAATTACATAACAGCTGTACAGAGCTCTGGTGAGACCGCATTTGGAGTACTACATTCAGTTCTGGCTCCACACCTCAGGAAAGATAATATTGGCCTCAGAGAGGGTGGAGGTTGACCAGAATGATACTAGAGCTAAATTATGAGGAGAGGTTGCACTGACGAAGATTGTACTCACTTGAATGAGGAACACCGATGGGTGATTTAATTGAGGTGGATAAGATGACTAAAGGAGGGTAGATAGAGAGAAACTATTTCCTCTGGTGGCGGGAGCCCAGAACAAGGGAGCACAACCTTAAAATTAGAGTCCGGCCGCTCAGGGATGATGTCAGGAAGCACTTTTCACACAAAGGGCAGTGGGAATCTGGAACTCTCTCCCCAAAAAGCTGTTGCGGCTGGAGGGGGGGGGGGGCGGTCAATTGAAAATGTCAAAACTGAGATTGGTAGTTTTTTGTTGGGCGAGGCTATTAAGGGTTACTTCACCAAGGTGGGTAGCTGGAAGTTAAGGTACAGAGCAGCCACGATCTAATTGAGTGGCGGAACAGGCTCGAGGGGTTGAATGGCCTCCTCGTGTTCCTATGTCCCTATTTTTTGTTTGCAGTGTGATACTGTTGTAGGAGGTAGGCATCTTTAGAACATACCAGAATACTAGGCATTAGGCACCTGCTAGATATATCTAAACGCATATAAGTTTAAAGTGGACACACACATAAAATGGCTGCCCAGGCATGATGGGAAATCAGGTAGTTAAGCTGTGAACTGTTGAACGTTCAATGACCAAGCAATAACCCTGTGAGGCCCACTGTAGGAATGCCTGGGATGCGGGAAGACAGAGATAAGAAGGAAACCATCTCCTGTGAACAAGGTCATAAACCAATTAATTCCCCAGGAAGAAAGATAAGAGGGAAACCATCTCCTGTAAACAAGGTTATAAACCAATTATTTCTTCCAGATGAAAGAACTAGGGAGAGAACCTATAAAGTCATCGATCAGCCCAAGCTGACAATAACCGAACATATGGTTCCCGGGATAATAGGGGAATTCTATTGGGTTAAAAGAACCTATATGTAATCTATAATCGTTGTGATTGGCTTGTGTCCAGCCGTGATGGGCTGTGTAGCTGTAGTAAACTGTTTTGTAACTGTTGTGAAACATATAAAGGTGCATGTAACCCTTTGTTCTGTGGAGAGAAACCTGGATACGGTCCTGAGTTTTTCCTCCCCGCTGAGCGTAATAAAAGCTGCATCAGCATTGGAACCGACTCTGAGTGTTGAGTGATTCTTCTAAGAAAACACTAACGCTAACAATGGCGTAGTCGACGGGATTTCCCGGAGTCGCTGGACGCCCTTGGAAAAAACCCGGGTGAGTAAAAAAAAACAATTTTTAAGTATAAAGGGTGCGGAAGGTGGAAGCTGGTTGATCGACATGAGGAGACGGTCTAATATCTCAAACGCCTAGCCTGAGCCTGAATTAAGAGGACTTTTGTCCCACGTGACGGCCAGGAACCAAGTAGGCGTAGGGAACACATTTAGACCGTGGGATCGTGATACCGAGAGACATCTTCCGGACCCAGTAGTGTAATTTGAAATACCCCGGGGTAGAACCAAGCGGTGTACAGCGGCTAACGGAATCCAAACCTGTGAACAGGGTCAGACCAACGGGCTGAGCGGTGGTAGGTAGTCGTTAAGGATACGTAGAGCACTGCGGGAATTGCTTAAACGCGTTTTTAAGAATTGTATAAGTTTGTGTAACAGCAGAACTTGTGACCTGACAGTAGCCAAGAGACAGTTTACTACAAGTCGCGCTAGAAAGAAAGCGGACCTCTGAGAGTAGATTCCTAACGGTACTAGTCCTACCCAGGAATGGCCATGAAAACAAGTAAACTCGAGTGGGGACCAGAAGGGTCGCTTACCCGCCACCTGGCGGAAAAACAAAAGAAGCTAATTGAAAAAATGATTAAAGCAGGGTGGAATCCTCAGGAACTAGTTATGTGAGGAATTATTTAGATAAAACTACGAATTCCCTGAAAGGTCATGGATCCAAAAATAGAGCCGGCCAAAACAAGAAGAGAGACTGTTGTAAATGTCTGATCGTTGAGTGAGAAGTGTCTGTGTGATTTTTGACTGCAGAATGAATTTTTTTATGTTTTCATGTTCCGAAAGCCTGGTTGGAAGAGGAATGCAAGTGTCTGTTTATTTTAGAAACAGAGTGAAAGTCTTTTTTTAACCCTTTGTAATGTTGTCCTGTATGTGGGAAGTTTTAAGACATTTAAGTTAGAAACGCAGGTGTGGATTTATTCGGATGATAAGTTACGGAGCTAGGAAAATAAACAAATAAAGAATAGGTTTGTTGAGCAAAATATTTATTTGACATGCTCACTTACTTGCCGAAAGAAAACATGCAATGATTGATTGGGTTGAAAGACGTAAATTTAGTCTCGGAATGAGATAAAGAATGCTTTAAAAAAAAAGAGCTTCTAAAAAAAAAAGTTTTAAATAAAGATTGAAATTACAAAGTTTGAATTGGGATTTTGAGATATTCAGAGAAGGCACAGGAAATACTGAGGTGGATTTAAAAAAAAAGAAAAAGATTAAATTAAATCTGATCAGGTCAAACTCCTGGGCAAGTGGCGAGCTATCTGCGAAGGTGTAAAAGGAACTTTTGGAAAATGTTAAAAAACAGCAAGCTTTAGTAACGACTTTGAAACTGGAGCATTTTGAGATAACGAAAGGCAGCACTCAAACTCTCAAAGCTGGACTCCATTCCAGTTATGGAGAAAAAGAAAAAGATAAAGACGCCACTTTGAAAGTAAACAAATGATTTTAAATTAACAACTTTATGGAGTTACGAACCCTCCGTGTAAAATACAAAACCTAATTTGAAGAAAGGAAAAAAAAAATGTAACGGACTAAATGGAAAAAGACATAACTTACTAAATACTAGTTGATGTTTGCTGTGAAAAAGATATTGGTTTAATTAGAAGAAAAAAAAAAATTGGATTAAGTAAAAAACACTCTACATGGATTCGAATTTTCAATTATGAAAAAGTTTCAATGCAGTTTGAAAAGATTTCCAAAATGGACAGTGTTTATCAAAAATGTCCCGAACAGTCTAAACAAGCAGGAGGGTTTTGAAGATAACGAGGAGAAAGAGAGAAATAAAAAAAAAACAGAATTGAATTTCAGTAAACAAAATTGCTATTGTATGTGTGGTCTTGTTTTAAAACAATTAAAAAAAAAATTATTTGGCAAGTACTTGAATTAGAAGTTAAGAAAACATTGGAGTTTACTCTAATGATTTATGCTGTTTTTAACGGATTCCTAATTTTGAAGCCAGTTTTGAAGGCACAAAGACTTTTTTTTCAGATGATTACGTGAAGTCACGTAATGACATCAGGTCTTCTTACAAACCTGGAAAGGAGTTAACCCTTTCCATTGACAGCCGTTTTATACTGAACATTATTAATTTGGATTTCTTAATAGGAAAAAAAAGACTCACCTAACAGAGGAAACAAAAATAAAAACAGAACTAGCTTATATAATAATACTTGCCTGATACAATAAAGAAATAGATATTCAATAAAACAAATTGAAGAGTTAAAAGCTAAGATAAACAGGCTGGAAGAGATAACGGGACTAGACGGATAGTGCAGTGCGCAGCCATAGCACCATCACCTCTGGCAATAGAGCCAATGTACCCCACGGTGGGTAGGTGTAGTCCACAAACCCAACCTAACGGTAAAGCAGACAGCGATGTTTGGAGGAATAGCTTTGGCCTTGGTCATAGGAGTTTGGGTAATATTTAAGTGGGTAAAGACACGGGCGCACGCCCTACAGATTCAGCTCGAAATGGTTCGATTATAACCTTGTGCTTCTGATTTTGCAAGGTGACAGGGACACTCGTAGAGCAAAAAACTTAACCCCTGGTGACGACCAGGCCGTCTGTTTAAAATTACAGATAATACTTACCGGAATGGGAATACGAAAGGCGCTACTCGTAATATGGATAGCCCTGCGACATGCACGTACCCTGGGCAACATCGACGGACAGCAGAGCACGCTGGAAATAAACAACTACCTGAACTATGGAGTCTTGTTTAATTTAACGGACGGAATGTGCATCCCAGCAGCCAAGGACTGGAGCAAGGACAGGACTTATTTTAATGCATGGTTACAAGTGAATCCTAATAAGAATCCTAATAAGAATAAGAGTATGTGTACAGTGCTCCACGGGTATAAGGAGCAGATGCATTAAACGGAGGGATGTCAAAGGGCCTGATGAATGTACTTTCGGCATAATTTGCGCGCCTCCGGGACAATCCCAGCAATCAGTCATCCGCAAGAAGGGAATGGGGCTGTGTGGGTATACGAGGAGGCGGGGACGGCTGCAATATCATTGTATGTATGTTTCTCACCCCCTCCGACACCGCGCCCCATAAGAATCACTACATTGCCCGAGGAACTGCCTTGCCCCATAACTACGAAGGGACCAGAGAATGGGATTGTAATGTACAGCGAGGGGGAACTGTTGTATGATAATGTTAGACATGAAATTGTGCCTGTTCTGATCAATATTTCAGGCATCCAGATGCCGGAATACTGTACAGAACAGTCAAGGAAGATGTACAATGTATTAAGTAAAGTTGTAATGCAGCAGGCTGCCGATGCAATGGGTGCCAGTAGGTTCCGGGGACAGGGGTTAGCCCCCAGGATGAAGAGGGAAATAGTTAATGATGTTGCTACCGTTTTCAATACAGGGACCTCCGTAGTGAACTCGATAGACATACAAGGATTAAATGAGAGGGTGGAACAGCTTAGAGGGGTGATGAAAGGGTTATTGGAGAGGGTGGAGCAAAACCAGGAAGACCAAGCCAACCTAGGAAAGGAGGGTGCCAAAAATCCAGCTGGATGGCATCTCAGTCCTGGAAGCTCACGCCAGAACCTTCAATCACCTCATTGAGAACAGGAAGATTTAGCTCAGTTGGCTAACCAAAGGGGGACACTGGATAATTGTACTCTGAAGGGACTGACCAGAGTATACCCAGCAATTCCAGATTGCCAGATGGGTAGGACTACCGGGATAGGGATAGTCCTGATGATCCCTATAGCCACGCCGGACTCAGGGCCGTTCCCCCTATACCAACGAGAGAATATCGGAATAATCCGGGAAAATGTTTCCATACGCTACTACCTGACCACCACCTCTGCCGTTCGTCGAAACAACATACTTACCAAGCAAAAGGGGGAAATCACAGTATGCCCTCACCCGGTGGGCAGAGGGGAGCGAGACGAGTGCGGGTTTAACCGAACCGACGGGTGTGTACTAGAAATAGTGCCCGCACACATGCACTTCGCGAGGGCAGGCTACGGAGGGAAGGGAAGATACTGCGTCTCTACTACTGAGCGTTCATTCCAGTATAATGACCTGCAGTGCCCTATACCACAGCCAAACTTTTGCTTTACACCACTACGACCTGCCGCGATCGGGCAAGCGTATATCACCCAGGTTAGGCGCCGGAAGTCCGAAGTTATTGAGGTAACCGATCAGCTCCATGATCATTTACAGGCTTATGATGAACCAGATCAGGTCCTTATCCCACATCTAACCGAAGTATTACGAGAGTTGAGGCTCAGAGTGGGTCAATCTGTAAAACTATATCACCAACTGCAAACTAAAATCAAAGTACTGGAAGAAGATACCGAGGTAGACTTACAAAGTCAGAGTTGGTGGAGAAAGGTCTGGGACTGGGGAATAAATGTGAACATCCACCCATGGATTCGAATAATTTCACATATACTGGTCGGGATACAATTAATCTTAGCAATAACATGGGGCGTAATGGCCTGCCAGGCATGCAGACACCACGCACAACGAAGACGGACAAATCACCGTTCCCCGGATACTAAACAAGCCTGTTTTATAAGGGGGCAGGAGGATTTGGCCTTTGTCAATTCGATTTAAGCAACCGGGACTCCTGAAACCGCGTGACTGGCCAGCACGTTGAGGCAGGGAGTACCGGGCCGTGCACAAAATCTAATAAAGGTCGAATGGTCGGTTAAAAGGGGACTAGGATTAGTCCCTTTACCGAAAGGGGGAGTTGTTGTAGGAGGTAGGCACCTTTAGAACATACCAGAATACTAGGCATTAGGCACCTGCTAGATATATCTAAACGCATATAAGTTTAAAGTGGACACACACATAAAATGGCTGCCCAGGCATGATGGGAAATCAGGTAGTCAAGCTGTGAACTGTTGAACGTTCAATGACCAAGCAATAACCCTGTGAGGCCCACTGTAGGAATGCCTGGGATGCGGGAAGACAGAGATAAGAAGGAAACCATCTCCTGTGAACAAGGTCATAAACCAATTAATTCCCCAGGAAGAAAGATAAGAGGGAAACCATCTCCTGTAAACAAGGTTATAAACCAATTATTTCTCCCAGATGAAAGAACTAGGGAGAGAACCTATAAAGTCATCGATCAGCCCAAGCTGACAATAACCGAACATATGGTTCCCGGGATAATAGGGGAATTCTATTGGGTTAAAAGAACCTATATGTAATCTATAATCGTTGTGATTGGCTTGTGTCCAGCCGTGATGGGCTGTGTAGCTGTAGTAAACTGTTTTGTAACTGTTGTGAAACATATAAAGGTGCATGTAACCCTTTGTTCTGTGGAGAGAAACCTGGATACGGTCCTGAGTTTTTCCTCCCCGCTGAGCGTAATAAAAGCTGCATCAGCATTGGAACCGACTCTGAGTGTTGAGTGATTCTTCTAAGAAAACACTAACGCTAACAGATACTGAATCACACTGCACCACAGGCCCCAACCTGTGTAAGAACACCAGCGGCAGGTCGGGGCCATAAAAGGAGTGGTGAGCAGCGGCCTGGAGCGGTGTGGAGGCATACCACTTCAGGGAGCAGCACGGGCTGCGATGGCAGCAAAGAGTGACGTCATCAAGGTCCAGGTCGGTGATCGGAGCGTGGGCAGATACAGCAGGAGCGGCGAGAGACTGTGGAGGGATGTAATTGGGGCCCAGGAGAGGCATGATTTCAGGCTAGGAGCCCAGGGGCAGCATGGGCCGGCCCACACTGCGATATGTGTGCACACTAGGTCCATGCAGCAGAGCAGGTCTCCAGTCGTCTTGGGTAATCCTTGCCACTGGACCAAGACCGAGCTCTGTCAAGCCCGTGTGGTGGCTGGTGTGCAACGGCCACCCCACGTTAAAAAAATCCACGTACAGGCATCTTCCACCCTTCAGGATGTAGTTTGGGATCTGGAATATTAGGTCCTTCATTGAAACACCTGTGATCTCATCCCTTTTCGGCATGGAAGCAAGTCATCCTCGTTTTGAGGGACCGCCTATGATGATGATTTTTTGTTTCTTTACCTGCCCAATTACTTTTTCCTTTTGTTTTGAAGCATCAATCCTTTTGTCATTTAATCACTCCTGTCTTCCACCCTATCACAGACCTTCCCGTTGTCTTTTCTCAGTGTCAGCTGTGGCTCAGTGGGTCGCACTCGTGTATCTGAGTCAGAAGGTTGTGGGTTCATAATCCCATGCTAGAGACTTGAGCACATAAATCTAGGCTGACACTCCAGTGCAGTGCTGAGAGAGTGCTACACTGTTGGAGATGCTGTCTTTCGGATAAGATGTTAAACTGAGGCCCTGTCGGCTCTCTCAGGTGGATATAAAAGATCCCACTACACTATTTTGAAGGGGAGTTGTCCCTGGTGTCCTGGCCAATATTTATCCCTCAATCAACGTAACACAAATCAGATTATCAGGTCGTTATCACATTGCTGTTTGTGAGAGCTTGCTGTGCACAAATTGGCTGCCGCGTTTCCTATATTACCACAGTGACTACACCCCAAAAGTACTTCATTGGCTGTAAGGTGCTTTGAGATGCCTGGTGGTCGTGAAAGGAGCTATATAAATGTAAGTCTTTTTTTTCTTTCTCTCCCCCTTTCCCCTGGCGCTGCACTTGCTTAAAAACAATTAAATCCCTAACCTCTTCTAGTCCCGATGAAAAGTCAACAACCCCAAATGTTAATTCTATTTGTCTCTTCACAAATGATTCCTGACTTGCTGATGGTTTACCAGAATTTTCTGTTGTTATTCTTTTCTTAGAGATGTTGATTGAGAGATAAGTGATGCTCATAGATAAACCCATTGTGCAATATATACATGTCCCAACAATTGTCACAAAGATCTCTGACTACGTCGGTTACAAGAGCAAATAAATTAATGAACGCAAGAAAAAAGGTTGAAAAATGCCTTGAAAATCATAGAATCCTAGAACGGTTGCAGCAGAGAAGGAGGCCATTCTGCCCGTCGAGCCCGTGCCGGCTCCCTGCAAGAGCACCTCCGCCAGTCCCACTCCCCCGCCCTTTCCCCGTAGCCCTGCAATTTCTTTCCTTCAGGTACTTATCCAATTCTCTTTTGAAAGCCCTCTCAGGCAGCGCATTCCAGATCCTAACCACTCACTGCGTAAAAAAGTTTTTCCTCGTGTTGCCTTTGGTTCTTCTGCCAATCACCTTAAATCTGTGTCCTCTGGTTCTCGACTATTCTGCCAATGGGAACAGTTTCTGTCTATCTACTCTGTCTAGACCCCTCATGATTTTGAACACCTCTAATAGATCTCTTCTCAACCTTCCCTGCTCTAAGGAGAACAACCCCAGCTTCTCCAGTCTGTCCACGTAACTGAAGTCCCTTGTTCCTGGAACCATTCTCGTAAATCTTTTCTACACCCTCTCTAAGGCCTTCACATCCTTCCTGAAGAGCGGTGCCCGGAATTGGACGCAATGCTCCAGTTGAGGCCGGTCCAGTGTTTTACACAGGTTCATAAAGGTTAAAATATCTCCCAACAACCTCGAGGGAAGCTCCATTAAAACATTTCTGTTTTCAGCTCTGTGGTGAAGTGGCCTGGCCATTCTTGGGTGTGCAGAGGATTCAGTCTTGTTGTGGCAGATATTGTGGAGAAGTACCACCAACGCTGCCTCTGCAGTTCTTGCTTAGGCCAACATCCCACCATTGAAGCACTGACCATGCTTGACCAGCTCCGTTGGGCGGCCCACATTGTCCGCATGCCCGATACTAGACTCCCAAAGCAAGCGCTCTACTGAGAACTCCTACACGGCAAGCGAGCCCCAGGTGGGCAGAGCAAACGTTTCAAGGACACCCTCAAAGCCTCCTTGAAAAAGTGCAACATCCCCACCAACACCTGGGAATCCCTGGCCCAACACCGGCCAAAATGGAGGAGAAGCGTCCGGGAAGGCGGCGAACTCCTCGAGTCTCTTCGCCGGGAGCAGGCGGAAGCCAAACACAAACAGCGGAAGGAACGTACGACAACCCAAGCACCCCACTCACCTGTCCCTCAAACCACCATCTGCCCACCTGTGACAGAGACTGTAGGTGGTCCCGCAATGGTCTCATCAGTCACCTGAGAACTCATATTAGTGTGGAGCAAGTCATCCTCGACTCCGGGGGACTGCCTCAGAGAGGCAGATATTCCAGGAATTTGCATAACCTCTTAAACTTCATCAATACATCGTCAGCAGGTTGCAGTGAATCCTACTGTTTCCTGCCTCTGCCAGGCCTGTAATGTATGCACCTGTCAGTGTGCTCACAGGTTGGTAGAGCTGTTGACTTTGGGCACCCTGTGCGGAGGGGAGCGGGCAGGTCCGAAGGCCTCCTCGTAGGACTGCTCCTGGGCACGGCCAAGGGGGCTATCAGCTGGTCCAGGCAGCGGGCGGTCGAGGGGGTCGTTCAGCCTGACTGCCTGCCTCTCTTCCGCGCCTACATCCGGGCCAGGGTGTCCCTGGAGATGGAGCACGCGGTGTCCACCGGTACGCTCGCGGCCTTCTGCCAGAGGGACTGGAGTGCATCGTTAACCCCGGCAACCAAATTTTAATTTGATTTTATATGTTTTAAAGTTTAATTTGTTTTAATTGCCGGGTTTTAGTGTCCCCCTCCCCTTTTATAGGGGGCACTTGTAAATTATATGATTTTAATGCCCCAAAAAAAAATCACAAAAAAACACAAAAAACCCCCCAAAAAAACAACAAAAAAAAAGAGGGCAGTTAAAAGTGTCTGGAGTGTCCCCCAGATCGGGGGCGCTTGATCTAATGTTTATTTTGTCCCACCCCCCAAAAGAGTGGTAGCGCTGTTGAGTTGGGAGTGGCTTAGCCAGTCACGTGATGTTCACAAGACTCAATAAAACCCCAGCTAGTTGGGTTCGGGGATCCACGATGAGGCAGGTGGTTGTGAGCCGGCTGGATGAACTGTTAATGTGTCGTGTGATTGTTAAACTGTTGCTGATAAACCAATTCTTAATAGCAACGTGCTGCTATGAATTCATAAGCAAAGAACCTATGAAGCAAATACATTACAAGGCCCACGACTGATGTGTTAAATTTGTGGACATCCAACATAACAAATCTAGCCCCCCTTTTCCATTTGGTCAGCCCCTCTTTAAATCAGCTGTAATAGCTCTGAAATTTTAACCAAATATGATTTTAAATGTCATCCCTCACCTTTCCTGTTCTCTTTTCCCATCTTTCCTTCCTATTCCCACCTTTCGGCTCGCTGAAATTAATTTCCTGTCTTTTTGCCCTTTTCGTAGATTCATGTACATAATGTATGTACATAAGGTCTGCCCACCAACGGGGGGCACTACTGCCGGAGGTCCTCGGGTCATATGTACACTCGTGCTGGGTCTGGTATATAACTTGAACTTCATCTTTGCATCTTCACTTCTGGAAACCATTAAAGACTGACCAGATTACACCTAGTCACTGGCTCACAGTATGGAGTTCATTGTATCATTTCATACACTACTCATACAGCACTGAAGGAGGCCATTCAGTCCATCGGGCCTGTGCTGGCTCTTTGAAAGAGCGATCCAATTAATCCCACTCTTTCCCCATAGCCCTGCAATGTTTTTCCTTTTCAAGTATTTATCCAATTCCCTTTTGAAGGTTACTATTGAATTTGCGAACACCATCCTAATTCTCTTCCATCTTTTTAATCCCTCTTCCCTTCCTACCTTTCCCTATATTCCTGATACCTCTCTTTTCTTTATCCCTACCCATCCCTCTTTCCTCTCTCTTCTGCTCTTGCATTCCCGTGATTTCACTTCGCAATATTTACCATTCTGAGGCCTAAAGCATCTTTGTGTTCAAATCCCTCCAGGGCCTCGTCCCTCCCTATCTCTGTAACGTCCTCCAGCACTGGAACCCTCCGAGATCCCTGCGCTCCTCTAATTCGGGCCTTGCGCATTCCTGATTTTCTTTGCTCCGCCATTGGCGGCTGTGCCTTCAGCTGCCTGGGCCCTATGCTCTGGAATTCCCCTCCCTAAACCTCCCTACCCCTCTTTCCTCCTTTAAGATGCTCCTTAAAACCTAACTCTTTGACCAAGTTTTTGGTCACCTGTACTAGTGGGCCTGAATTTGCTATCGGAGGCTTCCCGCGGGCGGATGCCTCCGAACCGCAATAAATCTACACACCTAGCTGATGGTCCTGGATCCACGGAGACGTGCACTCCTGGGCCTGCGGGCGTAGGCCTGCGGAGAAGCCCACATATCCCAGGGCTGCAGGCGGTTTGCAAGCACCCCAGGGATCACATGGTCCAGCACAACCAATCAGAAAGGGGGATCCCATTATGTTTTTCGGGATTCCACATTTATGGAATCCCCCAGGGCATAATAGGAATCACCCAAAAAACACACGTACACAACACTGAAATAAAAAACACATTACATGTTTAAAATTAATTAAAATACAATTTCATTAAACATTTGAAACAAAAATACATTTTTCAAGGGGCCAAAAATAACAAACTTATTTACAGTTTTTTGTATGTTAAAATGATTCAAAATTTAAAATTAAATATTTATTCCAACCCTTGCGCTGGCAAATGAAGGCCTGCTTTTACCAGGCGCAAGAATTTCACGGGCATTTGTCAGACAAGAGTTGGACATACATTTCCGGGGGATACTGAGAGGAGGACGTGTCAGGAAGATGCTCGGCAGTTCGCAAGTTCCGGGGTTTCGTGCATGCGCATTGCTTGCGGATACCCGGAGGTTGCGGGGCAGTTACAGCCGCGTACGCAATCATAGGTCGCAGAAAATACGGCCAATATCTCCTTATGTGCCTCGGCGTCTAACTTTGTCTGATAGCGCTCATGCGAAGTGCCTTGGGGTGTTTTACTGAATTAAAGACGCAAGTTGTTGTTGGTGTGGCAAACACCAGCCATTGCAGCTGTCACTGTGTTCCACAGGAGACCGCAGGGTTTTTTGCATTGAGTTACTGTGCCAACAGTGAGGTTTGACCATTCACGAGACATCTCGGTTTGTGTCTCGGCTCATTCTGCCTTTCCTTGTCAAGGTTTCCTGCGAAGGTCCCTTTCATACTCGAGGACTGGGTGGAGCCAAGCTGGTGCAGAGCGTCACTGAAGGGAACAATGTCATGCAGGAAACGCGGCGGCTAATTCGCGCACTGCAAGATCCCACAATCAGAAATCATCTGTTTGTAGTGGGGTCACTGACGCCCACCTTCTGCTGACATGCATGTTGAAGAGGAGGGACAGCTTTTCCTAGCACCTGGGCACCGCCTGTTCCTCCCCCCACCTCCCCCCAACCACCCAAGAAGAGTTCCATTGTGTCAGGTCTCCGTCGGTTTCACCTTGCTCTGGGCTTTCCTTGTTGGGGTGCAGCAGATTCGCATAGGTAACAGAAAGAAAGAAAAGATTTGCATCGCTGTCGTCGGCCAGAAATTCTTTTGCCCCCGAAAACGGGCGCGGGGATCTCAATGCGGGATCAACCCGCTCGCGCCCGTTCAAAGTAACGCAGGCAGCATGCTAACTTCGCGCTAACCTGCTGATTAACATGATTGCGGAGTGCAGCCCAGCCTGAATGCTCCGAGTGGCTGCAAAGCGGGGCCCAAGTCCGTGCGAGGCTAAAACCAATTAAAGCTAGACTGCACCTCTTATCGGCAGTCTGCACCTCTTAAAGGGGAGGTGCATTCTGCCCACAGCAGGTGATTCAATTGGCTGGAGGACAGAGTCTGAGCAGGAAAAAGTACTACTGATGTCATGACGGGAGAGAGAGCGTGCTCCAAGGTTCTCGGATGCGGCTCTGGTGCAGGAGATGGACAGGAGGAGAGAGGTCCTGTTTCCACAGGGGGCCAGGTGGCCCTCCTGTAAAATACGGAAAAGGCTGTCATGGTCAGTGCCAGCAGTGTAGCCCTAGGATCTGGACGCAGTGCAGGAAGTAATTTCATGACCTCACACGAAAGGTTAAGGTCAGCGAATTCATCTTCAAATGCCATACAACCACCAACTGCACCACTAGCCTCACACACTGCTCAATGCAGCACACCCTCACCGCTCACCTAACTAACAATCTCTACCAAACACGACTCATACCTCACATTCGTAGCTTCACCTAACCAGCACACACTTGCTACTGCTGCGAGCCTCACAGTCACATCTCACTGCTGGCACTCAGCTATTCAACCATAACAGGCATATCACCCAAAAGCATTGCACCACACTCACTGGCACACTTCCCTTTCTCTTGCAGGGCGAGGTGGCTCACAACCGGAGGCAACAGGACCTAACTGGCTGGGGGCCAGGCACGCCTGCACAACCTTCCGCCGATGGAGGAGATGGCGTCGGCCGTTATTGGGAGGGCCATCACTGAGAAGACTTGGGGAGTTGTCGAATGCGGCAATCGCAGACAGCCGGGACGGAGACGGGATGTGCTCGTGTCCTTCTCCCTTCCTCCTCGTCCTCCTCCTCACCCTCTTCCTCCTCCTCATCCTCTTCCTCCTCCCTCTGCGAGCAGCTTGTCCTCTTCTTTACTCCCTCTCATGCCACAGGCCAAAAGGGGTGGCAACTAACGCACCCGAGACTGGAAGCAAGTGGCCTGACTGGAGACCCTTGAAGTCAGAAGCAAGGCTATTCTCAACTTACAGCACTACTCCCTGTCACCTCAGCAACTTTAAACAAACCAGGAAAGCACCCAACACTCCTACAAACTTGCACAGAGCCGGTACAAATTAATCAGCAACTAGCCTGAGAGTGATTGCTGAACCCTTGACATATCACTGGTGGGGGGGTCCTTAAAACCTGTTCAGCTGTGCGAGGTTAAGCCTTGAGGATTAAAATGCAGGAAACGCGGCAGCAAATTTGCGCACAGCAAGATCCCACAAACAGCGCTGTGATAATGCTCGGGTCATCTGTTTTCGTGAGGTTGGTTGATCAATAAATATGGGCCAGGACACGGGGGAGAACTCCCCTGCATCTTTATACACGTCTTTATACAACAACAGCAACTTGTATTTATATAGCACCTATAACATGGCGAAACGTCCCAAGGCGCCTCACTGGAGTATTGCACGGCAAAATATTTGACACCGAACCACACAAGAAGAAATTAGTTCAGGTGACCAAAAGCTTGGTCAAAGAAGTAAGTTTTAAGGAGCATCTTAAAGGCAGAGAGAGAGGTAGAGAAGCGGAGAGGTTTAGGGAGGGAGTTCCAGAGCTTGGGTCCTGGGCAACAGAAGGCACGGCCACCGATGGTTGAACGATTATAACCAGGAATGCTCAGGAGGGCAGAATTAGAGGAGCGCAGACATCTCGAGGGGATTGTGAGTCTGGAGGAGATTACAGAGATCGGGAGGGGTGAGGCCATGGAGGGATTTGAAAACAAGGATGAGAATTTTGAAATCGAGGCATTGTTTAACCGGGAGCCAATGTAGGTCAGCGAGCACAGGGGAGTGATGGGTGAGCGGGACTTGTTGCGAGTTAGGACACGGGCAGCGAGTTTTGGATGACCTCAAGTATATGTACGGTAGAATAGCCAGGAGTGTGTTGGAATAGTCAAGTCTCGAGGTAACAAAAGCATGGATGAGGGCTTCAGCAGCGGATGAGCTGAGGTTGATGCGGAGGCGGGCGACGTTGCGGGAGGTGGAAATAGGCGATCTTGGTTATGCTGTGGATATGAAGTCAAATGCTAATTTCAGGGTCAAATATGTCACCAAAGTTGCGAACAGTCTGGTTCAGCCTCAGACAAATGTTAGGGAGAGGGATGGAGTCAGTGGCTAGGCAACGGAGTTTGTGGCGGGGACCGAAAACAATGACTTCGGTCTTCCCAATATTTAATTGGAGAAAATATCTACTCATCCAGAACTGGATGTTGGACAAGCAGTCTGACAATTTAGAGACTGTGGCGGGGTCGAGCGAAGTGGTGGTGAGGTGGAGCTGGGTATCATCAGCGTACATGTGGAAACTGACGCTGTGTTTTCGGATGATATCTCCAAGGGGCAGCATTAGATAAGAAATAGGAGGGGGCCAAGAATAGATCCTTTGGGAACCCCGAGGTAACGATGCGGGAGTGGGAAGAAGAACTGTTACAGGTGATTCTCTGGCTACGATTAGATAGGAATGGAACCAGGCGAGTGCAGCCCCACCCAGCTGGACAATGATGGAGAGGCGTTGGAGGAGGATAGAGCGGTCAACCGTGTCAAAGTCTGCAGAAGGACGAGGTGGGATAGTTTACCTTTGTCACAGTCACAAATTATGTCATTTGATGAAAGCCCTTTCGGTATTGTGGCAGGGGCGGAAACCAGATTGAAGGGATTCAACCATTGAATTCCGGGAAAGCTGAGCTTGGATTTGGGAGGCGACAACACGTTCAAGAACTTTGGAGAGGAAAGGGAGGTTAGAGATGGGGCGGTAGTTTGCAAGGGCGGAGGGGTCAAGGGTTGGTTTTTTGAGGAGGAGTGATGACGGCAGATTTGAGGGAGAAGGGGACAGTACCTGAGGAGAGAGAACCGTTAACAATGTCAGCTAACATGGGAGCCAGAAGAGGAAGTTGGGTGGTCAGCGGTTTGGTGGGAATAGGGTCAAGGGAGCAGGAAGTAGGTCTCAGGGACAAGGTGAGCATGGAGAGGTCATGAGGAGAGATTGGAGAGAAACTGGAGAAAGACGTGAGGTCAGGGCTAGGGCAGGGGGAGCCTTGGAGGAAGTTTGGCCTGATGGGTTAGGGCAAGGAAGGGAAGTGGCAGAAGCGGCTGAACGTACGGGCTGAATCAGAGAGACAAAGAAGTCCATGAGCTCCTCGCACTTGTTGTCGGAGGTGAGGGTGGAGGAGGCGGGGGAGAAGGGTTTAAGAAGATGGTTCGAGAATTGGAAGCCGGGAGTTTATCTTTGCATTCCAGATTAATTCTGGAATAGTGAGCAGTTTTGGCAGTGCCTTTATATAGCTTCTTTGCAGACAGACAAACGAAAACAGCCCATATTCCTGTGCTGTTAGTCTCTGTAACCCACAGGCAGATGATTAAGAGTTAAACATCTCTTTCTCAGTCAAATGAAGATCTTGCACATACTTGGTTTCATGAACCTTCCCGATGCTCCAATTTGCGGTATTTCCAAATAAAGATGACGTATCCCAAGCATGTCGCAACAGACTGCCGGCCTTGTTTATTTAATACTGAAGGTAGAAGTGTATGTCAGGAATAACGGCACACCTTATTCCAAATCCGAACTGCAACTTCTGGTTCATAATTGGATCAATGGCAATGTTCGTCAGCCATTTTGAATGTTAGGAACACAGCACTGTGATATGTCCTTACAACATCACTAAGAAGCACGCACGGTGCAAGATGGCGCTTCACAGGAATTATCATCATGTGACACATGACCCTTTTATTGTGATATTTCAATAGTTGCAGTACATCAGTAGTCCACTAGGTGGAGCGCTCGATTACAAGCACCAGGAGGAGGCCATTCTGCTCCTCAAGCCTTTAAATTAGATCATGGTCGATCTGTATCTTAACTCCATACCGTCCCTCGTTCCGTAACCCTTAATGCTCTTGCCTAACAAAAATCTCTCAATCACAGTTTTTATCATTTGCAATTGACTCCCAGCTTTTTGGGGGAAGGGTGTTCCAGATTTCCACTACCCTCTGTTTGAAGAAGTGCTTCCTGACATCACCCCTGTTGTCCTGGAATCCCTCCAGCAGAGGAAATGGTTTCTATCGAACCCGTCAGGAGGAGGGCATCCCCTGAGCCCTCCCCGCTCCATTGATACCCTCTTGACCACTTATATGAGTGCTGGGAACTGTTCCTCCTGCTGCCTGCGATCCCAGTCCCATCCACTGGGGGCAGCTCCCTGCCTTTCTCACCCCCAGACCCGACTATTCAGCTGTGTTTATTCAGAGTGCCAGCCATGGCTCAGTGGGCAGCGCTCTTGCCAGAAGTCAGAAGGTTGTGGGTTCAAGTCCCACTCCAGAGACTTGAGCACAAAAATCTAGGCTGACACTCACAGTGCTGAGGGAGCGCTGCACTGTCGGAGGTGCCGTCTTTCGGATGAGATGTTAAACCGAGGCCCCGTCTGCTCTCTCAGGTGGACATAAAAGATCCCATGGCACTATCTTGGAGAAGAGCAGGGGAGTTCTCCCTGATGGCCTGGCCAATATTTATTCCCTCAATCAACAAATCAAAAAAACAGATTATCTGATCAATATCACATTGCTGTTTGTGGGAGCTTGCTGTGCGCAAATTGGCTGCTGCGTTTCCCACATTGCAATAGTGACTATACTTCATCGGCTGTAAAGTGTTTTGCGATGCCTGGTGTTCATGAAAGATGCTATATAAATGCAAGTCTTTCCTTTTTCTTCTTATTCCAATGCTCTCCTGGCCAGCTCCCACCTTCCTCCCTCTGTAATCTTGAGCTCATCTAAAACTCTGCTGCCATTATCTCAACTTGCACTAAGTCCTGTTCACACTTGCCCTGTGCTCGCCGACCTACATTGGCTCCCGGTCCAGCAACGCCTCAAATTTAAAGTTCTCATCTTCGTTTCCATATCTTTCCATGGCCTCACTCCTCCCTATCTCTGTAATCTCCTCCTCCAGAGACCTCTGTGCTCCTCCAATTCTGGCCTCTGCAACCCCGATTTTAGCCTTCAGCTGCTCTGTAATTCAACCTCTTATAATCACTTGAGTTACTGCTGCATGCTTACTTAGAATATAGAGTGTGGGTCTTGTCCTGTACGTGGCAGGATAAGATGCGGGTTGTAGCCCTGTCCATGCTTATTAGTAATAAATATTCTTGTGCGAGCTTACTTGTAACCTCTTGTTGATTTTTAAGTAAAGGAAAATGATTCCAGAAATCTTTGCCTCGAGTTGGCTGTTCTATGGGTCCAAACTCTATAAACTGTTGGATGGCGCAGGGGTAATTCCGCACCTCTTACAAATGCCCCCCCTGCTCACACCTGACACACTCCACCACCTACGCGCCCAAAATTGGCTATACCCAGATTTCTGGGCCATTCGGCCCATCGTGCCTGCGCCGGCTCTGTGAAAGAACCGGCCAATTAGTTCCACTCCCCCCGCCCCGCTCTTGCCCCATAGCCCTGCACATTCCACCCCTTCAAGTATATATCTAATTCCCTTTTGAAAGCAACTATTGAATCTGCTTCCGCCGCCCTTTGAGGAGATCACAACTATCTGCGTAAAAAAAAGTTCTCTTCAGCTCCTCCACTCGATCTTTCGCCAGTCACCTTAAATCTCTGGTTCCTGTCAGTGGAAACAGTTTTTCCCCAGTTACTCAATCCAAACCTGTCATATCTGACACATGGCGCCGACACAATCACAGCCAACCAAGAGGAATGGAATTCAGTCAGGATGTAACATGATTAGACGCAGCCTCGATTTTCAGGCCACTGGTGCAACCTGACGCAGAGAAAAACACATCTTGCATGAATGACTGCGTAATGCAGTTGAAATCTGAGCCGATAAGTGTGTGATTAATTCAGTAATCCATTAAATCCCGGATCATTTACAGGAATTACTATGTTTTCTCGGACACGTAGAAATGGTTTTTTTCTACCAGCGGGGTGGCAGTGTTGGGCAGACCCGAAGCTCCGAGGGTGGGTATCGATTTCGCTGGTGACTGGGCAGCGATATCTGGTGTGGAGCGCACACACGTTGGTGTCGTTTCATTCACTTCCGGCACCAAACACTCACTTTACGCTCCCTCATTCCCTCGCTCCTTATCGATTCTCCCTCTCTCCCTCCCTCACTCCCTCCCTCTCTTCCTCACTCCCATCGATTCTCCCTCTCTCCCTCACGCCCTCTCTTCCTCATTCCCTCTCTCACTCCCTCCCTCTCTCACTCCCTCCTTCTCTCCCTCACTCCCTCCCTCACTCCCTGTATCCCTCACTCCCTCTCTTCCTCACTACCTCCCTCGCTTGCTCTCTCCCTCACTCCCTCTCTTCCTCACTCCCATTGATATTCCCTCATTCCCCTCTCTCTCGCTCTCCCTCCCTCACTCCCTCTCATCCTCACTCCCTCCCTCTCTCACTCCCTCCCTCACTCCCATTGATATTCCCTCACTCCCTCACTCCCCGCTCCCTCCCTCACTCCCCTCTCCCCCTCTTCCTCACTCCTCTCTCCTCTCCCTCACTCCCATTGACATTCCCTCTCTCCCTCTCTCCCTCACTCCTATTGACATTCCCTCTATCCCTCACTCCCATCGACATTCCCTCTCTCTCTCTCTCTCCCTCACTTCCATTGACATTCCCTCTCTGCCTCTCTCCCTCACTCCCATCGACATTCCCTCACTCCCTCTCTCCCTCACTTCCATTGACATTCCCTCTCTCCCTCACTCTCCGACGACACTCCCTCACTCTCTCCAACACTACACTCCACGCTCCCAACAACACTCCACTCCCATGCTCCCCTTTGACCCAGCAGGAACTCAGTTGCAATCACCGACTGCGACAGGAACTGGTTCATAATAATACAAAAATAACAAAAATCAAACATCAGGGGGTCAACTTGTTGGAGTTAAGTACGCTAATTTCTAACTAACATTTTAAAAATAATTCATTCCTGGGATGTGGATATCACTGGCAAGGCTGGCATCTATTGCCCATCCCTAGTCGCCCTGGTGGTGGGGAGCCACTATTTCAGAGGGTGGTTAAGAGTCAACCACTTTGCTGTGGGTCTGGAGTCACAAATAGGCCAGGCCGGGTAAGGACGGCAGACTTCCTTCACTAAAGGACATTCGTGAACCAGGTGGGCTTTTACAACAATCCAGCAGTTACATGGTCACCATTACTGATCCTAGCTTTTTATTTCAGATTTATTTAATTAGCTGAATTTAAATTCCACAACTGCTGTAGTGGGATTTGAACTATGGTGCTCGGATAATTAGTCCATGTCTCTGGATTATTAGTTCAGTAACAGGACCATTATGCTAATGTACGCTATATTACTAATATCTGCATTGAATCTTTTCTGTTTTTGAATCCTGAAAAATTGTGCAGAATCCTGTTTCAAAAATCTAACTGTCTGTCTCTGCCTACATCCCCCTGATTGCAGCAAATGGGATCAGAGATTTTCCACCACAATGGGGATGAGTTGTTTGACAGCTGCCGAGACAGTCTAACAAATTGGTTAACATTTACAAATGGGGCACGATCAATGACGCTGGCTCGTGTCAGCTGTGGCTCAGTGGGTAGCACACTCGCTTCTGAGTTATAAAGTTCTGGGTTCAAATCCAACTCCAGGGCACTAAAATCTACGCTGACACTCCAGTGCAGTGCTGAGGGAGTGCTTCACTATTGGAGGTGCCTTCTTTTGGATGAGACATTAAACCATCTGCTCTCTTGAGTGGATGTAAAAGATCCCATGGCACCATTTTGAAGAAGGGCAGGGGACTTCTGGGCCAACATTTATCCCTCAATCAACATCACTTGAAAAAAATGCAGATGATCTGGTGATTATCACTTTGCAAGTTTGTGGGAGCTTGCTGTGCACAAATTGACTGCTGAGTTTCCCACATTACAACAGTGACTACACAACAAGAAGTACGTCATTGGCTGTAACGAGCTTTGGGACGCCCTGAGGTCATAAAAGGTGCTATATGTAGCTGATTATCATATTAACCGTCTTATCATCTCAAAGCCTTTTTTGGAACCTGTGCGAATACACTGGGGGCAGGGGAGTGCCAAACTGGGGGCGATTCTGGCGGTATGCCTGAACGGACAGGCCCCGAGGAATGAAGTAAACTCGGAGTTAAGTCCGGGTAGGTGAGGCGATCTGGAGGGGGTGGGGGGGTGGGGGGGGGCCGAGAGTATTCCTGCCTCATCCGACTCCACAAATTGCTAACAGAAAATATTTGGGTCCTTTTTTGAGCAGGCTCCAGCAGCCCCCTTTAAGGGCCTGCTAACAACCACATGGAGCACTTGGACCTGAATTTTATATGCAGGTTTCTACAACCCAGATACATTTGTCCTGTTTGGGGCCTCACGGGCTGCAACTGAGGCAAACGTACTTAGGAGTCCGGGTCCGCAATGAGGCCTGTTCATAACTCAGGCGGTCACCAGGCCTGCCTGAAAATTAAATGGCTCCGACAAACTTAGCAGAGGCCCGTGCCGATCAGGAGCAGGCCTCAGGCCTGCTAAATTGGTTATCGTTACGCCTGCTTTCGAACCATAGAACAGGAGCAATGATGTTAACTTTAGCTCCCCGTTATATATTTTATTTAAAATCCCAGCATTAATCATAGAATCATAGAAGTTTACAGCACGGAAGGAGTTCATTTCGCCCCATTGTGTTTGCGCCGGCTGACAAAGAGCTATCCAGCCTAATCCCACTTGTTTCTGGTCCGTAGCCCTGTAAGTTACGGCACTTCAAGTGCACATCCAAGTACTTTTTAAATATGGTGAGGGTTTCTGCCTCTACCACCCTTTCAGGCAGCGAGTTCCAAACCCCCACTACCCTCTGGGTAAAAACATTTCCCCTCAAATCCCCTCTAACCAATTACTTTAACTCTATGCCCTCTGGTTGTTGACCTCTCTGCTAAAGGAAATAGGTCCTTCCTATCCAATCTATCTAGGTCTCTCATAATTTTATATACCTCAGTAAGATCTCCCCTCAGCCTCCTCTATTCCAAAGAAAACAACCCCAGTCTATCCAATCTTTTCTCATAGCTAAAATTCTCCAGTCTCGGCAACAACCTCATAAATCTCCTTTGTACCCTCTCTCATGCAATCACATCTTTTCCTGTAATGTGGTGACCAGAACTGCACGCAGTACTCCAGTTGCGACCTAACTAGTGTTGCATACAGTTCAGCCTCCTCTATTCCAAAGAAAACAATCCCAGTCTGTCATTGTAATCCATGTATAAACTGACCTAAGTTGTACACCGTGAGAACATTGACCACTAGGTGGTGAACCTGTGGGAGACACTCCTAACCTGGACTTTCAGGTATAAAAGGGGAAGCTCCACCCACCTTCACCACTTCAGTGCTGGCTAATAAAGGTTACTGGTCATAGAGTGACCTTCTCTCAAGTATGGGCCTCGAGTGCATTTATACTGTATAGTAAGGACATATTACAGTCTATCCAATCTTTCCTCATAGCTAAAATTCTCCAGTCTCGACAACATCCTCATAAATCTCCTTCCTTATTTTCCAAAATTCTTTTTTGAAGGAAAAATGGTTAGAGATAAAATAACTCAGCAATGGCGCCAATGCTCCGACATCAGCAGCCCCTGGAGAAAAAACCCTGACATTTGGGGAACTGCTGACATCGCAAACCGACAGTAGTGTGGACCGATGAATGGTGGAGAGAGGCTGCTGCTTTCAGTGACATCAAACTGGAAGCCTTAGGAAGGTTTAGGGAGGGAATTCCAGAGCTTAGGGCCGAGGCAGTTGAAGGCACGGCCGCCAATAGAGGGGATAAGGAAATCGTGGGTGCGCAAGAGGCCAGAACTGGGGGAGCGCAGGGATCTCAGATGGTTGTGAGGCTGGACGAGGTCACCGAGACAGGGCTGGGAAAGAATAACCTTTCAGGCACAACAGGGGAATTCGCCCCATGCAAATTTGGCAAGTTATTTGTTTATTCGTTCCTGGGATGTGGGTGCTGCTGGCAAGGCCGGCATTTATTGCCCGTCCCTAATTGCCCCTTGAGAAGGTGGTGGTGAGCCGCCTTCTTGAACCGCTGCAGTCCGTGTGGTGAAAGTGCTCCCACAGTGCTGTTAGGGAGGGAGTTCCAGGATTTTGACCCAGCGACGATGAAGGAACAGCGATATATTTCCAAGTCAGGATGGTGTGTGACTCGGAGGTGGTGGTCTTCCCATGTGCCTGCTGCCCTTGTCCTTGGTACCCAAAACCTATTTATAAATTCCAGGCCAACAGCCTCTTGTCAAATGTTAATATATTGCTCCATTCAGGAACAAACATCTGCACATTGAACTCTTCCCGTTATTAAAAAAAACACTTAATAATTCAACTGTACCTGATCTGGGAGAGCTTGATGTTGATTCGCCTTGTTGGGAAGGGTTGCTGCAGAACAGATTTGCATAAAATGTCCACAGTTATTGCAAAGGACCATCCTGGCTTATCGTGGAAGCGGCAGGCAGAAGGTAACATTGACAAGGAGACAGATTTGAACTCTGGGCACAGGTGTTATCAGGGTAGTTGGAAACTCCTTCAACACTGCAGAAACCTGCCCCTGGGCTACTTCAATTTCCTTGACCTAATTAAAGTAAGAAAGAACTTGCATTTATATAGCACCTTTCAGGACATCACCAAAGTGTACTCACTGTTGTAATGTAAGAAACGCGACAGTCAATTTGCGCACAGCAAGCTCCCACACACTGCAATGCAATACCGTCCAGACAAGTGATATCGGTCGAGGGATAAATATTGGCCAGGACGCCGGGGATAACTCACTTGCTCTTTTTCAAATAATGATCGTGTAATCTTTTAAGTCCACCTGAGAGAGCAGACGGGGCCTCGGTTTAACATCTCAACCGAAAGACGACACCTCCGACAGTGCGGCGCTCCCTCAGCCCTGCACTGGGAGTGTCAGCCTGGATTTGTGCTCAAGCCTCATACTGTCAGTGCACTTTCTGTCGATTTCAGGTGGGAAGAAGAGGAAATTTATATCGCCCGGAGACCACTTGCTGTCACAAGTTAGGATGCCCGTAAAAGCACTCAAATTGGTGTGGGAATAACTAGTTGCTTTTATTTTCAGGCCCTCTAGCATGTTGCATCAAAAAATAGCAAAATAATTCAAGAGAAGACATTGGAATGTAATTGCTACACTGTGCCTGCCATCAAGACACCATCTAGTGGTTCAGGTAACAAGATGCAAGTATCATACATATCAGTGGTGGGATTGGGTTCAGGGGAGACACGTTGTGTTTGGGAAGGAGAGGCGTTCTGGAGATGAGGGTGTTGACTTATGAGGAAAGATTGAGTAGGTTGGGCCTCTACTCATTGGAATTCAGAAGAATGAGAGGTGAACTTATTGAAACGTATAAGATTATGAGGGGGCTTGACAAGGTGGATGCAGAGAGGATGTTTCCACTGATGGGGGAGACTAGAACTAGAGGGAATGATCTTAGAATAAGGGGCCTTCCATTTAAAACTAAGATGAGGAGAAATTTCTTCTCTCAGAGGGTTGTAAATCTGTGGAATTCGCTGTCTCAGAGAGCTGTGAAAGCTGGGACATTGAATAAATTTAAGACAGAGATAGACGGTTTCTTAACCGATAAGGGAATAAGGGGTTATGGGGAGCGGGCAGGGAAGTGGACCTGAGTCCATGATCGGATCAGCCAAGATCGTATTAAATGGCGGAGCAGGCTCGAAAGGTCACATGGCCTACTCCTGCTCCTATTTCTTATGTTCATATGTACTTATGTCCTGAGCTAGGGAGGCCTAAACTTACATTGTGGGCCTGGCAGAACATACATGCTCTTCCCGGCCTCACAGAGGTGGAACACTTACTTATTTTTTTTGACCTCTTCACATCCCCATTGTTTACTGACCAGCTTCAGCCTGGCGGGCGAGCCTGAACCGATTCCTTGCCCAGGCCTGAGTTAAAATTGCAGCCAGCGCCCGATGACATCATCAGGACCCAAGCACGCTTCTGGAAAGAAGGACCCTGTTGGCAGAGCAAGTTAAAATCGTGGTCGGCAAGACATGACTTGATGATGTGAGGGGGTCTTTGGATGTCCTAAGGTTCATGAAAGGCGCTGCATAAATGCAATACTTTCTTTAGAAAGACTTGCATTTATATAGCACCTTTCATGACCACCAGACGTCTTAAAGCACTTTACAGCCAATGAAGTATTTTTGAAGTGTAGTCATTGTTGTAATGTAGGAAACGTGGCAGCCAATTTGCACACAGCAAGTTCCCACAAACAGCAATGTGATAATCTGTTATTTATTATGTTGATTGAGGGGTAAATATTGGTCAGGATACCAGTAAGATCTCCCCTGCTCTTCTTCGAAATAGTGCCCTACGATCTTTTATGTCCACCTGAGAGAGCAGACGGGGCCTCTGTTTAATGTCTCATCCAAAAGACAGCACCTCCGACAGTGCGGCGCTCCCGCAGCACTGCACTGGGAGTATCAGCCTAGATTTTTGTGCTCAAGTCTCTCGACTGGGACTTGAACCCACAACCTTCTGACTCAGAGGCGAGAGAGAGAGATTACTGTCCACTGAGCCACAGCTGACACTTTTATTGGGGCCAAATACAAAGAACTCCTTCCATGCCCTGCCAATGTTTGTTCTTTCTCCAATTTCTCCCCTCCTCTCCTGTAGTCGACGAGACTTCAAGAGGCCCAGGCAGGTGCCGGCAGTCCTGACCCACGCAGTCACCTTCCGTCTATGAGAATAGACAGTGAGTGGTCGCCAACTATTTAATGGCAGGGTACCTCATACGTGAGGGACTCGCTGACGAGGGATAATTGGTGGGGTTCCTGGAGAAATGGTGTAAAAAAATTAATTTGTTGTCAAGATCTTTGGCTGATTTCCCACCAGTCCCTCATTGATGGAAGCCAAGTGTAACGTTCATATGCTCAATCAAACTCAGCTGCGATCCCCTCCCACCCCCGCCCTAAGACTGAGCAACCTGCCAGCAATCACTGTAAGGATTGGCACGTCGCTAATGGGCACTCAGTTGAGCTATCAATAGGATTGGATTACATTGGATATACGGCACAGAAACAGGCCATTCAGCACAACTAGTCCATGCCGGCGTTTATGCTCCACTCGAGCTAAATTAAAAAGTAGGACCTCAAAAGTAGTAATCTCGGGATTGCTACCACTGCCACGTGATAGTCAGAGTAGGAATCGCAGGATAGTGCAGATGAATACGTGGCTTGAGCAGTGGTGCAGCAGGGAGGGATTCAAATTCCTGGGGCATTGGAACCGGTTCTGGGGGAGGTGGGACCAGTACAAACCGGACGGTCTGCACCTGGGCAGGACCGGATCCAATGTCCTAGGGGGAGTGTTTGCTACTGCTGTTGGGGAGGATTTAAACTGATATGGCAGGGGGATGGGAACCAATGCAGGGAGACAGAGGGAAACAAAAAGGAGGCAAAAGCAAAAGACAGAAAGGAGATGAGGAAAAGTGGAGGGCAGAGAAACCCAAGGCAAAGAACAAAAAGGGCCACTGTACAGCAAAATTCTAAAAGGACAAAGGGTGTTAAAAGAACAAGCCTGAAGGCTTTGTGTCTTAATGCAAGGAGTATCCGCAATAAAGTGGACGAATTAACTGTGCAAATAGATGTTAACAAATATGATGTGATTGGGATTACGGAGACGTGGCTCCAGGATGATCAGGGCTGGGAACTCAACATCCAGGAGTATTCAACATTCAGGAAAGATAGAATAAAAGGAAAAGGAGGTGGGGTAGCATTGCTGGTTAAGGAGCAAATTAAGGCAATAGTTCGGAAGGACATTAGCTTGGATGATGTGGAATCTATATGGGTAGAGCTGCAGATTACCAAAGGACAAAAAACGTTAGTGGGAGTTGTGTACAGACCTCCAAACAGTATTAGTGATGTTGGGGAGGGCATCAAACATGAAATTAGGGGTGCGTGCAATAAAGGTGCAGCAGTTATAATGGGTGACTTTAATATGCACATAGATTGGGTTAACCAAACTGGAAGCAATACGGTAGAGGAGGATTTCCTGGAGTGCATAAGGGATGGCTTTTTAGACCAATATGTCGAGGAACCAACTAGGGGGGAGGCCATCTTAAACTGGGTGTTGTGTAATGAGAGAGGATTAATTAGCAATCTCGTTGTGCGAGGCCCCTTGGGGAAGAGTGACCATAATATGGTGGAATTCTGCATTCGGATGGAGAATGAAACAGTTAATTCAGAGACCATGGTCCAGAACTTAAAGAAGGGTAACTTTGAAGGTATGAGGCGTGAATTGGCTAGGATAGATTGGCGAATGATACTGAAGGGGTTGACTGTGGATGGGCAATGGCAGACATTTAGAGACCGCATGGATGAACTACAACAATTGTACATTCCTGTCTGTCGTAAAAATAAAAAAGGGAAGGTGGCTCAACCGTGGCTATCAAGGGAAATCAGGGATAGCATTAAAGCCAAGGAAGTGGCATACAAATTGGCCAGAAATAGCAGAGAACCCGGAGACTGGGAGAAATTTAGAACTCAGCAGAGGAGGACAAAGGGTTTGATTAGGGCAGGGAAAATGGAGTATGAGAAGAAGCTTGCAGGGAACATTAAGACGGATTGCAAAAGTTTCTATAGATATGTAAAGAGAAAAAGGTTAGTAAAGACAAATGTAGGTCCCCTGCAGTCAGAATCAGGGGAAGTCATAACGGGGAACAAAGAAATGGCGGACCAATTGAACAAGTACTTTGGTTCGGTATTCACTGAGGAGGAGACAAACAACCTTCCGGATATAAAAGGGGTTGGAGGGTCTAGTAAGGAGGAGGAACTGAGGGAAATCCTTATTAGTCGGGAAATTGTGTTGGGGAAATTGATGGGATTGAAGGCCGATAAATCCCCAGGGCCTGATGGACTGCATCCCAGAGTACTTAAGGAGGTGGCCTTGGAAATAGTGGATGCATTGACAGTCATTTTCCAACATTCCATTGACTCTAGATCAGTTCCTATGGAGTGGAGGGTAGCCAATGTAACCCCACTTTTTAAAAAAGGAGGGAGAGAGAAAGCGGAATTACAGACCGGTCAGCCTGACATCGGTAGTCGGTAAAATGATGGAATCAATTATTAAGGATGTCATAGCAGTGCATTTGGAAAGAGGTAATATGATAGGTCCAAGTCAGCATGGATTTGTGAAAGGGAAATCATGCTTGACAAATCTTCTGGAATTTTTTGAGGATGTTTCCAGTAGAGTGGACAAGGGAGAACCAGTTGATGTGGTATATTTGGACTTTCAGAAGGCTTTCGACAAGGTCCCACACAAGAGATTAATGTGCAAAGTTAAAGCACATGGGATTGGGGGTAATGTGCTGACATGGATTGAGAACTGGTTGTCAGACAGGAAGCAAAGAGTAGGAGTAAATGGGGACTTTTCAGAATGGCAGGCAGTGACTAGTGGGGTACCGCAAGGTTCTGTGCTGGGGCCCCAGCTGTTTACACTGTACATTAATGATTTAGACGAGGGGATTAAATGTAGTATCTCCAAATTTGCGGATGACACTAAGTTGGGTGGCAGTGTGAGCTGCAAGGAGGATTCTATGAGGCTGCAGAGCGACTTGGATAGGTTAGGTGAGTGGGCAAATGCATGGCAGATGAAGTATAATGTGGATAAATGTGAGGTTATCCACTTTGGTGGTAAAAACAGAGAGACAGACTATTATCTGAATGGTGACAGATTAGGAAAAGGGCAGGTGCAAAGAGACCTGGGTGTCATGGTACATCAGTCATTGAAGGTTGGCATGCAGGTACAGCAGGCGGTTAAGAAAGCAAATGGCATGTTGGCCTTCATAGCGAGGGGATTTGAGTACAAGGGCAGGGAGGTGTTGCTACAATTGTACAGGGCCTTGGTGAGGCCACACCTGGAGTATTGTGTACAGTTTTGGTCTCCTAACCTGAGGAAGGACATTCTTGCTATTGAGGGAGTGCAGCGAAGGTTCACCAGACTGATTCCCGGGATGGCGGGACTGACCTATCAAGAAAGACTGGATCAACTGGGCTTGTATTCACTGGAGTTCAGAAGAATGAGAGGGGACCTCATAGAAACGTTTAAAATTCTGACGGGGTTAGACAGGTTAGATGCAGTAAGAATGTTCCCAATGTTGGGGAAGTCCAGAACCAGGGGACACAGTCTAAGGATAAGGGGGAAGCCATTTAGGACTGAGATGAGGAGGAATTTCTTCACCCAGAGAGTGGTGAACCTGTGGAATTCTCTACCATAGAAAGTTGTTGAGGCCAATTCACTAAATATATTCAAAAAGGAGTTAGATGAAGTCCTTACTACTAGGTGAATCAAGGGGTATGGTGAGAAAGCAGGAATGGTGTACTGAAGTTGCATGTTCAGCCATGAACTCATTGAATGGCGGTGCAGGCTAGAAGGGCCGAATGGCCTACTCCTGCACCTATTTTCTATGTTCTATGTTTCTATGAGCCTCCTCCCGTCTTTCCTCATCTAAATCTATCAGCATAACCCTCTATTCCCTTCTCCCTCAAATGCTTGTCCAGCCTCCCCTTTGTGCATCAATGCGATTCGCTTCAACCACTCCCTGTGGCAGTGAGTTCCACATTCTCACCACTCTCTGGGTAAAGAAGTTTCTTCTGAATTCCCGATTGGATTTCTTGGTGACTATCTTATATTGATGGCCTCTAGTTATGCTCTTCCCCACAAGTGGAAACATTCTCTCTGTATCCACTCCATCAAAACCTTTCATAATTTTAAAGACCTCTATTAGGTCACCCCTCAGCCTTCTTTTTTCAAGAGAAAAGAGACCCAGCCTGTTCATCCTTTCCTGATATGTATACCCTCACATTTCTGGTATCATCCTTGTAAATCTTCTCTGCACCCTCTCCAGTGCCTCTATATCCTTTTTATAATATGGCGACCAGATCGGAGGCCGATCATTATCCATGTGTAGGCTGACACTCTCAGTGCAGTGCTGAGGGAACGCTGCACTGTTGGAGGTGTCGTATTTCAGATGAGACGTTAAACCGAGGCCCCACCTGCTCTCTCAAGTGGCCGTAAAAGATCCCATGGTGCTATTTCGAAGAAGAGCAAGTTAGTTATCCCCGGTGTCCTGGACAATATTTATCCCTCAATCAACATAACAAAAACAGCTTATCTGGTCATCATCACATTGCTGTTTGTGGGAGCTTGCTGCGTGCAAATTGGCTGCTGCATTTCCCACATTACAACAGTGACTACACAACAAAAGTACTTCATTGGCTGTAAAGTGCTTTGAGACGTCCGGTGGTCGTGAAAGGGCTATTGTGAAGGGTGCAAAATTCATGAGAATCCCCCCAGTGTTTGGGCTCATTCGAAAGGAAATTTAATTTGGGACTATCATCCGGAAAGTTTGAAATCCTAAAGTGTTTATGGAACTTTAATCAAATTTTGGATTTTTAAAAGACAAATTCAAGCCTGTGGGCGGGCCTAAAGAACTAAAGAAGCCGACTTGATTATTGGAACTGTCTGGGTGTTGAGACTATGTTAACTTGTCTGGAGGAATGGACATTCGAAAACACTTCTCCACAAGAAACATTTACATTACAACAATAAACCAAACTGAGAAAAGCCATCTTCGACATGAATATGAACAAAGGGCCCACTGCAGCCTGTATGTGAAAAACCAAACACAAAAGCACATTGCGATTACCAAGCTAATATTTCCATCAAGAAATAGATTTAGAAATGCAACCCACCCAAGACATATTAACTTTTAATGAGCCCGCCAAAATATTACAAAGAGAAGTCAAGCCCACCAAATTTAAACAAAGAATCCTGGACTGATTTGGCGTGAAGATTAGAACAGTTCAAACCATATAACTGGCCCCCTGTTTTAGCAGAAGGTATGACACACTTTGCCATACAACCGAGACCATGCTGATGTCATCAAGAAAGGAGAGAAACCAATGCGACAGTTGTAAACTAACTTCTCCAGCCTCGAAGTCCTGAAGTCCTGAAGGAAGGAAGAACATCACCATCGCGGCAGCAACCGACCACAGCCAACGTGGTACCAACGCAAAACCACCGCGAGCGACCAAACTCAAAACAAAACTCCAACAGGAAGAAACCGAAGAACCGAAAGTTTCCATTCTACAATCTGAGGCCTGACTACCAACAGGTGAAAACATTACCTAAAGAGACTTTGAACCTATTTCTAACGAAGAAAACCGGGTACTTACCCCATAGATCCAAAACGCACCTTACCGCATCAGCAAACTCAACCCAACTGAAGATTGCGCAATAAGAAGTCTTCTCCGACAAGCAGAACCTACAGAATTCAACGAACCCCAAAATCACGAACTACCGCTAACTGACCAGAAAGGATTGGTAAGCATAGTCCCTGCCTGCCCTGGAGTCTAACCTAGCTAGAATTAGATATTGGGAGGTGGGAGGTGTAATTTTACTGTAACCCCCTTTGAGTGTGTAATGTATTGTTCTTTATTAGAGTGATTATAAGTTTGACATTGTATTTTCTTGTCTGTAATAAAGTCAAAGTCCTTTTGCATCAAACCAATTGTCCTTTGCACTTTATCACATCCCCCAAATAAACCCAGAGTCTAGAACCCAAGGGAGTGGGAGCGATTCGAACCGCTCAAGTAGGTCAGAGGTGAACCTGACCCCAGGGACCACCCCCTTGCAATAGAAATGCAAGTCTTTCTTTTTTTCATGGAACTGTGCCCCAGCAAGGGGTCAACACACTTCAAAGAGGAGGGGAGAAAGTTTAAAGAGAGAAAACAAACATGTAGAGGGTGGCTTTATCTCCAGAAACCAATGTTTATTTTCTGTACATCTCGCACTTCTTATCAACTGACTCTGCCGCAACTCAGCTTAATCTTGTTTGGCTTTCTATATGAGTTCTCACAAAGGCAAGCAGCTAAATTTAGTAGCTTTAATGAAAAACAGAAAATGGATGTAAAACACTCCAAAACTTACAGATGCTAAACAATTCGGAAAACTCTCGGAAAAAAATCAGCCAGGATTCCTGCTTCAAGTCCCAGTCCAGAGACTTAAGCACAAAAACATCCAGGCTTAAAGTCCAGTGTAGTACTGAGGGGGTGCTGCACTGTCGGAGGAGACGTTAAACCGAGGCCCCGTCCGCTCTCTTGGGTGGGCGTAATAGATCCCATGGCACTATTTTGAAAAAGAGCAGGGGAGTTATCACCGGTGTCCTGGCCAATATTTATCCCTCAATCAACATCACTAAAACAGATTATCTGGTCATTATCACATTGCTGTTTGTGGCCACCTGGCCTCTTCTCCTCCAGCACACGGCGTGCACAATGGCTGCGACCACTCTGACCTTTCCTCCTCCCACTCTGAACACTCTGACCTTTCCTCCTCCCACTCTGAACACCCTGACCTCTCCTCCTCCCACTCTGAACACCCTGACCTCTCCTCCTCCCACTCTGAACACCCTGACCTCTCCTCCTTCCACTCTGAACACCCTGACCTCTCCTCCTCCCACTCTGAACACCCTGACCTCTCCTCCTCCCACTCTGAACACCCTGACCTCTCCTCCTCCCACTCTGAACACCCTGACCTCTCCTCCTCCCACTCTGAACACCCTGACCTCTCCTCCTCCCACTCTGAACACCCTGACCTCTCCTCCTCCCACTCTGAACACCCTGACCTCTCCTCCTTCCACTCTGAACACCCTGACCTCTCCTCCTCCCACTCTGAACACCCTGACCTCTCCTCCTCCCACTCTGAACACCCTGACCTCTCCTCCTTCCACTCTGAACACCCTGACCTCCACCCACAAAATGACCTTCCCAATGCCTGCCCCCAACCAAGCCTTGGACCACCTACCATCGCACCGAAGGGCGCTACTCAGTGCCGAGCTTACGGCCAACATCTTGCTGTAGGCAACTAGGCTCATACAGCAGTGCCTGGTCTCCAGTCGTCTCGGACCCCCTTGCCACTGGACCAAGACCTTACTCAGCTAAGCCCGTGTGGTAGCTGGTGTGCAACGGCCACTCCACGTTAACAGAACTCATGCACAGGCATCTTCCATCCTTCAATATGAAGTTCGGAACCTGGAACATCAGGACCCTCATGGAAAAGTCCAACAGCGACAGTCCGGAATGCCGCACCACCATAGTTGCCCCGGAACTCAGACGCTTCGATGTTGACATCGCCGCCCTAAGCGAGACCCGGCGGGCAGGGGAAGGCCAGCTCAAGGAACAAGGTGGAGCTTACACCTTCTTCTGGAAAGGCAAATCAGACGAAGAACGCTGCCTCCACGGAGTCGGTTTCGCCATCAAGAACGAGCTGGTCAACTGCCTCAGAGACTCCCCCTGCGGGATTAACGAACGTCTCATGACTCTCCGGTTCACCCTATCCCGGAACCAATGCGCCACAGTTATCAGTGCGCACGCCCCAACACTCAATGCAACAGATGAGGCCAAAGAGGGTTTTTACTCCAGCCTTGAAAAAGCTCTGTCCCGCGTCCCTACGGACGACAAACTGATCTTCCTCGGCGACTTTAATGCGAGGGTTGGCAAGGACACAGCCCTCTGGGGAGGCATGATCGGCAGAGAGGGGGGTATGGAAAACCAACTCTAGCGGTACCCTGCTCCTGACAAAATGCCGAGAACACGACCTTGTCATCACCAACACCTTGTTCTGCAGAGGGACACGTACAAGGTGTCGTGGCAACACCCTTGCTCCAAACACTGGCACCTGCTCAGCTATGTCATGGTCCGAGCCAGGAATCGCAAGGATGTGCGCATCACCCGTGCCATGACAGGAGCTGATGACTGCTGGATGGACCACCACCTAATCCGTTCCATCATTAACATCAACATAACTCCAAAGTGACAACAGCAGCAGAAGCAGTGCCGCAAAAAAGTCAATGCTGGGGCACTCAAAGAGAGCCCTATACAGTCAGCACTTCACTGCTAACCTGGTGTGTCTTGATGACCCCGAGACGCAGAATGCCCACAGCGCCTGGTCTGCCCTCAAGGCCACTATAACCAATGCCTGCGCAGGGACGCTCGGTCACTCAACCAGGAAACACCAGGACTGGTTTGATGAGAATGACCAGGAGATCCAAGAGCTAATAGATCGCAAGCGCAGGGCATTTCTGAGCCTAAAACAACCCAACTCGGGAGCAGCAAAACAGCATTACAGATGGCTTAAGGCCGAGGTCCAACAAATAACCTTCCGGAAGTACTAGGGGACCGAGGGTCTAGTGAGAAAGAGGAACTGAAGGATATCCTTATTAGGCGGGAAACTGTGTTCGGGAAATTGATGGGATTGAAGGCCGATAAATCCCCGGGGCCTGATAATCTGCATCCCAGAGTACTTAAGGACGTGGCCCTAGAAATAGTGGATGCATTGGTGATCATTTTCCAACAGTCTATCGACTCTGGATCAGTTCCTATGGACTGGAGGGTAGCTAATGTAACACCACTTTTTAAAAAGGGAGGGAGAGAGAAAGCGGGTAATTATAGACCGGTTAGCCTGACATCAGTAGTGGGGAAAATGTTGGAATCAATTATTAAGGATGAAATAGCAATGCATTTGGAAAGCAGTGACAGGATCGGTCCAAGTCAGCATGGATTTATGAAGGGGAAATCATGCTTGACAAATCTTCTGGATCTTTTTGAGGATGTAACACTTTTTGAGTAGAGTGGACAAGGGATGTGGTGTATTTGGATTTTCAAAAGGCTTTTGACAAGGTCCCAAACAAGAGATTGGTGTGCAAAATCAAAGCATATGGTATTGGGGGTAATATACTGACGTGGATAGAGAACTAGTTGGCAGACAGGAAGCAGAGAGTCGGGATAAACAGATCCTTTTCAGAATGGCAGGCAGTGACTAGTGGAGTGCCGCAGGGCTCAGTGCTGGGACCCCAGCTCTTTACAATATACATTAATGATTTGGATGAAGGAATTGAGTGCAATGTCTCCAAGTTTGCAGATGACACTAAACTGGGTGGCGGTGTGAGCTATGGGGGGACACTAGGAGGCTGCAGGGTGACTTGGACAGGTTAGGTGAGTGGACAAATGCATGGCAGATGCAGTATAATGTGGATAAATGTGAGGTTATCCACTTTGGCGGCAAAAACGCGAAGACAGAATATTATCTGAATGGCGGCAGATTAGGAAAAAGGGAGGTGCAACGAGACCTGGGTGTCATGGTTCATCAGTCATTGAAAGTTGGCATACAGGTACAGCAGGTGGTGAAGAAGGCAAATGATATGTTGGCCTTCATAGCTAGGGGATTTGAGTGTAGGAGCAGGGAGGTCTTACTGCAGTTGTACAGGGCCTTGGTGAGGCCTCACCTGGAACATTATGTTCAGTTTTGGTCTCCTAATCTGAGGAAGGACGTTCTTGCTATTGAGGGAGTGCAGCGAAGGTTCACCAGACTGATTCCCGGGATGGCAGGACTGACATATGAGGCGAGATTGAATCAACTGGGCCTTTATACATTGGAGTTTAGAAGGATGAGAAGGGAATCTCATAGAAACATATAAGATTCTGACGGGACGGGACAGGTTAGATGCGGGAAGAATGTTCCCGATGTTGGGGAAGTCCAGAACCAGGGGACACAGTCTTAGGATAAGGGGTAGGCCATTTAGGACTGAGATGAGGAGAAACTTCTTCACTCAGAGAGTTGTTAACCTATAGAATTCCCTACCGCAGAGAGTTGTTGATGCCAGTTCATTGGATATATTCAAGAGGGAGTTAGATATGGCCCTTACGGCTGAGGGGATCATGGGGTATGGAGAGAAAGCAGGAAAGGGGTACTGAGGGAATGATCAGCCATGATCTTATTGAATGGCGGTGCAGGCTCGAAGGGCCGAATGGCCTACTCTTGCACCTATTTTCTATGTTTCTATGTTTCTATGTTTCTAAAACCCGGGACTTAAAGAACAGGTGGTGGATGGAAAAAGCACAGGAGATACAACAACTGGCCGACAGCCACGATGTGAGAGGATTCTTCACCGCATTCAAGTCCACCTATGGCCCAAGCACCCAAAGACCCACCCCATTGCTGGCCAAGAACGGGAAGACACTCATCAAGGACACCGAGGCAGTCAGGACCCACTGGAAGGAGCACTTCGAAGATCTCCTTAACCGAGACTCTGCCTTTGACTCGAGTGTCCTCGACTCCATCCCACAGCATGCGACCCGCCACCATCTCAGCAAAACCTCAGCCCTGCACGAGGTAGAAAAGGCCATGAGCCAGCTTATGAATAATAATGCAATGGGAGTGGATGGAATCCCTGCTGAGGCACGCAAGTATGGCAGAGAGGCACGATTAGAACGAATGCATGATCTCATCTCTCTCAACTGGAAGGAGGAGAGCAGGCTGGGAGATCTCAGAGATGCAGTATCGTGATCATCTTTAAAAAAGAGGACCAGTCCAACTGCAGCAACTACAGAGGAATCTTCCTTTATCAGCCACTGGGAAAATCGTCCTCCTCAACCGTCTTCTCCCTGTGGCTGAGAAGGTCCTCCCGGAGTCACAATATGGATTTCGTTCTCTACGGGATACAGCGGACATGATTTTTGCAGCGCGACAGCTGCAAGAAAAATGTAGGGAACAGCACCAACCCTTATACATGGCCTTCTTTGACCTTACAAAGGCCTTTGACACTGACAACCGCGAGGGTCTATGGAGCCTCCTCCTCCGTTTCAGCTTCCCCCAAAAGTTCGCCACCACCCTCAGCCTGCTCCACAACGACATAAAGACATGTGATCTTTACCAATGGATCCATTGCAGACCCAATCCATATCCGGACCGGGGTCAAGCAGGGCTGCGTCATCGTGCCAACCCTCTTCTCAATCTTCCTCACTGCAATGCTCCACCTCGCACTCAACAAGCTCCCCGTTGGAGTGGAATTAAACTACAGAACCAGTGGGAACCTGTTCAACCTTCATCGTCTCCAGGCTAGATCCAAGACCGTCCCAACCTCTGTCGTCGAACTACAGTACACGGACGACGCTTGCGTCTCGCACATTCAGAGTTTGAACTCCAAGTCATAGTCAACATCTTCACTGAGGCGTAGAAAAGCATGGGCCTTACACTATACATCCGTAAGACAAAGGTCCTCCACCAGCCTGTCCCCGCCACACAGCACTCCCCCCCCCGGTCAGCAAGTTCCATGGCGCGGCCCTGGACAACGTGGACCACTTTCCATACCTCGGGAGCCTATTACCAGCAAAGGCGACATCGACGACAAGATTCAACACTGCCTCCAGTGCGCCAATGCAGCCTTCAGCCGCCCGAGGAAAAGAGTGTTCAAAGATCAGGCCCTCAAATCTGCCACCAAGCTCATGGTCTACAGGGCTGTTTTAATACCCAACCTCCTGTATGGCTCAGAGACGTGGACCATATACAGCAGACATCTCAAATCGCTGGAGAAATACCACCAACGATGTCTTCGCAAGATCCTGCAAATCCCTTGGGAGGACAGACGCACCAACGTTAGTGTTCTCGCCCAGGCCAACATCCCCAGCATCGAAGCACTGACCACACTCAACCAGTTCTGCTGGGTGGGCCATGTTGTTCGTATGCCTGACACAAGACTCCCAAAGCAAGCGCTCTACTCGGAACTCCTACACGGCAGGCGAGCCCCAGGTGGGCAGAGGAAATGTTTCAAGGACACCCTCAAAGCCTCCTTGATAAGGTGCCTCCTGCCCACTGGCACCTGGTCAGTGCGCCTGTCCTCCCAAGGGATTTGCAGGAACTTGCGGAGGCAGCGCTGGTGGTACTTCTCCATCGCTTTGAGTTGTCTACTGTATATGATCCACGTCTCCGAGCCATATAGGAGGGCGGGTATCACTACAGCCCTGTAGTCCATAAGCTTGGTGCCAGATTTCAGGTCCTGGTCTTTGAACACTCTCTTCCTCAGGTGTCCGAAGGCTGAGCTGGCACACTGGAGGCAGTGTTGAACATTGTCATCACACTTCTCTGCATTAAATCTCAGCTGCCATGTAGCTGCCCATTTCACCAGTTGAGCCTCCTCCGCCAATCAATAAGATCATGGCTCAACTTCACCTTCCCACACGATCCCCAAATCCCTTGTTTCCCTTAATATCCAATAGTCTATCTGTTATGCTCATAATAAATGGTGAGACTGAGTAATGAGCAAGTGTGACCTTAGCTCCTTTATTAAGGTTCCAGAGTGTAGATAACCTGGGTGGCCTGCTTATATACCGTGCTCTCAAGGGATGCTGGGATCCCTTGGGACTCCAACAGGTGGGCCCTCTGGTGGTCAGGTGTAATGCAAGTTACAAAGGGTTAAATACATAACATCACTCCCCAGTGAAGTCAACAGAACACTTATTTACAAGGTGAGACGATCTGGGGCTTTGCGCTCCCTTGTCGATTGTCTCGGTACAAATGCGGGTGTGGGTGGGTTGGTCAGTTCTTCACTGGGCTGTTGGGCAGCCGGCCTTGCCGGGCTGCTAGAAACATAGAAACATAGAAAATAGGTGCAGGAGTAGGCCATTCGGTCCTTCGAGCCTGCACCGCCATTCAATAAGATCATGCCTGATCATTCCTTCAGTACCCCTTTCCTGCTATAGAAACAAAAAATCTCCACCTTAGATATATTCAATGACCCAGCCTCCACAGCAGAGAATAAATTTTGAGTAAGCGTCCACGACAACCAAAAACATGTTGCCTAGGAATGGGCCCGCATAGTCTACATGGATCCTCGACCACGGTTTGGATGGCCATGACCACAAACTTAGCGGTGCCTCTCTGGGTGCATTGCTCAACTGAGAGCAAGTGTTGCAGTGGCGCACGCATGACTCTAAATCTGAGTCGATGCCAGGCCACCACACGTGAGACCTGGCTATGGCTTTCATCATCGATGCCTGGGTGGGTGTTGTGCAGTTCGCAAATAAATGTGTCTCTGCCTTTCTTGGGCAAGACCACGCGATTGCCCCACAAAAGACAGCCTGCCTGCAGGGACAATTCGTCTTTGCGTCTGTGGAATGGCTTAATCGTTTCCTGCATCTCCACTGGGACACTGGGCCAGCTCCCATGGAGGACACAGTTTTTTTTTACCAAGGACAGTAAAGGATCCTGGCTGGTCCAGGTCCTGATCTGGCGGGCCGTAACGGGGGACTTCTCATTCTCAAATGCCTCCATGAGCAAGTCCGCTGGCTGTGCCATTTCCACCCCGGTGGTGGGCAATGGTAGCTGACTGAGAGCACCTGCACAGTTATGCCGAAAGCGTGAGCGCCCATCTTTGGATGCGAGCAGAGGCATTGGTATTAATCCCTTTGCTCTCTGAGAATAGCGATATGAGCGGTTTGTGGTCGAACTTGAGGCCAAATAAGTACTGGTGCATTTTTTTACCCCGTAAATGCACACCAGAGCCTCTTTTTCAACCATGATGTAGGCCCTTTCGGCCTTGGGCAAACTCCTGCATGCATAAGCGACCTGTTGCAAAATCCTCGATTCATTAGCCTATTGTAACACACACCCGACCCCGTATGACAACGCATCGCAAGCTAACACTAATCATTTACATGGATTATACAGGACAAGCAGTTTGTTAGAATACAATGAATTTCTGGCTTTCTTCAAGGCAGTCTCTTGTGAATTCCCTCATACCCAGTCGTCTTCCTTGCGCAGTAGTACATGTAGGGGTTCTAGCAGGGTGCTTAATCCAGGTAGAAAATGATCAAAATAGTTAAGGAGTCCCAGGAACGACCGCAGCTCTGTCACATTCTGTGGTCGCGGCGCGTTCTTGATGGCCTCCGTCTTGCCGTCGGTGGGTCTGATGCCATCTGCTGCGATTCTCCTTCCTAAGAATTCGACGCCTTGTGCCAGGAAAACACACTTCGAGCATTTCAACCTGAGCCCCGCGATCCAACCGTCTAAGAACCTCCTCCAGATTCTTTAAGTTCTCCATGGTGACCCGACCTGTAACCAATATGTTGTCCTGGAAGACCACTGCAAGGAACCGACTTTAGCAGGCTCTCCATGTTCCGCTGGAAGGTAGCTGCGGCCGACCGAATCCCGAATGGGCACTGGTTATAGATAAACAGACCTTTGTGCGTGTTGATGCAGGTGAGGCCTTTCGAAGACTCCTCCAGCTCCTGCATCATGTAGGCTGAGGTCAGGTCCAGCTTGGTGAATGTCTTCCCTCCAGCCGGGATCGCAAATAGGTCGTCTGCCTTAGGTAGCGGGTACTGGTCCTGTAGCGAAAAACGGTTACTCGTTACTTTATAGACCCCACAAATTCTAACCGTACCATCCTCCTTGAGTACCGGGACAATCGGGCTGGCCCAGTCGTTGAATTCCAATGATGCCTTCACGTTGCAGCCTGTCCAGCTCGATTTCCACTTTTTCACGCATCATGTACGGTACCGCCCGAGCCTTGTGGTGGATGGGTCGCGCACCGGGAACCAAATGGATCTGCACTTTCGCCCCCGAGAAGCTTCCAATGCCTGGCTCGAATAACAATGGGAACTTGTTTAGAATCTGGGTACATGAGGCATCGTCGACGGATGAAAGCGCTCGGATGTTGTCCCAGTTCCAGCGGATTTTTCCCAGCCAGCTTCTGCCAAACAACGTGAGACCATCCCCTGGCACAATCCACAGCGGGAGTTCGTGAACTGCTCCATCATAGGAGACTTTGACTTCAGCACTGCCAATTACAGGGATTGGTTCCTTGGTGTAAGTCCTTAGTTTAGTGTGAATGGGGCTGAGCTTGGGCCTGCGTGCCTTCTTTCCCCACAGCCTGACGAAGGCCTTTTTACTCATTATGGACTGACTTGCCCCTGTGTCCAGCTCCATACATACTGAAATGTCGTTCAGTTCAACTTTTAACATTATTGGTGGGCATTTCATCATGAACATGTGTACCCCGTACTCTTTTGCCTCCTCCGTATGAGTTTCCAACTCAGTCTGATCCACTGTGGATCGATCTTCCTCTGCAACATGGTGGTTTGCAGGGTTGGCAGCTCGCCCGCACATTCATTGGAGGTGTCCCATTGTTCTGCAGCCATTGCACGCATAGTTCTTAAAGTGGCATTGATGAGGCCGATGATTACCTCCGCAGCACCAACAGGGTGTTAACTGCCTCGCATTAACAGATGGTGGCGGACTCTGGGTCAATTGAGGTCAGGCCACAGTAGCCGACGTGTACGTTCTGCCCTGTACATTTCTGCTCAAAACCGACGTTACTTTATGCACAGTACTGGCTGAAACTTCTTTGTTCTGCGAAATATGCTTGGTGTTGTTGCTGGTGGACATAAATGCTTGAGCTATCGTTATGGCTTTACTCAGATACGGAGTTTCTACAGTCAACAGTTTGTGAAGGATCATCTAATGTTCGATGACCATACAAAAAAGTCTCTGAGCATTTATTTTAGGAATCCCTCAAACTCACAATGTCCTGCGAGGTGCCTTAGCTCGGCGACATAGCTCGCCACTTCCTGGCCCTCCGATCGGTAATACGTGTCGAACCGATATCTCGCCATCAAATTGCTTTCCTGGACCAGCATACACAATTCTTTGTAGGATTTCTCTGTTGGTTTTGCCTGGGCCAGGAAATTCTTCATGAGGCCATAGGTTGTTGCCCCACAGCCAGTTAGGAGGATCGCCCTTCGTTTGGTGGCATTCTCGTCCCCTTCCAGCTCCTTGGCCACAAAATATTGGTCGAGTCTCTCCTCGAAGGCCTCCCATTCGTCCCTTGCTGAGAACTTCTCCATGATGCCAACTGTTCTTTGCATTTTCATGCGTTACCTCGTCGCCAATTGTTATGCTCATAATAAATGGTGAGCCTGAGTACTGTGTGTAATGAGCAAGTGTGACTTTAGCTTCTTTATTAAGGTTCCAGAGTGTAGGTACCTCGTGGATGGCCTGCTTATATAGTGTGCTCCCAAGGGATGCTGGGATCCCTTGGGACTCCAACAGGTGGGCCCTCTGGTGGTCAGGTGTAATGCAGGTTACAAGGGGTTAAATACATTACACTATCCATCTCTGTCTTGAATGTAATGACTTGACAAACACAGCCCTCTGGGGTAGAGAATTCCAAAGATGTACAACCTTTTGAGTGAAGAAATTTCTCCTCATCTCCGTCTTAAATCCATTAGCTATGGCTCAGTAGGTAGCAACCTTGCCTCTGAGTCAGAAGGTTGTGAGTTCAAGTCCCACTCTAGAGAGTCTATGCTGACACTCCCAGTACAGTGCTGAGGGAGTGCTGCACTGTCGGAGGTGCCGTCTTTCGGATGAGACATTAAACTGAGGTCCCGTTTGCTCTCTCCGGTGGACGTAAAAGATCCCATGGCACTATTTCGAAGAAGAGTAAGGGAGTTCTCCCTGGTGTCCTGGCCAATATTTATCCCTCAATCGACATAACAACAGATTATCTGGTCATTATCACATTGCTGTTTGTGGGAGCTTGCTGTGCGCAAATTGGTTGCACAATTACAGCAGTGACTACACTCCAAAAGTACTTCATTGGCTGTAAAGCGCTTTGAGGCGTCCAGTGGTGGTGAAAGGCCTTACTTTAAATGGCCGACCCCTTATCCTGAGTCTATGACCCTCTAGTTCTCGATTCCCAGCAAGGAGAATCTTTTCTTTCCACTGAAGCTAACTGACCCGCTGTGTGTTTCCAGCATTTGCTGTGTTGTATTTAACAGGAAGCTAAACGCTGGTCATATAACTGGGACAATGGCCAGAGAATACTTCCTGAATGACTCACCCTGAACCAAAGGGCCCATCTGCCAATGTGTGTTGGTGTGAAGTTATAGCTACTCCCACCGCCTAAGGCTGGCTTAAAGCTAATATGCTAATGATGTTATTCTTTTTCTTTTAGAAACTCTTCAAGGGTCAGAATGATCCTGGGAGCTTCCCAGTCTAAAGATCTCACAGATAAGAGAAGTGAAATGTGACCCAGGAGCACTGAGCACAGCCCTGCTGAAAACATACAGCCTCCGGGATTGGAATGCTGTGAACAGTTCATCGAATAATAGGATCATAGAACGGTTACAGCACAGCAGGAGGCCATTCGGCCCGTCGAGCCCATGCCGGCTCTCAGCCAGTCCCACTCCCCCGCCCTTTTCCCGCAGCCCTGCAGTTTATTTTCCTTCAGTTACTGATCCAATTCCCTTTTGAAAGCTAAGATTGAGTCTGCCTCCAGCACCCTCTCAGGTAGCCCATTCCAGATCCTAAGTTTGCCAATCACCTTAAATCTGTGTCCTCTGGTTCTCGCCCCTCCAGTCAATGGGAACAGTTTCTCATCGGCAGATGGATCGAGAACCGGAGGGCGCAGTCTCCAGGTTATAAAAGGGCTATAGAGGCACACTGGAGAAGGTGCAATAAAAGACTTCCTGGAATGATCCCAGAACTGGGATGCTATGCCTAGCGGGAAAGATTGAGGCTGATCGCGCGGCACACCGCTCCCTGGTGGTTTAGGTAGGTCCGTGTTCCTTCTGCAGTCGGCAGGTTGGGGCCTTTAAGGGAGGAAGCGGCCCCCTCGGATGAGGCACCGCGCACGGCCCAATGTGCGGCCCAGTGAGGCGTGCGCCCCGCTAGCGCCCCCGGAAGGAAGTGGAGAGCTTCTGCGCCCGGCGCTAAGTCTCGCGCCTCCCGAATGTTACCACCCCCCGTGGTAACGAATTTCACCCCCTTTGTGTTCAAAACAACTCTCATGGTTTCTCACGTGTGCATCTTACTGATCGACTCATTCAAGCACGGCTTCTCCCCTTGTTGTTCCTGATTGGTTCAAGGTTTAGTGGGGTTACTTCATCAGGCGTGTCACTTGTTGCAGATTAATGAGCGTCTTATCTCAAGACAGCGCTGGTCGGCTCCACTGGTTGCTTAGCAACTCGAAAGCTGTCCCTGGCCACAACAGCTTCTTTTATCTGTGTGTAATGTCTGTTAAAAATGTTCCTCCATAGCCTTTGTTCTCGACTTGCATTTCAAAGTGGTCATTAAAAGTTCTCTTTTGCAATAAAGTTCTTGTTGTTGTCAGTGATGTTTAAAATAGATTTCCCTTCAGCCCTCATTAAAATCAGTGGTGTTTCCGAATGTGCTCCATTAAAGGCATCCCGCTTCAAATCGCTTCATAACGCTTCGTACCGCTGCATATCACTTCATACCGCTTCATACCGCTTCATACCGCTTCATATCACTTCATACCGCTTCATACCGCTTCATATCACTTCATACCGCTTCATACCACTTCATACCGCTTCATATCACTTCATACCGCTTCATATCGTTTCATACCGCTTCATATCACTTCATACCGCTTCATACCGCTTCATACCGCTTCATACCGCTTCATACCGCTTCATATCGCTTCATACCGCTTCATACCGCTTCATACCACTTCATACCGCTTCATATCGTTTCATACCGCTTCATATCGCTTCATATCACTTCATACCGCTTCATACCGCTTCATATCGCTTCATATCACTTCATACCGCTTCATACTACTTCATACCGCTTCATATCGTTTCATACCGCTTCATATCGTTTCATACCGCTTCATACCGCTTCATACCACTTCATACCGCTTCATACCGTTTCATATCGCTTCATACCGCTTCATACCGCTTCATACCGCTTCATACCGTTTCATATCGTTTCATATCGCTTCATATCGCTTCATACCGCTTCATATTACTTCATACCGCTTCATACCGCTTCATACCGTTTCATATCGCTTCATACCGCTTCATACCGCGTCATATCGCTTCATACCGCTTCATATCACATCATACCGCTTCATACCACTTCATACCGCTTCATATCGCTTCATACCGCTTCATATCGCTTCATACCGCTTCATACCGTTTCATATCGTTTCATACCGCTTCATACCACTTCATATCGCTTCATACCGCTTCATATCGCTTCATACCGCTTCATACCGCTTCATACCGCTTCATATCGCTTCATACCGCGTCATATCGCTTCATACCGCTTCATATTACTTCATACCGCTTCATACCGTTTCATATCGCTTCATACCGCGTCATATCGCTTCATACCGCTTCATATCACTTCATATCGCTTCATATCACTTCATACCGCTTCATATCGCTTCATACCGCTTCATATCGCTTCATACCACTTCATACCGCTTCATATCGCTTCATACCGCTTCATACCGCTTCATATCGCTTCATACCGCTTCATATCGCTTCATACCGCTTCATACCGTTTCATATCGCTTCATACCACTTCATACCGCTTCATATCGCTTCATACCGCTTCATACCGCTTCATATCGCTTCATACCGCTTCATATAACTTCATACCGCTTCATACCACTTCATATCACTTCATATCGCTTCATATCACTTCATATCACTTCATATCGCTTCATACCGCTTCATATCGCTTCATACCGCTTCATACCGCTTCATATCGCTTCATACCGCTTCATATCGCTTCATACCGCTTCATACCGCTTCATATCGCTTCATACCACTTCATATCGCTTCATACCGCTTCATACCGCTTCATATCGCTTCATACCGCTTCATACCGCTTCATATCGCTTCATATCGCTTCATACCGCTTCATACCACTTCATATCGCTTCATACCGCTTCATATCGCTTCATACCGCTTCATACCGCTTCATACCGCTTCATATCGCTTCATACCGCGTCATATCGCTTCATACCGCTTCATATTACTTCATACCGCTTCATACCGTTTCATATCGCTTCATACCGCGTCATATCGCTTCATACCGCTTCATATCACTTCATATCGCTTCATATCACTTCATACCGCTTCATATCGCTTCATACCGCTTCATATCGCTTCATACCACTTCATACCGCTTCATATCGCTTCATACCGCTTCATACCGCTTCATATCGCTTCATACCGCTTCATATCGCTTCATACCGCTTCATACCGTTTCATATCGCTTCATACCACTTCATACCGCTTCATATCGCTTCATACCGCTTCATACCGCTTCATATCGCTTCATACCGCTTCATATAACTTCATACCGCTTCATACCACTTCATATCACTTCATATCGCTTCATATCACTTCATATCACTTCATATCGCTTCATACCGCTTCATATCGCTTCATACCGCTTCATACCGCTTCATATCGCTTCATACCGCTTCATATCGCTTCATACCGCTTCATACCGCTTCATATCGCTTCATACCACTTCATACCGCTTCATATCGCTTCATACCGCTTCATACCGCTTCATATCGCTTCATACCGCTTCATATCACTTCATATCACTTCATACCGCTTCATATCGCTTCATATCGCTTCATATCGCTTCATACCGCTTCATATCGCTTCATACCGCTTCATATAACTTCATACCGCTTCATACCGCTTCATATAACTTCATACCGCTTCATACCGCTTCATACCACTTCATACCGCTGCATATCACTTCATACCGCTTCATACCGCTTCATATCGCTTCATACCATTTCATATCACTTCATACCGCTTCATACCACTTCATACCGCTGCATATCACTTCATACCGCTTCATACCGCTTCATATCGCTTCATACCATTTCATATCGCTTCATACCGCTTCATACCACTTCATACCGCTTCATATCGCTTCATACCACTTCATACCGCTTCATATCGCTTCATACCGCTTCATACCGCTTCATATCGCTTCATACCGCTTCATATCACTTCATATCACTTCATACCGCTTCATATCGCTTCATATCGCTTCATACCGCTTCATATAACTTCATACCGCTTCATACCGCTTCATACCACTTCATACCGCTGCATATCACTTCATACCGCTTCATACCGCTTCATATCGCTTCATACCATTTCATATCACTTCATACCGCTTCATACCACTTCATACCGCTGCATATCACTTCATACCGCTTCATACCGCTTCATATCGCTTCATACCATTTCATATCGCTTCATACCGCTTCATACCACTTCATACCGCTTCATATCGCTTCATACCGCTTCATATCACTTCATATCACTTCATACCGCTTCATACCGCTTCATATTGCTTCATATCACTTCATACCGCTTCATACCGCTTCATACCACTTCATACCGCTGCATATCACTTCATATCGCTTCATACCGTTTCATATCACGTCATACCGCTTCATACCGCTTCATACCGCTTCATACCACTTCATATCGCTTCATACCGTTTCATATCACGTCATACCGCTTCATACCGCTTCATACCACTTCATACCGCTGCATATCACTTCATATCGCTTCATATCGCTTCATATCGCTTCAAATCACTTCATATCACATCATACCGCTTCATATCGCTTCATACCGCTTCATATCACTTCATACGGCTTCATATCGCTTCATATCGCTTCATATCGCTTCATATCGCTTCATATCGCTTCATATCGCTACATATCGCTTCATATCGCTTCATATCACTTCATATCACTTCATACCGCTTCATACCGCTTCATATCACTTCATACCACTTCATACCGCTTCATACCACTTCATACCGCTGCATATCACTTCATACCGCTTCATATCGCTTCATATCGCTTCATATCACTTCATACCACTTCATACCGCTTCATACCACTTCATACCGCTGCATATCACTTCATACCGCTTCATACCACTTCATATCGCTTCATACCGCTTCATACCGCTTCATATCACTTCATACCGCTTCATACCACTTCATATCACTTCATACCACTTCATACCGCTTCATATCGCTTCATATCACTTCATACCGCTTCATATCGTTTCATACCGCTTCATACCTCTTCATATCGCTTCATATCGCTTCATATCGCTTCATATCACTTCATACGGCTTCATATCGCTTCATATCGCTTCATATCGCTACATATCGCTTCATATCGCTTCATATCGCTTCATATCGCTTCATATCGCTTCATATCGCTACATATCGCTTCATATCGCTTCATACCGCTTCATATCACTTCATACCACTTCATACCGCTTCATACCACTTCATACCGCTGCATATCACTTCATACCGCTTCATATCGCTTCATATCGCTTCATATCGCTTCATATCACTTCATATCGCTTCATACCGCTTCATACCGCTTCATACCACTTCATATCGCTTCATATCACTTCATACCGCTTCATATCACTTCATATCGCTTCATATCGCTTCATATCACTTCATACCGCTTCATATCACTTCATATCGCTTCATTCCGCTTCATATCGCTTCATACCGCTTCATATCGTTTCATACCGCTTCATACCACTTCATATCGCTTCATATCGCTTCATACCGCTTCATACCGCTTCATACCGCTTCATACCGCTTCATATCACTTCATACCGCTTCATACCGCTTCATACCGCTTCATATCACTTCATACCGCTTCATACCGCTTCATACCACTTCATACCGCTGCATATCACTTCATATCGCTTCATACCGCTTCATACCGTTTCATACCGCTTCATACCGCTTCATACCACTTCATACCACTTCATACCACTGCATATCACTTCATACCACTTCATACCACTTCATACCGTTTCATATCGCTTCATACCGCTTCATATCACTTCATATCACTTCATACCGTTTCATATCGCTTCATACCGCTTCATATCGCTTCATATCGCTTCATATCGCTTCAAATGACTTCATATCACATCATACCGCTTCATATCGCTTCATACCGCTTCATACCGCTTCATATCACTTCATATCACTTCATACCGTTTCATATCGCTTCATACCGCTTCATATTGCTTCATATCGCTTCATATCGCTTCATATCACTTCATATCGCTTCATATCGCTTCATATCGCTTCATATCGCTTCATATCGCTTCATATCGCTTCATACCGCTTCATACCGCTTCATATCGCTTCATACCGCTTCATACCGCTTCATATCGCTTCATATCGCTTCATACCGCTTCATACCGCTTCATATCGCTTCATATCACTTCATATCGCTTCATATCACTTCATATCGCTTCATACCGCTTCATACCACTTCATACCGCTGCATACCGCTTCATACCGCTTCATACCGCTTCATATCGCTTCATATCGCTTCATATCGCTTCATATCACTTCATATCGCTTCATACCACTTCATACCGCTTCATACCACTTCATACCGCTTCATACCACTTCATACCGCTGCATACCGCTTCATACCGCTTCATACCGCTTCATATCGCTTCATATCGCTTCATATCGCTTCATATCACTTCATATCGCTTCATACCACTTCATACCGCTTCATACCACTTCATATCGCTTCATACCGCTTCATATCACTTCATATCGCTTCATATCGATTCATACCGCTTCATACCACTTCATATCGCTTCATACCGCTTCATACCACTTCATACCGCTGCATACCGCTTCATACCGCTTCATACCGCTTCATATCGCTTCATATCGCTTCATATCGCTTCATATCACTTCATATCGCTTCATACCACTTCATACCGCTTCATACCACTTCATATCGCTTCATACCGCTTCATATCACTTCATACCGCTTCATACCGCTTCATATCGCTTCATATCGCTTCATATCGCTTCATATCACTTCATATCGCTTCATACCACTTCATACCGCTTCATATCGCTTCATATCGCTTCATATCGCTTCATATCACTTCATATCGCTTCATACCACTTCATACCGCTTCATACCACTTCATATCGCTTCATACCGCTTCATATCACTTCATATCGCTTCATATCGCTTCATATCGATTCATACCGCTTCATACCGCTTCATACCGCTTCATATCACTTCATATCGCTTCATACCGCTTCATACCGCTTCATACCGCTTCATATCACTTCATATCGCTTCATATCGCTTTATACCGCTTCATACCGCTTCATACCGCTTCATACCGCTTCATACCGTTTCATACCGCTTCATACCGCTTCATACCACTTCATACCACTTCATACCACTGCATATCACTTCATACCACTTCATACCACTTCATACCGTTTCATATCGCTTCATACCGCTTCATATCGCTTCATATCACTTCATACCGTTTCATATCTGTTGTAGAGAGTAGAAATATATATAGACTTAGGCATTAGGCACCTGCTGGATATTTAAAACTCACATAAGCTTAAATGGACACACACATAAAATGGCTGCCCAGGCATGATGGGAAACCAGGTAGTCAAGCTGTGAACTGTTGAACGTTCACTGACCGAGCAATAACCCTGTGAGGCCCACTGTAGGAATGCCTGGGAAGACAGAGATAAGAAGGAAACCATCTCCTGTGAACAAGGCCATGAAACCAATTATTTCAGGAAGAAAGATAAGAGGGAAACCATTTGCTGTAAACAAGGCTATATACCAATTATTTCTCCAAGAAGAAAGAACTAGTGAGAGAACCTATATCAATCAGCCCAAGCTGACAAAAGACGAACACATGATTCCTGAGACATAAGGGGAATTCTATTGGGTTAAAATAACCTATATGTAATCTATAATCGTTGTGATTGGCTTGTGTCCAGCCGTGATGAGCTGTGTAGCTGCAGTAAACTGTTTTGTAACTGTTGTGAAACATATAAAGGTACATGTAACTCTTTGTTCTGTGAAGAGAAACCTGGATACGGTCCTGAGTTTTTCCTTCCCGCTGAGCGTAATAAAAGCTGCTTCAGCATTGGAACCGACCCTGAGTGTTGAGTGATTCTTCTAAGAAAACACTAACGCTAACAATGGCGTAGTCGACGGGATTTCCCGGAGTCGCTGGACGCCCTTGGAAAAAAACCCGGGTGAGTATAAAAAACAATTTTTAAGTATAAAGGGTGCGGAAGGTGGAAGCTGGTTGATCGACATGAGGAGACGGTCTAATATCTCAAACGCCTAGCCTGAGCCTGAATTAAGAGAACTTTTGTCCCACGTGACGGCCAGGAACCAAGTAGGCGTAGGGAACACACTTAGACCGTGGGATCGTGATACCGAGAGACATCTTCCGGACCCAGTAGTGAAATTTGAAATACCCCGGGGTAGAACCAAGCGGTGTACAGCGGCTAACGGAATCCAAACCTGTGAACAGGGTCGGACCAACAGGCTGAGCGGTGGTAGGTAGTCGTTAAGGATATGTAGAGCACTGCGGGAATTGCTTAAACGCGTTTTTAAGAATTGTATAAGTTTGTGTAACAGCAGAACTTGTGACCTGACAGTAGCCAAGAGACAGTTTACTACAAGTCGCGCTAGAAAGAAAGCGGACCGCTGAGAGTAGATTCCTAACGATACCAGTCCTACCCAGGAATGGCCATGAAAACAAGTAAACTCGAGTGGGGACCAGAAGGGTCGCTTACCCGCCACCTGGCGGAAAAACAAAAGAAGCTAATTGAAAAAATTCCCTGAAAGGTCATGGATCCAAAAATAGAGCCGGCCAAAACAAGAAGAGAGACTGTTGTAAATGTCTGATCGTTGAGTGAGAAGTGTCTGTGTGATTTTTGACTGCAGAATGAATTTTTGTTTTATGTTTTCATGTTCCGAAAGCCTGGTGGGAAGAGGAATGCAAGTGTCTGTTTATTTTAGAAACAGAGTGAAAGTCTTTTTTTTTAAACCCTTTGTAATGTTGTCCTGTATGTGGGAAGTTTTAAGACATTTAAGTTAGAAACGCAGGTGTGGATTTATTCGGATGATAAGTTACGGAGCTAGGAAAATAAACAAATAAAGAATAGGTTTGTTGAGCAAAATATTTATTTGACATGCTCACTTACTTGCCGAAAGAAAACATGCAATGATTGATTGGGTTGAAAGACATAAATTTAGTCTCGGAATGAGATAAAGAATGCTTTAAAAAAAAAGAGCTTCTAAAAAAAAAAAGTTTTAAATAAAGATTGAAATTACAACGTTTGAATTGGGATTTTGAGATATTCAGAGAAGGCACAGGAAATACTGAGGTGGATTTAAAAAAAAAAGAGAAAGATTAAATTAAATCTGATCAGGTCAAACTCCTGGGCAAGTGGCGAGCTATCTGCGAAGGTGTAAAAGGAACTTTTGGAAAATGTTAAAAAAAAAACAGCAAGCTTCAGTAACGACTTTGAAACTGGAGCATTTTGAGATAACGAAAAAGCACTCAAACTCTCAAAGATGGACTTCATTCCAGTTATGGAGAAAAAGAAAAAGATAAAGACGCCACTTTGAAAGTAAACAAATTAACAACTTTATGGAGTTACGAACCCTCCGTGTAAAATACAAAACCTAATTTGAAGAAAGAAAAAAAAAGATGTAACGGACTAAATGGAAAAAGACATAACTTACTAAATACTAGTTGATGTTTGCTGTGAAAAAGATATTGGTTTAATTAGAAAAAAAAAAAAAAATTGGAATAAGTAAAAAACACTCTACATGGATTCGAATTTTCAATTATGAAAAAGTTTCAATGCAGTTTGAAAAGATTTCCAAAATGTCCCGAACAGTCTAAACAAGCAGGAGGGTTTTGAAGATAACGAGGAGAAAGAGAGAAATAAAAAAAAACAGAATTGAATTTCAGTAAACAAAATTGCTATTGTATGTGTGGTCTTGTTTTAAAACAATTTAAAAAAAAAATTCTTTGGCAAGTACTTGAATTAGAAGTTAAGAAAACATTGGAGTTTACTCTAATGATTTATGCTGTTTAACGGATTCCTAATTTCGAAGCCAGTTTTGAAGGCACAAAGACTTTTTTTTTCAGATGATTACGTGAAGTCACGTAATGACATCAGGTCTTCTTACAAACCTGGAAAGGAGTTAACCCTTTCCATTGACAGCCGTTTTATACTGAACATTATTAATTTGGATTTCTTAATAGGGAAAAAAAAGACTCACCTAACAGAGGAAACAAAAATAAAAACAGAACTAGCTTATGTAATAATACTTGCCTGATACAATAAAGAAATAGATATTCAATAAAACAAATTGAAGAGTTAAAAGCTAAGATAAACAGGCTGGAAGAGATAACGGGACTAGACGGATAGTGCAGTGCGCAGCCATAGCACCATCACCTCTGGCAATAGAGCCAATGTACCCCACGGTGGGTAGGTGTAGTCCACAAATCCAACCTAACGGTAAAGCAGACAGCGATGTTTGGAGGAATAGCTTTGGCCTTGGTCATAATAGGAGTTTGGGTAATATTTAAGTGGGTAAAGACACAGGCGCACGCCCTACAGATTCAGCTCGAAATGGTTCGATTATAACCTTGTGCTTCTGATTTTGCAGGGTGACAGGGACACTCGTAGAGCAAAAAAACTTAACCCCTGGTGACGACCAGGCCGTCTGTTTAAAATTACAGATAATACTTACCGGAATGGGAATACGAACGGCGCTACTCGTAATCTGGATAGCCCTGCGACATGCACGTACCCTGGGCAACACCGACGGACAGCAGAGCACGCTGGAAATAAACAACTATATGAACTATGGAGTCTTGTTTAATTTAACGGACGGAATGTGCATCCCAGCAGCCAAGGACTGGAGCAAGGACAGGACTTATTTTAATAAGAATCCTAATAAGAATAAGAGTATGTGTACAGTGCTCCACGGGTATAAGGAGCAGATGCATTAAACGGAGGGATGTCAAAGGGCCTGATGAATGTACTTTCGGCATAATTTGCGCGCCTCCGGGACAATCCCAGCAATCAGTCATCCGCAAGAAGGGAATGGGGCTGTGTGGGTATTACGAGGAGGCGGGGGCGGCTGCAATATAATTGTATGTATGTTTCTCACCCCCTCCGACACCGCGCCCCATAAGAATCACTACATTGCCCGAAGAACTGCCTTGTCCCATAACTACTAAGGGACCAGAAAATGGGATTGCAATGTACAACGAAGGGGAATTATTGTATGATAATGTTAAACATGAAATTGTGCCTGTTCTGATCAATATTTCAGGCATCCAGATGCCGGAATATTGTACCGAACAGTCAAGGAAGATGTACAATGTATTAAGTAAAGTCGTAATGCAGCAGGCTGCCGATGCCATGGGTGCCAGTAAGTTCCGGGGACAGGGGTTAGCACCCAGGGTGAAGAGGGAAATAGTAAATGATGTTGCTACCGTTTTCAATACAGGAACCTCCGTAGTGAACTCGATAGACATACAAGGGCTAAATGAGAGGGTAGAACAGCTTAAAAGGGGTGATGAAGGGGTTATTGGAGAGGGTGGAGCAAAACCAGGAAGACCAGGCCAACCTAGGAAAGGAGGGTGCCGAAATCCAGTTGGATGGCATCTCAGTCCTGGAAGCTCACGCTAAATCCATCAATCACCTCATTGATAGAGAACAAGAAGATACAATAAAGCAAAGACAGGGGCAACTCTGTCATGCTCATGGTCTGTGGATGGTGGGACAGATCCGCCACAACCTCGACCAGATCCAACGCGGGGAAGTACCCGATTGGATAGACAGTTCACATTTGGCTCAGTTGGCGAACCAAAGGGGGACACTGGATAATTGTACTCTGAAGGGACTGACCCGAGTATACCCCGCAATTCCAGATTGCCAGATGGGTAGGACTACCGGGATAGGGATAGTCCTGTTGATCCCCATAGCAACGCCGGACTCAGGGCCGTTCCCCTTATACCAACTAGAGAATATCGGAGTAATACGGGAAAATGTCTCCATACGCTACTACCTAACCACCACCTCTGCCGTTCGTCGAAACAACATACTTACTGGGATTTCCCTAGCAGATTGCAAGCAAAGGGGGGAAATCACAGTATGCCCTCACCCGGTGGGCCGAGGGGAACTAGACGAGTGCGGGTTTAACCGAACCAACGGGTGTGTACTAGAAATAGTGCCCGCACACATGCACTTCGCGAGGGCAGGCTACGGAGGGAGGGGAAGATACTGCGTCTCTACTACTGAGCGTTCATACCAGTATAATGACCTGCAGTGCCCTATACCGCAGCCAAACTTTTGCTTTACACCACTACGACCTGTCGCGATCGGGCAAGCGCATATCACCCAGGTTAGGCGCCGGAAGTCCGAAGTTATTGAAGTAACTGATCAGCTCCATGATCATTTGCAGGATTATGACGAGCCAGAGCAGGTCCCTATCCCACATCTCACGGAGGTATTACGGGAGTTAAGGCTCAGAGTGGGGCAATCCGTAAAACTCTATCACCAGCTACAAACTAAAATCAAAGAAGATACCGAGGTAGACTTACAAAGTCAGAGTTGGTGGAGAAAGGTCTGGGACTGGGGAATAAATGTGAACATCCACCCATGGATTCGAATTCAATAATATGGGGCGTGATGGCCTGCCAGGTATGCAGGCGCCACAAACGGCGGAAACGGACCAATCACCGTTCCCTGGATATTAAACAAGCCTGTTTGATAAGGGGACGGGAGGAGCTAGCCTTTGTTAATTTGATCTAAGCAACCGGGACTCCTGAAACCGCGTGACTGGCCAGCACGTTGAGGCAAGGAGTACCGGGCAGTGCACAAATATCAGATAAAGGCAGTACGGTCGGTTAAAAGGGGACTAGGACTAGTCCCTTTACCGAAAGGGGGGAATTGTTGTAGAGAGTAGAAATATATATAGACTTAGGCATTAGGCACCTGCTGGATATTTAAAACTCACATAAGCTTAAATGGACACACACATAAAATGGCTGCCCAGGCATGATGGGAAACCAGGTAGTCAAGCTGTGAACTGTTGAACGTTCACTGACCGAGCAATAACCCTGTGAGGCCCACTGTAGGAATGCCTGGGAAGACAGAGATAAGAAGGAAACCATCTCCTGTGAACAAGGCCATGAAACCAATTATTTCAGGAAGAAAGATAAGAGGGAAACCATTTGCTGTAAACAAGGCTATATACCAATTATTTCTCCAAGAAGAAAGAACTAGTGAGAGAACCTATATCAATCAGCCCAAGCTGACAAAAGACGAACACATGATTCCTGAGACATAAGGGGAATTCTATTGGGTTAAAATAACCTATATGTAATCTATAATCGTTGTGATTGGCTTGTGTCCAGCCGTGATGAGCTGTGTAGCTGCAGTAAACTGTTTTGTAACTGTTGTGAAACATATAAAGGTACATGTAACTCTTTGTTCTGTGAAGAGAAACCTGGATACGGTCCTGAGTTTTTCCTTCCCGCTGAGCGTAATAAAAGCTGCTTCAGCATTGGAACCGACCCTGAGTGTTGAGTGATTCTTCTAAGAAAACACTAACGCTAACAATATCGCTTCCTACCGCTTCATATCGCTTCATATCGCTTCATATCGCTTCAAATCACTTCATATCACATCATACCGCTTCATATCGCTTCATACCGCTTCATACCGCTTCATATCGCTTCATATCGCTTCATATCGCTTCATATCACTTCATACCGCTTCATATCGCTTCATATTGCTTCATATCGCTTCATATTGCTACATATCACTTCATATCGCTTCATATCGCTTCATATTGCTTCATATCGCTTCATATCGCTTCATATCGCTTCATATCGATTCATATCACTTCATATCGCTTCATACCGCTTCATACCGCTTCATATCACTTCATACCGCTTCATACCGCTTCATACCGCTTCATACCACTTCATACCGCTGCATATCACTTCATACCGTTTCATATCACTTCATACCGCTTCATACCACTTCATACCACTTCATACCGCTGCATATCACTTCATACCGCTTCATACCGCTTCATACCGCTTCATACCGCTTCATACCACTTCATATCGCTTCATACCACTTCATACCGCTTCATATCACTTCATATCGCTTCATATCGCTTCATATTGCTTCATATCACTTCATACCGCTTCATACCGCTTCATATCGCTTCATATCGCTTCATATTGCTTCATATCACTTCATATCGCTTCATACCGTTTCATATCGCTTCATACCGCTTCATACCGCTTCATACCACTTCATATCGCTTCATATCGCTTCATACCGCTTCATACCGCTTCATACCGCTTCATACCGCATCATACCACTTCATATCGCTTCATACCGCTTCATACCGCTTCATATCACTTCATATCGCTTTATACCGCTTCATATTGCTTCATATCACTTCATATCGCTTCATACCGCTTCATACCGCTTCAAACCGCTTCATACCGTTTCATATCGCTTCATACCGCTTCATATCGCTTCATATCACTTCATACCATTTCATATCGCTTCATACCGCTTCATATCGCTTCATACCGCTTCATACCGCTTCATATTGCTTCATATCACTTCATATCGCTTCATATCACTTCATATCACTTCATACCGCTTCATATCGCTTCATACCACTTCATACCGCTTCATATCGCTTCATACCGCTTCATATCGCTTCATACCGCTTCATACCGCTTCATATTGCTTCATATCACTTCATACCGCTTCATACCGCTTCATACCGCTTCATATTGCTTCATATCACTTCATACCGCTTCATACCGCTTCATACCGCTTCATATCACTTCATACCACTTCATATCGTTTCATACCGCTTCATATCGCTTCATACCGCTTCATATCGCTTCATACCACTTCATACCATTTCATATCGCTTCATACCGCTTCATATCACTTCATATCGCTTCATATCACTTCATATCGCTTCATACCTCTTCATACCGCTTCATATTGCTTCATATCACTTCATATCGCTTCATATTGCTTCATATCACTTCATATCGCTTCATATCACTTCATACTGCTTCATATCACTTCATATCACTTCATATCACTTCATATCGCTTCATACCGCTTCATATCACTTCATATCACTTCATACCGCTTCATATCGCTTCATATCGCTTCATATCGCTTCATATCACTTCATACCGCTTCATATCACTTCATATCACTTCATACCGCTTCATATCACTTCATATCACTTCATACCACTTCATACCGCTTCATACCGCTTCATACCGTTTCATATCACTTCATACCGCTTCATACCGCTTCATATCACTTCATATCACTTCATACCGCTTCATATCGCTTCATACCGCTTCATATCACTTCATATCACTTCATACCGCTTCATATCGCTTCATACCGCTTCATATCACTTCATATCACTTCATATCACTTCATATCACTTCATACTGCTTCATATCACTTCATATCACTTCATATCACTTCATATCGCTTCATACCGCTTCATATCACTTCATATCACTTCATACCGCTTCATATCGCTTCATATCGCTTCATATCGCTTCATACCGCTTCATATCGCTTCATACCGCTTCATATTGCTTCATATCACTTCATATCACTTCATACCGCTTCATACCGCTTCATACCACTTCATACCGCTGCATATCACTTCATACCGCTTCATACCGCTTCATACCGCTTCATACCGTTTCATATCACTTCATACCGCTTCATACCGCTTCATACCACTTCATACCGCTTCATATCGCTTCATATCACTTCATATCACTTCATATCGCTTCATACCGCTTCATATCGCTTCATACCGCTTCATATCGTTTCATACCGCTTCATACCACTTCATACCGCTTCATATCGCTTCATACCGCTTCATATCACTTCATATCGCTTCATACCGCTTCATATCGCTTCATACCGCTTCATATCGTTTCATACCGCTTCATATCACTTCATATCACTTCATACCGCTTCATATCGCTTCATACCGCTTCATATCGTTTCATACCGCTTCATATCACTTCATATCACTTCATACCGCTTCATATCGCTTCATACCGCTTCATACCGCTTCATACCGCTTCATACCGCTTCATATCACTTCATACCGCTTCATACCGCTTCATACCGCTTCATATCACTTCATACCGCTTCATACCGCTTCATACCGCTTCATACCACTTCATACCGCTGCATATCACTTCATACCGTTTCATATCACTTCATACCGCTTCATACCACTTCATACCACTTCATACCGCTGCATACCACTTCATATCGCTTCATACCACTTCATACCGCTTCATATCACTTCATATCGCTTCATATCGCTTCATATTGCTTCATATCACTTCATATCGCTTCATACCGCTTCATACCGCTTCATACCGCTTCATATCGCTTCATATCGCTTCATATTGCTTCATATCACTTCATATCGCTTCATACCGTTTCATATCGCTTCATACCGCTTTATACCGCTTCATACCACTTCATATCGCTTCATATCGCTTCATACCGCTTCATACCGCTTCATACCGCTTCATACCGCATCATACCACTTCATATCGCTTCATACCGCTTCATACCGCTTCATATCACTTCATATCGCTTTATACCGCTTCATATTGCTTCATATCACTTCATATCGCTTCATACCGCTTCATATCGCTTCATATCACTTCATACCGCTTCATATCGCTTCATACCGCTTCATACCGCTTCATATTGCTTCATATCGCTTCACACCGCTTCATATCGCATCATACCGCTTCATACCGCTTCAAACCGCTTCATACCGTTTCATATCGCTTCATACCGCTTCATATCGCTTCATATCACTTCATACCATTTCATATCGCTTCATACCGCTTCATATCGCTTCATACCGCTTCATACCGCTTCATATTGCTTCATATCACTTCATATCGCTTCATATCACTTCATATCACTTCATACCGCTTCATATCGCTTCATACCACTTCATACCGCTTCATATCGCTTCATACCGCTTCATATCGCTTCATACCGCTTCATACCGCTTCATATTGCTTCATATCACTTCATACCGCTTCATACCGCTTCATACCGCTTCATATTGCTTCATATCACTTCATACCGCTTCATACCGCTTCATACCGCTTCATATTGCTTCATATCACTTCATACCGCTTCATACCGCTTCATACCGCTTCATATCACTTCATACCACTTCATATCGTTTCATACCGCTTCATATCGCTTCATATCACTTCATATCGCTTCATACCTCTTCATACCGCTTCATATTGCTTCATATCACTTCATATCGCTTCATATTGCTTCATATCACTTCATATCGCTTCATATCACTTCATACTGCTTCATATCACTTCATATCACTTCATATCACTTCATATCGCTTCATACCGCTTCATACCGCTTCATATCGCTTCATACCGCTTCATATCACTTCATATCACTTCATACCGCTTCATATCACTTCATACCGCTTCATATCGCTTCATATCACTTCATACCGCTTCATATCACTTCATATCACTTCATACCGCTTCATATCACTTCATATCACTTCATACCACTTCATACCGCTTCATACCGCTTCATACCGTTTCATATCACTTCATACCGCTTCATACCGCTTCATATTGCTTCATATCACTTCATATCGCTTCATACCGCTTCATATCGCTTCATACCACTTCATATCACTTCATACCGCTTCATACCGCTTCATACCACTTCATACCGCTGCATATCACTTCATACCGCTTCATACCGCTTCATATCGCTTCATACCGTTTCATATCACTTCATACCGCTTCATACCGTTTCATATCACTTCATACCGCTTCATACCGCTTCATACCACTTCATACCGCTTCATACCGCTTCATATCGTTTCATACCGCTTCATATCGCTTCATACCGCTTCATATCGCTTCATACCACTTCATACCATTTCATATCGCTTCATACCGCTTCATATCGCTTCATATCACTTCATATCGCTTCATACCTCTTCATACCGCTTCATATTGCTTCATATCACTTCATATCGCTTCATATTGCTTCATATCACTTCATATCGCTTCATATCACTTCATACTGCTTCATATCACTTCATATCACTTCATATCGCTTCATACCGCTTCATATCGTTTCATACCGCTTCATACCACTTCATACCGCTTCATATCGCTTCATACCGCTTCATATCACTTCATATCGCTTCATACCGCTTCATATCGCTTCATACCGCTTCATATCGTTTCATACCGCTTCATATCACTTCATATCACTTCATACCGCTTCATATCGCTTCATACCGCTTCATATCGTTTCATACCGCTTCATATCACTTCATATCACTTCATACCGCTTCATATCGCTTCATACCGCTTCATACCGCTTCATACCGCTTCATACCGCTTCATATCACTTCATACCGCTTCATACCGCTTCATACCGCTTCATATCACTTCATACCGCTTCATACCGCTTCATACCGCTTCATACCACTTCATACCGCTGCATATCACTTCATACCGTTTCATATCACTTCATACCGCTTCATACCACTTCATACCACTTCATACCGCTGCATACCACTTCATATCGCTTCATACCACTTCATACCGCTTCATATCACTTCATATCGCTTCATATCGCTTCATATTGCTTCATATCACTTCATATCGCTTCATACCGCTTCATACCGCTTCATACCGCTTCATATCGCTTCATATCGCTTCATATTGCTTCATATCACTTCATATCGCTTCATACCGTTTCATATCGCTTCATACCGCTTTATACCGCTTCATACCACTTCATATCGCTTCATATCGCTTCATACCGCTTCATACCGTTTCATATCACTTCATATCGCTTCATATCACTTCATACCGCTTCATATCGCTTCATACCGCTTTATACCGCTTCATACCACTTCATATCGCTTCATATCGCTTCATATCGCTTCATACCGTTTCATATCGCTTCATACCGCTTTATACCGCTTCATACCGCTTCATATCGCTTCATATCGCTTCATATTGCTTCATATCACTTCATATCGCTTCATACCGTTTCATATCGCTTCATACCGCTTTATACCGCTTCATACCACTTCATATCGCTTCATATCACTTCATACCACTTCATATCGCTTCATACCGCTTTATACCGCTTCATACCACTTCATATCGCTTCATATCGCTTCATATCGCTTCATACCGTTTCATATCGCTTCATACCGCTTTATACCGCTTCATACCGCTTCATATCGCTTCATATCGCTTCATATTGCTTCATATCACTTCATATCGCTTCATACCGTTTCATATCGCTTCATACCGCTTTATACCGCTTCATACCGCTTCATATCGCTTCATATCGCTTCATATTGCTTCATATCACTTCATATCGCTTCATACCGTTTCATATCACTTCATATCGCTTCATACCGTTTCATACCGCTTCATACCGCTTCATACCGCATCATACCACTTCATATCGCTTCATACCGCTTCATACCGCTTCATATCACTTCATATCGCTTTATACCGCTTCATATTGCTTCATATCACTTCATATCGCTTCATACCGCTTCATATCGCTTCATATCACTTCATACCGCTTCATATCGCTTCATACCGCTTCATACCGCTTCATATTGCTTCATATCGCTTCATACCGCTTCATATCGCTTCATATCACTTCATACCGCTTCATATCACTTCATATCGCTTCATATCACTTCATACCGCTTCATATCGCTTCATACCGCTTCATATCGCTTCGTACCACTTCATACCGCTTCATATCGCTTCATATCACTTCATATCACTTCATACCACTTCATACCGCTTCATATCACTTCATACCGCTTCATACCGCTTCATACCACTTCATACCGCTTCATATCGCTTCATATCACTTCATATCACTTCATACCGCTTCATACCGCTTCATATCACTTCATACCGCTTCATACCGCTTCATACCACTTCATACCGCTTCATACCGCTTCATATCACTTCATATCACTTCATACCGCTTCATATCACTTCATACCGCTTCATATCGCTTCATATCACTTCATATCACTTCATACCACTTCATACCGCTTCATATCACTTCATACCGCTTCATACCGCTTCATACCACTTCATACCGCTTCATATCGCTTCATATCACTTCATATCACTTCATACCGCTTCATACCGCTTCATATCACTTCATACCGCTTCATACCGCTTCATATCGCTTCGTACCACTTCATATCACTTCATATCACTTCATACCGCTTCATACCGCTTCATATCACTTCATATCACTTCATACCGCTTCATATCACTTCATACCGCTTCATATCGCTTCGTACCACTTCATATCACTTCATATCACTTCATACCGCTTCATATCACTTCATATCACTTCATACCGCTTCATACCACTTCATACCGCTTCATATCGCTTCATATCACTTCATATCACTTCATACCGCTTCATACCGCTTCATATCACTTCATACCGCTTCATACCGCTTCATATCGCTTCATATCACTTCATATCACTTCATACCACTTCATACCGCTTCATATCACTTCATACCGCTTCATACCGCTTCATACCACTTCATACCGCTTCATATCGCTTCATATCACTTCATATCACTTCATACCGCTTCATACCGCTTCATATCACTTCATACCGCTTCATACCGCTTCATATCGCTTCATACCGCTTCATATCACTTCATATCACTTCATACCGCTTCATACCGCTTCATATCACTTCATACCGCTTCATACCGCTTCATATCACTTCATACCGCTTCATACCGCTTCATATCACTTCATACCGCTTCATACCGCTTCATATCGCTTCGTACCACTTCATACCGCTTCATATTGCTTCATACCGCTTCATATCGCTTCATATCACTTCATACCGCTTCATATCGCTTCATACCGCTTCATATCGCTTCATATCACTTCATATCACTTCATACCGCTTCATACCGCTTCATATCACTTCATACCGCTTCATACCGCTTCATACCGCTTCATATCACTTCATATCGCTTCATACCGCTTCATACCACTTCATACCGCTTCATATTGCTTCATACCGCTTCATACCGCTTCCTACCGCTTCATACCGCTTCATATCACTTCATACCGCTTCATACCGCTTCATACCGCTTCATATCACTTCATACCGCTTCATACCGCTTCATACCACTTCATACCGCTTCATACCGCTTCATACCGCTTCATATCACTTCATACCGTTTCATACCGCTTCATACCGCTTCATACCGTTTCATACCGCTTCATACCGCTTCATACCACTTCATACCACTTCATACCGCTGCATATCACTTCATACCACTTCATAACACTTCATACCGTTTCATATCGCTTCATACCGCTTCATATCGCTTCATACCGCTTCATATCGCTTCATATCGCTTCATATCGCTTCAAATCACTTCATATCACATCATACCGCTTCATATCGCTTCATACCGCTTCATACCGCTTCATATCGCTTCATATCGCTTCATACCGCTTCATATCGCTTCATATCGCTTCATATCGCTTCAAATCACTTCATATCACATCATACCGCTTCATATCGCTTCATATCGCTTCATACCGCTTCATATCGCTTCATATTGCTTCATATCGCTTCATATCGCTTCATATCACTTCATATCGCTTCATATCGCTTCATATCGCTTCATATTGCTTCATATCGCTTCATATCGCTTCATATCGCTTCATATCGCTTCATATCACTTCATATCGCTTCATACCGCTTCATACCGCTTCATATCACTTCATACCGCTTCATACCGCTTCATACCACTCATACCGCTGCATATCACTTCATACCGCTTCATACCGCTTCATACCGCTTCATATCGCTTCATACCGCTTGATACCGCTTCATACCACTTCATATCGCTTCATACCGCTTCATACCGCTTCATATCACTTCATACCGCTTCATACCGCTTCATATCACTTCATACCGCTTCATACCACTTCATATCGCTTCATACCGCTTCATACCGCTGCATATCACTTCATACCGCTTCATACCGCTTCATATCACTTCATACCGCTTCAAACCGCTTCATACCGTTTCATATCGCTTCATACCGCTTCATATCGCTTCATATCACTTCATACCATTTCATATCGCTTCATACCGCTTCATATCGCTTCATACCGCTTCATACCGCTTCATATTGCTTCATATCACTTCATATCGCTTCATATCACTTCATATCACTTCATACCGCTTCATATCGCTTCATACCACTTCATACCGCTTCATATCGCTTCATATCGCTTCATATTGCTTCATATCGCTTCATATCGCTTCATATCGCTTCATATCGCTTCATATCACTTCATATCGCTTCATACCGCTTCATACCGCTTCATATCGCTTCATATCACTTCATATCACTTCATACCACTTCATATCGTTTCATACCGCTTCATATCGCTTCATACCACTTCATATCGCTTCATACCGCTTCATACCGCTTCATATCGCTTCATATCACTTCATATCACTTCATACCACTTCATATCGTTTCATACCGCTTCATATCGCTTCATATCACTTCATATCACTTCATACCACTTCATATCGTTTCATACCGCTTCATATCGCTTCATACCACTTCATATCACTTCATACCACTTCATATCGTTTCATACCGCTTCATATCGCTTCATACCACTTCATACCGCTTCATATCGCTTCATATCGCTTCATATTGCTTCATATCGCTTCATATCGCTTCATATCGCTTCATATCGCTTCATATCACTTCATATCGCTTCATACCGCTTCATACCGCTTCATATTGCTTCATATTGCTTCATATCACTTCATACCACTTCATATCGTTTCATACCGCTTCATATCGCTTCATACCACTTCATATCGCTTCATACCACTTCATACAGCTTCATATCGCTTCATATCACTTCATATCGCTTCATACCGCTTCATACCGCTTCATATCACTTCATACCGCTTCATACCGCTTCATACCACTCATACCGCTGCATATCACTTCATACCGCTTCATACCGCTTCATACCGCTTCATATCGCTTCATATAGCTTCATATCGCTTCATATCACTTCATATCGCTTCATACCGCTTGATACCGCTTCATACCACTTCATATCGCTTCATACCGCTTCATACCGCTTCATATCACTTCATACCGCTTCATACCGCTTCATATCACTTCATACCGCTGCATATCACTTCATACCGCTTCAAACCGCTTCATACCGTTTCATATCGCTTCATACCGCTTCATATCGCTTCATATCACTTCATACCATTTCATATCGCTTCATACCGCTTCATATCGCTTCATACCGCTTCATACCGCTTCATATTGCTTCATATCACTTCATATCGCTTCATATCACTTCATATCACTTCATACCGATTCATATCGCTTCATACCACTTCATACCGCTTCATATCGCTTCATATCGCTTCATATTGCTTCATATCGCTTCATATCGCTTCATATCGCTTCATATCGCTTCATATCACTTCATATCGCTTCATACCGCTTCATACCGCTTCATATCACTTCATACCGCTTCATACCGCTTCATACCACTCATACCGCTGCATATCACTTCATACCGCTTCATACCGCTTCATACCGCTTCATATCGCTTCATATAGCTTCATATCGCTTCATATCACTTCATATCGCTTCATACCGCTTGATACCGCTTCATACCACTTCATATCGCTTCATACCGCTTCATACCGCTTCATATCACTTCATACCGCTTCATACCGCTTCATATCACTTCATACCGCTGCATATCACTTCATACCGCTTCAAACCGCTTCATACCGTTTCATATCGCTTCATACCGCTTCATATCGCTTCATATCACTTCATACCATTTCATATCGCTTCATACCGCTTCATATCGCTTCATACCGCTTCATACCGCTTCATATTGCTTCATATCACTTCATATCGCTTCATATCACTTCATATCACTTCATACCGCTTCATATCGCTTCATACCACTTCATACCGCTTCATATCGCTTCATACCGCTTCATATCGCTTCATACCGCTTCATACCGCTTCATATTGCTTCATATCACTTCATATTGCTTCATATCACTTCATACCACTTCATATCGTTTCATACCGCTTCATATCGCTTCATACCGCTTCATATCGCTTCATACCACTTCATACAGCTTCATATCGCTTCATACCGCTTCATATCGCTTCATACCACTTCATACCGCTTCATATCGCTTCATACCACTTCATACAGCTTCATATCGCTTCATACCGCTTCATATCGCTTCATACCACTTCATACCGCTTCATATCGCTTCATACCGCTTCATATCGCTTTATACCGCTTCATATCGCTTCATATCGCTTCATACCGCTTCATACCGCTTCATACCGTTTCATATCACTTCATACCGCTTCATACCGCTTCATATTGCTTCATATCACTTCATATCACTTCATACCGCTTCATATCGCTTCATATTGCTTCATATCACTTCATATCACTTCATACCGCTTCATACCGCTTCATATCGCTTCATACCGCTTCATATCGCTTCATACCACTTCATACAGCTTCATATCGCTTCATACCGCTTCATATCGATTCATACCACTTCATATCGCTTCATACCACTTCATACAGCTTCATATCGCTTCATATCACTTCATATCACTTCATACAGCTTCATATCGCTTCATATCACTTCATATCACTTCATACCGCTTCATACCGCTTCATATTGCTTCATATCACTTCATATCACTTCATACCGCTTCATATCGCTTCATACCGCTTCATATCGCTTCATATCGCTTCATACCGCTTCATACCGCTTCATACCGTTTCATATCACTTCATACCGCTTCATACCGCTTCATATTGCTTCATATCACTTCATATCGCTTCATACCGCTTCATATCGCTTCATACCGCTTCATATTGCTCCATATCACTTCATATCACTTCATACCGCTTCATACCGCTTCATACCACTTCATACCGCTGCATATCACTTCATACCGCTTCATACCGCTTCATATCGCTTCATATCGCTTCATACCGCTTCATACCGCTTCATACCGTTTCATATCACTTCATACCGCTTCATACCGCTTCATATTGCTTCATATCACTTCATATCGCTTCATATCACTTCATATCACTTCATACCGCTTCATATCGCTTCATACCACTTCATACCGCTTCATATCGCTTCATACCGCTGCATATCACTTCATATCACTTCATACCGCTTCATATCGCTTCATACCGCTTCATATTGCTTCATATCACTTCATATCACTTCATACCGCTTCATATCGCTTCATACCGCTTCATATTGCTTCATATCACTTCATATCACTTCATACCGCTTCATATCACTTCATATCGCTTCATACCGTTTCATATCACTTCATACCGCTTCATACTGCTTCATATTGCTTCATATCACTTCATATCGCTTCATACCGCTTCATATCACTTCATATCGCTTCATACCGTTTCATATCACTTCATATCGCTTCATACCGCTTCATACCGCTTCATATCACTTCATATCGCTTCATACCGCTTCATATTGCTTCATACCGCTTCATATCATTTCATACCGCTTCATACCACTTCATACCGCTTCATATCGCTTCATACCGCTTCATACCGCTTCATACCGCTTCATACCGCTTCATACCACTCATACCGCTGCATATCACTTCATACCGCTTCATACCGCTTCATACCACTTCATATCGCTTCATATAGCTTCATATCGCTTCATATCACTTCATATCGCTTCATACCGCTTGATACCGCTTCATACCACTTCATATCGCTTCATACCGCTTCATACCGCTTCATATCACTTCATACCGCTTCATACCGCTTCATATCACTTCATACCGCTTCATATCGCTTCATACCGCTTCATATCGCTTCATATCACTTCATACCATTTCATATCGCTTCATACCGCTTCATATCGCTTCATACCGCTTCATACCGCTTCATATTGCTTCATATCACTTCATATCGCTTCATATCACTTCATATCACTTCATACCGCTTCATATCGCTTCATACCACTTCATACCGCTTCATATCGCTTCATACCGCTTCATATCGCTTCATACCGCTTCATACCGCTTCATATTGCTTCATATCACTTCATATTGCTTCATATCACTTCATACCACTTCATATCGTTTCATACCGCTTCATATCGCTTCATACCGCTTCATATCGCTTCATACCACTTCATACAGCTTCATATCGCTTCATACCGCTTCATATCGCTTCATACCACTTCATACCGCTTCATATCGCTTCATACCACTTCATACAGCTTCATATCGCTTCATACCGCTTCATATCGCTTCATACCACTTCATACCGCTTCATATCGCTTCATACCGCTTCATATCGCTTTATACCGCTTCATATCGCTTCATATCGCTTCATACCGCTTCATACCGCTTCATACCGTTTCATATCACTTCATACCGCTTCATACCGCTTCATATTGCTTCATATCACTTCATATCACTTCATACCGCTTCATATCGCTTCATATTGCTTCATATCACTTCATATCACTTCATACCGCTTCATACCGCTTCATATCGCTTCATACCGCTTCATATCGCTTCATACCACTTCATACAGCTTCATATCGCTTCATACCGCTTCATATCGATTCATACCACTTCATATCGCTTCATACCACTTCATACAGCTTCATATCGCTTCATATCACTTCATATCACTTCATACAGCTTCATATCGCTTCATATCACTTCATATCACTTCATACCGCTTCATACCGCTTCATATTGCTTCATATCACTTCATATCACTTCATACCGCTTCATACCGCTTCATACCGCTTCATATTGCTTCATATCGCTTCATACCACTTCATACCGCTTCATATCGCTTCATACCGCTTCATATCGCTTCATACCACTTCATATCGCTTCATATCGCTTCATACCGCTTCATACCGCTTCATACCGTTTCATATCACTTCATACCGCTTCATACCGCTTCATATTGCTTCATATCACTTCATATCGCTTCATACCGCTTCATATCGCTTCATACCGCTTCATATTGCTCCATATCACTTCATATCACTTCATACCGCTTCATACCGCTTCATACCACTTCATACCGCTGCATATCACTTCATACCGCTTCATACCGCTTCATATCGCTTCATATCGCTTCATACCGCTTCATACCGCTTCATACCGTTTCATATCACTTCATACCGCTTCATACCGCTTCATATTGCTTCATATCACTTCATATCGCTTCATATCACTTCATATCACTTCATACCGCTTCATATCGCTTCATACCACTTCATACCGCTTCATATCGCTTCATACCGCTGCATATCACTTCATATCACTTCATACCGCTTCATATCGCTTCATACCGCTTCATATTGCTTCATATCACTTCATATCACTTCATACCGCTTCATATCGCTTCATACCGCTTCATATTGCTTCATATCACTTCATATCGCTTCATACCGTTTCATATCACTTCATACCGCTTCATACTGCTTCATATCACTTCATATCGCTTCATACCGCTTCATATCACTTCATATCGCTTCATACTGCTTCATATCACTTCATATCGCTTCATACCGCTTCATATTGCTTCATATCACTTCATATCGCTTCATACCGTTTCATATCACTTCATACCGCTTCATACTGCTTCATATCACTTCATACCGCTTCATATCGCTTCATACCGCTTCATATTGCTTCATATCACTTCATATCGCTTCATACCGTTTCATATCACTTCATACCGCTTCATACTGCTTCATATCACTTCATATCGCTTCATACCGCTTCATATTGCTTCATATCACTTCATATCGCTTCATACCGCTTCATATCACTTCATATCGCTTCATACCGCTTCATATCACTTCATATCGCTTCATACCGTTTCATATCACTTCATATCGCTTCATACCGCTTCATATCACTTCATATCGTTTCATACCGCTTCATATCGCTTCATACCACTTCATATCGCTTCATACCACTTCATACAGCTTCATATCGCTTCATATCACTTCATATCGCTTCATACCGCTTCATACCGCTTCATATCACTTCATACCGCTTCATACCGCTTCATACCACTCATACCGCTGCATATCACTTCATACCGCTTCATACCGCTTCATACCGCTTCATATCGCTTCATATAGCTTCATATCGCTTCATATCACTTCATATCGCTTCATACCGCTTGATACCGCTTCATACCACTTCATATCGCTTCATACCGCTTCATACCGCTTCATATCACTTCATACCGCTTCATACCGCTTCATATCACTTCATACCGCTGCATATCACTTCATACCGCTTCAAACCGCTTCATACCGTTTCATATCGCTTCATACCGCTTCATATCGCTTCATATCACTTCATACCATTTCATATCGCTTCATACCGCTTCATATCGCTTCATACCGCTTCATACCGCTTCATATTGCTTCATATCACTTCATATCGCTTCATATCACTTCATATCACTTCATACCGATTCATATCGCTTCATACCACTTCATACCGCTTCATATCGCTTCATATCGCTTCATATTGCTTCATATCGCTTCATATCGCTTCATATCGCTTCATATCGCTTCATATCACTTCATATCGCTTCATACCGCTTCATACCGCTTCATATCACTTCATACCGCTTCATACCGCTTCATACCACTCATACCGCTGCATATCACTTCATACCGCTTCATACCGCTTCATACCGCTTCATATCGCTTCATATAGCTTCATATCGCTTCATATCACTTCATATCGCTTCATACCGCTTGATACCGCTTCATACCACTTCATATCGCTTCATACCGCTTCATACCGCTTCATATCACTTCATACCGCTTCATACCGCTTCATATCACTTCATACCGCTGCATATCACTTCATACCGCTTCAAACCGCTTCATACCGTTTCATATCGCTTCATACCGCTTCATATCGCTTCATATCACTTCATACCATTTCATATCGCTTCATACCGCTTCATATCGCTTCATACCGCTTCATACCGCTTCATATTGCTTCATATCACTTCATATCGCTTCATATCACTTCATATCACTTCATACCGCTTCATATCGCTTCATACCACTTCATACCGCTTCATATCGCTTCATACCGCTTCATATCGCTTCATACCGCTTCATACCGCTTCATATTGCTTCATATCACTTCATATTGCTTCATATCACTTCATACCACTTCATATCGTTTCATACCGCTTCATATCGCTTCATACCGCTTCATATCGCTTCATACCACTTCATACAGCTTCATATCGCTTCATACCGCTTCATATCGCTTCATACCACTTCATACCGCTTCATATCGCTTCATACCACTTCATACAGCTTCATATCGCTTCATACCGCTTCATATCGCTTCATACCACTTCATACCGCTTCATATCGCTTCATACCGCTTCATATCGCTTTATACCGCTTCATATCGCTTCATATCGCTTCATACCGCTTCATACCGCTTCATACCGTTTCATATCACTTCATACCGCTTCATACCGCTTCATATTGCTTCATATCACTTCATATCACTTCATACCGCTTCATATCGCTTCATATTGCTTCATATCACTTCATATCACTTCATACCGCTTCATACCGCTTCATATCGCTTCATACCGCTTCATATCGCTTCATACCACTTCATACAGCTTCATATCGCTTCATACCGCTTCATATCGATTCATACCACTTCATATCGCTTCATACCACTTCATACAGCTTCATATCGCTTCATATCACTTCATATCACTTCATACAGCTTCATATCGCTTCATATCACTTCATATCACTTCATACCGCTTCATACCGCTTCATATTGCTTCATATCACTTCATATCACTTCATACCGCTTCATATCGCTTCATACCGCTTCATATCGCTTCATATCGCTTCATACCGCTTCATACCGCTTCATACCGTTTCATATCACTTCATACCGCTTCATACCGCTTCATATTGCTTCATATCACTTCATATCGCTTCATACCGCTTCATATCGCTTCATACCGCTTCATATTGCTCCATATCACTTCATATCACTTCATACCGCTTCATACCGCTTCATACCACTTCATACCGCTGCATATCACTTCATACCGCTTCATACCGCTTCATATCGCTTCATATCGCTTCATACCGCTTCATACCGCTTCATACCGTTTCATATCACTTCATACCGCTTCATACCGCTTCATATTGCTTCATATCACTTCATATCGCTTCATATCACTTCATATCACTTCATACCGCTTCATATCGCTTCATACCACTTCATACCGCTTCATATCGCTTCATACCGCTGCATATCACTTCATATCACTTCATACCGCTTCATATCGCTTCATACCGCTTCATATTGCTTCATATCACTTCATATCACTTCATACCGCTTCATATCGCTTCATACCGCTTCATATTGCTTCATATCACTTCATATCACTTCATACCGCTTCATATCACTTCATATCGCTTCATACCGTTTCATATCACTTCATACCGCTTCATACTGCTTCATATTGCTTCATATCACTTCATATCGCTTCATACCGCTTCATATCACTTCATATCGCTTCATACCGTTTCATATCACTTCATATCGCTTCATACCGCTTCATACCGCTTCATATCACTTCATATCGCTTCATACCGCTTCATATTGCTTCATACCGCTTCATATCGTTTCATACCGCTTCATACCACTTCATACCGCTTCATATCGCTTCATACCGCTTCATACCGCTTCATACCGCTTCATACCGCTTCATACCACTCATACCGCTGCATATCACTTCATACCGCTTCATACCGCTTCATACCACTTCATATCGCTTCATATAGCTTCATATCGCTTCATATCACTTCATATCGCTTCATACCGCTTGATACCGCTTCATACCACTTCATATCGCTTCATACCGCTTCATACCGCTTCATATCACTTCATACCGCTTCATACCGCTTCATATCACTTCATACCGCTTCATATCGCTTCATACCGCTTCATATCGCTTCATATCACTTCATACCATTTCATATCGCTTCATACCGCTTCATATCGCTTCATACCGCTTCATACCGCTTCATATTGCTTCATATCACTTCATATCGCTTCATATCACTTCATATCACTTCATACCGCTTCATATCGCTTCATACCACTTCATACCGCTTCATATCGCTTCATACCGCTTCATATCGCTTCATACCGCTTCATACCGCTTCATATTGCTTCATATCACTTCATATTGCTTCATATCACTTCATACCACTTCATATCGTTTCATACCGCTTCATATCGCTTCATACCGCTTCATATCGCTTCATACCACTTCATACAGCTTCATATCGCTTCATACCGCTTCATATCGCTTCATACCACTTCATACCGCTTCATATCGCTTCATACCACTTCATACAGCTTCATATCGCTTCATACCGCTTCATATCGCTTCATACCACTTCATACCGCTTCATATCGCTTCATACCGCTTCATATCGCTTTATACCGCTTCATATCGCTTCATATCGCTTCATACCGCTTCATACCGCTTCATACCGTTTCATATCACTTCATACCGCTTCATACCGCTTCATATTGCTTCATATCACTTCATATCACTTCATACCGCTTCATATCGCTTCATATTGCTTCATATCACTTCATATCACTTCATACCGCTTCATACCGCTTCATATCGCTTCATACCGCTTCATATCGCTTCATACCACTTCATACAGCTTCATATCGCTTCATACCGCTTCATATCGATTCATACCACTTCATATCGCTTCATACCACTTCATACAGCTTCATATCGCTTCATATCACTTCATATCACTTCATACAGCTTCATATCGCTTCATATCACTTCATATCACTTCATACCGCTTCATACCGCTTCATATTGCTTCATATCACTTCATATCACTTCATACCGCTTCATACCGCTTCATACCGCTTCATATTGCTTCATATCGCTTCATACCACTTCATACCGCTTCATATCGCTTCATACCGCTTCATATCGCTTCATACCGCTTCATATCGCTTCATATCGCTTCATACCGCTTCATACCGCTTCATACCGTTTCATATCACTTCATACCGCTTCATACCGCTTCATATTGCTTCATATCACTTCATATCGCTTCATACCGCTTCATATCGCTTCATACCGCTTCATATTGCTCCATATCACTTCATATCACTTCATACCGCTTCATACCGCTTCATACCACTTCATACCGCTGCATATCACTTCATACCGCTTCATACCGCTTCATATCGCTTCATATCGCTTCATACCGCTTCATACCGCTTCATACCGTTTCATATCACTTCATACCGCTTCATACCGCTTCATATTGCTTCATATCACTTCATATCGCTTCATATCACTTCATATCACTTCATACCGCTTCATATCGCTTCATACCACTTCATACCGCTTCATATCGCTTCATACCGCTGCATATCACTTCATATCACTTCATACCGCTTCATATCGCTTCATACCGCTTCATATTGCTTCATATCACTTCATATCACTTCATACCGCTTCATATCGCTTCATACCGCTTCATATTGCTTCATATCACTTCATATCGCTTCATACCGTTTCATATCACTTCATACCGCTTCATACTGCTTCATATCACTTCATATCGCTTCATACCGCTTCATATCACTTCATATCGCTTCATACTGCTTCATATCACTTCATATCGCTTCATACCGCTTCATATTGCTTCATATCACTTCATATCGCTTCATACCGTTTCATATCACTTCATACCGCTTCATACTGCTTCATATCACTTCATACCGCTTCATATCGCTTCATACCGCTTCATATTGCTTCATATCACTTCATATCGCTTCATACCGTTTCATATCACTTCATACCGCTTCATACTGCTTCATATCACTTCATATCGCTTCATACCGCTTCATATTGCTTCATATCACTTCATATCGCTTCATACCGCTTCATATCACTTCATATCGCTTCATACCGCTTCATATCACTTCATATCGCTTCATACCGTTTCATATCACTTCATATCGCTTCATACCGCTTCATATTGCTTCATATCACTTCATATCGCTTCATACCGTTTCATATCACTTCATATCGCTTCATACCGCTTCATACCGCTTCATATCACTTCATATCGCTTCATACCGCTTCATATTGCTTCATATCACTTCAGATCACTTCATACCGCTTCATATCGCTTCATACCGCTTCATATTGCTTCATATCACTTCATATCACTTCATACCGCTTCATATCACTTCATATCGCTTCATACCGTTTCATATCACTTCATACCGCTTCATACTGCTTCATATTGCTTCATATCACTTCATATCGCTTCATACCGTTTCATATCACTTCATATCGCTTCATACCGCTTCATATTGCTTCATATCACTTCATATCGCTTCATACCGCTTCATATCACTTCATATCGCTTCATACCGTTTCATATCACTTCATATCGCTTCATACCGCTTCATACCGCTTCATATCACTTCATATCGCTTCATACCGCTTCATATTGCTTCATACCGCTTCATATCGTTTCATACCGCTTCATACCACTTCATACCGCTTCATATCGCTTCATACCGCTTCATACCGCTTCATACCGCTTCATACCGCTTCATATCACTTCATACCGCTTCATATCGCTTCATACCGCTTCATACCGTTTCGTACCGCTTCATACCGCTTCATACCACTTCATACCGCTGCATATCACTTCATACCGCTTCATATCACTTCATATCACTTCATACCGTTTCATATCGCTTCATACCGCTTCATATCGCTTCATATCGCTTCATATCGCTTCAAATGACTTCATATCACATCATACCGCTTCATATCGCTTCGTACCGCTTCATACCGCTTCATATCGCTTCATATCGCTTCATATCACTTCATACCGCTTCATATCGCTTCATATTGCTTCATATCGCTTCATATCGCTTCATATCACTTCATATCGCTTCATATCGCTTCATATTGCTTCATATCGCTTCATATCGCTTCATATCGCTTCATACCGCTTCATATCGCTTCATACCGCTTCATACCGCTTCATATTGCTTCATATCACTTCATATCGGTTCATATCACTTCATATCACTTCATACCGCTTCATATCGCTTCATACCGCTTCATACCGCTTCATATCGCTTCATACCGCTTCATATCACTTCATATCACTTCATACCGCTTCATATCGCTTCATACCGCTTCATATCGCTTCATATCGCTTCATACCGCTTCATACCGTTTCATATCACTTCATACCGCTTCATACCGCTTCATATTGCTTCATATCACTTCATATCGCTTCATACCGCTTCATATCGCTTCATACCGCTTCATATTGCTTCATATCACTTCATATCACTTCATACCGCTTCATACCGCTTCATACCGCTTCATATCACTTCATACCGCTTCAGACCGCTTCATATCGCTTCATACCGTTTCATATCACTTCATACCGCTTCATACCGCTTCATACCACTTCCTACCGCTGCATATCACTTCATACCGTTTCATATCACTTCATACCGCTTCATACCGCTTCATACCGCTTCATACCGTTTCATATCACTTCATACCGCTTCATACCGCTTCATCTCACTTCATACCGCTGCATATCACTTCATACCGTTTCATATCACTTCATACCGCTTCATACCGCTTCATACCGCTTCATACCGTTTCATATCACTTCATACCGCTTCATACCGCTTCATCTCACTTCATACCGCTGCATATCACTTCATATCATTTCATATCACTTCATACCGCTTCATACCACTTCATACCACTTCATACCGCTGCATATCACTTCATACCACTTCATACCGCTTCATACCGCTTCATACCGCTTCATACCACTTCATATCGCTTCATACCGCTTCATACCGCTTCATATCACTTCATAGCACTTCATATCGCTTCATATCACTTCATATCGCTTCATATCGCTTCATATTGCTTCATATCGCTTCATATTGCTTCATATCACTTCATATCGCTTCATACCGCTTCATATCGCTTCATACCGCTTCATATCACTTCATATCGCTTTATATCGCTTCATATTGCTTCATATCACTTCATATCGCTTCATACCGTTTCATATCGCTTCATACCGCTTCATACCGCTTCATACCACTTCATATCGCTTCATATCGCTTCATACCGCTTCATATCACTTCATACCGCTTCATACCACTTCATACCGCTTCATATTGCTTCATATCACTTCATATCGCTTCATACCGCTTCATATCGCTTCATACCGCTTCATACCGCTTCATATCACTTCATATCACTTCATACCGCTTCATATCACTTCATACCGCTTCATATCACTTCATATCACTTCATACCGCTTCATATCACTTCATACCGCTTCATATCGCTTCATATCACTTCATATCACTTCATACCGCTTCATACCGCTTCATATCACTTCATACCGCTTCATACCGCTTCATATCGCTTCGTACCACTTCATATCACTTCATATCACTTCATACCGCTTCATACCGCTTCATATCACTTCATATCACTTCATACCGCTTCATATCACTTCATACCGCTTCATATCGCTTCGTACCACTTCATATCACTTCATATCACTTCATACCGCTTCATATCACTTCATATCACTTCATACCGCTTCATACCACTTCATACCGCTTCATATCGCTTCATATCACTTCATATCACTTCATACCGCTTCATACCGCTTCATATCACTTCATACCGCTTCATACCGCTTCATATCGCTTCATATCACTTCATATCACTTCATACCACTTCATACCGCTTCATATCACTTCATACCGCTTCATACCGCTTCATACCACTTCATACCGCTTCATATCGCTTCATATCACTTCATATCACTTCATACCGCTTCATACCGCTTCATATCACTTCATACCGCTTCATACCGCTTCATATCGCTTCATACCGCTTCATATCACTTCATATCACTTCATACCGCTTCATACCGCTTCATATCACTTCATACCGCTTCATACCGCTTCATATCACTTCATACCGCTTCATACCGCTTCATATCACTTCATACCGCTTCATACCGCTTCATATCGCTTCGTACCACTTCATACCGCTTCATATTGCTTCATACCGCTTCATATCGCTTCATATCACTTCATACCGCTTCATATCGCTTCATACCGCTTCATATCGCTTCATATCACTTCATATCACTTCATACCGCTTCATACCGCTTCATATCACTTCATACCGCTTCATACCGCTTCATACCGCTTCATATCACTTCATATCGCTTCATACCGCTTCATACCACTTCATACCGCTTCATATTGCTTCATACCGCTTCATACCGCTTCCTACCGCTTCATACCGCTTCATATCACTTCATACCGCTTCATACCGCTTCATACCGCTTCATATCACTTCATACCGCTTCATACCGCTTCATACCACTTCATACCGCTTCATACCGCTTCATACCGCTTCATATCACTTCATACCGTTTCATACCGCTTCATACCGCTTCATACCGTTTCATACCGCTTCATACCGCTTCATACCACTTCATACCACTTCATACCGCTGCATATCACTTCATACCACTTCATAACACTTCATACCGTTTCATATCGCTTCATACCGCTTCATATCGCTTCATATCACTTCATACCGTTTCATATCGCTTCATACCGCTTCATATCGCTTCATATCGCTTCATATCGCTTCAAATCACTTCATATCACATCATACCGCTTCATATCGCTTCATACCGCTTCATACCGCTTCATATCGCTTCATATCGCTTCATACCGCTTCATATCGCTTCATATCGCTTCATATCGCTTCAAATCACTTCATATCACATCATACCGCTTCATATCGCTTCATATTGCTTCATATCGCTTCATATCGCTTCATATCACTTCATATCGCTTCATATCGCTTCATATCGCTTCATATTGCTTCATATCGCTTCATATCGCTTCATATCGCTTCATATCGCTTCATATCACTTCATATCGCTTCATACCGCTTCATACCGCTTCATATCACTTCATACCGCTTCATACCGCTTCATACCACTCATACCGCTGCATATCACTTCATACCGCTTCATACCGCTTCATACCGCTTCATATCGCTTCATACCGCTTGATACCGCTTCATACCACTTCATATCGCTTCATACCGCTTCATACCGCTTCATATCACTTCATACCGCTTCATACCGCTTCATATCACTTCATACCGCTTCATACCACTTCATATCGCTTCATACCGCTTCATACCGCTGCATATCACTTCATACCGCTTCATACCGCTTCATATCACTTCATACCGCTGCATATCACTTCATACCGCTTCAAACCGCTTCATACCGTTTCATATCGCTTCATACCGCTTCATATCGCTTCATATCACTTCATACCATTTCATATCGCTTCATACCGCTTCATATCGCTTCATACCGCTTCATACCGCTTCATATTGCTTCATATCACTTCATATCGCTTCATATCACTTCATATCACTTCATACCGCTTCATATCGCTTCATACCACTTCATACCGCTTCATATCGCTTCATATCGCTTCATATTGCTTCATATCGCTTCATATCGCTTCATATCGCTTCATATCGCTTCATATCACTTCATATCGCTTCATTCCGCTTCATACCGCTTCATATCGCTTCATATCACTTCATATCACTTCATACCACTTCATATCGTTTCATACCGCTTCATATCGCTTCATACCGTTTCATATCACTTCATACCGCTTCATACTGCTTCATATTGCTTCATATCACTTCATATCGCTTCATACCGTTTCATATCACTTCATATCGCTTCATACCGCTTCATATTGCTTCATATCACTTCATATCGCTTCATACCGCTTCATATCACTTCATATCGCTTCATACCGTTTCATATCACTTCATATCGCTTCATACCGCTTCATACCGCTTCATATCACTTCATATCGCTTCATACCGCTTCATATTGCTTCATACCGCTTCATATCGTTTCATACCGCTTCATACCACTTCATACCGCTTCATATCGCTTCATACCGCTTCATACCGCTTCATACCGCTTCATACCGCTTCATATCACTTCATACCGCTTCATATCGCTTCATACCGCTTCATACCGTTTCGTACCGCTTCATACCGCTTCATACCACTTCATACCGCTGCATATCACTTCATACCGCTTCATATCACTTCATATCACTTCATACCGTTTCATATCGCTTCATACCGCTTCATATCGCTTCATATCGCTTCATATCGCTTCAAATGACTTCATATCACATCATACCGCTTCATATCGCTTCGTACCGCTTCATACCGCTTCATATCGCTTCATATCGCTTCATATCACTTCATACCGCTTCATATCGCTTCATATTGCTTCATATCGCTTCATATCGCTTCATATCACTTCATATCGCTTCATATCGCTTCATATTGCTTCATATCGCTTCATATCGCTTCATATCGCTTCATACCGCTTCATATCGCTTCATACCGCTTCATACCGCTTCATATTGCTTCATATCACTTCATATCGGTTCATATCACTTCATATCACTTCATACCGCTTCATATCGCTTCATACCGCTTCATACCGCTTCATATCGCTTCATACCGCTTCATATCACTTCATATCACTTCATACCGCTTCATATCGCTTCATACCGCTTCATATCGCTTCATATCGCTTCATACCGCTTCATACCGTTTCATATCACTTCATACCGCTTCATACCGCTTCATATTGCTTCATATCACTTCATATCGCTTCATACCGCTTCATATCGCTTCATACCGCTTCATATTGCTTCATATCACTTCATATCACTTCATACCGCTTCATACCGCTTCATACCGCTTCATATCACTTCATACCGCTTCAGACCGCTTCATATCGCTTCATACCGTTTCATATCACTTCATACCGCTTCATACCGCTTCATACCACTTCCTACCGCTGCATATCACTTCATACCGTTTCATATCACTTCATACCGCTTCATACCGCTTCATACCGCTTCATACCGTTTCATATCACTTCATACCGCTTCATACCGCTTCATCTCACTTCATACCGCTGCATATCACTTCATACCGTTTCATATCACTTCATACCGCTTCATACCGCTTCATACCGCTTCATACCGTTTCATATCACTTCATACCGCTTCATACCGCTTCATCTCACTTCATACCGCTGCATATCACTTCATATCATTTCATATCACTTCATACCGCTTCATACCACTTCATACCACTTCATACCGCTGCATATCACTTCATACCACTTCATACCGCTTCATACCGCTTCATACCGCTTCATACCACTTCATATCGCTTCATACCGCTTCATACCGCTTCATATCACTTCATACCGCTTCATACCGCTTCCTACCGCTTCATACCGCTTCATATCACTTCATACCGCTTCATACCGCTTCATACCGCTTCATATCACTTCATACCGCTTCATACCGCTTCATACCACTTCATACCGCTTCATACCGCTTCATACCGCTTCATATCACTTCATACCGTTTCATACCGCTTCATACCGCTTCATACCGTTTCATACCGCTTCATACCGCTTCATACCACTTCATACCACTTCATACCGCTGCATATCACTTCATACCACTTCATAACACTTCATACCGTTTCATATCGCTTCATACCGCTTCATATCGCTTCATACCGCTTCATATCGCTTCATATCGCTTCATATCGCTTCAAATCACTTCATATCACATCATACCGCTTCATATCGCTTCATACCGCTTCATACCGCTTCATATCGCTTCATATCGCTTCATACCGCTTCATATCGCTTCATATCGCTTCATATCGCTTCAAATCACTTCATATCACATCATACCGCTTCATATCGCTTCATATCGCTTCATACCGCTTCATATCGCTTCATATTGCTTCATATCGCTTCATATCGCTTCATATCACTTCATATCGCTTCATATCGCTTCATATCGCTTCATATTGCTTCATATCGCTTCATATCGCTTCATATCGCTTCATATCGCTTCATATCACTTCATATCGCTTCATACCGCTTCATACCGCTTCATATCACTTCATACCGCTTCATACCGCTTCATACCACTCATACCGCTGCATATCACTTCATACCGCTTCATACCGCTTCATACCGCTTCATATCGCTTCATACCGCTTGATACCGCTTCATACCACTTCATATCGCTTCATACCGCTTCATACCGCTTCATATCACTTCATACCGCTTCATACCGCTTCATATCACTTCATACCGCTTCATACCACTTCATATCGCTTCATACCGCTTCATACCGCTGCATATCACTTCATACCGCTTCATACCGCTTCATATCACTTCATACCGCTGCATATCACTTCATACCGCTTCAAACCGCTTCATACCGTTTCATATCGCTTCATACCGCTTCATATCGCTTCATATCACTTCATACCATTTCATATCGCTTCATACCGCTTCATATCGCTTCATACCGCTTCATACCGCTTCATATTGCTTCATATCACTTCATATCGCTTCATATCACTTCATATCACTTCATACCGCTTCATATCGCTTCATACCACTTCATACCGCTTCATATCGCTTCATATCGCTTCATATTGCTTCATATCGCTTCATATCGCTTCATATCGCTTCATATCGCTTCATATCACTTCATATCGCTTCATACCGCTTCATACCGCTTCATATCGCTTCATATCACTTCATATCACTTCATACCACTTCATATCGTTTCATACCGCTTCATATCGCTTCATACCGTTTCATATCACTTCATACCGCTTCATACTGCTTCATATTGCTTCATATCACTTCATATCGCTTCATACCGTTTCATATCACTTCATATCGCTTCATACCGCTTCATATTGCTTCATATCACTTCATATCGCTTCATACCGCTTCATATCACTTCATATCGCTTCATACCGTTTCATATCACTTCATATCGCTTCATACCGCTTCATACCGCTTCATATCACTTCATATCGCTTCATACCGCTTCATATTGCTTCATACCGCTTCATATCGTTTCATACCGCTTCATACCACTTCATACCGCTTCATATCGCTTCATACCGCTTCATACCGCTTCATACCGCTTCATACCGCTTCATATCACTTCATACCGCTTCATATCGCTTCATACCGCTTCATACCGTTTCGTACCGCTTCATACCGCTTCATACCACTTCATACCGCTGCATATCACTTCATACCGCTTCATATCACTTCATATCACTTCATACCGTTTCATATCGCTTCATACCGCTTCATATCGCTTCATATCGCTTCATATCGCTTCAAATGACTTCATATCACATCATACCGCTTCATATCGCTTCGTACCGCTTCATACCGCTTCATATCGCTTCATATCGCTTCATATCACTTCATACCGCTTCATATCGCTTCATATTGCTTCATATCGCTTCATATCGCTTCATATCACTTCATATCGCTTCATATCGCTTCATATTGCTTCATATCGCTTCATATCGCTTCATATCGCTTCATACCGCTTCATATCGCTTCATACCGCTTCATACCGCTTCATATTGCTTCATATCACTTCATATCGGTTCATATCACTTCATATCACTTCATACCGCTTCATATCGCTTCATACCGCTTCATACCGCTTCATATCGCTTCATACCGCTTCATATCACTTCATATCACTTCATACCGCTTCATATCGCTTCATACCGCTTCATATCGCTTCATATCGCTTCATACCGCTTCATACCGTTTCATATCACTTCATACCGCTTCATACCGCTTCATATTGCTTCATATCACTTCATATCGCTTCATACCGCTTCATATCGCTTCATACCGCTTCATATTGCTTCATATCACTTCATATCACTTCATACCGCTTCATACCGCTTCATACCGCTTCATATCACTTCATACCGCTTCAGACCGCTTCATATCGCTTCATACCGTTTCATATCACTTCATACCGCTTCATACCGCTTCATACCACTTCCTACCGCTGCATATCACTTCATACCGTTTCATATCACTTCATACCGCTTCATACCGCTTCATACCGCTTCATACCGTTTCATATCACTTCATACCGCTTCATACCGCTTCATCTCACTTCATACCGCTGCATATCACTTCATACCGTTTCATATCACTTCATACCGCTTCATACCGCTTCATACCGCTTCATACCGTTTCATATCACTTCATACCGCTTCATACCGCTTCATCTCACTTCATACCGCTGCATATCACTTCATATCATTTCATATCACTTCATACCGCTTCATACCACTTCATACCACTTCATACCGCTGCATATCACTTCATACCACTTCATACCGCTTCATACCGCTTCATACCGCTTCATACCACTTCATATCGCTTCATACCGCTTCATACCGCTTCATATCACTTCATATCGCTTCATATCGCTTCATATTGCTTCATATCACTTCATATCGCTTCATACCGCTTCATATCGCTTCATACCGCTTCATATCACTTCATATCGCTTTATATCGCTTCATATTGCTTCATATCACTTCATATCGCTTCATACCGTTTCATATCGCTTCATACCGCTTCATACCGCTTCATACCACTTCATATCGCTTCATATCGCTTCATACCGCTTCATATCACTTCATACCGCTTCATACCACTTCATACCGCTTCATATTGCTTCATATCACTTCATATCGCTTCATACCGCTTCATATCGCTTCATACCGCTTCATACCGCTTCATATCACTTCATATCACTTCATACCGCTTCATATCACTTCATACCGCTTCATATCACTTCATATCACTTCATACCGCTTCATATCACTTCATACCGCTTCATATCGCTTCATATCACTTCATATCACTTCATACCGCTTCATACCGCTTCATATCACTTCATACCGCTTCATACCGCTTCATATCGCTTCGTACCACTTCATATCACTTCATATCACTTCATACCGCTTCATACCGCTTCATATCACTTCATATCACTTCATACCGCTTCATATCACTTCATACCGCTTCATATCGCTTCGTACCACTTCATATCACTTCATATCACTTCATACCGCTTCATATCACTTCATATCACTTCATACCGCTTCATATCACTTCATACCGCTTCATATCGCTTCGTACCACTTCATATCACTTCATATCACTTCATACCGCTTCATATCACTTCATATCACTTCATACCGCTTCATATCGCTTCATATCACTTCATATCACTTCATACCGCTTCATACCGCTTCATATCACTTCATACCGCTTCATACCGCTTCATATCGCTTCATATCACTTCATATCACTTCATACCACTTCATACCGCTTCATATCACTTCATACCGCTTCATACCGCTTCATACCACTTCATACCGCTTCATATCGCTTCATATCACTTCATATCACTTCATACCGCTTCATACCGCTTCATATCACTTCATACCGCTTCATACCGCTTCATATCGCTTCATACCGCTTCATATCACTTCATATCACTTCATACCGCTTCATACCGCTTCATATCACTTCATACCGCTTCATACCGCTTCATATCACTTCATACCGCTTCATACCGCTTCATATCACTTCATACCGCTTCATACCGCTTCATATCGCTTCGTACCACTTCATACCGCTTCATATTGCTTCATACCGCTTCATATCGCTTCATATCACTTCATACCGCTTCATATCGCTTCATACCGCTTCATATCGCTTCATATCACTTCATATCACTTCATACCGCTTCATACCGCTTCATATCACTTCATACCGCTTCATACCGCTTCATACCGCTTCATATCACTTCATATCGCTTCATACCGCTTCATACCACTTCATACCGCTTCATATTGCTTCATACCGCTTCATACCGCTTCCTACCGCTTCATACCGCTTCATATCACTTCATACCGCTTCATACCGCTTCATACCGCTTCATATCACTTCATACCGCTTCATACCGCTTCATACCACTTCATACCGCTTCATACCGCTTCATACCGCTTCATATCACTTCATACCGTTTCATACCGCTTCATACCGCTTCATACCGTTTCATACCGCTTCATACCGCTTCATACCACTTCATACCACTTCATACCGCTGCATATCACTTCATACCACTTCATAACACTTCATACCGTTTCATATCGCTTCATACCGCTTCATATCGCTTCATATCACTTCATACCGTTTCATATCGCTTCATACCGCTTCATATCGCTTCATATCGCTTCATATCGCTTCAAATCACTTCATATCACATCATACCGCTTCATATCGCTTCATACCGCTTCATACCGCTTCATATCGCTTCATATCGCTTCATACCGCTTCATATCGCTTCATATCGCTTCATATCGCTTCAAATCACTTCATATCACATCATACCGCTTCATATCGCTTCATATCGCTTCATACCGCTTCATATCGCTTCATATTGCTTCATATCGCTTCATATCGCTTCATATCACTTCATATCGCTTCATATCGCTTCATATCGCTTCATATTGCTTCATATCGCTTCATATCGCTTCATATCGCTTCATATCGCTTCATATCACTTCATATCGCTTCATACCGCTTCATACCGCTTCATATCACTTCATACCGCTTCATACCGCTTCATACCACTCATACCGCTGCATATCACTTCATACCGCTTCATACCGCTTCATACCGCTTCATATCGCTTCATACCGCTTGATACCGCTTCATACCACTTCATATCGCTTCATACCGCTTCATACCGCTTCATATCACTTCATACCGCTTCATACCGCTTCATATCACTTCATACCGCTTCATACCACTTCATATCGCTTCATACCGCTTCATACCGCTGCATATCACTTCATACCGCTTCATACCGCTTCATATCACTTCATACCGCTGCATATCACTTCATACCGCTTCAAACCGCTTCATACCGTTTCATATCGCTTCATACCGCTTCATATCGCTTCATATCACTTCATACCATTTCATATCGCTTCATACCGCTTCATATCGCTTCATACCGCTTCATACCGCTTCATATTGCTTCATATCACTTCATATCGCTTCATATCACTTCATATCACTTCATACCGCTTCATATCGCTTCATACCACTTCATACCGCTTCATATCGCTTCATATCGCTTCATATTGCTTCATATCGCTTCATATCGCTTCATATCGCTTCATATCGCTTCATATCACTTCATATCGCTTCATACCGCTTCATACCGCTTCATATCGCTTCATATCACTTCATATCACTTCATACCACTTCATATCGTTTCATACCGCTTCATATCGCTTCATACCACTTCATATCGCTTCATACCGCTTCATACCGCTTCATATCGCTTCATATCACTTCATATCACTTCATACCACTTCATATCGTTTCATACCGCTTCATATCGCTTCATATCACTTCATATCACTTCATACCACTTCATATCGTTTCATACCGCTTCATATCGCTTCATACCACTTCATATCACTTCATACCACTTCATATCGTTTCATACCGCTTCATATCGCTTCATACCACTTCATACCGCTTCATATCGCTTCATATCGCTTCATATTGCTTCATATCGCTTCATATCGCTTCATATCGCTTCATATCGCTTCATATCACTTCATATCGCTTCATACCGCTTCATACCGCTTCATATTGCTTCATATTGCTTCATATCACTTCATACCACTTCATATCGTTTCATACCGCTTCATATCGCTTCATACCACTTCATATCGCTTCATACCACTTCATACAGCTTCATATCGCTTCATATCACTTCATATCGCTTCATACCGCTTCATACCGCTTCATATCACTTCATACCGCTTCATACCGCTTCATACCACTCATACCGCTGCATATCACTTCATACCGCTTCATACCGCTTCATACCGCTTCATATCGCTTCATATAGCTTCATATCGCTTCATATCACTTCATATCGCTTCATACCGCTTGATACCGCTTCATACCACTTCATATCGCTTCATACCGCTTCATACCGCTTCATATCACTTCATACCGCTTCATACCGCTTCATATCACTTCATACCGCTGCATATCACTTCATACCGCTTCAAACCGCTTCATACCGTTTCATATCGCTTCATACCGCTTCATATCGCTTCATATCACTTCATACCATTTCATATCGCTTCATACCGCTTCATATCGCTTCATACCGCTTCATACCGCTTCATATTGCTTCATATCACTTCATATCGCTTCATATCACTTCATATCACTTCATACCGATTCATATCGCTTCATACCACTTCATACCGCTTCATATCGCTTCATATCGCTTCATATTGCTTCATATCGCTTCATATCGCTTCATATCGCTTCATATCGCTTCATATCACTTCATATCGCTTCATACCGCTTCATACCGCTTCATATCACTTCATACCGCTTCATACCGCTTCATACCACTCATACCGCTGCATATCACTTCATACCGCTTCATACCGCTTCATACCGCTTCATATCGCTTCATATAGCTTCATATCGCTTCATATCACTTCATATCGCTTCATACCGCTTGATACCGCTTCATACCACTTCATATCGCTTCATACCGCTTCATACCGCTTCATATCACTTCATACCGCTTCATACCGCTTCATATCACTTCATACCGCTGCATATCACTTCATACCGCTTCAAACCGCTTCATACCGTTTCATATCGCTTCATACCGCTTCATATCGCTTCATATCACTTCATACCATTTCATATCGCTTCATACCGCTTCATATCGCTTCATACCGCTTCATACCGCTTCATATTGCTTCATATCACTTCATATCGCTTCATATCACTTCATATCACTTCATACCGCTTCATATCGCTTCATACCACTTCATACCGCTTCATATCGCTTCATACCGCTTCATATCGCTTCATACCGCTTCATACCGCTTCATATTGCTTCATATCACTTCATATTGCTTCATATCACTTCATACCACTTCATATCGTTTCATACCGCTTCATATCGCTTCATACCGCTTCATATCGCTTCATACCACTTCATACAGCTTCATATCGCTTCATACCGCTTCATATCGCTTCATACCACTTCATACCGCTTCATATCGCTTCATACCACTTCATACAGCTTCATATCGCTTCATACCGCTTCATATCGCTTTATACCGCTTCATATCGCTTCATATCGCTTCATACCGCTTCATACCGCTTCATACCGTTTCATATCACTTCATACCGCTTCATACCGCTTCATATTGCTTCATATCACTTCATATCACTTCATACCGCTTCATATCGCTTCATATTGCTTCATATCACTTCATATCACTTCATACCGCTTCATACCGCTTCATATCGCTTCATACCGCTTCATATCGCTTCATACCACTTCATACAGCTTCATATCGCTTCATACCGCTTCATATCGATTCATACCACTTCATATCGCTTCATACCACTTCATACAGCTTCATATCGCTTCATATCACTTCATATCACTTCATACAGCTTCATATCGCTTCATATCACTTCATATCACTTCATACCGCTTCATACCGCTTCATATTGCTTCATATCACTTCATATCACTTCATACCGCTTCATATCGCTTCATACCGCTTCATATCGCTTCATATCGCTTCATACCGCTTCATACCGCTTCATACCGTTTCATATCACTTCATACCGCTTCATACCGCTTCATATTGCTTCATATCACTTCATATCGCTTCATACCGCTTCATATCGCTTCATACCGCTTCATATTGCTCCATATCACTTCATATCACTTCATACCGCTTCATACCGCTTCATACCACTTCATACCGCTGCATATCACTTCATACCGCTTCATACCGCTTCATATCGCTTCATATCGCTTCATACCGCTTCATACCGCTTCATACCGTTTCATATCACTTCATACCGCTTCATACCGCTTCATATTGCTTCATATCACTTCATATCGCTTCATATCACTTCATATCACTTCATACCGCTTCATATCGCTTCATACCACTTCATACCGCTTCATATCGCTTCATACCGCTGCATATCACTTCATATCACTTCATACCGCTTCATATCGCTTCATACCGCTTCATATTGCTTCATATCACTTCATATCACTTCATACCGCTTCATATCGCTTCATACCGCTTCATATTGCTTCATATCACTTCATATCACTTCATACCGCTTCATATCACTTCATATCGCTTCATACCGTTTCATATCACTTCATACCGCTTCATACTGCTTCATATTGCTTCATATCACTTCATATCGCTTCATACCGCTTCATATCACTTCATATCGCTTCATACCGTTTCATATCACTTCATATCGCTTCATACCGCTTCATACCGCTTCATATCACTTCATATCGCTTCATACCGCTTCATATTGCTTCATACCGCTTCATATCGTTTCATACCGCTTCATACCACTTCATACCGCTTCATATCGCTTCATACCGCTTCATACCGCTTCATACCGCTTCATACCGCTTCATACCACTCATACCGCTGCATATCACTTCATACCGCTTCATACCGCTTCATACCACTTCATATCGCTTCATATAGCTTCATATCGCTTCATATCACTTCATATCGCTTCATACCGCTTGATACCGCTTCATACCACTTCATATCGCTTCATACCGCTTCATACCGCTTCATATCACTTCATACCGCTTCATACCGCTTCATATCACTTCATACCGCTTCATATCGCTTCATACCGCTTCATATCGCTTCATATCACTTCATACCATTTCATATCGCTTCATACCGCTTCATATCGCTTCATACCGCTTCATACCGCTTCATATTGCTTCATATCACTTCATATCGCTTCATATCACTTCATATCACTTCATACCGCTTCATATCGCTTCATACCACTTCATACCGCTTCATATCGCTTCATACCGCTTCATATCGCTTCATACCGCTTCATACCGCTTCATATTGCTTCATATCACTTCATATTGCTTCATATCACTTCATACCACTTCATATCGTTTCATACCGCTTCATATCGCTTCATACCGCTTCATATCGCTTCATACCACTTCATACAGCTTCATATCGCTTCATACCGCTTCATATCGCTTCATACCACTTCATACCGCTTCATATCGCTTCATACCACTTCATACAGCTTCATATCGCTTCATACCGCTTCATATCGCTTCATACCACTTCATACCGCTTCATATCGCTTCATACCGCTTCATATCGCTTTATACCGCTTCATATCGCTTCATATCGCTTCATACCGCTTCATACCGCTTCATACCGTTTCATATCACTTCATACCGCTTCATACCGCTTCATATTGCTTCATATCACTTCATATCACTTCATACCGCTTCATATCGCTTCATATTGCTTCATATCACTTCATATCACTTCATACCGCTTCATACCGCTTCATATCGCTTCATACCGCTTCATATCGCTTCATACCACTTCATACAGCTTCATATCGCTTCATACCGCTTCATATCGATTCATACCACTTCATATCGCTTCATACCACTTCATACAGCTTCATATCGCTTCATATCACTTCATATCACTTCATACAGCTTCATATCGCTTCATATCACTTCATATCACTTCATACCGCTTCATACCGCTTCATATTGCTTCATATCACTTCATATCACTTCATACCGCTTCATACCGCTTCATACCGCTTCATATTGCTTCATATCGCTTCATACCACTTCATACCGCTTCATATCGCTTCATACCGCTTCATATCGCTTCATACCGCTTCATATCGCTTCATATCGCTTCATACCGCTTCATACCGCTTCATACCGTTTCATATCACTTCATACCGCTTCATACCGCTTCATATTGCTTCATATCACTTCATATCGCTTCATACCGCTTCATATCGCTTCATACCGCTTCATATTGCTCCATATCACTTCATATCACTTCATACCGCTTCATACCGCTTCATACCACTTCATACCGCTGCATATCACTTCATACCGCTTCATACCGCTTCATATCGCTTCATATCGCTTCATACCGCTTCATACCGCTTCATACCGTTTCATATCACTTCATACCGCTTCATACCGCTTCATATTGCTTCATATCACTTCATATCGCTTCATATCACTTCATATCACTTCATACCGCTTCATATCACTTCATACCGCTGCATATCACTTCATATCACTTCATACCGCTTCATATCGCTTCATACCGCTTCATATTGCTTCATATCGCTTCATACCGCTGCATATCACTTCATATCACTTCATACCGCTTCATATCGCTTCATACCGCTTCATATTGCTTCATATCACTTCATATCACTTCATACCGCTTCATATCGCTTCATACCGCTTCATATTGCTTCATATCACTTCATATCACTTCATACCGCTTCATATCACTTCATATCGCTTCATACCGTTTCATATCACTTCATACCGCTTCATACTGCTTCATATTGCTTCATATCACTTCATATCGCTTCATACCGCTTCATATCACTTCATATCGCTTCATACCGTTTCATATCACTTCATATCGCTTCATACCGCTTCATATTGCTTCATATCACTTCATATCGCTTCATACCGTTTCATATCACTTCATATCGCTTCATACCGCTTCATACCGCTTCATATCACTTCATATCGCTTCATACCGCTTCATATTGCTTCATATCACTTCAGATCACTTCATACCGCTTCATATCGCTTCATACCGCTTCATATTGCTTCATATCACTTCATATCACTTCATACCGCTTCATATCACTTCATATCGCTTCATACCGTTTCATATCACTTCATACCGCTTCATACTGCTTCATATTGCTTCATATCACTTCATATCGCTTCATACCGTTTCATATCACTTCATATCGCTTCATACCGCTTCATATTGCTTCATATCACTTCATATCGCTTCATACCGCTTCATATCACTTCATATCGCTTCATACCGTTTCATATCACTTCATATCGCTTCATACCGCTTCATACCGCTTCATATCACTTCATATCGCTTCATACCGCTTCATATTGCTTCATACCGCTTCATATCGTTTCATACCGCTTCATACCACTTCATACCGCTTCATATCGCTTCATACCGCTTCATACCGCTTCATACCGCTTCATACCGCTTCATATCACTTCATACCGCTTCATATCGCTTCATACCGCTTCATACCGTTTCGTACCGCTTCATACCGCTTCATACCACTTCATACCGCTGCATATCACTTCATACCGCTTCATATCACTTCATATCACTTCATACCGTTTCATATCGCTTCATACCGCTTCATATCGCTTCATATCGCTTCATATCGCTTCAAATGACTTCATATCACATCATACCGCTTCATATCGCTTCGTACCGCTTCATACCGCTTCATATCGCTTCATATCGCTTCATATCACTTCATACCGCTTCATATCGCTTCATATTGCTTCATATCGCTTCATATCGCTTCATATCACTTCATATCGCTTCATATCGCTTCATATTGCTTCATATCGCTTCATATCGCTTCATATCGCTTCATACCGCTTCATATCGCTTCATACCGCTTCATACCGCTTCATATTGCTTCATATCACTTCATATCGGTTCATATCACTTCATATCACTTCATACCGCTTCATATCGCTTCATACCGCTTCATACCGCTTCATATCGCTTCATACCGCTTCATATCACTTCATATCACTTCATACCGCTTCATATCGCTTCATACCGCTTCATATCGCTTCATATCGCTTCATACCGCTTCATACCGTTTCATATCACTTCATACCGCTTCATACCGCTTCATATTGCTTCATATCACTTCATATCGCTTCATACCGCTTCATATCGCTTCATACCGCTTCATATTGCTTCATATCACTTCATGTCACTTCATACCGCTTCATACCGCTTCATACCGCTTCATATCACTTCATACCGCTTCAGACCGCTTCATATCGCTTCATACCGTTTCATATCACTTCATACCGCTTCATACCGCTTCATACCACTTCCTACCGCTGCATATCACTTCATACCGTTTCATATCACTTCATACCGCTTCATACCGCTTCATACCGCTTCATACCGTTTCATATCACTTCATACCGCTTCATACCGCTTCATCTCACTTCATACCGCTGCATATCACTTCATACCGTTTCATATCACTTCATACCGCTTCATACCGCTTCATACCGCTTCATACCGTTTCATATCACTTCATACCGCTTCATACCGCTTCATCTCACTTCATACCGCTGCATATCACTTCATATCATTTCATATCACTTCATACCGCTTCATACCACTTCATACCACTTCATACCGCTGCATATCACTTCATACCACTTCATACCGCTTCATACCGCTTCATACCGCTTCATACCACTTCATATCGCTTCATACCGCTTCATACCGCTTCATATCACTTCATATCGCTTCATATCGCTTCATATTGCTTCATATCACTTCATATCGCTTCATACCGCTTCATATCGCTTCATACCGCTTCATATCACTTCATATCGCTTTATATCGCTTCATATTGCTTCATATCACTTCATATCGCTTCATACCGTTTCATATCGCTTCATACCGCTTCATACCGCTTCATACCACTTCATATCGCTTCATATCGCTTCATACCGCTTCATATCACTTCATACCGCTTCATACCACTTCATACCGCTTCATATTGCTTCATATCACTTCATATCGCTTCATACCGCTTCATATCGCTTCATACCGCTTCATATCACTTCATACCGCTTCATACCGCTTCATACCACTTCATACCGCTGCATATCACTTCATACCGCTTCATACCGCTTCATATCGCTTCATATCGCTTCATATCGCTTCATACCGCTTCATACCGCTTCATACCACTTCATATCGCTTCATACCGCTTCATACCGCTTCATATCACTTCATACCGCTTCATACCGCTTCATATCACTTCATACCGCTGCATATCACTTCATACCGCTTCATACCGCTTCATACCGTTTCATATCACTTCATACCGCTTCATATTGCTTCATATCACTTCATATCGCTTCATATCACTTCATATCACTTCATACCGCTTTATATCGCTTCATACCGCTTCATACCGCTTCATATCGCTTCATACCGCTTCATATCGCTTCATACCGCTTCATACCGCTTCATATTGCTTCATATAACTTCATATCGCTTCATTTCACTTCATACCACTTCATACCGCTGCATATCACTTCATACCGCTTCATACCGCTTCATATCGCTTCATACCGTTTCATATCACTTCATACCGCTTCATACCGCTTCATACCACTTCATACCGCTGCATATCACTTCATACCATTTCATATCACTTCATACCGCTTCATACCACTTCATACCGTTTCATATCACTTCATACCGTTTCATATCACTTCATACCACTTCATACCACTTCATACCACTTCATACCACTGCATATCACTTCATACCGCTTCATACCACTTCATACCGCTTCATACCGCTTCATACCACTTCATATCGCTTCATACCGCTTCATACCGCTTCATATCACTTCATATCGCTTCATATCGCTTCATATCGCTTCATATCACTTCATATCGCTTCATACCGCTTCATATCGCTTCATACCGCTTCATATCACTTCATATCGCTTTATATCGTTTCATATTGCTTCATATCACTTCATATCGCTTCATACTGATTCATATCGCTTCATACCACTTCATATCGCTTCATATCACTTCATATCGCTTCATACCGCTTCATATCGCTTCATACCGCTTCATATCACTTCATATCGCTTTATATCGTTTCATATCGCTTCATACCACTTCATATCGCTTCATATCACTTCATACCGCTTCATACCGCTTCATACCGCTTCATATCGCTTCATACCGCTTCATACCGCTTCATACCACTTCATATCGCTTCATATCACTTCATACCGCTTCATATCGCTTCATACCGCTTCATACCGCTTCATATCACTTCATACCGCTTCAAACCGCTTCATACCATTTCATATCGCTTCATACCGCTTCATATCGCTTCATACCGCTTCATACCGCTTCATATTGCTTCATATCACTTCATATCGCTTCATATCACTTCATATCACTTCATACCGCTTCATATCGCTTCATACCACTTCATACCGCTTCATATCGCTTCATATCGCTTCATATTGCTTCATATCGCTTCATATCGCTTCATATCGCTTCATATCGCTTCATATCACTTCATATCGCTTCATACTGCTTCATACCGCTTCATATCACTTCATACCGCTTCATACCGCTTCATACCGCTGCATATCACTTCATACCGCTTCATACCGCTTCATACCGCTTCATATCGCTTCATATAGCTTCATATCGCTTCATATCACTTCATATCGCTTCATACCGCTTGATACCGCTTCATACCACTTCATATCGCTTCATACCGCTTCATACCGCTTCATATCACTTCATACCGCTTCATACCGCTTCATATCACTTCATACCGCTGCATATCACTTCATACCGCTTCAAACCGCTTCATACCGTTTCATATCGCTTCATACCGCTTCATATCGCTTCATATCACTTCATACCATTTCATATCGCTTCATACCGCTTCATATCGCTTCAAACCGCTTCATACCGCTTCATATTGCTTCATATCACTTCATATCGCTTCATATCACTTCATATCACTTCATACCGCTTCATATCGCTTCATACCACTTCATACCGCTTCATATCGCATCATACCGCTTCATATCGCTTCATACCGCTTCATACCGCTTCATATTGCTTCATATCACTTCATATTGCTTCATATCACTTCATACCACTTCATATCGTTTCATACCGCTTCATATCGCTTCATACCGCTTCATATCGCTTCATACCACTTCATACAGCTTCATATCGCTTCATACCGCTTCATATCGCTTCATACCACTTCATACCGCTTCATATCGCTTCATACCACTTCATACCGCTTCATATCGCTTCATACCACTTCATACCGCTTCATATCGCTTCATACCGCTTCATACCGCTTCATATTGCTTCATATCACTTCATATTGCTTCATATCACTTCATATCACTTCATATCGCTTCATATCACTTCATATCGCTTCATACCGCTTCATATCGCTTCATATCGCTTCATACCGCTTCATACCGCTTCATACCGTTTCATATCACTTCATACCGCTTCATACCGCTTCATATTGCTTCATATCACTTCATATCGCTTCATACCGCTTCATATCACTTCATACCGCTTCATATCGCTTCATACCACTTCATACCGCTTCATATCGCTTCATACCGCTTCATATCGCTTCATACCGCTTCATACCGCTTCATATTGCTTCATATCACTTCATATTGCTTCATATCACTTCATACCACTTCATATCGTTTCATACCGCTTCATATCGCTTCATACCGCTTCATATCGCTTCATACCACTTCATACAGCTTCATATCGCTTCATACCGCTTCATATCGCTTCATATCGCTTCATACCGCTTCATACCGCTTCATACCGTTTCATATCACTTCATACCGCTTCATACCGCTTCATATTGCTTCATATCACTTCATATCGCTTCATACCGCTTCATATCGCTTCATACCGCTTCATATTGCTCCATATCACTTCATATCACTTCATACCGCTGCATATCACTTCATACCGCTTCATACCGCTTCATATCGCTTCATATCGCTTCATACCACTTCATATCGTTTTATACCGCTTCATATCGCTTCATATCGCTTCATATCACTTCATATCACTTCATACCGCTTCATATCGCTTCATACCGCTTCATATTGCTTCATATTGCTTCATACCACTTCATATCGCTTTATACCGCTTCATACCGCTTCATATCGCTTCATATCGCTTCATACCACTTCATATCGCTTTATACCGCTTCATATCGCTTCATATCGCTTCATATCGCTTCATACCACTTCATACCGCTTCATATTGCTTCATATCACTTCATATCACTTCATACTGCTTCATATTGCTTCATATCACTTCATATCGCTTCATATCACTTCATATCACTTCATACCGCTTCATATCGCTTCATACCACTTCATACCGCTTCATATCGCTTCATACCGCTGCATATCACTTCATACCGCTTCATACCGCTTCATATCGCTTCATACCACTGCATATCACTTCATACCGCTTCATACCACTTCATACCGCTTCATACCGCTTCATACCACTTCATACCGCTGCATATCACTTCATACCATTTCATATCACTTCATACCGCTTCATATCGTTTCATATTGCTTCATATCACTTCATATCGCTTCATACTGATTCATATCGCTTCATACCACTTCATACCGCTTCATACCACTTCATATCGCTTCATATCACTTCATACCGCTTCATACCGCTTCATACCGCTTCATATCGCTTCATACCGCTTCATACCGCTTCATACCACTTCATATCGCTTCATATCACTTCATACCGCTTCATATCGCTTCATACCGCTTCATACCGCTTCATATCACTTCATACCGCTTCATACCGCTTCATATCACTTCATACCGCTTCATACCACTTCATATCGCTTCATACCGCTTCATACCGCTTCATATCACTTCATACCGCTTCAAACCGCTTCATACCATTTCATATCGCTTCATACCGCTTCATATCGCTTCATACCGCTTCATACCGCTTCATATTGCTTCATATCACTTCATATCGCTTCATATCACTTCATATCACTTCATACCGCTTCATATCGCTTCATACCACTTCATACCGCTTCATATCGCTTCATATCGCTTCATATTGCTTCATATCGCTTCATATCGCTTCATATCGCTTCATATCGCTTCATATCACTTCATATCGCTTCATACTGCTTCATACCGCTTCATATCACTTCATACCGCTTCATACCGCTTCATACCGCTGCATATCACTTCATACCGCTTCATACCGCTTCATACCGCTTCATATCGCTTCATATAGCTTCATATCGCTTCATATCACTTCATATCGCTTCATACCGCTTGATACCGCTTCATACCACTTCATATCGCTTCATACCGCTTCATACCGCTTCATATCACTTCATACCGCTTCATACCGCTTCATATCACTTCATACCGCTGCATATCACTTCATACCGCTTCAAACCGCTTCATACCGTTTCATATCGCTTCATACCGCTTCATATCGCTTCATATCACTTCATACCATTTCATATCGCTTCATACCGCTTCATATCGCTTCAAACCGCTTCATACCGCTTCATATCACTTCATACCATTTCATATCGCTTCATACCACTTCATACCGCTTCATATCGCATCATACCGCTTCATATCGCTTCATACCGCTTCATATCGCTTCATATCACTTCATACCATTTCATATCGCTTCATACCACTTCATACCGCTTCATATCGCATCATACCGCTTCATATCGCTTCATACCGCTTCATACCGCTTCATATTGCTTCATATCACTTCATATTGCTTCATATCACTTCATACCACTTCATATCGTTTCATACCGCTTCATATCGCTTCATACCGCTTCATATCGCTTCATACCACTTCATACAGCTTCATATCGCTTCATACCGCTTCATATCGCTTCATACCACTTCATACCGCTTCATATCGCTTCATACCACTTCATACCGCTTCATATCGCTTCATACCACTTCATACCGCTTCATATCGCTTCATACCGCTTCATACCGCTTCATATTGCTTCATATCACTTCATATTGCTTCATATCACTTCATATCACTTCATATCGCTTCATATCACTTCATATCGCTTCATACCGCTTCATATCGCTTCATATCGCTTCATACCGCTTCATACCGCTTCATACCGTTTCATATCACTTCATACCGCTTCATACCGCTTCATATTGCTTCATATCACTTCATATCGCTTCATACCGCTTCATATCACTTCATACCGCTTCATATCGCTTCATACCACTTCATACCGCTTCATATCGCTTCATACCGCTTCATATCGCTTCATACCGCTTCATACCGCTTCATATTGCTTCATATCACTTCATATTGCTTCATATCACTTCATACCACTTCATATCGTTTCATACCGCTTCATATCGCTTCATACCGCTTCATATCGCTTCATACCACTTCATACAGCTTCATATCGCTTCATACCGCTTCATATCGCTTCATATCGCTTCATATCGTTTCATATCACTTCATACCGCTTCATACCGCTTCATATTGCTTCATATCACTTCATATCGCTTCATACCGCTTCATATCGCTTCATACCGCTTCATATTGCTCCATATCACTTCATATCACTTCATACCGCTGCATATCACTTCATACCGCTTCATACCGCTTCATATCGCTTCATATCGCTTCATACCACTTCATATCGTTTTATACCGCTTCATATCGCTTCATATCGCTTCATATCACTTCATATCACTTCATACCGCTTCATATCGCTTCATACCGCTTCATATTGCTTCATATTGCTTCATACCACTTCATATCGCTTTATACCGCTTCATACCGCTTCATATCGCTTCATATCGCTTCATACCACTTCATATCGCTTTATACCGCTTCATATCGCTTCATATCGCTTCATATCGCTTCATACCACTTCATACCGCTTCATATTGCTTCATATCACTTCATATCACTTCATACCGCTTCATATTGCTTCATATCACTTCATATCGCTTCATATCACTTCATATCACTTCATACCGCTTCATATCGCTTCATACCACTTCATACCGCTTCATATCGCTTCATACCGCTGCATATCACTTCATACCGCTTCATACCGCTTCATATCGCTTCATACCGCTTCATATTGCTTCATATCACTTCATATCACTTCATACCGCTTCATACCGCTTCATACCGTTTCATATCACTTCATACCGCTTCATACTGCTTCATATTGCTTCATATCACTTCATATCGCTTCATACCGCTTCATATTGCTTCATATCACTTCATATCACTTCATACCGCTTCATACCACTTCATACCGCTGCATATCACTTCATACCGCTTCATAACGCTTCATACCGTTTCATATCACTTCATACCGCTTCATACCGCTTCATACCACTTCATACCGCTTCATATCGCTTCATATCACTTCATACCGCTTCATACCGCTTCATACCACTTCATACCGCTTCATATCGCTTCATACCGCTTCATATCACTTCATATCGCTTCATACCGCTTCATATTGCTTCATACCGCTTCATATCGTTTCATACCGCTTCATACCACTTCATACCGCTTCATATCGCTTCATACCGCTTCATACCGCTTCATACCGCTTCATACCGCTTCATATCACTTCATACCGCTTCATACCGCTTCATACCGCTTCATATCACTTCATACCGCTTCATACCGCTTCATACCACTTCATACCGCTGCATATCACTTCATATCGCTTCATACCGCTTCATACCGTTTCGTACCGCTTCATACCGCTTCATACCACTTCATACCGCTGCATATCACTTCATACCACTTCATACCACTTCATGCCGTTTCATATCGCTTCATACCGCTTCATATCACTTCATATCACTTCATACCGTTTCATATCGCTTCATACCGCTTCATATCGCTTCATATCGCTTCATATCACTTCATACCGCTTCATATCGCTTCATATTGCTTCATATCACTTCATATCGCTTCATATCACTTCATATCACTTCATACCGCTTCATATCGCTTCATACCACTTCATACCGCTTCATATCGCTTCATATCGCTTCATATTGCTTCATATCGCTTCATATCGCTTCATATCGCTTCATATCGCTTCATATCACTTCATATCGCTTCATACTGCTTCATACCGCTTCATATCACTTCATACCGCTTCATACCGCTTCATACCGCTGCATATCACTTCATACCGCTTCATACCGCTTCATACCGCTTCATATCGCTTCATATAGCTTCATATCGCTTCATATCACTTCATATCGCTTCATACCGCTTGATACCGCTTCATACCACTTCATATCGCTTCATACCGCTTCATACCGCTTCATATCACTTCATACCGCTTCATACCGCTTCATATCACTTCATACCGCTGCATATCACTTCATACCGCTTCAAACCGCTTCATACCGTTTCATATCGCTTCATACCGCTTCATATCGCTTCATATCACTTCATACCATTTCATATCGCTTCATACCGCTTCATATCGCTTCAAACCGCTTCATACCGCTTCATATTGCTTCATATCACTTCATATCGCTTCATATCACTTCATATCACTTCATACCGCTTCATATCGCTTCATACCACTTCATACCGCTTCATATCGCATCATACCGCTTCATATCGCTTCATACCGCTTCATACCGCTTCATATTGCTTCATATCACTTCATATTGCTTCATATCACTTCATACCACTTCATATCGTTTCATACCGCTTCATATCGCTTCATACCGCTTCATATCGCTTCATACCACTTCATACAGCTTCATATCGCTTCATACCGCTTCATATCGCTTCATACCACTTCATACCGCTTCATATCGCTTCATACCACTTCATACCGCTTCATATCGCTTCATACCACTTCATACCGCTTCATATCGCTTCATACCGCTTCATACCGCTTCATATTGCTTCATATCACTTCATATTGCTTCATATCACTTCATATCACTTCATATCGCTTCATATCACTTCATATCGCTTCATACCGCTTCATATCGCTTCATATCGCTTCATACCGCTTCATACCGCTTCATACCGTTTCATATCACTTCATACCGCTTCATACCGCTTCATATTGCTTCATATCACTTCATATCGCTTCATACCGCTTCATATCACTTCATACCGCTTCATATCGCTTCATACCACTTCATACCGCTTCATATCGCTTCATACCGCTTCATATCGCTTCATACCGCTTCATACCGCTTCATATTGCTTCATATCACTTCATATTGCTTCATATCACTTCATACCACTTCATATCGTTTCATACCGCTTCATATCGCTTCATACCGCTTCATATCGCTTCATACCACTTCATACAGCTTCATATCGCTTCATACCGCTTCATATCGCTTCATATCGCTTCATATCGTTTCATATCACTTCATACCGCTTCATACCGCTTCATATTGCTTCATATCACTTCATATCGCTTCATACCGCTTCATATCGCTTCATACCGCTTCATATTGCTCCATATCACTTCATATCACTTCATACCGCTGCATATCACTTCATACCGCTTCATACCGCTTCATATCGCTTCATATCGCTTCATACCACTTCATATCGTTTTATACCGCTTCATATCGCTTCATATCGCTTCATATCACTTCATATCACTTCATACCGCTTCATATCGCTTCATACCGCTTCATATTGCTTCATATTGCTTCATACCACTTCATATCGCTTTATACCGCTTCATACCGCTTCATATCGCTTCATATCGCTTCATACCACTTCATATCGCTTTATACCGCTTCATATCGCTTCATATCGCTTCATATCGCTTCATACCACTTCATACCGCTTCATATTGCTTCATATCACTTCATATCACTTCATACCGCTTCATATTGCTTCATATCACTTCATATCGCTTCATATCACTTCATATCACTTCATACCGCTTCATATCGCTTCATACCACTTCATACCGCTTCATATCGCTTCATACCGCTGCATATCACTTCATACCGCTTCATACCGCTTCATATCGCTTCATACCGCTTCATATTGCTTCATATCACTTCATATCACTTCATACCGCTTCATACCGCTTCATACCGTTTCATATCACTTCATACCGCTTCATACTGCTTCATATTGCTTCATATCACTTCATATCGCTTCATACCGCTTCATATTGCTTCATATCACTTCATATCACTTCATACCGCTTCATACCACTTCATACCGCTGCATATCACTTCATACCGCTTCATAACGCTTCATACCGTTTCATATCACTTCATACCGCTTCATACCGCTTCATACCACTTCATACCGCTTCATATCGCTTCATATCACTTCATACCGCTTCATACCGCTTCATACCACTTCATACCGCTTCATATCGCTTCATACCGCTTCATATCACTTCATATCGCTTCATACCGCTTCATATTGCTTCATACCGCTTCATATCGTTTCATACCGCTTCATACCACTTCATACCGCTTCATATCGCTTCATACCGCTTCATACCGCTTCATACCGCTTCATACCGCTTCATATCACTTCATACCGCTTCATACCGCTTCATACCGCTTCATATCACTTCATACCGCTTCATACCGCTTCATACCACTTCATACCGCTGCATATCACTTCATATCGCTTCATACCGCTTCATACCGTTTCGTACCGCTTCATACCGCTTCATACCACTTCATACCGCTGCATATCACTTCATACCACTTCATACCACTTCATGCCGTTTCATATCGCTTCATACCGCTTCATATCACTTCATATCACTTCATACCGTTTCATATCGCTTCATACCGCTTCATATCGCTTCATATCGCTTCATATCACTTCATACCGCTTCATATCGCTTCATATTGCTTCATATCGCTTCATATCGCTTCATATCACTTCATATCGCTTCATATCGCTTCATATTGCTTCATATCGCTTCGTATCGCTTCATATCGCTTCATATCACTTCATATCGCTTCATACCGCTTCATACCGCTTCATATCACTTCATACCGCTTCATACCGCTTCATACCACTTCATACCGCTGCATATCACTTCATACCGCTTCATACCGCTTCATATCGCTTCATATCGCTTCATATCGCTTCATATCACTTCATATCGCTTCATACCACTTCATACCGCTTCATACCACTTCATATCGCTTCATACCGCTTCATACCGCTTCATATCACTTCATACCGCTTCATACCGCTTCATATCACTTCATACCGCTGCATATCACTTCATACCGCTTCATACCGCTTCATACTGTTTCATATCGCTTCATACCGCTTCATATCGCTTCATATCACTTCATACCGCTTCATATTGCTTCATATCACTTCATATCGCTTCATATCACTTCATATCACTTCATACCGCTTCATATCGCTTCATACCGCTTCATATCGCTTCATATCGCTTCATACCGCTTCATATCGCTTCATACCGCTTCATACCGCTTCATATTGCTTCATATCACTTCATATCGGTTCATATCACTTCATATCACTTCATACCGCTTCATATCGCTTCATACCGCTTCATACCGCTTCATATCGCTTCATACCGCTTCATACCGCTTCATATCGCTTCATACCGCTTCATATCGCTTCATACCGCTTCATATCGCTTCATACCGCTTCATATCGCTTCATATCGCTTCATACCGCTTCATACCGTTTCATATCACTTCATACCGCTTCATACCGCTTCATATTGCTTCATATCACTTCATATCGCTTCATACCGCTTCATATCGCTTCATACCGCTTCATATTGCTTCATATCACTTCATATCACTTCATACCGCTTCATACCGCTTCATACCGCTTCATATCACTTCATACCGCTTCAGACCGCTTCATATTGCTTCATATCACTTCATATCACTTCATACCGTTTCATATCACTTCATACCGCTTCATACCGCTTCATACACTTCATACCGCTGCATATCACTTCATACCGTTTCATATCACTTCATACCGCTTCATACCGCTTCATACCGCTTCATACCGTTTAATATCACTTCATACCGCTTCATACCGCTTCATACACTTCATACCGCTGCATATCACTTCATACCGTTTCATATCACTTCATACCGCTTCATACCGCTTCATACACTTCATACCGCTGCATATCACTTCATACCGTTTCATATCACTTCATACCGCTTCATACCGCTTCATACCACTTCCTACCGCTGCATATCACTTCATACCGTTTCATATCACTTCATACCACTTCATACCACTTCATACCGCTGCATATCACTTCATACCACTTCATACCGCTTCATACCGCTTCATACCGCTTCATACCACTTCATATCGCTTCATACCGCTTCATATTGCTTCATATCACTTCATATCGCTTCATACCGCTTCATATCGCTTCATACCGCTTCATATCACTTCATATCGCTTTATATCGCTTCATATTGCTTCATATCACTTCATATCGCTTCATACCGTTTCATATCGCTTCATACCGCTTCATACCGCTTCATACCACTTCATATCGCTTCATATCGCTTCATACCGCTTCATATCACTTCATACCGCTTCATACCACTTCATACCGCTTCATATTGCTTCATATCACTTCATATCGCTTCATACCGCTTCATATCGCTTCATACCGCTTCATATCACTTCATATCGCTTTATATCGCTTCATATTGCTTCATATCACTTCATATCGCTTCATACCGCTTCATACCGCTTCATACCACTTCATACCGCTGCATATCACTTCATACCGCTTCATACCGCTTCATATCGCTTCATACCGCTTCATACCACTTCATATCGCTTCATACCGCTTCATACCGCTTCATATCACTTCATACCGCTTCATACCGCTTCATATCACTTCATACCGCTGCATATCACTTCATACCGCTTCATACCGCTTCATACCGTTTCATATCACTTCATACCGCTTCATATTGCTTCATATCACTTCATATCGCTTCATATCACTTCATATCACTTCATACCGCTTCATATCGCTTCATACCGCTTCATACCGCTTCATATCGCTTCATACCGCTTCATATCGCTTCATACCGCTTCATACCGCTTCATATTGCTTCATATAACTTCATATCGCTTCATTTCACTTCATACCACTTCATACCGCTGCATATCACTTCATACCGCTTCATATCGCTTCATACCGTTTCATATCACTTCATACCGCTTCATACCGCTTCATACCACTTCATACCGTTTCATATCACTTCATACCGTTTCATATCACTTCATACCGCTTCATACCACTTCATACCGCTTCATACCGCTTCATACCACTTCATATCGCTTCATACCGCTTCATACCGCTTCATATCACTTCATATCGCTTCATATCGCTTCATATCGCTTCATACCGCTTCATATCACTTCATATCGCTTCATACCGCTTCATATCGCTTCATACCGCTTCATATCACTTCATATCGCTTTATATCGTTTCATATTGCTTCATATCACTTCATATCACTTCATATCGCTTCATACCGCTTCATATCACTTCATATCGCTTCATACCGCTTCATATCGCTTCATATCGCTTCATATCGCTTCATACCGCTTCATATCACTTCATATCGCTTCATACCGCTTCATATCACTTCATATCGCTTCATATCACTTCATATCGCTTCATACTGCTTCATATCACTTCATATCGCTTCATACCGCTTCATATCGCTTCATACCGCTTCATATCACTTCATATCGCTTTATATCGTTTCATATTGCTTCATATCACTTCATATCGCTTCATACTGATTCATATCGCTTCATACCGCTTCATACCGCTTCATACCACTTCATATCGCTTCATATCACTTCATACCGCTTCATACCGCTTCATACCGCTTCATACCGCTTCATATCGCTTCATACCGCTTCATACCGCTTCATATCACTTCATATCGCTTCATATTGCTTCATATCACTTCATATCACTTCATACCGCTTCATATCGCTTCATACCGCTTCATACCGTTTCATATCACTTAATACCGCTTCATACCACTTCATACCGCTGCATATCACTTCATACCGCTTCATACCGCTTCATATCGCTTCATACCGTTTCATATCACTTCATACCGCTTCATACCGCTTCATACCACTTCATACCGCTGCATATCACTTCATACCGTTTCATATCACTTCATACCGCTTCATACCGCTGCATATCACTTCATACCGCTTCATACCGCTTCATACCGTTTCATATCACTTCATACCGCTTCATACCGCTTCATACCACTTCATACCGCTGCATATCACTTCATACCGTTTCATATCACTTCATACCGCTTCATACCACTTCATATCACTTCATACCGCTGCATATCACTTCATACCGCTTCATACCGCTTCATACCGTTTCATATCGCTTCATACCGCTTCACATCGCTTCATATCACTTCATACCATTTCATATCACTTCATACCGCTTCATATCGCTTCATACCGCTTCATACCGCTTCATATTGCTTCATATCACTTCATATCGCTTCATATCACTTCATATCACTTCATACCGCTTCATATCGCTTCATACCGCTTCATACCGCTTCATATCGCTTCATACCGCTTCATATCGCTTCATACCGCTTCATACCGCTTCATATCACTTCATATCGCTTCATATCACTTCATATCACTTCATACCGCTTCATATCGCTTCATACCGCTTCATACCGCTTCATATCGCTTCATACCGCTTCATATCACTTCATATCACTTCATACCGCTTCATATCGCTTCATATCGCTTCATACCGCTTCATATCGCTTCATACCGCTTCATATTGCTTCATATCACTTCATATCACTTCATACTGCTTCATACCGCTTCATACCACTTCATACCGCTTCATACCGCTTCATACCGCTTCATACCGCTTCATATCGCTTCATACCGTTTCATATCACTTCATACCGCTTCATACCGCTTCATACCGCTTCATATCGCTTCATACCGTTTCATATCACTTCATATCACTTCATACCGCTTCATACCGCTTCATACCGCTTCATACCGCTTCATATCGCTTCATACCGTTTCATATCACTTCATACCGCTTCATACCGCTTCATACCACTTCATACCGCTGCATATCACTTCATACCGTTTCATATCACTTCATACCGCTTCATACCACTTCATACCACTTCATACCGCTGCATATCACTTCATACCGCTTCATACCGCTTCATACCGCTTCATACCACTTCATATCGCTTCATACCGCTTCATACCGCTTCATATCCCTTCATATCGCTTCATATCGCTTCATATTGCTTCATATCACTTCATATCGCTTCATACCGCTTCATATCGCTTCATACCGATTCATATCGCTTCATATCGCTTCATATCGCTTCATATTGCTTCATATCACTTCATATCGCTTCATACCATTTCATATCGCTTCATACCGCTTCATACCGCTTCATACCGCTTCATATCGCTTCATATCGCTTCATACCGCTTCATATCGCTTCATATCGCTTCATATTGCTTCACATCGCTTCATATCGCTTCATATCGCTTCATACCGATTCATATCGCTTCATATCGCTTCATATCGCTTCATATTGCTTCATATCACTTCATATCGCTTCATATTGCTTCATATCGCTTCATATCGCTTCATATCGCTTCATACCGATTCATATCGCTTCATACCGCTTCATATCGCTTCATATCGCTTCATATCGCTTCATATTGCTTCATATCGCTTCATATCGCTTCATATCGCTTCATATCGCTTCATACCGATTCATATCGCTTCATATCGCTTCATATCGCTTCATATTGCTTCATATCACTTCATATCGCTTCATACCGCTTCATACCGCTTCATACCGCTTCATATCACTTCATATCGCTTCATACCGCTTCATACTGCTTCATATCACTTCATATCGCTTCATACCGCTTCATATCGCTTCATATCACTTCATACCGCTTCATATCGCTTCATACCGCTTCATACCGCTTCATATTGCTTCATATCGCTTCATACCGCTTCATATCGCTTCATACCGCTTCATATCACTTCATACCGCTTCATATCGCTTCATACCGCTTCATACCGCTTCATATCGCTTCATATCACTTCATACCATTTCATATCGCTTCATATCGCTTCATACCGCTTCATATCGCTTCATATCACTTCATACCGCTTCATATCACTTCATATCGCTTCATATCACTTCATATCACTTCATATCACTTCATACCGCTTCATACCGCTTCATATCACTTCATATCGCTTCACACCGCTTCATATCGCTTCATACCGCTTCATATCGTTTCATACCACTTCATACCACTTCATACCGCTTCATATTGCTTCATACCGCTTCATACCGCTTCATACCTCTTCATACCGCTTCATATCACTTCATACCGCTTCATACCGCTTCATACCGCTTCATATCACTTCATACCGCTTCATACCGCTTCATACCACTTCATACCGCTGCATATCACTTCATACCGCTTCATACCGCTTCATACCGTTTCATACCGCTTCATACCGCTTCATACCACTTCATACCACATCATACCGCTGCATATCACTTCATACCACTTCATACCACTTCATACCGTTTCATATCGCTTCATACCGCTTCATATCGCTTCATATCACTTCATACCGTTTCATATCGCTTCATACCGCTTCATATCGCTTCATTTCGCTTCAAATCACTTCATATCACATCATACCGCTTCATATCGCTTCATACCGCTTCATACCGCTTCATACCGTTTCATACCGCTTCATACCGCTGCATATCACTTCATACCACTTCATACCACTTCATACCGTTTCATATCGCTTCATACCGCTTCATATCGCTTCATATCACTTCATACCGTTTCATATCGCTTCATACCGCTTCATATCGCTTCATATCGCTTCATATCGCTTCAAATCACTTCATATCACATCATACCGCTTCATATCGCTTCATACCGCTTCATACCGCTTCATATCGCTTCATATCGCTTCATATCGCTTCATATCACTTCATACCGCTTCATATCGCTTCATATTGCTTCATATCGCTTCATATCGCTTCATATCACTTCATATCGCTTCATATCGCTTCATATTCCTTCATATCGCTTCATATCGCTTCATATCGCTTCATATCGATTCATATCACTTCATATCGCTTCATACCGCTTCATACCGCTTCATATCACCTCATACCGCTTCATACCGCTTCATACCGCTTCATCTCACTTCATACCACTGCATATCACTTCATATCATTTCATATCACTTCATACCGCTTCATACCACTTCATACCACTTCATACCGCTGCATATCACTTCATACCACTTCATATCGCTTCATACCGCTTCATATTGCTTCATATCACTTCATATCGCTTCATACCGCTTCATATCGCTTCATACCGCTTCATATCACTTCATATCGCTTTATATCGCTTCATATTGCTTCATATCACTTCATATCGCTTCATACCGTTTCATATCGCTTCATACCGCTTCATACCGCTTCATATCACTTCATATCGCTTCATACCGCTTCATATCGCTTCATATCGCTTCATATCGCTTCATACCGCTTCATATCACTTCATATCGCTTCATACCGCTTCATATCACTTCATATCGCTTCATATCACTTCATATCGCTTCATACTGCTTCATATCACTTCATATCGCTTCATACCGCTTCATATCGCTTCATACCGCTTCATATCACTTCATATCGCTTTATATCGTTTCATATTGCTTCATATCACTTCATATCGCTTCATACTGATTCATATCGCTTCATACCGCTTCATACCGCTTCATACCACTTCATATCGCTTCATATCACTTCATACCGCTTCATACCGCTTCATACCGCTTCATACCGCTTCATATCGCTTCATACCGCTTCATACCGCTTCATATCACTTCATATCGCTTCATATTGCTTCATATCACTTCATATCACTTCATACCGCTTCATATCGCTTCATACCGCTTCATACCGCTTCATATCGCTTCATACCGCTTCATACCGTTTCATATCACTTAATACCGCTTCATACCACTTCATACCGCTGCATATCACTTCATACCGCTTCATACCGCTTCATATCGCTTCATACCGTTTCATATCACTTCATACCGCTTCATACCGCTTCATACCACTTCATACCGCTGCATATCACTTCATACCGTTTCATATCACTTCATACCGCTTCATACCGCTGCATATCACTTCATACCGCTTCATACCGCTTCATACCGTTTCATATCACTTCATACCGCTTCATACCGCTTCATACCACTTCATACCGCTGCATATCACTTCATACCGTTTCATATCACTTCATACCGCTTCATACCACTTCATATCACTTCATACCGCTGCATATCACTTCATACCGCTTCATACCGCTTCATACCGTTTCATATCGCTTCATACCGCTTCACATCGCTTCATATCACTTCATACCATTTCATATCACTTCATACCGCTTCATATCGCTTCATACCGCTTCATACCGCTTCATATTGCTTCATATCACTTCATATCGCTTCATATCACTTCATATCACTTCATACCGCTTCATATCGCTTCATACCGCTTCATACCGCTTCATATCGCTTCATACCGCTTCATATCGCTTCATACCGCTTCATACCGCTTCATATCACTTCATATCGCTTCATATCACTTCATATCACTTCATACCGCTTCATATCGCTTCATACCGCTTCATACCGCTTCATATCGCTTCATACCGCTTCATATCACTTCATATCACTTCATACCGCTTCATATCGCTTCATATCGCTTCATACCGCTTCATATCGCTTCATACCGCTTCATATTGCTTCATATCACTTCATATCACTTCATACTGCTTCATACCGCTTCATACCACTTCATACCGCTTCATACCGCTTCATACCGCTTCATACCGCTTCATATCGCTTCATACCGTTTCATATCACTTCATACCGCTTCATACCGCTTCATACCGCTTCATATCGCTTCATACCGTTTCATATCACTTCATATCACTTCATACCGCTTCATACCGCTTCATACCGCTTCATACCGCTTCATATCGCTTCATACCGTTTCATATCACTTCATACCGCTTCATACCGCTTCATACCACTTCATACCGCTGCATATCACTTCATACCGTTTCATATCACTTCATACCGCTTCATACCACTTCATACCACTTCATACCGCTGCATATCACTTCATACCGCTTCATACCGCTTCATACCGCTTCATACCACTTCATATCGCTTCATACCGCTTCATACCGCTTCATATCCCTTCATATCGCTTCATATCGCTTCATATTGCTTCATATCACTTCATATCGCTTCATACCGCTTCATATCGCTTCATACCGATTCATATCGCTTCATATCGCTTCATATCGCTTCATATTGCTTCATATCACTTCATATCGCTTCATACCATTTCATATCGCTTCATACCGCTTCATACCGCTTCATACCGCTTCATATCGCTTCATATCGCTTCATACCGCTTCATATCGCTTCATATCGCTTCATATTGCTTCACATCGCTTCATATCGCTTCATATCGCTTCATACCGATTCATATCGCTTCATATCGCTTCATATCGCTTCATATTGCTTCATATCACTTCATATCGCTTCATATTGCTTCATATCGCTTCATATCGCTTCATATCGCTTCATACCGATTCATATCGCTTCATACCGCTTCATATCGCTTCATATCGCTTCATATCGCTTCATATTGCTTCATATCGCTTCATATCGCTTCATATCGCTTCATATCGCTTCATACCGATTCATATCGCTTCATATCGCTTCATATCGCTTCATATTGCTTCATATCACTTCATATCGCTTCATACCGCTTCATACCGCTTCATACCGCTTCATATCACTTCATATCGCTTCATACCGCTTCATACTGCTTCATATCACTTCATATCGCTTCATACCGCTTCATATCGCTTCATATCACTTCATACCGCTTCATATCGCTTCATACCGCTTCATACCGCTTCATATTGCTTCATATCGCTTCATACCGCTTCATATCGCTTCATACCGCTTCATATCACTTCATACCGCTTCATATCGCTTCATACCGCTTCATACCGCTTCATATCGCTTCATATCACTTCATACCATTTCATATCGCTTCATATCGCTTCATACCGCTTCATATCGCTTCATATCACTTCATACCGCTTCATATCACTTCATATCGCTTCATATCACTTCATATCACTTCATATCACTTCATACCGCTTCATACCGCTTCATATCACTTCATATCGCTTCACACCGCTTCATATCGCTTCATACCGCTTCATATCGTTTCATACCACTTCATACCACTTCATACCGCTTCATATTGCTTCATACCGCTTCATACCGCTTCATACCTCTTCATACCGCTTCATATCACTTCATACCGCTTCATACCGCTTCATACCGCTTCATATCACTTCATACCGCTTCATACCGCTTCATACCACTTCATACCGCTGCATATCACTTCATACCGCTTCATACCGCTTCATACCGTTTCATACCGCTTCATACCGCTTCATACCACTTCATACCACATCATACCGCTGCATATCACTTCATACCACTTCATACCACTTCATACCGTTTCATATCGCTTCATACCGCTTCATATCGCTTCATATCACTTCATACCGTTTCATATCGCTTCATACCGCTTCATATCGCTTCATTTCGCTTCAAATCACTTCATATCACATCATACCGCTTCATATCGCTTCATACCGCTTCATACCGCTTCATACCGTTTCATACCGCTTCATACCGCTGCATATCACTTCATACCACTTCATACCACTTCATACCGTTTCATATCGCTTCATACCGCTTCATATCGCTTCATATCACTTCATACCGTTTCATATCGCTTCATACCGCTTCATATCGCTTCATATCGCTTCATATCGCTTCAAATCACTTCATATCACATCATACCGCTTCATATCGCTTCATACCGCTTCATACCGCTTCATATCGCTTCATATCGCTTCATATCGCTTCATATCACTTCATACCGCTTCATATCGCTTCATATTGCTTCATATCGCTTCATATCGCTTCATATCACTTCATATCGCTTCATATCGCTTCATATTCCTTCATATCGCTTCATATCGCTTCATATCGCTTCATATCGATTCATATCACTTCATATCGCTTCATACCGCTTCATACCGCTTCATATCACTTCATACCGCTTCATACCGCTTCATACCGCTTCATCTCACTTCATACCACTGCATATCACTTCATATCATTTCATATCACTTCATACCGCTTCATACCACTTCATACCACTTCATACCGCTGCATATCACTTCATACCACTTCATACCGCTTCATACCGCTTCATACCGCTTCATACCACTTCATATCGCTTCATACCGCTTCATATTGCTTCATATCGCTTCATACCGCTTCATATCGCTTCATATCGCTTCATATTGCTTCACATCGCTTCATATCGCTTCATATCGCTTCATACCGATTCATATCGCTTCATATCGCTTCATATCGCTTCATATTGCTTCATATCACTTCATATCGCTTCATATTGCTTCATATCGCTTCATATCGCTTCATATCGCTTCATACCGATTCATATCGCTTCATACCGCTTCATATCGCTTCATATCGCTTCATATCGCTTCATATTGCTTCATATCGCTTCATATCGCTTCATATCGCTTCATATCGCTTCATACCGATTCATATCGCTTCATATCGCTTCATATCGCTTCATATTGCTTCATATCACTTCATATCGCTTCATACCGCTTCATACCGCTTCATACCGCTTCATATCACTTCATATCGCTTCATACCGCTTCATACTGCTTCATATCACTTCATATCGCTTCATACCGCTTCATATCGCTTCATATCACTTCATACCGCTGCATATCACTTCATACCACTTCATACCGCTTCATACCGCTTCATACCGCTTCATACCACTTCATATCGCTTCATACCGCTTCATATTGCTTCATATCACTTCATATCGCTTCATACCGCTTCATATCGCTTCATACCGCTTCATATCACTTCATATCGCTTTATATCGCTTCATATTGCTTCATATCACTTCATATCGCTTCATACCGTTTCATATCGCTTCATACCGCTTCATACCGCTTCATATCACTTCATATCGCTTCATACCGCTTCATATCGCTTCATATCGCTTCATATCGCTTCATACCGCTTCATATCACTTCATATCGCTTCATACCGCTTCATATCACTTCATATCGCTTCATATCACTTCATATCGCTTCATACTGCTTCATATCACTTCATATCGCTTCATACCGCTTCATATCGCTTCATACCGCTTCATATCACTTCATATCGCTTTATATCGTTTCATATTGCTTCATATCACTTCATATCGCTTCATACTGATTCATATCGCTTCATACCGCTTCATACCGCTTCATACCACTTCATATCGCTTCATATCACTTCATACCGCTTCATACCGCTTCATACCGCTTCATACCGCTTCATATCGCTTCATACCGCTTCATACCGCTTCATATCACTTCATATCGCTTCATATTGCTTCATATCACTTCATATCACTTCATACCGCTTCATATCGCTTCATACCGCTTCATACCGCTTCATATCGCTTCATACCGCTTCATACCGTTTCATATCACTTAATACCGCTTCATACCACTTCATACCGCTGCATATCACTTCATACCGCTTCATACCGCTTCATATCGCTTCATACCGTTTCATATCACTTCATACCGCTTCATACCGCTTCATACCACTTCATACCGCTGCATATCACTTCATACCGTTTCATATCACTTCATACCGCTTCATACCGCTGCATATCACTTCATACCGCTTCATACCGCTTCATACCGTTTCATATCACTTCATACCGCTTCATACCGCTTCATACCACTTCATACCGCTGCATATCACTTCATACCGTTTCATATCACTTCATACCGCTTCATACCACTTCATATCACTTCATACCGCTGCATATCACTTCATACCGCTTCATACCGCTTCATACCGTTTCATATCGCTTCATACCGCTTCACATCGCTTCATATCACTTCATACCATTTCATATCACTTCATACCGCTTCATATCGCTTCATACCGCTTCATACCGCTTCATATTGCTTCATATCACTTCATATCGCTTCATATCACTTCATATCACTTCATACCGCTTCATATCGCTTCATACCGCTTCATACCGCTTCATATCGCTTCATACCGCTTCATATCGCTTCATACCGCTTCATACCGCTTCATATCACTTCATATCGCTTCATATCACTTCATATCACTTCATACCGCTTCATATCGCTTCATACCGCTTCATACCGCTTCATATCGCTTCATACCGCTTCATATCACTTCATATCACTTCATACCGCTTCATATCGCTTCATATCGCTTCATACCGCTTCATATCGCTTCATACCGCTTCATATTGCTTCATATCACTTCATATCACTTCATACTGCTTCATACCGCTTCATACCACTTCATACCGCTTCATACCGCTTCATACCGCTTCATACCGCTTCATATCGCTTCATACCGTTTCATATCACTTCATACCGCTTCATACCGCTTCATACCGCTTCATATCGCTTCATACCGTTTCATATCACTTCATATCACTTCATACCGCTTCATACCGCTTCATACCGCTTCATACCGCTTCATATCGCTTCATACCGTTTCATATCACTTCATACCGCTTCATACCGCTTCATACCACTTCATACCGCTGCATATCACTTCATACCGTTTCATATCACTTCATACCGCTTCATACCACTTCATACCACTTCATACCGCTGCATATCACTTCATACCGCTTCATACCGCTTCATACCGCTTCATACCACTTCATATCGCTTCATACCGCTTCATACCGCTTCATATCCCTTCATATCGCTTCATATCGCTTCATATTGCTTCATATCACTTCATATCGCTTCATACCGCTTCATATCGCTTCATACCGATTCATATCGCTTCATATCGCTTCATATCGCTTCATATTGCTTCATATCACTTCATATCGCTTCATACCATTTCATATCGCTTCATACCGCTTCATACCGCTTCATACCGCTTCATATCGCTTCATATCGCTTCATACCGCTTCATATCGCTTCATATCGCTTCATATTGCTTCACATCGCTTCATATCGCTTCATATCGCTTCATACCGATTCATATCGCTTCATATCGCTTCATATCGCTTCATATTGCTTCATATCACTTCATATCGCTTCATATTGCTTCATATCGCTTCATATCGCTTCATATCGCTTCATACCGATTCATATCGCTTCATACCGCTTCATATCGCTTCATATCGCTTCATATCGCTTCATATTGCTTCATATCGCTTCATATCGCTTCATATCGCTTCATATCGCTTCATACCGATTCATATCGCTTCATATCGCTTCATATCGCTTCATATTGCTTCATATCACTTCATATCGCTTCATACCGCTTCATACCGCTTCATACCGCTTCATATCACTTCATATCGCTTCATACCGCTTCATACTGCTTCATATCACTTCATATCGCTTCATACCGCTTCATATCGCTTCATATCACTTCATACCGCTTCATATCGCTTCATACCGCTTCATACCGCTTCATATTGCTTCATATCGCTTCATACCGCTTCATATCGCTTCATACCGCTTCATATCACTTCATACCGCTTCATATCGCTTCATACCGCTTCATACCGCTTCATATCGCTTCATATCACTTCATACCATTTCATATCGCTTCATATCGCTTCATACCGCTTCATATCGCTTCATATCACTTCATACCGCTTCATATCACTTCATATCGCTTCATATCACTTCATATCACTTCATATCACTTCATACCGCTTCATACCGCTTCATATCACTTCATATCGCTTCACACCGCTTCATATCGCTTCATACCGCTTCATATCGTTTCATACCACTTCATACCACTTCATACCGCTTCATATTGCTTCATACCGCTTCATACCGCTTCATACCTCTTCATACCGCTTCATATCACTTCATACCGCTTCATACCGCTTCATACCGCTTCATATCACTTCATACCGCTTCATACCGCTTCATACCACTTCATACCGCTGCATATCACTTCATACCGCTTCATACCGCTTCATACCGTTTCATACCGCTTCATACCGCTTCATACCACTTCATACCACATCATACCGCTGCATATCACTTCATACCACTTCATACCACTTCATACCGTTTCATATCGCTTCATACCGCTTCATATCGCTTCATATCACTTCATACCGTTTCATATCGCTTCATACCGCTTCATATCGCTTCATTTCGCTTCAAATCACTTCATATCACATCATACCGCTTCATATCGCTTCATACCGCTTCATACCGCTTCATACCGTTTCATACCGCTTCATACCGCTGCATATCACTTCATACCACTTCATACCACTTCATACCGTTTCATATCGCTTCATACCGCTTCATATCGCTTCATATCACTTCATACCGTTTCATATCGCTTCATACCGCTTCATATCGCTTCATATCGCTTCATATCGCTTCAAATCACTTCATATCACATCATACCGCTTCATATCGCTTCATACCGCTTCATACCGCTTCATATCGCTTCATATCGCTTCATATCGCTTCATATCACTTCATACCGCTTCATATCGCTTCATATTGCTTCATATCGCTTCATATCGCTTCATATCACTTCATATCGCTTCATATCGCTTCATATTCCTTCATATCGCTTCATATCGCTTCATATCGCTTCATATCGATTCATATCACTTCATATCGCTTCATACCGCTTCATACCGGTTCATATCACTTCATACCGCTTCATACCGCTTCATACCGCTTCATCTCACTTCATACCACTGCATATCACTTCATATCATTTCATATCACTTCATACCGCTTCATACCACTTCATACCACTTCATACCGCTGCATATCACTTCATACCACTTCATACCGCTTCATACCGCTTCATACCGCTTCATACCACTTCATATCGCTTCATACCGCTTCATATTGCTTCATATCACTTCATATCGCTTCATACCGCTTCATATCGCTTCATACCGCTTCATATCACTTCATATCGCTTTATATCGCTTCATATTGCTTCATATCACTTCATATCGCTTCATACCGTTTCATATCGCTTCATACCGCTTCATACCGCTTCATACCACTTCATATCGCTTCATATCGCTTCATACCGCTTCATATCACTTCATACCGCTTCATACCACTTCATACCGCTTCATATTGCTTCATATCACTTCATATCGCTTCATACCGCTTCATATCGCTTCATACCGCTTCATATCACTTCATACCGCTTTATATCGCTTCATATTGCTTCATATCACTTCATATCGCTTCATACCGCTTCATACCGCTTCATACCACTTCATACCGCTGCATATCACTTCATACCGCTTCATACCGCTTCATATCGCTTCATACCGCTTCATACCACTTCATATCGCTTCATACCGCTTCATACCGCTTCATATCACTTCATACCGCTTCATACCGCTTCATATCACTTCATACCGCTGCATATCACTTCATACCGCTTCATACCGCTTCATACCGTTTCATATCACTTCATACCGCTTCATATTGCTTCATATCACTTCATATCGCTTCATATCACTTCATATCACTTCATACCGCTTCATATCGCTTCATACCGCTTCATACCGCTTCATATCGCTTCATACCGCTTCATATCGCTTCATACCGCTTCATACCGCTTCATATTGCTTCATATAACTTCATATCGCTTCATTTCACTTCATACCACTTCATACCGCTGCATATCACTTCATACCGCTTCATACCGCTTCATATCGCTTCATACCGTTTCATATCACTTCATACCGCTTCATACCGCTTCATACCACTTCATACCGCTGCATATCACTTCATACCATTTCATATCACTTCATACCGCTTCATACCACTTCATACCGTTTCATATCACTTCATACCGTTTCATATCACTTCATACCACTTCATACCACTTCATACCGCTTCATACCACTGCATATCACTTCATACCGCTTCATACCACTTCATACCACTTCATACCGCTTCATACCACTTCATATCGCTTCATACCGCTTCATACCGCTTCATATCACTTCATATCGCTTCATATCGCTTCATATCGCTTCATATCACTTCATATCGCTTCATACCGCTTCATATCGCTTCATACCGCTTCATATCACTTCATATCGCTTTATATCGTTTCATATTGCTTCATATCACTTCATATCGCTTCATACTGATTCATATCGCTTCATACCGCTTCATACCGCTTCATACCACTTCATATCGCTTCATATCACTTCATACCGCTTCATACCGCTTCATACCGCTTCATACCGCTTCATATCGCTTCATACCGCTTCATACCGCTTCATATCACTTCATATCACTTCATACCGCTTCATATCGCTTCATACCGCTTCATACCGCTTCATACCGCTTCATACCACTTCATACCGCTTCATATCACTTCATATCGCTTCATACCGCTTCATACCGTTTCATATCACTTAATACCGCTTCATACCACTTCATACCGCTGCATATCACTTCATACCGCTTCATACCGCTTCATATCGCTTCATACCGTTTCATATCACTTCATACCGCTTCATACCGCTTCATACCACTTCATACCGCTGCATATCACTTCATACCGTTTCATATCACTTCATACCGCTTCATACCGCTGCATATCACTTCATACCGCTTCATACCGCTTCATACCGTTTCATATCACTTCATACCGCTTCATACCGCTTCATACCACTTCATACCGCTGCATATCACTTCATACCGTTTCATATCACTTCATACCGCTTCATACCACTTCATATCACTTCATACCGCTGCATATCACTTCATACCGCTTCATACCGCTTCACATCGCTTCATATCACTTCATACCATTTCATATCACTTCATACCGCTTCATATCGCTTCATACCGCTTCATACCGCTTCATATTGCTTCATATCACTTCATATCGCTTCATATCACTTCATATCACTTCATACCGCTTCATATCGCTTCATACCGCTTCATACCGCTTCATATCGCTTCATACCGCTTCATATCGCTTCATAACGCTTCATACCGCTTCATATTGCTTCATATCACTTCATATCGCTTCATATCACTTCATATCACTTCATACCGCTTCATATCGCTTCATACCGCTTCATACCGCTTCATATCGCTTCATACCGCTTCATATCACTTCATATCACTTCATACCGCTTCATATCGCTTCATATCGCTTCATACCGCTTCATATCGCTTCATACCGCTTCATATTGCTTCATATCACTTCATATCACTTCATACTGCTTCATACCGCTTCATACCACTTCATACCGCTTCATACCGCTTCATACCGCTTCATACCGCTTCATATCGCTTCATACCGTTTCATATCACTTCATACCGCTTCATACCGCTTCATACCGCTTCATATCGCTTCATACCGTTTCATATCACTTCATATCACTTCATACCGCTTCATACCGCTTCATACCGCTTCATACCGCTTCATATCGCTTCATACCGTTTCATATCACTTCATACCGCTTCATACCGCTTCATACCACTTCATACCGCTGCATATCACTTCATACCGTTTCATATCACTTCATACCGCTTCATACCACTTCATACCACTTCATACCGCTGCATATCACTTCATACCGCTTCATACCGCTTCATACCGCTTCATACCACTTCATATCGCTTCATACCGCTTCATACCGCTTCATATCCCTTCATATCGCTTCATATCGCTTCATATTGCTTCATATCACTTCATATCGCTTCATACCGCTTCATATCGCTTCATACCGATTCATATCGCTTCATATCGCTTCATATCGCTTCATATTGCTTCATATCACTTCATATCGCTTCATACCATTTCATATCGCTTCATACCGCTTCATACCGCTTCATACCGCTTCATATCGCTTCATATCGCTTCATACCGCTTCATATCGCTTCATATCGCTTCATATTGCTTCACATCGCTTCATATCGCTTCATATCGCTTCATACCGATTCATATCGCTTCATATCGCTTCATATCGCTTCATATTGCTTCATATCACTTCATATCGCTTCATATCGCTTCATATCGCTTCATATCGCTTCATATCGCTTCATACCGATTCATATCGCTTCATACCGCTTCATATCGCTTCATATCGCTTCATATCGCTTCATATTGCTTCATATCGCTTCATATCGCTTCATATCGCTTCATATCGCTTCATACCGATTCATATCGCTTCATATCGCTTCATATCGCTTCATATTGCTTCATATCACTTCATATCGCTTCATACCGCTTCATACCGCTTCATACCGCTTCATATCACTTCATATCGCTTCATACCGCTTCATACTGCTTCATATCACTTCATATCGCTTCATACCGCTTCATATCGCTTCATATCACTTCATACCGCTTCATATCGCTTCATACCGCTTCATACCGCTTCATATTGCTTCATATCGCTTCATACCGCTTCATATCGCTTCATACCGCTTCATATCACTTCATACCGCTTCATATCGCTTCATACCGCTTCATACCGCTTCATATCGCTTCATATCACTTCATACCATTTCATATCGCTTCATATCGCTTCATACCGCTTCATATCGCTTCATATCACTTCATACCGCTTCATATCACTTCATATCGCTTCATATCACTTCATATCACTTCATATCACTTCATACCGCTTCATACCGCTTCATATCACTTCATATCGCTTCACACCGCTTCATATCGCTTCATACCGCTTCATATCGTTTCATACCACTTCATACCACTTCATACCGCTTCATATTGCTTCATACCGCTTCATACCGCTTCATACCTCTTCATACCGCTTCATATCACTTCATACCGCTTCATACCGCTTCATACCGCTTCATATCACTTCATACCGCTTCATACCGCTTCATACCGCTTCATATCACTTCATATCGCTTCACACCGCTTCATATCGCTTCATACCGCTTCATATCGTTTCATACCACTTCATACCACTTCATACCGCTGCATATCACTTCATACCGCTTCATACCGCTTCATACCGTTTCATACCGCTTCATACCGCTTCATACCACTTCATACCACATCATACCGCTGCATATCACTTCATACCACTTCATACCACTTCATACCGTTTCATATCGCTTCATACCGCTTCATATCGCTTCATATCACTTCATACCGTTTCATATCGCTTCATACCGCTTCATATCGCTTCATTTCGCTTCAAATCACTTCATATCACATCATACCGCTTCATATCGCTTCATACCGCTTCATACCGCTTCATACCGTTTCATACCGCTTCATACCGCTGCATATCACTTCATACCACTTCATACCACTTCATACCGTTTCATATCGCTTCATACCGCTTCATATCGCTTCATATCACTTCATACCGTTTCATATCGCTTCATACCGCTTCATATCGCTTCATATCGCTTCATATCGCTTCAAATCACTTCATATCACATCATACCGCTTCATATCGCTTCATACCGCTTCATACCGCTTCATATCGCTTCATATCGCTTCATATCGCTTCATATCACTTCATACCGCTTCATATCGCTTCATATCACTTCATATCGCTTCATATCGCTTCATATTCCTTCATATCGCTTCATATCGCTTCATATCGCTTCATATCGATTCATATCACTTCATATCGCTTCATACCGCTTCATACCGCTTCATATCGCTTCATATCACTTCATACCGCTTCATACCACTTCATACCGCTGCATATCAATTCATACCGCTTCATACCGCTTCATATCGCTTCATATCGCTTCATATCGCTTCATATCGCTTCATACCGCTTCATACCACTTCATATCACTTCATACCGCTTCATATCTCTTCATATCGCTTCATATCGCTTCATATAACTTCATATCGCTTCATATCGCTTCATATCGCTTCATACCGCTTCATACCACTTCATATCACTTCATACCGCTTCATATCTCTTCATATCGCTTCATACCGCTTCATATCGCTTCATATCGCTTCATACCGCTTCATATCGCTTCATACCGCTTCATACCGTTTCATATCACTTCATACCGCTTCATACCGCTTCATATTGCTTCATATCACTTCATATCGCTTCATAGCGCTTCATATCGCTTCATACCGCTTCATATTGCTTCATATCACTTCGTATCGCTTCATATCACTTCATATCACTTCATACCGCTTCATATCGCTTCATATCACTTCGTATCGCTTCATATCACTTCATATCACTTCATACCGCTTCATATCGCTTCATACCGCTTCATACCGCTTCATACCGCTTCATACCGCTTCATATCGCTTCATACCGCTTCATATCACTTCATATCACTTCATACCGCTTCATATCGCTTCATATCGCTTCATACCGCTTCATATCGCTTCATACCGCTTCATACCGTTTCATATCACTTCATATCACTTCATACCGCTTCATATCGCTTCATATCGCTTCATACCGCTTCATATCGCTTCATACCGCTTCATACCGCTTCATATCGCTTCATACCGTTTCATATCACTTCATACCGCTTCATACCGCTTCATACCACTTCATACCGCTGCATATCACTTCATACCGCTTCATACCACTTCATACCGTTTCATACCACTTCATACCGTTTCATATCACTTCATACCGCTTCATACCGCTTCATACCACTTCATACCGCTGCATATCACTTCATACCGTTTCATATCACTTCATACCGCTTCATACCACTTCATACCACTTCATACCGCTGCATATCACTTCATACCGCTTCATACCGCTTCATACCGCTTCATACCACTTCATATCGCTTCATACCGCTTCATACCGCTTCATACCACTTCATATCGCTTCATATCGCTTCATATTGCTTCATATCACTTCATATCGCTTCATATCGCTTCATATCGCTTCAAATCACTTCATATCACATCATACCGCTTCATATCGCTTCATACCGCTTCATACCGCTTCATATCGCTTCATATCGCTTCATATCGCTTCATATCACTTCATACCGCTTCATATCGCTTCATATCACTTCATATCGCTTCATATCGCTTCATATTCCTTCATATCGCTTCATATCGCTTCATATCGCTTCATATCGATTCATATCACTTCATATCGCTTCATACCGCTTCATACCGCTTCATATCGCTTCATATCACTTCATACCGCTTCATACCACTTCATACCGCTGCATATCAATTCATACCGCTTCATACCGCTTCATATCGCTTCATATCGCTTCATATCGCTTCATATCGCTTCATACCGCTTCATACCACTTCATATCACTTCATACCGCTTCATATCTCTTCATATCGCTTCATATCGCTTCATATAACTTCATATCGCTTCATATCGCTTCATATCGCTTCATACCGCTTCATACCACTTCATATCACTTCATACCGCTTCATATCTCTTCATATCGCTTCATACCGCTTCATATCGCTTCATATCGCTTCATACCGCTTCATATCGCTTCATACCGCTTCATACCGTTTCATATCACTTCATACCGCTTCATACCGCTTCATATTGCTTCATATCACTTCATATCGCTTCATAGCGCTTCATATCGCTTCATACCGCTTCATATTGCTTCATATCACTTCGTATCGCTTCATATCACTTCATATCACTTCATACCGCTTCATATCGCTTCATATCACTTCGTATCGCTTCATATCACTTCATATCACTTCATACCGCTTCATATCGCTTCATACCGCTTCATACCGCTTCATACCGCTTCATACCGCTTCATATCGCTTCATACCGCTTCATATCACTTCATATCACTTCATACCGCTTCATATCGCTTCATATCGCTTCATACCGCTTCATATCGCTTCATACCGCTTCATACCGTTTCATATCACTTCATATCACTTCATACCGCTTCATATCGCTTCATATCGCTTCATACCGCTTCATATCGCTTCATACCGCTTCATACCGCTTCATATCGCTTCATACCGTTTCATATCACTTCATACCGCTTCATACCGCTTCATACCACTTCATACCGCTGCATATCACTTCATACCGCTTCATACCACTTCATACCGTTTCATACCACTTCATACCGTTTCATATCACTTCATACCGCTTCATACCGCTTCATACCACTTCATACCGCTGCATATCACTTCATACCGTTTCATATCACTTCATACCGCTTCATACCACTTCATACCACTTCATACCGCTGCATATCACTTCATACCGCTTCATACCGCTTCATACCGCTTCATACCACTTCATATCGCTTCATACCGCTTCATACCGCTTCATACCACTTCATATCGCTTCATATCGCTTCATATTGCTTCATATCACTTCATATCGCTTCATACAGCTTCATATCGCTTCATACCGCTTCATATCACTTCATATCGCTTTATATCGCTTCATATTGCTTCATATCACTTCATATCGCTTTATACCGTTTCATATCGCTTCATACCGCTTCATACCGCTTCATACCACTTCATATCGCTTCATATCGCTTCATACCGCTTCATACCGCTTCATACCGCTTCATACCGCTTCATATCGCTTCATACCGCTTCATACCGCTTCATATCACTTCATATCGCTTCATACCGCTTCATATTGCTTCATATCACTTCATATCGCTTCATACCGCTTCACATTGCTTCATATCACTTCATTTCGCTTCATACCGCTTCATACCGCTTCATATTGCTTCATACCGCTTCATACCGCTTCATACCGCTTCATATCACTTCATACCGCTTCATACCGCTTCATATCACTTCATACCGCTGCATATCACTTCATACCGCTTCATATCGCTTTATATCGCTTCATATCGCTTCATATCACTTCATATCGCTTCATACCGCTTCATACCGCTTCATACCGCTTCATACCGCTTCATATCACTTCATACCGCTTCATACCGCTTCATATCACTTCATACCGCTGCATATCACTTCATACCGCTTCATACCGCTTCATACCGTTTCATATCGCTTCATACCGCTTCATATCGCTTCATATCACTTCATACCGTTTCATATCGCTTCATACCGCTTCATATCGCTTCATACCGCTTCATACCGCTTCATATTGCTTCATATCACTTCATATTGCTTCATATCACTTCATATCACTGCATACCGCTTCATATCGCTTCATACCGCTTCATACCGCTTCATACCGCTTCATATTGCTTCATATCACATCATATCGCTTCATTTCACTTCATATCACTTCATACCGCTTCATATCGCTTCATACCGCTTCATACCGCTTCATATCGCTTCATACCACTTCATACCGCTTCATATTGCTTCATATCACATCATATCGCTTCATTTCACTTCATATCACTTCATACCGCTTCATATCGCTTCATACCGCTTCATACCGCTTCATATCGCTTCATACCGCTTCATATCGCTTCATACCGCTTCATATCGCTTCATACCACTTCATACCGCTTCATATTGCTTCATATCACTTCATATCGCTTCATTTCACTTCATATCACTTCATACCGCTTCATATCGCTTCATACCGCTTCATATCACTTCATATCGCTTCATACCGCTTCATATCGCTTCATACCGCTTCATACCGCTTCATACCACTTCATACCGCTTCATACCGCTTCATATCGCTTCATACCGCTTCATACCGCTTCATACCACTTCATACCGCTGCATATCACTTCATACCGCTTCATACCGCTTCATATCGCTTCATACCGTTTCATATCACTTCATACCGCTTCATACCGCTTCATACCACTTCATACCGCTGCATGTCACTTCATACCGTTTCATATCACTTCATACCGCTTCATACCGCTTCATACCACTTCATACCGCTGCATATCACTTCATACCGCTTCATACCGCTTCATACCGTTTCATATCACTTCATACCGCTTCATACCGCTTCATACCACTTCATACCGCTGCATATCACTTCATACCGTTTCATATCACTTCATACCGCTTCATACCACTTCATACCACTTCATACCGCTGCATATCACTTCATACCGTTTCATATCACTTCATACCGCTTCATACCGCTTCATACCGCTTCATACCACTTCATACCGCTGCATATCACTTCATACCGTTTCATATCACTTCATACCGCTTCATACCGCTTCATACCGCTTCATACCACTTCATACCGCTGCATATCGCTTCATACCGCTTCATACCGCTTCATACCACTTCATACCGCTGCATATCACTTCATACCGCTTCATACCGCTTCATATCGCTTCATATCGCTTCATATCACTTCATACCGCTTCATAACGCTTCATATCGCTTCATATCGCTTCATACCGCTGCATATCACTTCATACCGCTTCATACCGCTTCATACCGCTTCATACCACTTCATATCACTTCATACCGCTTCATATCGCTTCATACCACTTCATACCGCTGCATATCACTTCATACCGCTTCATACCGCTTCATATCGCTTCATATCGCTTAATATCGCTTCATATCACTTCATACCGCTTCATACCGCTTCATATCGCTTCATATCGCTTCATACCGCTGCATATCACTTCATACCGCTTCATACCGCTTCATACCACTTCATACCGCTGCATATCACTTCATACCGCTTCATACCGCTTCATATCGCTTCATATCGCTTAATATCGCTTCATATCACTTCATACCGCTTCATACCGCTTCATACCGCTTCATATCGCTTCATATCGCTTCATATCGCTTCATACCGCTGCATATCACTTCATACCGCTTCATACCGCTTCATATCGCTTCAAACCGCTTCATATTGCTTCATATCACTTCATATCGCCTCATATCGCTTCATACCGCTTCATATCACTTCATATCGCTTCATATCGCTTCATATTGCTTCATATCACTTCATATCGCTTCATATCGCTTCATATCGCTTCATATTGCTTCATATCACTTCATATCGCTTCATATCACTTCATACCGCTTCATATCGCTTCATACCGCTTCATATCGCTTCATACCGCTTCATATCGCTTCATATCACTTCATACCGCTTCATATCGTTTCATACCGCTTCATACCGCTTCATATTGCTTCATATCGCTTCATACCGCTTCATATCGCTTCATACCGCTTCATATCGCTTCATACCGCTTCATATCGCTTCATACCGCTTCATACCGCTTCATATCGCTTCATATCACTTCATACCGCTTCATATCGCTTCATAGCGCTTCATATCGTTTCATACCGCTTCATACCACTTCATACCGCTTCTTACCGCTTCATATCACTTCATACCGCTGCATATCACTTCATACCGCTTCATATCGCTTCAAATCACTTCATATCACATCATACCGCTTCATATCACTTCATACGGCTTCATATCGCTTCATATCGCTTCATATCGCTTCATATCGCTTCATATCACTTCATATCACTTCATATCACTTCATACCGCTTCATACCGCTTCATATCACTTCATATCACTTCAAACCGCTTCATACCACTTCATACCGCTGCATATCACTTCATACCGCTTCATATCGCTTCATATCGCTTCATATCACTTCATATCGCTTCATACCGCTTCATACCGCTTCATACCACTTCATATCGCTTCATACCGCTTCATACCGCTTCATATCACTTCATACCGCTTCATACCACTTCATATCACTTCATACCGCTGCATATCACTTCATACCGCTTCATACCGCTTCATACCGTTTCATATCGCTTCATACCGCTTCATACCGCTTCATACCACTTCATATCGCTTCATACCGCTTCATACCGCTTCATATCACTTCATACCGCTTCATACCACTTCATATCACTTCATACCGCTGCATATCGCTTCATACCGCTTCATACCGCTTCATATTGCTTCATATCACTTCATATCACTTCATATCACTTCATACCGCTTCATATCGCTTCATATCGCTTCATATCGCTTCATACCGCTTCATACCGCTTCATATCACTTCATACCGCTTCATATCGCTTCATACCGCTTCATACCGCTTCATATCGCTTCATACCGCTTCATATCACTTCATATCACTTCATACCGCTTCATATCGCTTCATATCGCTTCATACCGCTTCATATCGCTTCATACCGCTTCATATTGCTTCATATCACTTCATATCACTTCATACCGCTTCATATCGCTTCATACCGCTTCATACCGCTTCATACCACTTCATACCGCTGCATATCACTTCATACCGCTTCATACCGCTTCATACCGCTTCATACCGCTTCATATCGCTTCATACCGTTTCATATCACTTCATACCGCTTCATACCGCTTCATACCACTTCATACCGCTGCATATCACTTCATACCGTTTCATATCACTTCATACCGCTTCATACCACTTCATACCACTTCATACCGCTGCATATCACTTCATACCGTTTCATATCACTTCATACCGCTTCATACCGCTTCATACAGCTTCATACCACTTCATATCGCTTCATACCGCTTCATACCGCTTCATATCCCTTCATATCGCTTCATATCGCTTCATATTGCTTCATATCACTTCATATCGCTTCATACCGCTTCATATCGCTTCATACCGATTCATATCGCTTCATATCGCTTCATATCGCTTCATATCACTTCATATCGCTTCATACCATTTCATATCGCTTCATACCGCTTCATACTGCTTCATACCACTTCATATCGCTTCATATCGCTTCATACCGCTTCATATCGCTTCATATCGCTTCATATCGCTTCATATTGCTTCATATCGCTTCATATCGCTTCATATCGCTTCATATCGCTTCATACCGATTCATATCGCTTCATATCGCTTCATATCGCTTCATATTGCTTCATATCGCTTCATATCGCTTCATATCGCTTCATATCGCTTCATATCGCTTCATACCGATTCATATCACTTCATATCGCTTCATATCGCTTCATATTGCTTCATATCGCTTCATATCGCTTCATATCACTTCATATCGCTTCATACCGCTTCATATCGCTTCATACCGCTTCATATCACTTCATATCGCTTCATACCGCTTCATACTGCTTCATATCACTTCATATCGCTTCATACCGCTTCATATCGCTTCATATCACTTCATACCGCTTCATATCGCTTCATACCGCTTCATACCGCTTCATATTGCTTCATATCACTTCATATCGCTTCATACCGCTTCATATCGCTTCATATCACTTCATACCGCTTCATATCGCTTCATACCGCTTCATACCGCTTCATATCGCTTCATATCACTTCATACCGCTTCATATCGCTTCATACCGCTTCATATCGCTTCATACCGCTTCATACCGCTTCATATCGCTTCATATCACTTCATACCATTTCATATCGCTTCATATCGCTTCATACCGCTTCATACCGCTTCATATCGCTTCATATCACTTCATACCGCTTCATATCACTTCATATCGCTTCATATCACTTCATATCACTTCATATCACTTCATACCGCTTCATACCGCTTCATATCACTTCATACCGCTTCATACCGCTTCATATCACTTCATATCACTTCATATCACTTCATATCGCTTCACACCGCTTCATATCGCTTCATACCGCTTCATATCGTTTCATACCACTTCATACCACTTCATACCGCTTCATATTGCTTCATACCGCTTCATACCGCTTCATATCGTTTCATACCACTTCATACCACTTCATACCGCTTCATATTGCTTCACACCGCTTCATATCGCTTCATACCGCTTCATATCGTTTCATACCACTTCATACCACTTCATACCGCTTCATATCACTTCATATCACTTCATATCACTTCATATCACTTCATACCGCTTCATATCGCTTCATACCGCTTCATACCGCTTCATATCGCTTCATATCACTTCATATCACTTCATATCACTTCATATCACTTCATACCTCTTCATACCGCTTCATATCGCTTCATACCGCTTCATACCGCTTCATATCACTTCATATCGCTTCATACCGCTTCATACCGTTTCATACCGCTTCATACCGCTTCATACCACTTCATACCACATCATACCGCTGCATATCACTTCATACCACTTCATACCACTTCATACCGTTTCATATCGCTTCATACCGCTTCATATCGCTTCATATCACTTCATACCGTTTCATATCGCTTCATACCGCTTCATATCGCTTCATATCGCTTCATTTCGCTTCAAATCACTTCATATCACATCATACCGCTTCATATCGCTTCATACCGCTTCATACCGCTTCATACCGTTTCATACCACTCATACCGCTGCATATCACTTCATACCACTTCATACCACTTCATACCGTTTCATATCGCTTCATACCGCTTCATATCGCTTCATATCACTTCATACCGTTTCATATCGCTTCCTACCGCTTCATATCGCTTCATATCGCTTCATATCGCTTCAAATCACTTCATATCACATCATACCGCTTCATATCGCTTCATACCGCTTCATACCGCTTCATATCGCTTCATACCGCTTCATATCGCTTCATATCACTTCATACCGCTTCATATCGCTTCATATTGCTTCATATCGCTTCATATCGCTTCATATCACTTCATATCGCTTCATATCGCTTCATATTCCTTCATATCGCTTCATATCGCTTCATATCGCTTCATATCGATTCATATCACTTCATATCGCTTCATACCGCTTCATACCGCTTCATATCACTTCATACCGCTTCATACCGCTTCATACCACTTCATACCGCTGCATATCAATTCATACCGCTTCATACCGCTTCATATCGCTTCATATCGCTTCATATCGCTTCATATCGCTTCATACCGCTTCATACCACTTCATATCACTTCATACCGCTTCATATCGCTTCACATCGCTTCGTATCGCTTCATACCGCTTCATATCGCTTCATATCGTTTCATATCGCTTCATATAACTTCATATCGCTTCATATCGCTTCATATCGTTTCATATTGCTTCATATCGCTTCATATCGCTTCATATCGCTTCATACCGCTTCATACCGCTTCATATCGCTTCATATCGCTTCATATCACTTCATATCACTTCATACCGCTTCATATCGCTTCATATCGCTTCATACCGCTTCATATCGCTTCATACCGCTTCATACCGTTTCATATCACTTCATACCGCTTCATACCGCTTCATATTGCTTCATATCACTTCATATCGCTTCATACCGCTTCATATCGCTTCATACCGCTTCATATTGCTTCATATCACTTCGTATCGCTTCATATCACTTCATATCACTTCATACCGCTTCATATCGCTTCATACCGCTTCATACCGCTTCATACCGCTTCATACCGCTTCATATCGCTTCATACCGCTTCATATCACTTCATATCACTTCATACCGCTTCATATCGCTTCATATCGCTTCATACCGCTTCATATCGCTTCATACCGCTTCATACCGTTTCATATCACTTCATATCACTTCATACCGCTTCATATCGCTTCATATCGCTTCATACCGCTTCATATCGCTTCATACCGCTTCATACCGCTTCATATCGCTTCATACCGTTTCATATCACTTCATACCGCTTCATACCGCTTCATACCGCTTCATACCACTTCATACCGCTGCATATCACTTCATACCATTTCATATCACTTCATACCGCTTCATACCGCTTCATACCACTTCATACCGCTGCATATCACTTCATACCGCTTCATACCACTTCATACCGTTTCATATCACTTCATACCGCTTCATACCGCTTCATACCACTTCATACCGCTGCATATCACTTCATACCGTTTCATATCACTTCATACCGCTTCATACCACTTCATACCACTTCATACCGCTGCATATCACTTCATACCGCTTCATACCGCTTCATACCGCTTCATACCACTTCATATCGCTTCATACCGCTTCATACCGCTTCATACCACTTCATATCGCTTCATATCGCTTCATATTGCTTCATATCACTTCATATCGCTTCATACCGCTTCATATCGCTTCATACCGCTTCATATCACTTCATATCGCTTTATATCGCTTCATATTGCTTCATATCACTTCATATCGCTTCATACCGTTTCATATCGCTTCATACCGCTTCATACCGCTTCATACCACTTCATATCGCTTCATATCGCTTCATACCGCTTCATACCGCTTCATACCGCTTCATACCGCTTCATATCGCTTCATACCGCTTCATACCGCTTCATATCACTTCATATCGCTTCATACCGCTTCATATTGCTTCATATCACTTCATATCGCTTCATACCGCTTCATATTGCTTCATATCACTTCATTTCGCTTCATACCGCTTCATACCGCTTCATATCGCTTCATACCGCTTCATACCGCTTCATACCGCTTCATATCACTTCATACCGCTTCATACCGCTTCATATCACTTCATACCGCTGCATATCACTTCATACCGCTTCATATCGCTTTATATCGCTTCATATCGCTTCATATCACTTCATATCGCTTCATACCGCTTCATACCGCTTCATACCGCTTCATATCACTTCATACCGCTTCATACCGCTTCATATCACTTCATACCGCTGCATATCACTTCATACCGCTTCATACCGCTTCATACCGTTTCATATCGCTTCATACCGCTTCATATCGCTTCATATCACTTCATACCGTTTCATATCGCTTCATACCGCTTCGTATCGCTTCATACCGCTTCATACCGCTTCATATCGCTTCATACCGCTTCATATCGCTTCATATCACTTCATACCGTTTCATATCGCTTCATATCACTTCATATTGCTTCATATCACTTCATATCACTGCATACCGCTTCATATCGCTTCATACCGCTTCATACCGCTTCATATCGCTTCATACCGCTTCATATCGCTTCATACCACTTCATACCGCTTCATATTGCTTCATATCACTTCATATCGCTTCATTTCACTTCATATCACTTCATACCGCTTCATACCGCTTCATACCGCTTCATATCGCTTCATACCGCTTCATATCGCTTCATACCGCTTCATACCGTTTCATATCACTTAATACCGCTTCATACCACTTCATACCGCTGCATATCACTTCATACCGCTTCATACCGCTTCATATCGCTTCATACCGTTTCATATCACTTCATACCGCTTCATACCGCTTCATACCACTTCATACCGCTGCATATCACTTCATACCGTTTCATATCACTTCATACCGCTTCATACCGCTGCATATCACTTCATACCGCTTCATACCGCTTCATACCGTTTCATATCACTTCATACCGCTTCATACCGCTTCATACCACTTCATACCGCTGCATATCACTTCATACCGTTTCATATCACTTCATACCGCTTCATACCACTTCATATCACTTCATACCGCTGCATATCACTTCATACCGCTTCATACCGCTTCATACCGTTTCATATCGCTTCATACCGCTTCACATCGCTTCATATCACTTCATACCATTTCATATCACTTCATACCGCTTCATATCGCTTCATACCGCTTCATACCGCTTCATATTGCTTCATATCACTTCATATCGCTTCATATCACTTCATATCACTTCATACCGCTTCATATCGCTTCATACCGCTTCATACCGCTTCATATCGCTTCATACCGCTTCATATCGCTTCATACCGCTTCATACCGCTTCATATCACTTCATATCGCTTCATATCACTTCATATCACTTCATACCGCTTCATATCGCTTCATACCGCTTCATACCGCTTCATATCGCTTCATACCGCTTCATATCACTTCATATCACTTCATACCGCTTCATATCGCTTCATATCGCTTCATACCGCTTCATATCGCTTCATACCGCTTCATATTGCTTCATATCACTTCATATCACTTCATACTGCTTCATACCGCTTCATACCACTTCATACCGCTTCATACCGCTTCATACCGCTTCATACCGCTTCATATCGCTTCATACCGTTTCATATCACTTCATACCGCTTCATACCGCTTCATACCGCTTCATATCGCTTCATACCGTTTCATATCACTTCATATCACTTCATACCGCTTCATACCGCTTCATACCGCTTCATACCGCTTCATATCGCTTCATACCGTTTCATATCACTTCATACCGCTTCATACCGCTTCATACCACTTCATACCGCTGCATATCACTTCATACCGTTTCATATCACTTCATACCGCTTCATACCACTTCATACCACTTCATACCGCTGCATATCACTTCATACCGCTTCATACCGCTTCATACCGCTTCATACCACTTCATATCGCTTCATACCGCTTCATACCGCTTCATATCCCTTCATATCGCTTCATATCGCTTCATATTGCTTCATATCACTTCATATCGCTTCATACCGCTTCATATCGCTTCATACCGATTCATATCGCTTCATATCGCTTCATATCGCTTCATATTGCTTCATATCACTTCATATCGCTTCATACCATTTCATATCGCTTCATACCGCTTCATACCGCTTCATACCGCTTCATATCGCTTCATATCGCTTCATACCGCTTCATATCGCTTCATATCGCTTCATATTGCTTCACATCGCTTCATATCGCTTCATATCGCTTCATACCGATTCATATCGCTTCATATCGCTTCATATCGCTTCATATTGCTTCATATCACTTCATATCGCTTCATATTGCTTCATATCGCTTCATATCGCTTCATATCGCTTCATACCGATTCATATCGCTTCATACCGCTTCATATCGCTTCATATCGCTTCATATCGCTTCATATTGCTTCATATCGCTTCATATCGCTTCATATCGCTTCATATCGCTTCATACCGATTCATATCGCTTCATATCGCTTCATATCGCTTCATATTGCTTCATATCACTTCATATCGCTTCATACCGCTTCATACCGCTTCATACCGCTTCATATCACTTCATATCGCTTCATACCGCTTCATACTGCTTCATATCACTTCATATCGCTTCATACCGCTTCATATCGCTTCATATCACTTCATACCGCTTCATATCGCTTCATACCGCTTCATACCGCTTCATATTGCTTCATATCGCTTCATACCGCTTCATATCGCTTCATACCGCTTCATATCACTTCATACCGCTTCATATCGCTTCATACCGCTTCATACCGCTTCATATCGCTTCATATCACTTCATACCATTTCATATCGCTTCATATCGCTTCATACCGCTTCATATCGCTTCATATCACTTCATACCGCTTCATATCACTTCATATCGCTTCATATCACTTCATATCACTTCATATCACTTCATACCGCTTCATACCGCTTCATATCACTTCATATCGCTTCACACCGCTTCATATCGCTTCATACCGCTTCATATCGTTTCATACCGCTTCATACCACTTCATACCGCTTCATATTGCTTCATACCGCTTCATACCGCTTCATACCTCTTCATACCGCTTCATATCACTTCATACCGCTTCATACCGCTTCATACCGCTTCATATCACTTCATACCGCTTCATACCGCTTCATACCACTTCATACCGCTGCATATCACTTCATACCGCTTCATACCGCTTCATACCGTTTCATACCGCTTCATACCGCTTCATACCACTTCATACCACATCATACCGCTGCATATCACTTCATACCACTTCATACCACTTCATACCGTTTCATATCGCTTCATACCGCTTCATATCGCTTCATATCACTTCATACCGTTTCATATCGCTTCATACCGCTTCATATCGCTTCATTTCGCTTCAAATCACTTCATATCACATCATACCGCTTCATATCGCTTCATACCGCTTCATACCGCTTCATACCGTTTCATACCGCTTCATACCGCTGCATATCACTTCATACCACTTCATACCACTTCATACCGTTTCATATCGCTTCATACCACTTCATATCGCTTCATATCACTTCATACCGTTTCATATCGCTTCATACCGCTTCATATCGCTTCATATCGCTTCATATCGCTTCAAATCACTTCATATCACATCATACCGCTTCATATCGCTTCATACCGCTTCATACCGCTTCATATCGCTTCATATCGCTTCATATCGCTTCATATCACTTCATACCGCTTCATATCGCTTCATATTGCTTCATATCGCTTCATATCGCTTCATATCACTTCATATCGCTTCATATCGCTTCATATTCCTTCATATCGCTTCATATCGCTTCATATCGCTTCATATCGATTCATATCACTTCATATCGCTTCATACCGCTTCATACCGCTTCATATCACTTCATACCGCTTCATACCGCTTCATACCGCTTCATCTCACTTCATACCACTGCATATCACTTCATATCATTTCATATCACTTCATACCGCTTCATACCACTTCATACCACTTCATACCGCTGCATATCACTTCATACCACTTCATACCGCTTCATACCGCTTCATACCGCTTCATACCACTTCATATCGCTTCATACCGCTTCATATTGCTTCATATCACTTCATATCGCTTCATACCGCTTCATATCGCTTCATACCGCTTCATATCACTTCATATCGCTTTATATCGCTTCATATTGCTTCATATCACTTCATATCGCTTCATACCGTTTCATATCGCTTCATACCGCTTCATACCGCTTCATACCACTTCATATCGCTTCATATCGCTTCATACCGCTTCATATCACTTCATACCGCTTCATACCACTTCATACCGCTTCATATTGCTTCATATCACTTCATATCGCTTCATACCGCTTCATATCGCTTCATACCGCTTCATATCACTTCATATCGCTTTATATCGCTTCATATTGCTTCATATCACTTCATATCGCTTCATACCGCTTCATACCGCTTCATACCACTTCATACCGCTGCATATCACTTCATACCGCTTCATACCGCTTCATATCGCTTCATACCGCTTCATACCACTTCATATCGCTTCATACCGCTTCATACCGCTTCATATCACTTCATACCGCTTCATACCGCTTCATATCACTTCATACCGCTGCATATCACTTCATACCGCTTCATACCGCTTCATACCGTTTCATATCACTTCATACCGCTTCATATTGCTTCATATCACTTCATATCGCTTCATATCACTTCATATCACTTCATACCGCTTCATATCGCTTCATACCGCTTCATACCGCTTCATATCGCTTCATACCGCTTCATATCGCTTCATACCGCTTCATACCGCTTCATATTGCTTCATATAACTTCATATCGCTTCATTTCACTTCATACCACTTCATACCGCTGCATATCACTTCATACCGCTTCATACCGCTTCATATCGCTTCATACCGTTTCATATCACTTCATACCGCTTCATACCGCTTCATACCACTTCATACCGCTGCATATCACTTCATACCATTTCATATCACTTCATACCGCTTCATACCACTTCATACCGTTTCATATCACTTCATACCGTTTCATATCACTTCATACCACTTCATACCACTTCATACCGCTTCATACCACTGCATATCACTTCATACCGCTTCATACCACTTCATACCGCTTCATACCGCTTCATACCACTTCATATCGCTTCATACCGCTTCATACCGCTTCATATCACTTCATATCGCTTCATATCGCTTCATATCGCTTCATATCACTTCATATCGCTTCATACCGCTTCATATCGCTTCATACCGCTTCATATCACTTCATATCGCTTCATATCACTTCATATCGCTTCATACCGCTTCATATCGCTTCATACCGCTTCATATCACTTCATATCGCTTTATATCGTTTCATATTGCTTCATATCACTTCATATCACTTCATACCGCTTCATACCGCTTCATACCGCTTCATACCGCTTCATATCGCTTCATACCGCTTCATACCGCTTCATATCACTTCATATCGCTTCATATTGCTTCATATCACTTCATATCACTTCATACCGCTTCATATCGCTTCATACCGCTTCATACCGCTTCATACCGCTTCATACCACTTCATACCGCTTCATATCACTTCATATCGCTTCATACCGCTTCATACCGTTTCATATCACTTAATACCGCTTCATACCACTTCATACCGCTGCATATCACTTCATACCGCTTCATACCGCTTCATATCGCTTCATACCGTTTCATATCACTTCATACCGCTTCATACCGCTTCATACCACTTCATACCGCTGCATATCACTTCATACCGTTTCATATCACTTCATACCGCTTCATACCGCTGCATATCACTTCATACCGCTTCATACCGCTTCATACCGTTTCATATCACTTCATACCGCTTCATACCGCTTCATACCACTTCATACCGCTGCATATCACTTCATACCGTTTCATATCACTTCATACCGCTTCATACCACTTCATATCACTTCATACCGCTGCATATCACTTCATACCGCTTCATACCGCTTCATACCGTTTCATATCGCTTCATACCGCTTCACATCGCTTCATATCACTTCATACCATTTCATATCACTTCATACCGCTTCATATCGCTTCATACCGCTTCATACCGCTTCATATTGCTTCATATCACTTCATATCGCTTCATATCACTTCATATCACTTCATACCGCTTCATATCGCTTCATACCGCTTCATACCGCTTCATATCGCTTCATACCGCTTCATATCGCTTCATACCGCTTCATACCGCTTCATATTGCTTCATATCACTTCATATCGCTTCATATCACTTCATATCACTTCATACCGCTTCATATCGCTTCATACCGCTTCATACCGCTTCATATCGCTTCATACCGCTTCATATCACTTCATATCACTTCATACCGCTTCATATCGCTTCATATCGCTTCATACCGCTTCATATCGCTTCATACCGCTTCATATTGCTTCATATCACTTCATATCACTTCATACTGCTTCATACCGCTTCATACCACTTCATACCGCTTCATACCGCTTCATACCGCTTCATACCGCTTCATATCGCTTCATACCGTTTCATATCACTTCATACCGCTTCATACCGCTTCATACCGCTTCATATCGCTTCATACCGTTTCATATCACTTCATATCACTTCATACCGCTTCATACCGCTTCATACCGCTTCATACCGCTTCATATCGCTTCATACCGTTTCATATCACTTCATACCGCTTCATACCGCTTCATACCACTTCATACCGCTGCATATCACTTCATACCGTTTCATATCACTTCATACCGCTTCATACCACTTCATACCACTTCATACCGCTGCATATCACTTCATACCGCTTCATACCGCTTCATACCGCTTCATACCACTTCATATCGCTTCATACCGCTTCATACCGCTTCATATCCCTTCATATCGCTTCATATCGCTTCATATTGCTTCATATCACTTCATATCGCTTCATACCGCTTCATATCGCTTCATACCGATTCATATCGCTTCATATCGCTTCATATCGCTTCATATTGCTTCATATCACTTCATATCGCTTCATACCATTTCATATCGCTTCATACCGCTTCATACCGCTTCATACCGCTTCATATCGCTTCATATCGCTTCATACCGCTTCATATCGCTTCATATCGCTTCATATTGCTTCACATCGCTTCATATCGCTTCATATCGCTTCATACCGATTCATATCGCTTCATATCGCTTCATATCGCTTCATATTGCTTCATATCACTTCATATCGCTTCATATTGCTTCATATCGCTTCATATCGCTTCATATCGCTTCATATCGCTTCATACCGATTCATATCGCTTCATACCGCTTCATATCGCTTCATATCGCTTCATATCGCTTCATATTGCTTCATATCGCTTCATATCGCTTCATATCGCTTCATATCGCTTCATACCGATTCATATCGCTTCATATCGCTTCATATCGCTTCATATTGCTTCATATCACTTCATATCGCTTCATACCGCTTCATACCGCTTCATACCGCTTCATATCACTTCATATCGCTTCATACCGCTTCATACTGCTTCATATCACTTCATATCGCTTCATACCGCTTCATATCGCTTCATATCACTTCATACCGCTTCATATCGCTTCATACCGCTTCATACCGCTTCATATTGCTTCATATCGCTTCATACCGCTTCATATCGCTTCATACCGCTTCATATCACTTCATACCGCTTCATATCGCTTCATACCGCTTCATACCGCTTCATATCGCTTCATATCACTTCATACCATTTCATATCGCTTCATATCGCTTCATACCGCTTCATATCGCTTCATATCACTTCATACCGCTTCATATCACTTCATATCGCTTCATATCACTTCATATCACTTCATATCACTTCATACCGCTTCATACCGCTTCATATCACTTCATATCGCTTCACACCGCTTCATATCGCTTCATACCGCTTCATATCGTTTCATACCACTTCATACCACTTCATACCGCTTCATATTGCTTCATACCGCTTCATACCGCTTCATACCTCTTCATACCGCTTCATATCACTTCATACCGCTTCATACCGCTTCATACCGCTTCATATCACTTCATACCGCTTCATACCGCTTCATACCGCTTCATATCACTTCATATCGCTTCACACCGCTTCATATCGCTTCATACCGCTTCATATCGTTTCATACCACTTCATACCACTTCATACCGCTGCATATCACTTCATACCGCTTCATACCGCTTCATACCGTTTCATACCGCTTCATACCGCTTCATACCACTTCATACCACATCATACCGCTGCATATCACTTCATACCACTTCATACCACTTCATACCGTTTCATATCGCTTCATACCGCTTCATATCGCTTCATATCACTTCATACCGTTTCATATCGCTTCATACCGCTTCATATCGCTTCATTTCGCTTCAAATCACTTCATATCACATCATACCGCTTCATATCGCTTCATACCGCTTCATACCGCTTCATACCGTTTCATACCGCTTCATACCGCTGCATATCACTTCATACCACTTCATACCACTTCATACCGTTTCATATCGCTTCATACCGCTTCATATCGCTTCATATCACTTCATACCGTTTCATATCGCTTCATACCGCTTCATATCGCTTCATATCGCTTCATATCGCTTCAAATCACTTCATATCACATCATACCGCTTCATATCGCTTCATACCGCTTCATACCGCTTCATATCGCTTCATATCGCTTCATATCGCTTCATATCACTTCATACCGCTTCATATCGCTTCATATTGCTTCATATCGCTTCATATCGCTTCATATCACTTCATATCGCTTCATATCGCTTCATATTCCTTCATATCGCTTCATATCGCTTCATATCGCTTCATATCGATTCATATCACTTCATATCGCTTCATACCGCTTCATACCGCTTCATATCGCTTCATATCACTTCATACCGCTTCATACCACTTCATACCGCTGCATATCAATTCATACCGCTTCATACCGCTTCATATCGCTTCATATCGCTTCATATCGCTTCATATCGCTTCATACCGCTTCATACCACTTCATATCACTTCATACCGCTTCATATCTCTTCATATCGCTTCATATCGCTTCATATAACTTCATATCGCTTCATATCGCTTCATATCGCTTCATACCGCTTCATACCACTTCATATCACTTCATACCGCTTCATATCTCTTCATATCGCTTCATACCGCTTCATATCGCTTCATATCGCTTCATACCGCTTCATATCGCTTCATACCGCTTCATACCGTTTCATATCACTTCATACCGCTTCATACCGCTTCATATTGCTTCATATCACTTCATATCGCTTCATAGCGCTTCATATCGCTTCATACCGCTTCATATTGCTTCATATCACTTCGTATCGCTTCATATCACTTCATATCACTTCATACCGCTTCATATCGCTTCATATCACTTCGTATCGCTTCATATCACTTCATATCACTTCATACCGCTTCATATCGCTTCATACCGCTTCATACCGCTTCATACCGCTTCATACCGCTTCATATCGCTTCATACCGCTTCATATCACTTCATATCACTTCATACCGCTTCATATCGCTTCATATCGCTTCATACCGCTTCATATCGCTTCATACCGCTTCATACCGTTTCATATCACTTCATATCACTTCATACCGCTTCATATCGCTTCATATCGCTTCATACCGCTTCATATCGCTTCATACCGCTTCATACCGCTTCATATCGCTTCATACCGTTTCATATCACTTCATACCGCTTCATACCGCTTCATACCACTTCATACCGCTGCATATCACTTCATACCGCTTCATACCACTTCATACCGTTTCATACCACTTCATACCGTTTCATATCACTTCATACCGCTTCATACCGCTTCATACCACTTCATACCGCTGCATATCACTTCATACCGTTTCATATCACTTCATACCGCTTCATACCACTTCATACCACTTCATACCGCTGCATATCACTTCATACCGCTTCATACCGCTTCATACCGCTTCATACCACTTCATATCGCTTCATACCGCTTCATACCGCTTCATACCACTTCATATCGCTTCATATCGCTTCATATTGCTTCATATCACTTCATATCGCTTCATACAGCTTCATATCGCTTCATACCGCTTCATATCACTTCATATCGCTTTATATCGCTTCATATTGCTTCATATCACTTCATATCGCTTCATACCGTTTCATATCGCTTCATACCGCTTCATACCGCTTCATACCACTTCATATCGCTTCATATCGCTTCATATCGCTTCATACCGCTTCATACCGCTTCATACCGCTTCATATCGCTTCATACCGCTTCATACCGCTTCATATCACTTCATATCGCTTCATACCGCTTCATATTGCTTCATATCACTTCATATCGCTTCATACCGCTTCACATTGCTTCATATCACTTCATTTCGCTTCATACCGCTTCATACCGCTTCATATTGCTTCATACCGCTTCATACCGCTTCATACCGCTTCATATCACTTCATACCGCTTCATACCGCTTCATATCACTTCATACCGCTGCATATCACTTCATACCGCTTCATATCGCTTTATATCGCTTCATATCGCTTCATATCACTTCATATCGCTTCATACCGCTTCATACCGCTTCATACCGCTTCATATCACTTCATACCGCTTCATACCGCTTCATATCACTTCATACCGCTGCATATCACTTCATACCGCTTCATACCGCTTCATACCGTTTCATATCGCTTCATACCGCTTCATATCGCTTCATATCACTTCATACCGTTTCATATCGCTTCATACCGCTTCATATCGCTTCATACCGCTTCATACCGCTTCATATTGCTTCATATCACTTCATATTGCTTCATATCACTTCATATCACTGCATACCGCTTCATATCGCTTCATACCGCTTCATACCGCTTCATATCGCTTCATACCACTTCATACCGCTTCATATTGCTTCATATCACATCATATCGCTTCATTTCACTTCATATCACTTCATACCGCTTCATATCGCTTCATACCGCTTCATACCGCTTCATATCGCTTCATACCGCTTCATATCGCTTCATACCGCTTCATATCGCTTCATACCACTTCATACCGCTTCATATTGCTTCATATCACTTCATATCGCTTCATTTCACTTCATATCACTTCATACCGCTTCATATCGCTTCATACCGCTTCATATCACTTCATATCGCTTCATACCGCTTCATATCGCTTCATACCGCTTCATACCGCTTCATACCACTTCATACCGCTTCATACCGCTTCATATCGCTTCATACCGCTTCATACCGCTTCATACCACTTCATACCGCTGCATATCACTTCATACCGCTTCATACCGCTTCATATCGCTTCATACCGTTTCATATCACTTCATACCGCTTCATACCGCTTCATACCACTTCATACCGCTGCATGTCACTTCATACCGTTTCATATCACTTCATACCGCTTCATACCGCTTCATACCACTTCATACCGCTGCATATCACTTCATACCGCTTCATACCGCTTCATACCGTTTCATATCACTTCATACCGCTTCATACCGCTTCATACCACTTCATACCGCTGCATATCACTTCATACCGTTTCATATCACTTCATACCGCTTCATACCACTTCATACCACTTCATACCGCTGCATATCACTTCATACCGTTTCATATCACTTCATACCGCTTCATACCGCTTCATACCGCTTCATACCACTTCATACCGCTGCATATCACTTCATACCGTTTCATATCACTTCATACCGCTTCATACCGCTTCATACCGCTTCATACCACTTCATACCGCTGCATATCGCTTCATACCGCTTCATACCGCTTCATACCACTTCATACCGCTGCATATCACTTCATACCGCTTCATACCGCTTCATATCGCTTCATATCGCTTCATATCACTTCATACCGCTTCATAACGCTTCATATCGCTTCATATCGCTTCATACCGCTGCATATCACTTCATACCGCTTCATACCGCTTCATACCGCTTCATACCACTTCATATCACTTCATACCGCTTCATATCGCTTCATACCACTTCATACCGCTGCATATCACTTCATACCGCTTCATACCGCTTCATATCGCTTCATATCGCTTAATATCGCTTCATATCACTTCATACCGCTTCATACCGCTTCATATCGCTTCATATCGCTTCATACCGCTGCATATCACTTCATACCGCTTCATACCGCTTCATACCACTTCATACCGCTGCATATCACTTCATACCGCTTCATACCGCTTCATATCGCTTCATATCGCTTAATATCGCTTCATATCACTTCATACCGCTTCATACCGCTTCATACCGCTTCATATCGCTTCATATCGCTTCATATCGCTTCATACCGCTGCATATCACTTCATACCGCTTCATACCGCTTCATATCGCTTCAAACCGCTTCATATTGCTTCATATCACTTCATATCGCCTCATATCGCTTCATACCGCTTCATATCACTTCATATCGCTTCATATCGCTTCATATTGCTTCATATCACTTCATATCGCTTCATATCGCTTCATATCGCTTCATATTGCTTCATATCACTTCATATCGCTTCATATCACTTCATACCGCTTCATATCGCTTCATACCGCTTCATATCGCTTCATACCGCTTCATATCGCTTCATATCACTTCATACCGCTTCATATCGTTTCATACCGCTTCATACCGCTTCATATTGCTTCATATCGCTTCATACCGCTTCATATCGCTTCATACCGCTTCATATCGCTTCATACCGCTTCATATCGCTTCATACCGCTTCATACCGCTTCATATCGCTTCATATCACTTCATACCGCTTCATATCGCTTCATAGCGCTTCATATCGTTTCATACCGCTTCATACCACTTCATACCGCTTCTTACCGCTTCATATCACTTCATACCGCTGCATATCACTTCATACCGCTTCATATCGCTTCAAATCACTTCATATCACATCATACCGCTTCATATCACTTCATACGGCTTCATATCGCTTCATATCGCTTCATATCGCTTCATATCGCTTCATATCACTTCATATCACTTCATATCACTTCATACCGCTTCATACCGCTTCATATCACTTCATATCACTTCAAACCGCTTCATACCACTTCATACCGCTGCATATCACTTCATACCGCTTCATATCGCTTCATATCGCTTCATATCACTTCATATCGCTTCATACCGCTTCATACCGCTTCATACCACTTCATATCGCTTCATACCGCTTCATACCGCTTCATATCACTTCATACCGCTTCATACCACTTCATATCACTTCATACCGCTGCATATCACTTCATACCGCTTCATACCGCTTCATACCGTTTCATATCGCTTCATACCGCTTCATACCGCTTCATACCACTTCATATCGCTTCATACCGCTTCATACCGCTTCATATCACTTCATACCGCTTCATACCACTTCATATCACTTCATACCGCTGCATATCGCTTCATACCGCTTCATACCGCTTCATATTGCTTCATATCACTTCATATCACTTCATATCACTTCATACCGCTTCATATCGCTTCATATCGCTTCATATCGCTTCATACCGCTTCATACCGCTTCATATCACTTCATACCGCTTCATATCGCTTCATACCGCTTCATACCGCTTCATATCGCTTCATACCGCTTCATATCACTTCATATCACTTCATACCGCTTCATATCGCTTCATATCGCTTCATACCGCTTCATATCGCTTCATACCGCTTCATATTGCTTCATATCACTTCATATCACTTCATACCGCTTCATATCGCTTCATACCGCTTCATACCGCTTCATACCACTTCATACCGCTGCATATCACTTCATACCGCTTCATACCGCTTCATACCGCTTCATACCGCTTCATATCGCTTCATACCGTTTCATATCACTTCATACCGCTTCATACCGCTTCATACCACTTCATACCGCTGCATATCACTTCATACCGTTTCATATCACTTCATACCGCTTCATACCACTTCATACCACTTCATACCGCTGCATATCACTTCATACCGTTTCATATCACTTCATACCGCTTCATACCGCTTCATACAGCTTCATACCACTTCATATCGCTTCATACCGCTTCATACCGCTTCATATCCCTTCATATCGCTTCATATCGCTTCATATTGCTTCATATCACTTCATATCGCTTCATACCGCTTCATATCGCTTCATACCGATTCATATCGCTTCATATCGCTTCATATCGCTTCATATTGCTTCATATCACTTCATATCGCTTCATACCATTTCATATCGCTTCATACCGCTTCATACTGCTTCATACCACTTCATATCGCTTCATATCGCTTCATACCGCTTCATATCGCTTCATATCGCTTCATATCGCTTCATATTGCTTCATATCGCTTCATATCGCTTCATATCGCTTCATATCGCTTCATACCGATTCATATCGCTTCATATCGCTTCATATCGCTTCATATTGCTTCATATCGCTTCATATCGCTTCATATCGCTTCATATCGCTTCATATCGCTTCATACCGATTCATATCACTTCATATCGCTTCATATCGCTTCATATTGCTTCATATCGCTTCATATCGCTTCATATCACTTCATATCGCTTCATACCGCTTCATATCGCTTCATACCGCTTCATATCACTTCATATCGCTTCATACCGCTTCATACTGCTTCATATCACTTCATATCGCTTCATACCGCTTCATATCGCTTCATATCACTTCATACCGCTTCATATCGCTTCATACCGCTTCATACCGCTTCATATTGCTTCATATCACTTCATATCGCTTCATACCGCTTCATATCGCTTCATATCACTTCATACCGCTTCATATCGCTTCATACCGCTTCATACCGCTTCATATCGCTTCATATCACTTCATACCGCTTCATATCGCTTCATACCGCTTCATATCGCTTCATACCGCTTCATACCGCTTCATATCGCTTCATATCACTTCATACCATTTCATATCGCTTCATATCGCTTCATACCGCTTCATACCGCTTCATATCGCTTCATATCACTTCATACCGCTTCATATCACTTCATATCGCTTCATATCACTTCATATCACTTCATATCACTTCATACCGCTTCATACCGCTTCATATCACTTCATATCGCTTCATATCACTTCATATCACTTCATATCACTTCATATCGCTTCACACCGCTTCATATCGCTTCATACCGCTTCATATCGTTTCATACCACTTCATACCACTTCATACCGCTTCATATTGCTTCATACCGCTTCATACCGCTTCATATCGTTTCATACCACTTCATACCACTTCATACCGCTTCATATTGCTTCACACCGCTTCATATCGCTTCATACCGCTTCATATCGTTTCATACCACTTCATACCACTTCATACCGCTTCATATCACTTCATATCACTTCATATCACTTCATATCACTTCATACCGCTTCATATCGCTTCATACCGCTTCATACCGCTTCATATCGCTTCATATCACTTCATATCACTTCATATCACTTCATATCACTTCATACCTCTTCATACCGCTTCATATCACTTCATACCGCTTCATACCGCTTCATACCGCTTCATATCACTTCATACCGCTTCATACCGCTTCATACCACTTCATACCGCTGCATATCACTTCATACCGCTTCATACCGCTTCATACCGTTTCATACCGCTTCATACCGCTTCATACCACTTCATACCACATCATACCGCTGCATATCACTTCATACCACTTCATACCACTTCATACCGTTTCATATCGCTTCATACCGCTTCATATCGCTTCATATCACTTCATACCGTTTCATATCGCTTCATACCGCTTCATATCGCTTCATATCGCTTCATTTCGCTTCAAATCACTTCATATCACATCATACCGCTTCATATCGCTTCATACCGCTTCATACCGCTTCATACCGTTTCATACCACTCATACCGCTGCATATCACTTCATACCACTTCATACCACTTCATACCGTTTCATATCGCTTCATACCGCTTCATATCGCTTCATATCACTTCATACCGTTTCATATCGCTTCCTACCGCTTCATATCGCTTCATATCGCTTCATATCGCTTCAAATCACTTCATATCACATCATACCGCTTCATATCGCTTCATACCGCTTCATACCGCTTCATATCGCTTCATATCGCTTCATATCGCTTCATATCACTTCATACCGCTTCATATCGCTTCATATTGCTTCATATCGCTTCATATCGCTTCATATCACTTCATATCGCTTCATATCGCTTCATATTCCTTCATATCGCTTCATATCGCTTCATATCGCTTCATATCGATTCATATCACTTCATATCGCTTCATACCGCTTCATACCGCTTCATATCACTTCATACCGCTTCATACCGCTTCATACCACTTCATACCGCTGCATATCAATTCATACCGCTTCATACCGCTTCATATCGCTTCATATCGCTTCATATCGCTTCATATCGCTTCATACCGCTTCATACCACTTCATATCACTTCATACCGCTTCATATCGCTTCACATCGCTTCGTATCGCTTCATACCGCTTCATATCGCTTCATATCGTTTCATATCGCTTCATATAACTTCATATCGCTTCATATCGCTTCATATCGTTTCATATTGCTTCATATCGCTTCATATCGCTTCATATCGCTTCATACCGCTTCATACCGCTTCATATCGCTTCATATCGCTTCATATCACTTCATATCACTTCATACCGCTTCATATCGCTTCATATCGCTTCATACCGCTTCATATCGCTTCATACCGCTTCATACCGTTTCATATCACTTCATACCGCTTCATACCGCTTCATATTGCTTCATATCACTTCATATCGCTTCATACCGCTTCATATCGCTTCATACCGCTTCATATTGCTTCATATCACTTCGTATCGCTTCATATCACTTCATATCACTTCATACCGCTTCATATCGCTTCATACCGCTTCATACCGCTTCATACCGCTTCATACCGCTTCATATCGCTTCATACCGCTTCATATCACTTCATATCACTTCATACCGCTTCATATCGCTTCATATCGCTTCATACCGCTTCATATCGCTTCATACCGCTTCATACCGTTTCATATCACTTCATATCACTTCATACCGCTTCATATCGCTTCATATCGCTTCATACCGCTTCATATCGCTTCATACCGCTTCATACCGCTTCATATCGCTTCATACCGTTTCATATCACTTCATACCGCTTCATACCGCTTCATACCGCTTCATACCACTTCATACCGCTGCATATCACTTCATACCATTTCATATCACTTCATACCGCTTCATACCGCTTCATACCACTTCATACCGCTGCATATCACTTCATACCGCTTCATACCACTTCATACCGTTTCATATCACTTCATACCGCTTCATACCGCTTCATACCACTTCATACCGCTGCATATCACTTCATACCGTTTCATATCACTTCATACCGCTTCATACCACTTCATACCACTTCATACCGCTGCATATCACTTCATACCGCTTCATACCGCTTCATACCGCTTCATACCACTTCATATCGCTTCATACCGCTTCATACCGCTTCATACCACTTCATATCGCTTCATATCGCTTCATATTGCTTCATATCACTTCATATCGCTTCATACCGCTTCATATCGCTTCATACCGCTTCATATCACTTCATATCGCTTTATATCGCTTCATATTGCTTCATATCACTTCATATCGCTTCATACCGTTTCATATCGCTTCATACCGCTTCATACCGCTTCATACCACTTCATATCGCTTCATATCGCTTCATACCGCTTCATACCGCTTCATACCGCTTCATACCGCTTCATATCGCTTCATACCGCTTCATACCGCTTCATATCACTTCATATCGCTTCATACCGCTTCATATTGCTTCATATCACTTCATATCGCTTCATACCGCTTCATATTGCTTCATATCACTTCATTTCGCTTCATACCGCTTCATACCGCTTCATATCGCTTCATACCGCTTCATACCGCTTCATACCGCTTCATATCACTTCATACCGCTTCATACCGCTTCATATCACTTCATACCGCTGCATATCACTTCATACCGCTTCATATCGCTTTATATCGCTTCATATCGCTTCATATCACTTCATATCGCTTCATACCGCTTCATACCGCTTCATACCGCTTCATATCACTTCATACCGCTTCATACCGCTTCATATCACTTCATACCGCTGCATATCACTTCATACCGCTTCATACCGCTTCATACCGTTTCATATCACTTCATACCGCTTCATATCGCTTCATATCACTTCATACCGTTTCATATCGCTTCATACCGCTTCGTATCGCTTCATACCGCTTCATACCGCTTCATATCGCTTCATACCGCTTCATATCGCTTCATATCACTTCATACCGTTTCATATCGCTTCATATCACTTCATATTGCTTCATATCACTTCATATCACTGCATACCGCTTCATATCGCTTCATACCGCTTCATACCGCTTCATATCGCTTCATACCGCTTCATATCGCTTCATACCACTTCATACCGCTTCATATTGCTTCATATCACTTCATATCGCTTCATTTCACTTCATATCACTTCATACCGCTTCATACCGCTTCATACCGCTTCATATCGCTTCATACCGCTTCATATCACTTCATACCGCTTCATACCGTTTCATATCGCTTCATACCGCTTCATACCGCTTCATATCGCTTCATACCGCTTCATATCACTTCATATCATTTCATACCGCTTCATATCACTTCATATCGCTTCATACCGCTTCATATCGCTTCATACCGCTTCATATCGCTTCATATCGCTTCATATCGCTTCATATTGCTTCATATCACTTCATATCGCTTCATATTGCTTCATATCGCTTCATATCGCTTCATATCGCTTCATATCGCTTCATACCGATTCATATCGCTTCATACCGCTTCATATCGCTTCATATCGCTTCATATCGCTTCATATTGCTTCATATCGCTTCATATCGCTTCATATCGCTTCATATCGCTTCATACCGATTCATATCGCTTCATATCGCTTCATATCGCTTCATATTGCTTCATATCACTTCATATCGCTTCATACCGCTTCATACCGCTTCATACCGCTTCATATCACTTCATATCGCTTCATACCGCTTCATACTGCTTCATATCACTTCATATCGCTTCATACCGCTTCATATCGCTTCATATCACTTCATACCGCTTCATATCGCTTCATACCGCTTCATACCGCTTCATATTGCTTCATATCGCTTCATACCGCTTCATATCGCTTCATACCGCTTCATATCACTTCATACCGCTTCATATCGCTTCATACCGCTTCATACCGCTTCATATCGCTTCATATCACTTCATACCATTTCATATCGCTTCATATCGCTTCATACCGCTTCATATCGCTTCATATCACTTCATACCGCTTCATATCACTTCATATCGCTTCATATCACTTCATATCACTTCATATCACTTCATACCGCTTCATACCGCTTCATATCACTTCATATCGCTTCACACCGCTTCATATCGCTTCATACCGCTTCATATCGTTTCATACCACTTCATACCACTTCATACCGCTTCATATTGCTTCATACCGCTTCATACCGCTTCATACCTCTTCATACCGCTTCATATCACTTCATACCGCTTCATACCGCTTCATACCGCTTCATATCACTTCATACCGCTTCATACCGCTTCATACCACTTCATACCGCTGCATATCACTTCATACCGCTTCATACCGCTTCATACCGTTTCATACCGCTTCATACCGCTTCATACCACTTCATACCACTTCATACCGTTTCATATCGCTTCATACCGCTTCATATCGCTTCATATCGCTTCATTTCGCTTCAAATCACTTCATATCACATCATACCGCTTCATATCGCTTCATACCGCTTCATACCGCTTCATACCGTTTCATACCGCTTCATACCGCTGCATATCACTTCATAGCACTTCATACCACTTCATACCGTTTCATATCGCTTCATACCGCTTCATATCGCTTCATATCACTTCATACCATTTCATATCGCTTCATACCACTTCATATCGCTTCATATCGCTTCATATCGCTTCAAATCACTTCATATCACATCATACCGCTTCATATCGCTTCATACCGCTTCATATCGCTTCATATCGCTTCATATCGCTTCATATCACTTCATACCGCTTCATATCGCTTCATATTGCTTCATATCGCTTCATATCGCTTCATATCACTTCATATCGCTTCATATCGCTTCATATTCCTTCATATCGCTTCATATCGCTTCATATCGCTTCATATCGATTCATATCACTTCATATCGCTTCATACCGCTTCATACCGCTTCATATCACTTCATACCGCTTCATACCGCTTCATACCACTTCATACCGCTGCATATCAATTCATACCGCTTCATACCGCTTCATATCGCTTCATATCGCTTCATATCGCTTCATACCGCTTCATACCACTTCATATCACTTCATACCGCTTCATATCGCTTCACATCGCTTCGTATCGCTTCATACCGCTTCATATCTCTTCATATCGCTTCATATCGCTTCATATAACTTCATATCGCTTCATATCGCTTCATATCGTTTCATATTGCTTCATATCGCTTCATATCGCTTCATATCGCTTCATACCGCTTCATACCGCTTCATATCGCTTCATATCGCTTCATATCACTTCATATCACTTCATACCGCTTCATATCGCTTCATATCGCTTCATACCGCTTCATATCGCTTCATACCGCTTCATACCGTTTCATATCACTTCATACCGCTTCATACCGCTTCATATTGCTTCATATCACTTCATATCGCTTCATAGCGCTTCATATCGCTTCATACCGCTTCATATTGCTTCATATCACTTCGTATCGCTTCATATCACTTCATATCACTTCATACCGCTTCATATCGCTTCATATCACTTCGTATCGCTTCATATCACTTCATATCACTTCATACCGCTTCATATCGCTTCATACCGCTTCATACCGCTTCATACCGCTTCATACCGCTTCATATCGCTTCATACCGCTTCATATCACTTCATATCACTTCATACCGCTTCATATCGCTTCATATCGCTTCATACCGCTTCATATCGCTTCATACCGCTTCATACCGTTTCATATCACTTCATATCACTTCATACCGCTTCATATCGCTTCATACCGCTTCATACCGCTTCATATCGCTTCATACCGTTTCATATCACTTCATACCGCTTCATACCGCTTCATACCACTTCATACCGCTGCATATCACTTCATACCATTTCATATCACTTCATACCGCTTCATACCGCTTCATACCACTTCATACCGCTGCATATCACTTCATACCGCTTCATACCACTTCATACCGTTTCATATCACTTCATACCGCTTCATACCGCTTCATACCACTTCATACCGCTGCATATCACTTCATACCATTTCATATCACTTCATACCGCTTCATACCGCTTCATACCACTTCATACCGCTGCATATCACTTCATACCGCTTCATATCACTTCATACCGCTGCATATCACTTCATACCGCTTCATACCGCTTCATACCGTTTCATATCGCTTCATACCGCTTCATATCGCTTCATATCACTTCATACCGTTTCATATCGCTTCATACCGCTTCATATCGCTTCATACCGCTTCATACCGCTTCATATTGCTTCATATCACTTCATATTGCTTCATATCACTTCATATCACTGCATACCGCTTCATATCGCTTCATACCGCTTCATACCGCTTCATATCGCTTCATACCACTTCATACCGCTTCATATTGCTTCATATCACTTCATATCGCTTCATTTCACTTCATATCACTTCATACCGCTTCATATCGCTTCATACCGCTTCATACCGCTTCATATCGCTTCATACCGCTTCATATCACTTCATATCATTTCATACCGCTTCATATCACTTCATATCGCTTCATACCGCTTCATATCGCTTCATACCGCTTCATACCGCTTCATATCACTTCATACCGCTTCATACCGCTTCATATCGCTTCATACCGCTTCATACCGCTTCATACCACTTCATACCGCTGCATATCACTTCATACCGCTTCATACCGCTTCATATCGCTTCATACCGTTTCATATCACTTCATACCGCTTCATACCGCTTCATACCACTTCATACCGCTGCATGTCACTTCATACCGTTTCATATCACTTCATACCGCTTCATACCGCTTCATACCACTTCATACCGCTGCATATCACTTCATACCGCTTCATACCGCTTCATACCGTTTCATATCACTTCATACCGCTTCATACCGCTTCATACCACTTCATACCGCTGCATATCACTTCATACCGTTTCATATCACTTCATACCGCTTCATACCACTTCATACCACTTCATACCGTTTCATATCACTTCATACCGCTTCATACCGCTTCATACCGCTTCATACCACTTCATACCGCTGCATATCGCTTCATACCGCTTCATACCGCTTCATACCACTTCATACCGCTGCATATCACTTCATACCGCTTCATACCGCTTCATATCGCTTCATATCGCTTCATATCACTTCATACCGCTTCATAACGCTTCATATCGCTTCATATCACTTCATACCGCTGCATATCACTTCATACCGCTTCATACCGCTTCATACCGCTTCATACCGCTTCATATCACTTCATACCGCTTCATATCGCTTCATACCACTTCATACCGCTGCATATCACTTCATACCGCTTCATACCGCTTCATATCGCTTCATATCGCTTAATATCGCTTCATATCACTTCATACCGCTTCATACCGCTTCATATCGCTTCATATCGCTTCATACCGCTGCATATCACTTCATACCGCTTCATACCGCTTCATATCGCTTCATATCGCTTAATATCGCTTCATATCACTTCATACCGCTTCATACCGCTTCATACCGCTTCATATCGCTTCATATCGCTTCATATCGCTTCATACCGCTGCATATCACTTCATACCGCTTCATACCGCTTCATATCGCTTCAAACCGCTTCATATTGCTTCATATCACTTCATATCGCCTCATATCGCTTCATACCGCTTCATATCACTTCATATCGCTTCATATCGCTTCATATTGCTTCATATCACTTCATATCGCTTCATATCGCTTCATATCGCTTCATATTGCTTCATATCACTTCATATCGCTTCATATCACTTCATACCGCTTCATATCGCTTCATACCGCTTCATATCGCTTCATACCGCTTCATATCGCTTCATATCACTTCATACCGCTTCATATCGTTTCATACCGCTTCATACCGCTTCATATTGCTTCATATCGCTTCATACCGCTTCATATCGCTTCATACCGCTTCATATCACTTCATACCGCTTCATATCGCTTCATACCGCTTCATATCGCTTCATACCGCTTCATACCGCTTCATATCGCTTCATATCACTTCATACCGCTTCATATCGTTTCATACCGCTTCATACCACTTCATACCGCTTCTTACCGCTTCATATCACTTCATACCGCTTCTTACCGCTTCATACCGCTTCATATCACTTCATACCGCTGCATATCACTTCATACCGCTTCATACCACTTCATACCAATTCATACCGCTGCATATCACTTCATACCACTTCATACCACTTCATACCGTTTCATATCGCTTCATACCGCTTCATATCGCTTCATATCACTTCATACCGTTTCATATCGCTTCATACGCTTCATATCGCTTCATATCGCTTCATATCGCTTCAAATCACTTCATATCACATCATACCGCTTCATATCACTTCATACGGCTTCATATCGCTTCATATCGCTTCATATCGCTTCATATCGCTTCATATCACTTCATATCACTTCATATCACTTCATACCGCTTCATATCACTTCATATCACTTCAAACCGCTTCATACCACTTCATACCGCTGCATATCACTTCATACCGCTTCATATCGCTTCATATCGCTTCATATCACTTCATATCGCTTCATACCGCTTCATACCGCTTCATACCACTTCATATCGCTTCATACCGCTTCATACCGCTTCATATCACTTCATACCGCTTCATACCACTTCATATCACTTCATACCGCTGCATATCACTTCATACCGCTTCATACCGCTTCATACCGTTTCATATCGCTTCATACCGCTTCATACCGCTTCATACCACTTCATATCGCTTCATACCGCTTCATACCGTTTCATATCACTTCAAACCGCTTCATACCACTTCATACCGCTGCATATCACTTCATACCGCTTCATATCGCTTCATACCACTTCATATCGCTTCATACCGCTTCATACCGCTTCATATCACTTCATACCGCTTCATACCACTTCATATCACTTCATACCGCTGCATATCGCTTCATACCGCTTCATACCGCTTCATATTGCTTCATATCACTTCATATCACTTCATATCACTTCATGCCGCTTCATATCGCTTCATATCGCTTCATATCGCTTCATACCGCTTCATACCGCTTCATATCACTTCATACCGCTTCATATCGCTTCATACCGCTTCATACCGCTTCATATCGCTTCATACCGCTTCATATCACTTCATATCACTTCATACCGCTTCATATCGCTTCATATCGCTTCATACCGCTTCATATTGCTTCATATCACTTCATATCACTTCATACCGCTTCATATCGCTTCATACCGCTTCATACCGCTTCATACCACTTCATACCGCTGCATATCACTTCATACCGCTTCATACCGCTTCATACCGCTTCATACCGCTTCATATCGCTTCATACCGTTTCATATCACTTCATACCGCTTCATACCGCTTCATACCACTTCATACCGCTGCATATCACTTCATACCGTTTCATATCACTTCATACCGCTTCATACCACTTCATACCACTTCATACCGCTGCATATCACTTCATACCGCTTCATACCGCTTCATACCGCTTCATACCACTTCATATCGCTTCATACCGCTTCATACCGCTTCATATCCCTTCATATCGCTTCATATCGCTTCATATTGCTTCATATCACTTCATATCGCTTCATACCGCTTCATATCGCTTCATACCGATTCATATCGCTTCATATCGCTTCATATCGCTTCATATTGCTTCATATCACTTCATATCGCTTCATACCATTTCATATCGCTTCATACCGCTTCATACTGCTTCATACCACTTCATATCGCTTCATATCGCTTCATACCGCTTCATATCGCTTCATATCGCTTCATATCGCTTCATATTGCTTCATATCGCTTCATATCGCTTCATATCGCTTCATATCGCTTCATACCGATTCATATCGCTTCATATCGCTTCATATCGCTTCATATTGCTTCATATCACTTCATATCGCTTCATACCGCTTCATACCGCTTCATACCGCTTCATATCACTTCATATCGCTTCATACCGCTTCATACTGCTTCATATCACTTCATATCGCTTCATACCGCTTCATATCGCTTCATATCACTTCATACCGCTTCATATCGCTTCATACCGCTTCATACCGCTTCATATTGCTTCATATCGCTTCATACCGCTTCATATCGCTTCATACCGCTTCATATCACTTCATACCGCTTCATATCGCTTCATACCGCTTCATACCGCTTCATATCGCTTCATATCACTTCATACCATTTCATATCGCTTCATATCGCTTCATACCGCTTCATACCGCTTCATATCACTTCATATCGCTTCATATCACTTCATATCACTTCATATCACTTCATACCGCTTCATACCGCTTCATATCACTTCATATCGCTTCACACCGCTTCATATCGCTTCATACCGCTTCATACCGCTTCATATCGCTTCATATCACTTCATACCGCTTCATATCACTTCATATCGCTTCATATCACTTCATATCACTTCATATCACTTCATACCGCTTCATACCGCTTCATATCACTTCATATCACTTCATATCACTTCATATCGCTTCACACCGCTTCATATCGCTTCATACCGCTTCATATCGTTTCATACCACTTCATACCACTTCATACCGCTTCATATTGCTTCATACCGCTTCATACCGCTTCATATCGTTTCATACCACTTCATACCACTTCATACCGCTTCATATTGCTTCACACCGCTTCATATCGCTTCATACCGCTTCATATCGTTTCATACCACTTCATACCACTTCATACCGCTTCATATCACTTCATATCACTTCATATCACTTCATATCACTTCATACCGCTTCATATCGCTTCATACCGCTTCATACCGCTTCATATCGCTTCATATCACTTCATATCACTTCATATCACTTCATATCACTTCATACCTCTTCATACCGCTTCATACCACTTCATACCGCTGCATATCACTTCATACCGCTTCATACCGCTTCATACCGTTTCATACCGCTTCATACCGCTTCATACCACTTCATACCACATCATACCGCTGCATATCACTTCATACCACTTCATACCACTTCATACCGTTTCATATCGCTTCATACCGCTTCATATCGCTTCATATCACTTCATACCGTTTCATATCGCTTCATACCGCTTCATATCGCTTCATATCGCTTCATTTCGCTTCAAATCACTTCATATCACATCATACCGCTTCATATCGCTTCATACCGCTTCATACCGCTTCATACCGTTTCATACCACTCATACCGCTGCATATCACTTCATACCACTTCATACCACTTCATACCGTTTCATATCGCTTCATATCGCTTCATATCGCTTCATATCACTTCATACCGTTTCATATCGCTTCCTACCGCTTCATATCGCTTCATATCGCTTCATATCGCTTCAAATCACTTCATATCACATCATACCGCTTCATATCGCTTCATACCGCTTCATACCGCTTCATATCGCTTCATATCGCTTCATATCGCTTCATATCACTTCATACCGCTTCATATCGCTTCATATTGCTTCATATCGCTTCATATCGCTTCATATCACTTCATATCGCTTCATATCGCTTCATATTCCTTCATATCGCTTCATATCGCTTCATATCGCTTCATATCGATTCATATCACTTCATATCGCTTCATACCGCTTCATACCGCTTCATATCACTTCATACCGCTTCATACCGCTTCATACCACTTCATACCGCTGCATATCAATTCATACCGCTTCATACCGCTTCATATCGCTTCATATCGCTTCATATCGCTTCATATCGCTTCATACCGCTTCATACCACTTCATATCACTTCATACCGCTTCATATCGCTTCACATCGCTTCGTATCGCTTCATACCGCTTCATATCGCTTCATATCGTTTCATATCGCTTCATATAACTTCATATCGCTTCATATCGCTTCATATCGTTTCATATTGCTTCATATCGCTTCATATCGCTTCATATCGCTTCATACCGCTTCATACCGCTTCATATCGCTTCATATCGCTTCATATCACTTCATATCACTTCATACCGCTTCATATCGCTTCATATCGCTTCATACCGCTTCATATCGCTTCATACCGCTTCATACCGTTTCATATCACTTCATACCGCTTCATACCGCTTCATATTGCTTCATATCACTTCATATCGCTTCATACCGCTTCATATCGCTTCATACCGCTTCATATTGCTTCATATCACTTCGTATCGCTTCATATCACTTCATATCACTTCATACCGCTTCATATCGCTTCATACCGCTTCATACCGCTTCATACCGCTTCATACCGCTTCATATCGCTTCATACCGCTTCATATCACTTCATATCACTTCATACCGCTTCATATCGCTTCATATCGCTTCATACCGCTTCATATCGCTTCATACCGCTTCATACCGTTTCATATCACTTCATATCACTTCATACCGCTTCATATCGCTTCATATCGCTTCATACCGCTTCATATCGCTTCATACCGCTTCATACCGCTTCATATCGCTTCATACCGTTTCATATCACTTCATACCGCTTCATACCGCTTCATACCACTTCATACCGCTGCATATCACTTCATACCATTTCATATCACTTCATACCGCTTCATACCGCTTCATACCACTTCATACCGCTGCATATCACTTCATACCGCTTCATACCACTTCATACCGTTTCATATCACTTCATACCGCTTCATACCGCTTCATACCACTTCATACCGCTGCATATCACTTCATACCGTTTCATATCACTTCATACCGCTTCATACCACTTCATACCACTTCATACCGCTGCATATCACTTCATACCGCTTCATACCGCTTCATACCGCTTCATACCACTTCATATCGCTTCATACCGCTTCATACCGCTTCATACCACTTCATATCGCTTCATATCGCTTCATATTGCTTCATATCACTTCATATCGCTTCATACCGCTTCATATCGCTTCATACCGCTTCATATCACTTCATATCGCTTTATATCGCTTCATATTGCTTCATATCACTTCATATCGCTTCATACCGCTTCATACTGCTTCATACCACTTCATATCGCTTCATATCGCTTCATACCGCTTCATATCGCTTCATATCGCTTCATATCGCTTCATATTGCTTCATATCGCTTCATATCGCTTCATATCGCTTCATATCGCTTCATACCGATTCATATCGCTTCATATCGCTTCATATCGCTTCATATTGCTTCATATCACTTCATACCGCTTCATACCGCTTCATATCACTTCATATCGCTTCATATCACTTCATATCGCTTCATACCGCTTCATATCGCTTCATATCACTTCATACCGCTTCATATCGCTTCATACCGCTTCATACCGCTTCATATTGCTTCATATCGCTTCATACCGCTTCATATCGCTTCATACCGCTTCATATCACTTCATACCGCTTCATATCGCTTCATACCGCTTCATACCGCTTCATATCGCTTCATATCACTTCATACCATTTCATATCGCTTCATATCGCTTCATACCGCTTCATATCGCTTCATATCGCTTCATATCACTTCATACCGCTTCATATCACTTCATATCGCTTCATATCACTTCATATCACTTCATATCACTTCATACCGCTTCATACCGCTTCATATCACTTCATATCGCTTCACACCGCTTCATATCGCTTCATACCGCTTCATACCGCTTCATATCGCTTCATATCACTTCATACCGCTTCATATCACTTCATATCGCTTCATATCACTTCATATCACTTCATATCACTTCATACCGCTTCATACCGCTTCATATTACTTCATATCACTTCATATCACTTCATATCGCTTCACACCGCTTCATATCGCTTCATACCGCTTCATATCGTTTCATACCACTTCATACCACTTCATACCGCTTCATATTGCTTCATACCGCTTCATACCGCTTCATATCGTTTCATACCACTTCATACCACTTCATACCGCTTCATATTGCTTCACACCGCTTCATATCGCTTCATACCGCTTCATATCGTTTCATACCACTTCATACCACTTCATACCGCTTCATATCACTTCATATCACTTCATATCACTTCATATCACTTCATACCGCTTCATATCGCTTCATACCGCTTCATACCGCTTCATATCGCTTCATATCACTTCATATCACTTCATATCACTTCATATCACTTCATACCTCTTCATACCGCTTCATACCACTTCATACCGCTGCATATCACTTCATACCGCTTCATACCGCTTCATACCGTTTCATACCGCTTCATACCGCTTCATACCACTTCATACCACATCATACCGCTGCATATCACTTCATACCACTTCATACCACTTCATACCGTTTCATATCGCTTCATACCGCTTCATATCGCTTCATATCACTTCATACCGTTTCATATCGCTTCATACCGCTTCATATCGCTTCATATCGCTTCATTTCGCTTCAAATCACTTCATATCACATCATACCGCTTCATATCGCTTCATACCGCTTCATACCGCTTCATACCGTTTCATACCACTCATACCGCTGCATATCACTTCATACCACTTCATACCACTTCATACCGTTTCATATCGCTTCATATCGCTTCATATCGCTTCATATCACTTCATACCGTTTCATATCGCTTCCTACCGCTTCATATCGCTTCATATCGCTTCATATCGCTTCAAATCACTTCATATCACATCATACCGCTTCATATCGCTTCATACCGCTTCATACCGCTTCATATCGCTTCATATCGCTTCATATCGCTTCATATCACTTCATACCGCTTCATATCGCTTCATATTGCTTCATATCGCTTCATATCGCTTCATATCACTTCATATCGCTTCATATCGCTTCATATTCCTTCATATCGCTTCATATCGCTTCATATCGCTTCATATCGATTCATATCACTTCATATCGCTTCATACCGCTTCATACCGCTTCATATCACTTCATACCGCTTCATACCGCTTCATACCACTTCATACCGCTGCATATCAATTCATACCGCTTCATACCGCTTCATATCGCTTCATATCGCTTCATATCGCTTCATATCGCTTCATACCGCTTCATACCACTTCATATCACTTCATACCGCTTCATATCGCTTCACATCGCTTCGTATCGCTTCATACCGCTTCATATCGCTTCATATCGTTTCATATCGCTTCATATAACTTCATATCGCTTCATATCGCTTCATATCGTTTCATATTGCTTCATATCGCTTCATATCGCTTCATATCGCTTCATACCGCTTCATACCGCTTCATATCGCTTCATATCGCTTCATATCACTTCATATCACTTCATACCGCTTCATATCGCTTCATATCGCTTCATACCGCTTCATATCGCTTCATACCGCTTCATACCGTTTCATATCACTTCATACCGCTTCATACCGCTTCATATTGCTTCATATCACTTCATATCGCTTCATACCGCTTCATATCGCTTCATACCGCTTCATATTGCTTCATATCACTTCGTATCGCTTCATATCACTTCATATCACTTCATACCGCTTCATATCGCTTCATACCGCTTCATACCGCTTCATACCGCTTCATACCGCTTCATATCGCTTCATACCGCTTCATATCACTTCATATCACTTCATACCGCTTCATATCGCTTCATATCGCTTCATACCGCTTCATATCGCTTCATACCGCTTCATACCGTTTCATATCACTTCATATCACTTCATACCGCTTCATATCGCTTCATATCGCTTCATACCGCTTCATATCGCTTCATACCGCTTCATACCGCTTCATATCGCTTCATACCGTTTCATATCACTTCATACCGCTTCATACCGCTTCATACCACTTCATACCGCTGCATATCACTTCATACCATTTCATATCACTTCATACCGCTTCATACCGCTTCATACCACTTCATACCGCTGCATATCACTTCATACCGCTTCATACCACTTCATACCGTTTCATATCACTTCATACCGCTTCATACCGCTTCATACCACTTCATACCGCTGCATATCACTTCATACCGTTTCATATCACTTCATACCGCTTCATACCACTTCATACCACTTCATACCGCTGCATATCACTTCATACCGCTTCATACCGCTTCATACCGCTTCATACCACTTCATATCGCTTCATACCGCTTCATACCGCTTCATACCACTTCATATCGCTTCATATCGCTTCATATTGCTTCATATCACTTCATATCGCTTCATACCGCTTCATATCGCTTCATACCGCTTCATATCGCTTCATACCGCTTCATATCGCTTCATATCACTTCATACCGCTTCATATCGTTTCATACCGCTTCATACCGCTTCATATTGCTTCATATCGCTTCATACCGCTTCATATCGCTTCATACCGCTTCATATCACTTCATACCGCTTCATATCGCTTCATACCGCTTCATATCGCTTCATACCGCTTCATACCGCTTCATATCGCTTCATATCACTTCATACCGCTTCATATCGTTTCATACCGCTTCATACCACTTCATACCGCTTCTTACCGCTTCATATCACTTCATACCGCTTCTTACCGCTTCATACCGCTTCATATCACTTCATACCGCTGCATATCACTTCATACCGCTTCATACCACTTCATACCAATTCATACCGCTGCATATCACTTCATACCACTTCATACCACTTCATACCGTTTCATATCGCTTCATACCGCTTCATATCGCTTCATATCACTTCATACCGTTTCATATCGCTTCATACGCTTCATATCGCTTCATATCGCTTCATATCGCTTCAAATCACTTCATATCACATCATACCGCTTCATATCACTTCATACGGCTTCATATCGCTTCATATCGCTTCATATCGCTTCATATCGCTTCATATCACTTCATATCACTTCATATCACTTCATACCGCTTCATATCACTTCATATCACTTCAAACCGCTTCATACCACTTCATACCGCTGCATATCACTTCATACCGCTTCATATCGCTTCATATCGCTTCATATCACTTCATATCGCTTCATACCGCTTCATACCGCTTCATACCACTTCATATCGCTTCATACCGCTTCATACCGCTTCATATCACTTCATACCGCTTCATACCACTTCATATCACTTCATACCGCTGCATATCACTTCATACCGCTTCATACCGCTTCATACCGTTTCATATCGCTTCATACCGCTTCATACCGCTTCATACCACTTCATATCGCTTCATACCGCTTCATACCGTTTCATATCACTTCAAACCGCTTCATACCACTTCATACCGCTGCATATCACTTCATACCGCTTCATATCGCTTCATACCACTTCATATCGCTTCATACCGCTTCATACCGCTTCATATCACTTCATACCGCTTCATAGCACTTCATATCACTTCATACCGCTGCATATCGCTTCATACCGCTTCATACCGCTTCATATTGCTTCATATCACTTCATATCACTTCATATCACTTCATACCGCTTCATATCGCTTCATATCGCTTCATATCGCTTCATACCGCTTCATACCGCTTCATATCACTTCATACCGCTTCATATCGCTTCATACCGCTTCATACCGCTTCATATCGCTTCATACCGCTTCATATCACTTCATATCACTTCATACCGCTTCATATCGCTTCATATCGCTTCATACCGCTTCATATTGCTTCATATCACTTCATATCACTTCATACCGCTTCATATCGCTTCATACCGCTTCATACCGCTTCATACCACTTCATACCGCTGCATATCACTTCATACCGCTTCATACCGCTTCATACCGCTTCATACCGCTTCATATCGCTTCATACCGTTTCATATCACTTCATACCGCTTCATACCGCTTCATACCACTTCATACCGCTGCATATCACTTCATACCGTTTCATATCACTTCATACCGCTTCATACCACTTCATACCACTTCATACCGCTGCATATCACTTCATACCGCTTCATACCGCTTCATACCGCTTCATACCACTTCATATCGCTTCATACCGCTTCATACCGCTTCATATCCCTTCATATCGCTTCATATCGCTTCATATTGCTTCATATCACTTCATATCGCTTCATACCGCTTCATATCGCTTCATACCGATTCATATCGCTTCATATCGCTTCATATCGCTTCATATTGCTTCATATCACTTCATATCGCTTCATACCATTTCATATCGCTTCATACCGCTTCATACTGCTTCATACCACTTCATATCGCTTCATATCGCTTCATACCGCTTCATATCGCTTCATATCGCTTCATATCGCTTCATATTGCTTCATATCGCTTCATATCGCTTCATATCGCTTCATATCGCTTCATACCGATTCATATCGCTTCATATCGCTTCATATCGCTTCATATTGCTTCATATCACTTCATATCGCTTCATACCGCTTCATACCGCTTCATACCGCTTCATATCACTTCATATCGCTTCATACCGCTTCATACTGCTTCATATCACTTCATATCGCTTCATACCGCTTCATATCGCTTCATATCACTTCATACCGCTTCATATCGCTTCATACCGCTTCATACCGCTTCATATTGCTTCATATCGCTTCATACCGCTTCATATCGCTTCATACCGCTTCATATCACTTCATACCGCTTCATATCGCTTCATACCGCTTCATACCGCTTCATATCGCTTCATATCACTTCATACCATTTCATATCGCTTCATATCGCTTCATACCGCTTCATACCGCTTCATATCACTTCATATCGCTTCATATCACTTCATATCACTTCATATCACTTCATACCGCTTCATACCGCTTCATATCACTTCATATCGCTTCACACCGCTTCATATCGCTTCATACCGCTTCATACCGCTTCATATCGCTTCATATCACTTCATACCGCTTCATATCACTTCATATCGCTTCATATCACTTCATATCACTTCATATCACTTCATACCGCTTCATACCGCTTCATATCACTTCATATCACTTCATATCACTTCATATCGCTTCACACCGCTTCATATCGCTTCATACCGCTTCATATCGTTTCATACCACTTCATACCACTTCATACCGCTTCATATTGCTTCATACCGCTTCATACCGCTTCATATCGTTTCATACCACTTCATACCACTTCATACCGCTTCATATTGCTTCACACCGCTTCATATCGCTTCATACCGCTTCATATCGTTTCATACCACTTCATACCACTTCATACCGCTTCATATCACTTCATATCACTTCATATCACTTCATATCACTTCATACCGCTTCATATCGCTTCATACCGCTTCATACCGCTTCATATCGCTTCATATCACTTCATATCACTTCATATCACTTCATATCACTTCATACCTCTTCATACCGCTTCATACCACTTCATACCGCTGCATATCACTTCATACCGCTTCATACCGCTTCATACCGTTTCATACCGCTTCATACCGCTTCATACCACTTCATACCACATCATACCGCTGCATATCACTTCATACCACTTCATACCACTTCATACCGTTTCATATCGCTTCATACCGCTTCATATCGCTTCATATCACTTCATACCGTTTCATATCGCTTCATACCGCTTCATATCGCTTCATATCGCTTCATTTCGCTTCAAATCACTTCATATCACATCATACCGCTTCATATCGCTTCATACCGCTTCATACCGCTTCATACCGTTTCATACCACTCATACCGCTGCATATCACTTCATACCACTTCATACCACTTCATACCGTTTCATATCGCTTCATATCGCTTCATATCGCTTCATATCACTTCATACCGTTTCATATCGCTTCCTACCGCTTCATATCGCTTCATATCGCTTCATATCGCTTCAAATCACTTCATATCACATCATACCGCTTCATATCGCTTCATACCGCTTCATACCGCTTCATATCGCTTCATATCGCTTCATATCGCTTCATATCACTTCATACCGCTTCATATCGCTTCATATTGCTTCATATCGCTTCATATCGCTTCATATCACTTCATATCGCTTCATATCGCTTCATATTCCTTCATATCGCTTCATATCGCTTCATATCGCTTCATATCGATTCATATCACTTCATATCGCTTCATACCGCTTCATACCGCTTCATATCACTTCATACCGCTTCATACCGCTTCATACCACTTCATACCGCTGCATATCAATTCATACCGCTTCATACCGCTTCATATCGCTTCATATCGCTTCATATCGCTTCATATCGCTTCATACCGCTTCATACCACTTCATATCACTTCATACCGCTTCATATCGCTTCACATCGCTTCGTATCGCTTCATACCGCTTCATATCGCTTCATATCGTTTCATATCGCTTCATATAACTTCATATCGCTTCATATCGCTTCATATCGTTTCATATTGCTTCATATCGCTTCATATCGCTTCATATCGCTTCATACCGCTTCATACCGCTTCATATCGCTTCATATCGCTTCATATCACTTCATATCACTTCATACCGCTTCATATCGCTTCATATCGCTTCATACCGCTTCATATCGCTTCATACCGCTTCATACCGTTTCATATCACTTCATACCGCTTCATACCGCTTCATATTGCTTCATATCACTTCATATCGCTTCATACCGCTTCATATCGCTTCATACCGCTTCATATTGCTTCATATCACTTCGTATCGCTTCATATCACTTCATATCACTTCATACCGCTTCATATCGCTTCATACCGCTTCATACCGCTTCATACCGCTTCATACCGCTTCATATCGCTTCATACCGCTTCATATCACTTCATATCACTTCATACCGCTTCATATCGCTTCATATCGCTTCATACCGCTTCATATCGCTTCATACCGCTTCATACCGTTTCATATCACTTCATATCACTTCATACCGCTTCATATCGCTTCATATCGCTTCATACCGCTTCATATCGCTTCATACCGCTTCATACCGCTTCATATCGCTTCATACCGTTTCATATCACTTCATACCGCTTCATACCGCTTCATACCACTTCATACCGCTGCATATCACTTCATACCATTTCATATCACTTCATACCGCTTCATACCGCTTCATACCACTTCATACCGCTGCATATCACTTCATACCGCTTCATACCACTTCATACCGTTTCATATCACTTCATACCGCTTCATACCGCTTCATACCACTTCATACCGCTGCATATCACTTCATACCGTTTCATATCACTTCATACCGCTTCATACCACTTCATACCACTTCATACCGCTGCATATCACTTCATACCGCTTCATACCGCTTCATACCGCTTCATACCACTTCATATCGCTTCATACCGCTTCATACCGCTTCATACCACTTCATATCGCTTCATATCGCTTCATATTGCTTCATATCACTTCATATCGCTTCATACCGCTTCATATCGCTTCATACCGCTTCATATCACTTCATATCGCTTTATATCGCTTCATATTGCTTCATATCACTTCATATCGCTTCATACCGCTTCATACTGCTTCATACCACTTCATATCGCTTCATATCGCTTCATACCGCTTCATATCGCTTCATATCGCTTCATATCGCTTCATATTGCTTCATATCGCTTCATATCGCTTCATATCGCTTCATATCGCTTCATACCGATTCATATCGCTTCATATCGCTTCATATCGCTTCATATTGCTTCATATCACTTCATACCGCTTCATACCGCTTCATATCACTTCATATCGCTTCATATCACTTCATATCGCTTCATACCGCTTCATATCGCTTCATATCACTTCATACCGCTTCATATCGCTTCATACCGCTTCATACCGCTTCATATTGCTTCATATCGCTTCATACCGCTTCATATCGCTTCATACCGCTTCATATCACTTCATACCGCTTCATATCGCTTTATACCGCTTCATACCGCTTCATATCGCTTCATATCACTTCATACCATTTCATATCGCTTCATATCGCTTCATACCGCTTCATATCGCTTCATATCGCTTCATATCACTTCATACCGCTTCATATCACTTCATATCGCTTCATATCACTTCATATCACTTCATATCACTTCATACCGCTTCATACCGCTTCATATCACTTCATATCGCTTCACACCGCTTCATATCGCTTCATACCGCTTCATACCGCTTCATATCGCTTCATATCACTTCATACCGCTTCATATCACTTCATATCGCTTCATATCACTTCATATCACTTCATATCACTTCATACCGCTTCATACCGCTTCATATTACTTCATATCACTTCATATCACTTCATATCGCTTCACACCGCTTCATATCGCTTCATACCGCTTCATATCGTTTCATACCACTTCATACCACTTCATACCGCTTCATATTGCTTCATACCGCTTCATACCGCTTCATATCGTTTCATACCACTTCATACCACTTCATACCGCTTCATATTGCTTCACACCGCTTCATATCGCTTCATACCGCTTCATATCGTTTCATACCACTTCATACCACTTCATACCGCTTCATATCACTTCATATCACTTCATATCACTTCATATCACTTCATACCGCTTCATATCGCTTCATACCGCTTCATACCGCTTCATATCGCTTCATATCACTTCATATCACTTCATATCACTTCATATCACTTCATACCTCTTCATACCGCTTCATACCACTTCATACCGCTGCATATCACTTCATACCGCTTCATACCGCTTCATACCGTTTCATACCGCTTCATACCGCTTCATACCACTTCATACCACATCATACCGCTGCATATCACTTCATACCACTTCATACCACTTCATACCGTTTCATATCGCTTCATACCGCTTCATATCGCTTCATATCACTTCATACCGTTTCATATCGCTTCATACCGCTTCATATCGCTTCATATCGCTTCATTTCGCTTCAAATCACTTCATATCACATCATACCGCTTCATATCGCTTCATACCGCTTCATACCGCTTCATACCGTTTCATACCACTCATACCGCTGCATATCACTTCATACCACTTCATACCACTTCATACCGTTTCATATCGCTTCATATCGCTTCATATCGCTTCATATCACTTCATACCGTTTCATATCGCTTCCTACCGCTTCATATCGCTTCATATCGCTTCATATCGCTTCAAATCACTTCATATCACATCATACCGCTTCATATCGCTTCATACCGCTTCATACCGCTTCATATCGCTTCATATCGCTTCATATCGCTTCATATCACTTCATACCGCTTCATATCGCTTCATATTGCTTCATATCGCTTCATATCGCTTCATATCACTTCATATCGCTTCATATCGCTTCATATTCCTTCATATCGCTTCATATCGCTTCATATCGCTTCATATCGATTCATATCACTTCATATCGCTTCATACCGCTTCATACCGCTTCATATCACTTCATACCGCTTCATACCGCTTCATACCACTTCATACCGCTGCATATCAATTCATACCGCTTCATACCGCTTCATATCGCTTCATATCGCTTCATATCGCTTCATATCGCTTCATACCGCTTCATACCACTTCATATCACTTCATACCGCTTCATATCGCTTCACATCGCTTCGTATCGCTTCATACCGCTTCATATCGCTTCATATCGTTTCATATCGCTTCATATAACTTCATATCGCTTCATATCGCTTCATATCGTTTCATATTGCTTCATATCGCTTCATATCGCTTCATATCGCTTCATACCGCTTCATACCGCTTCATATCGCTTCATATCGCTTCATATCACTTCATATCACTTCATACCGCTTCATATCGCTTCATATCGCTTCATACCGCTTCATATCGCTTCATACCGCTTCATACCGTTTCATATCACTTCATACCGCTTCATACCGCTTCATATTGCTTCATATCACTTCATATCGCTTCATACCGCTTCATATCGCTTCATACCGCTTCATATTGCTTCATATCACTTCGTATCGCTTCATATCACTTCATATCACTTCATACCGCTTCATATCGCTTCATACCGCTTCATACCGCTTCATACCGCTTCATACCGCTTCATATCGCTTCATACCGCTTCATATCACTTCATATCACTTCATACCGCTTCATATCGCTTCATATCGCTTCATACCGCTTCATATCGCTTCATACCGCTTCATACCGTTTCATATCACTTCATATCACTTCATACCGCTTCATATCGCTTCATATCGCTTCATACCGCTTCATATCGCTTCATACCGCTTCATACCGCTTCATATCGCTTCATACCGTTTCATATCACTTCATACCGCTTCATACCGCTTCATACCACTTCATACCGCTGCATATCACTTCATACCATTTCATATCACTTCATACCGCTTCATACCGCTTCATACCACTTCATACCGCTGCATATCACTTCATACCGCTTCATACCACTTCATACCGTTTCATATCACTTCATACCGCTTCATACCGCTTCATACCACTTCATACCGCTGCATATCACTTCATACCGTTTCATATCACTTCATACCGCTTCATACCACTTCATACCACTTCATACCGCTGCATATCACTTCATACCGCTTCATACCGCTTCATACCGCTTCATACCACTTCATATCGCTTCATACCGCTTCATACCGCTTCATACCACTTCATATCGCTTCATATCGCTTCATATTGCTTCATATCACTTCATATCGCTTCATACCGCTTCATATCGCTTCATACCGCTTCATATCACTTCATATCGCTTTATATCGCTTCATATTGCTTCATATCACTTCATATCGCTTCATACCGTTTCATATCGCTTCATACCGCTTCATACCGCTTCATACCACTTCATATCGCTTCATATCGCTTCATACCGCTTCATACCGCTTCATACCGCTTCATACCGCTTCATATCGCTTCATACCGCTTCATACCGCTTCATATCACTTCATATCGCTTCATACCGCTTCATATTGCTTCATATCACTTCATATCGCTTCATACCGCTTCATATTGCTTCATATCACTTCATTTCGCTTCATACCGCTTCATACCGCTTCATATCGCTTCATACCGCTTCATACCGCTTCATACCGCTTCATATCACTTCATACCGCTTCATACCGCTTCATATCACTTCATACCGCTGCATATCACTTCATACCGCTTCATATCGCTTTATATCGCTTCATATCGCTTCATATCACTTCATATCGCTTCATACCGCTTCATACCGCTTCATACCGCTTCATATCACTTCATACCGCTTCATACCGCTTCATATCACTTCATACCGCTGCATATCACTTCATACCGCTTCATACCGCTTCATACCGTTTCATATCGCTTCATACCGCTTCATATCGCTTCATATCACTTCATACCGTTTCATATCGCTTCATACCGCTTCATATCGCTTCATACCGCTTCATACCGCTTCATATCGCTTCATACCGCTTCATATCGCTTCATATCACTTCATACCGTTTCATATCGCTTCATATCACTTCATATTGCTTCATATCACTTCATATCACTGCATACCGCTTCATATCGCTTCATACCGCTTCATACCGCTTCATATCGCTTCATACCGCTTCATATCGCTTCATACCACTTCATACCGCTTCATATTGCTTCATATCACTTCATATCGCTTCATTTCACTTCATATCACTTCATACCGCTTCATACCGCTTCATACCGCTTCATATCGCTTCATACCGCTTCATATCACTTCATACCGCTTCATACCGTTTCATATCGCTTCATACCGCTTCATACCGCTTCATATCGCTTCATACCGCTTCATATCACTTCATATCATTTCATACCGCTTCATATCACTTCATATCGCTTCATACCGCTTCATATCGCTTCATACCGCTTCATATCGCTTCATATCGCTTCATATCGCTTCATATTGCTTCATATCACTTCATATCGCTTCATATTGCTTCATATCGCTTCATATCGCTTCATATCGCTTCATATCGCTTCATACCGATTCATATCGCTTCATACCGCTTCATATCGCTTCATATCGCTTCATATCGCTTCATATTGCTTCATATCGCTTCATATCGCTTCATATCGCTTCATATCGCTTCATACCGATTCATATCGCTTCATATCGCTTCATATCGCTTCATATTGCTTCATATCACTTCATATCGCTTCATACCGCTTCATACCGCTTCATACCGCTTCATATCACTTCATATCGCTTCATACCGCTTCATACTGCTTCATATCACTTCATATCGCTTCATACCGCTTCATATCGCTTCATATCACTTCATACCGCTTCATATCACTTCATACCGCTTCATACCGCTTCATATTGCTTCATATCGCTTCATACCGCTTCATATCGCTTCATACCGCTTCATATCACTTCATACCGCTTCATATCGCTTCATACCGCTTCATACCGCTTCATATCGCTTCATATCACTTCATACCATTTCATATCGCTTCATATCGCTTCATACCGCTTCATATCGCTTCATATCACTTCATACCGCTTCATATCACTTCATATCGCTTCATATCACTTCATATCACTTCATATCACTTCATACCGCTTCATACCGCTTCATATCACTTCATATCGCTTCACACCGCTTCATATCGCTTCATACCGCTTCATATCGTTTCATACCACTTCATACCACTTCATACCGCTTCATATTGCTTCATACCGCTTCATACCGCTTCATACCTCTTCATACCGCTTCATATCACTTCATACCGCTTCATACCGCTTCATACCGCTTCATATCAATTCATACCGCTTCATACCGCTTCATACCACTTCATACCGCTGCATATCACTTCATACCGCTTCATACCGCTTCATACCGTTTCATACCGCTTCATACCGCTTCATACCACTTCATACCACATCATACCGCTGCATATCACTTCATACCACTTCATACCACTTCATACCGTTTCATATCGCTTCATACCGCTTCATATCGCTTCATACCACTTCATACCACATCATACCGCTGCATATCACTTCATACCACTTCATACCACTTCATACCGTTTCATATCGCTTCATACCGCTTCATACCGCTTCATACCACTTCATACCACATCATACCGCTGCATATCACTTCATACCACTTCATACCACATCATACCGCTGCATATCACTTCATACCACTTCATACCACTTCATACCGTTTCATACCGCTTCATACCGTTTCATACCGCTTCATACCACTTCATACCACTTCATACCGTTTCATATCGCTTCATACCGCTTCATATCGCTTCATATCGCTTCATTTCGCTTCAAATCACTTCATATCACATCATACCGCTTCATATCGCTTCATACCGCTTCATACCGCTTCATACCGTTTCATACCGCTTCATACCGCTGCATATCACTTCATACCACTTCATACCACTTCATACCGTTTCATATCGCTTCATACCGCTTCATATCGCTTCATATCACTTCATACCGTTTCATATCGCTTCATACCGCTTCATATCGCTTCATATCGCTTCATATCGCTTCAAATCACTTCATATCACATCATACCGCTTCATATCGCTTCATACCGCTTCATACCGCTTCATATCGCTTCATATCGCTTCATATCGCTTCATATCACTTCATACCGCTTCATATCGCTTCATATTGCTTCATATCGCTTCATATCGCTTCATATCACTTCATATCGCTTCATATCGCTTCATATTCCTTCATATCGCTTCATATCGCTTCATATCGCTTCATATCGATTCATATCACTTCATATCGCTTCATACCGCTTTATACCGCTTCATATCACTTCATACCGCTTCATACCGCTTCATACCACTTCATATCGCTTCATATCGATTCATATCACTTCATATCGCTTCATACCGCTTCATACCGCTTCATATCACTTCATATCGATTCATATCACTTCATATCACTTCATATCACTTCATACCGCTTCATACCGCTTCATATCGCTTCATATCGATTCATATCGCTTCATATCGCTTCATATCGCTTCATATCGATTCATATCACTTCATATCGCTTCATACCGCTTCATACCGCTTCATACCGCTTCATACCGCTTCATATCGCTTCATATCGCTTCATATCGCTTCATATCGCTTCATACCGCTTCATACCACTTCATATCACTTCATACCGCTTCATATCGCTTCACATCGCTTCGTATCGCTTCATACCGCTTCATATCTCTTCATATCGCTTCATATCGCTTCATATAACTTCATATCGCTTCATATCGCTTCATATCGTTTCATATTGCTTCATATCGCTTCATATCGCTTCATATCGCTTCATACCGCTTCATACCGCTTCATATCGCTTCATATCGCTTCATATCACTTCATATCACTTCATACCGCTTCATATCGCTTCATATCGCTTCATACCGCTTCATATCGCTTCATACCGCTTCATACCGTTTCATATCACTTCATACCGCTTCATACCGCTTCATATTGCTTCATATCACTTCATATCGCTTCATATCGCTTCATACCGCTTCATACCGCTTCATATCACTTCATACCGCTTCATATCGCTTCATACCGCTTCATATTGCTTCATATCACTTCATATCGTTTCATATTGCTTCATATCGCTTCATATCGCTTCATATCGCTTCATACCGCTTCATACCGCTTCATATCACTTCATACCGCTTCATATCGCTTCATACCGCTTCATATTGCTTCATATCACTTCGTATCGCTTCATATCACTTCATATCACTTCATACCGCTTCATATCGCTTCATATCACTTCGTATCGCTTCATATCACTTCATATCACTTCATACCGCTTCATATCGCTTCATACCGCTTCATACCGCTTCATACCGCTTCATACCGCTTCATATCGCTTCATACCGCTTCATATCACTTCATATCACTTCATACCGCTTCATATCGCTTCATATCGCTTCATACCGCTTCATATCGCTTCATACCGCTTCATACCGCTTCATATCGCTTCATACCGTTTCATATCACTTCATACCGCTTCATACCGCTTCATACCACTTCATACCGCTGCATATCACTTCATACCATTTCATATCACTTCATACCGCTTCATACCGCTTCATACCACTTCATACCGTTTCATATCACTTCATACCGCTTCATACCGCTTCATACCACTTCATACCGCTGCATATCACTTCATACCGTTTCATATCACTTCATACCGCTTCATACCACTTCATACCACTTCATACCGCTGCATATCACTTCATACCGCTTCATACCGCTTCATACCGCTTCATACCACTTCATATCGCTTCATACCGCTTCATACCGCTTCATACCACTTCATATCGCTTCATATCGCTTCATATTGCTTCATATCACTTCATATCGCTTCATACAGCTTCATATCGCTTCATACCGCTTCATATCACTTCATATCGCTTTATATCGCTTCATATTGCTTCATATCACTTCATATCGCTTCATACCGTTTCATATCGCTTCATACCGCTTCATACCGCTTCATACCACTTCATATCGCTTCATATCGCTTCATACCGCTTCATACCGCTTCATACCGCTTCATACCGCTTCATATCGCTTCATACCGCTTCATACCGCTTCATATCACTTCATATCGCTTCATATCGCTTCATATTGCTTCATATCACTTCATATCGCTTCATACCGTTTCATATCGCTTCATACCGCTTCATACCGCTTCATACCACTTCATATCGCTTCATATCGCTTCATACCGCTTCATACCGCTTCATACCGCTTCATACCGCTTCATATCGCTTCATACCGCTTCATACCGCTTCATATCACTTCATATCGCTTCATACCGCTTCATATTGCTTCATATCACTTCATATCGCTTCATACCGCTTCATATTGCTTCATATCACTTCATTTCGCTTCATACCGCTTCATACCGCTTCATATCGCTTCATACCGCTTCATACCGCTTCATACCGCTTCATATCACTTCATACCGCTTCATACCGCTTCATATCACTTCATACCGCTGCATATCACTTCATACCGCTTCATATCGCTTTATATCGCTTCATATCGCTTCATATCACTTCATATCGCTTCATACCGCTTCATACCGCTTCATACCGCTTCATATCACTTCATACCGCTTCATACCGCTTCATATCACTTCATACCGCTGCATATCACTTCATACCGCTTCATACCGCTTCATACCGTTTCATATCGCTTCATACCGCTTCATATCGCTTCATATCACTTCATACCGTTTCATATCGCTTCATACCGCTTCATATCGCTTCATACCGCTTCATACCGCTTCATATTGCTTCATATCACTTCATATTGCTTCATATCACTTCATATCACTGCATACCGCTTCATATCGCTTCATACCGCTTCATACCGCTTCATATCGCTTCATACCACTTCATACCGCTTCATATTGCTTCATATCACTTCATATCGCTTCATTTCACTTCATATCACTTCATACCGCTTCATATCGCTTCATACCGCTTCATACCGCTTCATATCGCTTCATACCGCTTCATATCACTTCATATCATTTCATACCGCTTCATATCGCGTCATACCGCTTCATACCGTTTCATATCACTTCATACCGCTTCATACCGCTTCATATCGCTTCATACCGCTTCATACCGCTTCATACCACTTCATACCGCTGCATATCACTTCATACCGCTTCATACCGCTTCATATCGCTTCATACCGTTTCATATCACTTCATACCGCTTCATACCGCTTCATACCACTTCATACCGCTGCATGTCACTTCATACCGTTTCATATCACTTCATACCGCTTCATACCGCTTCATACCACTTCATACCGCTGCATATCACTTCATACCGTTTCATATCACTTCATACCGCTTCATACCACTTCATACCACTTCATACCGTTTCATATCACTTCATACCGCTTCATACCGCTTCATACCGCTTCATACCACTTCATACCGCTGCATATCGCTTCATACCGCTTCATACCGCTTCATACCACTTCATACCGCTGCATATCACTTCATACCGCTTCATACCGCTTCATATCGCTTCATATCGCTTCATATCACTTCATACCGCTTCATAACGCTTCATATCGCTTCATATCGCTTCATACCGCTGCATATCACTTCATACCGCTTCATACCGCTTCATACCGCTTCATACCGCTTCATATCACTTCATACCGCTTCATATCGCTTCATACCACTTCATACCGCTGCATATCACTTCATACCGCTTCATACCGCTTCATATCGCTTCATATCGCTTAATATCGCTTCATATCACTTCATACCGCTTCATACCGCTTCATATCGCTTCATATCGCTTCATACCGCTGCATATCACTTCATACCGCTTCATACCGCTTCATACCACTTCATACCGCTGCATATCACTTCATACCGCTTCATACCGCTTCATATCGCTTCATATCGCTTAATATCGCTTCATATCACTTCATACCGCTTCATACCGCTTCATACCGCTTCATATCGCTTCATATCGCTTCATATCGCTTCATACCGCTGCATATCACTTCATACCGCTTCATACCGCTTCATATCGCTTCAAACCGCTTCATATTGCTTCATATCACTTCATATCGCCTCATATCGCTTCATACCGCTTCATATCACTTCATATCGCTTCATATCGCTTCATATTGCTTCATATCACTTCATATCGCTTCATATCGCTTCATATCGCTTCATATTGCTTCATATCACTTCATATCGCTTCATATCACTTCATACCGCTTCATATCGCTTCATACCGCTTCATATCGCTTCATACCGCTTCATATCGCTTCATATCACTTCATACCGCTTCATATCGTTTCATACCGCTTCATACCGCTTCATATTGCTTCATATCGCTTCATACCGCTTCATATCGCTTCATACCGCTTCATATCGCTTCATACCGCTTCATATCGCTTCATACCGCTTCATACCGCTTCATATTGCTTCATATCACTTCATACCGCTTCATATCGCTTCATATCACTTCATACCGCTTCATATCGCTTCATAGCGCTTCATATCGTTTCATACCGCTTCATACCACTTCATACCGCTTCTTACCGCTTCATATCACTTCATACCGCTTCTTACCGCTTCATACCGCTTCATATCACTTCATACCGCTGCATATCACTTCATACCGCTTCATACCACTTCATACCAATTCATACCGCTGCATATCACTTCATACCACTTCATACCACTTCATACCGTTTCATATCGCTTCATACCGCTTCATATCGCTTCATATCACTTCATACCGTTTCATATCGCTTCATACGCTTCATATCGCTTCATATCGCTTCATATCGCTTCAAATCACTTCATATCACATCATACCGCTTCATATCACTTCATACGGCTTCATATCGCTTCATATCGCTTCATATCGCTTCATATCGCTTCATATCACTTCATATCACTTCATATCACTTCATACCGCTTCATACCGCTTCATATCACTTCATATCACTTCAAACCGCTTCATACCACTTCATACCGCTGCATATCACTTCATACCGCTTCATATCGCTTCATATCGCTTCATATCACTTCATATCGCTTCATACCGCTTCATACCGCTTCATACCACTTCATATCGCTTCATACCGCTTCATACCGCTTCATATCACTTCATACCGCTTCATACCACTTCATATCACTTCATACCGCTGCATATCACTTCATACCGCTTCATACCGCTTCATACCGTTTCATATCGCTTCATACCGCTTCATACCGCTTCATACCATTTCATATCGCTTCATACCGCTTCATACCGCTTCATATCACTTCATACCGCTTCATACCACTTCATATCACTTCATACCGCTGCATATCGCTTCATACCGCTTCATACCGCTTCATATTGCTTCATATCACTTCATATCACTTCATATCACTTCATACCGCTTCATATCGCTTCATATCGCTTCATATCGCTTCATACCGCTTCATACCGCTTCATATCACTTCATACCGCTTCATATCGCTTCATACCGCTTCATACCGCTTCATATCGCTTCATACCGCTTCATATCACTTCATATCACTTCATACCGCTTCATATCGCTTCATATCGCTTCATACCGCTTCATATCGCTTCATACCGCTTCATATTGCTTCATATCACTTCATATCACTTCATACCGCTTCATATCGCTTCATACCGCTTCATACCGCTTCATACCACTTCATACCGCTGCATATCACTTCATACCGCTTCATACCGCTTCATACCGCTTCATACCGCTTCATATCGCTTCATACCGTTTCATATCACTTCATACCGCTTCATACCGCTTCATACCACTTCATACCGCTGCATATCACTTCATACCGTTTCATATCACTTCATACCGCTTCATACCACTTCATACCACTTCATACCGCTGCATATCACTTCATACCGCTTCATACCGCTTCATACCGCTTCATACCACTTCATATCGCTTCATACCGCTTCATACCGCTTCATATCCCTTCATATCGCTTCATATCGCTTCATATTGCTTCATATCACTTCATATCGCTTCATACCGCTTCATATCGCTTCATACCGATTCATATCGCTTCATATCGCTTCATATCGCTTCATATTGCTTCATATCACTTCATATCGCTTCATACCATTTCATATCGCTTCATACCGCTTAATACTGCTTCATACCACTTCATATCGCTTCATATCGCTTCATACCGCTTCATATCGCTTCATATCGCTTCATATCGCTTCATATTGCTTCATATCGCTTCATATCGCTTCATATCGCTTCATATCGCTTCATACCGATTCATATCGCTTCATATCGCTTCATATCGCTTCATATCGCTTCATATTGCTTCATATCACTTCATACCGCTTCATACCGCTTCATACTGCTTCATATCACTTCATATCGCTTCATACCGCTTCATATCGCTTCATATCACTTCATACCGCTTCATATCGCTTCATACCGCTTCATACCGCTTCATATTGCTTCATATCGCTTCATATCACTTCATACCGCTTCATATCGCTTCATACCGCTTCATACCGCTTCATATCGCTTCATATCACTTCATACCATTTCATATCGCTTCATATCGCTTCATACCGCTTCATACCGCTTCATATCGCTTCATATCACTTCATACCGCTTCATATCACTTCATATCGCTTCATATCACTTCATATCACTTCATATCACTTCATACCGCTTCATACCGCTTCATATCACTTCATATCGCTTCACACCGCTTCATATCGCTTCATACCGCTTCATACCGCTTCATATCGCTTCATATCACTTCATACCGCTTCATATCACTTCATATCGCTTCATATCACTTCATATCACTTCATATCACTTCATACCGCTTCATACCGCTTCATATCACTTCATATCACTTCATATCACTTCATATCGCTTCACACCGCTTCATATCGCTTCATACCGCTTCATATCGTTTCATACCACTTCATACCACTTCATACCGCTTCATATTGCTTCATACCGCTTCATACCGCTTCATATCGTTTCATACCACTTCATACCACTTCATACCGCTTCATATTGCTTCATACCGCTTCATACCGCTTCATACCGCTTCATATCACTTCAACCGCTTCATACCGCTTCATACCACTTCATACCGCTGCATATCACTTCATACCGCTTCATACCGCTTCATACCGTTTCATACCGCTTCATACCGCTTCATACCACTTCATACCACATCATACCGCTGCATATCACTTCATACCACTTCATACCACTTCATACCGTTTCATATCGCTTCATACCGCTTCATATCGCTTCATATCACTTCATACCGTTTCATATCGCTTCATACCGCTTCATATCGCTTCATATCGCTTCATTTCGCTTCAAATCACTTCATATCACATCATACCGCTTCATATCGCTTCATACCGCTTCATACCGCTTCATACCGTTTCATACCACTCATACCGCTGCATATCACTTCATACCACTTCATACCACTTCATACCGTTTCATATCGCTTCATACCGCTTCATATCGCTTCATATCACTTCATACCGTTTCATATCGCTTCATACCGCTTCATACCGCTTCATATCGCTTCATACCGCTTCATACCGCTTCATATCGCTTCATATCGCTTCATATCGCTTCATATCACTTCATACCGCTTCATATCGCTTCATATTGCTTCAGATCGCTTCATATCGCTTCATATCACTTCATATCGCTTCATATCGCTTCATATTCCTTCATATCGCTTCATATCGCTTCATATCGCTTCATATCGATTCATATCACTTCATATCGCTTCATACCGCTTCATACCGCTTCATATCACTTCATACCGCTTCATACCGCTTCATACCACTTCATACCGCTGCATATCAATTCATACCGCTTCATACCGCTTCATATCGCTTCATATCGCTTCATATCGCTTCATATCGCTTCATACCGCTTCATACCACTTCATATCACTTCATACCGCTTCATATCGCTTCACATCGCTTCGTATCGCTTCATACCGCTTCATATCGCTTCATATCGTTTCATATCGCTTCATATAACTTCATATCGCTTCATATCGCTTCATATCGTTTCATATTGCTTCATATCGCTTCATATCGCTTCATATCGCTTCATACCGCTTCATACCGCTTCATATCGCTTCATATCGCTTCATATCACTTCATATCACTTCATACCGCTTCATATCGCTTCATATCGCTTCATACCGCTTCATATCGCTTCATACCGCTTCATACCGTTTCATATCACTTCATACCGCTTCATACCGCTTCATATTGCTTCATATCACTTCATATCGCTTCATACCGCTTCATATCGCTTCATACCGCTTCATATTGCTTCATATCACTTCGTATCGCTTCATATCACTTCATATCACTTCATACCGCTTCATATCGCTTCATACCGCTTCATACCGCTTCATACCGCTTCATACCGCTTCATATCGCTTCATACCGCTTCATACCACTTCATATCACTTCATACCGCTTCATATCGCTTCATATCGCTTCATACCGCTTCATATCGCTTCATACCGCTTCATACCGTTTCATATCACTTCATATCACTTCATACCGCTTCATATCGCTTCATATCGCTTCATACCGCTTCATATCGCTTCATACCGCTTCATACCGCTTCATATCGCTTCATACCGTTTCATATCACTTCATACCGCTTCATACCGCTTCATACCACTTCATACCGCTGCATATCACTTCATACCATTTCATATCACTTCATACCGCTTCATACCGCTTCATACCACTTCATACCGCTGCATATCACTTCATACCGCTTCATACCACTTCATACCGTTTCATATCACTTCATACCGCTTCATACCGCTTCATACCACTTCATACCGCTGCATATCACTTCATACCGTTTCATATCACTTCATACCGCTTCATACCACTTCATACCACTTCATACCGCTGCATATCACTTCATACCGCTTCATACCGCTTCATACCGCTTCATACCACTTCATATCGCTTCATACCGCTTCATACCGCTTCATACCACTTCATATCGCTTCATATCGCTTCATATTGCTTCATATCACTTCATATCGCTTCATACCGCTTCATATCGCTTCATACCGCTTCATATCACTTCATATCGCTTTATATCGCTTCATATTGCTTCATATCACTTCATATCGCTTCATACCGTTTCATATCGCTTCATACCGCTTCATACCGCTTCATACCACTTCATATCGCTTCATATCGCTTCATACCGCTTCATACCGCTTCATACCGCTTCATACCGCTTCATATCGCTTCATACCGCTTCATACCGCTTCATATCACTTCATATCGCTTCATACCGCTTCATATTGCTTCATATCACTTCATATCGCTTCATACCGCTTCATATTGCTTCATATCACTTCATTTCGCTTCATACCGCTTCATACCGCTTCATATCGCTTCATACCGCTTCATACCGCTTCATACCGCTTCATATCACTTCATACCGCTTCATACCGCTTCATATCACTTCATACCGCTTCATACCGCTTCATATCACTTCATACCGCTTCATACCGCTTCATATCACTTCATACCGCTTCATATCGCTTTATATCGCTTCATATCGCTTCATATCACTTCATATCGCTTCATACCGCTTCATACCGCTTCATACCGCTTCATATCACTTCATACCGCTTCATACCGCTTCATATCACTTCATACCGCTGCATATCACTTCATACCGCTTCATACCGCTTCATACCGTTTCATATCGCTTCATACCGCTTCATATCGCTTCATATCACTTCATACCGTTTCATATCGCTTCATACCGCTTCATATCGCTTCATACCGCTTCATACCGCTTCATATCGCTTCATACCGCTTCATATCGCTTCATATCACTTCATACCGTTTCATATCGCTTCATATCACTTCATATTGCTTCATATCACTTCATATCACTGCATACCGCTTCATATCGCTTCATACCGCTTCATACCGCTTCATATCGCTTCATACCGCTTCATATCGCTTCATACCACTTCATACCGCTTCATATTGCTTCATATCACTTCATATCGCTTCATTTCACTTCATATCACTTCATACCGCTTCATACCGCTTCATACCGCTTCATATCGCTTCATACCGCTTCATATCACTTCATACCGCTTCATACCGTTTCATATCGCTTCATACCGCTTCATACCGCTTCATATCATTTCATACCGCTTCATATCACTTCATATCATTTCATACCGCTTCATACCGCTTCATATCGCTTCATACCGCTTCATACCGTTTCATATCGCTTCATACCGCTTCATACCGCTTCATATCGCTTCATACCGCTTCATATCACTTCATATCACTTCATATCGCTTCATACCGCTTCATATCGCTTCATACCGCTTCATACCGTTTCATATCACTTCATACCGCTTCATACCGCTTCATATCGCTTCATACCGCTTCATATCGCTTCATACCGCTTCATATTGCTTCATATCACTTCATATCACTTCATATCACTTCATACCGCTTCATACCGCTTCATACCACTTCATACCGCTGCATGTCACTTCATACCGTTTCATATCACTTCATACCGCTTCATACCGCTTCATACCACTTCATACCGCTGCATATCACTTCATACCGCTTCATACCGCTTCATACCGTTTCATATCACTTCATACCGCTTCATACCGCTTCATACCGCTTCATACCGCTTCATATCACTTCATACCGCTTCATACCGCTGCATATCACTTCATACCGCTGCATATCACTTCATACCGTTTCATATCACTTCATACCGCTTCATACCACTTCATACCACTTCATACCGTTTCATATCACTTCATACCGCTTCATACCGCTTCATACCGCTTCATACCACTTCATACCGCTGCATATCGCTTCATACCGCTTCATACCGCTTCTTACCACTTCATACCGCTGCATATCACTTCATACCGCTTCATACCGCTTCATATCGCTTCATATCGCTTCATATCACTTCATACCGCTTCATAACGCTTCATATCGCTTCATATCGCTTCATACCGCTGCATATCACTTCATACCGCTTCATACCGCTTCATACCGCTTTATACCGCTTCATATCACTTCATACCGCTTCATATCGCTTCATACCACTTCATACCGCTGCATATCACTTCATACCGCTTCATACCGCTTCATATCGCTTCATATCGCTTAATATCGCTTCATATCACTTCATACCGCTTCATACCGCTTCATATCGCTTCATATCGCTTCATACCGCTGCATATCACTTCATACCGCTTCATACCGCTTCATACCACTTCATACCGCTGCATATCACTTCATACCGCTTCATACCGCTTCATATCGCTTCATATCGCTTAATATCGCTTCATATCACTTCATACCGCTTCATACCGCTTCATACCGCTTCATATCGCTTCATATCGCTTCATATCGCTTCATACCGCTGCATATCACTTCATACCGCTTCATACCGCTTCATATCGCTTCAAACCGCTTCATATTGCTTCATATCACTTCATATCGTCTCATATCGCTTCATACCGCTTCATATCACTTCATATCGCTTCATATTGCTTCATATCACTTCATATCGCTTCATATCGCTTCATATCGCTTCATATTGCTTCATATCACTTCATATCGCTTCATATCACTTCATACCGCTTCATATCGCTTCATACCGCTTCATATCGCTTCATACCGCTTCATATCGCTTCATATCACTTCATACCGCTTCATATCGTTTCATACCGCTTCATACCGCTTCATATTGCTTCATATCGCTTCATACCGCTTCATATCGCTTCATACCGCTTCATATTGCTTCATATCGCTTCATACCGCTTCATATCGCTTCATACCGCTTCATACCGCTTCATATCGCTTCATATTGCTTCATATCACTTCATATCGCTTCATATCACTTCATATCGCTTCATACCGCTTCATACCGCTTCATATCGCTTCATATCACTTCATACCGCTTCATATCGCTTCATATCGCTTCATATCGTTTCATACCGCTTCATACCACTTCATACCGCTTCTTACCGCTTCATATCACTTCATACCGCTTCTTACCGCTTCATACCGCTTCATATCGCTTCATATCGCTTCATATCGCTTCAAATCACTTCATATCACATCATACCGCTTCATATCACTTCATACGGCTTCATATCGCTTCATATCGCTTCATATCGCTTCATATCGCTTCATATCGCTTCATATCACTTCATATCACTTCATATCACTTCATACCGCTTCATACCGCTTCATATCACTTCATACCACTTCAAACCGCTTCATACCACTTCATACCGCTGCATATCACTTCATACCGCTTCATACCGCTTCATACCGTTTCATATCGCTTCATATCACTTCATATCGCTTCATACCGCTTCATACCGCTTCATATCACTTCATATCGCTTCATATCACTTCATATCGCTTCATACCGCTTCATACCGCTTCATATCACTTCATATCGCTTCATACCGCTTCATACCGCTTCATATCACTTCATACCGCTTCATACCGCTTCATATCACTTCATACCGCTTCATACCGCTTCATATCACTTCATACCGCTTCATACCGCTTCATATCACTTCATATCGCTTCATATCACTTCATATCGCTTCATATCACTTCATATCGCTTCATATCGCTTCATATCACTTCATATCGCTTCATACCGCTTCATACCGCTTCATATCGCTTCATACCGCTTCATACCGCTTCATATCACTTCATACCGCTTCATACCACTTCATATCACTTCATACCGCTTCATACCACTTCATATCACTTCATACCGCTTCATACCGCTTCATACCACTTCATATCACTTCATACCGCTGCATATCACTTCATACCGCTTCATACCACTTCATACCGTTTCATATCGCTTCATACCGCTTCATACCGCTTCATACCGCTTCATATTGCTTCATATCACTTCATATCGCTTCATATCACTTCATACCGCTTCATATCGCTTCATATCGCTTCATATCACTTCATACCGCTTCATACCACTTCATACCACTTCATACCGTTTCATATCACTTCATACCGCTTCATACCGCTTCATACCGCTTCATACCACTTCATACCGCTGCATATCGCTTCATACCGCTTCATACCGCTTCATACCACTTCATACCGCTGCATATCACTTCATACCGCTTCATACCGCTTCATATCGCTTCATATCGCTTCATATCACTTCATACCGCTTCATAACGCTTCATATCGCTTCATATCGCTTCATACCGCTGCATATCACTTCATACCGTTTCATACCGCTTCATACCGCTTTATACCGCTTCATATCACTTCATACCGCTTCATATCGCTTCATACCACTTCATACCGCTGCATATCACTTCATACCGCTTCATACCGCTTCATATCGCTTCATATCGCTTCATATCGCTTCATATCACTTCATACCGCTTCATACCGCTTCATATCGCTTCATATCGCTTCATACCGCTGCATATCACTTCATACCGCTTCATACCGCTTCATACCGCTTCATACCACTTCATACCGCTGCATATCGCTTCATACCGCTTCATACCGCTTCATACCACTTCATACCGCTGCATATCACTTCATACCGCTTCATACCGCTTCATATCGCTTCATATCGCTTCATATCACTTCATACCGCTTCATAACGCTTCATATCGCTTCATATCGCTTCATACCGCTGCATTTCACTTCATACCGCTTCATACCGCTTCATACCGCTTTATACCGCTTCATATCACTTCATACCGCTTCATATCGCTTCATACCACTTCATACCGCTGCATATCACTTCATACCGCTTCATACCGCTTCATATCGCTTCATATCGCTTAATATCGCTTCATATCACTTCATACCGCTTCATACCGCTTCATACCGCTTCATATCGCTTCATATCGCTTCATATCGCTTCATACCGCTGCATATCACTTCATACCGCTTCATACCGCTTCATATCGCTTCAAACCGCTTCATATTGCTTCATATCACTTCATATCGCCTCATATCGCTTCATACCGCTTCATATCACTTCATATCGCTTCATATTGCTTCATATCACTTCATATCACTTCATATCGCTTCATATCGCTTCATATTGCTTCATATCACTTCATATCGCTTCATATCACTTCATACCGCTTCATATCGCTTCATACCACTTCATATCGTTTCATACCGCTTCATACCGCTTCATATTGCTTCATATCGCTTCATACCGCGTCATATCGCTTCATACCGCTTCATATCGCTTCATACCGCTTCATATCGCTTCATACCGCTTCATACCGCTTCATATCGCTTCATATTGCTTCATATCACTTCATATCGCTTCATATCACTTCATATTGCTTCATACCGCTTCATATCGCTTGATACCGTTTCATACCGCTTCATATCGCTTCATATCACTTCATACCGCTTCATATCGCTTCATATCGCTTCATATCGTTTCATACCGCTTCATACCACTTCATACCGCTTCTTACCGCTTCATATCACTTCATACCGCTTCTTACCGCTTCATACCGCTTCATATCACTTCATACCGCTGCATATCACTTCATACCGCTTCATACCACTTCATACCACTTCATACCGCTGCATATCACTTCATACCACTTCATACCACTTCATACCGTTTCATATCGCTTCATACCGCTTCATATCGCTTCATATCACTTCATACCGTTTCATATCGCTTCATACCGCTTCATATCGCTTCATATCGCTTCATATCGCTTCAAATCACTTCATATCACATCATACCGCTTCATATCACTTCATACGGCTTCATATCGCTTCATATCGCTTCATATCGCTTCATATCGCTTCATATCGCTTCATATCACTTCATATCACTTCATATCACTTCATACCGCTTCATACCGCTTCATATCACTTCATACCACTTCAAACCGCTTCATACCACTTCATACCGCTGCATATCACTTCATACCGCTTCATATCGCTTCATATCGCTTCATATCACTTCATATCGCTTCATACCGCTTCATACCGCTTCATACCACTTCATATCGCTTCATACCGCTTCATACCGCTTCATATCACTTCATACCGCTTCATACCGCTTCATATCACTTCATACCGCTGCATATCACTTCATACCGCTTCATACCACTTCATACCGTTTCATATCGCTTCATACCGCTTCATACCGCTTCATACCGCTTCATATTGCTTCATATCACTTCATATCACTTCATATCACTTCATACCGCTTCATATCGCTTCATATCGCTTCATATCGCTTCATACCGCTTCATACCGCTTCATATTGCTTCATATCACTTCATATCGCTTCATATCACTTCATATCACTTCATACCGCTTCATATCGCTTCATACCGCTTCATACCGCTTCATATCGCTTCATACCGCTTCATATCACTTCATATCACTACATACCGCTTCATATCACTTCATATCATTTCATACCGCTTCATATCACTTCATATCGCTTCATACCGCTTCATATCGCTTCATACCGCTTCATACCGTTTCATATCACTTCATACCGCTTCATACCGCTTCATATCGCTTCATACCGCTTCATATCGCTTCATACCGCTTCATATTGCTTCATATCACTTCATATCACTTCATACCGCTTCATACCGCTTCATACCACTTCATACCGCTGCATATCACTTCATACCGCTTCATACCGCTTCATATCGCTTCATACCGTTTCATATCACTTCATACCGCTTCATACCGCTTCATACCACTTCATACCGCTGCATGTCACTTCATACCGTTTCATATCACTTCATACCGCTTCATACCGCTTCATACCACTTCATACCGCTGCATATCACTTCATACCGCTTCATACCGCTTCATACCGTTTCATATCACTTCATACCGCTTCATACCGCTTCATACCACTTCATACCGCTGCATATCACTTCATACCGTTTCATATCACTTCATACCGCTTCATACCACTTCATACCACTTCATACCGTTTCATATCACTTCATACCGCTTCATACCGCTTCATACCGCTTCATACCACTTCATACCGCTGCATATCGCTTCATACCGCTTCATACCGCTTCATACCACTTCATACCGCTGCATATCACTTCATACCGCTTCATACCGCTTCATATCGCTTCATATCGCTTCATATCACTTCATACCGCTTCATAACGCTTCATATCGCTTCATATCGCTTCATACCGCTGCATATCACTTCATACCGCTTCATACCGCTTCATACCGCTTCATACCGCTTCATATCACTTCATACCGCTTCATATCGCTTCATACCACTTCATACCGCTGCATATCACTTCATACCGCTTCATACCGCTTCATATCGCTTCATATCGCTTAATATCGCTTCATATCACTTCATACCGCTTCATACCGCTTCATATCGCTTCATATCGCTTCATACCGCTGCATATCACTTCATACCGCTTCATACCGCTTCATATCGCTTCATATCACTTCATACCGCTTCATACCGCTTCATACCGCTTCATACCACTTCATACCGCTGCATATCACTTCATACCGCTTCATACCGCTTCATATCGCTTCATATCGCTTAATATCGCTTCATATCACTTCATACCGCTTCATACCGCTTCATACCGCTTCATATCGCTTCATATCGCTTCATATCGCTTCATACCGCTGCATATCACTTCATACCGCTTCATACCGCTTCATATCGCTTCAAACCGCTTCATATTGCTTCATATCACTTCATATCGCCTCATATCGCTTCATACCGCTTCATATCACTTCATATCGCTTCATATTGCTTCATATCACTTCATATCGCTTCATATCGCTTCATATCGCTTCATATTGCTTCATATCACTTCATATCGCTTCATATCACTTCATACCGCTTCATATCGCTTCATACCGCTTCATATCGCTTCATACCGCTTCATATCGCTTCATATCACTTCATACCGCTTCATATCGTTTCATACCGCTTCATACCGCTTCATATTGCTTCATATCGCTTCATACCGCTTCATATCGCTTCATACCGCTTCATATCGCTTCATACCGCTTCATATCGCTTCATATCACTTCATACCGCTTCATACCGCTTCATATCGCTTCATATCGCTTCATATCGCTTCATATCGCTTCATACCGCTTCATACCGCTTCATATCGCTTCATATTGCTTCATATCACTTCATATCGCTTCATATCACTTCATATTGCTTCATACCGCTTCATATCGCTTCATATCGCTTGATACCGTTTCATACCGCTTCATATCGCTTGATACCGTTTCATACCGCTTCATATCGCTTCATATCACTTCATACCGCTTCATATCGCTTCATATCGCTTGATACCGTTTCATACCGCTTCATATCGCTTCATATCACTTCATACCGTTTCATATCGCTTCATATCGCTTGATACCGTTTCATACCGCTTCATATCGCTTCATATCACTTCATACCGCTTCATATCGCTTCATATCGCTTGATACCGTTTCATACCGCTTCATATCGCTTCATATCACTTCATACCGTTTCATATCGCTTCATATCGCTTGATACCGTTTCATACCGCTTCATATCGCTTCATATCACTTCATACCGCTTCATATCGCTTCATATCGCTTCATATCGTTTCATACCGCTTCATACCACTTCATACCGCTTCTTACCGCTTCATATCACTTCATACCGCTTCTTACCGCTTCATACCGCTTTATATCACTTCATACCGCTGCATATCACTTCATACCGCTTCATACCACTTCATACCACTTCATACCGCTGCATATCACTTCATACCACTTCATACCACTTCATACCGTTTCATATCGCTTCATACCGCTTCATATCGCTTCATATCACTTCATACCGTTTCATATCGCTTCATACCGCTTCATATCGCTTCATATCGCTTCATATCGCTTCAAATCACTTCATATCACATCATACCGCTTCATATCACTTCATACGGCTTCATATCGCTTCATATCGCTTCATATCGCTTCATATCGCTTCATATCACTTCATATCACTTCATACCACTTCAAACCGCTTCATACCACTTCATACCGCTGCATATCACTTCATACCGCTTCATATCGCTTCATATCGCTTCATACCGCTTCATACCACTTCATATCGCTTCATACCGCTTCATACCGCTTCATATCACTTCATATCACTTCATACCGCTTCATATCGCTTCATACCGCTTCATACCGCTTCATATCGCTTCATACCGCTTCATATCGCTTCATACCGCTTCATATCGCTTCATACCGCTTCATATCGCTTCATACCGCTTCATACCGCTTCATATCGCTTCATATTGCTTCATATCACTTCATATCGCTTCATATCACTTCATATTGCTTCATACCGCTTCATATCGCTTCATATCGCTTGATACCGTTTCATACCGCTTCATATCGCTTGATACCGTTTCATACCGCTTCATATCGCTTCATATCACTTCATACCGTTTCATATCGCTTCATATCGCTTGATACCGTTTCATACCGCTTCATATCGCTTCATATCACTTCATACCGCTTCATATCGCTTCATATCGCTTGATACCGTTTCATACCGCTTCATATCGCTTCATATCACTTCATACCGTTTCATATCGCTTCATATCGCTTGATACCGTTTCATACCGCTTCATATCGCTTCATATCACTTCATACCGCTTCATATCGCTTCATATCGCTTCATATCGTTTCATACCGCTTCATACCACTTCATACCGCTTCTTACCGCTTCATATCACTTCATACCGCTTCTTACCGCTTCATACCGCTTCATATCACTTCATACCGCTGCATATCACTTCATACCGCTTCATACCACTTCATACCACTTCATACCGCTGCATATCACTTCATACCACTTCATACCACTTCATACCGTTTCATATCGCTTCATACCGCTTCATATCGCTTCATATCACTTCATACCGTTTCATATCGCTTCATACCGCTTCATATCGCTTCATATCGCTTCATATCGCTTCAAATCACTTCATATCACATCATACCGCTTCATATCACTTCATACGGCTTCATATCGCTTCATATCGCTTCATATCGCTTCATATCGCTTCATATCACTTCATATCACTTCATATCACTTCATACCGCTTCATACCGCTTCATATCACTTCATACCACTTCAAACCGCTTCATACCACTTCATACCGCTGCATATCACTTCATACCGCTTCATATCGCTTCATATCGCTTCATATCACTTCATATCGCTTCATACCGCTTCATACCGCTTCATACCACTTCATATCGCTTCATACCGCTTCATACCGCTTCATATCACTTCATACCGCTTCATACCACTTCATATCACTTCATACCGCTGCATATCACTTCATACCGCTTCATATCGCTTCATATCGCTTCATATCACTTCATATCGCTTCATACCGCTTCATACCGCTTCATACCACTTCATATCGCTTCATACCGCTTCATACCGCTTCATATCACTTCATACCGCTTCATACCACTTCATATCACTTCATACCGCTTCATACCGCTTCATATCACTTCATACCACTTCAAACCGCTTCATACCACTTCATACCGCTGCATATCACTTCATACCGCTTCATACCGCTTCATACCGTTTCATATCGCTTCATATCGCTTCATACCGCTTCATACCGCTTCATACCACTTCATACCGCTGCATATCACTTCATACCGCTTCATACCGCTTCATACCGTTTCATACCGCTTCATACCACTTCATACCGCTGCATATCACTTCATACCGCTTCATACCACTTCATACCGCTGCATATCGCTTCATATCGCTTCATATCACTTCATACCGTTTCATATCGCTTCATACCGCTTCATACCGCTTCATATCACTTCATACCGCTTCATACCACTTCATATCACTTCATATCGCTTCATACCGCTTCATACCGCTTCATACCACTTCATATCGCTTCATACCGCTTCATACCGCTTCATATCACTTCATACCGCTTCATACCACTTCATATCACTTCATACCGCTTCATACCGCTTCATATCACTTCATACCACTTCAAACCGCTTCATACCACTTCATACCGCTTCATATCACTTCATACCGTTTCATATCGCTTCATACCGCTTCATACCGCTTCATATCGCTTCATACCGTTTCATATCACTTCATACCGCTTCATACCGCTTCATACCACTTCATACCGCTGCATATCACTTCATACCATTTCATATCACTTCATACCGCTTCATACCGCTTCATACCACTTCATACCGCTGCATATCACTTCATACCGCTTCATACCACTTCATACCGTTTCATATCACTTCATACCGCTTCATACCGCTTCATACCACTTCATACCGCTGCATATCACTTCATACCGTTTCATATCACTTCATACCGCTTCATACCACTTCATACCACTTCATACCGCTGCATATCACTTCATACCACTTCATACCGCTTCATACCGCTTCATACCACTTCATATCGCTTCATACCGCTTCATACCGCTTCATACCACTTCATATCGCTTCATATCGCTTCATATTGCTTCATATCACTTCATATCGCTTCATACCGCTTCATATCGCTTCATACCGCTTCATATCACTTCATATCGCTTTATATCGCTTCATATTGCTTCATATCACTTCATATCGCTTCATACCGTTTCATATCGCTTCATACCGCTTCATACCGCTTCATACCACTTCATATCGCTTCATATCGCTTCATACCGCTTCATACCGCTTCATACCGCTTCATACCGCTTCATATCGCTTCATACCGCTTCATACCGCTTCATACCGCTTCATACCGCTTCATATCGCTTCATACCGCTTCATATTGCTTCATATCACTTCATATCGCTTCATACCGCTTCATATCACTTCATTTCGCTTCATACCGCTTCATACCGCTTCATATCGCTTCATACCGCTTCATACCGCTTCATACCGCTTCATATCACTTCATACCGCTTCATACCGCTTCATATCACTTCATACCGCTTCATACCGCTTCATATCACTTCATACCGCTTCATACCGCTTCATATCACTTCATACCGCTTCATATCGCTTTATATCGCTTCATATCGCTTCATATCACTTCATATCGCTTCATACCGCTTCATACCGCTTCATACCGCTTCATATCACTTCATACCGCTTCATACCGCTTCATATCACTTCATACCGCTGCATATCACTTCATACCGCTTCATACCGCTTCATACCGTTTCATATCGCTTCATACCGCTTCATATCGCTTCATATCACTTCATACCGTTTCATATCGCTTCATACCGCTTCATATCGCTTCATACCGCTTCATACCGCTTCATATCGCTTCATACCGCTTCATATCGCTTCATATCACTTCATACCGTTTCATATCGCTTCATATCACTTCATATTGCTTCATATCACTTCATATCACTGCATACCGCTTCATATCGCTTCATACCGCTTCATACCGCTTCATATCGCTTCATACCGCTTCATATCGCTTCATACCACTTCATACCGCTTCATATTGCTTCATATCACTTCATATCGCTTCATTTCACTTCATATCACTTCATACCGCTTCATACCGCTTCATACCGCTTCATATCGCTTCATACCGCTTCATATCACTTCATACCGCTTCATACCGTTTCATATCGCTTCATACCGCTTCATACCGCTTCATATCGCTTCATACCGCTTCATATCACTTCATATCATTTCATACCGCTTCATATCACTTCATATCGCTTCATACCGCTTCATATCGCTTCATACCGCTTCATACCGTTTCATATCACTTCATACCGCTTCATACCGCTTCATATCGCTTCATACCGCTTCATATCGCTTCATACCGCTTCATATTGCTTCATATCACTTCATATCACTTCATATCACTTCATACCGCTTCATACCGCTTCATACCACTTCATACCGCTGCATGTCACTTCATACCGTTTCATATCACTTCATACCGCTTCATACCGCTTCATACCACTTCATACCGCTGCATATCACTTCATACCGCTTCATACCGCTTCATACCGTTTCATATCACTTCATACCGCTTCATACCGCTTCATACCGCTTCATACCGCTTCATATCACTTCATACCGCTTCATACCGCTGCATATCACTTCATACCGCTGCATATCACTTCATACCGTTTCATATCACTTCATACCGCTTCATACCACTTCATACCACTTCATACCGTTTCATATCACTTCATACCGCTTCATACCGCTTCATACCGCTTCATACCACTTCATACCGCTGCATATCGCTTCATACCGCTTCATACCGCTTCTTACCACTTCATACCGCTGCATATCACTTCATACCGCTTCATACCGCTTCATATCGCTTCATATCGCTTCATATCACTTAATACCGCTTCATAACGCTTCATATCGCTTCATATCGCTTCATACCGCTGCATATCACTTCATACCGCTTCATACCGCTTCATACCGCTTTATACCGCTTCATATCACTTCATACCGCTTCATATCGCTTCATACCACTTCATACCGCTGCATATCACTTCATACCGCTTCATACCGCTTCATATCGCTTCATATCGCTTAATATCGCTTCATATCACTTCATACCGCTTCATACCGCTTCATATCGCTTCATATCGCTTCATACCGCTGCATATCACTTCATACCGCTTCATACCGCTTCATACCACTTCATACCGCTGCATATCACTTCATACCGCTTCATACCGCTTCATATCGCTTCATATCGCTTAATATCGCTTCATATCACTTCATACCGCTTCAAACCGCTTCATACCGCTTCATATCGCTTCATATCGCTTCATATCGCTTCATACCGCTGCATATCACTTCATACCGCTTCATACCGCTTCATATCGCTTCAAACCGCTTCATATTGCTTCATATCACTTCATATCGTCTCATATCGCTTCATACCGCTTCATATCACTTCATATCGCTTCATATTGCTTCATATCACTTCATATCGCTTCATATCGCTTCATATCGCTTCATATTGCTTCATATCACTTCATATCGCTTCATATCACTTCATACCGCTTCATATCGCTTCATACCGCTTCATATCGCTTCATACCGCTTCATATCGCTTCATATCACTTCATACCGCTTCATATCTTTTCATACCGCTTCATACCGCTTCATATTGCTTCATATCGCTTCATACCGCTTCATATCGCTTCATACCGCTTCATATCGCTTCATACCGCTTCATATCGCTTCATACCGCTTCATACCGCTTCATATCGCTTCATATTGCTTCATATCACTTCATATCGCTTCATATCACTTCATATCGCTTCATACCGCTTCATACCGCTTCATATCGCTTCATATCACTTCATACCGCTTCATATCGCTTCATATCGCTTCATATCGTTTCATACCGCTTCATACCACTTCATACCGCTTCTTACCGCTTCATATCACTTCATACCGCTTCTTACCGCTTCATACCGCTTCATATCGCTTCATATCGCTTCATATCGCTTCAAATCACTTCATATCACATCATACCGCTTCATATCACTTCATACGGCTTCATATCGCTTCATATCGCTTCATATCGCTTCATATCGCTTCATATCGCTTCATATCACTTCATATCACTTCATATCACTTCATACCGCTTCATACCGCTTCATATCACTTCATACCACTTCAAACCGCTTCATACCACTTCATACCGCTGCATATCACTTCATACCGCTTCATACCGCTTCATACCGTTTCATATCGCTTCATATCACTTCATATCGCTTCATACCGCTTCATACCGCTTCATATCACTTCATATCGCTTCATATCACTTCATATCGCTTCATACCGCTTCATACCGCTTCATATCACTTCATATCGCTTCATACCGCTTCATACCGCTTCATATCACTTCATACCGCTTCATACCGCTTCATATCACTTCATACCGCTTCATACCGCTTCATATCACTTCATACCGCTTCATACCGCTTCATATCACTTCATATCGCTTCATATCACTTCATATCGCTTCATATCACTTCATATCGCTTCATATCGCTTCATATCACTTCATATCGCTTCATACCGCTTCATACCGCTTCATATCGCTTCATACCGCTTCATACCGCTTCATATCACTTCATACCGCTTCATACCACTTCATATCACTTCATACCGCTTCATACCACTTCATATCACTTCATACCGCTTCATACCGCTTCATATCACTTCATACCGCTTCATACCGCTGCATATCACTTCATACCGCTTCATACCACTTCATACCGTTTCATATCGCTTCATACCGCTTCATACCGCTTCATACCGCTTCATATTGCTTCATATCACTTCATATCACTTCATATCACTTCATACCGCTTCATATCGCTTCATATCGCTTCATATCACTTCATACCGCTTCATACCACTTCATACCACTTCATACCGTTTCATATCACTTCATACCGCTTCATACCGCTTCATACCGCTTCATACCACTTCATACCGCTGCATATCGCTTCATACCGCTTCATACCGCTTCATACCACTTCATACCGCTGCATATCACTTCATACCGCTTCATACCGCTTCATATCGCTTCATATCGCTTCATATCACTTCATACCGCTTCATAACGCTTCATATCGCTTCATATCGCTTCATACCGCTGCATATCACTTCATACCGCTTCATACCGCTTCATACCGCTTTATACCGCTTCATATCACTTCATACCGCTTCATATCGCTTCATACCACTTCATACCGCTGCATATCACTTCATACCGCTTCATACCGCTTCATATCGCTTCATATCGCTTAATATCGCTTCATATCACTTCATACCGCTTCATACCGCTTCATATCGCTTCATATCGCTTCATACCGCTGCATATCACTTCATACCGCTTCATACCGCTTCATACCGCTTCATACCACTTCATACCGCTGCATATCGCTTCATACCGCTTCATACCGCTTCATACCACTTCATACCGCTGCATATCACTTCATACCGCTTCATACCGCTTCATATCGCTTCATATCGCTTCATATCACTTCATACCGCTTCATAACGCTTCATATCGCTTCATATCGCTTCATACCGCTGCATATCACTTCATACCGCTTCATACCGCTTCATACCGCTTTATACCGCTTCATATCACTTCATACCGCTTCATATCGCTTCATACCACTTCATACCGCTGCATATCACTTCATACCGCTTCATACCGCTTCATATCGCTTCATATCGCTTAATATCGCTTCATATCACTTCATACCGCTTCATACCGCTTCATACCGCTTCATATCGCTTCATATCGCTTCATATCGCTTCATACCGCTGCATATCACTTCATACCGCTTCATACCGCTTCATATCGCTTCAAACCGCTTCATATTGCTTCATATCACTTCATATCGCCTCATATCGCTTCATACCGCTTCATATCACTTCATATCGCTTCATATTGCTTCATATCACTTCATATCGCTTCATATCGCTTCATATCGCTTCATATTGCTTCATATCACTTCATATCGCTTCATATCGTTTCATACCGCTTCATACCGCTTCATATTGCTTCATATCGCTTCATACCGCTTCATATCGCTTCATACCGCTTCATATCGCTTCATACCGCTTCATATCGCTTCATACCGCTTCATACCGCTTCATATCGCTTCATATTGCTTCATATCACTTCATATCGCTTCATATCACTTCATATTGCTTCATACCGCTTCATATCGCTTGATACCGTTTCATACCGCTTCATATCGCTTCATATCACTTCATACCGCTTCATATCGCTTCATATCGCTTCATATCGTTTCATACCGCTTCATACCACTTCATACCGCTTCTTACCGCTTCATATCACTTCATACCGCTTCTTACCGCTTCATACCGCTTCATATCACTTCATACCGCTGCATATCACTTCATACCGCTTCATACCACTTCATACCACTTCATACCGCTGCATATCACTTCATACCACTTCATACCACTTCATACCGTTTCATATCGCTTCATACCGCTTCATATCGCTTCATATCACTTCATACCGTTTCATATCGCTTCATACCGCTTCATATCGCTTCATATCGCTTCATATCGCTTCAAATCACTTCATATCACATCATACCGCTTCATATCACTTCATACGGCTTCATATCGCTTCATATCGCTTCATATCGCTTCATATCGCTTCATATCGCTTCATATCACTTCATATCACTTCATATCACTTCATACCGCTTCATACCGCTTCATATCACTTCATACCACTTCAAACCGCTTCATACCACTTCATACCGCTGCATATCACTTCATACCGCTTCATATCGCTTCATATCGCTTCATATCACTTCATATCGCTTCATACCGCTTCATACCGCTTCATACCACTTCATATCGCTTCATACCGCTTCATACCGCTTCATATCACTTCATACCGCTTCATACCGCTTCATATCACTTCATACCGCTGCATATCACTTCATACCGCTTCATACCACTTCATACCGTTTCATATCGCTTCATACCGCTTCATACCGCTTCATACCGCTTCATATTGCTTCATATCACTTCATATCACTTCATATCACTTCATACCGCTTCATATCGCTTCATATCGCTTCATATCGCTTCATACCGCTTCATACCGCTTCATATTGCTTCATATCACTTCATATCGCTTCATATCACTTCATATCACTTCATACCGCTTCATATCGCTTCATACCGCTTCATACCGCTTCATATCGCTTCATACCGCTTCATATCACTTCATATCACTACATACCGCTTCATATCACTTCATATCATTTCATACCGCTTCATATCACTTCATATCGCTTCATACCGCTTCATATCGCTTCATACCGCTTCATACCGTTTCATATCACTTCATACCGCTTCATACCGCTTCATATCGCTTCATACCGCTTCATATCGCTTCATACCGCTTCATATTGCTTCATATCACTTCATATCACTTCATACCGCTTCATACCGCTTCATACCACTTCATACCGCTGCATATCACTTCATACCGCTTCATACCGCTTCATATCGCTTCATACCGTTTCATATCACTTCATACCGCTTCATACCGCTTCATACCACTTCATACCGCTGCATGTCACTTCATACCGTTTCATATCACTTCATACCGCTTCATACCGCTTCATACCACTTCATACCGCTGCATATCACTTCATACCGCTTCATACCGCTTCATACCGTTTCATATCACTTCATACCGCTTCATACCGCTTCATACCACTTCATACCGCTGCATATCACTTCATACCGTTTCATATCACTTCATACCGCTTCATACCACTTCATACCACTTCATACCGTTTCATATCACTTCATACCGCTTCATACCGCTTCATACCGCTTCATACCACTTCATACCGCTGCATATCGCTTCATACCGCTTCATACCGCTTCATACCACTTCATACCGCTGCATATCACTTCATACCGCTTCATACCGCTTCATATCGCTTCATATCGCTTCATATCACTTCATACCGCTTCATAACGCTTCATATCGCTTCATATCGCTTCATACCGCTGCATATCACTTCATACCGCTTCATACCGCTTCATACCGCTTCATACCGCTTCATATCACTTCATACCACTTCATACCGCTGCATATCATTTCATACCGCTTCATATCACTTCATATCACTTCATACCGCTTCATATCGCTTCATACCACTTCATACCGCTTCATATCGCTTAATATCGCTTCATATCGCTTCATATCGCTTAATATCGCTTCATATCACTTCATACCGCTTCATACCGCTTCATATCGCTTCATATCGCTTCATACCGCTGCATATCACTTCATACCGCTTCATACCGCTTCATATCGCTTCATATCGCTTAATATCGCTTCATATCACTTCATACCGCTTCATACCGCTTCATATCGCTTCATATCGCTTCATACCGCTGCATATCACTTCATACCGCTTCATACCGCTTCATATCGCTTCATATCACTTCATACCGCTTCATACCGCTTCATACCGCTTCATACCACTTCATACCGCTGCATATCACTTCATACCGCTTCATACCGCTTCATATCGCTTCATATCGCTTAATATCGCTTCATATCACTTCATACCGCTTCATACCGCTTCATACCGCTTCATATCGCTTCATATCGCTTCATATCGCTTCATACCGCTGCATATCACTTCATACCGCTTCATACCGCTTCATATCGCTTCAAACCGCTTCATATTGCTTCATATCACTTCATATCGCCTCATATCGCTTCATACCGCTTCATATCACTTCATATCGCTTCATATTGCTTCATATCACTTCATATCGCTTCATATCGCTTCATATTGCTTCATATCACTTCATATCGCTTCATATCACTTCATACCGCTTCATATCGCTTCATACCGCTTCATATCGCTTCATACCGCTTCATATCGCTTCATATCACTTCATACCGCTTCATATCGTTTCATACCGCTTCATACCGCTTCATATTGCTTCATATCGCTTCATACCGCTTCATATCGCTTCATACCGCTTCATATCGCTTCATACCGCTTCATATCACTTCATACCGCTTCATATCGTTTCATACCGCTTCATACCGCTTCATATTGCTTCATATCGCTTCATATCACTTCATACCGCTTCATATCGCTTCATACCGCTTCATATCGCTTCATACCGCTTCATACCGCTTCATATCGCTTCATATTGCTTCATATCACTTCATATCGCTTCATATCACTTCATATTGCTTCATACCGCTTCATATCGCTTCATATCGCTTGATACCGTTTCATACCGCTTCATATCGCTTGATACCGTTTCATACCGCTTCATATCGCTTCATATCACTTCATACCGCTTCATATCGCTTCATATCGCTTGATACCGTTTCATACCGCTTCATATCGCTTCATATCACTTCATACCGTTTCATATCGCTTCATATCACTTGATACCGTTTCATACCGCTTCATATCGCTTCATATCACTTCATACCGCTTCATATCGCTTCATATCGCTTGATACCGTTTCATACCGCTTCATATCGCTTCATATCACTTCATACCGTTTCATATCGCTTCATATCGCTTGATACCGTTTCATACCGCTTCATATCGCTTCATATCACTTCATACCGCTTCATATCGCTTCATATCGCTTCATATCGTTTCATACCGCTTCATACCACTTCATACCGCTTCTTACCGCTTCATATCACTTCATACCGCTTCTTACCGCTTCATACCGCTTCATATCACTTCATACCGCTGCATATCACTTCATACCGCTTCATACCACTTCATACCACTTCATACCGCTGCATATCACTTCATACCACTTCATACCACTTCATACCGTTTCATATCGCTTCATACCGCTTCATATCGCTTCATATCACTTCATACCGTTTCATATCGCTTCATACCGCTTCATATCGCTTCATATCGCTTCATATCGCTTCAAATCACTTCATATCACATCATACCGCTTCATATCACTTCATACGGCTTCATATCGCTTCATATCGCTTCATATCGCTTCATATCGCTTCATATCACTTCATATCACTTCATACCACTTCAAACCGCTTCATACCACTTCATACCGCTGCATATCACTTCATACCGCTTCATATCGCTTCATATCGCTTCATACCGCTTCATACCACTTCATATCGCTTCATACCGCTTCATACTGCTTCATATCACTTCATATCACTTCATACCGCTTCATATCGCTTCATACCGCTTCATACCGCTTCATATCGCTTCATACCGCTTCATATCGCTTCATACCGCTTCATATCGCTTCATACCGCTTCATATCGCTTCATACCGCTTCATACCGCTTCATATCGCTTCATATTGCTTCATATCACTTCATATCGCTTCATATCACTTCATATTGCTTCATACCGCTTCATATCGCTTCATATCGCTTGATACCGTTTCATACCGCTTCATATCGCTTGATACCGTTTCATACCGCTTCATATCGCTTCATATCACTTCATACCGTTTCATATCGCTTCATATCGCTTGATACCGTTTCATACCGCTTCATATCGCTTCATATCACTTCATACCGCTTCATATCGCTTCATATCGCTTGATACCGTTTCATACCGCTTCATATCGCTTCATATCACTTCATACCGTTTCATATCGCTTCATATCGCTTGATACCGTTTCATACCGCTTCATATCGCTTCATATCACTTCATACCGCTTCATATCGCTTCATATCGCTTCATATCGTTTCATACCGCTTCATACCACTTCATACCGCTTCTTACCGCTTCATATCACTTCATACCGCTGCATATCACTTCATACCACTTCATACCACTTCATACCGTTTCATATCGCTTCATACCGCTTCATATCGCTTCATATCACTTCATACCGTTTCATATCGCTTCATACCGCTTCATATCGCTTCATACCGCTTCATACCGCTTCATATCGCTTCATATCACTTCATACCGTTTCATATCGCTTCATATCGCTTCATATCGCTTCAAATCACTTCATATCACATCATACCGCTTCATATCACTTCATACGGCTTCATATCGCTTCATATCGCTTCATATCGCTTCATATCGCTTCATATCACTTCATATCACTTCATATCACTTCATACCGCTTCATACCGCTTCATATCACTTCATACCACTTCAAACCGCTTCATACCACTTCATACCGCTGCATATCACTTCATACCGTTTCATATCGCTTCATATCGCTTCATATCACTTCATATCGCTTCATACCGCTTCATACCGCTTCATACCACTTCATATCGCTTCATACCGCTTCATACCGCTTCATATCACTTCATACCGCTTCATACCACTTCATATCACTTCATACCGCTGCATATCACTTCATACCGCTTCATATCGCTTCATATCGCTTCATATCACTTCATATCGCTTCATACCGCTTCATACCGCTTCATACCACTTCATATCGCTTCATACCGCTTCATACCGCTTCATATCACTTCATACCGCTTCATACCACTTCATATCACTTTATACCGCTTCATACCGCTTCATATCACTTCATACCACTTCAAACCGCTTCATACCACTTCATACCGCTGCATATCACTTCATACCGCTTCATATCACTTCATACGGCTTCATATCGCTTCATATCGCTTCATATCGCTTCATACCGTTTCATATCGCTTCATATCGCTTCATACCGCTTCATACCGCTTCATACCACTTCATACCGCTGCATATCACTTCATACCGCTTCATACCGCTTCATACCGTTTCATACCGCTTCATACCACTTCATACCGCTGCATATCACTTCATACCGCTTCATACCACTTCATACCGCTGCATATCGCTTCATATCGCTTCATATCACTTCATACCGTTTCATATCGCTTCATACCGCTTCATACCGCTTCATATCACTTCATACCGCTTCATACCACTTCATATCACTTCATATCGCTTCATACCGCTTCATACCGCTTCATACCACTTCATATCGCTTCATACCGCTTCATACCGCTTCATATCACTTCATACCGCTTCATACCACTTCATATCACTTCATACCGCTTCATACCGCTTCATATCACTTCATACCACTTCAAACCGCTTCATACCACTTCATACCGCTTCATATCACTTCATACCGTTTCATATCGCTTCATACCGCTTCATACCGCTTCATACCGCTTCATATTGCTTCATATCACTTCATATCACTTCATACCGCTTCATATCGCTTCATATCGCTTCATATCGCTTCATACCGCTTCATACCGCTTCATACCGCTTCATATTGCTTCATATCGCTTCATATCACTTCATATCACTTCATACCGCTTCATATCGCTTCATACCGCTTCATACCGCTTCATATCGCTTCATACCGCTTCATATCACTTCATATCACTTCATACCGCTTCATATCGCTTCATATCGCTTCATACCGCTTCATATCACTTCATATCACTTCATACCGCTTCATATCGCTTCATACCGCTTCATACCGCTTCATATCGCTTCATACCGCTTCATATCACTTCATATCACTTCATACCGCTTCATATCGCTTCATATCGCTTCATATCGCTTCATATCACTTCATATCACTTCATACCGCTTCATATCACTTCATATCACTTCATACCGCTTCATACCGCTTCATACCGCTTCATATCGCTTCATATCGCTTCATACCGCTTCATACCACTTCATATCACTTCATACCGCTTCATACCGCTTCATATCACTTCATACCGCTTCATATTGCTTCATATTGGTTCATATCACTTCATATCGCTTCATACCGCTTCATACCGCTTCATATCGCTTCATACCACTTCATATCGCTTCATACCGCTTCATACCGCTTCATACCGCTTCATATCGCTTCATACCGCTTCATATCGCTTCATACCGCTTCATACCGCTTCATATCGCTTCATACCGCTTCATACCGCTTCATATTGCTTCATACCGCTTCATACCGCTTCATATCACTTCATACCGCTTCATACCGCTTCATATCGCTTCATACCGCTTCATACCGCTTCATATCGCTTCATACCGCTTCATATCGTTTCATACCGCTTCATACCGCTTCATACCACTTCATATCGCTTCTACTCTTTAGACTGAAAAGTAACCATCGAATCATAGAATATTACAGCACAGAAGGGGACCATTCGGCCCATTGAGCCTGCGCCGGCTCTTTCGAAGAACAATCCAGTTAGTCCCACTCCCCGCTCTTTCCCCATATTCCTGCAATTTTTTCTCCTTCAAGCATTTATCCAATTCCCTTTTGAAGGCTACTATTGAATCTGTATCCACCGCCCGATCAGGCAGTGCATTCCATATCCTAACCACTCGCTGCCTGAAAAAGATTTTCCTCATGTCGTCTCTGGTTCTTTTTCCATTCACCTTAAATCTATGCCCTCTGGTTATCGACCCTTCAGCCATTGGAACTAGCTCTCTTTATTTACTCTATCTGCACCCTTTTGAAATCACCCCTTAGCCGTCTCTGCTCCAAGGAGAACAACCCCAGCTTCAACAGTCTATCCATGTAACTGAAGTCCCTCATCCCCGGAATCATTGTAATGGTACTGGAGTCCTGCCAGGGGTGGCACTTGTGAACTTCTATCTGAGGAAGCAGGTTGTTTCAGGGTCATATCAAAAGGGGGAAAGGAAACAGAAGCAAATTGATGTGACGATTGCAAAACTGTTTGAATTTGAACGATGTGGAAAGGACGCGAGGGTGACACAAAACATTGTTAATGCGTGAGGGTAAGAATTCCAAGGGGACAAGGTGTCTGTCATTTGCTCTATGGCGATGGAGGGTGCACTAATCCCAATTGTAACTGTTAGCCACTGTGACTGCAAGAGGATTTGAGTATAAGAGTAAAGACGTTTAAATGCAATTATATAGGGCCCAGGTCGGTGATTGGAGCATGTGCAGCTTCAGCAGGAGCAGCGAGGTCGGGGCGAAGGAGCGGCGAGAGATTGCAGAGGGATGTGATCGAGGCCCAGGAGAGGCGAGGGCCCAGGGGCAGCACGGGCCCAGCCCACACTGCGATATGTGTGCTCACTAGGGTCGTGCAGCTGGTCTCCAGTCGCCCTGGTTAACCCTTGCCACTGGACCAAGACCTAGCTCTGTCAGGCCCGTGTTGTGGCTGGTGTGCAACGGCCACCCCACGTTAAAAACATCCACGCACTGGCATCTTCCACCCTTCAGGGTGTAGTTCGTGATCTGGAATATTAGGTCCTTCATTGAAGCACCTGTGAACTCATCCCTTTTTGGTGTGGAAGCAAGTCATCCTCGATACGAGGGACTGCCTAAGAAGAAGAAGGCCCCTGGTGAGACCGCACCTGGAGTATTGTGTACAGTTTTGGTCTCCTTACCTAAGGAAGGATATACTTGCCACAGAGGGAGTGCAACAAAGATTCACCAGACTGATTCCTGGGATGGGGGGATTGTCCTATGAGGAGAGATTGAGTAGACTGGTCCTATATTCTCTAGAGTTTAGAAGAATGGGGTGATCTTATTGAAATATCCAAAATGTTTACAGGGTTTGACAGGGTAGATGTAGGGTAGATGTAGGGAAGATGTTTCTCCTGGCTGGGGAGTCTAGAACCAGGGGCCACAGTTTCAGAATAAGGGGTTGGCCATTTAGGACTGAGATGAGGAGAAATTTCTTCACTCAGAAGGTGGTAAATCTTTGGAATTCTCTACCCCGGAGGCTCAGTCATTAAGTATATTCAAGACAAAGATAGCTTTTTGGATATTAAGGGAATCAAGGGATATGGGGATCAGGCGGGAAGGTGGAATTGAGATAGAAGATCAGCCATGATCTTATTGAATGGTGGAGCAGGCTCGAGGGGCTGAATGGCCTACTCCTGCTTCTAATTCTTATGTTCTTAAATACCTGCCCTGTCTTTGGTGATTGGTAAATGAAGCAGTAAATTCCCCCATTTACTGGTGCCCTCCCTAATGCCCCACTTACTGGTGCCCTCCCTAATGCCCCACTTACTGGTGCCCTCCCTAATGCCCCACTTACTGGTGCCCTCTCCCTCAATTCCTCGAGTTCCCACTGCCCCTCAGTTCCTCCATTTACTGCCCCCTGTAACTTGTCCAGTTACTAGTGACTTTCAATTCCCCCATATACTCGTGCTCCCCCATTCTCATATCACCTGATCAGATATAAAAACAAGAGTTCATATAACAGTTACATTTAAAAAAACACACAAGCAACAAATTGCTGGCACATAGAAAAGTCATCAAAACATGGAAACAATTTAGTATAGGCAATCTTTGTACTTGAGTAGATATCGGTAAATATTTTGTTCATTCTTTCAATGCCAAAGTATTTTTTATATAGTTTTGTTTTAGGTGCCCTTTCCCAATTCCTCTATTTCCTGTAGCACCCACTCCCCTCCCCCAATCATTTACTGCCGTCACGAAAGCCCATCTGGTCAGACTGCTGCCATCATGGCTGTGGACACCAGTGTTCAAAGCAGCTTGCCGGCAGTCACGGCAGTCCAGCAATCTCATCTCAAGCAAATGACTAGGATTGCTGAGGCGCTGCGCCGAGGCAGTGGCAGTGGCTCCATGGAGCATGAGCCTGCTATGCTCTCTCAGGCTGACAAGCATTCGTCCTCCCACCACTGCCACTCCGCCAGTGCCCTTGTAGTTGCCTGTCAGCCAGCCAACCCGAGCTGCTGCCGCCCATGTCGAGATGGTGCAGTCTGAAGCCTGGCCTTCTGGGTCCAGAGCTGCTCGAGGTCGGTCCTGCAAGGCCATCTGACGTCTCCCCCACTGAAAGTCAGCAGCCTTCCAGCAGCCCTGCTGCACCCACTGGGGTAACGCTGTGTAGGAGCACTAGGATAGGTAAAGGCACACGGTAGATGATAAGTTAACACTTGTATGCAATAGGGCATGATTTCATTTATAAACTTGGAATGTTATTTTATGGTGGCTTTTATTTTGGCATTGTGGCCAAGAGGACGATGTGATGGTCAGTGACAGAGGGAAGATCTGGGACTGTTGGTCAATGGGGAATTAGGATTGTGGTTACTGGTATTGCGCTCGTATTGGTTCCTCACTTACAGCCGGGGCAGAAAGGGGTTGTCTCGGTTGCCGTCTCCCTTCTTCTTCCTCCTCTTCGGTCTTCTACTCCTCCTTGTGCTCGTTCCCCTGCTCCTCAGCTTCTCGACCAGTAGCTGGTGGCTAGGGCTATCCCTTCACGATGGCGATGTTGTGCAGCACGCAGCAGACCACCACGACTATTGAAACCCGCTCAGCCGAGTACTGCAGGGCTCCTCCAGAGTGGCCCAGGCAGCAGAATTGTTGTCCCACATTTATTGTGGGAGTGTGGCTCTCATTGTATGTCTGCAGCGCACTTGCACGCGTGTTGTGAAGTCACATGCCATGATAGCCGGTTTCTCCAAATGTCTCCCAGTGTCTCCCAGTAGCCACCCTTTGATGTGCCGTGCTGGCTGACATACAGTCTCACACCTTGCCTTCTCTACGTCACTGTTTGTTGTTAAAAACCCATCTGGTTCACTAATGTCCTTTCCTGCTCAGGGGAAACTGGTTCTTCCTATCCGCTTTATCCAGGCCCCTCATAGTTTTATATACCTCAATCAGGTCTCCCCTCAGCCAAAGAAAGCAACCCTAGCCTATCCAATCTTTCCTCGCAGCTAAAATTCTCCGGTCCAGGCAACATCCTCGTAAATCTAGGGTCTTCATGGATCAGTCTAGACACCCGGGGGGGGGGGGGGCAATCTTCACCTCCCGCACATGTCGGGAAACTGACAAGATTGACTGCGGCTTCAGTTCCCCCCCCCTCTCCCCCCCACCATTCTGCTTTCCTTTGAAGTCCGTGGATCCTAAAATCGGGCGTCCCACTTAAACCCAACCCCTTCCCGCTGGGCAGGTTAGCTTGAAGTTACTCCCTGCGTGTCGGCAGATTTGGGGGGTGGAGGGTGGGGGTCTGGAGGGTGGGGGCGGGGGGGCATCACAGCCATGTCCCCTCTGGTCCTCACCGAAAACCTACAGGGACCTCCCCCCCCCGGGTCGCATTGGCTAGCAATTAGAAGCAGGAATAAAAACGGAAAACGCCTGTCAATATAAATCTCCTCCCCAGGCTCACTCTGACTTCATTGGCTGTAGAGCGCTTTGAGGCATCCGGTGGTCGTAAACGGCGCTATTTAAATCCAAGTCTTTCTTTCTTTCTTTCTTTCTGACCTCTCTGCCCTCGGCCTTCGACTTTATTCCAATGAAGCTCAACGTAAGCTCGAGGAACAGCACCTCCTCTGCCGATGGGGCACTTGGCATTTCACCGCCTCAACATTCAGTTCAACAATTTCAGACGATAACCTCATTTTTTGGGGCAGCAGCTGTTGCTGGTGATTCTGCAATTCCCATTTACACTTCCTCTAGACCCATCTTTTGTTTCTTAACTTGTCCCATTACCATCTCCTTTCGCCTCGCACCATCATCCCTTTTGTCATTTAATCTCTCCTGCCCTCCGCCCTATCACAGTCCTCCCCTTTTGTTCTTTCCACCTCTCCCCCTTTCCCTGCCCCTACACCTGCTTAAAACCTGTCATATCTCTAACTTTTTCCAGTTCTGATGAAGGGTCATCGACCTGAAACGTTAACTCTGTTTCTCTCTCCACAGATGCTGCCCGACCCGCTGAGCATTTCCAGAATTTTTTATCTTTTTATTTCAGACTTCCAGCTTTCGCAGTGTTTTGCTTTGGATCCGAAGCAGGAACCCGACCTGAGGTGTGGGACCAATTCGTAACACCGTTAACGCGGCTATGGGTTCGATACCAGCCGTGGCTCAGTGGATAGCACACTTGCTTTTGAATCAAAACGTTGTGGGTTCAAGTCCCACTGCAGAGACTTTAGCATAAAAATCTAGGCTGGCACTCCCAGTGCAGTGCTGAGGGAGTGCTGCACTGTCAGAGGTGCCGTCTTTCAGATGAAACGTTAAACCAAGACCCCGTCTGCCCTCTAAAGTGGACATAAAAGATCCCAAGGCGCTATTTTGAGGAAGAGCAGGGGAGTTATCCCCAATCCCAATGCACACCTTTACGCAATAACAAATGTAGGGGCTCTAAGAGGGTGCTTAACCCTGGTAAGAAGTTACCAAAATAGTTGAGGAGTCCCAGGAACGACCGCAGCTCCGTGACGTTCTGTGGCCTGGGTGCGTTGCTGATAGCCTCTGTCTTGGCGTCTGTGGGCTGAATGCCGTCCGCCGCGATCTTTCTCCCCAAAAACTCCACTTCTGTTGCCATGAAGATGCATTTTGACCTCTTCAGCCGCAGCCCAATGCAATCCAGTCGCTGGAGGACCTCCTCCAATTTTGTGGGTACTCGATGGTGTCCCGACCCGTGACCAATATGTCGGCCTGAAAAACCACCATGCGTGGTACCGACTTGTGTAGGCTCTCCATGTTTCTCTGGAAGATCGCTGCAGCCGACTGAATTCTAAACGGGCATCTGTTGTAGATGAACAGTCCCTTGTGCGTGTTGATGCAGGTGAGGCCCTTCGAAGACTCCTCCAGCTCCTGCGTCATGTAGGCCGAAGTCAGGTCAAGCTTGGTGAACGTCTTGCCTCCTGCCAGCGTCGCAAATAGGTCGTCTGCCTTAGGTAGCGGGTATTGGTCCTGTGGCAAGAAACGATTAATAGTTACTTTATAATCGCCGCAAATCCTGACCGTGCCATCACTTTTGAGTACTGGAACAATTGGGCTGGCCCACTCACTGAATTCCACTGGGGAGATGATTCCCTCGTGTTGCAGCTTGTCCAGCTCGATTTCCACTCGCTCCCTCATCATGTGAGGTACTGCTAATGCCTTGTGGTGAATGGGTCGTGCCTCTGGGACCAAGTGGATCCGCACCTTCACCGCGGAAAAGTTTCCAATGCCTGGCTCAAAAAGGGAAGGAAATTTGTTAAGAACCTGGGTACATGAGGCCTGGTTGCCATGTGATCGCGCTCGGATGTCATCCCAGTTCCAGCAGATTTTTCCCAGCCAGCTCCTTCCAAGCAGTGTGGGGCCATCGCCCGGGACAATCCAGAGTGGCAGTTCGTGCACAGTGCCCTTGTAGGTGACCTTGACCATGGCGCTGCCCAGGACAGTGATGAGCTCTTTGGTGTACGTTCTCAGTTTCGTGTGGATGGGGCTCAGGGCTGGTCTGAATGCCTTGTTGCACCACAGTCTCTCAAACATCTTTTTACTCATGATGGATTGGCTGGCGCCAGTGTCCAGTTCCATGGCTACGGGTAAGCCATTCAATTTTACATTTAGCACTATAGGTGGACATTTCATCGAAAATGTGTGCACCCCGTGTACTTCAGCATCTGCCTCCTCTCTCTGAGGCTCGAAATTGCTTTGACACACCATGGTCCGATCTTCCTCTGCCATGTGGTGGTTAGCAGGTTTTGCAGAGCTTGCAGCTCATCTGCAAGCTCGTTGTAGGTGTCCCATTGTTCCACAGCTCTTGCAAACATACCCTTTGAAGCCGCATGAATAGGCTGAATGGAAGCCTCCACAACGCCAACAAGGTGTGAATTGCCTTGCATTCATCCTTTGTTGTGGACTCTGAGTCATCTAGATCACCTGAGACCTGCTGACAGATTCAGACTCGTGGTTTCTGCCCTGTACATTTCCGCTCGCAAACACAGTTCCAGTTAATTTATGAACATTGCTAGCACTTGTGTGCCGAGATATTTGTTTGGTGTTATCACTGGTGGACATAAATGCCTGTGCTATCGCAATGGCCTTACTGAGGGTCGGTGTCTCTACAGTCAAAAGTTTTCGTAGGGTGTCTCATGGCCAATGCCAAGTACACAAAAGTCTCTGAGCATCTGCTCCAGGTCGCCATCAAACTCACATTGTCCTGCAAGTCGCCTTAGCTCAGCGATGTAGCTCGCCACTTCCTGACCTTCAGATCATTGGCACGTGTAGAACCGATACCTTGCCATCAGCACACTCTCCCTCGGGTTAAGATGCTCCCGAACCAGTGTACACAGCTCCTCATATGAATTATCTGTGGGTTTCACCAGAGCCAGAAGATTCTTCATGAGGCTGTAGGTCGGTGCCCCGCAGACCGCTCTCCTTTTTGCAGCGCTTCCTTCTCCGTCCAGCTCGTTGGCTACAAAGTACTGCTCTAGCTGTTCGACATAGGCTTCGCAGTCCTCACTCTCCGAGAACTTCTCCAGGATGCCCACAGTTTGCTGCACCTTTGCGTTGGATTCGTATACTCGTCGCCAGTTATTGTGTTCCTAACACAGATGAGGCTGCACACAGGGAGGTTGAAGTAACAGTGACCTCAGTCTTTATTAAGAAATTACAGAATGAGGAACAGGCCTAGGGGGCTGGCTTATATACCGTGCTCCCAAGGGATGCTGGGGTCCCTTGGGACTTCAGGGGACGCGCTCCCTGGTGGCGGAACATGGGAGTGCATGCTTTACAGATGCACAACATTTTTAAACAGAAATCCATTTTGTAAAGAGTGGGGGATGGGGGTGTGGAACCTTCCGGACCCCTTTTGAAGACAGACCATATCAATACGTACAGAAGCAAAGTTTTGCTTTTCTAAATGACTCATTCCCTTTAACCGAGATATTTTCCTTCCAGTGCAAATGCAATGACAGCATAACTTCCTACTTTCTAAATTTACTTACAGTGTCAGCTGTGGCTAAGTGGGTAGCCCACTTGTTTCTCAGCCAGAAGGTCGCGGGGTCAAGTCCCACTCCAGAGTCTTGAGCACATAAATCCAGGCTGACACTCCCTGAGGGAGAGCTGCACTGTTAGAGGCACCGTCTTTCGGATGAGATGTTAAACCGAGGCCCTGTCTGCCCTCTCAGCTGGATGTAAAAGATCCCATGGCAGTATTCTGAAGAAGAGCAGGTAAGCTAAAAGAGGGAAAAAAATAAGGCTGAGGGGTGACCTAATAGAGGTCTTTAAAGTTATGAACGGTTTTGATAGAGTGGATACAGAGAGAATGTTTCCATTTGTGGGGAAGAGCATAACTGGAGGCCACCAATATAAGATAGTCACCAAGAAATCCAATAGAGAATTCAGGAGAAACTCAAAGAATGGTGAGAATGTGGAACTTGCTACCACAGGGAGTGGTTGAAGCGAATTGTATCGATGCATTTAAGAAGAGGCTAGACAATCATACGAGGGAGAAGAGAATAGAGGGTTATGCTGACAGATTTGGATGAGGAAAGACCGGAGGAGGCTTGAGTGGAGCATAAACGCCGGCATGGACTGGTTGGGCCGAATGGCCTGTTTCTGTGCCGTATATCTTGTGTTTTTTCCCCTCCCTAAAATGTGTTTTATTGCATATTTGATAATATTTAATACACCTTGCCCTAAAAATTGGATCGTGCCCACAAATGGCCTGCTAATTGTAAACATTCATCCATGCAACCAGTGCTATTGATTGGTTGCACACTGATCGTGGGGAGGTGGGGCAATATTGGGAGTCCAGGATTCCACTTAAAGGCAGCCTGAACATCTTAAACAAGGCACAAATTGCTTCCAGGGAAGCTCAGGCAGCTGCCATCTTGGCTTAGGTCGGGGTGGGGTGCACGGTTGAAAGGGATCACCTCACTCCTGCACTCTGTTCTCCAGCGGAGCCCTCGGAGTGCTGAGGCCCAGTCCCTGGGGAGTGGCCTTGTTCCCATGGGAGGTGACACCTGCTGGCCTCTCTCAGGGCCACAACATGCCTGCTTCCCCGCGCCCCCCCCGCCCCGCCACTCCCACTCCACCAGTGCCCTTGTCAGTGACGCACAAACCCGCTTCGTGCCAGTCTGCACCGGCCCATGGTCAGATTCTGCCGTCTGCAGCACGCCCTCTATGCCCGGAGCTGCTCGAGGTCAAAGTGTCGTCCATGGAAGGCCAGCAGCCTTCCACCTCCCAAACTGTAGCCACCAGTGAAACACTTTGTTGGAGCACCAAGCAAACAAGACAGGCACTCAGGGCGATTAGTCATTTTATCTTCAAGACTGACATGATTTGTTTGGTGAATTTGTCTTTTGTCCTATGTTTGGTGTTGGTACCTGTAGTGAATTGAGGCCAAGACCAATAGGTTTGGAGTGAAGGAAGGTGTAATGTATTTGCTTCCTGGGTTCTTTGCTTAAGAATTCATAGCAACACATTGTATTAAGAACTAATTGGTTTATTAGCAAAAGGTTTAACAATCACACTACACATTACCGGTTCATCCACCAGGCTCACAACCACCTGCCTCATCATGGATCCCTGAACCCAACTGGCTGGGGTTTTATTGAGTCTTGTGAACATCACATGACTGGCTAAGCCACTCCCAATTCAATAGCTCGACACACCTGTGAGCATCCTCACCAGGTGCATACCAATGCATGGATGGTGGTTGCAAGAAGAGAGGTGAGGACTGTGAAACTGTTGGGGAATGGGGAATGGGAGGGCTGATTTTGGTGACGAGCTTCTTGATAGGTTTGTCTCTGGGAGCTCGAGTGGATAGAGCCTGCTGTGGCAGCTGCCTCTCCTCATCCTCCTTTTTGAAAAATTCATTCATGGGATGTGGGCGTCGTTGGCAAGGCCAGCATCCATCGCCCAACGGTGTGAACCACCTTATACAACTGAGTGGCTTGCTAGGCCATTTTAGATGGTAGTTAAGAGACAACCACATTGCTGTGGGTCTGGAGTCACATATAGGCCAGACCGGGTAAGGTGTAGGGGTTTTTCCTTTTACGGTTGCTGGTGACCGGGAGCAACCTTCAGATTATGGTGATTTGAATTGCTATCACCAGTGGACCTTTTTTTTCCTGCTTATACCCAATTACAGCTTAGTGATATGTTTGATACCACCAATATGTCTGCAGCCGCTTATATCCAATTACAGCTTAGTGATATGTTTGATACCACCAATATGTCTGCAGCCGCTTATATCCAATTACAGCTTAGTGATATGTTTGATACCACCAATATGTCTGCAGCCGCTTATATCCAATTACAGCTTAGTGATATGTTTGACACCACCAATATGTCTGCGGCCGCTTATATCCAATTACAGCTTAGTGATATGTTTGATACCACCAATATTTCTGCAGCCGCTTATATCCAATTACAGCTTAGTGATATGTTTGATACCACTAATATGTCTGCAGCCGCTTATATCCAATTACAGCTTAGTGATATGTTTGATGCCACCAATATGTCTGCAGCCGCTTATATCCAATTACAGCTTAGTGATATGTTTGATACCACCAATATGTCTGCAGCCGCTTATATCCAATTACAGCTTAGTGATATGTTTGACACCACCAATATGTCTGCGGCCGCTTATATCCAATTACAGCTTAGTGATATGTTTGATACCACCAATATGTCTGCAGCCGCTTATATCCAATTACAGCTTAGTGATATGTTTGATACCACCAATATGTCTGCAGCCGCTTATATCCAATTACAGCTTAGTGATATGTTTGACACCACCAATATGTCTGCGGCCGCTTATATCCAATCGCAACCTTGACGTTTTTGAGGCGTCCTGTACCCCTATCTGGTTCTGACCTCAGAATTTAGGTGGATAGTGAGCTTCCCACAATAAAACACTCAGAGATGCAAAAGACAAGAAATGTTCCTGGAAAATTCAGGTAAGTCCTACTTTATTAAAACCCAGGTGAGCATTTAAACAAGGGTACATTGCTAAAACAACACAAAGGCTAATACACACATGTATATTTGGTACGAGCCCCCAAAGTGTGGACCAAGTGAAATGCAAGGTCGACGCACTGGCTTGTTGAACCACCTTGAACTAAGAAAAGGTCTATGGGAGGAACAGACACATCGAAAGTTTTACACAAGTTTAAAATCCTTACACCCACTCTATCACCCACCCCCTCCTTTACACCTAACTAGCCTAAGCTGACAGTTGGGAAAAGACTCCAGGGTGATATTCACAGTTTCCCTTGTGACAGGTATAGTGGGTCCCACCTTCAATCGGCCTTCTCCAGTCGTCCTCGGAGGTTTTATCTGCTGCGAGGCTGAGTCCCTCTCTCTTCCTTCGAGGTGTCATCGGGTCTCTGTCTCTGTCTGAGTGTGTCTCCTTCCGAGTGTGTGTCCTTCTTGTGTGCGTCTCCTTCTCCGCCTGTGTGTCCTTCTTGCACTTGCCTTTATATCCGGTTCGGTTCCGGCCCCTTTTGCGCCCAAACTGAATCAATATCTCGTTGTTTGAGTCGAGGTGGGGATGAGGTGTTAAATGTAAAGCATTGTTTCTTGTGCTCCTCGGTGCCTAATCGTCTGGCTGGCTATTGTGTCAGGGTCGGGATGTACTGAGGTGTGAGGCTTTCCTATTGTCTTTATGTACATGGGTAATGAGCTGGTTAGAGGCCCATCTCCTTGATTAGATCCAGGTAAGCTGTTCTTTACAAAATGGGCCGGGTATTCCCCATTGGTCGACGATTTCCCTGCTTCTGGCCCGGCTCGATTCACTGATTGGCCGGCCCAGGATGCACTTTCCCGGGATTGGCTGGCTTCTCAGCCTGCCTGTGGCCCTCGAATTCACATAGTGTCTGGCCAGAGACATCCTTCCCAGCCTGCCTTTCTTCCTGTGGCTTGCCTTGGCCAAAGTTCGATTAGAGGATGATCCCATGCTCTGTTTCCTTGTTACCGGGTGCCCTTTTTTTTTATAGTGTAGCACTGGATTTTCGACCCTTCCAAAGGGCAGCAGATTTCCTTCCTGTAATGAATTTGCTTCATGGATTTTTTTGCTTCAGAATTCATGGCAACACATTGCTATTATTCGCAAAGGTTTACAATCACACGACAGATCACCAGTTCACCCACCAGGCTCACAAGCACCTGCCTCGTCTTGGATCCCCCGAACCCAACTGGCTGGGGTTTTATTGAGTCTTGTGAACATCACAACAAGAACTGGATGGGTTTTTACAACAATCAAGTAATTTTATGGTCACCATCACGGATGCCAGCTTTTTATTTCAGATTTATTTAAAACACTGAACTTAAATTCTCCAGCTGCCATGTGGGATTTGATCATCAGTTTAGGCTTCTGGATTACTAGTCCAGTAACATAACCACGATACCCTCCTCCGGCTCCTGCTCCTCTTGCTCCTCCTCTTATTGCTCCTCAGGTGGGAGTGAGGGCTGGTCCTTCAAGATGGTGAAGGTGTGGAGCATGCAGCAGAGAAATGGCAAATCCGCATAGCCGTTAGAAAGCAAAGGTCCTTGAGCTTGCCGATTGTTTGCTCGATGATAATCCTGTGGTGAAGAAAGCGTATGGGATACCTGCCTTTATTAGCCGAATACAAGAGCAGGGAGGTTATGCTTGAACTGTATAAAACACTTGTTCGGCCACACCTAGAGTACTGCATGTAGTTCTGGTCACCACATTACAGGAAAGGTGCGATTGCACTAGAGAGGGTGCAGAGGAGATTTACGAGGTTGTTGCATGGACTGGAGAATTTTGGCTATGAGGAAAGCTTGGATAGGCTGGGGTTGTTTTCTTCAGAACAGAGGAGGCTGAGGGGCGACCTTATTGAGATGCATAAAATTATGGGAGGCAAAGATAGAGTGGATAGGAAGGACCTATTTCCCTTAGCAGGGGGGTTAACAACCAGGTGCATTGATTTAAAGTAATTGGTAGGAGGTGTAGAGGGGATTTGAGGAGAAATTTCTTCACCAGAGGGTGGTGGGGGTCTGGAACTCACTGCCTAAAAGGGTGGTAGAGGCAGAAACCCTCGCCACATTTAAAAAGTACTTGGATGTGCATTTGAAGTGCCGTAACCTACAGAGCTACTGACCAAGAGTTGGAAAGTGGGATGAGGCTGGATATCTCTTTGACGGCCGGCATGGACACGATAGGCTGAAATGGCCTCCTTTCGTGCTGTAAATTTCTATGATTTTATGATTCTATGATTCCCTGTGGCAGTATGGCTCAGGTAGGCCTGCTTTGTGGCTGTGCGCGGGTTTCTGACTCGGGTCACCGTGAGCCATGTCCAGAAGGGGATATCCCTTGCTGCCCAAAACCCGGCCAATAACTTGGTGGCACGGTTGGAATAAAGGTGGCCCGGAGGGCTGGGGGGGATGAAATGTTGTGTCGGATGCCAGGATACCGGATGTGGAAATCATGCGCTGCCTGTGAACATAAGAACATAAGAATTAGGAACAGGAGTAGGCCATCTAGCCCCTCGAGCCTGCTCCGCCATTCAATAAGATCATGGCTGATCTGGCCGTGGACTCAGCTCCAATTACCCGCCCGCTCCCCGTAACCCTTAATTCCCTTATTGGTGGCACACCAGCTCTACACCGAGGGAGTGGAATCACCAGCCCCATCTCCTGTGCCGATATGGCGGAAAGCGCACTCCTGGCCTGTGGCCTCCTTCTGCCTGCCATATTGGGGGCTTAGTAGGCCGATTAGCGCCTGAAAATCGGGCAACACCAATCCGGGGATGGAAAGGGTTAAGTGAGGTAATTTTAAAGCCAGGTGAATGAGACAGGTGACTGGAGGTCGGAAGTACCCATGTGGTCAGGTGAACGCAAGAGTCAGTGGAGAAGAGAACGGTCGGGAAAATGGGAACAAACTTGAGCCAACTTTGGAGTTTTGTGGTGGTTACGATCGCCCGAGCGCTGTATGGTGCTGAGGCAAGTGACCTCATGAGGGAGAGAAGGTTCTGTCCTGGACTGAAGGCGAGAATGCAGAGGAGTGATTCTGTTTAGGTCCAGTGGTGTCAGCTGTGGCTCAGTGGGCAGCACTCTTGCCTCTGAAGTCAAAATGTCATGTGTTCAAGTCCCACTCCAGCAATCTGAGCACAAAAATCTAGGCTGACACTCCAGTGCAGTGCTGAGGGAGTGCTGCACTGTCGGAGGTGCCGTCTTTTGGATGAGACATGAAACTGAGGGCCCCGTCTGCCCTCTCAGGTGGATGTAAAAGATCCCATGGCACTGTTTCGAAGAAGAGCAAGGGAGTTATCCCCAGTGTCCTGGCCAATATTTATCCCTCAATCAGCATAACAAAAACAGATCATCTGGTCATTATCACATTGCTGTTTGTGGGAGCTTGCTGTGCACAAATTGGCTGCCGCCTTTCCTACATTGCGACTACACTCCTGCAGTACTTCATTGGCTGTAAAGTACTTTGAGATGTCCGATGGTTGTGAAAAGCGGCAAATAAATGCAAGTCTTTCCTTCTTTCAGTAGATGACCCACTGAAGTGGAGTAACATAGCCTATTCATTATTTTGTTTTGTCACATGCAGATATGCTGTACCGATTAACACAAGTAAATCTGATCACACTCATTGCCCTGTATGTTCGCGTGTTACAAAATAAAAGAGCTCAAACATCTCACCTTCTTTCGCCCTGTGCTCGCTGGGTCCCCCTGTGGAGACATTGAAGATGTTCAGGTGAGAAAAGCAGTAATATCCAGCATAGATCACAAGGAGGCGATGTTGTTACACCCAGAAGCTTGGTCACAGAGGTAGGTTTTAAGGGGCATCTTAAAGGAGGAGAGAGAGGTAGCAAGGTTTAGGAGGGGAGTTCCAGAGCTTTGGACCTAGACCCGGCTGCCAATGGTGCTGCGATGAAATTCGGGGGTGCAGAAGAGGCCAGAATTGTAGGCGCCCAGAGATCTCGGAGGGCTGTGGGGCTACAGGAGGTTGCAGCGATAGGGAGGGGCGAGGCCATGGAGGGATTTGATAAACAAAGAGGAGAATTTTAAGTCCCATGAAAGTAAGATGCTCAGATCACTTACTGGATCGAAGAGTATCACTGAACCTCGGAAGGTAGAAAAGAAAGACTTGCATTTGTATAGCACCTTCCATGACCACCTGACATCGCAAAGCGCTTTACAGCCAATGAAGTACTTTTGAAGTGTAGTCACTGTTGTAGTGTGGGAAATGCAGAAATGCAGAAATGCAGCAGCCAGTTTGCACACAGCAAGTTCCACATAACAGCAATATGATAATGACCAGATAATCTGTTTTTGTTATGTTGATAGAAACATAGAAACATAGAAAATAGGTGCAGGAGTAGGCCATTCGGCCTTTCAAGCCTGCACCACCATTCAATAAGATCATGGCTGATCATTCCTTCAGTACCCCTTTCCTGCTTTCTCTCCATACCCCTTGATCCCTTTAACCGTAAGGGCCATATCTAACTCCCTCTTGAATTGGCATCAACAACTCTCTGCGGCAGGGAATTCCACAGGTTAACAACTCTCTGAGTGAAGAAGTTTCTTCTTATCTCAGTCCTAAATGGTCTGCCCCTTATCCTAAGACTGTGTCCCCTGGTTCTGGACTTCCCTAACATCGGGAACATTCTTCCCGCATCTAACCTGTCCAATCCCGTCAGAATCTTATATGTTTCTATGAGATCCCCTCTCATCCTTCTAAACTTCAGTATATAAAGGCCCAGTTGATCCAGTTTCTCCTCATATGTCAGTCCAGCCTTCCCTGGAATCAGTCTGGTGAACCTTCGCTGCACTTCCTCAATAGCAAGAGCGTCCTTCCTCAGATTAGGAGACCAAAACTGAACATAATATTCCAGGTGGGGCCTCACCAAGGCGCTGTACAACTGCAGTAAGACTTCCCTGCTCCTATACTCAAATCCCCTTGCTATAAAGGCCAACATGCCTTTTGCCTTCTTCACCGCCTGCTGTACCTGCATGCCAACTTTCAATGACTGATAAACCATGACACCCAGGTCTCGTTGCACCTCTCCTTTTCCTAATCTGCTGCCATTCAGATAATATTCCGCCTTCATGTTTTTGCCCCCAAAGTGGATAATCTCACATTTATCCACATTATACTGCATCTGCCATGTATTTGCCCATTCGCCTAACCTGTCCAAGTCACCCTGCAGCCTCTTAGCGTCCTCCTCACAGCTCACACCGCCACCCAGTTTAGTGTCATCTGCAAACTTGTAGATATTACACTCAATTCCATCATCTGAATCATTAATATATATTGTAAAGAGCTGGGGTCCCAACACCGAGCCCTGTGGCACGCCACAAATCACTGCCTGCCATTCTGAAAAGGACCCGTTTATCCCAACTCTCTGCTTCCTGTCTGCCAACCAGTTCTCTATCCATGTCAGTACATTACCCCCAATACCATGTGCTTTGATTTTGCACACCAATCTCTTGTGTGGGACCTTGTCAAAAGCCTTTTGAAAGTCCAAATACACCACATCCACTGGTTCTACCTTGTCCACTCCACTAGTTACATCCTCAAAAAATTCCAGAAGATGTGTCAAGCATGATTTCCCTTTCATAAATCCATGCTGACTTGGATCAATCCTATCACTGCTTTCCAAATACGCTGCTATTTCATCCTTAATGATTGATTCCAACATTTTCCCCACTACTGATGTCAGGCTAACCGGTTTATAATTACCCATTTTCTCTCTCGCTCCTTTTTTAAAAAGTAGTGTTACATTAGCAACCCTCCAGTTCATAGGAACAGATCCAGAATCGATAGACTGTTGGAAAATGATCACCAATGCATCCACTATTTCTAGAGCCACTTCCTTAAGTACTCTGGGATGCAGACTATCAGGCCCCGGGAATTTATCGGCCTTCAATCCCGTCAATTTCCCTAACACAATTTCCCGCCTAATAAGGATATCCTTCAGTTCCTCCTTCTCGCTAGACCCTCGGTCGCCTAGTATTTTCGGAAGGTTATTTGTGTCTTCCTTTGTGAAGACAGAACCAAAATACTTGTTCAATTGGTCTGCCATTATAAATTCACCGAATCCGACTGCAAGGGACCTTCGTTTGTCTTCACTAATCTTTTTCTCTTCACATATTTATAGAAGCTTTTGCAGTCAGTTTTTATGTTTCCGGCAAGCTTCCTCTCGTACTCTATTTTCCCCTTCTTAATTAAACCCTTTGTCCTTCTCTGCTGTATTACAAAATTCTCTCAGTCCTCCAGAGGACTTTGTTGCTTCTTTTTCTGGCCAATTTATATGCCTCTTCCTTGGATTTAACACTATTCTTAATTCCCCTTGTTAGCCACGGTTGAGCCACCTTCCCCGTTTTATTTTTACTCCAGACAGGGATGTACAATTGTTGAAGTTCATCCATATGATCTTTAAATGTTTGCCATTGCCTATCCACCATCAACCCTTTAAGTATCATTCAGCAGTCTATTCCAGCCAATTCACGCCTCATACCGTCAAAGTTACCTTTCCTTCAGTTCAGGACCCTAGTTTCTGAATTAATTTTGTCACTCTCCATCTTAATAAAGAATTCTGCTATATTATAGTCACTCTTCCCCAAGGGGCCTCGCACAACAAGATTGTTAATTAATCCCTTCTCATTACACATCACTCAGTCTAGGATGGCCAGCCCTCTAGTTGGTTCCTCAACATATTGGTCTAGAAAACCATCCCTAATACACTCCAGGAAATCCTCCTCCACCGCATTGCTACCAGTTAGGTTAGCCCAATCAATATGTAGATTAAAGTCGTCCATGATAACTGCTGTACCTTTATTGCACACATCCCTTATTGAGGGATAAATTTTGGCCAGGACACCGGGGATAACTCTCCTGCTCTTCTTCGAAATAGCACCATGCAATCTTTTCCATCCATTGAGAGAGCAGACGGGGCCTCGGTTTAACGTCTCATCCGAAAGATGGCATCTCCGACAGTGCAGCACTCCCTCAGCACTGCACTGGAGCATCAGCCTAGATTTTTATGCTCAATTTCCTGGAACAGGACATGAACCCACAACCATTTTGACTCTGAGGCGAGTGTGCTGCTCACTGAGCCACAGCTGACACTATCTGACAGTATCCATGGCAGACCCGATTTTGTCACGCCTGAAAAGGCACTGCCGGGCAGCCAGCATCTGGAGGAGAAAGATTCTTCCTTTCCCAATTTTCCGCTCTCCTCAAGGCAGTCATGCCGACTGGATCATCCTACCTTTCACAACAGTTTCAAAAAAGTACTTCATTGGTTGTAAAGCGCTTTGGGACGTCCTGGGGTCATGAAAGGTGCTATTTAAATGCAAGTTCTTGAATTGCACCACTGCAGAGATATGGAAGCCTCCATTGGCGAAGGCAAGCCGTGCAGCGGCGATTGGCAAACTCCCAACTGACTGAATGAGCTGCTGATACAGCAACAACAACTTACATTCATAGAGCGCCTTTAACGTAGCAAAGCAACACAAGACACTTCACAGGAGCGGTTATCTAAACATCCTCTTCTCTTTCTCAGGCAGTCCCTCAGGAGTCAGAGGATGACTTGCTTTCCCACTAACATGAGTTCTACGGTGACTGATGAGACCAATGTGGGACCTACAGTCTCTGCCACAGGTGGTTGGAGGGACATAACAACATAAGAAATAGGAGCAGGAGTAGGCCATCTGGCCCCTCGAGCCTGCTCCGCCATTCAATAAGATCATGGCTGATCTGATCATGGACTCAGCTCCACTTCCCTGCCCGCTCCCCATAACCCTTTATTCCTTTATCGCTCAAAAATCTGTCTATCTCCGCCTTAAATATGTTCAATGTCCCAGCCTCCACAGCTCTCTGGGGCAGAGAATTCCACAGATTTATAACCCTCTGAGAGAAGAAATTCCTCCTCATCTCAGTTTTAAGTGGGCGGCCCCTTATTCTGAGACTATGTCCCCTAGTTTTAGTTTCCCCTATGAGTTGAAATATCCTCTCTGCATCCACCTTGTCGAGCCCCCTCGTTATCTCATAAGTTTCGATAAGGGACAGTTGGCTGGGGTGCTTGGTTGCCATGCGCTCCTTCCGCTTGGCTTCCGCGTGCTCCCGGTGAAGGGACTCGAGGTGTTCGGCCCCTTCTCAGATGTTTCTCCTCAACTTTCAGCGGTCTTGGGTAAAGGTTTCCCAAGAGTCGGTGGGGATGTTACATTTTTTCCAAGGAGGTTACATTTTAGCTAAAAATACTGAGATATCAATCTACGATCGTAGGCATGTTCAGGGAAGAGTCTGTCCTCGGAACCAGCTGACCACCTCTTTCACAAGGGACTTTTACAACCTCCCCAATGTGACCCAATCCCTGCATCACTCCCACAGAGATCAACATCTCGAGCAAATTACTCGGAATTAAACAACTGTGGTAGCATCTTGATGCCCAAAGAGGTCAAAGGGAAGCTTTCCTGTCAGAGGTTTGCTATGTTGAAATCTTGCGTAGATCATGAAAGATTATTTGTTTATAGTTTTCAGTCTTGCGTGCATTCAGCCGCCGCTCAGTGGATAGCACTATCACACTCTTGGCTCTGAGTCAGAAGGTTGTGGGTTCAAGCACCACAGCGACCAAAAACACCATTTCTGTTTTAGTGATGTTGATTGAGGGATAAATATTGGCCCCAGGACACCGGGGGTGATCTTTTACGGCCACCTGAGAGAGCAGACGGAGCCTCGGTTTAACGTCTCATCCAAAAGACAGCACCTCCAACAGTGCAGCGCTCCACTGGGAGTGTCAGCCTAGATTTTTGTGGTCAAGTTCCTGGAGTGGGACTTGACCCCACGACCTTCTGATTCAGAGGCGAGAATGATACTCACTGAGTCAAACTATAATCTAACTAGAGCACTGCATATTTTAAACATAACTACTTCTGATGTTTACAGCACTAATTCAGCGACATTGTTGAGTATTATTTTTTGCTTTGATGATTGTCCACACCTGCGTCACATTGACCGAGAAATGCTAATGAAATAGTGTCAGCTGCGGCTCAATGGGCAGCACACTTGTCTCTGGGTCAGAAGGTTGTGGGTTCAAGTCCCACTCCAGGAACTTGACCACAAATATCTAGGCTGACACTCCATGCAGTGTTGAGGAAGTGCAACACTGTTAGAGGTGCTGTCTTTCAGATGAGATGTTAAATTGAGGCCCCGTCTGCCTTCTCAGATGGATGTAAAAGATCCCAAGGCACTATTTCAAAAAAGAGCAGGGGGAGTTATCTCCAGTGTCTTGGCTGATATTTATCCCTCAATCAACGAAACAGATTATCTGGTCTTTATCACGTTTCTGTTTGTGGGAGCTTGCTGTGCGCAAATTGTGCTGCCATGTTTCCTGTTACACTCACAACAAATGGTGAGACTGAGTACTGTGTGCAATGAGCAACCTTCATTAAGGTTCCAGAGTGCAGCTACCTAGTGGGTGGCCTGCTTATATACTGTGCTCCCAAGGGATGCTGGGATCCCTTGGGACTTCAACAGGTGGGCCCTTTGGTGGTCAGGTTGATGCAGGTTACAAGGGGTTAAATACATAACATCACTCCCCCGTGAAGTCAACAGTACATTTATTTACAAGGCGAGATGATCTGGGGCTTTGCGCTCCCTTGTCGATTGTCTCGGTACAAATGCGGGTGTGAGTGGGTTGGTCAATTCTTCACTGGGCTGTTGGGCAGCCGGGCTGCTGGGGATGATGTGTTCGGCTTCGTGGTCAACTATGAAGTCAGTTGCCACTTATGTGTGTGTTGGAAGGTGTCTTCCTCGGGTTGTTCGTAGCTGTTGGTGAACCGCAATTTGATTTGGTCCAAATGTTTTCTGTGCGTTTGCCCATTGGTTAGTTTGACCTGAAACACCCTATTCCCCTCTTTGGCTGTGACCGTGCCAGCGAGCCATTTGGGACCATGTCCATAATTGAGCACAAACACAGGATCATTGATCTCAATATCGCGTGACAAATTTGTGCGGTCATGGTACACACTTTGTTTATGCCGCTTGCCCTCCACGTGATCATGGAGATCAGGGTGGACAAGAGAGAGCCTTGTTTTAAGCGCCCTTTTCATGAGCAGTTCAGCTGGGGGAACCCCGGTGAGTGAGTGGGGTCTGGTGCGGTAGCTGAGCAGCACTCGGGACAGCTGGGTCTGCAGGGAGCTTTCCGACACACGTTTCAAGCTTTGCTTGATGGTCTGAACTGCCCGTTCTGCCTGGCCGTTGGATGCGGGCTTGAACGGGGCAGATGTGACATGTTTGATCCCGTTGGATCCCCTGGGACTGGTGAAGCACGGCCTATTGTCGCTGACTAGGACATCAGGCAAGCCATGCGTGGTAAACATGGCTCGTAGGCTTTCAATGGTGACCGTGGATGTGCTTACAGACATTATTGCACATTCAATCCATTTTGAGTAGGCGCCCATGACAACCAAAAACATTTTGCCTAGGAATGGGCCCATGGAATTGTCTACATGGATCCTCGACCACGGTTTGGATGGCCATGACCACAAACTTAGCGGTGTCTCTCTGGGTGCATTGCTCAACTGAGAGCAAGTGTTGCGCTGGCGCACGCATGACTCTAAATCTGAGTCGATGCCAGGCCACCACACGTGAGACCTGGTTATGGCTTTCATCATTACGATGCCTGGGTGGGTGTTGTGCAGTTCACAAATAATTGTGTCTCTGCCTTTCTTGGGCAAGACCACGCAATTGGCCCACAAAGGTCAGTCCGCCTGCAGGGGCAACTTGTATTTGCGACTTCCTACATCTCCACTGGGACACTGGACCAACTCCCATGGAGGACACAGTTTTTTTTACCAAGGACAGTAAAGGATCCTGTCTGGTCCAGGTCCTGATCTGGCGGGCTGCTGTAATGGGGGACTTCTCGTTCTCACATGCCTCCATGACCATGAGCAAGTCCGCTGGCTGTGCTATTTCCACCCCGGTGGTGGGCAATGGTAGCCGACTGAGAGCATCTGCGCAGTTCTCTGTGCTTGGTCTGTGGCGGATTATGTAGTTGTATGCTGACAGCGTGAGTATCCATCTTTGGATGTGGGCAGAGGCATTGGTATTAATACCTTTGCTCTCCAAGAATAGTGATATGAGCGGCTTGTGGTCAGTTTCAAGCTCGAAACTGAGACCAAATAAGTACTGGTGCATTTTTTTTACCCCGTAAACCGTGCTGTAGGCCCTTTCGGCCTTGGACAAACTCCTGGATGCATACGCAACCCATTGCAAAATCCCCGATTCATTAGCCTGTTGTAACACACACCCGACCCCCGTATGACGACGCATTGCAAGCCAACACTAATCGTTTACATGGGTTATACAGGACAAGCAGTTTGTTCGAACACAATAAATTTCTGGCTTTCTTAAAGGCAGCCTCTTGTGACTTCCCCCATACCCAGTCATCTCCCTTGCGCAGTAGCACATGTAGGGGTTCTAGCAGAGTGCTTAACCCAGGCAGGAAATTACCGAAATAGGTAAGGAGTCTCAGGAACGACCACAGCTCCATCAAGTTCTGTGGTCGCGGCGCGTTCTTGATGGCCTCCGTCTCGCTGTCTGTGGGTCTGATGCCGTCTGCCTCGATTCTCCTTCCCAAGAATTCGACCTCCTGTGCCAGGAAAACACACTTCGAGCATTTCAACCTGAGCCCCATGCGATCCAACCGACTAAGAACCTCCTCCAGATTCTTCAAGTGCTCCATGGTGTCCCGACCTGTAACCAATATGTCGTCCTGGAAGACCACTGTGTAAGGAACCGACTTTAGTTCTCCATGTTCTGCTGGAAGATCGCTGCGGCAGACCGAATCCCGAATGGGCACTGGTTGTAGATAAACAGACCTTTGTGTGCGTTGATGCAGGTGAGGCCTCTCGAAGACTCCTTCAGCTCCTGCGTCATGTAGGCCGAGGTTGGTGAACGTCTTCCCTCCAGCCAGGGTCACAAATAGGTCATTTGCCTTGGGTAGTGGGTACTGGTCCTGCAGCGAAAAACGGTTAATCGTTACTTTATAGTACCTGCAAATTCTAACCGTATCGTCCTCCTTGAGTACCAGGACAATCGGACTGGCCCAGTCATTGAATTCCACTGGCATGATGATGCCTTCACGTTGCAGCCTGTCCAGCTTGATTTCCAATTTTCCACGCATCATGTACAGTACCCCCCGAGCCTTGTGGTGGATGGGTCGCGTACCGGGAACCAAATGGATCTGCACTTTCGCCCTCGAGAAGCTTCCAATGCCCGGCTCAAATAACGATGGGAACTTGCTTAGAACCTGGGTACATGAGGTGTCGTTGACGGACGAAAGCGCTCGGATGTCGGTCCCAGTTCCAGCGGATTTTCCCCAGCCAACTTCTGCCAAACAATGTGGGGCCATCCCCTGGCACAATCCACAGCGGGAGTTCGTGTACTGCTCCATCATAGGAGACTTTGACTTCAGCACTGCCAATTACAGGGATTAGTTCCTTGGTGTAAGTCCTTAGTTTGGTGTGAATGGGGCTGAGCTTGGGCCTGCTTGCCTTTTTTCCTCACAGCCTGCCGAAGGCCTTTTTACTCATTATGGACTGACTTGCCCCCATGTCCAGCTCCATAGATACTGGAATGCCGTTCAGTTCAACTTTCTACATTATTGGTGGGCATTTCGTCGTAAACGTGTGTACCCCGTACTCGTCTGCCTCCTCAGTACGAGTTTCCAATTCAGTCGGATCCACTGTGGATCGATCTTCCTCTGCAACGTGGTGGTTTGCAGGGTTTGCAGCTCGCCTGCACATTCATTGGAGGCTGCACATTGGTTCTGCGAAATCTGCTTGGTGTTGTCGCTGGTGGACATAAATGCCCCGGCTATTGTTATGGCTTTACTCAGATTCAGAGTTTCTACAGTCAACAGTTTGCGAAGAATTGTCTCATGTCCGATGTCCAGTACAAAAAAGTCTCTGAGCATTTGTTCTCGGAATCCCTCAAACTCACAATGTCCTGCGAGGCATCTTAGTTCGCCGACCTAGCTCGCCACTTCTTGGCTCTTCGATCGTTGACATGTGTAGAACCGATATCTTGTCATCAAAACGCTTTCCTTACGATTTAGGTGCTCCCGGACCAGCGTACACAATTCTTCTTAGGATTTCTCTGTTGGTTTTGCTGGGGCCAGGAGATTCTTCACGAGGCCATAGGCCCCGCAGACAGTTAGGAGGATCGTCCTTCGTTTGGTGGCATTCTCGTCCCCTTCAAGCTCGTTGGGCACAAAGTATTGGTCGAGTCTCTCCACGAAGGCCTCCCAATCGTCCGCTTTTGAGAACTTCTCCAGGATGCCGACTGTTCTTTGTATTTTCACGCGGTTGATCGTTACCTCGTCGCCAATTGTTACAATCACAATAAATGTTGAGACTGAGTACTGTGTGCAATGAGCAGGTGTGACCTTAGCTCCTTTATTAAGGTTCCAGAGTGCAGGTACCTCGTGGGTGGCCTGCTTATATACTGTGCTCCCAAGGGATGCTGGGATCCCTTGGGACTCCAACAGGTGGGCCCTCTGGTGCTCAGGTGTGATGCAGGTTACAAAGGGTTAAATACATAACATTTCCCACGTTACAACAGTGACTACACTCCCAAAAGTACTTAATTGGCTGTGAAGCGCTTTGAGACGTCCAGTGGTTGTGTAAAGTGCTATATTAATCCAAGTCTTCCTTTTTCTTCCCGAATCTCAAAGATTCTGAATTTGGCTCATCTCCTGTGTCACTGAAAGTGGGACAAAACCGGTGTAACTCGTTCCCGGTGAGCAGGAAGCTGATCAAAGCCAGCAAGAATGTTCACCTCCAGCACCTCCAGCCTCAAGGGCAGAATTCTGCCTTGGTCGCTGGTGCAGCTGAACAACCAGTGAGTTGCGATAGAATCTGAGTCCGGGAGAAGGCTGGTCTCTGTGAATTCTCTGCTGTCGGTTTAGAGTATCGACTACAAGGTTTATCGCAGAAATATCTTGGCGGGGCAACGCAGGAGGGAGCTGGGTCATTCGTTTGACCTGTGACGACAATTTATCAAAGAGTTATTGGCCCTGAATTTGCTGGACTTTTTCAGCCAACCTTTGGCTGCTTCTACCTCCAAAGGCCTGGAAATTGGGCTGATCCGAAGAAAGAAAGACTTGCATGTATATAGCGCCTTTCACGACTACCAGACGTCCCAAAATGCTTTAGGGTTAGGGTTAGGGTTAGGGTTAGGGTTAGGGTTAGGGTTAGGGTTAGGGTGTTTGAAGTGTAGTCACTGTTGTAATGTGGGAAAGAAGGCTGGGAGAGGCTCGTGTGGAGTATAAGCACGGGTTTGGATGGAATTGATGAGGTCAGACTGTCTCCAGGGGTAGCAGAGTCGGTAACCAGAGGACACAGATATTGCCAAAAGAACCAGAGACGACATGAGGATCCAATCAAATTCAAGCATTGAGTTGTGATCTCGAGCCCGCTGGCTGAACGGGAGCAGATTCAATAGAACCTTTCAAAAGGGAATTGGATATAGACATGAATAAGCAGAGTGGGGCTGTGGGGAAAGAGCTGGGAGAGTGGGGTTAACTGGACAGCTCTTTCAAAGAGCTGGCACAGGCACGATGGGCCAAACGGTCTCCTTTTGTGCTGTATCATTCTGTGGCTCAGTGGGCAGCACTCTCACCTCTGAGTCAGAATGGTTGTAGGTTCAAGTCCCACTCCGGAGACTTGAGCACATAATCCAGGCTGACACTCCCAGTACAGTACTGAGGGAACTCTGCAATGTCGGAGGTGCCATCTTTCGGATGAACCGTTAAACCGAGGCCCCATCTGCTCTCAGTTGGACGTAAAATATCCCACGGCACTATTTCGAAGTAGAGCAGGAGAGTTATCCCTGGTGTCCTGGCCAATATTTATCCCTCAATCAACTAAACAAAAACAAATTATCTGGTCATTATCCCTGTGGGAGCTTGCTGTGCACAAAATGGCTGCCGCGTTTCCAACTTTACAACAGTGACTACACTCCAAAAGTACTTCATTGGTTGCAAAATGTTTTGAGACATCCGGTAGTCGTGAAGGGCGCTTTGTAAATCCAAGTCTTTCTCTCTTATGATCTGTTTCCATCGCGTTTCTGTCTTGCAATGGTGGTCTCGCCATTTTCCCGTTTGACAGTCGGTGCAGCCGGGGGTAATGTGCATGTATATAAACAGACTAACAGTAACAGGAATAAGGTATCTTAACTGTGTCCTTTATAGCAACTCCCAAAATGGAGTCATGAACCAACATGAGGCAGTGTGTGAATAGCTCCCGCAGGGTCCTAATGCCTTCCTAGTGTCCTGTAACAAACACAACAGGGAGCTCGTAGCGCCCCTAGTGGATAGGAGTGGAGCTGCTGCTTGGGAGAGAGGAAACAAGTGACACAAAGGCCTGATTGGTGTTGTCAATCGCAGGGGCATTAAAACATTTTAAAAAAAAACATTTCTTGAGTTTATTAGTTAAAGAAGTATTAGCAACGGGAACAAAATGGCTGTTTGACTGACAATCAAGAATCATCCAATCAGGTAACAAAGAGTCTGTCTGCTTTCCGATTGGTGTGGGAAGGCGGGGTAGGCGACCAATCATGAGGGCACGGGGGCGAGGCGGTTAGAAGCGGGAGAGACATGTGACGAAACTTCCGGGAATATGTCCAAACAGACCTAAGGATGTTCTCCAGGGGGATTGGAACAGGGTCTTGCTCGCGAAACTCCTGCCGTTGATTGACCAATAGCACGAGGAATCTTGTCTGCCACGGGGGGAGGGTATCAGACAGATGATGGACTAAGCCCGAAGGTTGGCCTCGTTGAGATGGTTGGACTGTTTTTTTGTCCGTCGCCCTCCAGTGGAACGCATCCTTTAAAAGTGTTATGAAATCTCAGGTGAGATGTTCGAAGCCACTAATTGGCACTGAAATTCAGTCTTGCTTAAGCTTCACTACATAAGCAATAGGAGCAGGAGTAGGCCATATGGCCCCTAGAGGAGAGGGAAGGGTAGTAATGGAGAGGAGAGGGGAGTGGAGGGGAGGAGAGAGGAGGGGAGGAAAAAGGTGGGGAGTGGAGGGGAGGAGAGAGGAGGGGAGGAAAGAAGAGGAGAGAGGAGGGGAAGAAGGAAGGGAGTAGAGGAGAGGGGAGGAGAGGAGGAGGGGAGTAGTGGAGGAGAGGAGGAGGGGAGGGGAAGGAAGGGAGGAGGGGCGGGGAGGGAGGAGGGAAGGAGAGTAGTGGAGGGGAGGGAGGAGAGGAGAAACATTGGAGGGGAGGAAGGAGGAGGAAAGGGGAGGGGAGAAAGAGGGGAGGGAGGAGGGGTAGGAAGGGAGGAGGGGAGGGGAGGGAGGAGGAGGGAAGGAGAGTAGTGGAGGGGAGGGAGGAGAGGAGAAACATTGGAGGGGAGTATAATAATAAATAAAAGGAAAATAAAAATGAATCTTCTTCGGTTAAAATAGAACGGTTACCCGATGACTCGAGGTGATAAGAAAAGTCAAGCCGTGTATATACATCTAATGACCTGATCTTTATGACTAATTTATGATGATTGTGATTGGCATGAAGGCAGAGTGCGTATTGGCCCTGAGCTGAGTCATACAACGTTACAGCAGTGGGAACCTATGACTTATGACACGTTCTGAAGCCGTTCCCCTCCATTTGATTTGATCATGGCCCGAGGTATTTCAGAGGTTGGCCCTCGAACCGATTCGGTCATACAATTCGATCACAGGTTGATCTGTATCTTAACTCTGCCTCCCTGTCTTTGTCCCATATCCTTCGCTACCTTTAGCAAACAAAAATCTATCGATCGCCATCTTGAAAATACTAAGGCAGGCTCGAATTGTAAGATTGTGCCTTCTTGTTCTGGATTCCCAGCACCAGAGGAAACAGTTTCTCTGTATCTACCCTATTGAATCCCTTAAACATTTTAACAACCTCGAACAGATCATCCCTCAACCTTCTAAACTCAAGGGAATACCACTATTTTGTTGTATCTGTAAAAATATAAAACATTAAATCCAGTGCCCCCTGGCTAAAAGGGGGGTGGGGGGGGCGGGGGCGGGGACACTCAAACCGACAAACTTAAACAAATGAAACTTTAGACAGTCAACTGGTTCAAATTAAAATTTGGTTGCCGGGGGGTGATGATGCACTCCAGTCCCTCCGGCGCCCACCTCTCGCGGAAGGCCGCGAGCGTACCGGTGGACACCGCGTGCTCCATCTCCAGGGTCACCCTGGCCCGGATGTAACCGCGGAAGAGAGGCAGGCAGTCAGGCTGAACGACCCCCTCGACCGCCCGCTGCCTGGACCGGCTGATGGCCCCCTTGGCCGTGCCCAGGAGCAGTCCTACGAGGAGGCCCTCGGAGCTACCCGCTCGCCTCCGCACAGGGTGACCAAAGATCAGGAGTGTGGGACTGAAGTGCAACCAGAATTTGAGGAGCAGCCCCTTCAAATATTGGAAGAGGGGCTGCCACCTCGTACATTCCATAAAAACATCCAACACGGACTCTTCCAGACCGCAGAAATTGCAGGCGGCCTGAGAGCCCGTGAACCAACTTAAAAACTTATTGCATGAGACTACTCCGTGCACCACCCTCCAGGCCAAGTCCCCAATAAATAAAGGGAGGACTCCTGTATAGAAAGCACTCCACTGGGGACCCTCGCCTCCTCTGGACGGCAAGATGGTGCACCGTGACGTGTCCGACGGTAGACAAGGATGGTAACGTCGAGAGTGTGCCCGTACAGGAATCCCCTCAGCACAGAACTGAAAGGCACTCAAGGAAATACAAGGCATGTCCTCATAATTTAACCCTTTATGCCCTGGTATCGTTCTCGATTTCACCTCATTTAAAAATTCTCATCCTTGTTTTCAAATCCCTCCATGGCCTCGCCCTTCAATATCTCAGTAATCTCCCCTGGAAGGACAGATGCACCAACATCAGTGTTTTCGATCAGGCCAACATCCCCAGCATCAAAGCACTGACCACACTCAACCAGCTCCGTTGGTCGGGCCACATTGTCCGCATGCCCGACAAAAGGCTCCCAAAGCAAGCTCTCCACTCAGAACTCCTACACGGCAAAGCCTCCCTGATAAAGTGCAACATCCCCACTGACATCTGGGAGTCCCTGGCCAAAGACCGCCCTAAGTGGAGGAAGAGCATCCGGGAGGGCGCTGAGCACCTCGAGTCTCGTCGCCGAAAGCATGCAGAAACCAAGCGCAGACAACGGAAAGAGCGTGTGGCAAACCAGACTCCCCACCCACACTTTCCTTCAACCACTGTCTGTCCCACCTGTAACAGAGACTATAATTCCTGTATTGGATTGTACAGCCACCTGAGAACTCACTTTTGGAGTGGAAGCAAGTCTTCCTCGATTTCAAAGGACCACCTGTGATGAATCTCCTCCAGCCCCACAAACCCCCGAGATGTCTGCGCTCCTCGAATTCTGCCCTTTTGAGCATCCCTGATTCTAATCGCTCAATCATTGGTGGCCGTGCCTTCTGTTGCCTGGGCCCCAAGCTCTGGAACTCCATCCCTAAACCTCTCCACCTCTCTACCTCTCTTTCCTCCTTCAAGACGCTCCTTAAAACCTACCTCTTTGACCAAGCTTTTGGTCGTCTGCGCTTATTTCTACTTATGCAACTCGGAGTCAAATCTTTATCGGATAATACTCCGGTGAAGCACCTTGGGACGTTTCACTATGTTAAAGGCGCTATATAAATACAAGTTTATATATCTACTACGCAACCAAGGCCGATATATCTGTGCCCAATGGTGCCCTCCTGCATGGACACAGTTCCAGTCTGTGGTATCAGCGGGAAGGCATCCCATCTCCGTGGGTCAAACGGGCACCAGCACCTCTTTGGGTGTTACTCTGCCACTCAACTGCCCCAGCAGCCACATGGCCATGGGAGGGGAGGCCTAGCCCAACCACCCATCCCCAAACCTGGCCGCAGTCCTGGGCAAGGGGGTTGATTTGTGAATTACTGTTTAGAAAATAATATTTACCTCTGTGGGGTGGTCCTGTGAGTCCGTGGTCATCCTGCCCACTCACTTATTTAGAAATGTATTCATTCACGGGATGTGGGCGTCGCTGGCAAAGCTGGCATTTATTGCCCGTCCCTAACTGCCCCTTGAGAAGGTGGTGGTGAGCCGCCTTTCTGAACCGTTGCAGTCCGTGTGGTGAAGGTGCTCCCACAGTGCTGTTAGAAAGAAGGAAAGACTTGCATTTATATCGCGCCTTTCATGACCACCGGACGTCTCAAAGTGCTTTACAACCAATGACGTACTTTTGGAGTGTAGTCGCTATTGTAATGTGGGAAATGCGGCAGCCAATTTGCGCACAGCAAGCTCCCACACACAGCAGTGTGGTGATGAACAGATAATTGCAATTGCAAGGCGGAAATGCGATGGAGACACGTCACAGAATCACACAGCACAATAGGAGGCTGTTCAGCCCTGCGTGCCTGTGTCGGCTCTTTGAAAGAGCTGTCCAATTAATCCCACTCCCCCTGCTCTTTCCCCAAAGCCCCACTCTCTTCATTTATGTCTATATGCCAGCCAACAAGAGATTATCCAGTCTAATCCCACTTACCAGCTCTAGGTCCATAACCCTGCAGGTTATGGTGCTTCAATTGTACATCCAAGCACCTTTTAAATGTGGTGAGGGTTTCTGTCTCCACCACCCTTCCAGGCAGCGAGTTCCAGACCGCCACCACCCTCTGTGTGAAGAAGCTTCCCCTCAAATCCCCTCTAAATCTTCCACCAAGCCCCTTAAACATAGAAACATTAGAAACATAGAAGTTTACAGCGCAGAAGGAGGCCATTTCGGCCCATCGTGTTCGCGCTGCCAACAAAGAGCCGCACGGCCCTCGGTCAGCAGCCCTGAAGGTTACAGATAAACCCATGAACAATGAACAATGGCGGAAAGGTAAAGAGCACCCGGCCCAACCAGTCCGCCCCACACAACTGCGACACCCCTCATACTGAAACATTCTACACTCCACCCCAACTGGAGCTGTGTGATCTCCTATGCCCCTTATAATTGACACCTCCATCAAGGGAAATAGGCCCCTGCTATCCACTATCTCCAGGCCCCTCAAAATGTTATACACCTCAATGAGGTCTCCCCTCAGCCTCCTCTGTTCCAAGGAGAACAAACCCAGCGTATCCATTCCAGGCAGCATCCTTGTAAATCTCCTCTGCACCCTCTCCAGTGCAATCACGTTCTTCCTATAATACTGTGACCAGAACTGCACGCATAGACTATACCGCACAGAAACAGGCCATTCGGCCCAACCAGTCCATTTATGCTCCACTCGAGCCTCCTCCCGTCTTTCCTCATCTAACTCTTATCAGCATAACCCTCTATTCCTTTCTCCCCCATATACTTGTCCAGCCTCCCTTTAAATGCATCGATACTATTCACTTCAACCACTCCCTGTGGCAGCGAGTTGCACATTCTCACCACTTTTTGGGTAAAGAAGTTTCTTCTGAATTCTCTATTGGATTTCTTGGTGACTATCTTATATTGATGGCCTCCAGTTAAGCTCTTCCCCACAAGTGGAAACACTCTCTCTGTGTCCACTCTATCAAAACCTTTCATTATTTTAAAGGCCTCTATTAGGTCACCCCTCAGCCTTCTTTTTTCAAAGAGACCCAGCCTGTTCATCCTTTCCTGATATGTATACCCTCGCATTTCTGGCAATGGTGGAACAGGCTCGAGGGGCTCAATGGCCTACTTCTGTTACTATGCTGCATTTGCTACAACAGTGACTGCACTTCAAAAATACTTCATTGGCTGTACAGCGCTTTGGAATGTCCTGTGGCCGTGAAAGGCGTTATATAAATGCAAGTCTTTTCTTTCTTTCAAAAAGCTCTTGCGGCTGTGGGGAGGACGGGGGTTCAATTGGAAATTTGAAAACTCACATTGTTAGATTTTTGTGAGGTAAGGCTGGTAAGGGTTATGCAACCAAGGCGGGCAGATGGTAAGATCCAGGTCAGTGTGAGAGCAGAAATGTGCAATCTATGTAGGGGATAGCCCTTGGTGTTCATGTGTGCTCAGGGCTTTTCAAGAAAGTATTGTGGGTGGAAGGATCACGCGGCAGAGAAAGTTATTGCCATTAATGAGCTTAACAGTCAGTAACTGTCCTGTCCCCAGTTTCTGTCTGTACGTCAGGCTGCAGATGATGGCGTAGCTCGGGCCCTGCATCCAGGGTGAGCAGAGCTGCTGACGTCATGTCATGTCCGACAGGCACAGGGAGGAGGGGCGTGGCCTGTACGTTAGGGTCATTCAAGAAGCTCGAATCCATCCTGTACAAATCAGTCTGCTTGATCGGCCCCCCCCTCCACATGCTGCCCGAGGTGAATTAATACCTCCAGATGACTTTCCATTCTGGTGGTGACCATTGACCAGAAACTTAACTGTGGCTACAAGAGCAGGTCAGAGGCTGGGTATTCAGTGGCAAGTGACTCACCTCCTGACTCCCCAAAGCCTTTCCACCATCTACAAGGCACAAGTTAAGAGTGCGATGGAATACTCTCCACTTGCCTGGATGAGTGCAGCTCCAACAACACTCGAGAAGCTCGACACCATCCAGGACAAAGCAGCCCACTTGATCGACACCCCATCCACCACCTTCAACATTCACTCCCTCCACCACCGGCGCCCCCTGGCTGCAGTGTGCACCATCTACAAAATGCACTGCAGCAACTCGCCAAGGCTTCTTCGGCAGCACCTCCCAAACCCGCGACCTCTACCCTCTAGAAGGACTAGGGCAGCAGGCGCATGGGAACACCACCACCTCCAAGCTGTGGCTCAATGGGCAGCACTCTCGCCTCTGAGTCAGAAAGCTGTGGGTTCATGTCCCACTCCAGGGACTTGAGCATAAAAATCTTAGAACGTGGGAGGCCGGCCATGAGTGCATTGGAATTGTCAAGTCAAAGGTAACAAATGGATGAGAGTTTCAGCAGCGGCACAAAATATGCAGCACATAAACAGGAGGAGCGAGTGAATGTTTAAGGTGAAAAAACAGGAGGAAAGGGAATAAAATATGGGCAGAGGTTATGGTGAAATTGTTGAACTCAATGTTGAGTGTGGAAGGCTGGAAAGTGCCGAAACAAAAGATGAGGTGCTGTTCCTCGAGCTTGCGTTGAGCTTCATTGGAACAGTGTAGGAGGCCGAGGACGGAGAGATCAGAGTGGGAGTGGAGCATGGGATTAAAGTGACAGGAGACCGGAAGCTCGGGGTCACACTTACGGACTGAACGGAGGTGTTCCGCAAAGTGTAAATGTTATTAAGACTATTAGAATAAGGAGATTGCAAGGTGCAAATCGTGTCACGCAGACGCACTAGCGAGGATTACATCATTTACAAGATGACTTAATTAAAAATGACCCTGAACGTGGTCATCATGTTATCAAGACGTTACTAAGACTATAAAAGGTACAACGCACAAATAGTTCAGTGGAATTGAGCTTCGAGCAGTATATCCTGATTAGAACATAAGAACATAAGAATTAGGAACAGGAGTAGGCCATCTAGCCCCTCGAGCCTGCTCCGCCATTCAACAAGATCATGGCTGATCTGGCCGTGGACTCAGCTCCACTTACCCGCCCGCTCCCCATAACCCTTAATTCCCTTATTGGTTAAAAATCTATCTGTGACTTGAATACATTCAATGAGCTAGCCTCAACTGCTTCCTTGGGCAGAGAGTTCCACAGATTCACAACCCTCTGGGAGAAGAAATTCCTTCTCAACTCAGTTTTAAATTGGCTCCCCCGTATTTTGAGGCTGTGCCCCCTAGTTCTAGTCTCCCCGACCAGTGGAAACAACCTCTCTTCCTCCATCTTGTCTATCCCTTTCATTATTTTAAATGTTTCTATAAGATCACCCCTCATCCTTCTGAACTCCAACGAGTAAAAAGACCCAGTCTACTCAATCTATCATCATAAGGTAACCCCCTCATCTCCAGAATCAGCCTAGTGAATCGTCTCTGTACCCCCTCCAAAGCTAGTATATCCTTCCTTAAGTAAGGTGACCAAAACTGCACGCAGTACTCCAGGTGGGGCCTCACCAATACCCTGTTCAGTTGCAGCAGGACCTCCCTGCTTTTGTACTCCATCCCTCTCGCAATGAAGGCCAACATTCCATTCACCTTCCTGATTACCTGCTGCACCTGCAAGCTAACTTTTTGGGATTCATGCACAAGGACCCCCAGGTCCCTCTGCACCGCAGCATGTTGTAATTTCTCCCCATTCAAATAATATTCCCTTTTACTGTTTTTTTTCCCAAGGTGGATGACCTCACATTTTCCGACATTGTATTCCATCTGCCAAGCCTTAGCCCATTCGCTTAACCTATCTAAATCTCTTTGCAGCCTCTCTGTGTCCTCTACACAACCCGCTTTCCCACTAATCTTTGTGTCGACTGCAAATTTTGTTACACTACACTCTGTCCCCTCTTCCAGGTCATCTATGTATATTGTAAACAGTTGTGGTCCCAGCACCGATCCCTGTGTCACACCCACCAACCACCGATTTCCAACCCGAAAAGGACCCATTTATCCCAACTCTCTGCTTTCTGTTCGCCAGCCAATACTCTATCCATGCTAATACATTTCCTCTGACTCCGCATACCTTTATCTTCTGCAGTAACCTTTTGTGTGGCACCTTATCGAATGCCTTTTGGAAATCTAAATACACCACATCCATCGTTACACCTCTATCCACCATGCTCGTTATATCCTCAAAGAATTCCAGTAAATTAGTTAAACATGATTTCCCCTTCATGAATCCATGTTGCGTCTTCTTGATTGCACTATTCCTATTTAGATGTCCCGCTATTTCTTCCTTAATGATAGCTTCAAGCATTTTCCCCACTACAGATATTAAACTAACCGGCCTATAGTTACCTGCCTTTTGTCTGCCCCCTTTTTTAAACAGAGGTGTTACATTAGCTGCTTTCCAATCTGCTGGTACCTCCCCAGAGTCCAGAGAATTTTGGTAGATTATAACGAATGCATCTGCTATAACTTCCACCATCTCTTTTAATACCCTGGGATGCATTTCATCAGAACCAGGGGACTTGTCTACCTTGAGTCCCATTAGCCTGTCCAGCACTACCCCCGTAGTGATAGTATTGTCTCAAGGTACTCCCTTCCCACATTCCCGTGACCAGCAATTTTTGGCATGGTTTTTGTGTCTTTCACTGTGAAGACCGAAGCAAAATAATTGTTTAAGGTCTCAGCCATTTTCACATTTCCCATTATTAAATCCCCCTTCTCATCTTCTAAGGGACCAACATTTATTTTAGTCACTCTTTTCCGTTTTATATATCTGTAAAAGCTTTTACTATCTGTTTTTATGTTTTGCGCAAGTTTACTTTCGTAATCTATCTTTCCTTTCTTTATTGCTTTCTTAGTTATTCTTTGCTGTCGTTTAAAATTTTCCCAATCTTCTAGTTTCCCACTAACCTTGGCCACCTTATACGCATTGGTTTTTAATTTGATACTCTCCTTTATTTCCTTGGTTATCCACGGCTGGTTATCCCTTCTCTTACCGCCCTTCTTTTTCATTGGAATATATTTTTGTTGAGCACTAGGAAAGAGCTCCTTAAAAGTCCTCCACTGTTCCTCAATTGTGCCACCGTTTAGTCTGTGTTTCCAGTCTACTTTAGCCAACTCTTCCTCATCCCACTGTAGTCCCCTTTGTTTAAGCATAGTACGCTCGTTTGAGATACTACTTCCTCACCCTCAATCTGTATTACAAATTCAACCATACTGTGATCACTCATTCAGAGAGAATCATTTACTAGGTGATCATTTATTATTCCTGTCTCATTACACAGGACCAGATCTAAGATAGCTTGCTCCCTTGTAGGTTCTGTAACATACTGTTCTAAGAAACAATCCCGTATGCATTCTATGAATTCTTCTTCAAGGCTACCCTGTGCGATTTGATTTGACCAATCGATATGTAGGTTAAAATCCCCCATGATTACTGCCGTTCCTTTTTCACATGCCTCCATTATTCCCTTGATTATTGCCCGCCCCACCGTGAAGTTATTATTTGGGGGCCTATAAACTACGCCCACCAGTGACTTTTCCCCCTTACTATCTCTAATCTTCACCCACAATGATTCAACATTTTGTTCATTAGAGCCAATATCATCTCTCACAACTGTCCTGATATCATCCTTTATTAACAGAGCTACCCCACCTCCTTTCCCTTCTTGTCTATCTTTCCGAATTGTCAGATACCCCAGTATGTTTAATTCCCAGTCTTGGCCACCCTGCAACCATGTTTCTGTAATGGCCACCAAATCTTACCCATTTGTAATGATTTGTGCCATAAACTCATTTACTTTATTTTGAATGCTGCGTGCGTTTAGGTAGAGTGTTTTAATACTAGTTTTTAAACCATGATTTTTAGTTTTGACCCCTCCTGCAGCCCCTTTATATTCATGCATATTGTTCCTTCCTATCACCTTGTGGTTTACACTTACCCCAGTGCTACTCTGCTCTGTTGCCTCCTGCCTTTTGCATTCTTTCTTGGGGTTCTGTTCATCTGAGCTCTCACCCACTCTAACCAGCTCAGAGCCCTCTCCTGGGTTCTGAACACTCCTCGCATTGAGGCACCTAGCTTTCAGGTTTGCCTTTTTATTACACTTTGACCCTTTAGAATTTTGCTGTACAGTGGCCCTTTTTGTTTTTTGCCTTGGGTTTCTCTTCCCTCCACTTTTACTCATCTCCTTTCTGTCTTTTGCTTCTGTCTCCATTTTATTTCTCTCTGTCTCCTGCATTGGTTCCCATCCCCCTGCCATATTAGTTTAACTCCTCCCCAACAGCACTAGCAAACACTCCCCCGAGGACATTGGTTCTGGTCCTGCCTAGGTGCAGACCGTCCGGTTTGTACTGGTCCCACCTCCCCCAGAACCGGTTCCAATGCCCCAGAAATTTGAATCCCTCCCTGCTGCACCACTGCTCAAGCTACGTATTCATCTGAGCTATCCTACGATTCCTACTCCGACTAGCTCGTGGCACTGGTAGCAATCCCAAGATTACTACTTTTGAGGTCCTACTTTTTAATTTAGCTCCTAGCTCCATAAATTCGTCTCGTAGGACCTCATCCCTTTTTTTACCTATATCGTTGGTACCAATGTGCACCACGACAACTGGGTGTTCACCCTCCCTTTTCAGAATGTCCTGCACCCGCTCCGAGACATCTTTGACCCTTGCACCAGGGAGGCAACATACCATCCTGGAGTCTCGGTTGCGGCCGCAGAAACGCCGATCTATTGAATCCCCTTTCACTATCGCTCTCCCAATTTTTTTCGTGCTCTTCTGTGCAGCAGAGCCAGCCACGGTGCCATGAACTTGGCTGCTGCTGCCCTCCCCTGATGAGTCATCCCCCTCAACAGTACTCAAAGCTGTTTTGCAGGGGGATGACTGCAGGGTACCCCTGCACTACCTTCCTTCCACTGCTCTTCCTGCTGGTCTTCCATTCCTTATCTGGCTGTGGACCCTTCACCTGCGGTAAGACCAACTCGCTACACGTGCTACTCACGTCATTCTCAGCATCGTGGATGCTCCAGAGTGAATCCACCCTCAGCTCCAATTCCGCAACGCGGTCCATCAGGAGCTGGAGGCGGATAGACTTCCCGCACATGTAGTCGTCAGGAACACCGGAAGTGTCCCTGAGTTCCCACATGGTACAGGAGGAGCATATCACATGACCGAGCTCTCCTGTCATGACTTAACCCTTAGATACACTTAATTTGGCGACAACAATGTTAACAGGTTACTTACTGATAAAGAAAAGAAAAAGAAAAGCTACTCACCAATCACCAGCCAATCACTGACCCCTTTGGCTGTGACGTCACCTTTTGATTTCTTTCTGCTTCTTTTTTGCTTTTTCTCCCGGCGTTTACAATTGTTCCTGATGCCCCACCGCCCTGTGAGTATCTGTCTGTACCAGGATTCTCACGGTCATCGGGGTGGATTGTGTAATATGAATTTAAGCATCCAACGCCCCAGTGTTTCATAGTATTTGCGCTTTCATGAAAAATCATGAGAAACTTAGAGAGTGGTGAGAAAGTGGAACTTGTTCTCACAGGGAGTGGTTGAGGCGAGTAGCATAGATGCATTTAAGCGGAAAAGAAAGACTTACATTTCTATAGCATCTTTCATGACCGACAGACGTTTCAAAATGCTTTACAGCTTTACAGTACTTTTGGAGTGTAGTCACTGTTGTAATGTGGGAAACGCGGCAGCCAATCAGCAAATTCCCACAAACATCATCATCATAGGCAATCCCTCGTATCGAGGATGACTTGCTTTCACGCCAAAAAGGAATGAGTTCACAGGTGTTTCAATGAAGGACCTAATATTCCAGATCCCGAACTACATGTTGAAGGGTAGAAGATGCCTGTGCGTGGATTTTATTAACGTGGGGTGACCGTTGCACACCAGCCACCACACGGGCTTGACAGAGCTAGGTCTTGGTCCAGTGGTAGGGATTAACCAAGACGACTGGAGACCAGCTCTGCTGCACGGACCTCGTGCGCTCACATATCGCAGTGTGGGCTGGGCCGTGCTGGCCCTGGGCCCTCGCCTCTCCTGGGTCCCGATTACATCCCTCTACAAACTCTTGCCGCTCCTTTGTCCCGACCTCGCCGCTCCTGCTGTACCTGCCCATGCTTCAGGCACCGACCAGGTTCCTTAATTACCCTCTGAAATGGCCTAGCGAGCCACTCAGTTGTACCAAACCGCGACGGCAAAGTCAGCACTGTGGGAGCACCTTCACCACAGTTTGCAGTGGTTCACGTGGCTCGCCAACAGCAATGTGATAATGACCAGATTATCTGTTTTTGTTATGTTGATTGAGGGATAAATATTGGCCCCAGGACGCCGGGGATAACTCCCCCTGCTCTTCTTCAAAATAGTGCCATGGAATCTTTTGTGTCCACCTGAGAGGGCAGACAGTGCCTCGGTTTAACGACTCATCAGCTCTGTGCGGCCTAGCTCTAATTTTAAGTTATTCCCCACTTGTTCTGGACTGCCCACCCCCCCCCCCCACCCCCCACCAGAGGAAATTGTTTCTCTCTCAACCTTCCCGATAAATTGAGGTGTTTGATCATCTCAAACACTGCAATTAGCTCGCCCCCTTAACCTTCTTATACTCAAAGGTCTGTGCAACCAGTCCCTGTAATTTAATCCTCTTAGCCGCGCTCACAACGCAGGCGGGAAATTCGTAGAGCTGCGTGACTCCGCCACGGTCAGACCTCCGTGTTTTCTTTGGGAGTGATGCTGGAATTGACCGACCAAACCCTCACAATGACATTCAAGGCCGTTGAGGGTATTCTTGCTAATATTCTGATTGTGTGTCGAGCAGGAGTGTGGGACTAATTGGGCAGCTCGTTCGAAGAGCTGGCCCAGGCCAGATGGGCCAAATGATACACTTCTGTGCTATATGAATCTATGATTCTATGATACAGAATCTATATCCTGTGTCCATACTTTTGATTCATACCAAGTCTATAATCCGGGATTTATAATTGAGGGTCTCGACCCTAAATCGATCCCAAATCTATAGTCCTGAGTGGTTAAGCAATGCCTCGATTTCAAAATTCTCTTCCTTATTTTCAAATCCCTCCACGGCCTCACCCCCTCCCTATCTCTGTAATCTCCTCCAGCCCCCACAACCCCCCGTGATATCTGCGCTCCTCTAATTCTGGCCTCTTGAGCATCCCTGATTTTAATCACTCCACCATCGGCGGCCATGCCTTCTGTTGCCTGGGCCCCAAGCTCTGGAATCCCCTCCCTAAATCTCTACGCCTCTCTACCTCTCTTTGCTCCTTCAAGACACTCCTTAAAACCTACCTCATTGACCAAACTGTCACCTGCCCTAATGTCTTCTTAATGGCTCGGTGTCAAATTTTATACAAACATAGAAACATAGAAAATAGGTGCAGGAGTAGGCCATTCAGCTCTTCGAGCCTGCACCACCATTCAATATGATCATGGCTGATCACGCAACTTCAGTACCCCATTCCTGCTTTCTCTCCATACACCTTGATCCCTTTAGCCATAAGGGCCACATCTAACTCCCTCTTGAATATATCTAACCAACTGGCCTCAACAACTTCCTGTGGTAGAAAATTCCACAGGTTCACAATTCTCTTAGTGAAGAAGTTTCTCCTCATTTCAGTCCTACATGGCTTCCCCCTTATCCTTAGACTGTGACCCCTGGCTCTGGACTTTCCCAACATCGGCAGCATTCTTCCTGCATCTAACCTGTCCAATTCCATCAGAATTTTACATGTTTCTATGAGATCCCCTCTATTCTTCTAAATTCCAGTGAATATAAGCCTAGTCGATCTGGTCTTTGAACCTTTCTTCATATGTCAGTCCTGCCATCCCGTGAATCAGTCTGGTGAACCTTTGCTGCACTCCCTCAATAGCAAGAATGTCCTTCCTCAGATTAGGAGACCAAAACTGTACACAATATTCAAGGTGTGGCCTCACCAAGGCCCTGTACAACTGCAGTAAGACCTCCCTGCTCCTATACTCAAATCCCCTAGCGATGAAGGCCAACATGCCATTTGCCTTCTACAAGGCCTGCTGTACCTGCATGTCTACTTTCAATGACTGATGTACCATGACACCCAGGTCTCTTTGCACCTCCCCTTTTCCTAATCTGTCACCATTCAGATAATATTCTGCCTTCCTGTTTTTGCCACCAAAGTGGATAACCTCATATTTATCAACATTATACTGCATCTGCCATGCATTTGCCCACTCACCTAACCTGTCCAAGTCACCCTGTAGCCTCTTAGCATCCTCCTCGCAGCTCATACTGCCACCCAGCTTAGTGTCATCTGCAAACTTGGAGATATTACACTCAATTCCTTCGTCTAAATCATTAATGTATATTGTAAATAGCTGGGTTCCAAACACTGAACCGTGCGGTACCCCACTAATCACTGCCTGCCATTCTGAAAAGGACCCATTTATTCCGACTCTTTGCTTCCTGTCTGCCAACCAGTTCTCTATCCATGTCAATACATTACCCCCAATACCATGTGCTTTAATTTTACACACCATCTCTTGTGTGGGACCTTGTCAAAAGCCTTGTTTGATAACGTTGCTGTGAAGCGCCTTGGGACACTTTACTACTACAACAACAACTTTTATTCATATAGCACCATTAATGTAGTAAAACGTCCCAAGGCGCTTCACAGGAGTATTATGAGATAAAAAGATTACCACGTTAAAGGTTCTATATAAATACAAGTTTTTGTTTATCCCAAGTCTAAAACCTGAGTCTATATTCGTGATTCTATCCTAAGCCCATAAACGGGAGCCTACAATCCTGATCCTGTGCCAAGTCTTTAATCCTGTGCACCTTTTAAACTGTGCACCTTCCATTTTAGCAAGTGGGAGGTATTCACTTGTCAGTGAAGGCTGGGAATCTATAACCACACCTCCGAACGCATTACTAAGGCAGCTGAACATTCTATGGTACATAGGTCAGCAGTAGATTCGATCAGCATTTCCTCGCCCTTTCACACCCTGCTCGCCCAGACAGGCTCCTTGACTCACAGGAAGGAAAGAAAAGAGAGGGTCATCGTCAACAGCCGTCCACCTACACTTAACCTTTATTATTTTCGCTGGACCTGCATCCAAGCAGAAGATAAGGACTGGTCTTGCCTCTCGTTCCCCTGCTCCCGGAGTTTGGAGGCAGAGCTTGTTGTCGAATGGTAAGTTACAGAAACTTTTTACAGTACGGTTTCGCCCTATGGGTTTGCGAGGCCGAGGAATAAGGCAACCTTGTCGGGGGTGTTTATACGGGCAGGTCTTTCACAAGACATCTGGCAGTGTGTGATCTGTCGGAATCTGTCTGCACCTGCAGAGTTTAAATTACCAGTGCAAAGATACATTTTACCACCCAGCTTGTGTAACTCAGTCCTGGGGAGGCAATTGAACTTCTGGGCAGCATCAACGGTGAGGAATAGGAGAGAACAAGAGGCGTGGTTGTCCATCCAGGAATTATCTGTCCTGAGTCTCAAATAATATATAAATCTGTACAAGCATGATACCGTTTGTCTATAAATCTGTACCTGTTGTTTACAAGCAAATCGTTCCCATATTAATCAGTACCGGATGTACATATTTAGAATCATGGGTGTTGCAATTCAATGTATTTGTGCCTCCTGCTCGCCCCCCCTCCCCTCCCCGCGGGACGCAAATGTGTTAGCGCCTGACTGGGCGCTAACAAAGGCGCCTGCCATATTGGGCATGAGTTTAGCGGCAGCACTACAGTGTTGCGCCCCGAATTCCTGCGCACGGAGATCGTGACGTCATCGCCGTGCGCATTGCCCTGTTAGCGCCCCGACCCCGAACTTGAGTCCTGCCCCCTGCAGCAGCGCCGGGCGGAAACACCGGCAGCTGCCGGGGACGTGGACCGGGGCGAAGATTCAAGGCCAGGTGGCCAAGGTAAGTGAAAATAAAACTTACCTTCGTTTCTGCGGTGCAGCCCCGTGTTCTTTGCCGGGCCCTGGCCGCGATCGCTCAGCCCCGCACTCGGCACCCCCATTCCCTCGATGGGCCAGCTAGGTCTTGTTTTCATTGCAGAGCCTGCAGTGATGGCCTTTCCCTTTAAGGAGGGGGGCAGGGCCCTTTGGCCGAGGCAGCGCTGGGCGGCCCAGCACTGGTAGAATTCTTTATTAAGCTGGAGAGTGACACAGTTAATTAAGAAACTAGAGTCCTGAACTGAAGGAAAGGTAACTTCGACAGTATGGGACGTGAATTGGCTAGAATAGACTGGCAAATGATACTTAAAGAGTTGACGGTGGATAGGCAATGGCAGACATTTAAAGATCACATGGATGAACTTCAACAATTGTACATCCCTGTCTGGAGTAAAAATAAAACGGGGAAAGTGGCTCAACCGTGGCTAACAAGGGAAATTAAGGATAGTGTTAAATCCAAGGAAGAGGCATATAAATTGGCCAGAAAAAGCAGCAAACCTGAGGACTGGGAGAAATTTAGAATTCAGCAGAGGAGGACAAAGGGTTTAATTAAGAGGGGGGAAATAGAGTACGAGAGGAAACTTGCCGGGAACATAAAAACTGACTGCAAAAGCTTTTATAGATATGTGAAGAGAAAAAGATTAGTAAAGGCAAACGTAGGTCCCTTGCAGTCGGATTCAAGTGAATTTATAGTGGGGAACAAAGAAGTGGCAGACCAATTGAACAAGTATTTTGGTTCTGTCTTCATGAAGGAAGACACAAATAACCTTCCGGAAGTACTAGGGGACTGAGGGTCTAGTGAGAAGGAGGAATTGAAGGATATCCTTATTAGGCGGGAAATTGTTTTAGAGAAATTGATGGGATTGAAGGCCGATAAATCCGCGGGGCCTGAAAGTCTGCATCCCAGAGTACTTAAGGAAATGGCCCTAGAAATAGTGGATGCATTGGTGATCATTTTCCAACAGTCTATCAACTCTGGATCAATTCCTATAGACTAGAGGGTAGCTAATGTAACACTACTTTTTAAAAAGGGAGGGAGAGAGAAAATGGGTAATTATAGACCAGTTAGCCTGACATCAGTAGTGGGGAAAATGTTGGAGGGTGTTATTAATTATTAAGGATGAAATAGCAGCACATCTGGAAAGCAGTGACAGGTTTGGTCCAAGTCAGCATGGATTTATGAAGGGGAAATCATGCTTGACAAACCTTCTGGAATTTTTTGAGGATGTAACTAGTAGAGTGGACAAGAGAGAACCAGTGGATGTGGTGTATTTAGACTTTCAAAAGGCTTTTGACAAGGTCCCACACAAGAGATTGGAGTGAAAAATCAAAACATATGGTATTGGGGGTAATGTACTGACATGGATAGAGAGCTGGTTGGCAGGCAGGAAGCAGAGAGTTGAGATTAACGGGTCTTTTTCAGAATGGCAGACAATGACTAGTGGAGTGCCGCAGGGCTCAGTGCTGGGATCCCAGCTCTTTACAATATACATTAATGATTTAGATGAAGGAATTGAGTGTAATATCTTCAAGTTTGCAGATGACACTAAACTTGGTGGCGGTGTGAACTGTGAGGAAGGCGCTAAGAGGCTGGAGGGTGACTTGGACAGGTTAGGTCAGTGGGCAAATGCATGGCAGATGCAGTATAATGAAGATAAATGTGAGGTTATCCACTTTGGTGGCAAAAACACGAAGGCAGAATATTATCTGAATGGCAGCAAATTAGGAAAAGGGGAGGTGCAACGAGACCTGGGTGTCATGGTTCATCAGTCATTGAAAGTTGGCATGCAGGTACAGCAGGCGGTAAAGAAGGCAAATAGTATGTTGGCCTTCATAGCTAGGGGATTTGAGCATAGGAGCAGGGAGGTCTTACTGCAGTTGTACAGGGCCTTGGTGAGGCCTCATCTGGAATATTGTGTTCAGTTTTGGTCTCCTAATCTGAGGAAGGACATTCTTGCTATTGAGGGAGTGCAGTGAGGGTTCACCAGACTGATTCCCAGGATGGCTGGACTGACATATGAAGAGAGACTGGATCAACTGGGCCTTTATATACTGGAGTTTAGAACGATGAGAGGGGATCTCATAGAAACACATAAGATTCTGATGGGACGGGACAGGTTAGATGCGGGTAGAATGTTCCCGATGTTGGGGAAGTCCAGAACCAGGGGACACAGTCTTAGGATAAGGGGTAGGCCATTTAGGACTGAGATGAGGAGAAACTTCTTCACTCAGAGAGTTGTTAACCTGCGGAATTCCCTACCGCAGAGCGTTGTCGATGCCAGTTCATTGGATATATTCAAGAGAGAGTTAGATATGGCCCTTACAGCTGAGGGGATCAAGGGGTATGGCGAGAAAGCAGGAAAGGAATACTGAGGGAATGATCAGCCATGATCTTATTGAATGGTGGTGAGGCTCGAAAGGCCGAATGGTCTACTCCTGCACCTATTTTCTGTGGTTCCATGTTTCTATGCTGATGCATCCGCCCTGTTAGGGCCCCAGGAAGGAAGTTGAACGCTTGATTTAGCTTGACAACAACAACAACTTGTATTTATATAGCGCCTTTTACATCGTGAAATGTCCCAAGGCACTTCACAGGAGTATGATGAGATAAAAATTTGACACCGAGCCACATAAGTAGAAATTACGGCAGAAAGAGGTAGGTGTTAAGGAGCGTCTTAAAGGAGGAAAGAGAGGTAGAGAGGCGGAGAGGTTTAGGGAGGGAGTACCAGAGCTTGGGGCCCAGGCAATAGAAGGCACGGCCACCAACGGCTGAGCGATTATAATCAGGGATGCTCAGGAGAGCAGAATTAGAGGAGCGCAAACATCTCAGGGGGTTGTGGGGCTGGAGGAGATTACAGAGATGGCGGGTGGGCGAGGCCGTGGAGGGATTTGAAAATAAGGATGAGTATTTTGAAATCGAGGTGTTGCTTAACCGGGAGCCAAATGTAGGTCAGCGAGCACGGGGGGTGTTGAGTGAGCGAGACTTGGTGTGAGTTAGGATGTGGGCAGCCGAGTTTTGGATCACCTCTAGTTTACGTAGAGTAGAATGTGGGAGGCCAGCCAGGAGTGCATTGGAGTAGTCAAGTCTAGAGGTAACAAAGGCATGGATGAGGTCATGCAAGGCGCTGTATAAATGCAAGTCTTTCTTTATATTCTCCCTTTGTTGAGCTCAGACCTGCCCTGTATATTGCTCTAGTACTGTGCCAGTTTCCGGGATACTCTGCCTTTCCCCTACGGATCTCGTTGACCCCGAATGAACGCTGTGTGTTTTGGTTCATTGTTTCTACAGCCTTCTCTCCTCCACAGACTCTCTCCATCTCAATTAGCAAGAACCAATGTGGGTCAGCGAGCACAGGGGTAATGGGTGAGCGAGACTCGGTGCGAGTGAGGACACAGGGCAGCAGAGGTTTTGGATGAGATCAAGTTTACGGAGGATGGGAGGTGGGAGGTCGGAGGTCGGCCTGGAAAGCAATGGAATAGTCAATTCCTTCTACCCTTCTGCAGTCTCTCTCAAGATTCCCTCCCCACAGCGTTTTGGCTCCAAATGCGTGTAATTACTTTGAGCCCCTCTGCCAAATCAATTTGTCACAATAACACACTTAACATAATCATAAGAGATAGGAGCAGGAGTAGGCCATTCGCTACCTCGAGCCTGCTCCGCCATTCAATAAGATCATGGCTCATCTATCTCAACTCCACTTGCCTGCACTATCCACATATCCCTTGATTCCCTTAATATCCAAAAATCTCTGTCTTGAATATACTCAAGGACTGAGCCTCCACAATCCTCTGGGGTAGACAATTCCCCTCTGAGTGAAGAAATTCCTCCTCGTCTCAGTGCTAAATGGCCGACCCCTTATTCTGAGACTGTGACCCCTGGTTCTAGACTCCCCAGCCAGGGGGAAACATCCTCCCTGCATCTACCCTGTCAAGCCCTGTAGGAATTATATAAGTTTCAATGAGATCACCTCTCATTCTTCTAAACTCTAGAGAATATCGGTCTAGTCTACTCAATCTCTCCTCATAGGACAACACCCCATCCCAGGAATCAGTCTGGTGAACCTTTGTTGCACTCCCTCTATGGCAAGTATATCCTTCCTTAGGTAAGGAGACCAAAACTGTACACAATACTCCAGGTGCGGTCTCACCAGGGCCCTATATAATTGCAATAAGATGTCTTTACTCTTATACTCAAATCCTCTTGTAATAAAGGCCAACATACCATTTGCTTTCTTAATTGCTTGCTGTACCTGAATGTTAACTTTCAGTGATTGGTGTACAAGGGCATCCAGGTCCCTCTGAACACCAACATTTCCCAATCTCACACCATTACATTAGTGTCAGCCGTGGCTCAGTGGGCAGCACTCTCGTCTCTGAGTCAGATGGTTTTGGGTCAAGTCCCACTCTAGAAACTTGAGCAGATAAATCCAGGCGGACACTCTAGTGCAGTGCTGAGGGAGTGCTGCACTGTCGGAGGTGCCGTCTTTCAGATAAGACGTTAAACTGAGGCCCCGTCTGTTCTCTCAGGTGGATGTAAAAGATCCCACGGCACTATTTCGAAGAAGAGCAGGGGAGTTATCCCCAGTGTCCTGGCCAATATTTATCCTTCAATCAAGATAACAAAAGATCAGATGATCTGGTCATTATCACATTGCTGTTTGTGGGAGCTTTCTGTGCGCAAGTTGGCTGCCACGTTTCCCACAATACAACAGTGACTACACTCCAAACGTTCTTCATTGGCTGTAAAGCGCTTTGGGACGTCCGGTGATCGTGAAAGGCGCTATAGAAATGCAAGTCTTTCTTTCTTTCATTAAAAAAATACTCTGTTGACTGATCTAACGGTAGCAAAGGACACATTAGCACTGGCAACAGCCTTGTTTCAATACAAGTTCTGACATGCTCGAAGTCCCCAAGGAACTCAAAGCTTGCACTGACGATTGTTTCAATTCTAATATGGGAAAATGACAATAAACTATTGGTGGCAATGTTAGCGGAGCAACGCGAAACCTGTTTCCTCTCGCCCCCGACCTTAACTGAGATGTTAACCTGTTTAATGATTAATGTGACAGCACCTGAACTAAAGCGGCAGAGAAATGTTACACGACTGAATCCAGCTTTTGTCCGCCGTGTAAGGGGTAAGCCATTTAGGACCGAGATGAAGAGAAACTTCTTCACCCAGAGAGTGGTGAACCTGTGGAATTCTCTACCACAGAAAGTAGTTGAGGCCAATTCACTAAATATATTCGAAAAGGAGTTAGATGTAGTTCTAGGGGGATCAAGGGGTATGGCGAGAAAGCAGGAATGGGGTACTGAAGTTGCATGTTCAGCCATGAACTCATTGAATGGCGGTGCAGGCTCGAAGGGCCGAATGGCCTACTCCTACACCTATTTTCTATGTTTCTATCTGTGTTTCTGTGTGTGCCAATGGTCAGTTCTGGCCGCACCACCCAAATGTCCGAGGCTCCGTCAGTGGATGGAGCCTAAATTCCACGCCACAGCTCAGGTTGTAAAATTGACCTGGCAACTCGCACATACTCACACTTCTTTGCCCAGAGAGTGGTGGGAATGTGGGACTCGCTACCACAAGGAATAGTTGAGGCGAATAGCACGGATGTATTTAAGGGGATCTAGATAGACACATGAGGGATAAAGGAATAGATGATTATGCTGATAGGTTTAGATGACGAGGCGTGGGAGAAGCCTCATGTGGAGCATAGACACCGGCACGGACCAGTTGAGCTCAACAAGTCAGGAGTGTGATGGAATACTCTCCACTTGCCTGAATGAGTGCAGCTCCAACAACACTCAAGAAGCTCGACACCATCCAGGACAAAACAGCCCTGACATCACCCCTGAACGGCCTGGCTCTAATTTTAAGGTCACTCCCCGCACCAGAGGAATAGTTTCTCTCTATCTACCCTATCCGGTCCTTTAATCATCTTAAACACCTCAACTAGATCACCCCTTAACCTTCAATCCTTAAGGGCTATACTAATGGCTTGTGCTCCTGCATCAATGCAGATTTGAAGGCAGAGGTAATAGTCTAACGATCCCTTGTCCTGCAGCAGGAACATGCTGTGGGCTCACAAGGTCCCCAAACAGTCACCTTCGTCCCCCGTCTCATCGACATGCTCCTCCTCTCTTGCTTCAGCTGATGCCCCTTCCTCAAACTCATGGACCTCCATCGGGCAGCTGGTCGCTGAGTGACTGTAGTTTGCCACTGGAGATCTTGACAAAACCTGCCGCGATGTGCGAGAGACCTTCGTGCCACTTTGTCCTTTGTCTCGTTGGTACGGGCTTTCTGTGTCGTACAGACCGAGGGTTTTTTTATATACGGGTTCTAACCCCTCGGTGTACAACGACCTTAAACTGTGGCCCTTCCCCCACCGTGCCTTTGCGGCAACTGCACCAATCTTTAGTGCGTCCCTCAGCACGTAATCCTGGACCTTGGATTGCGCCAGTCTGCAACACTCGGTCGTGGACATCTCCTTGCTCTGGAAGACCAGCAAGTTTCGGGAAGACCAAAGAGCGTCTTTCACCGAGTGAATGGCACCTCCAGCAGCAGATGATGTCTGTCTCGGTGTGCGTCCCTGGGAACAGTCCGTAGAGCACAGAGTCCTGTGTTACGGAGCTGCTTGGGATGAACCTCGACAGCAACCACTGCATCTCTTTCCAGACCTGCCTTGTAAAGGGGCAATCCTGAAGGAGATGGATGACAGTCTCGCCCACACCACAGCCGACTCAGGGGACAGAGTGCCGTGTCTCTGAAACCCCGGCTGTGCATGAAGAATCTGACGGGTAGGGCCCTTCTCACCGCCAACCAAGCTACGTCTTGGTGCTTGTGTGAAAGCTCTGACGGTGAGGCATTCTGCCAAACGAGTTCGACAGTCTGCTCAGGGAACTGTCCGACAGGATCCACCCTCTCCTTCTTCCGTAGGGCGTCCAGGACCTTGCGTGGCGACCACTGCTTTATGGCCTTGTGGTCAATGGTGTTTTTCTTAAAATACTTTTCCACGAAGGATAGGTGGTCCGGCACGGTCCAACTAGTTGGGGCGTTCAGCGGCAGCCTGGCCAGAGATAATAGGGAAGAAAACTCGAGTTGCACCCAAAACGGGAGGTGCACACCATAATGTTATTGCCCCTCCTTATCTGATGGTGGGCTCACAGTAGCAGAAATTGGTGTGCGTTTCGCATGTTTCCGGTTCCAAAATGGGCGGCATGAAGTCGAATTCTACAGCGTGACAGAGGTGCGCCCGAAGCCATATTGGTCTGAGCGCCCTCAATAGGTGCCCCCACCACAGAGGCAGGCCTCGTTTAAATGCCACCCATTTCACCCTGGCCTCTCGTGCAACCCCAATTTTCATCGCCCCACCATCGGCAGCTGTGCCTTCAGCTGCCTTGGCCCTAAGCTCTGGAATTTCCTCTCTAAACCTCGCCACCTCTCTAATTCTCCTTCCTTTAAGTCGCTCCTTAAAACCTACTGTAATGTATTTGCTTCATGGATTCTTTGCTTCAGCATTCATAGCAGCACATTGCTCTTAAGAACGAGTTGGTTTATTGACAAAGGTTTAACAATCACGCTACACATTACCAGTTCATCCACCAGGCTCACAACTGCATGCCTCATCGTGGATTCCCTAAACCCAACTGGCTGGGGTTTTATTGAGTCCTGTGAACGTCACGTGACTGGCTAAACCACTCACAGTGCAACAGCTCTGCAAATCTGTGAGCATGCGTCCGGTGCATACATTACACCTACCTCTGTGACCAAGCTTGTGGTCACCTGCCCTAATTCCTCCCTACGCTGCTTTGTGCCAAATATTGTTTACTAACGCTCCTATGAAGCTCCTTGAGATGTTTTACTATGTTGAAGGCACTACATAAATGCAAGTTGTTGTTGTTGAAGCAGCAGTGTTGCTGGAAGTACTTGGTCAAACTCCATAACTGAACCAAAGGCCATATGAGGAAGAACTTTTTTATGCAGCGAGTGGTTAGGATCTGGAATGCGCTGCCTGAGAGGGTGGTGGAGGCAGATTCAATCGTGGCTTTCAAAAGGGAATTGGATAAGTACCTGAAGGAAAAAATTTTTCAGGGCTGCAGGGAAAGGGCAGGGGATTGGGACTGGTTGAGGTGCTCTTGCAGAGAGCTGGCACAGGCTTGATGGGCTGAATGGCCTCCTTCTGTGCTGTAACCGTTCTATGATTACACAAGGCATACAGCACAGAAACAGGCCATTCGGCCCAACCAGTCCATGCCGGCGTTTATGCTCCACTCGAGCCTCCTCTCATCTTTCCTCATCTAAATCTATCAGCTTAACCCTCTATTCCCTTCTCCCTGATATGCTTGTCTAGCCTTCCCTTAAATGCATCGATACTATTCGCTTCAACCACTCCCAGTGGTAGCGAGTTCCACATTCTCACCGCTCTCCTGAATTCCCTACTGGATTTCTTGGTGACTGTCTTATATTGATGGCCTCTGGTTATTCTCGCAATATAAATGCCAGCTCTTATTGTTCTATAACTGAAACTGTTCTCTTGCAGTTACAAAGGAGGCGATGAACGGTGACAATGGCCAGACCCCGGAGGAGGACGATGCAGAGCAGGAGAAGCTGTGGGAGAACATTGAAAGAAAGCGCCACATCCTGACGAGGACCATCAACCCCAGCAAGCTGACGGCGTATCTACGGCAGTGCAAGGTCATCGATGAGGAGGATGAGGACGAGGTCCTGCGCTCCCACCTGCTGATCTCCCGCAAGACTCGTGCAAGTCAGCCATCTTCACTTTCTCTCTCGTGCATTGTTTTTTTCTCGCTCCCTTGGCTGCACCATCTACTGAGGTCCAATCACGCCATCCCTTGTTAAGCTGCAATTATATCGGGCTTTGGTCAGACCACATCATCATCATAGGCGGTCCCTCGTATCGAGGGTGACCTGCTTCCACGCCGAAAAGGTGTTTCAGTGAAGGACCTGATATTCCAGATCCCGAACTGCATCCTGAAGGGTGGAAGATGCCTGTGCATGGATTTTTTTTTTAATGTATGCCTGGCCTGTAAGATTTCCAAATCTCTCTGGACTTATATTTGCCAGTGAGACGATTCTTTCAGAACAATTGGCACAGTTTATTAAAAACACTCACATGCATTTAACAGCAGTCGTCAAATATCCCATAGATCTACCTTCGTTACAACAGAGATACAATGAGGTTATAATAAAAAGCGATATACGTTACACCCCTTTGGCTGGCTAGTTTGAACACACGCATTGCTGATTTGGCTGGTCTTCAACAGGAGGTCTTTTGCCGTGTGTCCAGCAGGGAGAGAAGAGAGGAGAGAAAAGTTCCTGGCTTGTGTTTTTTATATTCCTCAAGTCCATTGTCCTCACAAAGCCTCCTGATTGGACTTTGGTTCCAGGGCAGCTCCTTATTGGCTCTCCTCACACATGTGGCTGTCTGGTTTGGCTCAGCCATCTCTGATTAGTTTAAATGGCTTTCGAAACCCATGTGGCAGCTCTGGGGGCTTTCATTTTGTTTCTTACAAAACTTAGCCCACGCTGGCAATCTGTGGGCTTCCATTTTATCTCAACCCAAACAGGCCTTTCTGTATAATCTACACTTTTAACATTTATACATACACAGAATCAATTAATAAACACTTTTATTCTTACACCCCAGCCACCACACGGGTTTGACAGAGCTAGGTCTTGGCCCAGGTTAACCAAGACGACTGGAGACCAGCTCTGCTGCACGGACCGAGCGCGTGCACATATCGCAGTGTGGGCTGGCCCGTGCTGCCCCCCGGACCCTCGCCTCTTCTGGGCCCCCGAATTCTCACCTCTCCCGGGTCCAGATCGTGTCGCTCCACGATCACTCGCCGCTCCTTCGCCCAAATCTCGCCGCTCCTGCTGTACCTGCCCACGCTCCAATCACCGACCCGGACCTTGATGACGTCCAATCCAGTTGCCCTCTTCGCTGCCATTGCCCTCCTGCACCAGCTCGCACTGCTCCCTGAAGTGGTTCAGGGGCCACTCGAAAAGGTCAGACCACAGCTGGAGTATTGTGCACAGTTTTGGTCTGCTTACCTAAGAAAGGATATACTTGCCGTAGCAGCGGTGCAATGAAGGTTCACCAGACTGATTCCTGGGATGAGAGGGTTGTCCTATCAGGAGAGAGTGAGTAGACTGGTCTTATACTTTCTGGAGTTTAGAAGAATGAGAGGTGATCGCATTGAAACCTACACAATTCTTACAGGGTTTGACAGGGTAAATGCAGGGAGGATGTTTCCTCTGGCTGGGGAGTCTAGAACCAGGGGGCATAGTCTCAGGATAAGAGGTCGGCCATTTAAGACAGAGTTGAGGAGAAATTTCTTCACTCAGAGAGTTGTGAATCTTTGGAATTCTCTACCCCAGAGGGCTGTGGAGTCTCAGTTATTGAGTATAGTCAAGACAGAGATCGATAGATTTTTGGACTCTAGGAGAATCAATCGATATGGGAATTGGGCGGGAAAGTGGAGTTGAGGTCAATGATCAGCCGTGATCTCATTGAATGGTGGAGCAGGCTCGAGGGGCCGTATGGCCGACTCCTACTCCTAATTCTTATGTTCAAAAGATGGCCATTTCCCAACCTTTGTAAACCTGACATGAGAAACAGCCCCTGAACTAAATCCCTCAGACTTCTCTCTTCCAGAGAAACGAGTCCCAGCCTCTGTTTAGTCTTTACAACCTCCCAGTTCTAGTAAATCTTTTCTTTGCACTTCCTCCAGTGCCTCTGATTAATGTTAGTAACTTTTGTCAGTTCTTTCTCTCCACTGCTGACTATTGATGGATATTTTATTTTAGTCAGTGGAGGCGAATGAGAGCAGGATCAGAGTGTAAGAATGTTCCTTTGTTTGATGGTCATTGGAACTAATCATTAGCCAACCTTTAATGATTAGGCCACTTTACTCATCCACCCTTTGGCAACTGGGTTAACTAACTCCTGTCAGCCGCTTCTCCCAATAATGTCACCCACAGTTAATCATTAAACCAGTATGTTTTAAAATGAGTAAGGTGGACCTACAGAATTTATGGTGACTACGTGTCAGCTGTGGCTCAGTGGCTAGCACTCTCACTTCTGAGTTACAAAGTTATGGGTTCAGGTCCTACTCCAGGAACTTGGGCACATAAATCATGGCTGCAGTGGAGTATTTGAAATAAACACTCAACACCAGGTCTGGGTTTGAAGATTCATAGTAGTCTTTATTCGCACTAGTGGGGAGACCGCCTGCTCTCTGTCTGTAGCCAGGCTTCTCCGATGATACAAAATTCCAAGCAATCTTTTATACACTTAATGATGCATGTCAGCCTCGTGCACGATCCCTTCATACCGTTTAATTGGCCCAAAGCCCGCGTGCCCAGTTGCTGCTTGAAGAATTCCCTCTCGCGTCACACAATCATTGGCCTATGTCTCACACCAGATGGAGTTTCTCCAACGTGTCACCTTTGACCCCTTGCTCTGTTTAACTGCCTCTCTGTGCCTCCTTTAGTTCAACACTTCGGCTTTTTGTAATTATCCTCAGGTTACACAGCTTGCAACAGTTAATCATCCCCACATGTTATTTCCTTTTAAACACCTTTAGAAAGTTGACCAATACAAAAGGTCCACTATGGAGCATTTAGCTCTTTTCAGTCCTGCGACCCATTCTTAACCCTTTAATTATAGCGGCGCTCGGAAGCCCCACTTCACTGGCTGACACTGAGATTGATAGATTTTTGTTAGGCAAAGATATTGAAGGTTACAGAACCCAGGCGGGTATGTGGAGTTAGGTTGTAGATCAGCCACGATCTCATTGAATGGTGGAACAGGATTGTGGGGCTGAATGGCCTCCTCCTTTCCTATGTTCCTGTATTTGTTACAGTGTCAAAAGGGGAAATGCAGACTTTGGAAGAAATATGGATCGGACAGTTCATATATTGATCTAAAATCGATGGAGCATTTATAGAACACACATTTTATATGCTTACTGATATTTCTGCTCATAGAGTTAACTGGAATAAGGTATAAATCTAGAAATGGGTCAGGGGGAGCCCATGAGAGGATGGAAGATTCGTGGTCTTTAGCAGGAACGAGCTATTTGGACTAAATCACCTATTGCCATTCCAGGTCTACTGATGTTCATATTTTCATCAAGACACATTTACTGCTGTTAACAATGAATTATTAGAAACATTCATACGGCGCCTTTCACAGAATCACGGAACGGTTACAGCACAGAAGGAGGCCATTCGGCCCGTCGAGCCCGTGCCGGCTCTCTGCAAGAGCACCTCAGCCAGTCCCACTCCCCCGCCCTTTCCCCGTAGCCCTGACAATTTTTTTCTTTCAGGTACTTATCCAACTCCCTTTTGAAAGCCGCGATTGAATCTGCCTCCACCTCCCTTTCAGGCAGTGCATTCCAGATCCTAATCACGCACTGCATAAAAATGTTTTTTCTTATGACGCCTTTGTTTTTTTTAACCAACCACCTTAAATCTGTATCCTCTGGCTCTTGACCTCGGGAGCAGTTTCTCTCTATCTACTCCAGACCCCTCATGATTTGACACTACTATCAGATCTCCTCAACCTTCGTTGCTCTAAGGAGAACAACCCCAGCTTCTCCAAAGTCCTTCATCCCTGGAATTTTATGACCACAGGACGTCCCGAAGCACTTTACAGCCAACGAAGCACTTTTGAAGTTTAGTCACTGTTATAATGTAGGAGATAATAAGATACGATGCGGGGAAGAGCTAAAAATATATCATAATTAATAGTACAAAGGATTATTTGATTTTCCGTTTGCAGACAAATAGGTTACACCTTCCTGCAATTACCGAGACTGAGTGAAAATAAGGTTTCATGGAGCATGGCTGGAGAACTTGGAACTTCACTCCTGCTGAACTGTACAAACTAACAAACTGATTCTTTGCATAGGGCGTTTAACCCAACGACATGTCGCAATGCCATTGAATCTCAGCCAGCTCTTGAACTCAGGCACTTGCCAATATCCCCAATCAGTTTACCGATCGGTCCTGACCTTCACTCCCTCCCCACACCATCTCCTGGTCTCCGTGCTCTAATATAGAGCTCCTCCTAATGAACTGATGTATATAATAAAAGAATCATTTGGCAGGTCACATGACAGGTTCCTGGAGAGCCATCTTGTGTGTAGTGTGCTGTGATGTCGTAAAGAATATATCACACGTGCAATCCAGTGTCTTGCCCAAGTGCCCAATCTTAGTGTGTGGACCCAGCCAGCGAGTGTTTTCAGGTTATTCACGGTCCAGTGCAAACCTGCCCACGGCTCACTGCCCTCACCCACTGCCCAAACCCAGCGCCAACACTCACTGCCCACTGCCCTCACCCACTGCCCACCCCCAGCGCCAACACCCACTGCCCCCACCCATTGCCCACACCCAGTGTCCACACCCACTGCCCACTGCCCTTACCCACTGCTCCCACCCACTGCCCACACCCACTGCCCCCACTCACTGCCCTCACCCACTGCCCAAACCCAGCGCCAACACTCACTGCCCCCACCCATTGCCCACACCCGGTGTCCACACCCACTGCCCACTTCCCTCACCCACTGCTCCCACCCACTGCCCACACCCACTGCCCCCACTCACTGCCCTCACCCACTGCCCAAACCCAGTGTCCACACCCATTGCCCACCCGCAGCGCTGACACCCACTGCCCTCACCCACTGCCCACCCCCAGCACTGCCACCCACTGCCCTCACCCACTGCCCACGCCCACTGCCCACACCCACTGCCCACCTCCAGCGCTGACACCCACTGCCCACCCCCAGCACTGCCACCCACTGCCCACCCCCAGCACTGCCACCCACTGCCCTCACCCACTGCCCACTGCCCTCACCCACTGCCCATACCCACTGCCCCACCCACTGCCCACACCCACTGCCCCACCCACTGCCCACACCCACTGCCCACCTCCAGCGCCGACACCCACTGCCCACCCCCAGCACTGCCACCCACTGCCCTCACCCACTGCCCACTGCCCTCACCCACTGCCCATACCCACTGCCCCACCCACTGCCCACACCCACTGCCCACCTCCAGCGCCGACACCCACTGCCCACCCCCAGCACTGCCACCCACTGCCCACCCCCAGCACTGCCACCAACTGCCCTCACCCACTGCCCACTGCCCTCACTCACTGCCCATACCCACTGCCCCACCCACTGCCCACACCCACTGCCCACCTCCAGCGCCGACACCCACTGCCCACCCCCAGCACTGCCACCCACTGCCCACCCCCAGCACTGCCACCCACTGCCCTCACCCACTGCCCACTGCCCTCACCCACTGCCCATACCCACTGCCCCACCCACTGCCCTGCCCACTGCCAACACCCACTGCCCCCACCCACTGCCCCCACCCACTGCCCACTGCCCACCCCCAGCGCCGACACCCACTGCCCCCACCCACTGCCCACCCCCAGCGCCGACACCCACTGCCCTCACCCACTGCCCATTGCCCCCCCACCCCCGATTTTAATCACTCCACCATTGGTGGCCGTGCCTTCTGTTGCCTGCGCTCCAAGCTCTGGAACTCCCTGCCTAAACCTCTTCGCCTCTCTAACTCTCTTTCCTCCTTCAAGATGCTCCTTAAAACTTACCTCTTTGACCAAGCCCTGTGCTAATTTCTCCTCATGTGGTTCGGTGTCAAACTTTTGTCTTATAATACTTCTGTGAAGCGTCTTGGGACGTTTCACTACGTTAAAGGCGCTATATCAATACAAGTTGTTGTTGTTGCCCACACGCTATTGGTTACCGAGCTGGGATTGCCAACCCTGTCTGATCTGTTTTTCCCTCACTCGCCCTTTGGGTACTGAGGCCAATTATGCCACCAGTATTGGTATCCGCCAACTTAGCATTGGCACGGGGGCTCGGGGGCGGGGGGGGTAGGGCGCAGGGGTGCGGGGGGGAGAGGGGGGGGGCTCTGGTCTAATCTTCTCCTTGATGTTTCCGTCACCGTAACATCAGTTTGTTTTCTTTCGGCAGGCCGTCTTCTGGACATTTTGCGTTCGCGGGGTAACCGTGGATACGAGGCCTTCCTCGAGAGCCTGGAACTCTACTATGCTGAACTGTACAAGTTAATAACGGGCAAGGAGCCAACCAGATGTTGCTCGGTGTTGATTGGTGAGTGAGCAACTGGTTACCAGACTAAGGGGGGATATTCGGTTGTGCCTCTATCGTGGCGTTAACCTGGTGGGCGGTAAATTTTGCACCGGGGAATGGTTTGCATCTGCCGCTGTAAAATTTATCAGCTGGGCCCGGAGTGTGGAGCGGAGGGTTAAGGGAGGCATTGCACACCTCTTTTGGGGCGCTAGGCTGGCTGAGTATGGGAAAATCCCAAGCTAAACAGCCGGCCTCGGAGTGTAATAAGAGAGGCCTCAGGGTGCAGAAGTCAAACCTGAAGAAAAAACACCATAAACATTCTCAATAAATAACTCAACCCACCACAACATAAATCGCAAAAATTAAAAAAAAAAACGAAACAATCACACTTACCCGCGGTGGACATTACTGACCTCACTGCCACCGCTACAGCTCGGACCGCCCGCCATCACAGGCGGTCCCAGCAGGGGGCGCTGCGGAACGCAACAGGTCGGGCAGCGGCCAAAAATCGATGCCACAACCAGGGACGTTGCACACCGGCTCGCCTCTTCCAGGCGGTAATGCTCCGTGCCCCCTCTAAACCGGCCCCGAATGTCCCGGCGAGGCGCTGGAAGCCGGCCGCCCGCCTGCAATTTCTTACCGCCGCCACTGCCGTCCCTCCGGGGCGCTAACAGAGGTGCCAGGAGACCGAAAATCCGGCCCTTTAAATATTTCATTATTATATCACCAATCATTAAACTTTCACTTGACTGCATTTTGAAGCTTAAGGATTAAGTCAGTACATCAATGGAGACGTGCAGATCTTTTTCAGGAAGGAGCTATCAGCCTCCACTGAATTGGAGTGGACACAGAAGATTGGCTAAGGTTTGAGAGCTGAGTGCTGGATTCCTTTTCGTGGAACACAACTGTGGCCGAATTCAGTTTGGCAAAATGAGGGTTCGCATTGGATCGGGAGTGGAGTCAGATCTCTCGCCGAGTGGCAGAATCATAGAACGGTTACAGCACAGAAGGAGGCCATTTGGCCCGTCCAGCCCGTGCTGGCTCCCAGCCAGTCTCACTCCCCCGCCCTTTCCCACATTACAACAGTGACCACACTCCAAAAGTACTCCATTAGCTGCAAAGCGCTTTGAGACGTCCGGTGGTCGTGAAAGGCGCGATATAAATCCAAGTCTTCCTTTCCCCGGAGCCCTGAAAATTATTTTCCTTTCAGATACAGATCCAACTCCCTTTTGAAAGCCACGATTGAGTCTGTCTGCACCTCCCTCTCAGACAGCGCGTTCCTGATCTGCAGAAAACGTGTCTCTCTCTGGGCGAAATGGGAGAACAGCTTCTCCCTAACTAGCCGCCAAGAGGTCAAAATTCCAAAGTGCAAGTGTGGAGAGAGCTCACATCGCAAAATTGCGATTTTCTGTCCAAATTGGTTTTCAAAATTAGGTTACACAGCGTGATCGGCGGGTGCTAAGTAATTTCTACTTGGGGCACAGAAGATCCCATGGGCACTATTTTGAAGACGAGCAGGGGAGTTATCCCCGGCATCCTGGCCAATATTTACCTCTCAATCAGCATAACAAACACAGATTATCTGCTCATTATCACATTGCTGTTAGTGGGAGCTTGCTGTGCGCAAATTGACTGTCGTGTTTCCCACATTACAACAGTGACCACACTCCAAAAGTACTTCATTGGCTGTAAAGCGCTCTGAGACGTCCGGTGGTCGTGAAAGGTGCTCTATAAATGCAAGCCTTTCCTTTGTTGTTTACTCATTTCCCTAATGTGTCTGCATATTTCCTCTCCACCTCCCTTCCACTATTGGGTGGTCGACTCGCTCTATTAGTGTGATGGATCCTTTATTATCTTTTATCTCTATCTATATGGATTCTATTTTTGCTTTGGGCTCTGATAATTCTGCTTATTCTGTTCAGATTTCGCTAGTGACAGTGAAAGACAATAAGCCGCTCCTGAGTGCTTCTGCTTACGGTGACGGCCCTCCGCAGATATTATTGTGGCATGTCTGAGTGAGCGGGCGGTGTTGCTGGGAAACAACAGGCTGAGGCAGAGTTGGAATGTGCCTGAAAAGTCTTGCTGCTGCACCTTGATGCGATGAGGCTGAGTTCAGGGAAAGTTGCCGGAGTTGCTTCTGATTCTTTCGGAACTGCTGATTTGTTTTTTTAAGCCCAATTTTTTACAGAGAAATTACAGCACAGAAACAGGCCACTCAGCCCGACTGGGCGTGCTGATGTTTATGCTCCACTCGAGCCTCTTCATCTCACCCTATCAGCATATCCCTCTATTCCTTTCTCCCTCGAGTGTTTCGCCAGCTTCTGTCAGAAGAATGAGAGGTGATTATGAGGGGGCTTGACAAGGTGGATGCAGAGAGGATGTCTCCACTGATGGGGGAGACTAGAACTAGGGGGCATGATCTTAGAATAAGGGGCCGCCCATTTAAAGCTGAGATGAGGAGGAATTTCTTCTCTCAGAGCGTTGTAAATCTGTGGAATTCGCTGCTTCAGAGAGCTGTGGAAGCTGGGACATTGAATAAATTTAAGACAGAGATAGACAGCTTCTTAACCGATAAGGGAATAAGGGGTTATGGGGAGGGGGCAGGGAAGTGGACCTGAGTCCATGATCAGATCAGCCATGATTGTATTAAATAGCGGAGCAGGCTCGAAGGGCCGTATGGCCTCCTTCTGCTCCTATTTCTTATGTTCTTATGTAGCATATCCTTCTATTCCTTTCTCCCTCGTGTGCTTATTTAGCTATTCACCTCAACCACTCCCTGTGGTGGCGAGTTCCACATTCTCACCAGTCTCTGGATAGAGAAGTTTCTCCTGAGTTCTCGCTTTGATTCACTCGTGACTATCTTATATTGATGATATTTGTTCATCACTGGAGGCAACAGCTGAAGGGTTTGTTTAGAATGCTTTTGCTGAGTGTTAGTGGGTGGGTGGGAGGTGGGGTTCTGTATGCATAAGTAAAGATTAGGGCCGAGAATTATGGGTGTTTGCGGGGGGGGGGGGGGGCGTAATGGGGTGAAAACAACCCCGTGTGTGGCGTCACTAAGGACTCCACGGGAGATTAGCAGCGGCAGTAACCCGTAGCGACCCGCTCCGCAGCGGTCATCATCAACGTGCGCTGCGCCCCATTTTCGCCCCCCGGAACAAAAATTGGGGAACGGTCCCTGAAGCTGTGTGGCGTGCTACTTAAAGTGGTGGCCTTGTTTAAAAAAAAAAGGGGGGTCTCTGCCACGATCGTTCGGCCCGGCGCACCGCTTGCCTGCCGGGCTGTTGGCACGGCAACCCCTGCTCCCCGGTGGTCCAGGGAGGCCCGTTTCTTACCTGCAGAGTTTGCAACTTGGGCCCTTCCCCTTTAATGAAGGGGGGGCGCCCCATTCTACGCGGCCCAGCACGCCAGGCTCCCGACACGTCTGCCGCGCTACTGCCCCAGGAAGGAAGTGGAGTGCCGTGCATTTGCGTACCACTTCCTTTTGGGGGCGTTAACCCCACTTTTTTCCAGAGGGGGCGGGACTTCCACACGTGCAGCAGAATGTCCCGCCTCCCGGCTGTGACCGCCCCCAAACTGGGCGCAGCAGAATATCACCCCGGGGGGTCATGTGTTTTTTCTAACACTCCCTTGTCGTTCTCCATGTTACAAATACAGCTGCATTGTGCAGGATAAAAAAGGAAAGACTTGCATTTCTATAGCACCATTCACAACCTCAGGACCTCCCAAAGCGCTTTACAGCCAATGAAGCACTTTTTGACGTGTTGTCACTGTTTTAAATGCGGCAGCCGATTTGCGCACAGCAAGTTTCCACAAACAGTAATATAATAACAGATTTCCCCCTTTATAATGTATTCACTTCATGGGTTCTTTGCTTAAGAATTCATAGCAACACATTGCTATTAACAACAAGGATAAGGGGGAAGCCATTTAGGACCGAGATGAGGAGAAACTTCTTCACCCAGAGAGTGGTGAACCTGTGGAATTCTCTACCACAGAAAGTTGTTGAGGCCAATTCACTAAATATATTCAAAAAGGAGTTAGATGAAGTCCTTACTACTAGGGGAATCAAGGGGTATGGTGAGAAAGCAGGAATGGGGTACTGAAGTTGCATGTTCAGCCATGAACTCATTGAATGGCGGTGCAGGCTAGAAGGGCCGAATGGCCTACTCCTGCACCTATTTTCTATGTTTCTATGTTTCTATGTTTCTATTAACAAAGGTTTAGCACTAACAAAGGTTTCACATTACACATTACCAGTTCATCCACCAGGCTCACAACCACCTGCCCCATCGTGGATCCCCCGAACCCAACTGGCTGGGGTTTTATTGAGTCTTGTGAACATAGAAACATAGAAACATAGAAACATAGAAAATAGGTGCAGGAGTAGGCCATTCGGCCCTTCTAGCCTGCACCGCCATTCAATGAGTTCATGGCTGAACATGCAACTTCAGTACCCCATTCCTGCTTTCTCACCATACCCCTTGATTCCCCTAGTAGTAAGGACTTCATCTAACTCCTTTTTGAATATATTTAGTGAATTGGCCTCAACAACTTTCTGTGGTAGAGAATTCCACAGGTTCACCACTCTCTGGGTGAAGAAATTCCTCCTCATCTCGGTCCTAAATGGCTTCCCCCTTATCCTTAGACTGTGTCCCCTGGTTCTGGACTTCCCCAACATTGGGAACATTCTTCCTGCATCTAACCTGTCTAAACCCGTCAGAATTTTAAACGTTTCTATGAGGTCCCCTCTCATTCTTCTGCACTCCAGTGAATACAAGCCCAGTTGATCCAGTCTTTCTTGATAGGTCAGTCCCGCCATCCCGGGAATCAGTCTGGTGAACCTTCGCTGTACTCCCTCAATAGCAAGAATGTCCTTCCTCAGGTTAGGAGACCAAAACTGTACACAATACTCCAGGTGTGGCCTCACCAAGGCCCTGTACAATTGTAGCAACACCTCCTTGCCCCTGTACTCAAATCCCCTCGCTATGAAGGCCAACATGCCATTTGCTTTCTTAACCGCCTGCTGTACCTGCATGCCAACCTTCAATGACTGATGTACCATGACACCCAGGTCTCTTTGCACCTCCCCTTTTCCTAATCTGTCACCATTCAGACAATAGTCTGTCTCTCTGTTTTTACCACCAAAGTGGATAACCTCACATTTATCCACATTATACTTCATCTGCCATGCATTTGCCCACTCACCTAACCTATCCAAGTTGCTCTGCAGCCTCATAGCATCCTCCTCGCAGCTCACACTGCCACCCAACTTAGTGTCATCCGCAAATTTGGAGATACTACATTTAATCCCCTCGTCTAAATCATTAATGTACAGTGTAAACAGCTGGGGCCCCAGCACAGAACCTTGCGGTACCCCACTAGTCACTGCCTGCCATTCTGAAAAGTCCCCATTTACTCCTACTCTTTGCTTCCTGTCTGACAACCAGTTCTCAATCCATGTCAGCACATTACCCCCAATCCCATGTGCTTTAATTTTGCACATTAATCTCTTGTGTGGGACCTTGTCGAAAGCCTTCTGAAAGTCCAAATATACCACATCAACTGGTTCTCCCTTGTCCACTCTACTGGAAACATCCTCAAAAAATTCCAGACGATTTGTCAAGCATGATTTCCCTTTCACAAATCCATGCTGACTTGGACCTATCATATTACCTCTTTCCAAATGCACTGCTATGACATCCTTAATAATTGATTCTATCATTTTACCCACTACCGATGTCAGGCTGACCGGTCTATAATTCCCTGTTTTCTCTCTCTCTCCTTTTTTAAAAAGTGGGGTTACATTGGCTACCCTCCACTCCATAGGAACTGATCCAGAGTCAATGGAATGTTGGAAAATGACTGTCAATGCATCCACTATTTCCAAGGCCACCTCCTTAAGTACTCTGGGATGCAGTCCATCAGGCCCTGGGGATTTATCGGCCTTCAATCCCATCAATTTCCCCAACACAATTTCCCGACTAATAAGGATTTCCCTCAGTTCCTCCTCCTTACTAGACCCTCCGACCCCTTTTATATCCGGAAGGTTGTTTGTGTCCTCCTCAGTGAATACCGAACCAAAGTACTTGTTCAATTGGTCCGCCATTTCTTTGTTCCCCGTTATGACTTCCCCGATTCTGACTGCAGGGAACCTACGTTTGTCTTTACTAACCTTTTTCTCTTTTCATATCTATAGAAACATTTGCAATCCGTCTTAATGTTCCCTGCAAGCTTCTTCTCGTACTCCATTTTCCCTGCCCTAATCAAACCCTTTGTCCTCCTCTGCTGAGTTCTAAATTTCTCCCAGTCTCCGGGTTCGCTGCTATTTCTGGCCAATTTGTATGCCACTTCCTTGGCTTTAATGCTATCCCTGATTTCCCTTGATAGCCACGGTTGAGCCAACTTCCCTTTTTTATTTTTACGCCAGACAGTAATGTACAATTGTTGTAGTTCATCCATGCGGTCTCTAAATGTCTGCCATTGCCCATCCACAGTCAACCCCTTCAGTATCATTCGCCAATCTATCCTAGCCAATTCACGCCTCATACCTTCAAAGTTACCCTTCTTTAAGTTCTGGACCATGGTCTCTGAATTAACTGTTTCATTCTCTATCCTAATGCAGAATTCCACCATATTATGGTCACTCTTCCCCAAGGGGCCTCGCACAACAAGATTGCTAATTAATCCTCTCTCATTACACAACACCCAGTCTAAGATGGCCTCCCCCCTAGTTGGTTCCTCGACATATTGGTCTAAAAAACCATCCATTATGCACTCCAGGAAATCCTCCTCCACCGTATTGCTTCCAGTTTGGTTAGCCCAATCTATGTGCATATTAAAGTCACCCATTATAACTGCTGCACCTTTATTGCATGCACCCCTAATTTCATGTTTGAAGCCCTCCCCAACATCACTACTACTGTTTGGAGGTCTGTACACAACTCCCACTAACGTTTTTTGCCCTTTGGTATTCTGCAGCTCTACCCATATAGATTCTACATCATCCAAGCTAATGTCCTTCCGAACTATTGCCTTAATTTGCTCCTTAACCAGCAATGCTACCCCACCTCCTTTTCCTTTTATTCTATCTTTCCTGAATGTTGAATACCCTTGGATGTTGAGTTCCCAGCCCTGATCATCCTGGAACCACGTCTCCGTAATCCCAATCACATCATATTTGTTAACATCTATTTGCACAGTTAATTCATCCACCTTATTGCGGATACTCCTTGCATTAAGACACAAAGCCTTCAGGCTTGTTTTTTTAACACCCTTTGTCCTTTTAGAATTTTGCTGTACAGTGGCCCTTTTTGTTCTTTGCCTTGGGTTTCTCTGCCCTCCACTTTTCCTCATCTCCTTTCTGTCTTTTGCTTTTGCCTCCTTTTTGTTTCCCTCTGTCTCCTTGCATTGGTTCCCATCCCCCTGCCATATTAGTTTAAATCCTCCCCAACAGCACTAGCCACTCACAATGCAACAGCTCTACAACTATTTTAAGTTGCGACGTAAATCAAATGCCCCCTTTTGGCATTTTCAACTTTAATGAAACCTTAAATCAAATTAAAATTTGGTTGCCGGGGGTGATGATGCACTCCAGTCCCTCCGGTGCCCACCTCCCGTGCAAAAGCTCTACAAACCTGTGAGCATATTCACAGGGGCATACATTACACCCTTCAAGAATATATACAATTCGCTTACCATTGAATCTGCCGCCACCGGCCTTTCCGGCATTACCGATCATAGCAACACACTGAGTGAAAAAATTTTCTCTTCATCTGGCCCCCCCTGGCTTCTTTTGGCCGATTGCCTTTAATCTGGTTATCGATCCCCCTGCCGATGAAATGGCGGCTGGCGGAGCGGGAGTGGGGATCCTGTTGTCGGTCCTGCACTCCTGGTTTACTGACACATTCCTGTTTAGCCCTCGGACCCCGGACCCAGAAGCAAGCCCAATGTCGAACAGCACCTAGCTGCCAAACGGCATTGGTCTTTTGGGGGGCACACAAGGGCACCGCAAATTCAGTGGAGCCGAAATTGCCCACCGCTGGAAATGGGGCGCACGCACGCACTCAGTTTCCCGCCGCAATGGATGCGGTGTCCTCTTGAGCGAAATTCCGCTCTTTTGCTTATTTTTTTTTCAGGTGGACCGAAAGTCGCTCATATTGGGGGTGGAAGTGGGCAGTGAGCAGACTAGAGGGGCGGAGGTTTGGGGCGGGGTGTAGAGACCGCTGCTGTCAGTCATCAGCGTAGCGCTGATGATGTCATCACGGCGCCGCATCACCCCGTCTTCACTTAAAGGGAAGAGCCTGCGCGATGGTTAGACTTCGGCTTACTGGGCCACCATGGAGGGTTTTGGCCAAACCTGCGGCCTGGCACCCAAGAGGAGGTATAATTGAACCTGACCCCGGCGGGGGGGGGGGGGGCATAATTGGCCGACAAAAAGAAAAAACATGGCGGCAGCGGCTTGCGCCCTCCCCTTTAATGGGAGCCGCACCGCCATTGCAGAAGGCCGTAGCCTCACTGCACCGTTGGGGAAAAGCAGCTTTTGGCCGATTTTCTCGGTGGAATTTTGCAGATTGCCGGGGTTGGGGGGGGGGAGGGGGAACATCGGTGGTGCGCGCTCTGATGATGCACTCAGCACGGATCGGCAACAGCGGAGCGGTAGGGCCGGCGGGGTGAGGGGGCACCACCGGGATACCGCAGGGGTGGAGTTTTGATAATGGCGGCCGTTACACGAACAGTCGGCAGCCATCGCATTCCGCAGCCTGGCCACCGATTTCTAGTGGTGACGGGCCTTCAGGAAAGGGGCAATTTCGGCCCCAATGTATCCCCATGTCTTCTGAGCGATGGTTAAAGTTCGATTGTGGCTGGGTCAAAATCCTGGAACTCCCTCCCTAACAGCACTGTGGGAGCACCTTCACCACACGGACTGCAGCGGTTCAAGAAGGCGGCTCACCACCACCTTCTCAAGGGGCAATTCGGGATGGGCAATAAATGCCGGCTTTGCCAACGACACCCACGGCCTGTGAACGGATTTCAACAAGAGATACAAATCAAAGACCATTTTAAGCTGCCTTTTTGTGCTGCCGATTATTTTAATTTGCATTCCAAGAGTTCCCTGAGCCGGCATGACTGAATCTGCCTGTTTATCCTAAAACGCAATATGTGATCATAATTTGTAATCTGCTGTGCATGTTTCGGCACGGATTTTGGAGAAATGGTGAAAAGAGATGACGAGTTCAGTCACTATCGCTGCCTTTGTTTTTTGCAAGGCTGCAACAACAGCCCACTCGATGGCAGGCATCTTTCAGTATGTTCATGTAGGGTGACAGATTCCGTAATGACCATTTTATTGAGGGCACTCTGTGTTGAGAGAGTGTTAAACTCAAATTGAACAGATTGATTGCTGCAGGCAACAGGATCTCGGCTGGAATTCCGGTATTTGTTTTGCTGCTGAAGAAAATTAATTGCAAACTTTTAATGAAAGAATCGAATCGCGCTTCAGTCCTCCACACTCCAAAGTGATATGTGTTATGGAGAGGTAAAAGAAAGACTTACATTTATATAGCGCCTTGCCCAACCACCAGATGTCCCAAAGCGCTCTACAGTCAATAAAGCAATTTTGGAGTGTAGTCACTGTTGCAATGTAGGTAAAGCAGCGGTCAATTTGTGCACAGCAAGCTCCCTCAAACAGCAACGTGATAACGACCAGATAATCTGCTTTTAGTGATGTTGATTGAGGAATTAATATTGGCCCAGGACATAACTCCCCCGCTCTTCTTTGAAATAGTGCCCTAATATCTTTTATGTCCACCTGTGAGAGCAGACAGGGTCTCAGTTTAACCTCTCATCCGAAAGACGGCACCTTCGACAGTGCAGCGCTCCCTCGGCACTGCACTGGGAGTGTCAGCCTGGATTTTTTTTTGTGCTCAAGTCGCTGGAGTGGGACTTGAACCCACAACCTTCTGACTCAGAGGCAAGGGTGCGTCTCATTGGGCCACAGCTTGACATTGGTGCGTTTTTGAGAACGCAGCTCTGCATTTTCTGAAAGGAGAAAGAGCATTTACAAGATTATGGCACTCAGGGCCAGCCTGAGTGAAAATGGCGACCTGTGCCAACGTTTATTTGGGCGTCCTTTCATTGAGCATAATTACGTAGAAGTAAGTCTATCCGGTGAGCCCTGTGGCTGCACAATGGTGTGGAGGTCCTGTGCAGGTGGCTTGCCAGCTCCTGAATGGAAAAATGGTTCATGCGTGGAACTTTGAACGCCCCACGCAGCCCCTTAAAAGGGACACAAAAAAAAAGATCATTAAAAAATATATGGATTTATTCAATACTTAAAATCTTTACAACATTTGTGATCATTCCACTGTCTGATCCAGATCCATTCGGCCCCTCTGCACAGCTGTTCCTCCACCAATTATTAGCATCAAAAACTGGAGTTTAATTTGTCTCCCATGACATATATTAATTAATATTATACTTTAAGAATTGGTCATAAAATACCTTCTTTAAAATTCCTTTCTGAATAGAATACTCACAGAGTCTCATAATGAACTTTTAGCTTATATTTAAAATACTCTTTTTTCAAATTATTCTCCTCCCCTTATAAAAGAGAGCATTCCTTCTTTGCACAATCACGAAGCTAGCCAAACTGAACATTAAATTAATCGCCGCTCCGCTATACTCGGGCAGGCTCTCCTGCAATCCCCATCGCAGAACTGAATCCCATGGGATTTCCATTCCCGCTCTTCGGTCCCCACCCAGCGAGAAAACCTCACACAACCGTCGAGCATCGTACTTAAAATCATTTAACTGCAGACACAACACCAGTAAATGGGACAGAGTCTCATCCCGCGTCCCACACACTGGGCAAGTAGCTCGGCAGCCCGTGTCCTAACTCGCACCGAGTCCCGCTCACCCATCACCCCTCTGTGCTCGCTGACCTACATTGGCTGCCGGTTAAGCAACGCCTCGATTTAAAAATTCTCATCCTTGTTGTCAAATCCCTCCATGGCCCTCGCCCCCTCCCTATCTCTGTAATCTCCTCCAGCCCCACAACCCCCCGAGATTTCTGCGCTACTCTAATTCTGCCCTCTTGAGCATCCCTGATTATAATCGCTCCACCATCGGTGGCCGTGCCTTCTGTTGCCTGGGCCCCAAGCTCTGGAACTCCCTCCCTAAACCTCTCTGCCTCTCTACCTCTCTTTCCTCCTCCAAGACGCTCCTTAAAACCTACCTCTTCGACCAAGCTTTTCGTCACCTGGGCTAATTTCTACTTATACGGCTCGGTGTCAAATTGTTATTTCCATAATACTCGCACATAAATCGCATTAAAAAAAATCTAGGCCGACACTCCAGTGCAGTGGTGAGGGAGTGCTAAACTGTTGGAGGTGCCATCTTTCGGATGAGACGTTAAACCGAGGCCCTGTCTGCTCTCTTAAGTGTCTTATAACATTCCTACGAAGTGCCTTGGGACGTTTTGCTACGTTAAAGGCACTATATAAATGCAAGTTGTTGTTGTTGATAGTAGTCCGTTTGCCGCCTGAAAACGGGCAACACCAATCTGGGGATGGAAAGGGTTAATGGAAAGATTTGTTGTTGTCGTTGTTACATAAGGAATGCATAAGAACATAACATAAGAACATACGGCCACCATTCAATAAAATCATGGCTAATCTGATCATGGACTCAGCTCCACTTCCCTGCTTGCTCTCCATAACCCTTTGTTCCCTTTTCAGTTAAGAAGCTGTCTATCCCTGTATAAAATGTATTCAATGTCCCAGCTTTCACAGCTCTCTGAGGCAGTGAATTCCACAGATTTATAACCCTCTGAGAGAACAAATTCCTCCTCATCTCAGTTTTAAATGGGCGGCCCCTTATTCTAAGATAATGCCCTCTAGTTCTAGTTCCCCTCTAGTTATAGGCTCCCCCATCAGTGGAAACATCCTCTCTGCATCCACCTTGTCAAGCCCCCTCATAATCTTATACGTTTCGATAAGATCACCTCTCATTCTTCTGAATTCCAATGAGTAGAGGCCCAACCTCCTCAACCTTTCCTCATAAGTCAATCTCCTCATTCCCAGAATCAACCGAGTGAACCTTCTCTGAACTGCCTCCAAAGCAAGTATATCCTTTCGTAAATATGGAAACCAAAACTGCACGCAGTGTTCCAGGTGTGGCCTCATCAATGCCCTGCATAACTGTAGCAAGACTTCCCTGCTTTTATACTTCATCCCATTTGCAATAAAGGCCAAGATACCATTGGCTTTCCTGATCATTTGCTGTACCTGCACACTATCCTTTTGTGTTTCATGCACATGTACTCCCCAGGTCCCGCTGTATTGCAGCACTTTGCAATCTTTCTCCATTTAAATGATAAGTTGCCCTTTGATTTTTTTTCTGCATAAAGTGCATGACCTCACACTTTCCAACATTGTACTCCATCTGCCAAATTTTTGCCCACTCACGTAGCCTGTTGCTCACCCTCGACTGTTTCCCCCCCTCCGCAGTGGAAGAGGGTTACGAGGGGCTGACGCAGTTTCTGATGAACGAGGCAGTGAAGGTGCAGAAGCAACTGAAGGACCGCGACATGGAGATCTACCGGCTCCACGGCAAGTGCGAGGCCATGCAGGAGAGCAACCGGCAGCTGAGCCACCAGAACCAGGAGCTGCGGAGCCTGCAGGAGCGCCAGGCCCGGCTGCAGGAGGAGCTGGTCCTCCACAGCGACCAGCTCACCAAGGTCAAGGAGGAGAGCTACCTGATGGCCATGAGGCACGCCCAGCTCAACGAGGAGAAGAACGCTGCCGTGATGAGGTGCCGCGACCTTCAGCTGGAGGTGAGCCGCCTGGCTTTTACCGAGCCTTCTTTTAACGTTACAACTGACGTGGGTGGGGGGGTGGTGGGGGGGGGGGGAGATGGGGGTACAATTCCACACCCCAAGTACCTCATGGGAAATCGTTGCTCTGATTTAATTGCTAACTGAAACAGATTTCGAACAAACTTGCATTTATACAGCACCTTTCACGACCTCAGGACGTCCCAAAGTGCTTTGCAGCACCTTTTTGGAGTGTGGTCACTGTTGTAATGTGGGAAACACGGCGGCCAATCTGCGCACAGCAAGCTCCCACAAACAGCAACGCGAATAAAGGCCCGAGGCCCAACTGGTTGAGATGCAAAATTGGGCCGAGGCGAACTTTTACCCCGAGGGCCTCAAGTCCATCGGGAACACATCTTGTTGCCCACCTGTTCAATCGTCCCTCAGGTCCTCTCGTGAGCGAGGCCCTGGTACATTGAGGTACAAGTGAGCCGAAAGGGTGGACCAAGACCCGACAGAAGGCCTTGAATTGTGCATGGCGTCACCATTCAAGATGTCGGCTTGATTGCAGCGATCAGAGTGGCTTCGGAGGTGGTGGTGGGGGGGCGGTGGGGGAGGGGGGAAGAGGCCGAAAGGCTTAACATCTGCTTCCCATGCGCCAATACTATGAGGCCATGATGGGAGATGGAAGGAAGGAGAAATTGATACCGAGAGGGTGCAAGCGCTGGACTGGATAATATTGGGCTGGATTTTTGGTATATTGCTACCTCTGTTCGCACCTGGAGAGGCGGTAATGGCGGCGGGGAGGGTTTCCGGGCGGCCGACTCCCGGCGCCCCGCCGGGGAATTAGTTGGCGGTTTTGCGGGGGACCCGGAGCAGCACCGCCCGGGAACGCAATGCCGCCGATTCCGACTGCGCGGTGAGATTTGTTGTGCGCTGACCCTCTAGCGCCCCCTAGTGGGAGTGCTTGGGAAACCAGGCGGTCAGAGCTGTCCCGGCGGCGGTGAACGATGGAATTGGTGAACGAGATAAGTGTGGTTGTTTGGTTTGGTTTTATTTTTTTGCGATGTCGCTTATTGTAGGGTGGTTAAGGTATTGGGAATGTTTGCTGTGTTGTGATTTATTTTTTGGGCCACAGAAGCCTCTCTCAGGGCGCACCGAGGCCGGCTCTTCAGCAACGGATTTTCAATTGCTCAGCCGGCCTAGCGCCCTAACAGAGGTGTGTAAGCCCTCCCTTAGCGCTCCACCCCACACTCAGGGCCCAGCTGGCGAATTTTGCTGACTGAGGCGCAAACTGTTCCTGGGCACAAACTTTACCGCCCCGCCGCCATTACCGCCCCGAAAATCCAGCCCATTAATATGCCTGGGAATAGCACACGTGCATATAGCATCAGTGCTACTCTCGTGCCGTGTGGCTCTGTATTTCGAGGACTCGTCAGTCGGGTAACAGAGGATCTGGTGCCACCTAGTGTATGTTCTGGGCAGTTGCAATGCGACTTGGCCAAGCCAAGCAAGCAATTTATTTTAACACTCTGACAAAGGGGGAACTTAAAGGGGAAATGGAACGCCAATTTGTTCCAACTCAGAAGTTAAGCTTGAAACATTCTCTTTAAACTGGGAAGGGTGTTAATTCCTCGTCTCGCCAGGGAATGGCCACAGGCCGGGTGGGTCGGCAGCAGAGGCCCTGAGGTAACCGTGGTAACCATGAGAGGGGACGATCAGGCAGATGGTGGCAGAGGGGAAGGTTGCGATCACGATCGGGGGGGGTGGAGGGAATGGGGGGAGCGGGCAGCAGCCTGGATGGTTCAATGTGAAGCTGGGAAGAATACGACTGCCCCTCCTGGCTCCACATTCAGGTGGTCACATTTTAAACGGGTAACTTGTTGGTTGCGGCCTGCGGAGGTCCCCTTCGAAAGATCGCCTATTAGGCCGCATGTAGACCTGGTTTTCCTGAATGCAGCCGGCCCAGCACCAACTGCATTCAGGGCAGCCCAATATTGCCGAGGCAGCCTCAACCCGTCTTCTTTGAATAGGAAAAGAGTCTAACGCCTGTTTCAGGCATCGGCCCTGGACGCCTAAATATTTTGCCTACACCAATATGGCAGCCGGAGGAAATCCTGCGCGTAATGAGCTTGCCCTTCCTGTCCGCCATATTGGGGGCTTAGGCATCTGTTTAGCGCCTGGAAAATGGGCACAGTGCCATCCAAATTCTAGGCCTTGATATGGGGACGGGGCAGACAGTACACCTTGACCACGCCTTCCGTCTTCCCAATATTTAATTGGAAGGAATTTCTGCTCGTCCAATACTGGGAGTCGGACAAGCAGCGTGACAAATCAGAGGCAGGGGAGGGGGGGGGCGAGAGAGGTGGTCACTGTGGTCGAGCTGGATGTCGTCAGCGTGCATGTGGAAGCTGATGTTGCGCTTTGGGGTGATGTCGCCGAGGGCCAGCGTGTAGATGTGATGTCAGAGGGGGCCAAGGATAGATCCTTGGGAGGCACCAGAGGTAACAGTGCGGGAGCGGGAAGCCCACTGCAGGAGATTCTCTGGCTACGACTGGACAGATAGGGGATTGACAGGGTAGATGCTGGGAGGTTGTTTCCCCTGGAGTGTCTAGAGTCTAGAGTGCTGGAGTGTCTAGAACCAGGGAGCACAGTCTCAGGATAAGGGGTCGGCCATTTAGGACTGAGATGAGGAGGAATTTCTTCACTCAGGGGTTGTGAATCTTTGGAATTCTCTGCCCCAGAGGGCTGTGTATGCTGAGTCTCTGAATATATTCAAGGCTGAGATCGATAGATTTTTGGAGTCTAGGAGAATCAAAGGACATGGAGATCAACAACAACTTGTATTTATATAGCGCCTTTAACATAGTAATGTTAGATCTCTTAATTTCCAATGAAATATGAACTCCGATGGTAGTTTTAACATTTTAATCTTGGCAGAGAGCAACAAACTGCTTGGCTTCAAGCCAGGTCTTTGTTCTTACTGAGACACATTGTCAAAATGGCTGTATTTATGCCTGGATCAATTTACAGAAAAGAACTCGCCTTCTGTGACCTTATTGGCTCAATTGAAAGTCTTTTAACGTTTTATTGGCTCGCTACCCAAGGTCCGAAAATGTTGATTGATGAGTTAATGCAACATGCCGAACTGGATGTAACAGCCTTGACTTGGGGGTCTGTGAATTTTCACAGTCTGTCTAAATGAGCCTGTTTGAATTCTCTATCAATCCCCCCTGTGATTCTTTCACAAACTGAATCATAAAACTTCAGGTATCACTGGTTAAACATTCTACAAAATAATTTCATACATGTTAATCGAGTTTCCTTCCAAAATTTGTTGATGTGTTTCGCCACATGTCCGGACTAGTAGCTTCCACACAAATTTACACCAACCCGAGTTCCATCGTGGCCACAATGGAAGTCTGGTTTTAATAGGTTAATTAACCTTATTCCAATTTAATCCAAATCAATATCTTAGTTCAACCAGTAAACAACCTTTCGTTGAGCATAACATACCCCTGTGCCACGTACAGACGGTCTGCTGGGACCTGCAAGGTGTCTCACCTGCGGAACAGCAGCTACAGCCGCCTGGTCGCAACAACATTTAATCAACATAAACAAACAATATAAAAATAAAAGGTATTTACATGTAATCCCCTTGCTACTCTACTATTTCCCTTTGGTGCAGAGGGTCGGCTAGTAAGAAGTAGGCCTATGCCTAGAATACCTACAATCAATAATACAGTAAATTTATACATTTTCGCGAAAAGTAATTGCCTTATTAGATTTCAGCTTCAGTTACGGGTGCTCGTTTAACGTGTGAAGCGTGGATCCAGGCTTTCTTTCCTTGGACTTTAACAGCTGCCTGGGTGGTCAATAACACTTGATAAGGTCCCTCCCACTTGGCACCTAAAGGTTCTTTATGCAACTTTTTCACATACACCCAGACTCCCGGGATGATGTCGTGTCCTCCTTCGGGTGGATTACCCCAAGCTGCCGATACCTGTCGGGAAACAGAACTAATAGCATTGGTTAGGTTCTGACAGTATGATAACAAAGTGTCACTCATTAAGTGAATATCAGCTTTCCGTAAATCGATAGTTCCTGGCAGCGACATGGGTCTTCCTGTTATAATTTCAAATGGGCTTAGACCTGTAGTTTTGTTCGGGGTTGCCCTAATGCTACATAGCACTATTGGTAGTGCCTGGGGCCATGGTGTTCCTTCTTGGTGATATTTGGCAAGCCGTTGTTTCAGAGTTTGATTCATTCACTCTACTTGTCCTGTTGATTGTGGATGATAAGGACAGTGTAAATCCCACGTAATGTTCAGTAACCTACAGACTTCTTTGCACACAGCACCTGTGAAGTGTGTTCCCTGATCTTAGTCAATGCTACTCGGAACTCCCCATCGGGGAATGTAATCCTTACACAAGACCTTTTCAGTGTGATTGGCTGTGGCTCTTTTAGTTGGGACAGCTTCTACCCATCTCGAGAATCTGTCGACCATGACAAGAATGTTAGTGTATCCTTGGCATGAAGGAAGAGATATATAATCAACCTACAGATGCTGGAATGGTCCGACAGGGGCAGGGGGCCTCAGTTGGGGCATTACCGTGATGGGTCCAGAATTATTTTTCTGGCAGACCACACAGTGGTCTGTTACCAGCTGGGCATGTTTTTTAAATCCCCGACCCCACCAGCTTTTCTGGAACCGTGCCGTCATCTGTTGTGAGGCCAAGTGTCCCCATGAGTGGATCTGTTGGGCTAAAAAAGGCATAAGCACTTGTGGCGCGACTGGCTTGTCGGTAACTCTTTGTCTCCAGACACCATCTTCGCATAGCTTAATTCCTGCCTCAATCCATGTCCATTTTTCCTCTCGGGAGCACTCGCCTTGCATTGTTTGAAGGTCTCGTGTCAGAGTCCTGAGTGCTTTCAATCTGCACATCTGTGTTGGTTCTTCTGGAGGAACGCTCTGTGAGGCGGCATCTTTAGCTGCCTGGTCGGCTAGGCCATTTCCCTGTGCTTTTGTGGTATTTTCCTTGGTATGGGCCTTACACTTCAGGATGGACACTTCCTGAGGTAATTGTATGGCCTCCAGTAAGTCTCGGACTTCTTTTCCATTTCGGATAGGTGTACCAGCAGCAGTGAGGAATTCTCTTTTCCGCCATAACATACCAAAGTCGTGAGCGACTCCAAAAGCATAACGCGAATCTGTGTAGACATTAGCTGTCTGTCCTTCTGCTATTCGACATGCTTCTGACAGGGCCCGTAACTCGGCCTGTTGTGCTGACGTTCCTGAGGGTAAACGTCCTTTTGCCACTACCTCATATAAGGTTGTAACTGCCCATCCTGCTTTTCTGGTACCATTGTCAACAAAGGAGGAACCATCTGTAAACAGGATGAGGTCTGGGTTGTGCAAAGGCTCCTCTGCTGCTAAGGTTGCTTCTTCTGTTTCTTTTAAAATCTCCACGCAGTCATGCTCTTCACATTCTCCCCCCTCTTGCTCCCTCGATTCTGACATCGGGAGCATAGTTGCGGGATTAACCAGGCTGGCCCGGACGATATGGAGATTAGGAGCTTCCAAAACTGCTGTCCAGCGGGTCCATCTTGCTGCTGTCACCTGAGACATTCTATTCATAGACAGCAAAGCGTGTACGGTGTGGGGACACTTGACAATCAGCTTTTAGTCGAGGACTAGACCCGCAGTGATCATTACCGCTCGACATGTAGCTTCCATGGCCCTTAGGCAACTTCCCCATCCGAGGGCTACAGCATCCAGTTTTGCCGAATAATAGCCAATAGGTCTTTGCCGATCCCCATGTTCTTGTGTCAGTATAGCTGTCATATATCCTTCTTTCTCATGAACAAACAGGATAAATGGCTTCGCACTGTTGGGGATTCCCAGAGCCGGTGCCGAACACAAAGCCTTTTTCAAACTCAGGAAGGCCTCTTGCTGTTCTTTAGTGAGGGTGATGGCTTCTTTAGAGGCACGTTTCCCCTTTAAAATATCATTCAGTGGCTGAGCAAGCTGTGTGAAGGAGTCAATCCAATTTCTGTTAAAGTTACACAATCCCAAAAAAGACCTTAGTTCCTGAATAGTGGTGGGTTTTTTAGCAGCCCGAATGGCTGCAGTTCTATCCTGGGTAAGTTCTCTCTTTCCTTGTGAAATCTTTTGTCCCAGGTATACAACCTCTTCTTGGGATATTTGTGCTTTGTCGATGCTGGCTTTATGTCCTTTCAGCCGAAGGTGATCCAGCAAAGCTCGTAAATCTTGTTCATGCTGTTCTTCCGTGTTTGAAGCTAGCAAGATATCGTCTACATATTGGATGACTGTGGATGACAGGGGAGGTAATTCTCGCAAATGGCTTTGTAAAGCCATGTGGAATACCGTAGGGCTGTTGTGGAAACCCTGCGGTAACCGGGTCCAAGTATACTGTTGTCCTTGGACAGTGAAAGAAAACCACTGTCGAACCTCCGGTGCCAGAGGCACCGACCAAAATCCGTTGGCCATATCTATAACCGAGAAATATTTATGTTCCTGTTTGAGGGCATTAAAAATGGTGGACGGATCTGCGACCAAAGGAGCTTTTTGATCAATACACTGGTTAGCTTTCCTATAATCGACAGTCAAACGCCAAGTCTCATTAGATTTCTGTACCGGCCACACGGGGCTATTGGAGGAGCTATGCGTTTTAATAAGCACCCCTTGTTTCTCCAATTGCTGAATAACCGGTAAAATTCCCGCAATGGCAGTTGGACTGATGGGATACTGTTTAGTACATGGAGGCTTGGTCCCTGTAAATGACGCAGGCTCCATCTGGAGTAGGCCACAATCGTTCTTATCTTTAGCCCATATCGGGTGTTCCTTCAATTCTTCTTTCTTCAAAGTTCTAATTGATCATGTCACCCGACCATCCTCGAAATGCAACGATGAATCTATTTGGATTAGAACGTCCATTCCCAAAAGGGGTTGATCTACTGGGCCTATCCAGACCAGCGTGGTTAGTTCATGTGGACCCAGCCCTATAAGTACCGGTGTTGTCCTTTTAATTTCCATTTTATGGCTCCCAACTCCATAGGCTGTACGTGCCCTACCATCCAACGGCAAAAAGTCTCCATATTGTAGGGGTAAGCATGTTAATTCCGCCCCTGTGTCTAAAAGACAGTCCACATCCTTATCGCCCACCCTCACAGTTATTATATATAGCCCATCTCCCATCTGTTGTATTAGTGCGAGGAGGGGGGGCTCTAATCGTTTTTTGCTATCCCAAGTAACTCCTTCTGTTGTTGTATTGTCAGTCGCTTAAATGCTTCTATGAGGTCGTTATCTTGTGACAAGCCTGGCTTGTTGGCTGGATTGTATCCCTGGCTGCGTCCTCTTCCCCAGCCACGACCTTTCTGTTTTGCCTTGCACGTCTTGGCCCAGTGACCTTCTTTCCCACAATAATGACATTTTCCGGGTAATTTTCCTAATAACTGTTTATCGGAATCCTGGGATTTCCATCCCATAGCCTGTACAACTCGGACTTTAGTTCCCATATCCCGGTCTAATTGGTTACATCGATCCACCAATGCTGCAAAGGTAGTTCCTCTACCTTCCCAGTCCGGTAACACTACCTTAAGCATTTTGGACAGTTCTGGCTTTAGACCTGCCACGAAAGCTGCTTTCAGGGGCCCAAACACTTGTTCATCCATTTCCTCATCCGTATTATTCATACCCGAATGTTCTAGCCACGTGTATCTAAACCGCTCGTCATACTCCAGGACCTCCTCTGTTCCTTTCTGTCGGCAAGCTGCAATTTTTCCCCAGTCTGTATTAGCTGGACTGAAGGCTTGCAGCCAGTGTTTAATCGCCTCTCATCCTGCGTCTAATTCTTGCTCATTCTACCCCAAAGCTTCATCTACCTTGTCGTGCAATTTTCTTCCCTGTGTTTTTGCACCATTATGGTCAAAATTTGCACTCCATCCCAGGGATGAAGTTGATATATATTTCTTAAGCGGTCCAATTGGTCCCACGTTTTTACTCCCCCTTTCTTTGGATTGGGCAATTCCTTGGACCATTTATCAATTTTCTCTGGGTCTGCCGGATCATGAACTAAGTATTCTGCATACACCCTTCTCTTTGTTTTTTTGGTTCCGCCCTCATCCGCAGTCTCTTCTGATTTGACTACAACTCGTCTTTTTTTAAATGGGGCAAAGCGCACCCCTCCTCCGACACTGTATTGTAGGAGGATTCAGAATCCGTATCTATTCCTCGGTCGTGTCTTCGGGTTTGCGCTTTTAATTTATCCAAACATGGGTACCCTGGGAATTGATCAATACATTTTCCTTTTCCTATTACTGTCTCTTGACCTAATGATTTTTTCCATTCTTTAATTTCACCTTTAAGATCTTTAACTTCCGCTTCCAGCTTTTCAAGTTCAAGCTTTTTCTGTCGCAGCTGTGCACAAACTGCTTGCAATTGATCCTTTGTACTGGTCAGTTCTCGATCATGTTGGGAACGCATTATAATTTCATTCCGCTTTCGAATCTGGCCCATAACCGCGACGGACCATCTAGTTCGCTCTTTATTTTTCATACGGGTCGTTTTTCCCCAGACCCTTTTAATCTCGTCCAAGGACCATTGTCCTTTGGAGGTTCCGTACTTTTGTTCGATCTTAATACAGGTTTTAGATAAGTTGAATTGTTGCTCTATGTATTCTTTCAACTGTTCGAGAATTAAATCTAGCGAAACTTCAGGTGATGCCTGCCCACCTTTAACAGTTGTAGACAATTCTTTGCTCTTATCTCCTGCTGCCATTTCTTTACTGAGTTCTTTACTGGAGTCTCGAGTCGTAGGCCTGCTAGCCGATCAATAGGTCGGTGATTAATTAACTAACACACCGCCGAAGTTTAGACATCTATGGGACCTCGAGCCGACTACCAACTGGAGGGTTCGCAAACCGGAGGCTTTCGGAATCGCATAGAAGGAGAGGCGAATTTAGACTTTTGACCGAGGACTTTTTTTTAAAAAGAGGAGTCCTTAGCTCAATATGTAGGTCCGATGTCCAAAATTCAGTTTCTTTCCTCAGCGACCCAGCTCGCAGCGCCAAAATTGTTAGATCTCTTAATTTCCAATGAAATACGAACTCCGATGGTAGTTTTAACTTTTTAATCTTGGCAGAGAGCAACAAACTGTTTGGCTTCAAGCCAGGTCCTTGTTCTTACTGAGACACATGGTCAAAATGGCTGTATTTATGCCTGGATCAATTTACAGAAAAGAACTCGCCTTCTTTGACCTTATTGGCTCAATTGAAAGTCTTTTAACGTTTTATTGGCTCGCTACCCAAGGTCCGAAAATGTCAAGTTGATTGATGAGTTAATGCAACATGCCGAACTGCATGTTCTTGGGAGTCTGTGAATTTTCACAGTCTGTCTAAATGAGCCTGTTTGAATTCTCTATCAGTAAAATGTCCCAAGGCGCTTCACAGCGGTGTTATAAGACAAAAAAAAATTTGACACCGAGCCACATAATTGGAAATTAAGCAGGTGAGCAAAAGTTCGGTCAAAGAGGTAGGTTTTAAGGAGCATCCTGAAGGAGGAAAGAGAGATAGAGGTGGAGTTCCAGAGCTTGGGGCCCAGGCAACAGAAGGTACGGCCACCAATGGTGGAGTGATTATAATCAGGGATGCTCAAGAGGGCAGAATTAGAGGAGCGCAGACATCTCGGGGGGTGGGGTTGTGGGGCTGGAGGAGATTACAGAGATAGTGAGGGGCGAGGCCATGGAGGGATTTGTAAACAAGGCTGAGAATTTTGTAATCGAGGTGTTGCTTAACCGGGAGCCAATGTAGATTGGCGAGCACAGGGGGTGATGGGTGAGTGGGACCTGGTGTGAGTTAGTACACGGGCTGCTGAGTTTTGGATCACTTCTTGTTTACGGAGGGTAGAATGTGGGAGGCAAGCCAGGAGTGCGTTGGAGTAGACAAGTCTTGAGGTAAGATCGGGCGGGGAAAGTGGAATTGAGGCTGAAGATCAGCCATGATCTTATTGAACGGTGGAGCGGGCTCGAGGAGCCGTATGGCCTACTCCTGTTCCTAGTTCCTATGCTCTGATGGAACCAGGCCCACCAAGCTGGACGGCAGATACGAATACAATGTGTTGCTGGTGTTAGGATAGTAACGGGTCCAGGGATGCTGTGCTTCTCCCTAACCTGAAGTGTTTTCTTCCAGAACGATAAGATGAAATGCAGACTGCACGGGCTCGAGGGGGAATGTCTGCTGGCTCGGAGAGCCTCCAGCAAACTGAAGAAGGACTTCGAGAGCATGCCAAGCAAGCAAAGCGTTAGCAAGCTGCAGCTTGACAACGACGAGTTACAGAGCCAGATTCAGGAGCTGCAACACTTTCTGCAGGTAATTGACAGCTCCCATCTCCTCAGGCCTGGCAAGTATAATGTCTGCACCTGTGAGCATGCTCACAGGGTTTGTAGAGCTGTTGCTCAATGGAGTGCTCTCTACGCGGGAGTCCTCCCACTATTTATCAGGGACTTGGCCTGGAGGCTGGTGCACGGAGCAGTCCCGTGCAATAAATTTTTAAGCTGGTTCACGGGCTCCCCGGCCGACGGCAATTTCTGCGGTCTGGAAGAGTCCGTGTTCCACGTTTTTACTGACTGTACGAGGTTGCAGCCCCCGTTCCATTATTTAAAGGGGCTGCTCCTCAATTTCTGGCTGCACTTCAGTCCCACACTCCTGATCTTTGGGCACCCTGTGCGGAGGGGAGCGGGTAGGTCCGAGGGCCTCCTCGTAGGACTGCTCTTGGGCACGGCCAAGGGTGCCATCAGCCGGTCCAGGCAGCGGGCGGTCGAGGGGGTCATTCAGCCCGACTGACTGCCTCTCTTCCGCGCCTACATCCGGGCCAGGGTGTCCTTAGAGATGGAGCACGCGGTGTCCACCGGTACGCTCGCGGCCTTCCGCGAGAGGTGGGCGCCGGAGGGACTGGAGTGCATCGTTACTCCCGGCAACCAAATTTTAATTTGATTTTATATGTTTTAAAGTTTAATTTGTTTTAATTGACGGTTTTAGTGTCCCCCTCCCTTTTTATAGGGGGCAATTGTAAAATATATCATTTTAATGCCCCAAAAAACCACAAAAAAAACAACAAAAAAAAGAAAAAAAAAGGGGGTAGTTAAAAGTTTCTGGAGTGTCCCCCAGATCGGGGGGCACTTGATCTAATGTTTATTTTGTCCTCCCCCCCAAAAGAGTTGTAGAGCTGTTGCTCAATGGAGTGCACTCTACGCGGGAGTACTCCCACTATTTATCGGGGACTTGGCCTGGAGGGTGGTGCATGGAGCAGTCCCGTACGATCGGTTTTTAAGTCGGTTTGCGGACTCCCAGGCTGCCTACAATTTCTGCGGTCTGGAGGAGTCCGTGTTCCATGTCTATGTTGTATTTGTGAGGTTGCAGCCTCTCTTCTATTATTGGAAGGGGCTGCTCCTCAATTCCTGGTTGCACTTCAGTCCCACGCTCCTGACCTTTGGGCACCCTGTGCGGAGGCGAGCGGGTAGGTCCGAGGGCCTCCTCGTAGGACTGCTCCTGGGCACGGCCAAGGGGGCCATCAGCCGGTCCAGTGGGCGGTCGAGGGGGTCGTTCAGCCTGACTGCCTGCCTCTCCTCCGCGCTTACATCCGGGCCAGGGTGTCCCTGAAGATGGAGCACGCGGTGTCCACCGGTACGCTCGCGGCCTTCCGCGAGAGGTGGGCGCCGGAGGGACTGGAGTGCATCATCACCCCCGGCAACCAAATTTTAATTTGATTACCCTTTGTTTAAAGTTTAATTTGTTTAATTGCCAGTTTTAGTGCCCCCTCCCCCCTTTTAGCCTGGGGGCACTTGTATAATTTGCCTCTAGGTGCCCCCGGGAAAAAAACTTTTAAAAAATTAAAAAGAAAACAAGGAGGCACTTGTTTGAAAATGTTTGGAGTGCCCCTCCCCCCCCCTCCCCTTTAATCAGGGAGCACTTGATTTAAATGTTTATTTGTTCTCAACAAAAGAGTTGTAGAGCCGTTGCCCAATGGAGGGCTCTCTACGCGGGAGTCCTCCCTTCATTTAGCGGGCACTTGGCCTGGAGGGTATTGCATGGAGCAGTCCCGTGCAATCGGTTTTTAAGTCGGTTCACGGACTCCCAGGCCGCCTACAATATCTGCGGTCTGGAGGAGTCCGTGTTCCACGTCTATGTTGTATGTGCGAGGTTGCAGCCCAGCTTTCAATATTTGAAGAGGCTTCTCCTCAAATTCTGGCTGCACTTCAGTCCCACACTCCTGATCTTTGGGCACCCTGTGCGGAGGGGAGCGGATAGGTCTGAGGGCCTCCTCATAGGACTGCTCCTGGGCACGGCCAAGGTGGCCATTAACCAGTCCAGGCAGCGGGCGGTTGAGGGGGTCGTTCAGCCCAACTGCCTGCCTCTCTTGCGCGGTTACATCCGGGCCAGGGTGTCCCTGGAGATGGAGCACGCGGTGTCCACCGGTACGCTCGCGGCCTTCCGCGAGAGGTGGGCGCCGGAGGGACTGGAGTGCATCTTCACCCCCAGCAACCAAATTCTAATTTGATTAAAGATTTTCATTAAAGTTTTAAAATTTTAATTTGTGGGTTCTAGTGCCCTTGTCAAAAGGAGGCATTTGATTTAAGTATCAACAAAATAGTTGTCGAGCTGTTGAGTTGGGAGTGGCTTAGCCAGTTACGTGATGTTCACAAGACTCAATAAAACCCCAGTCAGTTGGGTTCGGGGGATCCACGATGAGGCAGGTGGTTGTGAGCCTGGTGGATGAACTGGTAATGTGTAGTGTGATTGTTAAACCTTTGCTAATAAACCAACTAGTTCTTAATAGCAATGTGTTGCTATGAATTCTTAAGCAAAGAACCCATGAAGCAAATACATTACAGTAAGTAACAGAGAAAGGTATAAAACCCTGGAAATATTCAGCAGGTCAGGCAGCATCTGTGGAGAGAGAAACTGAGTTAACGTTTCAAGTCGACAACCTTTTGTCAGAACTGGCAAAAGTTAGAGATGTAACAGGTTTTAAAGCAAGTGCAAGGGTACGGACAGGGGGGAGGGGAGGAAAGAACATAAGGGAAGGCCTGTGATAGGTTGGAAGGCAGGAGAAATTAAATGACAAAAGGGATGATGGGACAATAAATGGTAGGACACTGGGAAGTCTAGAAGAGGGGCCTTGCAGTACATGTCCACAGATTCCTGAAGGTAGCAGGACAGGTAGATAAGGTATTTAAGAAGGCATACGGAATACTTGCCTTTATTAGCTGAGGTATAGAATACAAGAGCAGGGCAGTTATGCTTGAACTGTATAAAACACTAGTTAGGCCACAGCTAGAGTACTGCGTGCAGTTCTGGTCACCGCATTACAGGAAAGATGTGATTGCACTGGAGAGGATACAGAGGGGATCTACGAGGACATTGCCTGGACTGGAGAATTCTAGTTATGAGGAAAGATTGAATAGGCTGGGATTGTTTTCTTTGGAACAGAGGAGGCTGAGGGGAAGTCTTATTGAGATGATGAGGGGCCCAGATAGAGTGGATAGGAAGGACCTATTTCCCTCAGCAGAGGGGTCAACAAACACGGGATATAGATTTAAAGTAATTGGAAGGAGGTTTAGAGGGGCTTTGACAGGAAATATTTTCACTCAGAGGATGGTGGGGATCTGGAACTCACTGATTGAAAGGCAGAAACCCTCACCACATTTAAAAGTACCTGGATACACTTGAAGTGCCGTAACCTACAAGGCTTGGACCAAGAGCTGGAATGTGGGATTAGGCTGGATAGCTCTTTGTCGGCCGGCGCGGACACGATGGGCCGCAATGGCCTCCTTCCGTGCTGTAAATGTCTGTGATTCTATGATGGTGCGAGGCAAAAGGAGACGGTAATGAGACAAGTAAATGAAACAAAAGATAGGTCTGGAGGAGGTGTAAATGGGAATTGTAGAATTGTCAACACTACCAGATAAATAAATGAGGGCAGAGTTTATGGTCTGTGTTATGTCTGTGATGTACTTATGAATGACTCCACGAGGCAATGTGTTGTACTCAAACTGTAGTGACCTTGGTCCTTTATTCCTAACTCCAGAGTGAGGCACAAGCATGGTGGGCAGCCTTTTATACTGGGCCCTGAACACCTATGCAGGTGACCCTCAGGTCTCCCACCGCAGTGCCCTCTGGTGGACAGCCTCTGCCACAGGGGTAGGAAACGCCGGTCTCCACCAGTTGCACCCTCTAGTAGTGCCAGCATAGTATATACACAGTGTAAACCTTATTGATAGTACATCAGGTAACAAATCTCCATTTTATGCAACTGTACAGTGACTACACAGAGAGTATATCTACAGTCTGCATATATAACAGTCTGAAATTGTTGAACTCGATGTTGAGTCCGGAAGGTTGTACAGTGACTAATCGAAAGATGAGGTGCTGCTCCTCGAGCTTGCATTGAGCTTCATTGGAACAGTGCAGGAGGCCGAGGACAGAGAGGTCAGAATGGGGTTTTAAGGAGGGAGTTCCAGAGCTTGGGGCCTAGGCAGCTGAAGGCACGATGATTGGGCATTTATAATACAGTGGGTAATGCATAGCGTAAAAGAAAAAAGAAAGAAATGCAAGACTTGCGTTTCTATAGTACCTTTGACGGCCTCAGGATGACCCAAAGTACTTCTCAGCCAATGAAGTACTTTTGACGAGGAATTTTCCAGATTTCTTTCCCCCAAATTAGCGTGTTTTTAAAAAATCCGCTTTTTGCCTCTCCAAGGTGTTCACATGATTTCGCATGGGGTGGAGTGCATATATTGTGATATACACAAGGCATCGCAATGGTATGGGACTTCACCTGTCCGTCATTGTTCGTATGCAAGTCCTTGTGAGATCTAGCCGCTGTTGCAATGTAGGGAGACACAGCAACCAAGTTGCACACAAGCTCCCACAGGCAGCAGTGTGATAATCGCCAGATAAACTGTTTTTATTGATGTTGGTTGGTGGATAATAAGTACTGCACTGGGAGTGTCAGCCCAGATATTGGCCAGGACACTGGGGAGAACTGCCCTGCTCTTCTTCGAAATAGTGCCATGGGATCTTTTACATCCACCTGAGAGAGCAGACAGGGCCTCGGTTTTAATGTCTCATCCGAAGGACAACACCTCTGACAGTGCGGCGCTCCCTCAGCACTGCACTGGCAGCGCATTCCAGATCCTAACCACTCGCTGCATAAAAGAACGTTTTTTTCTCATGTCGCCTTTGGTTCTTTTGCCTTTTTGAAATTGCTGTTGTTCGCCCTCCTGACAGGTAAAGAACAGTCTCCCCACCACAGAGAAAGCCCTTCTGGACATCATGGACCATGATCGGAGGGAAGCTCTTGAAGACAGATGTGAATTGGTTGAGAAGTTCCATAACACCAACGCGGAACTCCAGCAAGCGGAAGAACTCCGAGATAAGGTCCTTCAATCTGGTTTGGAGAATGATCGGAATTCCTAGATTTCTCACAATGGCTTACAAACTCCTAGGGGCTGGAGATTCGGTTGGAGGGTTTTTAAGGCGCTAATGTCGGGCGGGCACTAAAGTTAGCGCCGGGAAAAGCTTAGCGGCGACAGCCACAAAATTCGGCAGCTGCACCCTGAGAGTGAGGCAGAGCGCTAAGGGAGGCATTCCACACTTCTCTCGGGGCACTAGGTCAGGTGAGCAACCGAATATCCCGTGCTAAAGAGCCAGCTTTGTAGCGCCCTGAGAGAGGCCTCCCTGCAAAAAAAAAACAAGAATCGGAACAAGAAACACAAAAAAACATTCCCGATACATTACTCACCCCAAATAAAGTTCAATCGCAAAAAGAAAAAAGAAAAAACAAATCACTCTCACTTACCTCAGGCAGTCATTCCTTCCCATAGCGCCCCGGGGACAGCTCTGCACGCCCGCTTTCTCTGGCGGGGTCACTAGGGGGCGCTACAGGTGCTGCGCAAACCAAATGTTGTATCCGTGGCGATAACGGGGGCGTTGCACATCGGCGCGGTGCTCCCAGGCAATACTCCTTTGTGCCACCGGTGCCGGCACACTGAATTTGCCGAGTGGCGCGAATGCCGATGCTCGAGGCTGGAAACCCGTTAGCGCCCCCTGTAGCGCCTCTCGTTATCCAACCGAATTTCTCGCTTCTAGTTAAAACATTCTTTTAAGTGCTGTTTTAAGTTAACTTTAGACACTGTCCTTTCACTTTTTGGACCTGAGAGGTGACGGACAGATGTAAAATGGGCTGCGTTCCCGCAAGAGATGTCTGCCAGGCCACTCAATCAGAATTCACATTGTACGGACATGATCTCTCGTGGTCGTGAAAGGCGCTATAGAAATACAAGTCTTCTTTCTTTTTTCTCTGAGTATATTAAATGTCTTTCGAAGGAATGACTTGAATTTATATAGCGACCTTCATAATCTCAGGACATCCCAAAGCGTTTTACAACCAATTACGTATTTTTGAAGTGTTGTCACTGTAGGAACCACGGCTACAAATTTGGGCACAGCAAGCTCTCACAAACAGCAATGTAATGATGACCAGATAATCTGTGTTGATTGAGAGAGAAATATTGGCCAGGACACCAGGGATAACTCCCCTGCTCTTCTTCAAAATAGTGCTATGGGATCTTTTATGTCCACCAGAGAAAGCACATGGGGCCTCAGTTTAACATCTCATTCGAGAGACCTCTGACAGTGCGGCACTCCCTCAGCACTGCACTGGGAGTGTCAGCTTGGATTTTTGTGCTCAAGTCTCTGGAGTGGGACTTGAACCCACAACCTTCTGACTCAGAGGTGAGGGTGCTACCCACTGAGTCACAGCTGACACTGTTAATGAACTGAAATTTGAAACCTGAGTTCAGGTCGCAATAAGTTCATCATTTACAGTATAATATGGCCCAGAATTTGGCATGGGCTGCATAATCTTGGCTAAGAAGGTCTTAAGAATGGCCAATGCAGGAATATACTACTGTAACATCTGCCTCAACCTCCCATCCCTTTAAAGCAAGTCTTAATATCAGTACCACTGAAAGATGATCATGTTTTCCTTTCAATTTTCACTCTTCGTGACGGAAGATACTATCAGCCAAGTCTCTTGTCTCGGAGTCAGAAGGTTGTGCTGTCTTTTCCTTCCATACTGTAATATATTTGCTCCATGAATTCTTTGCTTAAGAACTCATTGCTATTAAGAACTAGTTGGTTTATTAACAAAGGTTTAACAATCACACTACACATTACCAGTTCATCCACTAGGCTCACAACTGCATACCTCATCGTGGATGACTGAGACCCAACTGGCTGGGGATTTAGTGAGTCTTGTGAACATCACATGACTGGCTAAGCCACTCACAATGCAACAGCTCGACAACTCTGTGCTCACAGGCATTGCACATACCTTTCCCTCAGCTTTCTCGCATTGATTCTTGCTGGAATACTGTTCCACGGGGAACCTCCACACCTCCCACATATCTCCCCAAGTGCCAATGCATAACGTAGTCCACTAAGTATGGCATCACCAGCCAATACTATTCATCATCATCATATATGGTCCCTCGAGCCAGGATGACTTGCTTCACATGAGTTCACAGATGATTCAATGAAGGACCCGATGTTCCAGTCCTGAACTCCAATTGAAGGGGTGGAAGATGCCTGTGCATGGATTTATTTTAACGTGTGATTGACAGAGCTAGGCCTTTATCCAGTGGCAAGGGTTAACCAGGATGACTGAGACCTGCTTTGCTGCACGGACCTAGTGCGCTCACATATCTCAGTGTGGGCTGGCCCGTGCTGCCCCTGGGCCCTCGGCCCAATGTCGCTGCACACGCCCTGTGAGGAGAGTGATGGGGAGTAAGGAACCCTTCCATAACCCAGTAACCTGAGGCTGACACTGAGATCAGCTGAGTGAGTACAGTCGAGGAATTAAAGCTACCCTCGTGCCCTTTATGCGCTGTGCCACCTGTATCATAAGCATCCCATTGTAATTGTGTACTGCCAATTTCCGAATCAATCTTTTCTAATTCTAGTACCTGAGAGAGAAGGAAGACCTCGAACTCCAGTCTGCGATGCTCCTCAAGGAATGTCAAATGCACAAGCGCAGGATAGGAACCATTTTACAGCAAGTGGAAGAAGTTGAAAAGGAGCGAGATCAGGTGAAGCCCAATATCAACAATAGAACCCCCATTAACCAAACATTCAAATCCAACAACTTGCATCTGGGAGATTAGAATCACAGAATCATTAATCATAATAGAAATGCGAGGGTGTACATATCAGGAAAGGGAGGACAGGCTCTTTTCTCTTGAAAAACAAAGGCTGAGTTGGGGTGACCTAATAGAGGTCTTTAAAATGATGAAAGGTTTTGATGGAGTGGATACAGAGAGAATGTTTCCACTTGTGGGGAAGAGCATAACTAGAGGCCATCAATATAAGATGGTTACCCAGGGTGTTGACCAGTCTCCAGCCGGTCCTTCAAGGCCCAAAGCTGCTGGAGGGCACCCTAGAAGGACACCTGCAGCTTCCACACAGGGAACACAGCAGCCTTCCCAGACCCGTGAGGCAGCCACAGGGGAGACACTGAGACGAAGGCGCAGGTTAGGCCCGCGTAAGATCATCATAGGCAGTCCCTCAAAGTCGAGGATGACTTGCTTCCACTCTAAAAGTGCGTTCTTAGGTGGCTGTATGGTCCAATACAGGAATTACAGTCTCTGTCATAGGTGGGGCAGGTGGGGTTGAAGGAAAGGGAGGGTGGGACTGGTTTGCTGCACGCTCCTTCCGCTGCCTGCACTTGGTTTCTGCATGCTCTCGGCGACGAGCCGCGAGGTGCTCAGCGCCTTCCCGGATGCTCTTCCTCCACTTTGGGCGTCCTAGGGCCAGGGATTCCCAGGTGTCGGTGGGGATGTTGCATTTTATCAAGGAGGCTCTGAGGTTGTCCTTGAAACGTTTCCTCTGCCCACCTGGAGCTCGCTTAGCATGTAGGAGTTCCGAGTAGAGCGCTTGCTTTGGGAGTCTCGCGTCGGGCATGTGGACAATGTGGCCTGCCCAACGAAGCTGGTTGAGTGTGGTCCATGCTTCGATGCTGGAGATGTTGGCCTGAGTGAGAACACTGATGTTGGTGCATCTGTCCTCTCGATTTTGATGAATGGACGCCGCAAACGAATGGTAACGGTCCTTCCCAGGACCGTAAATGTCAGGGCCACTATCTCTGACCACTACCATAATTCTATTTACTCCCCCCACTTGAATGGTCCCCTGTACCACGGTGCTGTGGTCAGTTTGTTCATCCTCCCTGCAGTCCCTGCTCTTGTCCACACAGGGAGTAAGAGCCTCGAACCTGTTGGACAAGAGCAAGGGCTGAGGTTCCTCCATCACTACATCCTGGGTCCCCATACCTGCCTCGCTCGTAGTCACACCCTCCTGCCCCTGACCACAGACCAAATTTGAATGATTTAACTTAACGGGTGTGACTCTTTGCTGGAACACTACGTCCAGGTAACTCTCCCGCTCCCTGATGTGTCGCAGTGCCTGCAGCTCGGATTCCAGCTCATCAACATGGAGCCGAAGTTCCTCGAGCTACAGACACTTGCTGCAGTCGTGGTTGCCGTGGACCTCAATGGCGTCCACCAGCTCCCACATGTTGCAACAGTGACACATCGTCTGCCCTGCCATCTTTAATGTATTTATTTAATTAATTAAGTTTTTAAGTTTTGAACTTTTCGTTTTTAAGCCCGCCTCTTAAATTAAACCAATGCCCAAGAAAAAGAGAGAAATGCTGACCAACCAATCACTTCCCTGCTTTCCTGTGACATCACAACTTTGATTTCTTTTGCCTTCTTCCCCTCCCTGGGTCGGTTGGTCTGCTCGCTTTATCTCCCGCTCTGATCAGAATGCACAGATGTGAATTGGTATCCCATGTGTTATAGAGGTGAATTAGTATAGAATCATAGAATAGTACAACACAGAAAGATGCCATTCGGCCCATCGAGTCTGCGCCGGCTCTGTCGAAGAGCAGTCCAGTAAGTCCCACTCCTCCGCTCTTTCCCCATATCCCTCAATTTTTTCCTCGTTCAACTATTTATCCAATTTTCCCTTTTGAAGGTGACTATTGAGTCTGCCTCCACCACCCTCTCAGGCAGTGCATTCCAGATCCTAACCACTCGCTGCGTAAAAAGGTTTTCCTCATGTTGCCTCTGGTTCTTTTGCCAATCACCTTAAAGCTGGGCCTTCTGGTTCTCGGCCTTTCAGTCATTGGAAAGAGTTTCTCTTTATTTAGTTACTGCTTTCACTAGTGGGGATGTAGCTCAGTGGTAGAGCGCATGCTTCGCATGTATGAGCTCCTGGGTTCAATCCCTGGCATCTCCAGCCACTTTATTCGCTGCTGTGGAGGCTGGGCCATTGGCTATATTTAAGGTGGAGATTTTTGAATGTGAAGGGTGTTACGTACGGAAGAACTCCACAAGACTGAGTACTGTGAGCTAAAACTGATGTGACTTTAATACAACTCCAGAGTGCTTAAGTAGCATGGCAGACAACCTTTTATACCCTTGGGCCTCCAACAGTTGCGCCTTCTAATGGCAAGTCTTACACAGTTACAATGTTTACCTACATAACAGTTATAATGGGTGACTTTAATATGCACATAGATTGGGCTAACCAAACTGGAAGCAATACGGTGGAGGAGGATTTTCTGGAGTGCATAAGGGATGGTTTTTTAGACCAATATGTCGAGGAACCAACTAGGGGGGAGGCCATCTTAGACTGGGTGTTATGTAATGAGAAAGGATTAATTAGCAATCTCGTTGTGCGAGGCCCCTTGGGGAAGAGTGACCATAATATGGTGGAATTCTGCATTAGGATGGAGAATGAAACAGTTAATTCAGAGACCATGGTCCAGAACTTAAAGAAGGCTAACTTTGAAGGTATGAGGCGTGAATTGGCTGAGATGGATTGGCGAATGATACTTAAGGGGTTGACTGTGGATGGACAATGGCAGACATTTAGAGACCGCATGGATGAACTACAACAATTGTACATTCCTGTCTGGCATAGAAATAAAAAAGGGAAGGTGGCTCAACCGTGGCTATCAAGGGAAATCAGGGATAGTATTAAAGCCAAGGAAGTGGCATACAAATTGGCCAGAAATAGCAGCGAACCTGGGGACTGGGAGAAATTTAGAACTCAGCAGAGGAGGACAAAGGGTTTGATTAGGGCAGGGAAAATGGAGTATGAGAAGAAGCTTGCAGGGAACATTAAGACTGATTGCAAAAGTTTCTATAGATATGTAAAGAGAAAAAGGTTAGTAAAGACAAACGTAGGTCCCCTGCAGTCAGAATCAGGGGAAGTCATAACGGGGAACAAAGAAATGGCGGACCAATTGAACAAGTACTTTGGTTCGGTATTCACGAAGGAGGACACGAACAACCTTCCGGTTATAAAAGGGGTCGGGGGGTCTAGTAAGGAGGAGGAACTGAGGGAAATCCTTATTAGCCGGGAAATTGTGTTGGGGAAATTGATGGGATTGAAGGCCGATAAATCCCCAGGGCCTGATGGACTGCATCCCAGAGTACTTAAGGAGGTGGCCTTGGAAATAGTGGATGCGTTGACAGTCATTTTCCAACATTCCATTGACTCTGGATCAGTTCCTATGGAGTGGAGGGTAGCCAATGTAACCCCACTTTTTAAAAAAGGAGGGAGAGAGAAAACAGGGAATTATAGACCGGTCAGCCTGACATCGGTAGTGGGTAAAATGATGGAATCAATTATTAAGGATGTCATAGCAGTGCATTTGGAAAGAGGTGACATGATAGGTCCAAGTCAGCATGGATTTGTGAAAGGGAAATCATGCTTGACAAATCTTCTGGAATTTTTTGAGGATGTTTCCAGTAGAGTGGATAAGGGAGAACCAGTTGATGTGGTATATTTGGACTTTCAGAAGGCGTTCGACAAGGTCCCACACAAGAGATTGATGTGCAAAGTTAGAGCACATGGGATTGGGGGTAGTGTACTGACATGGATTGAGAACTGGTTGTCAGACAGGAAGCAAAGAGTAGGAGTAAATGGGTACTTTTCAGAATGGCAGGCAGTGACTAGTGGGGTACCGCAAGGTTCTGTGCTGGGGCCCCAGCTGTTTACACTGTACATTAATGATTTAGATGAGGGGATTAAATGTAGTATCTCCAAATTTGCGGATGACACTAAGTTGGGTGGCAGTGTGAGCTGCGAGGAGGATGCTGTGAGGCTGCAGAGCGACTTGGATAGGTTAGGTGAGTGGGCAAATGCATGGCAGATGAAGTATAATGTGGATAAATGTGAGGTTATCCACTTTGGTGGTAAAAACAGAGAGACAGACTATTATCTGAATGGTGACAGATTAGGAAAAGGGGAGGTGCAAAGAGACCTGGGTGTCATGGTACATCAGTCATTGAAGGTTGGCATGCAGGTGCAGCAGGCGGTTAAGAAAGCAAATGGCATGTTGGCCTTCATAGCAAGGGGATTTGAGTACAGGGGCAGGGAGGTGTTGCTACAATTGTACAGGGCATTGGTGAGGCCACACCTGGAGTATTGTGTACAGTTTTGGTCTCCTAACCTGAGGAAGGACATTCTTGCTATTGAGGGAGTGCAGCGAAGGTTCACCAGACTGATTCCCGGGATGGCGGGACTGACCTATCAAGAAAGACTGGATCAACTGGGCTTGTATTCACTGGAGTTCAGAAGAATGAGAGGGGACCTCATAGAAACATATAAAATTCTGACGGGGTTAGACAGGTTAGATGCAGGAAGAATGTTCCCAATGTTGGGGAAGTCCAGAACCAGGGGTCACAGTCTAAGGATAAGGGGTAAGCCATTTAGGACCGAGATGCGGAGGAACTTCTTCACCCAGAGAGTGGTGAACCTGTGGAATTCTCTACCACAGAAAGTTGTTGAGGCCAATTCACTAAATATATTCAAAAAGGAGTTAGATGAGGTCCTTACTGCTAGGGGGATCAAGGGGTATGGCGAGAAAGCAGGAATGGGGTACTGAAGTTGCATGTTCAGCCATGAACTCATTGAATGGCGGTGCAGGCTAGAAGGGCCGAATGGCCTACTCCTGCACCTATTTTCTATGTTTCTATGTTTCTATCACTACCCCTCCCCCCCAAAGTCTTTGATACAAATTATTTACAAGTTGAGACGATCCGGGGCCCTATTGACCGTCTGAGTTCAAACTCTGGCATGGGTGAGTTGGTTGGACCATTGCTGCACTGCGACACGGCTGGTCTGACCGGACTGTTGGGAATGGTGGGTTCATCCTCTTGATTGACAGCAAGGTCGATTGTTGGTTGGGTGTGTGTTGGTGGATCGATGATGGTGATGTCCTCTTCAGGTTGTTCCTGGTTGTCGGTGAACTGCAGTTTGGTCTGATCCAAATGCTTGATAGCTTGACTATAAACACTCTATTCCCCTCCTCGGCCAAGACAGTTACAGCGCCAGCAACCCATTTAGGACCATGATCGTAATTCAGGACAAACACAGGGTTTGTTAACATCAATGTCACGCGATATAGCCGCGCGATCGTGGTACATGTTTTGCCGGTGACGCCGGGCTTCCACATAATCATTTTGCCAATAAAAGGCAGGGAAACATTTATACATGACCTACACAGTACCCACCCAGGCATAGTCATGATGAAGGCTGTTATGTAATGATGTGTGTATCGTCCCAGTACCTTAAATGTAATGTAAGTACTATGCCACACCACAGAGGGTGCTGCGGTGGGAAACCCTGGTAGTACCTGTAACAAGGACTATATAAGGGTGACCACCACACCTGGGAGGCACTCTGGAGCTGAACAATAAAGGACGAAGGTCACAGCAGTTAGACTTACACCAGACCGTGTGGAGTCAGTGATTTGTGTGCTACATACACCACAAAGTTATAGCCAGATCGCATGTTTGGTGGCCCGGCATTGACTCGGACTTAGGGTCATGCATACACCAGTGCAACACGTGCTCACAACTGAGCAACGCCGGTGACGCTGGACTTCCACATGATCACTGGGGTGGACTAGGGAGAGCCTGGGTTTTGAGTGCTCTCTTCATTAACAATTCTGCAGTGAGTGGGGTCCCATCCGGTAGTTGAGCAAAACCCGAGATTAAGCGGGTCTGCAAGGAGCCTTCCGTCACTCATTTCAAGCTCTGCTTGATAGTTTTGACTGCCCGTTACGCTTGACCGTTGGATGCGGGCTTAAACGGGGCAGACCTGACATGCTTGCGGGTCATAAACTCGTTGAATTCTGAGCTGGTGAAACATGGTCCATTGTCACTGACAAGGACGTCAGGCAAGCCATGGGTGGCGAACATAGCCGGCTTTCAATGGTGGCAGTGGATGTGCTGGATGACATGATTACACATTCAATCCATTTAGAGTAAGTGTCCACGACAACTAAAAACATCTTTCTGAGAAAGGGACCAACAAAATCTACGTGGATCCTGGACCACGGTTTGGAGGGCCATGACCACAGATTCAATGGAGCCTCCCTTGGTGCATTGCTCAATTGTGAGCATGTGTTGCACGAGTGTACGCATGACTCTAAGTCCGAGTCAATGCCGGGCCACCAAACATACGACCTGGTTACAGCCTTCACCATGACTATGCCTGGGTGGGTACTGTGTAGGTCACGTATAAATATTTCCTTGCCTTTTTTTGGCAAAACCACGCGATTACCCATTAAGAGACAATCCGACTGGATGGATATTTCATCTTTGCGTCGGTGAAACGGTTTAACTTCATCTTGCATTTCCCCGGGAATGGCCGACCAGCTCCCATTGAGGACGCAACATTTTACAAGTGATAGCACAGGATCCTGGCTGGTCCAGGTCCTGATCTGGCGAGCAGTGACGGGTGACCCCTCGCTCTCAAAAGCATCCATGACCAGAAGCAAGTCTGCGGGCTGTGCCATTTCCACCCCGGTAGTGGGCAATGGTAGCCGACTGAGGGCATCAGCACAGTTCTCCATGCCTGGTCTGTGGTGGATAACATAGTCATAGGCAGACAATGTTAGTGCCCATCTTTGGATGCGGGGCGAAGCATTGGTGTTTATACCTTTGCTTTCTGAAAACAGTGAAATGAGCGGTTTGTGTTCGGATTCAAGCTCAAACTGAAGTCCAAATAGGTATTGGTACATTTTCTTAATCCCATATACACATGCTAACGCCTCCTTCTCGACCATACTGTAGGCTCTTTCAGCCTTAGACAGACTTCTAGACGCGTATGAAACCGGTTGAAGTTTGCCCGAGACATTGGTTTGCTGAAATATACAGCTGACCTCGTACGAAGATGCATCACAAGCTAGCACTAATCGTTTACACGGGTCATACAGGACAAGTAACTTATTAGAACAAAGTGGGTTTCTGACCATCTCAAAGGCTGTCTCTTGAGATTTACCCCAAACCCAGTCGTCACCCTTACGTAGCAACATGTGCAACGGTTCCAGCAAAGTGCTTAACCCGGGTAGAAAGTTACCAAAATAGTTGAGAAGTTCCAGGAACGAAAGCAGCTCCATCACATTCTGTGGTCTGGGTGCATTCTTGATAGCCTGTGTCTTTGAGTCCGTGGGTCTGATGCCATCCGCCACAATCTTTCTCCCCAAAATATTGACCTCTAGCGCCAGGAAAACACACTTGGAGCGTTTCAGCCTGAGTCCCACTTTGTCTAGTTGACTTAGAACCTCTTCCAGGTTGTGCAGGTGTTCGGTGGTGTCATGTCTAGTGATCAGGATGTCGTCTTGAAACACAATGGTGCATGGAACCAATTTCAGCAGACTCTCCATGTTCCTCTGGAAGATGGCAGCAGCCGAGCGAATCCCAAAAGAGCACCTGAAGTATATAAACAGTACTTTGTGCATGTTAATACACGTCAATCTTTTCAAAGATTCAGCCAGCTCCTGTGTCATGTAGGCGGAGGTTAGGTCTAACTTGGTGAATGACTTCCCCCCTGCTAACGTTGTGAACAGGTCATCCACCTTGGGTAGCAGGTACTGGTCCTGTAACGAGACTCTGTTGATCGTTACCTTGTAGTCTCTGCAGATTCTGACCGTGTCATCGCTTTTCAACACCGGAACAATCAGACTCGTTGAACTCGATTGTGGCGGATGGCATCAGACCCACGGACTCAAAGACAGAGGCCATCAAGAATGCACCCAGACCACAGAATGTGACAGAGCTGCTTTCGTTCCTGGAACTTCTCAACTATTTTGGTAACTTTCTACCCCGGTAAAGCACTTTGCTGGAACCGTTGCACATGTTGCTATGTAAGGGTGATGACTGGGTTTGGGGTAAATCTCAAGAGACAGCCTTTGAGATGGTCAGAAACCCACTTTGTTCTAATAAGTTACTTGTACTGTATGACCCGTGTAAACGATTAGTGCTTGTGATGCATCTTCGTACGGGGTCGGCTGTGTGTTACAGCAAACCAATGTATCGGGCAAACTTCAACCGGTTTCATGCGCGTCTAGAAGTCTGTCTAAGTTTGAAAGAGCCTACAGTCAAGAAAGAGGCGTTAGCATGTGTATATGGGATTAAGAAAATGCACCAATACCTATTTGGATATGATTCCCTCTTGATGAAGTCTGTCTAGTTCGATCTCGGCTTTCTCCCTCATCATATATGGAACCGCTCGAGCCTTGTGATGAACAGGCCTTGCATCGGGGACTAGGTGGGTCGGCACCTCGGCTCCTGTGAAGTTGCTGGACGCCTGGTCCAAATAGTGATGGAAACTTGCTCAGCACTTGGGCTCAAGAGGCATCATCCACTGAAGATAGTGCTTTGATGTCGTCCCAGTTCCATCGAATCTTTCCCAGCCAGCTTTTGCCGAATAGCGTTGGGCCATCACCTGGTACAATCCACAGTGATAAATCATGCACAGCTCCATCGTACGATACCTTAACTGCCGCACTGCCAATGACTAGTACGAGCTCTTTGGTGAATGTGCACAGCTTTGTCTGAATCGGGCTCAGTTTGGGCCTTTGTGCCTTATTGCCCCACAGTTTCCCAAAAATCTGCTGGCTCATAATTGACTGACTCCATTGATACTGGAATACCGTTCAATTTGACTTTCAGCATCATGGGAGGGCTCTTGGTGGTGAAGGTGTGTACCTCATACACTTCTTCCTCGGGTTGAGTTGCGTCTCTTGTTTGTTCTGCGTGATCCGCGCCGGATCGATCATCCTCTGCCACGTGGTGAGTCGCAGCACTCTTGCACATTCACTGGAGGTGGCACATTGTTTCACAGCCTTTGCACACGTAGTGCTTGAATCGACATTGATGGGCTCGATGATTACCCCCGCAGCGCCAACATGGTGCTAATGGATTTGCATTCACGCCCAATGGCGGACTCTGAGTCATCCTAGGTCTTGCAGCTGCAGGCATATAGACCCTGCCATATGCAGTTCTGCCTGCTAGCGACGTTATTTTATGCACAGTACTTGCCGGTGAGCTTTGATGCTGGGAAGATATCTGTCTGATATTATCGCTCGTGGATATGAATGCCTGGGCTATCGTGATGGCCTTGCTCAGGTCTAGGGATTCGGCGGACAGCAGCTTGCGAAGAATGACCTCATGGCCGATGCCAAGCACAAAAAATTCCCGCAGCATTTCCCCCCAAAATCCAGCAAATTTGCAAGTTCCCGCAAGGCGTCTCAGGTCGGCGACATAACTCGCCTCGTCCTGGCCCTCGGAGTGGTGGTGCGTGTAGAAGCAATACTTGGCCATTACGACACTCTCCTTCAGCTTTAGGTGGTTCCGAACCAGCAAATACAACTCTGTATATGTCTTCTCCGCTGGTTTCTCCGGTGCTAGCAGATTCTTGATGAGGCCGTATATTGTGGACCCACACACGGTGAGGAGAATCGCCCTGTGCTTGATCACTTTATCGTCCTCATCCAGCTCGTTGGCCACGAAGTACTGGTCGAGATGCTCAACGAAGGCTTCCCAATCATCACTCTCTACAAATCTCTCGTAAATACCAACAGCAGCCATGACCGCGTGAAAGTTCGTAATCTGTTACTCGTCGCCAATTGTCACGTATGGAAGAACTCCACAAGACTGAGTACTGTGAGCTAAAACTGATGCGACCTTAGTCTCATTAATACAACTCAAGAGTGCCTAAGCAGCATGGCAGACAACCTTTTATACTCCCTTGCACGAGTTGTGCAGGTGACCCTTGGGCCTCCAACAGTTGCGCCCTCTGATGGCAAGTCTTACACAGTTACAATGTTTACTTACATAACAAAGGGTCATGGGGAGCGGGTGGGGAAGTGGAGCTGAGCCCAAAATCAGATCAGCCATGGTCTTATTAAATGGCGGAGCAGGCTCGAGGGGCCAAATGTCCTACTCCTGCTCCTATTTCTTATGTTCTTATTTACTCTATCTAAATCCTTCATGATTGGCTCTCGGTTAAGCAACACCTTGATTTCAAAATTGTCATCCTTATTTTCAAATCCCTCCATAGCCTCGCCCCTCCCTATCTCTGTAATCTCCTCCAGCCCCACAACCCCTGATATTTCTGCGCTCCTCTAATTCTGCCCTCTTGAGCATCCCTGATTATAATCGCTCAACCATCGGTAGCCGTGCCTTCAGCTGCCTGGACCCCAAGCTCTGGAACTCCCTCCCCATACCTCTCTGCCTCTCTACCTCTCTTTCCTCCTTCAAGACGCTCCTTAAAACCTACCTCTTTCAAGACTGCACTAATTTCTACTTATGCAGCTCGGTGTCAATTTTTGAAATTTCATAACACTCCTGTGCAACGCTTGGGACGTTTCACTACGTTAAAGGTGCTATATAAATACTAGTTGTTGTTGATTTTGAACACCTTTATCAAATCTCCTCTTAGCCTTCTCTGTTTACGGAGAACAACCCCAGCCTATCCAGTCTCTCCACGTAACTGTGTTCCCTCATAACTGGAACCAATCTCTTCTGTATCCTTTCCAAAGCCTTCACTGTGTTGTAGAAGTGAATTATTACCCTGTATTGTAGAGGTGAATTGGTACTCTCTGGGAGAAAGGTGATGCTGAAGTTTAGCAGGTTTCAAGTGCCCCTGAGACTCATCTCCTTTATGTTTGAGTCCAGAAACCATTTTGATGTCCTGAATGTCTCTGTTTAATAGGCACTGAAGGTTCGCGACAACGCCCAAACCGCTCATGCCCAAAGCCTGCTTGATAACGGCAGGTATCGGAGACAGCTCTGGACAATGGAGGAGAAGTTGGATGGCTTTCAGGTGGAGCTGACAAAGAAAGAAGGGGAGATTGCCGCCCTGACATCCCAGCTACTGCAACTGAAAAGGGACAACGACCTGGATCTCTGTGTAAATCTCTTACATCAATCTTCAAAGAAAGAAATCACATTTGCATCGCGCCATTCATGTCCTCATGATGCTTCACAGCCAATAAATTACTCTTGCAGTGTTTCCACTACTGTTGTGCAGGCAAATGTGGCAACCACTTTGCACACAGCAAGACCCTGTAATGACGTCAATGACCAGTTACATAGAATTACATAGAAGTTACAGCGTAGAAACAGACGGTTCAACCTAACAGGTCCATGCCGGTGTTTATGCTCCACACAAGTTCCTCCCAAACCTCTTCATCTAACCCTATCAGCATAACCTGTTATCCTTTCTCCCTTATGTGTTTATCTGGCTTCCCCTTAAATGCATTTTGCTATTTGCCTCACTTACTCCATGTGCCATAGAGCCATTATGGCACAGAAGGCCATTCGGCCCATCGAGTCCCATGCCGGCTCTCTGTAAAGCAATCCAGTCAGTCCCATTGCCCCTGCTCTATCCCCGTGGCCCTGCAAATTTATTCCCCTCAAGTGCCTATCCAATTTCCTTACGAAATCATTGATCGTCTCCGCTTCCACCACCCTCATCGGCAGCGAGTTCCAGGTCATTACCACTCGCTGCGTAAAAAAGCTACTCCTCACATTCCCCTCTGTATCTCCTGCCCAAAACCTGTGTCACTCCTTGTAACATCATCTAATGGGAACTGCCTTTCTCAAACGCATCATAATCTCCCATCAACCTCCTTTTCTCCAAGCAGAACAACCCCAGCTTCTCCAACCTAACCTTGTAGCTAAAATCCCTGGAACCATTCTGGTAAACCACCTCTGCACCCTCTCAAGGACCTTCACATCCTTTCCAAAGTTTGATGACCAGAGCTGGACACAATGCTCCAGTTGTTGCCTAACCAGAGCTTTATAAAGGTTCAGCATAACTTCCCTGCTTTTGTTCTCAATACCCCTAATTATGGATCCCAAGATCCCATAAGCTTTGCTAACTACTCTCAATATGTCCTGCCACCTTCAAACATCTATGCACATGAACCCCCTGCTCACTCTTTAGAACTGTGTCATTAAATCTATATTGTCTCTCCCTATGTGGTACTGAGTTCCTCATACTAACCACAGTTAATCTGTTTCTAGCGATATTGGGTGAAGGATAAATATTGGCCAGTACACGAGGGGACCTCCCTGCTCTTCAAAAGATTTTCATGAGGTCTTTTACAGCCACCTAAATGGGCACTTAGATTCAGGTGCTCATATTCTCACGTTGGATTTACGCTTACAACGAGACAGGAGTGCTACCCACTGAGCCATAGCTGATATATGAATCATGGCATCCGACTGCTGTACCAGCTGAGATCACCTTGCTCAGTGCAGGGATTAAAGCTAGGACTTTCTGATCTGGTTGGCCCACTACCGAGAGATGTGAGTTCAAATCCCACCATGGCAGCTGGGGAATTTAAATTCAGTTAATTAAATAAATCTGTTAGCGTGGACCATGAAACTGCCGGATTGTCGTAAAATCCAATCCGGTTCGCTTATGTCCTTTAGGTGAAGGAAATCTGCCGTCCTTATCCGGTCAGGCCTATATGTGACTCCAGATCCACAGCAATGTGGTTGACTCTTAAACTGTCCTGCGAAATGGCCACTAGCAAGCCACTGAGATGTCTCAAATTGCTATGACACACCACAAGACTGTAGCGGCTCAAGAAGGCGGCTCACAACCATTTTCTGAAGGGCAACTAGGGATGGGCATTAAATGCTGGCCTTGCCAGCGATGCCCACATCCCGTTAATACATTAAAAAACAAACTTGGGGGTCCTACCGGATGATGCTTGGTCAGAGCGGGGTAGGGGACAGCAAGGCGGCTAATCTCAACCCAGCTGACATGCATCTTTTCTTTGATTCGTCAGGGCTCACTGAACAGCTGCCTAAATTTTATTGGCTGCCCCGAGGACTGGAACAGCACAGACCGAGAACAAGGCACACCATTTCCAACGTGCTCGTTCAGGAGACGGAACTGCGTGAAGGTATGGAATAGCAGATCCGGGCTGTTCAAAGGTGTTCTTCTCCCCTCTCCTCAACTCGTTGCTCCGTATCCCTTCCCCCCCCCCCTGTCAAGGACATTGGGACTAAACCGCTGGTTGACGCCAGGAGTGGAAAGGGCGTTCTGAAGCCCGCGCCGAAGTTACAGCTACAAATAGATTGATGATCCCACCTTTGGCTGAATGGAAGCGCACATGCCTCCAAGTGTTGGGATCAACAACAACCACAACTTGCATTTATATAGCGCACTTAACGCCCCAGGGCGCTCCACAGCAGTGTTACGCGATAAAAATTTGACACCGAGCAGCACAATTAGAAATTAGTGCGGGCGACCAAAAGCTTGGTTAAAAAGTTAGGTTTTAAGGAGTGTCTTGAAGGAGGAAAGAGAGGTGGAGAGATGCAGAGGTTTAGACAGGGAGTTCCAGAGCTTGGGGCCCAGGCAGCTGAAGGCACGGCCACCGATGGTTGAGCGATTATAATCAGGGATGCTCAAGAGGGTAGAATTAGAGGAGCGCAGATATTTCTGGGGGGTTTTGGGTCTGGAGGACATTACAGAGATAGGGAGGGGTGAGGCCATGGAGGGATTTGAAGTTCAGGATGAGAATTTTGAAAGCGATCAAGTTCTGGAATCGGTGCCTGGAATGCACTGAGTGAGCTGACCTCTGGCTGGCCAGCTTGGTCCGGTAAAGATGGAATGAAGAGCCAGAATTTCACACCTGATCCTTGCTGATAAACACATACATGTGTGCATGTGGCAATCAAGTGAGGACCAGGTTGGAAGGAGTTGTTCTTGTCTAAGAGCTTCAAAGTTCCTGAATAACGTGTCCTGGTCACTCTGCTGACCACCCAGTAAAATAATCGTATGTTATCACCCAGTGTCAGCTGTGGCTCAGTGGGTAGCATCCTTGCTTCTGAGTCATAAGGTTGTGGGTTCAAGTCCCACTCCAGGGACCTAAGTACATAAAAATCTAGACTGACACGCCCAGTGCAGTGCTGAGGGAGTGCTGTCTTTGGGATGAGATGTTAAACCGAGGTCCTGTTTGCTCTCTCAAGTGGATGCAAAAAATCCTATCTTGGAGAAGAGCAGGGGATTTATCCCTGGTGCCCTGGCTGATATTTATCCCTCAATCAAAGAAACAGATCATCTGGTCATTATTACATTTCTGTGTGTGGGAGCTTGCTGTGCACAAATTGGCTGCTGTGTTTCCTACATTACAACAGTGACTACACTCCAAAAGTACTTCATTGGCTGTAAAGCGCTTTGAGACATCTGGTGATTGTGAAAGGTGCGATATAAATGCAAGTCTTTCTTTTTTGATTCTTGTCCCATCTCCTGAAGGAAGTCACTCAATCTGGAGCACAGATGTACAAATCTGGCAGCTGTACTGTCTAGTACTTTACATGATTGGCTTCGGCAGTTTTTCAGTTGATTAGTCAAGTGGTGATTCCTCACATAAGAACATAATAAATAAGAGCAGGAGTAGGCCATACGGCCCCTCGAGCCTGCTCCACCATTTAATACGATCATGGCTGATCCGATCATTGACTCAGCTCCACGTCCCTGCCCGCTCCCTATAATACCTTATTCCCTTATCGGTTAAGAAACTGTCTATCTCTGTCTTAAATGTATTCAACGTCCCAGCTCCCACAGCTCTCTGAGGCAGCGAATTCCACAGATTTACAACCCTCTGAGAGAAGAAATTCCTCCTCATCTCTGTTTTAAATGGGCGGCCCCTTATTCTAAGATCATGCCCTCTAGTTCTAATCTCCCCCATCAGTGGAAACATCCTCTCTGCATCCACCTTGTCAAGCCCCCTCATAATCTTATACATTTCAATAAGATCACCTCTCATTCTTCTGAATTCCAATGAGTAGAGGCCCAACCTACTCAACATTTCCTCATAGGTCAACCCCCTCATCCCCGGAATCAATCTAGTGAACCTTCTCTGTACAGCCTCGTAAATATGGAAACCAAAACTGCATGCAGTATTCTAGCTGTGGCCTCACCAATACCCTGTACAAGTGTAGCAAGACTTCCCTGCTTTTATACTCTATGCCCTTTGCAATAAAGGCCAAGATTCCAATGGCCCTCCTGATCACTTGCTGCACCTCACTTGTGAACTTACCACCACATCAACATATTTTATAGCATGATACAGCGCAGAGAAGGAGGCCATTCGGCCCATCGTGCCTGTGCCGGCTCTTTGAAAGAGCGATCCAATCAGCCCCACTCCCCTGCTCTTGCCCCATAGCCCTGCAAATGTCTCCTTTTCAAATGTACATCCAATTCTCTTTTGAAAGATACTATTGAAACACTTCCATCTCCCTTTCAGGCAGCGGATTGCAGATTGTAACAAATAGCTGCGTAAAACAAACTCCCCTCATCTCCCCTACTGGATTTTTGACAATTTTCTGAAATCTGTGTGCTCTGGTTATCGACCCTCCTCCCTCTCTACTCTGTTAAAAGCCATCATCATTTTTCACACCTCTATTAATTCTCCATTTCACCTTCTCTGCTCTAAGGAGAACAACCCCAGCTTCTGACAGGTTAGATGTGGGAAGAATGTTCCCGATGTTGGGGAAGTCCAGAACCAGGGGTCACAGTCTAAGGATAAGGGGCATGCCATTTAGGACTGAGATGAGGAGAAACTTCTTCACTCAGAGAGTTGTTGATGCCAGTTCATTGGATATATTCAAGAGGGAGTTAGATATGGCTCTTACGGCTAAAGGGATCAAGGGGTATGGAGAGAAAGCAGGAAAGGGGTACTGAGGGAATGATCAGCCATGATCTTATTGAATGGCCTACTCCTGCACCTATTTTCTATGTTTCTATGTTTCTGCACTCTCCCCACATCACTGAAGTCCCACATCCCTGGTACCAATCTCCTCTGCACCCTCCCCAAGGCCTTGACATCTTTCCTAAAATGCGGTGCCGAGAATTGGACACAATTCTGCAGCTGAGGCCGAACCAGTGATTTATAAAGGTTTACCATAAATTCCTTGCTGTTGTACTCTATGCCTCTATTTTTAAAGCCAAGCATTCCATATGCATTTTTTTGACAGCGTTATAAACTTGTCCTAACACCTTCAAATATATTTTTTTAATTATTCATTCCTGGGGTGTGGGCATCGTTGGCAAGGCCAGGAATGATTGCCCATCCCTAAGTGTCCTTGAGAAGATGGTGGTGAGCCGCCCTTTCAGAGGGACAGTTAAGAGCCAACCATCATCATCATAGGCAGTCCCTCGGAATTGAGGAAGACTTGCTTCCACTCTAAAAGTGAGTTCTCAGGTGACTGAACAGTCTAATACAGGAATTACAGACTCTGTCACAGGTGGGACAGACAGTGGTTGAGGGAAAGGATGGGTGGGACTGGTTTGCCGCACACTCCTTCCGCTGCCTGCGCTTGATTTCTGCATGCTCTCGGCGTCGAGACTCGAGGTGCTCAGCGCCCCCCTGGATGCTCTTCCTCCACTTAGGGCGGTCTTTGGCCAGGGACTCCCAGGTGTCAGTGGGGGTGTTACACTTTATCAGGGAGGCTTTGGGGGTGTCCTTGAATCGTTTCCTCTGCCCACCTGGGGCTTGCCTGCCCTGTTGGAGTTCCGAGCAGAACGCTTGCTTTGGGAGCCAGCCCTATTGTTGTGGGTCGCATATCGGCCAGACCGGGTAAGGAAGGCAGATTTCCCTCCCTAAAGGGACATTCGTGATCCAGATGGCTCGGGCCAGCCTCGTGGGGTGTGGGGCAATGTCCGTCACAGGGTGGAAAGTGGTCGTCTCGTGGCGCAAAGGGGTTGGCGTGCACGCCGATGACGTTACTGGCTGGGCGCGGCGTTGCCATGGCAGCACCTGCGCTAATTCCCGTGCAATTCCGTGGGAGCCGATTGTGCCCCGCGCCCCCGCCCGGATGAAAAGTGTTTTGCGCCTCATTAGCGCCCCCTGGAAGCACCAACGGGCATCGCGCACAGGGGCAATTTTGACCCCACAGTGTCTAAATTCTACATTTTCTCTTCCAGAGAATGGAATCCTCATCAATCCAAAGCAGGGAACTCCCAGGTACGTCCGACAATCCACATTAACGGCAGTCACTCGCACGTTTGTTCAGATGTGAATAGATTTGTTAAATGAAGGAAAGTACAATGAAAGAAATGCCGAAATAAGTATATCCAGAGACTTGAGCACCAAATCCAGGTTGACACTCCCAGGGCAGTGCTGAGGGAGTGCTGCACTGTCGGAGGTGCCGTCTTTCGGATGAGATGTTAAACCGAGGCCCCGTCTGTCCTCTCAGGTGGGCATAAAAGATCCCATGGTCCTGTTTCGAAGAAAAGCAGGGGAGTTATCCCCGATGTCATGGCCAATATTTATCCCTCAATCAACATAACAAAAACAGATTATCTGCTCATTATCACATTGCTGTTTGTGACAGCTTGCTGTGCACAAATTGGCTGCCGCGTTTCCCACGTTATGCCAGTGCTTCATTGTACTTCAGTGGCTGTAAAGCACTTTGGGACATCCTGAGTCATCAAAGGCGCTATATAAATGCAAGTCTTTCTTTCTTTATCCTTAGGTGTGTTTATAAACATGCTGGGGTTCCAATATCCTGTGCCACAATGGGAAAGGACGTGGGTTAAATACAGGAAGGATATGGGTAGGATCCAAGAAGGATGTGGGTGGGATACGAGTAGGATAAGGTTAGGATTGGCAGAAAGTTGCTGGGGGTAGGAATGTGGGAAGGTTGCGGAGGGGGATTTGGGAAGGTTGTGTGGCAGGTGGGGAACTTGTGGTGGGGGGGGCTATGGGGCAGGTTGGAAGGTTGTGGAGGGGATGGTGGGGGGGAAGGTTGTGAGGGGGTGGGATGTGGGAAGGTTGTCGGTGTCATGTATGTAACCTTTATGTAACAACACTGCAATACTGTATATATGTAAGAAATGCACACCTTGACCACAGAGGGTGAACTTGTGGGAGATACTCCTCATCTGGCCATCCAGGTATATAAAGGGAGGTCCCATGCAGGGTTATCAATTCTTGGTCCTGTGAATAAAGGTTCAGGTCATGGAGTGACCTTGTCCATAGAATGTGCCTCATGTGGATTTGTAGTATTGTGTAAGGACTTTACATTGGCGACGAGAAACGGGAATCAACGACCCACGAGAATGGCCACCGGCAGCACAGATGAACGGTACTGTGTTAGTGAGGACTGGGACGATTTCATTGAGAGGCTCCAGCAGAGTTTCGTCACGAAGGACTGGCTGGGAGATGCAGCGGCCGACAAGCGAAGGGCTCATCTGCTGACCAGCTGTGGACCGAAGACTTACGCGCTCATGAAAGACCTGCTAGCACCCGAGAAGCCGGCGGACAAAACCTTTGAAGAGCTCAGCACTCTAATCGGTGAGCACCTCAAACTGGCGAGCAGCGTACACATGGCCCGACACAGATTCTACACCCACCGACGTCGGGAAGGACAGAGCATACCGGATTTCGTTGTGGACCTCCGGCGCTTGGCCAGCCTCTGTAGGTTCACAGACACCTGCAGGGGGGAGATGCTAAGGGATTTCTTTATTGAGGGCCTCGGTCATGCGGGGATTTTCAGAAAGCTAATTGAGACCAAGGACTTGACCTTGGAAGTGGCGGCGTTGATGGCTCAGACTTTTATGGCGGGGGAGGAGGAAACCAAGATAATATACGCGCGCAATTCTGCCTCCATCGTGGTGATGGATCAGGGAGTCAATATCATAAATGCGATACGGAGCCCCACAGGCAGGCAAGGGCAGTTTGACACACCCTAGGCAGCAATAGAGCCAAGAGTAAGGGCCCAAGTTTCCACATGATTCGCGCCTGATTTTTAGGAGCAACTGGTGGAGAACGGACTATTTTAGAAATCGCAATTCTCCACATTTTTTTTTCTGCAGTTCTAGTCAGGTAGAACAGTTCTAGTTTAGAACAGAATTTTTTCTTCAAAAGGGGGCATGTCCGGCCACTGACGCCTGATTTGAAAGTTTCCACAGTGAAAATGTACTCCAAACTAAAGTAGAATGGCGCCAGTGAAGATTTTTGTAGAACTGAAAAAACCTGTTCGACACATTAAAAAATCAGGCGCAGGTTACAAATTAGGCGTCCAGAACGAGGTGGGGGGGAAGGGAACTCATTAAATTTGACAATAAATCCTTATTTATACTTCTACAAATATTATACAAATAAATCCAACCTGAATAAACATTTATAAGCCAAGAAAAGATAAAATAAACCATCTTCCTACCTGTGTGAAAGTGCTTCAGCCAGGGAGAATTCTGCAGCCGTTCGTGCCGCTGAGCGAGAGAGGGAGGGAGGGAGAGAGAGAGAGAGAGGGGGGGGGAAGAGAGGGAGGGGAGAGAGGGAGGGGAGAGAGGGGGGGGTCGGGGGAGCGGGTGTCGGGTCGGGGGGGGGGGGGAAGCGGGTGTCGGGTCCGGGGGGAGAGCGGGCCTCGGGTCGGGGAGCGGGACTCGGGTCGGGGCGGGGGGGAGAGCGGGTCTCGGGTCTCTGTTGGGGCGGGGGGGAGCGGGTGTCGGGTCGGGTCTGGTCGGCGGGGGGGGGGGGGGAGCGGGTGTCGGGTCGGGTCTGGTCGGGGCGGGGGGGGGGCAGCGGGTGTCGGGTCTGGTTGGGCGGGGAGCAGGAGCTGGCCGTGGGAGGAGCCTCATTCACGCAGCCCCAGTGAGGCCATTGGGCCAGGGCTAGGGGCTGCGTGCTTCGGGCCCCTCCCACACAGTTCGGCGCCTGGAGCTACTGCAGTTGCGTGCCGACTGTAGCGCGCATGTGCAGAGTTCCCGGCACTGTTTTCAGCGCAGGGACCTGGCTCCGCCCCCCCCACAACTCGTGCCGGCTGCGCCGAGTGCCACAGGACCTGTAAGTCGGTGGAGACGACTGAGGATTTTTTTAGGCGCCGTTTTAGGCGCGAAAAACGGGCGCCCAGCTCGGAGGGGCGCCCGTTTTTTTTCTTGTGGAAACTTGGGCCCTAAGTCTCCAACAGAGACAATGGCAGGCTGAACGGACATTTACGCCCCCCTCCCCAGTGGACAATGTGGCCTGGGATAGGGCCATTGACACCCACTAACAGGGTGCTCAAGAGCACTCAAAGGGACAATCAGCGAGGAATGCCTTGTAACAGCTCTTTTGTTCACACCAATGGGAATCCCAGTTCATGCTGGAGGTGTGGGGGCAAACATGCTGCCAGGACTTGCAGGTTTCAACAGTTTGTCTGCAACACATCGGAGTTGCGTTCATTTCTGGGACTCTTGAACAATTTTGGGAACTTTCGACCGAACTTAAGTACATTGTTGGAGCCACTACACGTGGAACACGGACTCCTCCAGACCACAAAAATTACAGGCGTCCTGGGAGTCCATGAACCGACTTAAAAACTTATTGCACAGGTCTGTTCCGTGCGACACCCTCCAGGCCAAGTCCCCAATAAATAGAGGGAGGACTCCAGCGTAGAGAGCACTCCATTGGGGACCCCTGCCACCTCCGGACAGCAAGATGGTGCACCATGGTGTGTCCGGACGGCAGAAGAGGATGGCAAAGTGGAGAGTGTGCAAGAGCAGCCTGTACAGGAATCTCCTCCGCGCAGAATTGAAAGGCACGGAGAGTATTTCCCGGAGGAGGCTCAAATTGTGAGGTGCCGGCTCCCCCAAGGGAGGTTTCGGGGCTCGGCGTCGATGAGGAATTCCGCTCGGACAGGGGTGTCAGTTCGGACGGGATCGCCCCACGTGCTTGGGCCTCCTCGACGCACCTAAGCGCACTCACAGGTGCATACATTGCAGGTTCTGCCGTGCTTACACAGCGGTTCCTGCAATTCGAAGAATCCTGGCAACTCGTAACATTCCCCTTGCCTTCTGCCGGCAGGGAGCAGCACTGAATGCCAGCTTTATCCGCATCCTGCAGGCGGGGCGGGCAGGGAATGGAGGCTGAGGCACACATGGAGAGGCAGGCCTGTCGAGTTCCGCAGGTAAATTAGCAGAGCCTCTGGGCCCTCCTTAGCAAAGTAAACACTAGCCGCCTCGATTGAGCAGCCCTGCCTGGCTGCCTTGCTCACAGATGTTGTCTCCGCGCTGCAGCGAGCCTGCAAACGTCTCGGTTTACAGCGCGCACATGTGTAACAGCTGGCAGCAAGCCAAGGCCCCAGACGGAAGGGTTTTTTTAGCCAGTGTACTGCGACCACGCGCAGACGTTCGATGCTGAGTCACACAGTAGCAGCAGATGGCAAGGGAGTGTTGTCTCTTGCTCTGTGAGTGTGTGTGTGTGCGTCTGTGTGTACTCTAACCTGTTTGCACAGCTGCCGGGAATTCTCGCTCCCACTCACTCATGTGAATGGAACTCTTATGCTGCAAATTAATGACTCCGACTTAACCACACACTGAGACGGCACCGCCAATCTGTATCAGGCAACGCTTAAAGAGAGACTTGTGCTGATATCTTGAATCAGACTTGAAACCCTTCAACTAATCGTGCGCACCCAGAAAGAAAACAGCAACCTCGAAGTGACTTGGTGAGGTCGTGCCCGGTCTGACGTTCCTTGGCAATCTTCCCTCTGAATTATCTTTGTGCCGGACGGACGACAAACTCCCTCTGAGCACAAATACAAAAGCAAACTCTTTCGATTAAGACACTCTGATGCACGCACCTGTGCCTATGCTCACAGTTTTCTGGAGCTGTTGCGCTGACCCCCGTCCGAACGGAATTCCTCATCAGCACCAGGCCCCGAAACCTCCCTCGGGAGCCGGCGCCTCACAACTTGAGCCGCCTCGGGGAAATCCCCTCCGTGCCTTTCAGTTCCGCGCGGAGGGGTTTCCCGTACGGGCTGCTCCTGCACACTCTCCACCTCGCCATCCTCGTCTGCCGTCCGGACACGCCATGGCGCACCATCTTGCCGTCCGGAGGAGGCGGGGGTCCCCGATGGAGTGCACTCTACGCGGGAGTCCGCCCACTATTTATCGGGGACTTGGCCTGGAGGGTGGTGCACGGAGCAGTCCCATGCAATACATTTTTAAGCCGGTTCACGGGCTCCCAGGCCGCCTGCAATTTCTGCGGTCTGGAGGAGTCCGTGTTCCATGTTTTTACTGCATGTGCGAGGTTGCAGCCCCTGTTCCAATATTTAAAGGGGTTGCTCCTGAAATTCTGGTTGCACTTCAGTCCCACGCTCCTGATCTTTGGGCACCCTGTGCAGAGGGGAGCGGGTAGGTCCGAGGGCCTCCTCGTAGGACTGCTCCTGGGCACGGCCAAGGGTGCCATCAGCCGGTCCAGGCAGCGGGCGGTCGAGGGGGTCGTTCAGCCTGACTGCCTGCCTCTCTTCTGCGCTTACATCCGGGCCAGGGTGTCCTTGGAGATGGACATGCAGTGTCCACCGGTACGCTCGCGGCCTTCCGCGACAGGTGGGCGCCGGAGGGACTGGAGTGCATCATCACCCCCGGCAACCAAATTTTAATTTGATTTTATATGTTCTAAAGTCTAATTTATTTTAAATGCTGGTTTTAGTGTCCCCCTCCCATTTTATAGGGGGCACTTAAAAAATTATGATTTTAGTGCCCAAAAAAAAAAAAAAAACCCCCACAAAAATCACCAAAAAAACCAAAAAAAAACAAAAAAAAAGGGCACATGAAAAGTGTTTGGCGTGTCCCCCAGATCGGGGGGGCACTTGATTTAATGTTTAATTTTGTTTACCCCAAAAGAGTTGTGGAGCTGTTGCGCTGACCCCCGTCTGGACGGAATTCCTCATCAGCACCAGGCCCTGAAACCTCCCTCGAGAGCCGGCGCCTCACAACTTGAGCCGCCTCGGGGAAATCCCCTCCGTGCCTTTCAGTTCTGCGCGGAGGGGTTTCCTGTACGGGCTGCTCCTGCACACTCTTAACCTTGCCATCCTCGTCTGCCGTCCGGACACGCCATGGCGCAATATCTTGGCGTCCGGAGGAGGCGGGGGTCCCCGATGGAGTGCACTCTACGCGGGAGTCCTCCCACTATTTATCGGGGACTTGGCCTGGAGGGTGGTGCACGGAGCAGTCCTGTGCAATAAATTTTTAAGCCGGTTCACGGGCTCCCAGGCCACCTGCAATTTCTGCGGTCTGGAAGAGTCCATGCTCCATGTTTTTATCAAATGCACGAGGTTGCAGCCCCTGTTTCATTATTTAAAGGGGCTGCTCCTCAATTTCTGGCTGCACTTCAGTCCCACACTCCTGGTCTTTGGGCACCCTGTGCGGAGGGGAGCGGGTAGGTCCAAAGGCCTCCTCGTAGGACTGATCCTGGGCACGGCCAAGGGGGCCATCAGCCGGTCCAGGCAGCGGGCGGTCGAGGGGGTCGTTCAGCCTGACTGCCTGCCTCTCTTCCGCGGTTACATCCGGGCCAGGGTGTCCCTGGAGATGGAGCACGCGGTATCCACCGGTATGCAATTTTAATTTGATTTTATATGTTTTAAAGTTTAATTTGTTTTAATTGCTGGGTTTTTAGTGTCCCCCTCCCCTTTTATAGGGGGCACTTGTAGATTTACAGTTTTAGGGCTCAAAAAAACCCACAAAACCCCCCCCTCAAAAAACACAAAGAAAATACCAAAAAAAATATAAAAAGGGCCATAATAAGTATTTGGAGTGTCCCCCAGATCGGGGGGCACTTGAACTAATGTTTATTTATGTTTCCAACCAAAAAGAGTTGTGGAGCTGTTGCGCTGACCCCAGTCCGGACGGAATTCCTCATCGAAGCCAGGCCCCGAAACCTCCCTTGGGAGCCGGCGCCTCACAACTTAAGCCTTCTCCGTAAAATCCCCTCCGTGCCTTTCAGTTCTGCGCGGAGGGGTTTCCTGTACGGGCTGCTCTTGCACACTTTCCACTTTGCCATCCTCGTCTGCCATCCGGACACACCATGGCGCACCATCTTGCTGCCCGGAGGAGGCAGGGTCCCCAATGGAGTGCTCTCTACGCGGGAGTCCTCCCTCTATTTATTGGGGACTTGGCCTGGAGGATGGTGCACGGAGCAGTCCCGTGTAATAAGTTTTTAAGTCAGCTCATGGGCTCCCAGGCCGCCTGTAATTTCTGCTGTCTGGAGGAGTCCGTGTTGCATGTTTATATACAGTGTGTGAGGTTGCAGCCCCTGTTCTAATATTTGAAGGGGCTGCCCCTCAAATTCTGGTTGCACTTCAGTCCCATACTCCTGATCTTTGGGCACCCTGTGCGGAGGGGAGCGGGCATGTCAGAAGGCCTCCTCGTAGGACTGCTCCTGGGCCTGGCCAATGTGGTCATTAACCGGTCCAGGCAGCGGGCGGTCGAGGGGGTCGTTCAGCCCGACTGCCTGCCTCTCTTCCGCAGTTACATCCGAGCCAGGGTGTCCCTGGCGATGAAGCACGCGGTGTCGACCGGTACGCTCACGGACTTCTGTGAGAGGTGGGCGCTGGAGGGACTGGAGTGCATCATCAGCCCCGGCAATCAAATTTTAATTTGATCTAAGTTTCCGTTAAAATTTTATTTGGTAATTTGTGGGTTCTAGTGCCAAAAGGGGGCACTTGATTTAAAGTTTCTACTTAAAATAGTTGTAGAGCTGTTGCGTTATGAATGGCTTAGCCAGTCACGTGATGTTCACAAGCCTCAATAAAACCCCAGTCAGTTGGGTCGATGTCATTCATGATAAGGTATGCAGTTGTGAGCCTAGTGGATGAACTGGTAATGTGTCGTGTGATTGTTAAATCTTTGTTTGGAGAGGGTCCCGTCTGTCCTATCAGGCGGATGCAAAAGATCCCATGGCGCTATTTTGAAGAAAAGCCGGTGTCCTGGCCAATATTTATTTATCCCTCAATCAACATAACAAAATAACAGATTAATTGGTCATTATCACATTGCTGTTTGTGGGAGCTTGCTGTGCGCAAATTGGCCGCCGCATTTCCCACATTACAACAGTGACTACGCTTCAGAATTACTTCATTGACTGTAAAGCGCTTTGAGACATCTGGTGGTCGTGAAAGGCGCTATAGAAATGCAGGTCTTTCTTTCTATCTCTTTTTGTTAATAAACCAAATGGTTCTTAATAGCAATGTGTTGCTATGAATTCTTAAGCCAAGAGCCCATGAAGCAAATACAGCAATTTCAGACACTTTACAGCCTACGGCCTCAACATTGAGTTCAACCATTTCAGATCATAACCTCTGACCCCATTGTTTCGGGCGGCACCTGTTGATGATCCTGCCATTCCCATTCACACCTCCCCTAGACCCAACTTTTGTTTCTTTACTTGTCCCATTACCATCTCCTTTCGCCTCGGCTCCACCATCATCACGTTTGTCTCTCTAATCTCTCCTGCCTTCCACCCGCTCACAGACCCTCCCTTTTGTTCTTTCCTCCCCTCCCCTACTTCCCTGCCTCTGTACTTGCTTAAAAACCTGGTACATCTCTAACCATTTACCAGTTCTGACTAAAGGGGTCATCGGCCTCAAACGTTAACCCTCGTTTCTCTTTCCACAGATGTTGCCCGACCCGCTGAGTATTTCCAGCCTCTTCTCTTTTTATTCCTCTGAGCAATACTTCTTTGTCCAACGGCATTTTACATTTAAAGCACGGTTAACAACTGACAAACTGGTTCTGGATTCTCCGGACAGGGGATACAATCTCTCAGCATCTACCCCATCGAGGCCTCTCCCCCGATCCCTTGAGTTTAAATTGACCCCAATTTGCCCAACTCCAGATTGCCTGAAGGATTCTGTTAAGAAATTGGAACTGGCAACACAGCATCTGTACAAAGCAACACAGGAGAGCAGGTAGTGTTTGTATTGGTCAGCCGATTGGAGAGTCACTAATGCAATGAATTGCTGTGCAGACAGGGTAATATGTAGGCCCTAATGGGAGAGGGCGATTGCATCCTTACTACCAACAGCCATCTATATTTTTCCTTTTATTTTATAGAAAGTGAATATGGTGAAGAAATCCTATGTCCAACGGTAAGTCTTGATAGTTTTATGTGCGTGCATCGTTATTGCATGGCAGTAAGCCATTGGTTGGATCGTTTACCATCCTAATTTGGCCCCAATTTTCTCCCCTCCACGCCACAAGGCTCCGACTTATCCTGAGGTCCAGGTCACGGACACCAGCTAGTCTCTGCAACCTCGTCCAAGGCCATTCTTCACGTGTGAGCTCCACCCTCAGTGTTGGAAGCCTATTCGGGCATGACAGGCATTAGAGTCGATCTGAGCCTTCTGATGCACACAGACACAGACACAGTCAGACACACACACACAGACAGAGACACAGACAGAGACACACAGTCAGACACACACACACACAGACAGAGACACAGACAGCGACACACAGTCAGAGACACACACACAGACAGAGACACAGACAGAGGCACACAGGCAGAGACACACACACAGACACAGACGCACACACAGTCAGAGATACACACAGTGACAGAGACACAGGCAGAGACACAGACAGAGACACACACAGAGACATACACACAGACAGAGATACACACAGAGATACACACAGAGACACACCGACAGACACACACACAGACAGAGACACACACAGAATCACACACAGAGACACACACAATGGCAGAGACACACACACTGACAGAGACAAAAAGCCAGACTCTCATACATAGACTCACACACAGACAGTCACACACATACACACACAGACACACACACAGGCGCACACACAGACAGACACAGACACAGACACACAGACAGACTCACACACAGACAGTCACACACACAGACTCACACAGACACACACAGACACACCAGACACAGACACACCAGACGCACACACACTAGACATAGACACACACACATACAGACACACAGACGCAGACACACACACACACAGACATACAGACACAGACACACAGACAGACACACATTCACAGACTCACACACACAGATACACGCAGACAGATGCACACACATACAGAATCTCACACACAGACACATATTCTGCAGGATCATCTGACTGTGAGCACAAACAGGAACCCTGGCTGCCTTTTGACTTCCCTCACCCAGTGACACTTCTGATTCTCCAATTTGCTGCCCTTTAAGCATAAACCAGGATAATCCCTAATGAGCTGATTTGGGTCGGTACAGTAACTGGGACCACTACAAGTGCCTCGACAACCCCCACGTGATTTTGTTCAGGATTTATTAACTTGCACTGATGCCCGGCTGATTCATAGGGACGGGAGACATCTTCCTTTGCCCCTCTGACTCTAATTAGTAAATTGTTAACTGAATTGAAAATGATGGAAGGAGGTGCATGATGTTAAAGTCTCCCTGCGTTCTTTACTTCAGGACCTACTCCGGAACGATATTGAACATGACCGGGAGATGAACCGGTTCTCTATGATACCATTTCCACCTTGCAAGGAATCTTTGATGCGACGGATTAAAGAAGAGGAACCAGCCAGCAGGTGACATTTTAGAAGGAGGGCAGATGTTAGAACAATGCCGTTCCACCTCTGGGACAAGTGTCCAAACACACAGCAACTGTTTACATAAGAACACAAGAATTAGGAGCAGGAATAGGCCATGCGGCCCCTCGAGCCCTCTCCGCCATTCAATAAGATCCTGGCTGATCATCGGCCTCAACTCCACATTCCCTATCCCTTGAACCACGATCTCCATATCCCTTGATTCCCCTAGACTCCAAAAATCTCAGCTATGAATATACTCAGAGACTCAGCATCCACAGCCCTCTGGGCCAGAGAATTCGAAAGATTCACAACCCTCCAAATGAAGAAATTCCTCCTCATCTCTGCCTTAAATGGCCGGCCCCTTATCCTAAGACTGTGCCCCCTCGTTCTAGATTCTCCAGCCAGAGGAAACATCCTCCCTGCTTCCACCCTGTTAATCCCAAACAGAATCTTTTATGTTTCAATGAGATCACCTCTCATTCTTCTAAACTCCAGAGAGTATCGGCCCATTCTACACAATCTCTCATCGTAAGACAGCCCTCTCACCCCAGGAATCAATCCAGTGAACCTCCGTTGCACTGCCTCCAAGGCAAGTATATCCTTCCTTAGATGAGGAGACCAAAACTGTGCACAGTACTCCAGGTGTGGTCTCACCAATTGTACAATTGTAGCATGACTTCCTTAGTCTTATGCTCCAACCCCCTTGCAATAAAGGACAACATGCCATTTGCCTTCCTTATTGCTTGCTGTACCTGCATGCTAGCTTTCTGTGTGATTTGCTGTCTTGTTTGAAGCTCTGTTCTGAATCCAGCTCTTGGCACACACAGGTCCCCATGTAATATAGAGCTTCACCCTAGTGGACTACTGTGGTAATGCAACTACTGCTGATGAAAAAAGGACCACGTGACAAGGTCACATGGCAAGCTCCTGTAGCGCCATCTTGTGTATGTGTGTTTGTGATGTCGTAAAAAATATATCACATTGGTGACGTAGGATAAGATTTCTGGATTCCCTAGCTGAATTTTTAGTTGGTGGATGATCCAGGCAAACAACAGAGAGACTTTGAGAAGTTCTTTGTTTTGCAGAACAGCTAAAAATCTTTACAATTTGGCACAAGTTTAGCACTAAATTGGGAATCGTGCTCAACAAACTATTCAAGGAGCATTAAAAAAATCAACAAAAAAAAGCACAAAATGTTTGGTGCCAAAGGATTGTTTTTTTTTATTGACTGACTTTTTTAATACATCATATTTATATTCGCTGTATGATATTTTGTGTGCCATCAGTCAACAGACTCAAGTTAGATGCTGGGATTTTGTCTTTTAAAAGAGCATGAAAGTTCTGCAGGAAATATTTTCTTCTTGAACGATGGAGCAAGCTTCCGTCGAGGGGAATCCTCGGTTGAGGAAAACATTTCGGTATGGAAGGTGGCATCATCAGACAGAGAAAGAGAAACAGAGCAACTGGGAGACTGTGATCGATTCCTTATAGTGAGTTGGGGGAGGGGTGGGGTGAGTGGTAGGAAGTGCAATCAGCTAGCTGTGGGATTCAGTAGGCATATAGTAGATATTCCGCTCCTTTAGACCCATCTTTTGTTCCTCTACTTACCCCATCACCATCTCCTTTCGCCTCGCACCATCATCCCTTTTGTCATTTAATCATACGAATCTCATTGAAACATACAAAATTCTTACAGGGCTTGACAGGGTAGATGCAGGGAGGATGTTTCCCCCGGGCTGGGGAGTCTAGAACCAGGGGTCACAGTCTCAGGATAAGGGGTCGGCCATTGAGGACTGTGATGAGGAGAAATATCTTCACTCAGAGGGTGGTGAATCTTTGGAATTCTCTGCCCCAGAGGGCTGTGGATGCTCAGTCGTTGAGTATATTCAATTCAGAGATCAATAGATTTTTGGATATTGAGGGAATCAAGGGATATGGGTATAGTGCAGGCAAGTGGAGTTGAGGTAGAAGATCAGACATGGTCTCATTGAATGGTGGAGCAAGCTCGAGGGGGCAAATGGCCTACTCCTGCTCCTAATTCTTATGCTCTTATGTTCTAATCTCTCCTGTCCTCCACTCCATCACAGACCTTCCCTTTTGTTCTTTCCTCCCCTCCCCCTTACCCTGCCTCTGTACTTTCTTAAAACCTGCTACATCTCTAACGTTTTTCAGTTCTGACGAAGGGTCATCGACCTGAAACGTTAACTCTGTTTCTCTCTCCACAGATGCTGCCCGACCCGCTAGTGTTTCCAGCGTTTCCTTTTTATATTTCATATTTTCAGCATCCGAGTATTTTGCGTTTGCATTAGCATGGAATTACTCGCCTCCCTCAGTCTTCTCTTCCTTCGACAGGTTTTGCAAAATCCGAACTTGCTGCTATCTAATTACCACTTCCTGAGTTACTTCACCCCGTTGATTCATTCTCAGCCTCGGTGATATCTTGCGCTCGGGGCTGTGGCTCTTCATTTGGCTTTCCTCAAGAAAAATGTAATAATGTAATCCACTTTTCTTTCCTTGCCTAGATTTGAAATCTGGCCAAGCAGCAACTTCATGGACAACGAGGACAGCTGCCCAGGTACTTGTGCATTGCTCCAAGTGTTCTTTGAGACAGTGTTGAACATGGTGGGCTGAGTGGCCTGCTTCTGTGCTGAACATTCTGTGTAAGGGGCTATGGGGAGTGAACAGGGAAGTGGACCTCAGTCCATGATCAGATCAGCCATGATCGTATTGAATGGCGGAGCAGACTCGAGGGGCCGTATGGCCTACTCCTGCTCCTATTTCTTATGTTCTTATTAACTCTGTATAATGATTGGTATCAATTTCAAGATATTACAGGGAACAGATAGGGTAGAGAGAGAGAGAGAAGGTATTAGTTGGGAATTCTAGCATTAGGGGGGACATAGTCTACAAACTAGAGCCAGGCCTTTCAGGGGTGACGTTAGGAAACACTTCTCCATGCAAAGAAGTTTGGAACTCTCTTCCGCAAATAACAGTTGATCCTCGATCAATTGTTCATTTTAAATCGGAGATTGATAGCTTTTTGCTAACCGAAGGGCAAAGACGGGTATATGGAGTTAGGTCAGCCATGATCTCATCAAATGGTGGAACAGGCTCGAGGGGCTGAATGGCCTCCTCCTGTTGCTATGCTCCTAAACGTCTGGATACACAATCAGGATTAGCTATGGTGATCTCCCCAAACGAGTTCAACGCCTAGTAAATTTTCCCGGAAAAGGTCACACACGAACAAAGGCTGCTGGATTAGGGGCCAGAGGGCACAGACTCTATCGCGTGGGGCAGTCAGCATTTTAAAACAATGAGGGAAGGGAAGAGACAGTTGGGAAAGGAATAGTTTGAATCATTCTTTCCTCATTTCTCTTTTTTTGCAACCTGCTCTTATTTTGAGATGTGCAATCTTTAAATTTGTTCGAGACCTTCACTCGGGTCAGACATAAATTTCCACGAGTAACGAATACCCTCTCTGTATGTAACTGAATCCTACTGTGCAGAAACAGTGACAGAATATTAAATACAAACACTTAAAAATATCAGTTTGTACACAGAGTACTTGGGGTGGAGTGTTGAATGTTTCGGTGTAAGGGGTGTCGCAGTTGTGTGGGGCAGCTTGGTTGGGCCGGGTGCTCTTTGCCTTTCCGCCATTGTTCATTGTTCATAGGTTTATATGTAACCTTTAGGGCTGCTGACCGAGGGCTGTGTGGCTCTTTGTCGGCCGGCGCGGACACGATGGGCCAAACTGGCCTCCTTCTGCACTGTAAATTTCTATGTTTCTATGTTTCTACTTTAGTCCCTCACCTTGTTTTCAAATCCCTCCAAGGCCTTGCCCCTCTTTATCTCTGCACTCCTCCAATTCTGGCCTCTTGCATATCCCCGATTTATATCGCTCTACTTCAGCGGCCGTACCTTCAGTTGCCTGGGCCCCATGCTATAAAGGAGTTAGATGAAGTCCTTACTACTAGGGGAATCAAGGGGTATGGTGAGAAAGCAGGAATGGGGTACTGAAGTTGCATGTTCAGCCATGAACTCATTGAATGGCGGTGCAGGCTAGAAGGGCCGAATGGCCTACTCCTGCACCTATTTTCTATGTTTCTATGTTTCTATGCTCTGGAATTGCCGCCCTAAACCTCTCCGGCTCTCTCTTTTTGGATAAGACCCTCCTTAAAACCTACGTCTTTGACCAAGCTTTTGGTCGCCTGTCCTAACATCTTATAAGAAGATAAGAAATAGGAACAGGAGTCAGCCATTTGGCCCCTCGAGCCTGCTCCACCATTCAATATGATCATGGCTGATCTGATCTTGGCCTCTGTCATGTATCTTACATTATTATATATAAATGTATCCTAACATGCTATACATGACTGTAATAAGATATGACCTGTAACCACCAGCATACCTTACATAGAAACATAGAAACATAGAAAATAGGTGCAGGAGTAGGCCGTTTGGCCCTTCTAGCCTGCACCGCCATTCAATGAGTTCATGGCTGAACATGCAACTTCAGTACCCCATTCCTGCTTTCTCACCATACCCCTTGATTCCCCGAGTAGTAAGGACTTCATCTAACTCATTTTTGAATATATTTAGTGAATTGGCCTCAACAACTTTCTGGGGTAGAGAATTCCACAGGTTCACCACTCTCTGGGTGAAGAAGTTTCTCCTCATCTCGGTCCTAAATGGCTTATCCCTTATCCTTAGACTGTGACCCCTGGTTCTGGACTTCCCCAACATTGGGAACATTCTTCCTGCATCTAACCTGTCTAAACCCATCAGAATTTTAAACGTTTCTATGAGGTCCCCTCTCATTCTTCTGAACTCCAGTGAATACAAGCCCAGTTGATCCAGTCTTTCTTGATAGGTCAGTCCCGCCATCCTGGGAATCAGTCTGGTGAACCTTCGCTGCACTCCCTCAATAGCAAGAATGTCCTTCCTCAGGTTAGGAGACCAAAACTGTACACAATACTCCAGGTGTGGCCTCACCAAGGCCCTGTACAACTGTAGCAACACCTCCCTGCCCCTGTACTCAAATCCCCTTGCTATGAAGGCCAACATGCCATTTGCTTTCTTAACCACCAGGGGTACACTTGCAAGAGACAGGTATATAAGGACAGGTCTCAGGCAAGTGCAGCATTCCAGAGCTGTGAAATAAAGGTGCAGGTCCGAGTGACCTTGACTTCACTACATGCCTCGTGTGAATCTGTACTGAGGGGACAGGACTTTACAGTGGCGACGGGTTACGGGATTACAGAATCCATAGAATGGCGAACAACGGATCAGATGAAAAGTACAATGCGGGAGACAATTGGGAGAACTTTATAGAAAGGCTCCAGCAAAGCTTTGTAACCAAAGACTGGTTAGGCGACGATAAGGCAGACAAGAGAAGAGCCCATCTCTTGACCAGCTGTGGCTCGAAAACATACGCTTTAATGAAGGATCTGTTGGCACCCGAGAAACCAGCAAGGAAGTCGTTTGAAGAATTGAGCACACTGGTAAGAGATCACCTGAAGCCAGCGAGCAGCCTACACATGGCCAGACACAGGTTCTACAACTACAGACGCTGTGTGGGCCAGAGCATACCCGACTTCGTGGCGGAACTTCAGAGGTTGGCTAGTTTATGTGAGTTCTCCGATGAACTGAGGAGAGAAATGCTGAGAGACTTTTTCATTGAAGGAATAGGCCACGCAGGCATATTGCGAAAGCTCATAGAGACCAAGAACCTGATTTTAGAGGCAGCAGCATTGGTTGCACAGACATTCTTGGTAGGGGAAGAAGAAACGAGGTTGATTTACAATGCAGGTACGACAACTAACGAAATATTGGAACAAGAAGTTCACAGCACTAAACAAGCTGCTACCCCCACACACAGACAAAACCGGGAGAACCAGTTCTCGACAGCAAACAGAAGCTATCAAAGGCCACAGGAATGGCCGTTCACACCTCATCAACCCACAATGCGAGCAATCAACTACAAACTGAGAGAAGCTCAAGAGAGATCAGCCAGACGCAGCTCATTCTTTGGGAACACTTTAAACAATAGAACAGGTCTGTGCTGGAGGTGTGGGGGTGGGCACTCGTCAAGAGGTTGTCGCTTTCAGCAGACTGTTTGCAGAAATTGTGAATATACAGGGCCTTTGGCCCGCATGTGCAAAAAAACGGCAGCTCGGTTGGTATACGAATCGGATGGGTCAGAAAGGGGACCAGAAGATGGTGGGGACAGTACCCGGGACACCGGTGTACAGCGGGTTAACACGATCAATGGCCGCTGCTCCTACAACAGGACGCCTCCTATAATGATGAGGGTCCTACTCAATGGGATATCTGTCAATATGGAGCTGGATACGGGAGCGAGTCAATCTCTCATGGGCGCTCAACAATTTGAACAACTGTGGCCGCATAAAAGAGACAGACCAAAACTCACAAGGGTCGACACCACACTAAGGACCTATACCAAAGAAATCGTACCAGTCCTCAGCAGCGCCATGCTCTCTGTCACACACAAAGGGACAGTGAACCGACTTCCCCTGTGGATTGTCCCCGGAGACCCCCCAGCACTGCTGGGGAGAAGCTGGCTGGCAAAACTAAACTGGAAATGGGATGATGTCCATGCCATGTCATTAGAGGAACGGACCTCCTGCTCAACAGTTATAAAGCGATTTGAACATCTCTTTCAGCCAGGTTTGGGCACTTTCAAAGGGGCCAAAGTCAAAATCTACATCACACAGGATGCTAGACCGGTCCATCACAAGGCCAGAGCTGTACCCTATGTTATAAGGGAAAAGATTGAACACGAACTCGACAGGCTTCTGCGGGAAGGCATTATATCACCTGTGCAATTTAGCGTCTGGGCAAGTCCCATCGTCCCAGTCATGAAGCTTGATGGATCCGTACGAATCTGTGGGGACTACAAATCTACCATAAACAGAATCTCCCTACAGGACCAGTACCCGCTGCCCAGAGCGGAGGACTTATTTGCCACATTGGCTGGAGGTAAACTTTTCTCAAAATTAGACCTCACATCTGCGTATATGACGCAAGAATTGACCGAGGAATCCAAGCTACTCACCACCATCAACACACATCGAGGCCTTTTCATGTACAATCGATGCCCATTCGGCATCAGGTCGGCAGCTGCCATATTCCAGCGCAACATGGAGAGTCTGCTCAAGTCCATCCTGGGGACGGTTGCATTTCAAGACGACATACTTATCACGGGCAGGGACACCGACTCCCATCTCCGTAATTTGGAGGAAGTACTAAAGCGGTTGGATCGGATAGGCCTATGAGTCAAGAAATCCAAGTGCCTGTTTCTCGCACCTGAGGCTGAATTTTTGGGCAGAAGGATTGCCGCTGATGGAATCCGCCCAACAGAGTCCAAAACAGAAGCAATTCGCCTGGCACCCAGGCCCCGGAATGTCTCAGAACTGCACGCCTTTCTCGGGCTACTCAATTACTTTGGGAACTTTATGCAGAACTTAAGCACGCTGCTGGAGCCTCTCCACGTGCCACTCAGGAAGGGGTGCGATTGGTTTTGGGGGGACGCCCAGGAACGCGTCTTCAATAAGGCACGCAACCTTCTGTGTTCCAACAGTGTTTTGACTTTCTTTGACCCAGGTAAAAAGCTAGTTCTCACATGCGATGCGTCAGCGTACGGGGCCGGGTGCGTTTTGCAACATGTCAATAGTGCGGGCAAATTACAACCCATAGCTTATGCCTCCAGGTCACTTTCGCGGGCGGAGCGCGGGTACAGAATGGTAGAGAAGGAGGCGCTCGCATGCGTGTACGGTGTCAAAAAGATGCACCAATACCTTTTCGGGGCCAAGTTCATGTTAGAAACCGACCACAAGCCCCTCACATCCCTCCTATCCGAGAGCAAGGCAATAAACGCCAATGCCTCGGCGCGAATTCAATGGTGGGCACTCATGCTGGCGTCCTACGACTACACAATAAGGCACAGACCAGTCACAGACAACTGTGCCGACGCGCTCAGCAGGCTACCCCTGGCGACCACGGAAGGGTCTGACGAACAGGACTGTGAGATAGTCATGGCAATCAATGCCTTTGAGTCCACAGGTTTGCCCATGATGGCTCGCCAAATCAGAGCCTGGACGGCCAGCAACCCCACGTTATCCTTAGTAAAAAGATGTGTCCTAACTGGTGACTGGGCAGAGGCTCGCGATGCCTGCCCCGAGGAATTAAAACCCTTTCACAGGTGCATGCATGAGCTATCACTACAAGTAGACTGCCTGATGTGGGGCAGGCGAGTAGTCATGCCTCTGCGAGGCAGAGAGGCATTTGTCCGGGAGCTCCACCGCAAGCACCCGGGGATCGTTCTCATGAAGGCCATAGCCAGATCCCATGTCTGGTGGCCTGGTATTGACGCGGACTTGGAGCTCTGCGTCCGAAGGTACACCATTTGTGCCCAACTCAGCAATGCCCCCAGGGAGGCTCCAATGAGCCCCTGGCCCTGGCCTACCAAACTGTGGTCGCAGGTGCACGTAGACTATGTGGGCCCATTCATGGCAAAATGTTCTCGTAGTTGTAGATGCATTTTCAAAGTGGATCGAATGCACCATTTTAAACTCGAGCACAACCTCCACCACTGTGGAGAGCCTTGCAACCATGTTTGCAACGCACGGAATCCCTGACACATTGGTCAGTGACAATGGTCCGTGCTTCACCAGCGCAGAATTCCAAGACTTTATAATTGACCACGGCATAAATCATGTCAAGACGGCACCGTTCAAGCCGGCCTTCAACGGCCAGGCGGAGAGAGCAGCGCAAATCATTAAACAAGTCATGCTTAAAATCCAAGGTCCCACGCTGCAGGATCGCCTGTCACGACTGCTGCTGGCCTACATATCTCGTCCACACTCACTCACTGGGATCCCCCCGCGCAACTGTTGATGAAAAGGACTATAAAAACAAGGCTCTCATTAATCCTCCCAGACATGCACGAAATTGTTGAGGCAAAGCACCGTAAGCTGACTGAGTACCATGACAGAAATTCGAGGGGGAGATGGAATGAGATGGGGACAAAGTGTTTGTACTAAACTATGGCAGGGGTCCCAAATGGCTTGCAGGGACAGTAACGGGCAAGGAAGGAAACAGGCTACTGGTAGTACAAATGGACAATGGCAAAACCTGCCGGAGGCATGTAGACCAAGTCAAAAGCAGATTTACCAACAACACTGCGGAACCAGAGGCAGACTACAATGTGGAACTCGCACCACACCTGGTGGACAGACAGAGGGAACAACCTGAGGAAAGGGCAATCCCAACAGACAGCCCAGGCGAGTCAACAACAATCACACCAATCGAAACAGACAGTCCAGGCGAGATACCAGCAACCACACCCAAAGAAAAACAGACACCAAGGCAAACAACTGAACCACAACTCAGACGCTCCACGCAAGAGCGTAGACCACCTGAAAGATTGAACCTATAAAGACAATAAGACCTCGGGGGAGGGTGATGTCATGTATCTTACATTATTATATATAACTGTATCCTAACATGCTATACATGACTGTAATAAGATATGACCTGTAACCACCAGCATACCTTACCACTGGGGGTGCACTTGCAAGAGACAGGTATATAAGGACAGGTCTCAGGCAAGTGCAGCATTCCAGAGCTGTGAAATAAAGGTGCAGGTCCAGAGTGACCTTGACTTCACTACATGCCTCGTGTGAATCTGTACTGAGGGGACAGGACTTTACAGCCTCAGTTCCACTTCCCTGCCCGCTCGCCACAACCCTTCACTTCCTTATTGTTCAAAAATCTGTCTATCTCCACCTTAAATATGTTCAATGACCCAGCCTCCACAGCTCTCTGGGGCAAAGAATTCCAAAGATTCACGACCCTCTGAGAGAAGAAATTCCTCCTCATCTCCATCTTGAATGGGTGACCCCTTATTCTGAAACGATGCCCCCTAGTTCTAGATTCCCCCGCGACGGGAAACATCCTCTCTGCATCCACCTTGTCAAGCCCCCTCATAATCTTACACGTTTCAATAAGATCACCTCTCATTCTTCTAAACTCCAATGAGTAAAGGCCCAACCTGCTCAACATTTCTTCTCAGGAATCAACCTCGTGGACCTTATGTGGCTCGGTGTCAAACCCCCTGGCTGATAACGCTCCTGTGAAGCACCTTGGGACCAACCTTCCCTTTAAGCTTCCCGGCCACACAGCGTTCTTGAGTGCCCGCGCAGCCGCTGAGCCAACATTTACACAGGATTACACGGGATATACGGCACAGAAACAGGCCATTCGGCCCAACCAGTCCATGCATGTGTTTATGCTCCACTCGAGCCTCCTCCCGTCTTTCCTCATCTAAATCTATCAGCATAACCCTCCATTCCCTTCTCCCTCATGTGTTTGTCCAGCCTCCCCTGAAATGCATCGATACTATTCGCCTCAACCACTCCCCATGGCAGCGAGTTCCACATTCTCACCACTCTCTGGGTAAAGAAGTTTCTTCTGAATTCCCGATTGGGTTTCTTGGTGACTATCTTATATTGATGGCCTCTAGCTTTGCTCTTCCCCACAAGTGGAAACACTCTCTCTCTATCCACTCTATCAAAACCTTTCATCATTTTAAAGACCTCTATTAGGCCGCCCCCTCGGCCTTCTTTTTAAATCGAAGAAAACGCACCCACGCGGAATTTTGATCGGGCCGCGCAAGCCCATTAAAGGAGAACACCGTGAGGGACGTGTTTACGACGTTAAAGGCGCTATACAAATGCACATTGTTTGCTTTCCAGATGAAATTCAGGTACAGAGCTTGTCGCTCGCCGCTGGCTCGTCCGAGTCCAGCTTCCTGCCAGAGTCTGAAGACGCTCGCGAGATGGCTGTCGGGTTTAAAGATGACACTAGCAGAAAGAGGTAACTTACCTTCTGCTTCCACTGGTTTTTCCCTCACATTCCTTTAGTTTTATCGTCTCAAGCAGATGACAAAAAAAACAGAGGCCAAGGAGGAGAAGAGAGCAGCCATTTTAACCTGTCTTCCCTCCTCCCCGCAGTATACTCAGTACATCTTTCAGCTCGCTACTTCCCTTGAACCTTGACCTTTTATGCTCAGTTGGCTGCGTAGGAGCCTGGGGGGGGGGGGCGCGGGGGTGTGGAGGGGAAGGTCTCCTCCAACTCCAGGACTCCAGGTGCAATTATTTTTTTAAAGGGGAGGTGCTTAAAGGGCCCGTACCCTCCCTCTGGGATCAAGGCCCTCGATTACCCTGCTACATTGCTAGAATCGAGTCTGAGAGTCTTGTGGCCTTTATGCCTCAATGCGCAGTGCATACACCAACTGAGGCATCAGGGCAGCCGAAAGCTCGCTTGTTCCGTGACATAGTTGGCAAAACTGGCAAATTCTCGGCACGGTAAACTGTGTCTCGGCAGTAGGAGGAGCAACTTTACACCATTTTGAATGTGCTGTATAATTTAAGGGCCTCGTGCCCCCCCCCCACCCCGCCCCTATCTCTGGCACCTTCTCCAGCCTCAAAACCATCCGAGATGTCTGCGCTCCTCCAAATCTGGTCCCTTGCGCATCTCCGATTTCGTTCGCTCCACCATTGGCGGCCGTGCCTTCAGCTGCCAGGGCTCTAAGCTCTGGGATCCCCTCCCTAAACCTCTCTACTCCTTTAAGGGCTGAACAGCTACCACTTTGAGCGAGCTTTTGGTCACCTTACCCTAATATCACCATATCTGGCTCGGTGTCAAATTTCTGTCTGATAACCCTCCTGTGAAGCACCTCGGGACGCTTTGACTTCTGTAAAGGCGATATATAAATGCAATGTGTTGTTGTTGCTGTAGGGCACGTTCTCAATCCCTGTCGTTGCCCGATCTCACGAACATCAACATCGGTGTCAAACACGACCATAAAAGCGTCCTCAATGACATCACCATCGTCGGGGGCAACGAGACCGGCTGTAGTCAGGCGGTAAGTCAGACCCTGGGCCTCTCTGGCTGACCCGTCCTTCCGTTAGTAATTCTTTCCCTGGCTGTCATTCATCCAAACCTGTTAACCTTGACTTTTTTGTTTAATTGAGAAGTGCCAGTAAAAGGGCCAAAATACATAGCCTGAGTTGCCACCAGGATTGGGATCATGGTCTGATCAGAACCCGGTCTGGAGTCACTGCATCCAGTTCTGGGCCCCGCCCCTCAGGAAGGGTATATTGGCCTTGGACGGGGAGCAGCACAGATTCTCCAGAATGATACCGGGGCTGAAAGGGATAAATTATGAGGAAGGGTTGCCTTCCTTCGAGTATGGAAGGTTAAGGGGTGATCACGATTGAAGGATTCGATAGGCTAGATAGAGAGAAACTGTTTCCTCTGTTGGGGGGGAGTCCAGAAAGAAAGAAGGAAAAAAAGAAAGTCTTGCATTTATATAGCGCCTTTCATGACCACCGGATGTCTCAAAGCACTTTACAGCCAATTAAGTACTTTGCGGTGCAGTCACTGATGTAATGTAGGAAACGCTGCAGCCAATTTGCGCACAGCAAGCTCCCACAAACGGCAATATGATAATGACCAGATAATCTGTTTTAGCGATGTTAATTGAGGGATAAATATTGGCCCCAGGACACTGGGGATGACTCCCCTGCTTCTTCAAAATAGTGCCGTGGAAACTTTTATGTCCACCTGAGAGGGCAGACGGGGCCTCGGTTTAACATCTCATCTAAAAGGTGGCACCTCTGACTGTACTGGAGTGTCAAGCCCAGATTACATAAAGTTAGTGGTGGAGATAGAGGTCAGAGGGCAGAGGTTAGAGAAGGATCACTTATCAGGCAACAATGCCTCTTCAGTCAGCTGTGGCTCAGTGGGTAGCACTCTCGCTCCTGAGTCAGGAGGTTGTGGGTTCAAATCCCACTCCAGGGACTTGAGCACATAAATCTAGGCTGACGTTCCCAGTGCAGTGCTGAGGGAATGCTGCACTGTCAGAGGTGCCGTCTTTCGGATGAGATGTTAAACTGAGGCCCCACCTGCTCTCTCAAGTGGATATAAAAGTTCTAATGGCACTAATTTGAAGAAGAGCAGGGGGAGTTGTGTCCTGGGGCCAATATTTTAGCTCTCAACCTACATCACCTAAACAAATGATCTGGTCATTATCACACTGCTGCTTGTGGGAGTTTGCTGTGCACAATTGTCTGCCACATCTAAAATGTTACAACAGTGACTACACTCCAAAAGTACTTCATTGGCTGTAAAGCACTTTGGGACGTCCTGAGATTTTGAAAGGCGCTGTATAAATCCAAGTCTTCTACCCGGTTCAGAAGTGTGATGTAGGGGCAGTGATAAATCCTTCTGTTTATAAGAAATAGGAGCAGGAGTAGGCTATTCTTCCCCTCGAGCCTGCTCCTCCATTCAGTAAGATCATGGCTGATCTTCGACATCAACTCCGTTTTCCTGCACTATCCCCATATCCCTTAATATTCAAAATTCTATTGACCTGTGTTTCAGTGGCAGGGCTGATGTGCAAAAACAGACAGGGTTGTAGTACCTAGCTGCAGCTGCTAGAGGTCAGTGTTTCTGTTTGTTCAGTCATGGACCAGGAGCCTGAGGCCTAAGCATCCTGAATGGCTTCGGAGCATTGGAGCAGGAAATGGGCCATGGGTTAGGCTCATTAACAAACATGTTGGGAGTTTAGTTCTTGTGCTTTACGATGGTGTTTTACCAACTGTAACAACATAATTATCATCTGGTACTTGTGTGGAAACTAGCAGAGAGCCAACATAAGCTGAATGGGCTCAATCTACATAAGAACATAAGAAATAGGAGCAGGAGCAGGCCATTTGGCCTCTCGAGCCTGCTCCGCCATTCAATAAGACCATGGCTGATCTGATCATGGACTCAGCTCCATTTTCCTGCCCGCTCCCCATAACCCTTTATTCCCTTATCGCTCAAAAATCTGTCTATCTCCGCCTTAAAAATATTCAATGACACAGCCTCCGCAGCTCTCTAGGGCAGAGAATTACATAGATTTGCAACCCTCTGAGAGAAGAAATTCCTCCTCACCTCAGTTTGAAATGGGCGGCCCCTTATTCTGAGATGATGTCCCCTAGTTTTAGTTTCCCCTATGAGTGGAAATATCCTCTCTGCATCCACCTTGTCGAGCCCCCTCATTATCTTATATGTTTCGATAAGATCACCTCTCATTCTTCTGGACTCCAATGAGTAGAGGCCCAACCTACTCAACATATTCTCATACATCAACCCCCTCATCTCCGGAATCAGCCTAGTGAACCTTCTCGGAACAGCCTCCAATGCAAGTATATCCTGCCTTAAATACGGAGACCAAAATTGCATGCAGTACTCCAGGTGTGTCTTAAACTTCGATGGTTTCATAGCGAACTTTGCTTTTTACAAAACTTTACCTTGGTGCTGATAGCGTTGAGGCTGTTTAGAATACCACAGGATGTTGGATCATTCTGGATGATTCTGTAGTGAACAAATATGAACAGTTAAAGAGATCCTCCACCTTCAGTAGATATCAGCGTTTTGTATCAGTTTGAGGTTTCTATTCATTCCTGGGATGTGGGCGTCGCTGGCAAGGCCAGCGTTTATTGCCCGTCCCTAATTGTCCTTGAGAAGGTGGTGGTGAGTGGCCTTCTTGAACCGCTGCAGTCCTTGTGGTGAAGGTGCTCCCACAGTGCTGTTAGGGACGCATTATGTCTGTAATGTACTTTTGAATGACTCCACGAGGCAATGTGTTGTACTCAAACTGTAGCGAGCTTGGTCCTTTATTCCAAACTCCAGAGTGAAGCACAAGCATGGTGGGCAGCCTTTTATACTGGGCCATGCTACCAGGGCAGGAAACCCCCGGTCTCCACCAGTTGCACCCTCTAGTGGTGCCAGCATGTATATACACAGTGTAAACCTTATTGATAATACATCAGGTAAACAAGTCTCCATCTTATGCAACCACACAGTGGCTACACAGAGAGTACATCTATAGTCTGCATATACAACAGGACGGAGTTCCAGGATTTTGACCCAGCGACGATGAAGGAACGGCCGATATATTTCTCAGTCAGGATGGTGTGTGACTTGGAGGGGAACGTGGAGGTGGTGGTGTTCCCATGCGCCTGCTGCCCTTGTCCTTCTAGGTGGTAGAGTTCGCAGGTTTGGAAGGTGCTGCCGAAGAAACTAACGAGTACCTAATTTAGTCTCAGGATTTAATATCAGTTTGATTATGTAATTATATCTCCATAATCCCTGTAATTCTCTCCCTAAACCTCTCCGTCTTTCTCTTCTCCTATTAGATGCTCTTTTAAACCTAGTTCTTTGACCAAGTTTTTGGTCGACTGCCCTAATATCTCCTTATGTGGCAAGTTTTATTTGGTAAAAGGCGCTATATAAATGCAAGTTATTTATTTAGAGACATTACCTCCAATCAGGGTCGGTCAGTGGGGTAATTAATTGAGCAGTGTGATCCAGTCTGCACTGGTTTGGCCTCAGTACACAGAGACTGAGTGACTGGTGTAATGTTGTATGCTCAGGTTGGTAGAGCTGTTGCATTATGAGTGGTGTTAGCCAGTCACGTGATTGCTTAAGAATTTATAGCAACACATTGCTATTAAGAACCAGTTGGTTTATTAACAAAGGTTTAACAATCACACTACACATTACCAGTTCATCCACTAGGCTCATAATCACTTGCAGATGGTGGAAAGGCTTTGGGGAGTCAGGAGGTGAGACACTCGCCACAGAATACCCAGCCTCTGACCCGCTCTTGTTGCCACAGTATTTATGTGGCTGGTCCAGTTAAGTTTCTGGTGACCCCCAGGATGTTGATGGTGGGGTATTCGGGGATGGTAATGCCATTGAATGTGGTTAGACTCTACCCTAAACCCAACTGGCTGAGGTTTTATTGAGTCTTGTGAACATCACATGAGACGCTAAGCTACTCACAATGCAACAGCTCTACAAAGCTGTGAGCATCCTCACAGGGGCATACATTACAGGTGGGTTATCCATTACTTATTGGTGGTACCCCCTCCTTGCGGACCCATGGGAAGCAGTTGTATCTGTTCTGCTGGCATCGGTTCTGACAGAATTGGTCTCCTAACCTGAACACAAGCTCGAGGCAAGAACGCTACCAATGTCAGAGTGTGCTCCCTACACCACTGTGACATTTCCAATCCTGCCATACCATAGGAAGATAGGAGCAGGAGCAGGCCATTCAACCCCTCGAGCCTGCACCGCCATTCAATGAGATCACGGCTGATCTGCGTCTTGGCTCCAACTTGGTTCCCGTAAGGTCACTCTGATTGCGACTGCTACTGAGTATAGACGCTGGGTTAGGTTCTTGCAGTGGAGTCCTGCCCATTGGGAATTTAGATCGGACATCCCCACCTTCACTTCACATAGGGCCTGAGCAGTTGGCAGAGGGAAAATACTTCCATCCAATCAAGCTGAGCTGAGATCAAGCCAACAATCGAGAGTCTAACCACAGACCCTTGACATTCAATGGGCAATACCATCCCCGAATCCCACACCAGCAACATCCTGGGGGTCACCACTGACCAGAAACTTAACTGGACCAGCCACATAAATACTGTGGCAACAAGAGCAGGTCAGAGGCTGGGTATTCTGCGGCGAGTGTCTCACCTCCTGACTCCCCAAAGCCTTTCCACCATCTACAAGGCACAAGTCAGGAGTGTGATGGAATACTCTCCACTTGCCTGGATGAGTGCAGCTCCAACAACACTCAAGACGTTCAACACCATCCAGGACAAAGCAGCCCGCTTGACTGGCACCTTAGACATTCACTCCCTCCACCAATAGCGCATCGTCGCTGCAGTGTGTACCATCTACAAGATGCACTGCAGCAACTCGCCATACCCGCGACCTCTACCCCCTAGAAGGACAGGGGCAGCAGGCACATGGGAACACCACCACCTCCAAGTTCCCCTCCAAGTCACACACCATCCTGACTTGGAAGGAAATCGCCGTTCCTTAATCGTCGTTGGGTCAAAATCCTGAAACTCCTTCCCTAACAGCACTGTGGGAGCACCTTCACCACACGGACTGCAGCGGTTCAAGAAGGCGGCTCACCGCCACCACCTTCTCAAGGGGAAATTAGGGACGGGCAATAAATTCCAGCTTTGCTGGCGACGCCCACAACCCAGGAACGAATAAAAAAGAACCAAGGAGTCAGAGGCAGAGGTGAAAGGATCACTTTCCAACCCGTAAGACTACTCAATCCCTTAGTCTCAGGTGTATCTGAATCTTTTTTCAGCTGGAAGAAGGGAGGGGGATCTCGCTACAGAACTGTACTGAAAAGGACACCTATTGGGCCTTATGCAGGTGCTCCTTGGCAGGATCGCTCCAATTTCCACAGAGTGAAGAGGGTAAGTCGGCAGAAACAGAAGCTACTCTAATGTGATGTTTGTTTAGTTGGTGAAAAGTTCATTGATGGGCTACCTTGAGGAGGCCTCTTGCACAGCCCCCGATTTCCATCGCCCCACCATTGTTGGCCGCACCTTCTGCTGCCTGGGCCCCAAGCTCTGGAATTCCCTCCCGAAACCTCTCTGCCTCCGTCTCCTCCTTTAAGAAGCTCCTTAGAACCTACCTCTTCGATCAAGTTTTTGGTCACCTGTCCGAATATCGTCTTGTGTGTCAAATTTCTTTTTGCTAATGCTCCTATGAAGCATCTTGGGATATTTAAGGCGCTATGTAAATGCAGGTTGCTGCTGTCGGAGTGTGGTGCATGTACGCAGGAGAATGGAGTCACAATGGTGCAGCTCCTTAACCTCCTCGGCGCGTGCCTGAGCGTGAGTCACCTCGGGGGACACACACACACATAAAGAAAAAAAAAGACTTGCATTTATATAGCGCCTTTCACAACCACCAGACGTCCCAAAGTGTTTACAGCCAATGAAGTACTTTTGGAGTTTAATCACTGTTGTAATGTGGGAAATGCAGCAGCCAATTTGCACACAAGCAAGCTCCCACAAACAGCAATGTGATAATGACCAGATATCAGTTTTTGTTATGTTGATTGAGGGATAAATATTGGCCCCAGAACACCGGGGATAACTCCCCTGCTCTTCTTCGAAATAGTGCCGCGGGATCTTTTACCTCCACTTGAGAGAGCAGACGGGGCCTCGGTTTAACGTCTCATCCGAAAGACGGCACCTCCGACAGTGCGGCACTTCCTCAGCACTGCACTGGAGTGTCAGCCTAGATTGCTGTGCTCAAGTCTCTGGAGTGGGACTTGACCCCCACAACCTTCTGACCCAGAGGCGAGTGTGCTCCCCACTGAGCTGCGGCTGACATGTATGTATCCATGTTTGTGCGTGACCGTGCTCACGTACATCTGTGCCCACGCTCGCCTGTGCGCGTGGAGCCAACGTGCGCGCGGGGTGCTCCGTGAGTGTACCTGCCCCTCCCGTCCCCCGCCACATCGGTCTCTTTGTATCTGTGTCTGCCCGTGTGCGAGGATGTTTCTCTCATGCCGGCGTTAATGATGTGGACCTCTAGGTTACAGGAAGCTTGAGAGGGCCCTCGAGGGCGAGGAGTCGGTGAGTAATGATTCCTTCTACATCCGCGTCAACCTGAACGTTCTGGGTCACGTGGACAGCTGCTCCTTGCCGGTCAAGTGTGACGAGATCCTGCACGTGTTGGACATTGGGCGCCACACCAAATGCGAGTGGCTGTGTGCCCGTGTCGACCCCTTTACCATGGAGGACCTGGAGCAGGGGACCATCCCCAGTTACAGCAGGTACAGTACGGGCCGTTTCGTTCAAAACTGGCACGCGGGGCGGGCGGATTAAGGGCAAATCGACTTCAATCTAGCAACGGGTGAGGTGGCTCATTTTGGTAAGGGGGTTCGAGGGCTGGATTTTCGGTCGGAGGTTTATTCGGGCGCGAATGGCGGCGGGGACGGTCAATTTTGCGCCCCGGGAAACGGTTTGCGTCTGCGGCCACAAACGTCAGCAGCTGGGCCTTGAGTGTGGGGCGGAGCACCAAGGGAGGCATTACACACCTCTCCCAGGTCGCTCGGCTGGCTGAGCAACTGAGAATCCCGAGCTAAACATCTGGCCTCGGAGCGCCCTGAGAGAGGTTTCCCTGGGGGAAAAAAAATTACCAAAAAAACCCCATTCCTGATTCCTCTGTTTGCCCCACATAAAACTAATCGGAAAAATAAAACAAAAACCCAATCACACTGACCTCGTGTCGGCATTCCTTCCCTCACCGCCGCCGGGGCAGATCAGACTGCCCACTTTCCCAGGCGATCCCACGAGGGATGTGGATTGAGGGATAAATATTGGCCTCAGGACACCGGGAATAACTCCCCCTGCTCTTCTTCGAAATATTTCCGTGGGATCTTTTACGTCCACCTGAGAGAGCAGACGGGGCCTCGGTTTAACGTCTCATCCGAAAGACGGCACCTCCGACAGTGCAGCACTCCCTCAGCCCTGCACTGGGAGTGTCAGCCTGGATTTAATTGCTCAAGTCCCTGGAGTGGGATTTGAACCCACAACCTCCTGACTCAGTGGCGAGTAAGGCTCTGACCTGATCAGCCTGGCGATGGTGAGGTGAAACTGGATTGCTTTTAATGCCATATCTCCCTCTTTCTTTTCCAGAGCTTACCAGCTCCTCCTGGTTAAAATCTACGCACTGACAAGAACCTTCCAGAAGAATGAGAGAGAGAAAATGGTAAAGTGGCAAATAACCTGGTCATTGTACAAGCACCATGTCTTAGGAGCATAAGAAATAGGAGCAGGAGTAGGCCCTATGGCCCCTCGAGCCTGCTCCGCCATTCAATAAGATCATGGATGATCATTGACCTCAACTCCACTTTCCCGCCTGAACCCCATATCCTTTGATTCCCCTAGAGTCCAAAAATCTAGCTATCTCAGCCTTGAATATACTCAACGACTGAGCATCCACAACCCTCTGGGGAAGAGAATTCCAAAGATTCACCACCCTCTGAGTGAAGAAATTCCTCCTCATCTCAGTCCTAAATGGCCGACCCCTTATCCTGAGACTATGCCCACCAGTTCTAGACTCTCCAGCCCGGGGGAAACAACCTCTCAGCATCTACCCTGTCAATCCCCCTCAGAATCTTGTATGTTTCAATGAGATCACCTCTCATTCTTCTAAAGTCCAGAGAGTATGGGCCCAATCTACTCAATCTCTCCTGTAAGGGGAGCTTGGGGTGTGGGTTCGAATCCACACACCCATTGGGTTCTGTACGTGCGATTTATGAGGGTGGGTGAGTAACGGGGCACCAGACACAGTGGGTAAGAGTACAAAATGGCTAATGTTGTTTATTTAGAATAGCAAACACGAAGATAGAGGGCATAGGAAGAGGTCATAAATAGCAGTAATGGCAAAATCTGAAAAATCTCGCAACAGGGAAGGGGAAAACAAGAGGTTAAAACATCCCACTCACACACAACCACACCTCCCACTCCCACCCGCCCTACCAATTCCTATCCTAAATTGAGTCTGTGAGGGGGTTTGGGCTATATTCACAATCCTATCAACTCCCGGGTTCTGTAGCACTTATTTCAGCTCGGGGTCCCTCTGGGGTGGGCTTTATGTTGCTGTTCGGGCTTCCTCTTCGATATTGCAGCTGTGAATCCAGGTTATTGAACCAGGTGTCCAGGTCTGCACAGCTCTGCGTGCTCCAGCCTGATGCTTCGACTATTCTCACCCTGTCCAGTGTGTTCAGGGCTAACAGCAGCACCTGCTGCCACTTACTAACCAGGAGGTTGGCTCGTGGGTTTTTAGTCTTGACCAAAATCAAAGTTTGCAAAACTCTCTCGGCTCCTTTTTGGTCCACAACTCCTTTTCTCCACAACTCCTTTTCTCCACCACTGTCTTTCTGGTGGTTCTGTGTCCTATATTTGCATTCAATTCAGTTCTGGTCTTTTCGCGCTCAAACCCAGTGGGTGGTCCATTGTGTAAGTTTGGGCGGGGAGATAGTTTTGAATATTTAATCAGAAGATGTCACAGGTACACGCAGATGTGAGGACCAGGGTATTGTTTCAGTGCACATAGATGCCCAAAAGTCTGTGGGTCCTTCGTTATAGTCCTGGGAGTCAGTGGGCCATTCCTGCACTGATTCATAGTTTTGATTCAGAGCTATTGTCCATATTAATTAGGTAGATAATGGGCCACATTCGTAGTTTGATTTGGGGGTGGGGGGGGGGGGAGTCATTTTCAAACTGGGCCGGGGTGTCCTTACTGGTTGAAGATTTCCCCACTTCAGGCCCGACTCGACCCCTGATTGGCCGGCCAGAATGCACTTTTCCCCCATTGGCCAGTGCCTCGGTCTCGCTTGTGAGCCAGATTCCACAATGTCTGTATCCGCCCACACGTTTTTCCAGCCTGCTTTTACTTGGCCAAAAATGTTCATTTAGTGTATGGAACGATCCCATGTTAGTTTTCTTGTCCTTACGGTGTTTCAAATGCGGCCGTGGATTTCCGAACCCTACACCCCTCAGAGGACAGCCCGATCATCCCAGGAATCAATCCGTCACCAGTTTTAGGGTCTCACTATTCAAACAGAAAACTGCTCCCTGTTTTGTTTAAGAATATATCATGTAATCGGGATTTAATCCAGAGGATGGGCCTTGCCGGCGGAGATAATGTTGAAATAAAAGTAATGACCCTTGAGCATTTATTGAAGAGATTGTTGAGCCTTATATCCCTATTGCAAGTTTTGAAATGTTTATGTTGAGTTATAAGACTACGCTTCTCACCGTTCTGGTTCTTACTGCTTGGCTTTCCTGAAGCTTATGAAGAGCGATGATAAGCTGAAGAAGTCGTGTCAGGATCGGGTGAGGATTGTGCCTGCCATCCCTCTGAAGCATCTGCCCAGTACCAATTGTACCTCCCTCAGAGGCTGCCATGAAAGTGAGTCACATTCTACTGAATGCTTCCTTTCCATGTCAAGAGTAAGAGGGAAGTTCATAGTCAGACCTTTGTGGCAAAGGGGGTCCTGGAGATTGTAATGTATTTGCTTCATGGATCTATCCACATAAGATCATAAGAAATAGGAGCAGGAGGAGGCCATTTGGCCCCTTGAGCCTGCTCCGCCAATCAATAAGATCATGGCTGATCTGATCATGGACTCAGCTCCACTTCCCCGCCCGCTCCCCATAACCCTTGACTCCCTTATCGCTCAAAAATCTGTCTATCTCCACCTTAAATATATTCAATGACACAGCCTCCACAGCTCTCTGGGATAGAGAATTCCACAGATTTACAACCTCTGAGAGAAGAAATTCCTTCTCATCTCAGTTTTAAATGGGCGGCCCCTTATTCTGAGACTATATGGTCACTCCTCAGCCTTTTCTTTTCGAGAGCTAAGCGCCACAGCCTGTTCAGCCTTTGCTGACAGGTATAACCTCTCAGTTCTAGTATCAACCTTCCCCGGTGCCTCTATGTGTGCGGGTATTAGAGAGGGACAGAATTGGGCTTGGTCCTGATGTACCCAATGATTGTATTCACCGCTCCACAAGATGCACTGCAGCAACTCGCCAAGGCTTTTCCGGCAGCACCTCCCAAACCCACGACCTCTACCCCCTAGAAGGACAAGGGCAGCAGGTGCATGGGAGCACCACCGAGTCACACACCATCCTGACTTGGAAATATATCGGCCGTTCCTTCATCGTCGCTGGGTCAAAATTCTGGAACTCCCTCCCTAACAGCACTGTGAGAGCACCTTCACCACACGGACTGCAGCGGTTCAAGAAGGCGGCTCACCACCACCTTCTCAAGGGGCAATTAGGGACGGGCAATAAATGCTGGTCTCGCCTGCAACGCCCATATCCCGCGAATGAATAAAACAAAAAAAAACATACTGTTTAGAATTGGATGCAAGCAATGCTCACTTAGCTAAGAAACAGCCCAAGAGTAACATTGTTCCAGGAGCAGTGTCGTTTATCCAACCCCCCAGCTAGGTGGTGGCGTTGGGGAGGGAAAGTGTTTTAGGAAGGCGGTGGGGGATTGAAACCAAAAAATCGATTGAAACTGTGACGTGTGCTTAAATCGCAGATAAGGTTGAACAGCTCTTGCCCTACAGCCTGGTTCAGCCAATCACAGTCGAGCAAAAGAGGCCGGTGCTCATCATGCCGACAATGTTGGCCAAAGCCCTGATGGGCCGCCTGCTCCAGTCTCCATCCGCAGCCGACTTCGATGTGGTGCAGCCAGGTAGGTACAGCTTCTTCACATTGGGCACTACAGCAGGAGGAGGCCATTCGGCCCATCGTGCCTGTGCCGGCTGTCCCAACGAGCTGTCCAATGATTCCCAATTCCCAGTCCCTTTCCCACAGCCCTGCAATTTTTTTCCCCTTTGTTACCATTGTACTTATTAAATTCCCTTTTGGAAGTTACAATTGAAACTGCTCCCACCAAGCTTTCAGGCAGCACGTTCCAGATCACAACAACTCGCTGCGTTTAAAAAAAAATCCTCATTTCTCTCCTGGAAGGGTAGATAGAGAGAAACTCCATCCGCTAGTTGGGGAATCTAGGACTAGGGAGCATCACCTAAAGGTTCAAGCCAGGCCTTTCAGGAGTGAAGTTAGGTATCACTTCTACACACAAAGGGTGGTCAAAGTTTGGAATTCTATTCCGCAGTTGATGCTAGATCAATTGTTAATTTTAAATCTGAGATTGTTAGATTTTAGTTAACCAAAGATATTAAGGGTTCTGGGGCAAATGCGGGTCGCAGTGGAGTTAGGTCGCAGATTGCATCGTGCCCCCCCCCCGACCTCCGAGAGAACCCCGCTACAATTTCCAGCGCGAGCTGCTCCAAGTGGGCGACGATTTCGAGGTGGGCGACTGGGCGACGCTATCAAAACCGAAGTCGCCATTTGGAGCATGGGCAGGAACGTCGCCGGGGCCCAGGTACAGCTGAGGAGCGGGAAGGTCGGGGCGGATGGGCGGTGAGTGATTGAGGTGGAGGAGCGATGAGAGATCGCAGCTGAGATTCGGCGAGAGATCGTGGCTGAGATTCGGCGAGAGGTCGTGGCGGAGATTTGGCGGACTTTTGGGGCGGAGGCGCGGTGTGAGATCGTGGCGGAGGAGCGGTGAGAGATCGTGGCGGAGGTGCGGCAAGTGTTTGTGGCGGAGGAACGGCGAGAGATCATGGCGGTGGTGCGGCAAATAGGGTTATGGGGCCCAGAAGAGCCGAGGGCCCAGGGGCAATATGTGTGCGCACTAGATCCGTGCAGCAGAGCAAGTCTCCAGTCGTCCTGGTTAAACCTTGCCATTGGATAAAGACCTAGCTCTGTTAAGCCCGTGTGGTGGCTGGTGTGCAACGGCCACCACACGTTAAAGAAATCCATGCACAGGCATCTTCCACCTCCTCAACTGGAGTTCAGGACTGGAATATCGGGTCCTTCATTGAAACATCTGTGAACTCATGTGGAAGTCATCCTCGTTCGAGGGACCGCCTATGATGATGATGAGATAGCAGATCAGCCATGATATTGTTGATTGACGGATCAGGCTCTAGGGGATCAATGGCCTCCTCCTGTTCCTATCTTCCTAAGTCCTGCCTAGGTTTTTCACAAAATGTACCCAATAGTTTAATGGAGACTGGGCTCTGTGGGTCTCTGAGACTACGCGGAGCTTGGATGGCACTGTGTGTTCGAGGCTACACAAAGGTGGAGTAGGTAAATTAGGAAAAGTTGCTTCTACTGGCTGGTGAGTTGGGAACTGGGGATCATAAATTGAAAATTATCACCAAAAAAAAGGAAGAAGTTTGGAGAACGTTGGTTCGGACATGCTCTGTCCGATTTGGAATTGCAATCGCAGCAGAATCCAAAATAGCTTTCATAGAAACATAGAAATATAGAAAATAGGTGCAGGAGCAGGCCATTCGGCCTTTCGAGACTGCACCACCATTCAATATGATCATGGCTGATCATGCAACTTCAGTACCCCATTCCTGCTTTCTCTCCATACCTCTTGATCCTTTTAGCTGTAAGGGCCACATCTAACTCCCTTTTGAATATATCCAATGAACTGGCCTCAACAACTTTCTGTGGTAGAGAATTCCACAGGTTCACCACTCTCTGGGTGAAGAAGTTTCTCCTCATCTCAGTCCTATATGGCTTACCCCTTATCCTTAGACTGTGACCCCTGGTTCTGGACTTCCCCAACATCGGGAACATCCTTCCTGCATCTAACCTGTCCAGTCCCGTCAGAATTACCCTCAATCCTCTGTTCAAAAGGGAAATCTATAAACAATTGAAATATAAATGTTTAAAGAGTTGCAGAAAGGCCATGGAAATAGTGGATGCATTGGTTGTCATCTTCCAAAATTCTATAGATTATGGAACAGTTCCTGCAGATTGGAGGGTGGCAAATGTAACCCCATTATTTAAAAAAGGAGGGAGAGAGAAAACGGGGAACTACAGAGCTGTTAGCCTGACATCAGTAGTAGGGAAAATGCTAGATTCTATTACAAAGGATGTGATAACGGCACACTTAGATAATATCAACGGGATCAAACAAAGTCAACATGGATTTATGAAAGGAAAATCATGTTTGACAAACCTACTGGAGTTTTTTGAGAATGTAACTGATAAAATAGATAAGGGAGAACCAGTGGATGTAATGTATTTGGACTTTCAGAAGGCCTTTGATAAAGTCCCACATAAGATGTTAGTGTGCAAAATTAAAGCACATAGGACTGGGGGTAATGTATTGGCATGGATTGAAAATTGGTTAACTGACAGGAAACAGAGAGTAGGAATAAACGGGTCTTTTTCAGGGTGGCGGGCAGTGACTAGTGGGGTACCACAGGGATCAGTGCTTGAGCCCCAGCTATTCACAATATATATAAATGATTTGGATGAGGGAACCAAATGTAATATTTCCAAGTTTGCTGACGACACAAAGCCAGGTAGGATTGTGAGTTGTGAGGAGGATGCAAAGACTCTGCAAGGCGATTTAGATAGGTTGAGTGAGTGGGCAAACACATGGCAGATGCAGTATAACGTGGATAAATAGGAAGTTATCCACTTTAGTAGGAAAAACATAAGGACAAAGTATTATTTAAATGGCGATGGCTTGGGAAGTGTCGATGTACAGAGGGACCTGGGTGTCCTTGTACACCAGTCATTGAAAACAAACATACAGGTGCAGCAAGCAGTTAGAAAGGCAAATGGTATGTTGGCCTTCATTGCAAGAGGATTTGAGTACAGGAGCAAGGATGTCTTACTACAGTAATACAGGGCCTTGGTGAGACCGCACCTGGAGTATTGTGTGAAGTTTTGGTCTCCTTACCTAAGAAAGGATATACTTGCTTTAGAGGGAGTGCAGCGAAGGTTCACCAGACTGATTCCCGGGATGGCAGGACTGTTGTATGAGGAGAGATTGGGTCGACTTGGCCTGTATTCACTGGAGTTTAGAAGAATGAGAGGGGATCTCATTGAAACGTATAAAATTCTGACTGGGTTGGATAGACTGGATGCGGGGAGGATGTTTCCCCTGACTGGAAAGTCTAGAACAAGGGGTCACAGTCTCAGGATACGGGGTAGGAAATTTAGGACTGAGATGAGGAGAAATTTTTTCACTCAGAGGGTGGTGAACCTGTGGAATTCTCTACCACAGAAGGCTACAGAGGCCAAGTCACTGAATATATTTAAAAACAAGATAGATAGATTTCTAGAAACAAAAGACATTAAGGGTATGGAGAAAAAGTGGGAATATGGTGTTGAGATAGAGGATCAGCCATGATCATATTGAATGGCGATGCAGATTCGAAGGGCCGAATGGCCTAGTACTGCTCCTAGTTTCTATGTTTCTATGTATTGGAAAACTCCTTCAGAGAGCAACACAGGGGCCGTGGGCTGAATGGCCTCCACCTGCCCTGTAAAAAGAGAGCGAGACTTGCATTTATATAGCACCTTTCATGACCTAGGATGTCCCAAAGCACTTTGCAGCTAATTACTTTTGAAGTGTAGTCACTGTTGAAATTAGGAAACTCAGCAGCCAAATTGCACACAGCAAGGTCCCACATACAGCAATGTGATAATGACCAGAAAATCTATTTTTTAGTGATGTTCATTGAGGATTGGCTCCAGGGCTCCGGGGATAACTCCTCTGCTCTTCTGTTGAAATGCATAAGATCATAAGAAATAGGAGCAGGAGTGGGCCATTTGGCCCCTCGAGCCTGCTCCGCCATTCAATAAGATCATGGCTGGTCTGATCATGGCTCAGCTCCACTTCCCCGCCCGCTCCCCATAACCCTTGACTCCCTTATCGCTCAAAAATCTGTCTATCTCCGGCTTAAGTATATTCAATGACCCAGCCTCCACAGCTCTCTGGGGCAGAGAATTCCACAGATTTGCAACCCTCTGAGAGAAAAAATTTCTCCTTATCTCAGTTTTAAATGGGCGGTCCCTTATTTTGAGACTATGTCCCCTAGCTTCAGTTTCCCCTATGAGTGGAAATATCCTCTCGGCATACACCTTGTGCTGTGGGATCTTTTACGTCCACCTGAGAGGGCAGACGGGGCCTCGGTTTGAAGTCTCATCCGAAAGACGGCACCTCCGACAGCGCGGCGCTCCCTCGGCACTGTGCGGGGAGCATCAGCCTGGACTTAGAACCCTCTGACTCCGACGTGAGAGTGCTACGCACTGATCCACAGCCGACATTGCAGTATGGGCTTCTGTGCAGATTCACAGGCCGCTGCTGGATGTGACAGCTTTGTTTCATCACCCTGTTGTAAATAGTAGAACTGCCATGCCTGTTTCTTTTCCAGAAATAGTCACCGAGGAGCAATTGAAGACGAAAACCCGATTCTCGTTGCAAAAGATCGGGAACCAGGACAATTACGAGTGCATCACACTTGAAGCTATCAGAGACGTTATAGCAAAGGTACAGCTTTTATTTGACGTGGGTGGTGTGTGAGTGGGAAGAGCGGACTGATTATTGCCAAGTTGACAGGTGTGGTAGTTAAAGCTTCTGTTGCAATGTTCCAAACCCCGCATGATTCACAGGGCTGGGTTTTCGGCTTTTAAGATTTCAGGCCGTTAATGGTGGCAGGGTGGTCCCGATAGCGCCTGGAAAAAGTCAGTCAGTGTGGGGCGGAGCACTCATCATCATAGGCAGCCCCTCGGAATCGAAGGGAGACTTGCTTCCACTCCTGAAGTGAGTTCTTTGGTGGCTGAACAGTCCAATACGAGAGCCACAGACTCTGTCACAGGTGGGACAGATAGTTGTTGAGGGAAGGGGTGGGTGGGACTGGTTTGCCGCACGCTCTTTCCGCTGTCTGCGCTTGATTTCTGCATGCTCTCGGCGACGAGACTCGAGGTGCTCAGTGCCCTCCCGGATGCACTTCCTCCACTTAGGGCGGTCTTTGGCCAGGTCCCAGGTGTCAATGGGGATGTTGCACTTTATCAGGGAGGCTTTGAGGATGTCCTTGTAGCATTTCCGCTGCCCACTTTTGTCTCGTTTGCCATGAAGGAGTTCCGAGTAGAACGCTTGCTTTGGGAGTCTCGTGTCTGGCATGCGGACTATGTGGCCTGCCCAACGGAGCTGATCGAGTGTGGTCAGTGCTTCAATGCTGGGGATGTTGGCCTGGTCGAGGACGCTGATGTTGGTGCGCCTGTCCTCCCAGGGGATTTGTAGGATCTTGCGGAGACTTCGTTGGTGATATTTCTCCAGCAATTGGTGGAGAAATATCACCAACTGGAGGCGTTGCACACCTCTCTTAGGGTGCTAAGCTGGCTGGGCATGGGACAATCCCGAGCTAAAGAGCCGTGCTCGGAGCGCCCTGAGAGAGGCCAGGGGGGAGAAAAAAAAAACCTGAGAAAACCCACCAAAAACATTCCCAATGAATAACTCACGCCAGCACAACATTGTATCGCAAGAAAACCGCTCACACTTACCTGAGGTCGGCATTGATGACATCACTACAGCTCGGGCCGCCCGCTTTCACAGGCGGTTCCACTAGGGGGCGCTACGGATCGGGCGGGAGGCAAAAATCGAGCCGGTGTCGCAACCAGGGCGGTACTGCACCGGCGCCCCTCACCGAAACCGGCCCCGAACGTCACGGCAGGGCGCTGGAAGCAAGAGCTTACCGCCGCCATTGCCGTCCCTCCGGGCCGAAAAGAGAGGCGGACAGAACTGGAGAATCCAGCCCACGTTCTTTTAATAATTGGGTGTAGGGTTTGAGCTGAGCTTTGCGACCCCCAGTGGGGTTCCCGGTTTTTTTTTTAACACAAAATATGACGGGCTGCGAAATTGTGTGCGTGACTGCTGCGTCCCCTGTGACTGAGCGCAATCGGCCGGGGCACAATGTCGGAGACGTGCACGATTATCCTGAAGTTTTGCCTGACTATTTTTGGGGGATCAGGGAGTTTTCACGTGGGGCCTGGAGATTAAATGGCTGGGTTCGAGTCTGTGGCAGGGCAGATTTCACTTGCTCTGTGGGAAGGAGTGTGTTTGGTGGGATGCTTGGCCTTTACTTGGATCACGTTTTCTTCTCTTTATACACATTGTACTTAAAAAGTAAAGCTTACCTCTGTGCTGTGTGCCCAGGAGCTCCTGTAGATGTGCAATAGAAAGAAGAAAGACTTGCATATATATAGCATCTGTCTTGACCTTTCAAAGAGCTTTACAACCAGTCATCATCATCATGGGCAGTCTCTTGGAATCGAGGAGCCCTTTGGTGGCTGAACAGTCCAATACGAGAGCCACAGACCCTGTCACAGGTGGGACAGACATTCGTCGGGAGAAGGACTGATTTGCCGCACGCTTCTTCCGCTGCCTGCGTCTGATTTCTTTCCGCTCGTGGTGTTGAGATTCGAAGAGCTCAACGCCCTCCCGGATGCACTTTCTCCACTTAGGGCGGTCTTTGGCCAGGGACTCCCAGGTGTCAGTGGTGATGTCGCACTTTACCAGAGAGGCTTTGAGGGTGCCCTTGTAACGTTTCCGCTGCCCACCTTTGGCTCGTTTGCCGTGAAGGAGCTCCGCGTAGAGCAATTGCTTTGGGAGTCTCGTGTCTGGCATGCGAACTAAGTGGCCTGCCCAGCGGAGCTGATCGAGTGTGGTCAGTGCTTCAATACTGGGGATGTTAGCCTGGGCGAGGACACTGATGTTGGTGCGCTTGTCCTCCCAGGGGATTTGCAGGATCTTGCGGAGACATCGTTGGTGATATATCTCCAGCGACTTGAGGTGTCTTCTCTATATCATCCATGTCTCTGATCCATACAGGAGGGTGGGTATCACTACAGCCCTGTAGACCATGAGCTTGGTGATAGATTTGAGGGCCTGGTCTTCGAACGCTCTTTTCCTCAGGCGGCCGAAGGCTGCACTGGCGCACTAGAGGCGATGCTGAATCTCCGCATCAATGTCTGCCTTTGTTGATAAGAGGCTCCCGAGGTATGGGAAATGGTCCACGTTGTCGAAGGCCGCGCCGTGAATCTTGATGATTGGAGGGCAGTGCTGTGCGACGAGGACAGACTGGTGGAGGACCTTTGTCTTACGGATGTTTAGCGTCAAGCCCTTGCTTTTATACGCCTCAGTAAATACATCGACTATATCCTGGAGTTCAGCCTCAGAATGTGTGCAGACGCAGGTGTCGACCAGTACAACCAGTGAAGTACTATTGAAGTGTAGTCACTGTTGTAAAATAGCAAACGCAACAGCCAATTTGCGCTCCCACAAACAGCAATATGATAATTACCAGATAATCTGTTTTTGTTATGTTGATTGAGGGATAAATATTGACCAGGACACCGGGCATAACTCCCCTGCTCTTCTTCGAAATAGTGCCGTGGGATATTTTATGTCCACCTGAGAGAGCAGACGGGAAAACAACTCATCCAAAAGACGGCACCTCCAGCAGTGCGGCACTCCCTCAGTACTCACACCAGGAGTGTCAGCCTGGGTTTTATGCTCAAGTCTCTGGAAGTGGGATTTAAACCCACAACTTCTGACACTGAGGGAAGGATGCTGTGCACTGAGCCACGGCTGACACAATATATGCTACTAGTACTGTGTGGCCCATACCCACCTCAGTGTTGCCTCCTGTATGTGTGTGTATACACGCACCAACGTCAGTGTTCTCGACCTGGCCAACATCCCCAACATCGAAGCACTGACCACACTCAACCAGCTCCGTTGGGCAGGCCACATTGTCCGCATGCCCGACACGAGACTCTCAAAGCAAGCACTCTACTCGAAACTCCGACACGACAAAGGAAACGTTACAAGGACACCCTCAAAGCCTCCATGAAAAAGTGCAACATCCCCACCAACACCTGGGAGTCCCTGGCCAAAGACCGCCCTAAGTGGAGGAAGAGCATCCGGGAGGGCGTTGAGCACCTCGAGTCTCGTCGCCGAGAGCATGCAGAAAACAAGCGCAGGCAGCGGAAGGAGCGTGCGGCAAACCAGACTCCCCACCCACCCTTTCCTTCAACCACTATCTGTCCCACCAGCGACAGAGACTGTAATTCCCGTATTGGACTGTTCAGCCACCTGAGAACTCACTTTCAGAGTGGAAGCAAGTCTTCCTCGATTTCGAGGGACTGCCTATGATGATGATGAGTACATGAGTGGGACTCTACCTCCAGCTCTCGGTTACCCTACAAATACAGCGGGCACTAATGGGAGTGCACGACCTGCATACATCTCAGCGCCAGCCAGTTATAACGTGCAGCACTATAAAGGCCTGGTGCTGTTTGCCCAGAATATTGAGGAGAGGACAAGCTGTTTTGGAGATGGAGGTGCCAATGTAGGCTGAGCCTTTTGTTATAGAGAAACTTACTAAAAGGTGGAGGTTCACTATGGAGGACACCAGCGAGGTTGAAATGAGTAAGAGAAAAGGCGGATAAAGTTTGTACAAAACATTTGTAAAAGAAAAATGTTACAGGTTATGAGGAAAGGGCGGAGCATTGGACTAATTAGACAGCTTTTTCGGAGCGTTGGCCCAGACATGATGGAATGAATGGCCTCAATCGGTATCTGCAATATTCTCTGATTCTAAAGCAAGACTTAAATTTATCTCTGCATTTTGCCTCAACTATTCCTTGTGGTAGTGAGTTCCACATTTTCACCACTCTCTGGATAAAGGTGTTTCTCCTGAAACTGTGGCTCAGTGGGCAGCACTCTCACCTCTGAGTCAGAAGGTTGTGGGTTCAAGGCCCACTCCAGAGACCTGAGCCCAAACATCTAGGCTGACACTCCCAGTGCAGTGCTGAGGGAGTGCCGCACTGTCGGAGGTGCATTCTTTGAGACATTAAACCAAGTCCCCGTCTGCTCTCTCAGGTGGACATAAAAGACCCCACGACACTAAGAAGAGCAGGGGGAGTTATCCCCGGTGTCCTGGGCCAATATTTATCCCTCAATCAACATAACACAAACAGAATATCTGGTCATTATCACATTGCTGTTTGTGGGAGCTTGCTGTGCGCAAGTTGGCTGCCGCGTTTCCCACATTACACCAGTGACTGCACTTCAATAATGTATTTTATTGGCTGTAAAGTGCTTTGGGACATCCGGTGGCCGTGAAAGGCGCTATAGAAATGCAAGTCTTTCTTTAAGGTTGGGTTTGAAGAGAGTCTTGCTCCTCTGTTGGGTACAGCAGCAGTTACACATGACTCTCCTCTCCAGCATAAGTGGGATTTCTGTAAAGTGCCTTCCAAATTTTAATTGAGAGTTTGCATTCCATTTTAGAACAAACATGGCTTGCTGCCAATCGGAGTGCACTCTGCCAAGGATCTAATTGGCAAGGAGATCTACACCATCATCATTCATATCAAAGTGACCACCAAAAACATTAAGAAATTAAGGTAACGTCCTCACTGTGGAGGGGAGGCAGAAGGGATCAAATGGAGGGTCCATGCTCCCCCTGGTGGCTCAGTTGGTAATTGCACTTCCTTGTGTGGCACTGGCCCATAGCCCTTTTGGCTAAGATCATGCGTAACTGACCTGACAGGGGAGTAGCCACCATGACCTCCGGGTGGTTCTCCCTGGATCAGGAAGGTATATGCTTGCTTTTTTGGAAACAGGAGGTGGGTGGGGTGGCTTGACCCATCCACCTCCACGGAGGTGTGTGGGGGACCTGACCCATCCACCTCCATGGCACGAACCTGGTATTGCAGTACTTCCAGGAACGGTGCAGTGGCTCTAGGCCTTTTGGCTAAGAGCATTGGCGCAGAGTGATCCTTGGCGTGTGCAAGGTGACCTCTGGCGTTTGTGATTTGACAAAGAATTGGAACGATTGGCTACGAATTAAAAAAAAAAAAATAGCAACCAGAAAACTCCCCAGGGTTGGCACCCCCTCTGACCTGTGCTGAGGTAGCTGATCTGATCTCTCAAGCTGCAGTGCCCCTCGATTTCACGTGATCACAACACCACCCTTGTTTTCACATCCCTCGCCCCCTCTGTAACCTCCCTCAGCCCGGCAAGCCTTCGAGATCTCTGCGCTCCTCCAATTCTGGCCTCCTGCTCATCCCCAATCGCTCCACCATTATCGGCCATGCTTTCAGCTGCCTGGGTCCCAAGCTCTGAAATTCCCTCCCTAAACCTCTCCGCCTCACTACTTCTCTCTCTCCTCCTTTAAGATGTCCCTTACAACCAACCTCTTTCACCAAGCTTTTGGTCAACTGTCCTGATACCTCCTATTGTGTCAAAAATGTTTTTACTGATGGCGCTCTTGAGAAGCGCCTTGGGACATTTTGCTATGTTGAATGTGCTATATAAATGTAAGTTGTTGTTGTTGCTATTTTGACCCAAATGGTGTAGTTAATCCTTCGCAATGTTTTGGGATCTCAACCCATTCCATGTGAGACTGACCGTTGTCAATTTTTCCTTCATGCACATTCCTTCCTGACGCTGACCTTTGCACTTAACGTTGCTAGGGGTGGCCATACTGCCACCTTCAGGCTACTGTGAGCCATACCACAAAGCATTCTGGGAGGGGGAGGCCTTTCCATGTTGGCCAATGATGGGTCCTGGGGCACGAAATGTAAACCTACTGAACAAACACTTGGCTGAGCAATTAGAGGACTGTAGGACTTGCGTCCCAGCATTGACCTCGGGAGAAGAGGATGGGGGGGGTGCGGGGAGCATTTGAGGAAAAGCCTTGGTGCAGTTTGCCTCCGTGTCCCAGGTAAAAGAGAGTTAACAAAATGTCAGCTCTGATCTCCAGCCAGTCACCCCATGCTGTGGAGTACACTTGTGGATAAGGCTCAGTTCAGCTGTGATGCCCTTAAAGGAGAATAGTCTGCAAACAGTCAACGCCTAGGCCCACATTATGAAGACTGACTACCTGGGTGAGGTTCTGGGGCGCTCCAGGTGCTGATGGAACCACGATCCAGACGGGGCCAACCCCCTTCACCAGGTGTGTGGGGGAACATGGGAGGAGTAAAATGTGACTCCTGCTCGGATACATTTCCACTGGCGGGAAGAGTCTCTCGGTGCCTCACGCAAGTGGCCCCTCCTTCATCTTTCTCATGTGTCGGCAGTCTGGGGCTTCAGAACCTTACAGGTGAGCCCACTCCTATCTGCATCCAACGTCCGCAATCTTCACCAGAGATAACTGACCATTGACCTGGAGCAGGTTTATTCACCTCTCACTCCTGTAATGTATTTGCTTCAAGGGTTCTTTGCTTAAGAATTCATAGCAACACGTTGCTATTAAGAACGAATTAGTTTATTAACAAAGCTTTAACAATCACACTATACATTACCCGTTCATCCACTAGGCTCACAATTGCATGCCTCATTGTGGATGACCTAGACCCAACTGGCTGGGGTTGTATTGAGTCTTGTGAACATCATGTGACTGGCTGAGCCACTCACAATGCAACAACTATACAAATATTTTAAATTGTAACTTCAAACCCAGTGCCCCCTTTTGGTCCAGGGGCACATTGACTCGAGCCCGTAAATTAACAAATAAACGTTAAAGGGAATCTTGACAAATCAAATTAAAATTCTGTTCCCTGTTGAAATGATGCACTCCAGTCCCTCCGGCGCCCACCTCTCGCGGAAGGCCGCGAGCGTACCGGTGGACACCGCGTGCTCCATCTCCAGGGACACCCTGGCTCGGATATAACCGTGGAAGAGAGGCAGGCAGTCGGGCTGAATGACCCCCTCGACCGCCCGCTGCCTGGACCGGCTGATGGCCCCCTTGGCCGTGCCCAGGAGTAGTCCTACGAGGAGGCCTCCCGACCTGCCCGCTCCCCTCCGCACAGGGTGCCCAAAGATCAGGAGTGTGGGACTAAAGTGCAACCAGAATTTGAGGAGCAACCCCTTTAAATATTGGAACAGGGGCTGCAACCTCACACACTGTACATTCACGTGGAACACGGACTCCTCCAGGCCGCAGAAAATGTAGTCGGCCTGGGACTCGTTGAACCGACTTAAAAACCGATTGGATGGGACTGCCTCATGCAACAGTCGCCAGACCAAGTCCCGAATAAATAGAGGGAGGACTCCCACATAGAGAGCCCTCCATTGGGGACCCCCACCTCCTCCGGACGGCAAGGTGGAATGCCATGGCTTGTCCGGACAGCAGACGAGGATGGCAAAATGGAGGGTGTGCAAGAGCAGCCCATACAGGAATCCCCTCCGCGCAGAACTGAAAGTCACAGAGGGTCAACAGCTCTACAAACCTGTGAGCATACTCACAGGTACATATCTTACACATCCCTTCTCTCGCTTAGCTCAAGAACATTGAGTCTAACTTTAGACGCACGATGTTGTCCTGTTCTGAGATAGTTCCTGCTTTCACCCAGTTGGCCTTTTATCAATCAACCCCCACCTCCCAGAGGCGCCTGAATAAGAACATAAGAAACAGAAGCAGGAGGAGGCCATTCGGCCCCTCGAACCCACTCTGCCATTCAATAAGATCATGGCTGATGTGATCTTGGCCTCAATTCCACTTTCCTTCCTGCTCCCCATAACCCTTGACTCCGTTATCGTTCAAAAATCTGTTGATCTCCACCTTAAATATATTCAAAGACCCAGCCTCCACAGCTCTCTGGGGCAGAGAATTCCAAAGATTCACAACCCTCTGGGAGAAGAAATTCCTCCTCATTTCCATTTTAAATGGGCGACCTCTTATTCTGAAACTATGCCCCCAGTTCTAGATTCCTCCAGGCGGAGAACCATCCTCTCTGCATCTACCCTGTCAAGCCTCCTCAGAATCTTATACATTTCAATAAGATCCCCTCTCATTCGTCCAAACTCCAATGAGTATCGATCCAACCTGCTCAACCTTTCTTCATAAGACAACCCCCTTCATCTCAGGAATCAACCCAGTGAACCTTCTCTGAACTGCCTCCAATGCAAGTATATCCCTCCTTAAATAAGGAGACCCAAAACTGCACACAGTAACTGAATGCAGCACGTTGAAAGGCCTTGAGGCTGGTGTCGGCCTTGCGAGGAATGAACGCAACCCTTACATCTTCTCTTTCTTTCAGGAAATTGGCCCCGAAGTCCTGCAGCCACGACGAGGAGTTCCTGAAGCAGCAGCGGATCGAGCAGAAGCATCTCGAGTCGGTGCCGTGCCTTTCTGCCTCTGTAGAGCCCAACTCGTGGAACAACATCGAGGAGCTGATCAGGGCGGTAAAGGAAAGCATCTTCCAGGAGCAGAAGAAGATTGTCTGGATTGAGTAGAACAAAGTGTTGGCGGAGGCGAAGAGCTCGGCAGCCATGCGTGCACAGCCTGCGCGAACGTTTCAACGTGTCTATGCTGTAGAATGGCAGGGCTGTGGGTTAGACACCATTTCTCACAGTGTGGACAGGTGCTCAAAGCCAGGCCAGCCGCAATGACGGAGGTCCCCGTGGTATCATTCTGCCGAGCCTCTCGCATGAAAAAAAAAACTGGTCTCATCTCAGCTACAGGCCCAAATCCACAGCAGGAAATGGCCCACAACCATCACTAATCTGGCAGCCGTACACCAAGTCAGCTGTTTTGGGAAGTGGAAAGTTCAGTGCCGTGCAGTTAGGAGTGCTGCTCCCACCATGAGGTTAAGGTCCATTTTGTGGGGCAGTTGTAGAAGGAGCCCTGACCTGCATGTGGTCAATGTATTGAGAGTGCTTGGGAACTCCCCCCTTTAATATTTTATTCGTTCCTGGGATGTGGGCATTGCTGGCCAGGCTGACATTTATTGCCCATCCCTAATTGCCCCTTGAGAAGGTGGTGGTGAGCCGCCTTCTTGAACCGCTGCAGTCCGTGTGGTGAAGGTGCTCCCACACAGTGCTGACTTTGTTGCAACGGTTTGTTACAACTGAGTATCTCGCTGGGCCATTTCAGAGGGCAGTTAAGAGTCAACCACTTTGCTGTGGGTCTGGAGTTACATATCGGCCAGACCGGGTAAGGGCGGCAGATTTCCTACCCTAAAGGGCAGTAGTAAACCAGATGGGTTTTTTTACGACAATCTTATAGTTTCATGGTCACCATTACCGAGACTAGCGCCTTGTTCCCGATTTATTTAATTTAATTAACTGAATTTAAATTCCCCAGCTGCTGTGGTGGGATTTGAACTCACGTCTCTGGATTATGACAGATTTTGTATTATGGTCGGGCAGAGGTCAGACCCCACAGTGAGACGTGTATGTAACCATTTCTGATTATCGATATTTCAAAAGTTTTCTGTGAATTTTATGCTGCAGTATTTTATTTTATATAATACTAATCGCCCTTTAGTTGGATGTGCCAAAACCAAACGTGGTTTTCAGGTGAAATGGGGTTAGACTGCAGGGCTAATTGGACCAGTAATTCAGTGCCTAGGTTAAAGTCATATATACTGTGCTTATTTTTATATAATACTACCTTGTTGCTGTTGGTTCTGTAAAGTCCTTACTCTACAGTATGAAACCACACGAGGCACATTCTGGGGACAAGGTCACTCTGTGATCTTAACTCTTTATTCACAGGACTCCAAGAGCTGACCCTGCGTGGGACCTCCCTTTTTATACCTGTGTGATCAGGTAAGGAGTGTCGCCCACAAGTTCATCCCCTGTGGTCAAGGTGTGCATCTGTGTATGCTAGAGTAGACAGTAATACAGTGGTGTTACATTGTGGTTACATACATGACAGGTTCATATGATGGGAAAAAGCTTATGATGGGTTATCTAGTTTGGCTATCCATCCGATGGCCACCCGAGGTGCCTCCTGCAACATATCTCCGCGGACAGGTTGATGTGGTGCGTTCCATAGTCTGGGTCTCGAGGCCACAGTCGCATTTCGGGTCGTCCCTCATCTCCCATCGGTGGAGCAGGTGGTCGCACTGTCTGTGCCCCGTGGGGATTGGGTTCAGCTCTGATGACAACCTACGTGTAATCGCCCTGTGTATGCTAGTTCGCCGAGAGCTTTGCAGCTGATGTCATCAAGCAGACGGCCGAACGGCCTGTGTAATGTATTTGCTTCACGGGTCCTTTGCTTAAGAATTCATAGCAACACATTGCCATTAAGAACTAGTTGGTTTATTAGCAAAGGTTTAACAATTACACTACACATTACCAGTTCATCCACCAGGCCCACAACCACCTGCCTCATCGTGGATCCCCCGAACCCAACTGGCTGGGGTTTTATTGAGTCTTGTGAACATCATGTGACTGGCTAAGCCACTTCCAACTCCAAAGCTCCACAAACCTGTGAGCGTCCTCACAGGTGTATACAATACAGTCCGAAAGCGGCCTCCTGGTCTGAAAAGCGTGCACGCATATAATACTATTATTTCTAATTCCAAAGCTGCAATTTGGGACGCAGCTAATACAGAGTGGCGTGGAGCATCGGAGTTTTTCCTGTGCGGGCTGAGGAGCAAACTTAAGGTGCTGCAGTGCCACCACTGGTGGAAAGTTGTCATTACAGAGTGACAATGTTTACATAGGCAGTCCCTGTTATAAGTGTGGAATTTATAATGGGAAAAGCTGACATGGAACTGTGACAAAAACTTGACAATGGGAAGCAAGGATTTATAGACACGTAGACGCAATCATTTTTTTATATATTGTAGATAGACCTTATTTTTGTTTCTCAGTGTAGTTCCATTAGAATATTTAAACTATTTTATATATACTCACAGTGTTATTGAGTTGATTCTTTCCAGGTAATCAGCTGCTTTTATATGTTTGTACCGATCGTGGAGTTGAGACTTTGTGCCGTTGATGTCCACCATGGAGTTTGATGTTGGCTTGGGAGCAGCGGCCTAATTAGGAGTACAATTGCTGCCATGCACTCTACACAGTATCCTTCCCTTTTTTCCCCCCCTCTGAACATTAGCAGTTCATCCACCAAACTCACAGCCACCTGCCCCGTCGTGGATCCCCCGAACTCAAACTGGCTGGGGTATTATTGAGTCTTGTGAAGACCCTCCCGGGGTTGTAGTCCTAAAGCTCCCCTGTCCCACGCTCAAGTGGTCATTCCTCACTGGCGAACGTTGTTGATGAGCGTAAGTGGGTAGGTGTCACAGCGGAGGCTGATCCCATCCTCATGCAATGATCACGGATAAGAACATAAGAGATAGGAGCAGGAGTAGGCCCTATGGCTCCTCGAGCCTGCTCCGCCATTCAATAAGATCATGGCTGATCATCGACCTCAACTCCACTTTCCCATCCGATCTCCATATCGCTCGATTCCCCCAGACTCCAAAAACATATCTATCTCAGTCTCGAATATATTCAGGCTCAGCATCCACAGCCCTCTGGGGCAGAGAATTCCAAAGATTCACAACCCTCTGAGTGAAGAAATTTCTCCTCATCTCTGTCTTAAATGGCCGACCCCTTATCCTGAAACCTCTAGTTCTAGACACGCCAGCCAGGAGGGAACAGCCTCTCAGCATCGACCCTATCAATCCCCTTCAGCCTTTCCTACAGGGATAATGTTCAGGACCAGTAGTCCAATATTTATCCCGCCCCTTGGTTCAGAGGGACGGAAGCTGATTTGATCGCCCCAATTACTGGCCCAAGCAAGAACAATTACATCAGCACAGACCAAGGATGGGGTTTGGGACACCAGACATGGCATTTGCCCTTTGAGCCATCAGGATGAGCGTACAGTTTGTACACTATAAATAAAAAGTAGACTTACACTAACCTCACTGATAGACTTCATTCTGTGGGTTTATAAAGCAGCCAACTCTTGAACTGTAATATAAGTCAAGGGCAAAATATACATTTTTTTACACATAAATAAATGCCTTTTGCTAATTTATTGTTGTTTGTGCATATTTTATTCAGATCTCGTCGGTACAGATTGAACCTCCCTTATCCAGCATTCTCGAGACCTGGCCTGTGTCGAATAAGGGATTTTGCCGGATAAAGGGAGGTCAGCCCGAGAGGGGGGGGGAGACGGAGCGGAGGGGAGGCGGCCCGAAGTCGGGGGGGGCGGGGGCGGGGGCGTGGCCGGTGCCCTGGGCCCCAGTACCTCACGGTGGGCTGAGTGTCGGCGGGCCCCAATGTCAGGGTGGAGGCCGGCCACGTTCTGCGCATGCGCCCCCGTCCGCCTGAATCAGGCCGGACGAGGGCGCTGGATAAGGGAGTCCCGGATTACGGAGATTGAACCTGTATTTCTCTTTTTGCCTGATTCTTTATCCTACTGTACGTGGCTCCCCCACACCACAAGAGTTTTATGTTACATCTTCGCTCAGTACCTCACGATGCAGCGCGAGAAGAATACTTACCTTGGAGATGGTGCAATCAATGTCCACTAGATTGATTCCTGAGATGAGAGGGTTGTCCTATGATGAGAGATTGAGTAGATTGGGCCTATATCCTCTGGGGTTTAGAAGAATGAGAGGGGATCTCATTGAAACATACAAGATTCTGAAAAGGTTTGACAGGGTAGATGCTGAGAGGTTGTTTCCCCCTGGCTGAAGTGCCTAGAACAGGGGGTGGGGGGGGGGGGGGAGGGGACATAGTCTCAGGATAAGGGGTCGGCCATTTAAGACAGAGATGAGGAGGAATTTCTTCACTCAGCGGGTTGTGAATCTTTGGAATTCTCTGCCCCAGAGAGCTGTGGATGCTGTGAACATAAGAACATAAGAATTAGGAACAGGAGTAGGCCATCTAGCCCCTCGAGCCTGCTCCGCCATTCAACAAGATCATGGCTGATCTGGCCGTGGACTCAGCTCCACTTACCCGCCCGCTCTCCTGAGTCTCTGAATATATTCAAGGCTGAGATAAACAGATTTATGGACTCTCGGGGAATCAAGGGATATGGAGAAGAGATATGGGTGGGAAAGTGGGCTTGAGGTCGATGACCAGCCATGATCTTATTGAATGGCGAAACAGGCTCGAGTGGCCAAATGGCCTTCTCCTGCTGCTATGTTCTAAGACAGATACTGATCTATAGAGCTCCTCCATCATTTACCATCAGTGACCCATGGACCTCCCCCATCACTGACCCATAGAGCTCCTCCATCACTGACCCATAGAGCTCTTCCATCACTGACCCATAGAGCTCCTCCATCACTGACCCATGGGGCTCCTCCATCACTGACCCATGGACCTCCTCCAGACTGACCCATTAAAAAAAAATGATCTGGTCATTATCACATGGCTGTTTGTTGGAGCTTACTGTGCGCAAATTGGATGCCGCGTTTCCCACATTACAACAGTGGCTACGCCTCAAAAAGCACTTCATTGACTGTAAAGGGCTTTGGGACGTTCTGAAGTCATGAAAGGCGCTATATAAATGCAGATCTTTTATTTATTTTTTCATAGATGTCCTTCATCGTTGCCCCGTACTGTCCTACATTGGACATCTTGGAGAGTTAAGCGTTAATAAGTGGACGTCCTTGTATCTTGGAGCAGCAGGCTTTCCCAGATAGTCAGGATAGCAGCAGAGGTGCCATGAGAAGGCACTTCTGCTTATCTTCTGCTTTTAACGTACATTATCTATGAGAAGTGCTTGTGCAATGAATTAAGTGACAGGAATGACATTAACCGTGGGTGATTAATGTATAACTTTAGTTGCTAGTGTAATAAACATTGGCAGAGGGATCCATTGACTATAGAATAGCAAAATAAGCAGTTAATAAGCTGACTCTTTAAAGGATTCAAGAATAGTTAATTCAGGAAGTTTTATTTGAGGGAAGTAGCCTTGAAGTAAACAACCAGGACGGTTTATGTAAATAGACTGTTTTCAACAGATTCTGGAACAGATGCATCATGAGGTCTTATCGCAGACCTTTGATGTAGGCAAAATAAGGAGCATGCTTTTCAACAGTTATATGGACAGCTCGAAAGATTCAGAGTCTGAAAGGCTGCTCTCTCTATATACAGTTAGACTGATCACCTGTGGTGTACATTAATAAAGTCTGTTCCCTATACAGTGTCTTGTGCTCCCTCGATGCATGTCATTGTGAACCAGAGAGGGAAGAAGGTTGATCCTTAGCAAGCCATAGAACTCCTCTATCACTGACCTGTACTGACCCATGGAGCTCCTCCATCTCTGACCCATGGAGCTCCTCCATCTCTGACCCATGGAGCTCCTCCATCACTGACCCATGGACCTCCTCCATCTCTGACCATCACTGACTCATGGACCTCCTCCATCACTGACCCATGGACCTCCTTCATCACTGACCCATGGACCTCCTCCATCACTGACCAGTACTGACCCATGGACATCCTCCATCACTGACCCATGGACCTCCTCCATCATTGACCCATGGACCTCCTCCATCACTGAACCATGGACCTCCTCCATCACTGACCCATTGTGCTCCTCCATAAAATGGGAAATCATCCCATCTCCGTGAGGAAGAAAAGGAATATTGGGAATATGTAGAGTGAACAATCTAGGGCGATCCCTGGACTGATAGGAATCTTCTAGGAAATGGATGTCGTGTGGAGGGGTTCTGAACACCGTGAGGTTTGTGTTTAAGACATTCTTTAATTTCTTAATTGATGTAAGGGTGGGTATTCTGTAACTGGACAAATACTCAATGATAGATCATTGTCAGTCTCTAGTCCATGTCCTTCTGTATAATATTACAGATGGTGTTTGGGCGGGGAGAGGATTTACTTGTGTGGTGACATTGGGCATTATAATGAAGGACACTCCTGGTAATGAATGGTCTGATCTGAACTGGAGTGATATTTGTATAGCTGGCGTAGGTGGGCATGAAGGAGTTACATCAGATGGTCAGTGGAGAAGAATGAAATCCTGAAGAGGTTAAAATCGCACCATGCAGTATTAGTACTAAAGATGCAATCCCCTGCTGTTTTTACAGAGATCTGTTTATTTTAAAGGGATGACTTACTTCTTCCGGCTTTGGCATTGCAGCTAGGAGGCTGCCGATTGGCCGTGGCTCCGTGGATAGCACAATCACCTCTGAGTCAGAAGGCTGTGGGTTCAAGTCCCACTCCAGAGACTTGAGCACATAAATCTAGCCTGACACTCCCAGTGCAATGCTGTGAGAGTGCAGCAGAGGTGCCGTCTTTCGGATGAGATGTTAAACCGAGGCCCAGTCTGCTCTCTCAGGTGGACGTGAAAGATCTCATGGCACTATTTCGAAGAAGAGCAGGGGGAGTTATCCCCGGTGTCCTGGGGCCAATATTTATCCCTCAATCAACATAACAAAAACAGATTATCTGGTCATGATCACAGTGCTGTTTGTGGGAGCTTGCTGTGCGCAAATTGGCTGCTGCATTTCCCACATTACAACAGTGACTATACTCCAAAAGTCCTTCATTGGCTGTTAAGCGCTTTGAGACGTCCAGTGGTCATGAAAGGCGCTATGTAAATTGAAAGTCTTTATTTTTTCTTTCTGCTGAGTGCAGTGTGAACACAATCTTCTGTACCTCCAAAGTGAATCATTAAGAGAAGCAACGATTGGTGTGTGGTGGACTAATGAAAGAAAAATGAAATACTTTACATTTATATAGCGCCTTTCACAGCCCAAAGAACTTTACAGCCAATGAAGGACTTTTGGAGTGTAGTCACTGTTGTAATGTGGGAAACGCGGCAGCCGATCTGTGCACAGCAAGCTCCCACAAACAGCAACGTGATAATGACCAGATAATCTGTTTTTTTAGTGATGTTGATTGAGGGATAAATATTGGCCAGGATACCAGGGATAACTCACCTGCTCTTCTTCGAAATAGTGCCATGGGATCTTTTACATCCACCTGAGAGAGCGGACAGGGCCTCGGGTTAATGCCTCATCTGAAAGATGGCACCTCTGACAGTGCAGCGCTCCCTCAGCACTGCACTGGAGTGTCAGCCTAGATTTATGTGCTATTGTGGAAGCTTGCTGTGCTCAAATTGGCTGACAGGGGAGTAACCACCATAACCCCAAGGTGGTTCTCCCTGGATCAGGAAGGTATATGCTTGCTTTTTTGGAAATAGAAGGTGGGTGGGGCGGCTTGACCCATCCACCTCCACGGAGGTGTGTGGGGGCCTGACCCATCCACCTCCATGGCACGAACCTGGTATTGCAGTACTTCCAGGAACGGTGCAGTGGCTCTAGGCCTTTTGGCTAAGAGCATTGGCGCAGAGTGATCCTTGAATGGGCCCAAGGTGACCTCTGGCGTTTGTGCTTTGACAAAGAATTGGAACGATTGGCTACGAATTTCAAAAAAAAAAAAAAAATTTCTTACATTACAAGGAGGCGAGAGGGAGACAGAGGGAATTGTCCCGACTCCAGACAAATATGCAAAACCTGCTCCTGCTGCAGTCGATGGGGGTCGATGTCGCGGAGGAACTCGAAGAGGTGAAGGGCCAGCAAGCCTCGCTCTTTGCCTCGGAGTCCTCCAAGATCATCTTCCGATCCAGAGTCCGCTCCGTCGAGCAGGATGAGACGTGTTCGCGTTTCTTCTTCCAAAAGGTACACAGGGGGAGCTCTGTGATCACCAGCCTAAAGGAAGAAGACGGTTCTGTGACGTCTTCGCAGCCTGACATGCAGAGGATCAGCAAATCCTTCTATGCCAGGCTGTACGACGTCAAGCCCACAGACTGCGCGGCCTCCCAGTCTTTCCTGTCGTCTATTTCGGAGGTCTTAGACGACGGCAAGCGAGAGAGTCTGGACCACCCGCTAACTCTGGACGAGCTGACAAAGGCCGTCCGGTCCTTCGAGACGAATAAAACTCCCGGAAGCGATGGCTTACTGGTCGAGTTGTACTCGGCTCTGTGGGACTGGATGGGCCCGGACCTGCTGGAAGTGTACGGAGTTATGCTTCTGGCCGGCAGCATGTCAGAATCGATGAGAAAGGCATCATCACCCTCATCTACAAGCAGAAGGGGGAGAGGGAGGAAATCAAAAACTGGCGGCCCATTTCACTGCTCAATGTGGACTACAAGATCCTGTCAAAGGTCATCGCCAACAGGGTCAAGTCTGCTCTTGAGCTGGTGATTCACCCAGACCAGACCTGCGCTGTCCCCGGCAGGAAGATCTCTGATAGCCTCGCGCTACTCAGAGATACGATCGCCTACGTGCGGGACAGGAGGGTGAACACCTGTTTAATCAGCTTAGACCAGGAGAAAGCCTTTGACAGGATATCGCACACGTACCTGATGGACGTGCTCTCCAAAATGGGGTTCGGGGAGGGCATCCGAAATTGGGTCAAACTGCTCTACACAGACATCAGTAGTGCAGTTCTAATCAACGGGTGGGAAACTCAAAGCTTTCCAATCAGATCTGGAGTCAGGCAAGGCTGTCCTCTCTCGTCTCTCTTGTTTGTGTGTTGTATCGAGCCCTTTGCCGAGTCCATCGGGAAGGACGCGGGCATCAGAGGGGTGACGATCCCAGGCAGCGGAGGCGCCCAGGTCAAAACCTCGCTGTACATGGACGACGTCGCCGTCTTTTGCTCGGACCCGCAGTCGGTCCGCAGATTGCTCGCAATCTGCGACCAGTTTGAACTGGCCCCGGGAGCAAAGGTCAACCGCACCAAAAGCGAGGCCATGCTCTTTGGTCACTGGACCGACCGAGCCTCCATTCCCTTCACCGTCAAGCCAGATTTCCTGAAGGTGCTGGGAATATGGTTCGGAGCGGACGGGGCGTGCGCCAAAAACTGGGACGAGCGCATTGCCAAGGTCAGACAGAAACTGTCATTTTGGGAGCAGCGCTCCCTTTCCATCACAGGCAAGAACCTGGTCATCAGGAGTGAGGTGCTCTCGGTGTTGTTGTACGTGGTGCAGGTCTGGCCCATCTCACGCTCCTGAGCCGCGGCAGTCACCCGAGCCGTCTTCCACTTTGTCTGGAGATCCAAAATGGACCGTGTCCGCAGAGACACGATGTACAAATCTCTGGACAGTGGAGGAAAGGAGTTTCCGAACGTGGCCCTCATCCTGATGGCCACCTTTGTGTGCGGCTGCATCAAGCTATGCACAGCCCCCCAGTACGCAAACACCAAGTGTCACTACGTGCTGAGGTTCTACCTGTCCCCATTGTTGAGAAGGATGGGTCTGGCCACGCTGCCGCGAAACGCCCCCACCAGTTGGACCATGCCTGTCCACCTGTCCTTCGTGGAAAAGTTCTTCAAAAGAAACCCCTTTGACCACAAGGCCATCAAACAGTGGTCAGCACGTAAGGTCCTGGACGCCCTACGAAAGAAGGAGAGGGTGGACCCTGTCGGGTGGTTCCCTGAGCGGACTGTCGAACTTGTTTGGCAGAACGTCTCATCGCCAGAGCTTTCACACAAGCACCAAGACGTAGCTTGGTTGGCGGTGAGGAGGACCCTACCCGTCAGAGTGTTCATGCACAGCCAACGCCTCAGCAGCACGGCATGGTGCCCCCGGGCCGGCTGCGGGGCGGACGAGACTGTCACCCATCTCCTTCAGGATTGCGCCTTTGCAACACAGGTCTGGAAAGAGATGCAGTGGTTGCTGTCGAGGTTCATCCCGAGCAGCTCCGTAACACAGGACTCTGTGCTCTACGGGCTGTTCCCAGGGACACACACCGAGACAGACATCACCTGCTGCTGGAGGGCCACCAACTCGGTCAAAGACGCTCTTTGGTCTTGCCGAAACTTGCTGGTCTTCCAGAACAAGGAGATGTCCACGTCTGCGTGTTGCAGACTGGCGCAATCCAAGATCCAGGAATACGTGCTGAGGGACGCACTGAAAATTGGTGCAGTCGCCGCAAAGGCACGGTGGGGAAGGGCCACAGTCTAAAGCCCTTCAGCCACGGAAAACCCGGGGGCAGAAATCAGCACCAAACTCCCTCGGGCGGTATTTGTAATTTACACTTTGTGTACATAGAGCACCAAATCTGTAAACACCAATGTCGTGCCATGTACAATGCAAGGTGTGTTATGAAATGCATGTTTGAAAAGACAAAATGTAAATGTACCGTCACCCATTCCGGGCACTGTATTGTAACACAGGAAATGTAATTTGTGTAAATGTACCACAATGTACCCTGTTTATTGTACTGAATCGCAGTTGAACAGAAAAACGAGAAATGTAACGAACGGAACTGCCGTCAGCACCCAGATGTATTGTATGGGATTGCTGACCGCAGCGAAATGTAATGAAATGCCATTGAATGTACTCTACAGATTCTTTTTATGAATAAAGTATATTTTGAAATAAAAAAAATAAAAAATTTCTTACATTACAACATCGCTTCTCGGCCTTTTGGCTAAGATCATGCGTAACTGACCTGACAGGGGAGTAACCATGACCCCAACGTGGTTCTCCCTGGATCAGGAAGGTGATTCTCCTATGCTTTTTGGAAATAGGAGGTGGGTGGGGTGGCTTGACCCATCCACCTCCATGGAGGTGTGTGGGGGGCCTGACCCATCCACATCCATGGCACGAACCTGGTATTGCAGTACTTCCAGGAACGGTGCAGTTGCTCTAGGCCTTTTGGCTAAGAGAATTGGCGCAGAGTGATCCTTGATGTGTGCAAGGTGACCTCTGGCGTTTGTGATTTGACAAAGAATTGGAAAGATTGGCAACGAATAAAAAAAAAAAAAAAAATTCTTACATTACAACAGTGAGTGCACTTTTAAAAAGTTCTTTCGAAGGGTCGTTGACCTGAAACATTAGCTCTCTTTTTCTCTCCACAGATGCTGCCCGACCCGCTGAGATTGCTAACATTCTCTGTTTTTATTTTAAATTCCAGCATCTGCAATATTTTGCTTTTGTCAAAAAAGTTTTTCATTGGCTGTAAAGTGCTTTGGACATCCTGGAAGATACGATAAAAATGCAAGTCATAAGAACATAAGAAATAGGAGCAGGCCATTTGGCCCCTCGAGCCTGCTCCACCATTAAATAATATCATGGCTGATCTGATCATGGACTCGGCTCCACTTCCCCGCCCGCTCCCCGTAACCCTTTACTCCCTTATCGCTCAAAGATCTGTCTATATCTGCCTTAAATATATTCAATGACCCAGCCTCCACAGCTCTCTGGGGCAGAGAATTCCATAGATTTACAACCCTCCGAGAGAAGAAATTCCTCCTCATCTTAGTTTTAAATGGGCGGCCCCTTATTCTGAGACTATGTCCCCTAGTTTTAGTTTCCCCTATGAGTGGAAATATCCTCTCTGCATCCACCTTGTCGAGTCCCCTCATTATCTTATAAGTTTAAATAAGATCACCTCTCATTCTTCTGAACTCCAATGTGTATAGGCCCAACCTATGTTGATAAGTCAACCCCCTCATCTCCGGAATCAACCTGGTGAACCTTCTCTGAACAGCCTCCAATGCAAGTATATCCTTCCTTAAATACGGAGACCAAAACTGTACAAGGTACTCTAGGTGTGGCCTCACCAATACCCTGTACAGTTGTAGCAGGACTTTCTTATAAAGTCGGGGCGAAATCTCACTGCACTGCAGAATGACATTCAGCTTCGCCTCGGGTTTGGCGAGATGATTTACCCTATTGATCTTCACCGTGTGAATTGGACAGATTAGGTGAGTGGGCAAATACATGGCAGATGCGGTATAATGTGGATAAATGTGAGGTTATCCACTTTGGTGGTAAAAACAGGAGGGCTGATTATTATCTGAATGGTGACAGATTGGTAAAGGGGGAGGTACGAGATCTGGGTGTCATGGTACATCAGTCATTGAAAGTTGGCATGCAGGTACAGCAGGCGGTGAAGAAGGCAAATGGTATGTTGGCCTTCATAGCGAGAGGATTCGAGTATAGGAGCAGGGAGGTCTTACTGCAGTTGTACAGGGCCTTGGTGAGGCCTCACCTGGAATATTGTGTTCAGTTTTGATCTTCTAATCTGAGGAAAGACATTCTTGCTATTGAGGGAGTGCAGCGAGGGTTCACCAGACTGATACCCGGGATGGCAGGACTGTAAGAAAGACTGGCCTGTATTCAATGGAATTTAGAAGAATGAGAGGGGATCTCATAGAAACATATAAAATTCTGACGGGACTGGACAGGTTCGATGCAGGAAGAATGTTCCCGATGTTGGGGAAGTCCAGAACCAGGGGTCACAGTATAAGGATAAGGGGCAAGCCATTTAGGACCGAGATGAGGAGAAACTTCTTCACTCAGAGAGTTGTGGGCATGTGGAATTCTCTACCGCAGAGAGTTGTTGAGGCCAGTTTGTCAGATATATTCAAAAGGGAGTTAGATATGGCTCTCACGGCTAAAGAGATCAAGGGGTATGAAGAGAAAGCAGGTACTGAAATTCATGATCAGCCATGATCATATTGAATGGTGGTGCAGGCTCGAAGGGCCGAATGGCCTGCTCCTGCACCTATTTTCTATGTTTATAATCGGTGTGTAACTCCCTGACGCGGGGTAGTGATATTGACATTGCCAGTGCAACTCACTAGTGCTTATTCCCAATATCACAGAACACAATTCCAATCCCAAAGGCTTCTCTCTGTCTCTCTCTCTCTCTCTCTCTCCCCAACTCTTGGCACGCCCTCCTCACATCCATTAGAATTTGATTAGCTTTGACTGAAATATGGTGATTTTTGCGACCTTCATGTTGTCTCCTGGATTCTCACAAGATGCAGGAAGTATTTCGCTGCGATGGCAAACGGACTGCACATTTTTTCAAAGATGCACGGCCGGGAGAATAAGGCAAGCTCTGAGCTTGTGAAAGGGTTGCCGTTTCAGTAAAATTCATTCCTTGTGCTGTGTTGTTGGAGTTTGGGGAGGAGAACTTGCTCTCGCACGCTTGGCAGCTGTTTCGTTCTCTCTCTCTCTCTCTCTCTTCTAAATGTCACTCCTCGACCATTCACTGGGCTGGACATTACAGAGCGAGGAAAGAATCCTTGGGAGAAATAAAATGAGCCTGGATAGTTTAATGGACAGCACAGCAAGCTGACTAGTTTCCAGTTCCAAAAGCCTTCGCCAGAAACTTTTTGTTCAACTTTGAAAAACTTTTCTCAAACTTTTTTTTCCTCTGGCGGCGTGCGCGTTATGGCTGGACTCGAGGATGCCTGGGCGAACGGCTGCCTCCCGAACTGTTTCGCCTCCGAAGACGAGGTGGAGAAGCGAAGGAGAAGCAAGGGTATCGACCAGATGCTGGCGAAGGAGAGACCTTACCTGAGGCGGATGGTGAAGATCCTGTTGCTGGGAGCCGGGGAGAGTGGGAAGAGCACGTTCTTGAAACAGATGAGGATCATCCACGGGAAGGACTTCGACCGCAAGATGCTGGAGGAGTTCAGGGACACGATTTATGGGAATATCATAACCGGAATGCGAGTCCTGGTGGATGCCAGGAAGAAACTGGGACTCTCTTGGGAAAACTGGGAGAATGAGAAGCACGGGCTCTTTCTAATGGCCTTTGACAACAATTGTGTCGGTGTTGGAGAGGGACATTTTCAAAGGGTTTTGCCAGCCATCAGAACCTTGTGGCAAGACCAGAGCATCAAAGAGGCCTACAGGAGAAGAACTGAGTTCCAGTTGGTGAGTGATTTGATGTTGGGCAGTATTATTTCAAGGAATCCTGAGCCCTTAAGTCCACCCCTTTAAATTCTGATTGATTACAGGGTCGGACCAAATGAAGCAGTCTTGGTAACTCATGTCGGGGTATGGAAACATAGAAATTAAGTGCAGGAGTAGGCTATTCGGCCCTTCGAGCCTGCACCACCATTCAATAAGATCACGACTGATCATTCACCACAGTACCCCCTTTCCTGCTTTCTCTCCATACCCCTTGATCCCTTTAGCCATAAAGGTCATATCTAACTCCCTCTTGAATATATCCAATGAACTGGCCTCAACAACTCTCTGTGGTAGCGAATTCCACAGGTTCACAACTCTCTGAGTGAAGAAGTTTCTCCCCATCAGTCCTAAATGGCTTACCCTTTATCCTTAGACTATGTCCCCTGGTTCAGGACTGCAGCCCAGCACTATATCCCAATCGATGGTCTTCATATGTGAGTGTAGACAGTATCTGCTGGGAGGTGAGCAGATTGGAGGGTGAGGGGTCACATTTTGAATGGTGATGGACTGGGATTCAGAGGAACGTGGCTATCCTTAGCGTAAATCACAGAAAGTTAGCCTGCAGGTACAGCAAGCAATTAGGTGTGTTCGCTTTTGTTACAAAGGGATTTGAGTATAAGAGTAAAGACATATTACTGCAATTATACAGGGCCTTGGTGAGGCCACACCTGGAGTATTGTGCACAGTTTTGGTCTCCTTACCTAAGGAAGGATATATTTGCCTTAGAGAGAGTTCAACAAAGGATTCACCAGACTGATTCCTGGGATGGGGGGATTGTCCTATGAGAAGAGATTGAGTAGACTAGGCCTATATTCTCTAGAGTTTAGAAGAATGAAACATTCATAATTCTTCAGGGGCTTGAATGTTTCCTCTGGCTGGAGAGTCTAGAACCAGGGGTCACAGTCTCACATTAAGGAGTCGGCCATTTAGCACTGAGAGGAGGAGACATTTTTTCACTCAAAGGGTGGTGTATCTTTGGAATTCTCCATCTCGGAAAGCGGTGAATGCTCAGTCGTTTCAAAACAGAGGTTGATACATTTTTGGGATCTCAGGGAATTAAGGGATTTGGGGATAGGGCGGGAATGTGGAGTTGAGGTAGAAGATCAGCCATGATCTTGAATAGCGGAGCAGGCTCGAGGGGCCGAATGGCCTACTCCTGCTCCTATTTCTTATGTTCTTATGTCAAAGCACAGACTGATTCTGTCCTCATGTGACAGCCATAGAATGGAACCGTTATAAATTTACGGCACAGAAGGAGGCCATTCGGCCCATCGTGTCTGTGCCGGGTTTAGTTGCTGCTGGAACACTATTTGGAGCATGATTTCCCCCTCGGCCCAAGGACATCAAGCTTTCTCTCCTACCCCATACCTGCCGATAGGGTTGGCAAATCTGCTTGGACATATTCCTGTCAAACAGCCTTTTCTCAGCTCCCAGTTAAACAACGCCTCGATTTCAAAATTCTCATCCATGTTTACAAATCGCTTCATGGACTCGCCCCTTCCTATCTCTGTAATCTCTTTCAGCTTCGCCATCCCACAGATGTCAGCGCTCCCCAAATTCTGGCCTCTTGAACATCCTTCATTGTAACTGCTCAACCATCGGTGGCCGTGTCTTCAGCTGCCTGGGCCCTAAGCTCTAGAACTTCATCCCTAAACCTCTCCACCTCGCTACCTCTCTTTCCACCTTTAAGATGCTTGTTAAAACCAACTCTATAAGCAAGCTTTTGGTCATCTGCCTTAATTTCTTCTGTGGCTCAGTGTCAAATTTATGTTTGTAACACTGTTGTGAATGAAGCGCCTCGGGTTTTACTACATTACAGGCGCTATATAAATAAAAGTTGTTATTATTATTTTCTCCCTTGTCCAATATTTTTATTGGACTAGTAAACAAAAGTGTCCAAAGAAAATTAATTGCCCCTACAGCTTTTCCTCCTGGAGATCAGACTTTAATGGAGACCAAAATCTGTATGCAGTACTCCAGGTGTGGTCTCACCACAACCCTGTACAGTTGTAGCAAGACTTCCTCACTCTTGTACCCCAACAACCCTTGCAATAAAGGCCAACATGCCATTTGCCGTGCTAATTGCTTTGTCTTGGGGTTGCCAACTCAAGTCGGACGTATTCCTAAAGGTTTCATCACATGACCTCGCACCTCCAACCGTCCTGCCCAGTTTCCCCCATCTCTGGTATTTTTATAACAAGCAAACAAAAGTGGTCAAGGGAAAAAGAATGCGTAACAATTATTTTTAATGGCGCCCACGGGTGTTGCTCGTGGGAGATTAATCTTTAATTCCTGGAGGCTGCAGGACAATCCTGGAGGGTTGGCAACCCTAGGGTTAGAGAATGTCCACAGATCGAGGATTGAACCTGCCTGGTCTGGATGCTTGAGTCATACGCAGGGCCATCTGTGGAGCCTTTGGGTCCAGTTTCCTTCAGAAATAACACTGACACAAGAAAGTCAATAGTTTGCGATGCTTCAGGTATTGTGCCCACAGCAGTGCAAATGTACACAGGTGTGGCAGTGCTCAAAGTGAGCCTTTGAAAAAGGCTGCTTCAGACCCCCTACTTCAAATCTCCTCACAGTCAAAGCAGTGGCCCTTTAAATTTAAAGGTACATCACCCTCAGCTGGAGTACTGTGTCCAATTCTGGGCTCCGCGCTTTAAGCAAGGTGGTCAAGCCCTTGGAGAGAGTGCAAGGGAGATTTACTGGAATGGTACCAGGGATGAGGTCTCAGAATAAGGGGCCGCCCATTTAAAACTGAGATGAGGAGGAATTTCTTCTCTCAGAGGGTTATAAATCTGTGGAATTCTCTGCCCCAGAGAGCTGTGGAGGCTGGGTCATTGAATATATTTAAGGTGGAGATAGACAGATTTTTGAGCGATAAGGGAGTCAAGGGTTATGGGGAGCGGGCGGGGAAGTGGAGCTGAGTCCATGATCAGATCAGCCATGGTCTTATTGAATGGCGGAGCAGGCTCGAGGGGCCAAATGGCCGACTCCTGCTCCTATTTCTTATGTGCTTATGTTATGTGGCGAGATTGGAGAGGCTGGGATTGTTCTCTTCGGAGCATTGTCGGTTAAGGGGAGACGTAATAGAGGTGTTCAAAATCATGAATAGTTTAGAAAGAGTAAATAAACAGAAACTGTTTCCAGTGACAGGAGGGTTGATAAGAGAGGACACAGATTTGATAATTGGCAAAAGAACCAGAGAGGAGATGAGGTGATTTTTTTTTTGATTGTGAGTTGTTACGATCTGGAACGCGCTACCTGAAAGGGCGGTGGAAGCAGATTCAATAGTGACTTTTAAAAGAGAATTGTATAAATATTTGAAAAGGAGAAATTTGCAGTGTTATGGGGAAAGAGTAGGGAAGTGCATTAATATGACAGCTGTTTCAAAGAGCTGGCACAGGCACGATAGGTCCAATGGCCTCCTTCTGGGCTTCATGATGCCGTGATCCTGTTCCGGGGGACTTTTCAAGAAGACTCCTGAGACAGCCAGGAATAGCATGGATTGTGCAACAAGCCACAGAAAGGGGAATCTTGCATTTAGGACAGAGATGAGGAGACATTTCTTCACTCAGAGGGTGGTGCATCTTTGGAATTCTCTGCCCCAGAGGGCTGTGGAGGCTCAGTCTTTGAGCATATTCAAGACTGAGAGAGAGAGAGAGTTTTTTGGACACTAAGGAAATCAAGGGATATGGGGATTGGGCGGGAAAGTGGAGTTGAGGTCGAAGATCAGCCGTGATCTTCTTAAATGGCGGAGCAGGCTCGAGGGGCCCAAAAGCCGACTTATGTTCTATTTATATATCACACTGAAAGTTCTCAGGATTTTAGCCTTTGAATTACTTTCTTTTTGAGCGCGGTGCTAAGTAGGCAACAACAACAACACGTTGCATTTATATAGTGCCTTTAACATAGTAAAACGTCCCAAAGCACTTCACAGGAGCGTTATCTGACAAAATGTAGCACCGAGCCACAAAAGGAGCTGTAAGGACAGGCAACCCAAAGCTTGGTCAAATAGGTGGGTATTAAGGAAGAGAGGGAATCCCAGAGTTTATGGCCCAGGCAACTGAAGGCATGGCCGCCAATGAGATCGGGGTTACACTAGAGGCCACATTAAGAAAAACTTGCATTTATATAGCACCTTTCACGACCACCGGACGTCCCAAAGTGCTTTTGGAGTGCAGTCACTGTTGTAATGTGGGAAATGGGAAATGCAGCAGCCAATTTGTGCACAGCAAGCTCCCACAAACAGCAATGTGATAATGACCAGATAATCTGTTTTTGTTATGTTGATTGAGGGATAAATATTGGCCCAGGACACCAGGGAGAACTCTTTGAAGTAGTGCCATGGGATCTTTTAAGTCCAGCTGAGAGAGCAGAAGGGGCCTCAGTTTAACGTCTCATCCGAAAGACAGCACCTCTGACAGTGCGGCATTCTCTCAGCACTGCACTGGGAGCGTCAGCCTGGATTTTTGTGCTCGAGTCCCTGAAGTGGGACTGGAACCCACAACCTTCTGACTCAGAGGCGAGAGTGCTGCCCACTGAGCCATGGCTGACCCTGCTTATACAAGAGGAGGAATCCCCTCTTGGAGGGTTGTGGCGCTGCAAGAGGTTACACAGCCGGTGAGGGGGCGAGGCCGTGGAGAGACTTGAACACAAAGAGGAGAATTTTAAATTCGTGGAATTGTTGCGCGAGCCAGTGAATTAAAAAAAAAAATGATTTTGCAAGAAATGATGTGGCCAGGTCAGCAGTGGACTCACCATTTTCCCCGAGGCTGTGGGTTTGAACTGCTGCAGCAGAGGGGCGGGTACATGTTGCAGATCCAGTCACTAGCCATGTTCAGCACTGGCTTACAGCTGCTCCATTATATCCACCCTGCCTCGGGGCGTGGGTGAGGGGGAGATCCATGAATGAATGTTAATTCATTTGATGTGCATCATGCTGGATGTCAATTTTTTTTTCTCTCCAAAGATAAATGGTTTAAGGATTTAAGAATTTTAGAATTAAAACTTGCACTGTGTGCCAACGCTGCTGTGTCTGAAGAGCTGTGTCACTCGCGGTCCCCCATGAAGAAAGGAGCATTTGTTGTCCTGAAAACTGGCCACAGTCAGGGCCTCAACGGAGTCAGATCCAAGGCTCCCTTCCACGGCCCGATGGGAAAATGCCCATTCTGCAGTGGCACTGAGGCACAGTTGAAGCATTGTTACCTTGGAAACAATCGCCCTGGCATTGATCCCGGGTCTGTGTTGGAGAACTGGCCAGGGCGGGGCGGGCCAGGCATTGCTACCACTGGTCTCAGTCCCCACCCTGAGCTAGGGAGGAGAAAAGTTAGCTGAGCTTTTTCTTTGCGCTCTTAATCACGACATCCGACAACAACAGCGTGCCTTTATATAGCGCCTTTCGCCTGGTTGAAAAGGTCCCAAGGTGCTTCGCAGGAGGATTATCAGACAACATTTGACACCGAGCCACATAAGGAGATATTAGAAACATAGAAAGTAGGTGCAGGAGTAGGCCATTCAGCCCTTCGAGCCTGCACCACCATTCAATATGATCATGGCCGATCATGCAAATTCAGTACCCCATTCCTGCTTTCTCTCCATACCCCTTGATCCCTTTAGCCGTAAGGGCCACGTCTAACTCCCTTTTGAATATATCTAGCGAACTGGCCTCAACAACTCTCTGTGGTAGAGAATTCCACAGATTCACAATTCTATGAGTGAAGAAGTTTCTTCTCATCTTGGTCCTAAATGGCTTACCCCTTATCCTTAGACTGTGATCCCTGGTTCTGGACTTCCCCAACATCGGGAACATTCTTCCTGCATCTAACCTGTCCCGTCCTGTCAGAATTTTCTATGTTTCTATGAGATCCCCTCTCATTCTTTTAAATTCCAGTGAATATAACCCTAGTCGATCCAGTCTTTCTTCATATGTCAGTCCTGCCATCCCGGGAATCAGTCTGGTGAATCTTCGCTGCACTCCCTTAATTAGGGCAGGGGACCGAAAGCTTGGTCAAGGAGGTAGGTTTTAAGAAGCGTCTTACATAGAAACATAGAAAATAGGTGCAGGAGTAGGCCATTCAGCCCTTAGAGCCTGCATCACCATTCAATAAGATCATGGCTGATCATTCCCTCAGTACCCCTTTCCTGCTTTCTCTCCATAACCCTTGATCCCTTTAGCCGTAAGGGCCATATCTAACTCCCTCTTGAATATATCCAATGAACTGGCATCAACAACTCTCTGCGGCAGGAAATTCCACAGGTTAACAACTCTCTGAGTGAAGAAGTTTCTCCTCATCTCAGTCCTAAACAGCTTGCCCCTTATCCTAAGACTATGTCCCCTGGTTCTGGACTTCCCCAACATCGGGAACATTCTTCCTGCATCTAGCCTGTCCAGTCCAGTCAGAATCTTTCTATGTTTCTATGAGATCCCCTCTCATCCTTCTAAACTCCAGTGAATAAAGGCCCAGTTGATCCAGTCTTAAAGGTGGAGAGAAAAATGGAGAAGTTTAGGGAACAATTCAAGAGCTTAGCTTTGGGTCCAGGCAACTGAAGACACGGCCGCCAATGCTGGAGAGATGGAAAATTGGGGTTGAGCACGAGGCCAGAATTGGAGGAGCGCAGAGATCTCGGAGCTGGAAGAGGTTACCAGTAGGTGGCTCCTGCTGGAAGGTGTGGGTGTGGGCCAAGGGTGGGATGTGGCTTGGCCAAGCTCGCCCCATGTTCAAATAGCTTGTTGTCGTCCGACGTCTAGGCTCGCACGCAGAGAATGAGGCACAGTCAGGCTGCCAACACCCATGGAACTGGCACCCCAGCGAGGACTGACCACGTGCAGGAGAGGAGAGAAGGGAAGGAATGGGGAATAAATGGAAAAGAGGGTCAGGGGTTCAAGCTGCACTCCAGAGACTTGAGGCTGACTCTCCCGTGCAGTACTGGGGGGAGAGCTCCACTGTTGGGAGGCGCTGTCTCTCAGATGAGATGTTAAACTGGCCCTCTCTGGTGGACATAAAAAGCTCCAATGGCACTAATTAAGGAAGAGTAAGGGAATTCTCTCTGATGTCTTGTTCAATATTGATCCCTCACTAAAAAAAACGATGATCTCATTGCTGTTTGTAGGAGCTTGCTGTGCGCAAAATTTCCTACATTACAGCAGTAACTAAACTTTAAATGTACCTAACTGGCTATAAAGCACTTTGGGACATCCTGAGTTCATGAAAGGTGCTATATAAATGAAAGTCTTTCCTGCCGTTTCAGAGACGATTGTAAGCACATTGTTCTGAGTTACTTCTAAATTCAAGATCTTGAGAAAGATGGTTACACTTTTCCTTTGAATTTAACTAACATCAAAAGACAACCGCAATGAGGATCAATAGCTCACAAAATTGACCCGGCAGTTTCTGATTCTGCAGAAAGACTTGGAGAAATGCTGGTGTATTAACTGGTGGTCACGGGTTCGATGGGCCGAATGGTCTCCTCCAGCGCTGAATGATTTCCCGCAGCACAATCCATGGTACAACAAGTGATTGTGACATTCAGCCTTTGAGCCTGTGTGGACGAAGGATAGAGTTCAAGGTGTTGTCCCTAGGATAGAGTCCCAGAGGCAGGAGGAGCAATTTTGCGGCCTATATTCTGTGCTGACTGTTCGGGCTGATGAAGAACTTTGAGGGCCACTGAAGCCTTGTGTTCAGGACATCAATGTGTGTTGGTCCAGCAAATCCTGTGGTGCTCTGATTAGAAGCCAATAGAGGGGTGACAGTCCTGTACAGGATGGGCTCCAGAATGGAATGGACGTCCTCACTAAGCCCACTGGTCTGTATGTGTGTTGCGTCCGAGGAAAAAAAGAATATTTGCATTTCTATAGCGCCTTTCACGACCACCGGATGTTCCAAAGCCAATGAAGTACTTTTGGAGTGTAGTCACTGTTGTAATGTAGGAAACGCAGCAGCCAATTTGCACACAGCAAGCTCCCACACACAGCAATGTGATAATGACCAGATAATTTGTTTTTGTGATGTTGATTGAGGGATAAATATGGGCCCCAGGGCACTGGGGATAACTCCCCTGCTCTTCGTTGAAATAATGATATGGAATCTTTTACATCCACCTGAGAGAGCAAACGGGGCCTCGGTTTAACGTTTCATCTGAAAGACGGCACCTCTGACAGTGCAGCACTCCCTCAGCACTGCCCATATTTATCCCTCAATCAACATCACAAAAATAAATTATCTGGTTATTATCACATTGCTGTGTGTGGGAGCTTGCTTTGTGCAAATTGGCTGCTGCGTTTCCTGGGAGTGTCAGCCTAGATTTTTGTGCTCAAGTTCCTGGAGTGGGACTTGAACCCACAACCTTCTGACTCAGAGAACATAAGAACATAAGTAGGAGCACGAGTAGGACATTTGGCACCTCGAGTCTGCTCCGCCATTTAATAAGATCATGGCTGATCAAATCATGGACTCAGCTCCATTTCCCTGCCCGCTCCCCATAACCCTTTATTTCCTTATTGCTTAAAAATCTCTCTATCTCCTCCTTAAATATATTCAATGATCCAGCCTCCACAGCTCTCTGAGGCAGAGAATTCCAGAGAGAGAAGAAATTCTTCCTCATCTCAGTTTTTAATGGGCGGCCCCTTATTCTAAGACTATGTCCTCTAGTTTTAGTTTCCCCTATGAGTGGAAATATCCTCTCTGCATCCACCTTGTCGAGCATCCTCATTAGCTTATATGTTTTGATAAGATCACCTCTCATTCTTCTGAACTCCAATGAGTATAGGTCCAACCTACTCAATCTATACTCATGTCAACCCCCTCACCTCCGGAACTTTCTCTGAACAGCCTCCAATGCAAGTAGATCCTTCCTTAAATACGGAGACCAAAACTGTACGCTGTACAGTTGTAGCAGGACTTCTCTGCTTTTATACTCTATCCCCCTTGCAATAAAGGCCAACATTCCATTTGCCTTCCTGATTACTTGCTGGACCTGCATACTAACTTGTTGTGTTTCATGCGCAAGGACTCCCAGGTCCCTCTGTACTGTAGCACTTTGCAATTTTTCTCCATTTAAATTATAATTTGCTTGACTATTTTTTTCTGCCAAATTGGAAAACCTCACATTTTTCCACATTACACTCCATCTGCCAAATTTTTGTCCACTCATTTAACCTGTCTATATCCCTTTGCAGATTTCTTGTGTCCTCCTCACCATTTGCTTTCCCACCCATCTTTGTATCATCACCAAACTTGGCTATATTACACTCGATCCCTTCATCCAAGTCATTCATATAGATTGTAAATAGTTGAGGCCCCAGCACTGATCCCTGCGGCACCCCACCAGTTACCAACCAGGAAATTACCCATTTATCCTGACTCTTTTTTTTGTTAGTTAGCCAATCCTCTATCCTTGCTGATATATTACCCCCAACCCTGTGAACTTATCTTGTGCAGTAACCTTTTATGTGGCTGGCACTTTACCGAATGCCTTCTGGAAATCCAAATACACCACATCCACTGGTTCCCCCTTATCCACCCTGCTCATTACATCCTCAAAGAACTCCAGCAAATTTATCAAACATGACGGGGATGAGAGGAGGCGAGGGTACTACTCATTGAGACACTGGCTGACACGATATCCATCACGTGTGGATCGCTGCATGCAGAACTTCCTCACATCGGTTCCGAACTTGCATTTGCTCAGTTTGAATGATTTTCTCGTGTTCTGATCGAGGTTTTTAAAATTATGAAGGGTTTCAATAGGGTAGACATGGAGCAGATATTTCCACTGGTGGGGAAGTACAAAACCAGGGGTCATAAGAATAAGATAGTCACTAATAAGGAATTCAGGAGAAACTTCATTACCCAGAGAGTGGTGAGAATGTGGAACTCACTAACACCAGGAGTGGTTGAGGCGAGTAGCATAGATACATTTAAGGGGAAGCTAGATCAGTACATAAGGGAGAAAGGAATAGAGGGTTATGCTGATGGGGTGAGAGGAGGCTCGAGTGGAGCATAAACACCAGTTGGGCCGAACGACCTGTTTCTGTGCTGTAAATTCTATATTCTACTCTCATGGTTTAACTTGAAGCGATGCTCAAAATGAACCTTTCTAGACTATTTACTACCTTAAATGCCTTTGTGAGGTGTCTCCATTGGGACCTCCTTTCAAAGCTGACTGGCCCAACTCTCTTCAGTCCTTTCTCATAATTCAGAGCCCTGATTGATCACCTTGTGGACTTTTATGGGATGTGGGCATCGATGGGAAAATCGGCATTTATTGCCCATTCCTAATTACCTTTGAGAAGGTGGTGATGAGCCGCCACCTTGACAACTGAGTGGTTCGCTAGACCATTTAAGAATCAACCACATTGCTGTGGTTCTGGAGTCACATATAGGCCAGACTGGGTAAGGACAGCAGATTTCCTTCCCTAAAGGGCATTAGTGAACCAGCTGTTTTTTTTTTACGACAACCTGGTAGTTTCATGCTCACCATTACTGACACTGGCTTTTTATTATTCCCGATTTATTTGATTATCTGAATTTAAATTCCCCAGCTGCCATGGTGGGATTTGAACTCCTGTCTCTGGATCATTAGTCCAGGCCTCTTGATTACTAGTCCAGTAATGTAACCACTACGCTACCGTACCGAGCACTACTCTGCCCTGGATATTCAGGGAATCCAGGGATTGTGGGGATCGGGCGGGAAAGTGGAGTTGAGGTGGAAGATCAGCTGTGATCTCATTGAATGGCGGAGCGGGCTCGAGGGGCCGAATGGCCGACTCCTGCTCCTAATTCTTATGTTCTTTTGTTCTCCCTCCAGGTTAATGCTCTCGCTGTGTCCTCTCCCAATCTTCCACCCTCCACTTATGACCTTTCGCTCGACCTGTTGGGCTTCACCCTTGTCCTGTTGTTTTGCCATGCCGCTCCACATCGGTCAGTTTATTGTGTCCTTTGCTCCATGTTTACATCCTGTTTCTCCCTCTTCCTGTTTGTTTCTAATCTCACGCCCACTCTCTTCCATCTAATTTTTAGACTGTTTAGTTTATTTGTGTGCTGCCACCTCATCCGTCCCCTGCGGCCTTGTTGGCCAAAGCAGCCAGTCTGACCAATTAAATCCGTTCCCCCCCCCCGCCCCCCGGCGTGACATTTTGCAACCCTCCGCCTCACTTTTCCTTGCAGCGATGCCGAGAACCATGAATTTTAACGCAGACATAGTTACATCATTGCCTCCTCCTCTGCACACAATCAGGGTAAAGTGCCGGACAGGTTACCATGGTGACCGTGACCTTTTGCATAGATGATGATTCTACTTCTGAAGACTGAGGGGGCCTGTTGCTGAACAACAGACTCAGACATGACTGACTCATTTGTGCGAGCGAGGAAAGATGGAAGGAAGGGATGAAGAAAACAAATCAAGTTGGACATGAAAATAGGCTGATGTTCCTTCATCTGCATGTTTGATTTAGAGGGAGTGCAGTGAAGGCTCACTGGATTGATTCTTGGAATGGGAGGGCTGCCCTGTTAGGAGAAATTGAGTAGATTGGGGCCTTTTATTCTCTGGAGTTTAGAATAATGGACCAAAATCCTCGAACTCTCTACCTTACCGCACTGTGGGAGCACCTTCACCACACGGACTGCAGCGGTTCAAGAAGGTGGCTCACCACCACCTTCTCAAGGGCAATTAGGGATGGGCAATAAATGCCGGCCTTGTTAGCGACGCCCATAACCCAAGAAGGACATAAAAACAAACAGCTCCCGTGATGGGGTAGGGGGCTAATGCATTGATTGATATGGTAGTGAGCCAGGACAACATAAAATGTAGGAGAAGGAGTCGGCCATTCGGCCCCTCGAGCCTGCTCCGCCATTCAATAAGATCATGGCTGATCTTCGACCTCAACTCCACTTCCCGCCCGATCCCTTGATTCCCTTAGTGCCCAAAAATCTACCGATCTCAGTCTTGAATATACTCAGAGACTGAGCATCCACAGCCCTCTGGGAGTAGAGAATTCCAAAGATTCACCACCCTCTGAGTGGAGAAACCTCTTCTCATCTCAGTCCTAAATGGCCGACCCCTTATTCTGTGACCCCCTGGTTCTAGATTTCCCCAGCCAGAGGAAACAGCCTCTCAGCATCTTACCCTGTCAAGCCCTGTAAGAATATTACATGTTTCAATGAGATCTCCTCTCATTCATCCAAACTCCAGAGAGTATAGACCCATTCAACTCAATCCCTCCTCACAGGACAACCCTCTCATCCCGGGGATCAAACGCGGACCCTTTAACCGGCTGCGCGGCCCATTCTCATTTCCGCGCATGCGCGTTTTTTTTCCGTATAAAAGCCGGTGAGCGGCCGTGTGCCAGTGCAACTTAACGGGATCGTTGTTCATGACCTCAGGAAGTCTTAAAGTGCTTTACAGTCTATGAAGTACTTCTGAAACGTAGTCAGTCTTTGTTGTAATGTAAAGAAAGAAAGACTTGCATTCGTATAGCGCCTTTCACGACCACTGAACCTCTCAAAGCACTTTACAGCCAATGAAGTACTTTTGGAGTGTAGTTCACTGTTGTAATGTGGGAAACGCAGCACCCAATTTGCGCACAGCAAGCTCCCACAAACAGCAATGTGATAATGACCTGATAATCTGTTTTTGTTATATTGATTGAGGGATAAATATTTGCTCCCCTGCTCTTCTTCAAAATAGTGCCGCGAGATCTTTTACGTCCACCTGAGAGAGCAGACGGGGCCTCGGTTTAACGTCTCATCTGAAAGACGGCACCTCCGACAATGCAGCGCTCCCTCAGCACTGCCCTGGGAGCGCCAGCCTACATAAAACAAGCGTTGTATGCGGAGCTCCTTCACGGCAAATGAGCCAAAGGTGGGCAGCGGAAACGTTGCAAGGACACCCTCAAAGCCTCCCTGATAAAGTGCGACATCACCACTGACACCTGGGAGTCCCTGGCCAAAGACCGCTCTAAGTGGAGGAAGTACATCCGGGAGGGCGATGAGCACGTCGAGTCTCATCGCCGAGAGCATGCAGAAATCAAGCGCTGGCAGCGGAAGGAGCGTGCGGCAAACCAGACTCCCCACCCACCCTTTCAACGACTATCTGTCCCACCTGTGACAGAGTCTGTGGCTCTCGTACTGGACTGTTCGGCCACCAAAGAACTCACTTCAGGAGTGGAAGCAAGTCTTCCTTGATTCCGAGGGACTGCCTATGCTGATGAGATTTGTGTGCTCAAGTCATTGGAGCGGGACTTGAACCCACAACCTTCCGACTCAGAGGCGAGAGTGCTGCCCACTGAGTCATGGCTGACACTGAACAGGCAAAGCATTCAGAACGCAGGCCTGGAAGGGGAGCACCAGTTGGCTACGTGTAGCTGTCTCCTTGGACCCTGTCCATCGGAACCCAATTCTGGCAGGGCCTGGTGTGCCGGGGGGGAGGGGCACAGACTTGGCCGCCTGCTTTAGATAAACAGCCTTTCCTTCCCCCGGATTAGTATTTATTTTTTTGCTGTGTTTGGACAGGCTCTTGGACAGCAAGCAACCCATTCGGAGCAACAAGGTACACTCAGATAAAGTTCATTTTCTTTTCCACGCCTGTGGTGGACAGTGCGGTACCCGCCCAGATACTCTGGAAGCCTCTTTATCGTTATCTTTCATTCCAAACATTCAATGCAAATTCTTTCACATGCTAAGGCATTATTTTTGTACCTAGGCAACTTCTCCTCCTCCTCCTCTTCTCCCCTGCTCTCATGAAGGGGTTGACACCCTATCCTCCAGTAACTTGGACTCTACCCCTATCCCTTTGGAAAGTGCCCTTATTAAATAACTAAACCCCTGTTTCAAAGAACAAGAAAGACTTGCATTTCTGTAGCGCCTTTCACGACCACCGAATGTCTCAAAGCTCTTCACAGTCAATGAAGTACTTTTTTGAATTGCAGTCACTGTTGTAATGTGGGAAATGCAGCAGTCAATTTGCGCACAGCAAGCTCCCACAAACAGCAATGTGCTAATGATCGAGGCATTGACCACACTCGACCAGCTCCGGTGGGCAGGCCACATTGTCCGCATGCCCGATGCTAGACTCCCAAAACAGGCGCTCGATTCCGAGCTCCGTCACGGCAGGCGAAACCCAGGAGGGCAGTGAAAACGCTGCAAGGGCACCCTCAAAGCCTTGATAAAATGTACCATCCCCACCGACGCCTGGGAATCCCCGGCCCAAGACCGCTCAAAGTGGAGAAGCAGCATCCCGGAAGGCGCCGAACACCTTGAGTCCCTTCGCCGGGAGCACGCGGAAGCCAAGCGCAAACAGCGGAAGGAGCGCACGCCAACCCAAGCCCCCCCACCCACCCGTCCCTCCAACCACCGTCTGTCCCACCCGTGACAGAGACTGTAGATCCCGCCTTGGTCTCATCCGTCACCTTAAAACTCATGTTAGCGTGGAAGCAAGTCATCCTCGACTCCGAGGGACTGCTTAAGAAGATAATGACCAGATAATCTGCTTTTGTCATCTTGATTGAGGGATAAATATCGGCCAAGTCATCGGGGATAACTCCCCTGCTCTTCTTCAAAATAGTGCCATGGGATCTTTTTACGTCTACCCGAGAGAGCAGACGGGGCTCTAGTTTAAAGTCTCATCCGAAAGACGGCACCTCCAACAGTGCAGCACTCCCTCAGCCCTGCACTGGGAGTGTCAGCCTGGATTTATGTGCTCACGTTCTTGGAGTGGAACTTGAACCCACAACATCTTTAATATTGACGACTTTAATTGTGAAGATATGCGAAGAGAAAAAGATTAGTGAAGACTAATGTAGGTCCCTTGCAGTCAGAATCAGGTGAATTCATAATGGGGAACAAGGAAATGGCAGACAAATTGAACAAATACTTTGGTTCTATCTTCACTAAGGAAGACACGAATAACCTCCTGAAAATACTAGGGGACCGAGGGTCTAGCAAGAAGGGGGAACTGAGGGAAATCCTTATCAGTCAGGAAATTGTGTTCGGGAAATTGAAGGGACTGAAGGCCGATAATCCCCAGGGCCTGATAGTCTGCATCCTAGAGTACTTAAGGAAGTGGCTCTAGAAATAGTAGATGCATTGGTGGTCATTTTCCAACATTCCATGGACTCTGGATCAATTCCTGTGGATTGGAGGGTAGCTAATGTAACACCACTTTTTAAAAAGGGAGGGAGAGAGAAAACAGGGAATTTTAGACCGGTTAGCCTGACATTGGTGGTGGGGAAAATGCTGGATTCAAAAATTAAAGATGGAATAGCAGCATATCTGGAAAGCAGTGATAGGATCGGTCCAAGTCAGCAAGGATTTATGTAAGGGAAATCATGCTTGACAAATCTTCTAGAGTTTTTTGAGGATGTAACTAGTAGAGTGGATATGGGAGAACCAGTGGATGTGGTGTATTTGGACTTTCAAAAGGCTTTTGACAAGGTCCCACGCAAGAGATTAGTGTGCAAAATTAAGACACATGGTATTGGGGGTAATATATTGATGTGGATAGAGAACTGGTTGGCAGACTGGAAGCAAAGAGTGGGAATAACTGGGTTCTTTTCAGAATGGCAGGCAGTGACTAGTGGTGTGCAGCAGGGTTCAATACTGGAACCCCAGCTCTTTACAATATACATTAATGATTGAGACGAAGGAATTTAGTGTAATATCTCCAAGTTTGCAGATGACACTAAGCTGGGTGGCGGTGTGAGCTGTGAGGAGGATGCTAAGAGGCTGCAGGGTGACTTGGACAGGTTAGGTGAGTCGGCAAATGCATGGCAGATGCAGTATAATGTGGATAAATGTGAGATTATCCACTTTGGTGGCACAAACAGGAAGGCGGATTATTATCTGAATGGTGACAGATTAGGAAAAGGGGAGGTGCAACGAGACCTGGGTGTCATGGTACATCAGTCATTGAAGGTAGGCATGCAGGTACAGCAGGCAGTAAAGAAAGCAAATGGCATGCTGGCCTTCAAAGTGAGGGGATTTGAGTATAGGAGCAGGGAGGTCTTACTGCAGTTGTACAGGGCCTTGATGAGACCACACCTGGAATATTGTGTACAGTTTTGGTCTCCTAATCTGAGGAAGAGAGTGCTTGCTATTGAGGGAGTGCAGCGTAGGTTCACCAGACTGATCCCCAGGATGAAAGGACTGACATATGAGGAAAGACTGGATCGACTGGGCCTGTATTCACTGGAGTTTAGAAGAATGAGAGGGGATCTCATAGAAACATATAAAATTCTGACGGGATTGGACAGGTTAGATGCAGGAAGAATGTTCCCGATGCTGGGGAAGTCCAGAACCAGGGGTCACAGTCTAAGGATAAGGGGTAAGCCATTTAGGACTGAGATGAGGAAAAACTTCTTCACTCAGAGAGTTGTTAACCTGTGGAATTCCCTACCACAGAGAGTTGTTGATGCCAGTTCGTTAGATATATTCAAGAGGGAGTTAGATATGGCCCTTGTGGCTAAAGGGATCAAGGGGTATGGAGAGAAAGCAGGAATGGGGTACTGAGGTGAATGATCAGCCATGATCATATTGAATGGTGGTGCAGGCTCGAAGGGCCGAATGGCCTACTCCTGCACCTAATTTCTATGTTTCTATGTTTCTATGTCAGCCTAAATTTATGTGCTCACGTTCTTGGAGTGGGACTTGAACCCACAACCTTTTTTAATATTGACGACTTTAATTCGAGCACTAGTTATGCACCTTGATTGTTATTTCAATATTCTCAATTCTTCTTCAGATAGTTTGGGAGCCAGAGGTTCACTGTGGTGATTTGTGAGATTTTGTGAGCTTATTTCTCCTCCTACTCGCAGGGCCTCCCAACATTAAAACAAATATATCGTTGCTTGTGTTGCCTGATTGCGGAGCCCCTGTAACTATTTACTTTGTGGCATTTCCAGTTTGAGTCAGCACAGTTCCCGACTGGAGCGCTCCCGAGCCGGCATCTCTCCTGTTGTCAGATCGGCGGCAGTGGATTTTAAGGCAAGAGATGAGGTCAGACGGGTGTCGGTTGGAGCCGAGCTGTGAATGTTAACACGGCCTCGCCAGCTGTCCCTGAGAGTGGGTTCCACAGTTTGCTGCGAGTCTCGGCAGTGCCCTCGGACACACACACAGTTAGCAAGTCAACATCAGGAGGGGGCCGTGTGGACAGAGGGAAACTGAGAGAGACTCTGGTCTGTTTCAGGAACAGTCTGCACCAGAATCACACTCACACAGACACTGTCACACTCACACAGACACTGTCACACTCACACAGAGACACATTATCACACTCACACAGACACTGTCACACTCACACAATCACATTATCACACTCACACATGCACTGTCACACTCGCACAGACACACAATCACACTCGCACAGACACACTGTCAGTCACACTCACACAGACACACACACATAGACACACTCACAATCTGCACCAGATTCACACTCACACAGACACACAGTCACAGTCACACAGACACTCACAGACACACTCATACACGCACTCACACTCTGTACCAGAATCACACACACACTCACTCACACTCATACACATACACAATCGCTCACTTGCTCACTCGCTCACTCACTCTCATACACACACTCAATCGCTCACTCGCTCACTCACAGTCACAAAGACACACACTCATAGACACACTCTCTCACACACACACAGACACAGTCACCCACTCTCTCACATGCACATACACACACGAAGACACTCGTTCACATACAGACACAGACACACTCACAAACATAGTCACACTTACATAGACACACTCCCAAAACACAGACACCCACGCATACTTGCATCTGACACCGTCATCATAGGCAGTCCCTCGTATCGAGGATGACTTGCTTCCACGCCAAAAAGGGATGAGTTCACAGGTGTTTCAATGAAGGACCTAATATTCCAGATCCCGAACTACATCCTGAAGGGTGGAAGATGCCTGTGCGTGGATTTTTTTAATGTATGGTGACCGTTGCACACCAGCCACCACACGGGCTTGACAGAGCCAGGTCTTGGTCCAGTGGCAAGGGTTAACCAAGACGACTGGAGACCTGCTCTGCTGCACGGACCTAGTGCGCACACACATATCACAGTGTGGGCTGGCCCGTGCTGCCCCTGGGCCCGGCCCGTGCTGCCCCTGGGCCCATGCCTCTTCTGGCCTATATCATTGACACTTTAACGTGGTATTTCCATGTAAAGCATTATCCAAGGCATTTCTCTCTTTCTGACACACAACATATGAGTATACACATACATGCACTGACACGCACACACACACGCACTGATCTCTTCTCCCTCCCTCAGTCAGTCAGGCGAACAGCACTGCTACAGCTGCCCAAAGCACCAATAGTTTTATTCTCTGTTCCCAACCCATACGTACAGCTGGTGATTCAGGATTTTGTAAGTGAATGAATTACCCGATGTGGTTGTGATGGGAGGCAGTGGCGTAAGGTTATTTGTACCTCACCCAATGAAGTCTGCAAACAGGCTGGGGTGTTCATCTCTGACACTTTATTGGATGCCCGCCCGCCCGTGTTACCTTGCCCCGAAGGTTCATTTTCTACCTTGAACTCGGTATAGGCGGGAACTGCCTGAAGCCCAGTCACGCTCTTGCTGCCTGTGCATGTTTAATCTGTGAGCCTTTAATAAGCCAGAGAGCATCAATCTTTCTCAATTATAAGTGTCGGCTTGGCTTGGCTAGCAGCACTGTAGGCTTGTTGTAGATCGTGGGCACCATTCCTCTCTCAGCCAATACCACCCGGGGAATCTTCATCTCATTGCCGTCTTTCAGATGAGACGTTAAACCGAGGCTCCGTCTGCTCTCTCAGCTGGATGTAAAAGATCCCACGGCACTATTTCGAAGAAGACCAGCGGAGTTCTCCCCGATGTCCCGGGGACAATATTTATCCCTCAATCAACATCACTAAAACAGATTATCTGGATCATTGTCACATTGCTGTTTGTGGGAGCTTGCTGTGCGCAAATTGGCTGTCGGTGTTTCTCACATTACAACAGTGGCTACACTCCAAAAGTACTTAATTGGCTGTAAAGCACTTTGGGACCACCGGTGGTCGTGAAAGGCGCTATATAGATGCAAGTCTTTCTTTCTTGCAATGTGAGCTTTTATTGTGCACTGTTCAAACTATAAAACACTTGATAGATCTGTACTGGCAGACGCATTTGGCAACTTGATGACATAATTGTGTCACTGTTCGTAAACATAGGAAAGGGACTGAGTGTTCCAATGGCTTGGCAATGTGTTGCTATGAATTCTTAAGCAAAGAACTCTTGAAGCAAATACATTACAGCACAGTAATGCACGAGACTTCAGAAACTTGCTTCACGGCGCCACTTACTGGCCAAAGCATGCAACTGCACTGTTACAGGAGACCGTTTACATACAGGATCTCCATTCTAAATGTTCCTATGGGTAAGTTCAGTGACATGAAAATGCAATTTTGCAAAGGGGGCCTCCAGCCTGAGTGTGTCTGTATGTGTGTGTGTCTGTATGCATGTCCGTAACCCTTGAAGGTGAACTCCCAGCAGCCTCAGCTCCTTATCCCAAAAGCTGCCCAAACGGATCAGATGAAATCTTCCTGACCCATAAATTGGATACAAGCATAAAATGGGCACCTTGGGGTCCAATATGCCGGACGGAGGCCGCGCGCTCTTCCCATGTTGGGTGTGCGCCGCCCATCATATTGGTTCCGCTCCTCCGTAGGCGTTCAGTGCGAGTGCCTGAAGCAGGAATTACACCCTTTACACAGACAAGTAGTAGGCCTGACGCCTACTGGAGGCCCCCTTTGCAAAATTGCATTTTCATGTCACTGAACTTACCCATAGGAATATTTAGAATGGAAATCCTGTATGTGAACGGTCTCCTGTAACAGTGCAGTTGCATGCTCTTGCCAGTAAGTGGCGCTATGAAGCAAGTTTCTGAATTCTTGTGCGTTACTGTACTGTAATGTATTTGCTTCATCGACTCTTTGCTTAAGAATTCATAGCAACACATTGCTATTAAGAACTAGTGATTTATTAGCAAAGGTTTAACAATCACACTACACATTACCAGTTCATCCACCAGGCTCACAACCACCTGCCTCATCGTGGATCCCCCGAACCCAACTGGCTGGGGTTTTATTGAGTCTGATGAACATCATGTGACTGGCTAAGCCACTCCCAACTCAACAGCTCTACAACTATTTTTGTATACAATAAACAACAGCTCTACAACTATTTTAGATCGAACTTTGAATCAAATACCCCCTTTTAATTCGGGCACTAGAACCCACAAATTTCCAAATCAACTGAGAAACCTTGCCAAATTAAATTAAAATATGGTTTCCGGGGGTAACGATGCACTCCAGTCCCTCCGGCGGCCACCTCTCGCGGAAGGCCGCGAGCGTACCGGTGGACACCGCGTGTTCCATCTCCAGGGACAGCCTGGCTCGGATGTAACCGCGGAAGAGAGGCAGGCAGTTGGGCTGAACGACCGCCCGCTGCCTGGACCGGCTGATGGCACCCTTGGCCAGGTCAACAGCTCCACAAATCTGCTCACAGATGCACACATTACATGTACCATTTTTAAATGTTGTGCTCCTTTCCACGTCGGATGAAAGAAGATGGCGTCTGGCAGCTCCCAGCCCCATTCTGGTCGAGGTTGATATTTTTTCAATGTTCATTCATGCTCTGTTTTTCCAGCGCAGTGGGGGGAAGGGAATGGCGGGGTGGGGGGGGGGGGGAAGGTGCGAGGGGAGGGGACAGGGAGGGGGAGGGGTGGTGGAGGGGAGGGGAGAAGCTGTCTCTGTCCAGCTCACTCCACTCAGAGCAACAATCCCGTTGGTACAGCCTGCAGACGAGTTTTCCGGCGTGGGGCGAGGAGACGGAGACGAGCAAATCGAAGGAGAGCAAAAGTCAATGAACCTGGCTCCCTTTCGATAAACAAAGTGCAGCTCCAGAATCTCCCAGCTCCTTGTCCCGAAAGTTGCCCTAATCTTGCTGTCCTGCCGGGAATGGACTGGAGTCTGTTCTGGGAAAGGCGGGTCATGTGACTGCAACAGGCGGTCATGACCCCCTTGTCAGCAGTTGCCCGCCCGACAGACCGAGAGCTGCAGCTCCGTACAGCACAAAACCACTGAAGGTGTCGCATCTGCTCAGAGTCTTTCTCACGCACTTAACGCGGTCGTGCGCCACAATCAGTTTTTGCTTTCGATTTAAAGGGACACTGCTTTCCCTAAGAACATAAGAAATAGGAGCAGGAGTTGGCCATTTGGGCCCTCGAGCCTGCTCCGCCATTCAATAAGATCATGGCTGATCTTCAAATAACAGATTATCTGATCATTATCACATTGCTGTTTGTGGGAGCTTGCTGTGCACACATTTGGCTGCTGCATTTCCTACGTTACAGCAGTGACTACACTTCAAAAAAGTATTTCATTGGCTGTAAGGATGTCCGGTGGAAAGGTGCTATATGAATGCAAGTCTTTCTTTAATAGCCAATGATTTTGGAACTAGATCGGTGCAAAGTCTGCAAAACAAAATAAGTTAGAATTGCACCAGGGCAGAGTCAGGCTTCCCTGCCCTGAATTGACTTCACGAAAGCTCCAGGAATATGTCCAATCAGAGTTGGTGATCCGAACAGACATCACATGACCTCCCACTGCCCCGCCCCCAGCCTGCCGCCATTGGCTGACACGCCCACCATCTTCAGGCCCACAGCAATGTGGTTGACTCTCAACTGCCCTCATGTCGCCCAGCAAGTCACTCAGTTGTACCAAACCGCTGGGGAAATGCTTCACCGCACGGACTGCAGCGGTTCAAGAAGGCGTCTCACCAACCCCCCCCAGACCCACCGTTCTCGAGAGGCAATTGGGGATGGGCAATAAATGCTGGCCTTGCCCAAAGGGCGTAGCCTATGGGAGAGAAGAGTAGGGAGCCCTCCCCAGAGGTTCCCAGCAGCCGTACCTCAGCACTTACACCGCGATGGAGCCGCATGGGTTTCGGGACCGAACCGTTGTAGTGCAAACCAGATAAAATGTTTGTCAACTCGACTGAAGCAGAAATGCGATACAAAGAAAGACCCTTTTGGCAAACTGTCACTGTGTTTTAGACAAAAGGTCTCTTCCCACACACAAGAAAATATCCCAGAACGATATAGCGCAGAAGGAGGCCATACGGCCCATCTCTCAGGCCCAGCAGTTAATTCCACTCCTTAGTTCTTTCCCCATGGCCGCACAATGTTTTTTTCTCCTTAAATTTACAAACATTAATGCTAACAAATTATATTCCCACACTACATTCCTACATTACAACAGTGACTACACCTTAAATAAAGGAGTACTTCATCAGCTGTAAAGCACTTTGGGACGTCCTGAGGGTGTGAATGGCGCTATAGAAATGAACATCTTTCTTTTTCTTTTAAAGAGTTTAAAAAAAAAAAGCAATAAAGGACTTGAGAGAGAGAGCGAGAGAGTTAAGGTGACTGAAAACGAAAGGGAAGAAGTGGGTGATTCTCTCTGGCTAGTGAATGGGGCCTGTTGTCAGGCTGTGGCACTCGGTCAATTTTTCGACCAAAGAATCCCATTTTCGGTGTGGGTGTTCCGGAAACTTCTCGGAGATCAACCAGACACTAAAAGCGGGCGACTCCTCAAGTCTGAACAGTGCCGCGCAGTGGACAAGAGTGTGGGCTGAGTGTAGCAGCCCCCATGAAAAAGCAAAAAAGAAAGACTTGCATTTATATAACGCCTTTCACGACCACCGGATGTCTCAAAGTGCTTTACAGCCAGTGAAGTACTTTTGGAATGTAGCCACTGTTGTAATGTGGGAAACGCGCCAGCCAATTTGCGCACAGCAAGCTCCCACAAACAGCAATGTGATAATGACCTGATAATCTGTTTTTGTTATGTTGATTGAGGGATAAATATTGGCCCCAGGACACCGGGGATAACTCCCTGCTCTTCTTCGAAGTAGTGCCATGGGATCTTTTACAGTTACCTGAGAGAGCAGACGAGACATCTCATCCAACAGTGAGGCATTCCCTCAGCACTGCACTGGGAACGTCAGCCTAGATTTTTGTGCTCAAGTCCCTGGAGTGGGACTTAGAACCCACAACCTTCTGACTCAGAGGCGAGTGTGCTGCCCACTGAGCTACGGCTGACACATTTCTGTAATGAGCAGCATTGCCGGGAGCCTCGTTAAATCCTTCGTCCTGCTCTGAGTAAATGGGGCCTAGTCTCAGGCTTTGGCACTCGGTCAATTGTCGACCAAAGAATACCATCATCTGCAGCACAGTGGGGGCGCCGAATCTGATTGGTCGCATTCCAGGAGCTTTCGTCACATGACCGACCGCCCCACCCCTGACCACCCTGCCCCCACGCTCTCGCCATTGGTCACCCGGCATGTCCATCGTCACGGAACCCCGCCTTCTCACACCAGTCGGCAAGCGGACTCTTTGGATGGTGAAACTGCCTCCCACCCCATCTCCGATATTTATTATCATTAATAAGCGAAGAAAATGCTTAAAAAAACCTCAACTTTTTCCAATGCAGCTTCATATGATTTTGCTCCTCTGTGTCGTTTGCAGCAGGGACCTGGAGAATTATACTCCATTCCTGGGGATTCCAGAGCAATCCAGGAGGGCTGACCCTCCTACAGCACAGTGAAGAGGAGGCAGGTGGGGTGACGTCCATTTAAAACTGAGGTGGGGAGGAATTTCTTCTCTCAGAAGGTCGTGAATCTGTGGAATTCTCTGCCCCAGAGAGCTGTGGAGGCTGGGTCGTTGAATATAAGGTTCACTCGGTTGATTCCTGAGATGAAGGGGTTGTCTTATGAAGAAAGGTTGAGCAGGTTGGGCCTATACTTATTGGAGTTTAAAAGAAAGAGAAGTGATCTTATTGAAACTTATAAGATACTGAGGGGGCTCGACAAAGTAGATGCAGAGAGGATGTTTCCCCTCGTGGGGGAATCTAGAACCAGGGAGCGTTGTTTAAGAATAAGGGGTCGCCTATTTAGAGCTGAGCTGAGGAGGAATTTCTTCTCTCTCAGTGTTGTGACTCTGTGGCATTCCCTGCCCCAGAGAGCTGTGGAGGCTGGGTCATTGAGTATATTTAAGGTGGAGATAGACAGATTTTTGAACGATAATGGAGTAAAGGGTTATGGGGAGCGGGCGGGGAAGTGAAGCTGATTTCATGATCGGATCAACCATGATCTTATTGAATGGCGGAGCAGGCTTGAGGGGCCAAATGGCCTACTCCTGCTCCTATTTCTTATATTCTTATATTTAAGGCGGAGATAGACAGATTTTTGAACGATAAGGGAGTGAAGGGTTACGGGGAGCGGGCGGGGAAGTGGAGCTGAGTCCATGATCGGATCAGCCAGGATCTTATTGAATGGCAGAGCAGGCTCGAGGGGCCACATGGCCTACTCCTGTTCCTATTTCTTATGTTCTTATGAGACATGTTGCCCACACTGTGCTGCCCCGAGATCTCCGGGGAATGCACCAAACTTGCGTCTCCCCGAAGGATGGACTGCGACTTGTGATGGGATTACCCCCCCCCACCCCCCCCTTTCTTGGACCAGAGTGGATGGTCTATGCGTGGGTTGCCAACCCTCCAGGAATTAAAGACACATCTCCAGGACACTGTTGCTAGCATCGAAACAACTGCAATTCTGAGGGGGGTTGACGGGGTAGATGCTGAGAGGCTGTTTCCCCACGTGGGTGAATCTCGAACTAGGGGGCAGGGGTGTAGTCTCAGGATAAGGGGGTTGGACATTGAACTCTGAGATGAGGAGGAATTTCTTCACTCAGAGAGGGTGGTGAATCGTTGGAATTCTCTGCCCAGAGGGCTGTGGATGCTGAGTCTCTGAATATATTCAAGGCTGAGATCGATAGATTTTTGGACTCGAGGGGAGTCAAGGGATTGGGCGGAAAAGTGGAGTTGAGGTCGAAGATCAGCCATGATCTTATTGAATGGCGGAGCAGGCTGAAAGGGCCGTATTGCCTCGTCCTGCTCCTAATTCTTATGTTCTTATTGACACACAGGATTACATCGGATATACGGCACAGAAACAGGCCATTCGGCCCAACCAGTCCATGCCGGCGTTTATGCTCCACTCGAGCCTCCTCCCATCTTTCCTCATCTAACTCTATCAGCATAACCCTCTAGTCCCTTCTCCCTCATATGTTTATCCTGCCTCCCCTTAAATGCATCGATACTATTCGCCTCAACCCCTCCCTGTGGTAGTGAGTTCCACATTCTCACCACTCTGGGTAAAGAAGTTTCTTCTGAATTCCCCATTGGATTTCTTGGTGACTATCTGGTATTGATGGCCTCTAGTTATGCTCGTCCCCACACTCTCTCCGTATCCATTCTCAAAACCTTTCAGAATTTTAAAGACCTACCCTTTCGTGATAGGTACACGCTCACAATGGGAGGAAATGTCATAGGGGCATTAATAATCATGTTTTTGAAACATTTCTGTGAATGCTGTTCTAAAAGTATTGGACATGGAGGAGAAAGGCTTTTTGACTGACAGTCAGCAATCATCCAATCGGGTAATGAGGAGTCTATCCGCTCTCTGATTGGAAGGCGGTGTGCAGCATGTGTGAGCCTATTGGTCCCCCGATAGCAGGCATGATGAGGGCCATATAAGTGCAAGTGTTCTTTGTATAACTCCGCACTGTGGGATAATGTGGAACAGATGGATTTCTTGCACCTAATTGCAGTTTATCGAGAAATCCTAACAGTTTCCCGTCTCGGTGTTGTCTTGGCTCAATGCCACACTTGGGGATCGCAAGAGGTCAAAATACATGAAACCCAACGGGGGAATACAGGAAAATCTCGATCGTGATCTGATCAAGCACCAAAATAGTTGGAAATTTACAGTGTTTATTTACTCTTTGTAAAGCTGCCAGTCACCTTTTTTAAAAAAAAAAAAATTCCTTCACGGATGTGGGCATCGCTGGCAAGGCCGGCATTTATTGCCCATCCCTAATCGCTCCATAGAAGGTGGTGGTGAGCCGCCTTCTTGAACCGCTGCAGTCCGTGTGGTGAAGGTGCTCGCACAGTGCTATTCGGGAGGGAGTTCCGGGATTTTAACCCTGCGACGATTAAGGAACGGCCGATATATTTCCAAGTCGGGATGGTGTGTGACTTGGAGGGAAACGTGGAGGTGATGGTGTTCCCATGCGCCTGCTGCCCTGGTCCATCTAGGGGGTAGAGATTGCGGGTTTGGGAGGTGCTGCCGAAGAAGCCTTGGCGAGTTGCTGCAGTGCATCTTGTAGATGGTGCACACTGCAGCGCTGTCGGAGATGTCGTCTTTCAGATGAGACATTAAACTGAGGCCCCTTCTGCCCTCTCAGGTGGACGTAAAAACTCCCGTGGCGCTATCTCGAAGAGGAGCAGGGGAATTATCCCCAGTATCTTGGCAAAATTTATCCCTCAATCAACATAGAAAGAAAGACTTGCATTTATATAGCACCTTTCACGACCACCGGAAACATAACACAAACAGATTATCTGCTCATTAGCACATTGCTGTTTGTGGGAGCTTGCTGTGCGCATGTTGGCTGCCACGTTTCCTATATTACAACAGTGACTACACTCCAAAAGTACTTCATTGGCTGTAAAGTGCTTTGAGACATCTGGTGGTCGTGAAAGGCACTATATAAAACCAAGTCTTTCCATTTTTTTCTTATCTTTTCCTGAGCAAGGAATGGGAAAAATCAGCCAAGGAATTTGGGCTGAGATTAATTTAGGATCTTCACAGCTGACCGAGAGAGTTTAATCATGCAGCTTGTATTGGATTCCGATCTCCGATCTCTGCGATGAAAGGTCAGTGTGCTGATCTATTGACCCAGAGCTTCCTTGGGTTTAATAATTGTAGCAAACACTGCAGTAAATTACCGAGGGAGTGCTATATTGCCCGTAGTGTTGTCCTTCAATAAGGCCTTTGCTTGTTCCTATGATATAGATTGACATTGACAGTTCAATGGCACTATTTGCAGAAGGGCAGGGAGCTCTTCCAAGGCCCTGAGCAAATATCCGCCTTCAGCCAACACCAGAAAGGCAGGTCCATAACCAGTCATCGTCTTGCAGTGGCTCAGTGGGTAGCACCCTCGTCTCTCTGTCAGAAGGTTGTGGGTTCAAGTCCCACTCCAGGAACTGGAGCGCATAAATCTAGGCTGACACTCCCAGTGCAGTGCTGAGGGAATGCTGCACTGTCGGAGGTGCTGCCTTTCGAATGAGACGTTGAACCCGAGGCCCCGTCTGCTCTCTCAGGTAGATGTAAAAGATCCCATGGCCATTATTTCGAAGAAGAGTAAGGGAATTATGTCTGGTGCCAATATTTATCTCCCAATAAACAAGTTTATCTGGTCATTATCACATTGCTGTTTGTGGGAGCTTGCTGTGTGCAAATTTACTGCCATGTTTCCCACATTACAACACTGACTACACTCAAAAAGTACTTCATTGGCTGTAAAGTGCTTTGAGACGTCTGGTGGTCGTGAAAGGCGCTCTATGAATGCAAGTCTTTCTTTCTTGCTGTTCTGGGGATCTTGACGTGCAGATTTGCTGCTGCGTTTGCTTTAAGAACATAAGAATTAGGAGCAGGAGTCGGCCATTCGGCCCATCGAGCTTGCTCCAACATTCAATAAGATCATGGCTCCACCTTCATATCCCTTGATTATCCTAGAGTTAAAAATCTATTGATCTCAGCCTTGAATATACTCAGCGACTCAGCATCCACAGCCCTCTGGGGTAGAGAATTCCAAAGATTCACCACTCTCTGAGTGAAGAAATTCCTCCTCGGCTCAGCCCTAAATGGCCGACCCCTTATCCTGAGACTGTGACCCCTGGTTCTAGACATTCCAGCCCGGGGGAAATAATCTCTCAGCATCTACCCTGTCAATCCTCCCTCAGAATCTTGTATGTTTCAATGAGATCACCTCTCATTCTTGTAAACTCCAGAGAGTTTAGTCCCATTCTATGCAATCTCTCCTCATAGGACAACCCTTTTATCCCAGGAATCAGTCTGGTGAACCTTTGTTACATCGCCTCCAAGGCAAGTATAATCCTTCCTCAGATAAGGAGACCAAAACTGTACGCAGTACTCCAGTGTGGTCTCATCAAGGCCCTGTACAATTATAGCAAGACTTCCTTACTCTTGTACCCCAACAACCCTTGCAATAAAGGCCAACATGCCATTTGCCTTGCTAATTGCTTTGTCTTGGGGTTGCCAACTCTAGTTGAACGTATTCCTAGAGGTTTCATCACATGACCTCGCACCTCTAACCGTCCTGCCCAATTTACCCCAGCTCCAGTATTTTTATAACAAACAAACAAAAGTGGTCAAGGGAACATGAATGTGACACAGTTAATCTCCCGGGAGATTAATCTTTAATTCCTGGAGACTCCAGGGAAAATCTGGAGGGTTGGCGACCCCGGTTTGTCGATATAACAACAGCCGTGGTGATTCGATGTAAGCTCTTGTACCTGCAATGCTTCGAGACAATTCTGAGCGATGTGATTATTCGTCAACGCATAAATGCAAGTCTTTCGAATGTTCAGAGTTAAAATAGATTGAGAGGAGTTATTTCTGCTGGTTGGCGTAGGTGTACCAGAATGATACCTGGACTTCAAGGATTAAGTTACGAGGAGCGACTTCACAAATTAGGGCTGTACTCCCTAGAATTTAGAAGGTTAAGGGGTGATCTGATCGAAGTTTTCAGGATATTAAGGGCAAAAGAGAGGGTAGATAGAGAGAAATTCTAGGACAGGGGGGCATAGGCTAATAATTAATGCCAGAGTTTCAGGAGTGAAAATAGGAAACACGTCTACACACAAAGGGTGGTAAAAGTTTGGGAATCTCTTCCACAATCGGCAATTGATGCTAGATCAATTGTTAATTTTAAATCGGAGATTGATAGGTTTTTGTTAACCAAAAGTTATTGAAGGATATGGGGCAAAGGCGGGTATATGGAGTTAGGTCACAGATCAGCTATGATCTCATTGAATGGCGGAACAGGTTCGAGGGGCTGAATGGCTTCCTCCCGTTCTTATGTTCCTAAAATAGTTGACACGGCGCCAACTTTATGCCTTTCTGAAGTGTGCACTGCGAGTCGGGGAGTTGCGGTTGAACGTACAAGCCTAGGTCTGTAGGCCCGAGACCAGACAACCATTCCCGTGCGTGCGTATTAAGGGGCCTTGATCGCTAATGAGAGAACAGGAAAGGGCCTGACTAATTATTGCCCATTGGTGTGATAAAATCGACTGCTGACTGGAGTCTCCATTTGCCAAAATAACGTTTCATCAAAAGAATGTTGTAAAAAATGACTTTTGTTATTTCAGTCTGAAAATTATTTGTCAGTCCCCGCCCCCCAAATAAAATTACTTCAAAAATGTCCTGGTTGCTGTGCAGGCTGGGAGTTGTAGTCTTGGAATCCTGTGACCAGACTACTGTTCCCAGAGTGCATAGCATGGCTGCCTGACCAATCAAAGAGTGCGGGCGGCCGCAGTGGGGGAGCGAGGCAGAATGCTCCGATAGTTGCTCACTAATGTCACAACGATCATCTGTTATTCCTGGCCAGGCCGACAGAGCAATGCACCCAGTCTCATTGACAAGTGACTAAAACCAAATGGCTGCAATTTAACAGAAAGGAAAAAAAAAGAAAGACTTACATTTATATAGCGCCTTTCATGGCCACCGGACGTCCCAAAGCGCTTTACAGCCAATGAAGTACTTTTTGGAGTGTAGCCACTGTTGTAATGTGGGAAAACGCAGCAGCCACATTTGCGCACAGCAAGCTCCCACAAACAGCAATGTGATAATGACCAGATAATCTGTGTTTGTTATGTTGATTGAGGTGAGAACTCCCTCGCTCTTCTTCGAAATAGTGCCCGTGGGATCTGTTACGTCCACCTGAGAGAGCAGACGGGGCCTCGGTTTAACATCTCATCTGAAAGATGGCACCTCCGACAGTCCGGCACTCCCTCAGCACTGCACTGGAGCATCAGCCTAGATTTTTTTTTTTGTGCTCAAGTCGCTGGAGTGGGACTTGAACCCACAGCCTTGCATTTATATAGCGCCTTTCACTACCTCGGGCCGGCCCAAAGCACTTCACCGCCAATGATGCGCCCTTTGAGGCGTCATCACTGTTGTAAACGTAGGGAACATGGCAGTCAATTTACGCACAGCAAGCTCCCACGAACACTGAGGTGATGAAATGATCTGATCAGCTCTCTTCAGCAGGGCCGATGGCAACATTCAAAAGAGACTAAAAAGAAAAGAAAGAAAGACTTGGATTTATATAGCGCCTTTCACGACCACCGGACGTCTCAAAGCGCTTTACGGACGACTAAGCACTTTTTTTGAAATGTAGTTACTGTTGTAAAGGAAGGAAATTAAGATAAAATTGGATAAATACTTGAAATGGAATCGAAAACATTTACAGGGCTACGGGGAGTGGGATTAATTGGACAGCTGTATCAAAGAGCTGTCAGTGGCACGATGGGCCGAATGGCCTATCTCCTGCGCTGCACCATCCTATGTTCTAGTGATGCTGTTTGATGGATAAACATTGGACAGGACACCGGGCAAAGGGGGTGGGGGCGGAGGTGAGGGGGGCGATAAAGAGAAAAATCAAGTAAACGTTAAATGTATATAGAATCTGGGTTAGACCACTCTCGGAGTCCATGTGTGCACTACTGGTCTCCATACTACAAAAAAGATATTGAAAAAAGAAAGAATTGCATTTATATAGCGCCTTTCATGGCCACCGGATGCCCCAAAGCACTTTACAGCCAATGAAGTACTTTTGGAGTGTAGTCACTGTTGTAATATGGGTAATAAGAACATAAGAAATAGGAGCAGGAGTAGGCCAGACGGCCCCTCGAGCCTGCTCCGCCATTTAATACGATCATGGCTGATCTGATCATGGACTCGGGTCCATTTCCCTGCCCGCTCCCCATAACCCCTTATTCCCTTTATCGGTTAAGAAACTGTCTATCTCTGTCTTAAATTTATTCAATGTCCCGGCTTCCACAGCTCTCTGAGGCAGCGAATTCCACAGATTTACAACCCTCTGAGAGAAGAAATTTCTCCTCAGCTCTGTTTTAAAAGGGCGGCCCCTTATTCTAAGATTAATACATAAATGCTCTACGTTGAAATAGCTCAGAAGACTGATGGCTTCTCGGACTTTGTGCCAATTGATAGTTTGGGGTTTTACTTTTTGAAATGTCTCCGTGTGACTGATTTAAGAGACAGGGCTTCAGTTGCTCTTGGCCGAGGCGCCAGTAGTGGGCGCTGTGGTGACCTGGGCCGCGGAGCCTGTTGCGGTGACCCCTGCTGGTTAGTGTATGCTACGGCAGGCCAGTAAGGGCGAGTTTGGGTCCCATTGTGATGCTCCTTGACGGTCGAATAGCCCGGCGCGACTGGAGAGCTGGTGGCTTCAGGAGAGGAAGGGAGCAAACAGTGGGGGGAGGGGGGCGTGGAGAGGGAAGGAGATAGTCGAGCCGCATAATTGGTTCTGTTAACGAGGGCCCCAGCTGAGAGATCTGCACTGCTTCTAATAACTCTGGGAGTTTATAAGTTGGCAACGGGTTCACTTTAAGAGTTGAGGCCTCTGAAGCGTTTTCGCTCCATATGGTAGACAGGTGTTGTCTTCTTCAGCATTGGAGCAGGCTGCCAGCTTAAAGGGGTCCAGCGGCTGGTTTGTGGAGGCAGACATTTTACCGCACGGGCTTCTTTGTTTTCGGCAGAATTCCCCCTCCGCCTCTCAGGAAATGAGCTGGCGGTTCAGGCAGGCAGCTCGCCCTGCCTCTCTCTCCACCCACGATCCTCTCTGCCGCCCGGCCCACGCGCCAAGCGCAATGTCTGGGTCCGTCGGTCCTTTGCCGGGACAGGCTAATCAAAGAAACTTGCACGGGGTCGGCAGGTTGTGGTGCTCGTCATTTAGCAGGAAAGAACTTGCATTTATGCAACAACAACCACCTGTATTTATATAGCGGCCTTTAAGGTAGTAAAACGTCCCAAGGCGTGTTACAAGACAGATATTTGACACCGAGCCGCATGAGAAGAAATTGCGGCAGGTGACCAAAGAGGTAGGTTTTAAGGAGCGTTTTAAAGGAGGAAAGCGAGGGAGAGAGGTTTAGGGAGGGAGTTCCAGAGCTTGGGGCCCGGGCAGCTGAAGGCACGGCCACCGATGGTGGAGCGATTTATAATCAGGGATTATATACATCATCCTTTCATAACCACCGGACATCCCAAAGCGCTTTACAGCCAATGAAGTACTTTTGAAGTGTAGTCACTGTTGTAATGTAGGAAACGCGGCAGCTAATTTGCGCACAGCAAGCTCCCACAAACAGCAATGTGATAATGACCAGATAATCTGTTTTTGTTATGTTGATTGAGGGATAAATATTGGCCCCAGGCCACCGGGGATAACTTCCCCTGCTCTTCTCCGAACTAGTGCCATACAATCTTTTACATCCACCTGAAAGAGCAGACGGGGCCTCGGTTTAACGTCAGGACATTGCCCCATTGCCAAAGAATTTACAGGCCACATAGATCGTAAGAAGGGCTTTGTCAGGGACTTATCTTAAACGATAAGGGGATAAAGGGTTATGGGGAGCGAGCAGGTAAGTGGAGCTGAGTCCATGATCGGATCAGCCAGGATCTTATTGAATGGTGGAGCAGGCTCGAGGGGCCTAATGGCCTACTCCTGCTCCTATTTCCTATGTTCTCTGTGATAGGAGAGTGCTCTTTCAGCAAAGAGTCAATAAAAGAAGGAGTGACTTGCATTTAGATAGCACCTTTCCTGACCGGGCATCTCAAAGGGTTTTAGAACCAATGAAGTGCTTTTTGAAGTGTAGTCACTGTTGTAATGTAGGAAATACAGCAACCAATTTAAGTACAGCAAGCTCCCACCAAGATAAATTACCAGATAATTTGTTTTAGTCATGTTGATTGAGGGATATATATGGGCCCAGGACACTGGGGATAACTCCCCTGCTCATCTTTGGAATTGTGCCACGGGATCTTTTACATACTCCTGAGAGAGCAGGCGGGGCCTTGGTTTAACATCTCTTCTGGAATACGTCACCTCCGACAGTGTAGCGCTCCCTCAGCACTGCACTGGGAGTGTCAGCCTAGATTTATGTGCTCAAGTTCCTGGAGTGGGACTTGAACCCACAACCTTCAGACTCGAAGGCGAGAGTGCTGCCCACTGAGCCACAGCTGACATCTTTCTGTCAATGATTTATTCTCTGAATTCACGAGTTTGAACTTGTTCTCTCTGGTTATGTATCTCAGGAAAACACGCAGATTGCTGAGTTAAAGCCCAGCATGTAACAATCCCTGAACACTCCGGGAGCGACAATATAACTCCCAGTGCCGACCAGGCTGGCTGTGCTTCACTGTGCCACACGGTGGGGAGTTTGGGCCCTGTGTGGAGCCGATTCCCTCGTCTCTTCAACATTCTGTCGCTCTGACTCCAGAGCAGCTTTGGCAGGCAGGCAGACGCAGCCCAGTTGGGCTGCTGCTCCGACTGGGAGGCTCCCGGAGACTTTCTGACCTGATGTGTGGCTCTGGGAACATCGAACTGACAGTGTGTGTGTGTGTGTGTTTGTGTGACAGATTCTGTGTGTGTGTGTGTGTGTGTGTGTGTGAGGCTGTGTGTGCGTGTTTGTGTGACAGATTCTGTATGTGTGTGTCAGGCTGTGTGTGTGTGTGTTTGTGTGACAGGCTCTGTGTGTGTATGTGTGTGTATGTGTGAGACTCTGTGCCTGTGCATGACAGACTGTCCGTAAAATAAATTAAAGACATTAATTTATATAGCACTTTCACAACCACAGGATGTCCCAAAGCACTTTACAGCCAATGACATACTTTTGGAGTGTAGTCACTGCTGTAACATAGGAAACGCAGCAGCCAATTGGTGCACAGCAAGCTCCCACAAACAGCAACGTGTTAATGACCAGGTCATCTGTTTCAGTGATGTTGATTGAGGGATAAATATTGGCCCCAGGACACCGGGGAGAACTCCCCTGCTCTACTTCAAAATAGTGCCGTGGGATCTTTTATGTCCACCTGAGAGAGCAGACGGGGCCTCGGCTTCACGTCTCATCTGCAAAATGGCACCTCCGACAGTGCAGCACTCCCTCAGCACTGCACTGAGAGTTTCAGCCTAGATTTGTGTGCTCAAGTCCCTGGAATGGGACTTGAACCCATAACCTTCTGACTCGGAGACGAGGGTGCTGCCCACGGCCGGCTGACCGGCAGTGTCTGTCTGTGTGTCCACGTGTGTGTGTGTGTGTGTGTGTGTGTCTCTGTGTGTCCACACGTGTGTGTGTGTGTGTGTGTGTTGATGTGTATCCATTGGTCAAATCTCTTCTATTTCTCTGTTCCCTCATAGGCTGAATCAGTGCGGTACTTCCTGGATAACCTGGATCGGATTGGCCAGCTGGTGAGTGATGTCACACTTTAGTTAAACACTCCAAAAGAGCGACAACGATGTCCTGAAATCCCCGAGTTAGTGAGTCGACGGCCGGGGTCCTCCTACACGATCCGTAATAAAGAACAGTTCATTAAAGCAGCGAAGTGAATTGATGCTGACAGGGCTACCCCGTTAGAATCAGGACTGTGGGCCGAGACGCCTCTCCCATCACGCCGCTTGTGCGGTGCTCTGGTTATTTTTAACGTTATTCCAATCGGCTCTTGCCCTGGAGGTGCCTGGTGTCAGCCGTGGCTCAGTGGGCAGCTCTCTCTCGCCTCCGCGTCAGAAGGTTTTGGGTTCAAGTACCACTCCAGAGACTTGAGCACAAAAATCCAGGCTGACACTCCCAGTGCAGTGCTGAGGGAGTGCCGCATTGTCGGAGGTGACGTCTTTCGGATGAGACATTAAACCGAGGCCCCGTCTGCTCTCGGGGGGTTGTAAAAGATCCCATGGCACTTTTTCGAAGAAGAGCAGGGGAGTTATATCCAGTATCTTGGCCAATATTTATTCCCCAACCAACATCACTAATAATAGATTATCTGGTCATTATCACATTGCTGTTTGTGGGAGCTTGCTGTGCGCAAATTAGCTGCCGAATTTCCCTCTAAAAAGTGTTTCATTGGCTAAAGTGCTTTGAGACCTCCGATGGTCATGAAAGGCGCTATAGAAATGCAAGTCTTTCTTTCCTTCTCTCACTCTCTCTCTCTCTCTTTCCTTCCTTCCTCCTTTTCTTTTTCTTTTTCTTTCTTCCCTATCAAATTCTTTATTAATCTTACACAACTCAATTAATTCACCCCTTAATCTTCTAAACTGAGGTGACTATAAGCCGAGTCTCTGCAACCCGCCCTCATAATGTAACCCCTTCAGGCCCGGTATCATTCTGGGGAATCTGTGCAGTTCCCCCACCGAGGCCAATATACCCTTCCTGAGGGGCGGGGCCCAGAACTGGACGCTGTGACTCCAGATACAATCTAACCAGAGCTTTCTACACCTGTGACATAACTTCTACCCCTTTGAGATAAAGACCAACATTCCACAGACTTAAAAACTAGAACCAGGCCTTTCAGGAGTGAAATTAGGAAACACTTCTACACACCTGGGCCCCAAGTTTCCACATGATTTGCTCCTGATTTTTAGGAGCAACTGGTGGAGAACGGAGCATCTTAGAAATCGCAATTCTCCACATTTAAGTTTTCTGCAGTTCTAGTCAGCTAGAACAGTTTCACTTTTGAACAGAATTTTTTTCTCCAAAAGGGGGCGTGTCCGGCCACTGACGCCTGATTTGAAAGTTTCCACAGTGAAAACATACTCCAAACTAACTTAGAATGGAGCAAGTGAAGACTTTTGTAGGCCTGAAAAAACCTTGTCTACACATTAAAAAATCAGGCGCAGGTTACAAATTAGGCGTCCAGAACGAGGTGGGGGGGGGGGGGAAGGGAAGTCATTAAATTCTACAATAAATCCTTATTTATACTTCTACAAATATTATACAAATAATTCCAACCTGAATAAAAATTTATAAGCAAAGAAAAGATTAAATAAACCATGTTCCTACCTGTGTGAAAGTGCTTCAGGCCGGGAGAAGGCTGCAGGAAGCCTCACAAGTTGAGGCAGCCGTTCCCGACGGCAGCGGGGGGAGGCAGTGAGGAGGCAAGGAGGCGGGGAGGAGGCAAGGAGGTAGTGAGGGCCTGACCAACGGCAGCGGGGGGGAGGCAGTGAGAAGGCTGCAGGAAGCCTCAGAAGTTGAGGCAGCCGTTCCCGACAGCAGAGGGGGGGGGGGAAGGAGGCAAGGAGGCAGTGAGGGCCTGACCAACGGCAGCGGGGGGGAGGCAGGGAGGAGGCAGCCATTCCCGACGGCAGGGGGAGGAGGCAGTAAGGGCCCGACCGACGGCAGCAGGGGAGAGGCAGTGAGAAGGCTGCAGGAAGCCTCAGAAGTTGAGGCAGCCATTCCCGACGGCAGAGGCGGGGGGGGGGGGGGTGGGAGGGGAAGGCCCCCCTGCCGTCGCTCGGGCCCGTCGGGAAATGGCTGCCTCAACTTCTGAGGCTTCCTGCAGCCTTCTCACTGCTGCAAGAAGCCTCAGTGCTGATCATGGAAGGGCAATGTGGTTTTATTAAAAATTGAACAGCTACAAAGAACTACAAAAATGGCCGAGTGCCAATGTTTCCTTCACACTGCGCGCGTGCGCGAACGCTCCAACACGCATGCGCAGGGTTGCCGGCACGAAAAAAACTCATTTAAATGGTACCCGCCCCCTCCTACTTACAAAATCGGTGCGAGTGGTAGGCTCCGCCCCCTGGGCGCCGCGCCAAGCTGACATCGAGCTGCAAAGCGCTCGAGAATAGCGCGTTTTTTTTCAGGCGCCGTTTTCGGCGCGAAAAACGGGCGCCCAGCTCGGAGGGCCGCCTGTTTTGCCGCATGTGGCCAAAGGGTGGTAGAAGTTCGGAACTCTCTTCCGCAAGCGGCAACGGAGGCTCGATCAATTATTAATTTTAAATCGGAGATTGATAGTATTTTGTTAGCCACAGGTATTAAGGGTTATGGGCAAAGGTGGATTTATGGAGTTCGATCGCAGATCAGCCAATACCTCGCTGAATGGCGGAACAGGCTCGAGGGGCTGAATGGCCTCCTCCTGTTCCACTCGCCCTCTAAATTATTTTTTGGACCTGTCCACTGGCGTTTAGAGCTGAGTGCTTCGGGAGTGGTGGCTGAAGATGTGTTTTTATTAATCAGCGTCTCATCCCTCTCATCATGTGTCCAGGCTGCTTGAGTCCGAGCCAATTCCCAACCACCGAGCGGGCCTGTGCTGTTGCAGTGCACCACTCCCGCCAGCAGGTGGTGGTATTGTAACTCGCCGCGCTGCTCAGTCCCCGTGACACACGATGGGAGGAGGACTATTCACTAAACTTACAGAGGGTGCTTCTCACTCTAAGGGATTCCCTCGTGGGTCAAGGTGCACACTGACCCATGACTAATGCTGAATCCACGGCAAGAAACGTCTCCAGATCCGCAATGACCATTCAGTCTTTGTTGGGTTATTTTGGCTCAGTGTGGCTTACAGTCAGATCTGCCAGCATAGAGACTGTCAGCAATGTACCCTCCCGTGGCTCAGTGGGCAGCACACGTGCCTCTGAGTCAGAAGGTTGTTGGTTTAAGTCCCACCCCAGGTACTTGAGCACAAAAATCCAAGCCGACACTCCAGTGCAGTGCTGAGGGAGTGCTGCACTGTCGGAGGTACTATCCCGCCCTCCCTACCCCTGTGTGTCCCGCCCTCTGTACCCCAGTGTGTCCTGCCCTCTGTATCCCTGTGTGTCCCTCTGTACCCCAGTGTGACCTGCCCTCCCTACCCCAGTGTGTCCTGCCCTCCCTACCCCAGTGTGTCCCGCCCTCCCTACCCCAGTGTGTCCCTCCCTCCTTACCCCAGTGTGTCCCACCCTCCCTACCCCAGTGTGTCCCACCCTCCCTACCCCAGTTTGTCCCACCCTCCCTACCCCAGTGTGTCCCACCCTCCCTACCCCAGTGTGTCCCACCCTCCGTACCCCAGTGTGTCCCACCCTCCCTACCCCAGTGTGTCCCACCCTCTGTACCCCAGTGTGTCCCGCCCTCCCTACCCCAGTGTGTCTCGCCCCCCGTACCCCAGTGTGTCCCGCCCCCCGTACCCCAGTGTGTCCCGCCCCCCGTACCCCAGTGTGTCCCGCCCCCCGTACCCCAGTGTGTCCCGCCCCCCGTACCCCAGTGTGTCCCGCCCCCCGTACCCCAGTGTGTCCCGCCCTCCCTACCCCAGTGTGTCCCGCCCTCCCTACCCCAGTGTGTCCCGCCCTCCCTACCCCAGTGTGTCCCGCCCTCCCTACCCCAGTGTGTCCCGCCCTCCCTACCCCAGTGTGTCCCGCCCTCCCTACCCCAGTGTGTCCCTCCCTCCCTACCCCAGTGTGTCCCGCCCTCCCTACCCCAGTGTGTCCCGTCCCGCCCTCCCTACCCCAGTGTGTCCCTCCCTGCCTATCCCAGTGTGTCCCGCCCTCCGTACCCCAGTGTGTCCCGCCCTCCGTACCCCAGTGTGTCCCTCCCTCCCTATCCCAGTGTGTCCCTCCCTCCCTATCCCAGTGTGTCCCGCCCTCCGTACCCCAGTGTGTCCCGCCCTCCGTACCCCAGTGTGTCCCGCCCTCCGTACCCCAGTGTGTCCCGCCCTCCGTACCCCAGTGTGTCCCGCCCTCCGTACCCCAGTGTGTCCCGCCCTCCGTACCCCAGTGTGTCCCGCCCTCCGTACCCCAGTGTGTCCCGCCCTCCGTACCCCAGTGTGTCCCGCCCTCCGTACCCCAGTGTGTCCCGCCCTCCGTACCCCAGTGTGTCCCGCCCTCCGTACCCCAGTGTGTCCCGCCCTCCGTACCCCAGTGTGTCCCGCCCTCCGTACCCCAGTGTGTCCCGCCCTCCGTACCCCAGTGTGTCCCTCCCTACCCCAGTGTGACCCGCCCTCCGTACCCCAGTGTGTCCCGCCCTCCGTACCCCAGTGTGTCCCGCCCTCCCTACCCCAGTGTGTCCCGCCCTCCCTACCCCAGTGTGTCCCGCCCTCCCTACCCCAGTGTGTCCCGCCCTCCCTACCCCAGTGTGTCCCGCCCTCCCGACCCCAGTGTGTCCCGTCTCGCCCTCTGTACCCCACAGTGTCCCGCCCTCCCTACCCCAGTGCGTCCCTCCCTCCCTACCCCAGTGCGTCCCTCCCTCCCTACCCCAGTGCGTCCCTCCCTCCCTACCCCAGTGCGTCCCTCCCTCCCTACCCCAGTGCGTCCCTCCCTCCCTACCCCAGTGCGTCCCGCCCTCCCTACCCCAGTGCGTCCCGCCCTCCCTATCCCAGTGCGTCCCGCCCTCCGTACCCCAGTGCGTCCCGCCCTCCGTACCCCAGTGCGTCCCGCCCTCCGTACCCCAGTGCGTCCCGCCCTCCGTACCCCAGTGCGTCCCGCCCTCCCTACCCCAGTGTGTCCCGCCCTCCGTACCCCAGTGTGTCCCGTCTCGCCCTCTGTACCCCACAGTGTCCCGCCCTCCGTACCCCAGTGTGTCCCGTCTCGCCCTCTGTACCCCACAGTGTCCCGCCCTCCCTACCCCAGTGTGTCCCGCCCTCCCTACCCCAGTGTGTCCCGCCCTCCCTACCCCAGTGTGTCCCGTCTCGCCCTCTGTACCCCAGTGTGTCCCGCCCTCCGTACCCCAGTGTGTCCCGCCCTCCCTACCCCAGTGTGTCCCGCCCTCCCTACCCCAGTGTGTCCCGCCCTCCCGACCCCAGTGTGTCCCGCCCTCCCGACCCCAGTGTGTCCCGCCCTCCCTACCCCAGTGTGTCCCGCCCTCCCTACCCCAGTGTGTCCCGCCCTCCCTACCCCAGTGTGTCCCGCCCTCCCTACCCCAGTGTGTCCCGCCCTCCGTACCCCAGTGTGTCCCGCCCTCCCTACCCCAGTGTGTCCCGCCCTCCCTACCCCAGTGTGTCCCGCCCTCCCTACCCCAGTGTGTCCCGCCCTCCCTACCCCAGTGTGTCCCGCCCTCCCTACCCCAGTGTGTCCCGCCCTCCCTACCCCAGTGTGTCCCGCCCTCCCTACCCCAGTGTGTCCCGCCCTCCCTACCCCAGTGTGTCCCGCCCTCCCTACCCCAGTGTGTCCCGCCCTCCCTACCCCAGTGTGTCCCGCCCACCCTACCCCACAGTGTCCCGCCCTCCCGACCCCAGTGTGTCCCGCCCTCCCTACCCCACAGTGTCCCGCCCTCCGTACCCCAGTGTGTCCCGCCCTCCGTAACCCAGTGTGTCCCGCCCTCCCTACCCCACAGTGTCCCGCCCTCCGTACCCCAGTGTGTCCCGCCCTCCGTACCCCAGTGTGTCCCGCCCTCCCTACCCCAGTGTGTCCCGCCCTCCCTACCCCACAGTGTCCCGCCCTCCGTACCCCAGTGTGTCCCGCCCTCCGTAACCCAGTGTGTCCCGCCCTCCCTACCCCAGTGTGTCCCGTCTCGCCCTCTGTACCCCAGTGTGTCCCGCCCTCCCTACCCCACAGTGTCCCGCCCTCCCTACCCCAGTGTGTCCCGCCCTCCGTACCCCAGTGTGTCCCCCCCTCCGTACCCCAGTGTGTCCCCCCCTCCGTACCCCAGTGTGTCCCCCCCTCCGTACCCCAGTGTGTCCCGCCCTCCGTACCCCAGTGTGTCCCGCCCTCCGTACCCCAGTGTGTCCCGCCCTCCGTACCCCAGTGTGTCCCGCCCTCCGTACCCCAGTGTGTCCCGCCTTCCGTACCCCAGTGTATCCCGCCCTCCGTACCCCAGTGTGTCCCGCCCTCCGTACCCCAGTGTGTCCCGCCCTCCGTACCCCAGTGTGTCCCGCCCTCCGTACCCCAGTGTGTCCCGCCCTCCGTACCCCAGTGTGTCCCGCCCTCCGTACCCCAGTGTGTCCCGCCCTCCGTACCCCAGTGTGTCCCGCCCTCCGTACCCCAGTGTGTCCCGCCCTCCGTACCCCAGTGTGTCCCGCCCTCCGTACCCCAGTGTGTCCCGCCCTCCGTACCCCAGTGTGTCCCGCCCTCCGTACCCCAGTGTGTCCCGCCCTCCGTACCCCAGTGTGTCCCGCCCTCCGTACCCCAGTGTGTCCCGCCCTCCGTACCCCAGTGTGTCCCGCCCTCCGTACCCCAGTGTGTCCCGCCCTCCGTACCCCAGTGTGTCCCGCCCTCCGCACCCCAGTGTGTCCCGCCCTCCATACCCCAGTGTGTCCCGCCCTCCGTACCCAAGTGTGTCCCGCCCTCAGTACCCCAGTGTGTCCCGCCCTCCCTACCCCAGTGTGTCCCGCCCTCCCTACCCCAGTGTGTCCCGCCCTCTCTACCCCAGTGTGTCCCGCCTTCCCTACCCCAGTGTGTCCCGCCCTCCCTACCCCAGTGTGTCCCGCCCTCCCTACCCCAGTGTGTCCCGCCCTCCGTACCCCAGTGTGCCCCGCCCTCCGTACCCCAGTGTGTCCCGCCCTCCGTACCCCAGTGTGTCCCGCCCTCCCTACCCCAGTGTGTCCCGCCCTCCCTACCCCAGTGTGCCCCGCCCTCCGTACCCCAGTGTGTCCCGTCTCGCCCTCCGTACCCCAGTGTGTCCCGCCCTCCGTACCCGTGTGTCCCGCCCTCCGTACCCCAGTGTGTCCCGCCCTCCGTACCCCAGTGTGTCCCGCCCTCCGTACCCCAGTGTGTCCCGCCCTCCGTACCCCAGTCTGTCCCGCCCTCCGTACCCCAGTGTGTCCAGCCCTCCGTACCCCAGTGTGTCCAGCCCTCCGTACCCCAGTGTGTCCCGCCCTCCGTACCCCAGTGTGTCCCGCCGGCCCTACCCCAGTGTGTCCCGCCCTCCCGACCCCAGTGCTTCCCGCCCTCCCGACCCCAGTGCGTCCCGCCCTCCCTACCCCAGTGCCTCCCGCCCTCCGTACCCCAGTGCGTCCCGCCCTCCGTACCCCAGTGCGTCCCGCCCTCCGTACCCCAGTGCGTCCCGCGCTCCCTACCCCAGTGCGTCCCGCCCTCCCTACCCCAGTGCGTCCCGCCCTCCCTACCCCAGTGTGTCCCGTCCCGCCCTCCGTACCCCACAGTGTCCCGACCTCCCTACCCCACAGTGTCCCGACCTCCCTACCCCAGTGTGTCCCGCCCTCCGTACCCCAGTGTGTCTCGGCCTCCCTACCCCAGTGTGTCCCGCCCTCCCGACCCCAGTGTGTCCCGTCTCGCCCTCTGTACCCCAGTGTGTCCCGCCCTCCCTACCCCAGTGTGTCCCGCCCTCCCTACCCCAGTGTGTCCCTCCCTACCCCAGTATGTCCCTCCCTACCCCAGTGTGTCCCGCCCTCCCTACCCCAGTGTGTCCCGCCCTCCCTACCCCAGTGTGTCCCGCCCTCCCTACCCCAGTGTGTCCCGCCCTCCCTACCCCAGTGTGTCCCGCCCTCCCTACCCCAGTGTGTCCCGCCCTCCCTACCCCAGTGTGTCCCGCCCTCCCTACCCCAGTGTGTCCCGCCCTCCCTACCCCAGTGTGTCCCGCCCTCCCGACCCCAGTGTGTCCCGCCCTCCCGACCCCAGTGTGTCCCGCCCTCCCTACCCCAGTGTGTCCCGCCCTCCCTACCCCAGTGTGTCCCGCCCTCCCTACCCCAGTGTGTCCCGCCCTCCCTACCCCAGTGTGTCCCGCCCTCCCTACCCCAGTGTGTCCCGCCCTCCCTACCCCAGTGTGTCCCGCCCTCCCTACCCCACAGTGTCCCGCCCTCCGTACCCCAGTGTGTCCCGTCTCGCCCTCTGTACCCCACAGTGTCCCGCCCTCCCTACCCCAGTGTGTCCCGCCCTCCCTACCCCAGTGTGTCCCGTCTCGCCCTCGTTACCCCAGTGTGTCCCGTCTCGCCCTCGTTACCCCAGTGTGTCCCGCCCTCCCTACCCCAGTGTGTCCCGCCCTCCGTACCCCAGTGTGTCCCTCCCTACCCCAGTGTGTCCCTCCCTACCCCAGTGTGTCCCTCCCTACCCCAGTGTGTCCCTCCCTACCCCAGTGTGTCCCTCCCTACCCCAGTGTGTCCCTCCCTACCCCAGTGTGTCCCTCCCTACCCCAGTGTGACCCGCCCTCCCTACCCCAGTGTGTCCCGCCCTCCCTACCCCAGTGTGTCCCGCCCTCCCTACCCCAGTGTGTCCCGCCCTCCCTACCCCAGTGTGTCCCGCCCTCCCTACCCCAGTGTGTCCCGCCCTCCCTACCCCAGTGTGTCCCGCCCTCCCTACCCCAGTGTGTCCCGCCCTCCCTACCCCAGTGTGTCCCGCCCTCCCTACCCCAGTGTGTCCCGCCCTCCCTACCCCAGTGTGTCCCGCCCTCCCTACCCCAGTGTATCCCGCCCTCCCTACCCCAGTGTGTCCCGCCCTCCGTACCCCAGTGTCTCCCGCCCTCCCTACCCCAGTGTCTCCCGCCCTCCCTACCCCAGTGTCTCCCGCCCTCCCTACCCCAGTGTGTCCCGCCCTCCCTACCCCAGTGTGTCTCGCCCTCCCTACCCCAGTGTGTCTCGCCCTCCCTACCCCAGTGTGTCCTGCCCTCCCTACCCCAGTGTGTCCTGCCCTCCCTACCCCAGTGTGTCCTGCCCTCCCTACCCCAGTGTGTCCTGCCCTCCCTACCCCAGTGTGTCCTGCCCTCCCTACCCCAGTGTGTCCTGCCCTCCCTACCCCAGTGTGTCCTGCCCTCCCTACCCCAGTGTGTCCCTCCCTCCCCCAGTGTGTCCCTCCCTCCCCCAGTGTGTCCCTCCCTCCCTACCCCAGTGTGACCCGCCCTCCCTACCCCAGTGTGTCCCGCCCTCCCTACCCCAGTGTGTCCCGCCCTCCCTACCCCAGTGTGTCCCGCCCTCCGTACCCCAGTGTGTCCCGCCCTCCGTACCCCAGTGTGTCCCGCCCTCCGTACGCCAGTGTGTCCCGCCCTCCGTACGCCAGTGTGTCCCGCTCCCGTACCCCAGTGTGTCCCGCCCTCCGTACCCCAGTGTGTCCCGCCCTCCGTACCCCAGTGTGTCCCGCCCTCCTTACCCCAGTGTGTCCGCCCTCCGTACCCCAGTGTGTCCCGCCCTCCGTACCCCAGTGTGTCCCGCCCTCCGTACCCCAGTGTGTCCCGCCCTCCGTACCCCAGTGTGTCCCGCCCTCCGTACCCCAGTGTGTCCCGCCCTCCCTACCCCAGTGTGTCCCTCCCTCCCTACCCCAGTGTGTCCCTCCCTCCCCTACCCCAGTGTGTCCCTCCCTCCCGACCCCAGTGTGTCCTCCCTCCCTACCCCAGTGTGTCCCTCCCTCCCTACCCCAGTGTGTCCTCCCTCCCTACCCCAGTGTGTCCCTCCCTCCCTACCCCAGTGTGTCCCTCCCTCCCTACCCCAGTGTGTCCCTCCCTCCCTACCCCAGTGTGTCCCTCCCTCCCTACCCCAGTGTGTCCCTCCCTCCCTACCCCAGTGTGTCCCTCCCTCCCTACCCCAGTGTGTCCCGCCCTCCCTACCCCAGTGTGTCCCGCCCTCTCTACCCCAGTGTGTCCCTCCCTACCCCACTGTGACCCGCCCTCCCTACCCCAGTGTGTCTCAGCCTCCCTACCCCAGGTGTGTCCCGCCCTGCCTACCCCAGTGTGTCCCGCCCTCCCTACACCAGTGTGTCCCGCC